>NC_052075.1:29695208-31117708 GCF_015852505.1 Tachyglossus aculeatus | reverse complement strand
CAGATATTCAAACATGAGGCCCACGGAACAGGAGGAAGATTTTGTAGCTGAGCAGACAGAGGCTTGGATATTTTTAGATATTCAGTTTCTTTAGGCCAACTCTATTTCAATGCTGCAGCTTCAAAACAGCATCAGCATCCTTCTTAGATCTACAATCATAGAGAATTTGCCTTAGGAATCAAAAATTACAGATGCATCAAACAGTTTCCCCAGATTCTCACAGATGTTCTTGTTGCAATTCAATATGCGACTAGATATCATCTTTCAATATTTTTAGCCAACCTATACATAGGTTTGGCTATAGTGAGAAGTACTATGGAATGTGGAAAGGGCACGAGCTTGGGAGTCAGAGGCTCTGGGTTCTAATCACAACCACTTACCTGCTATGTGACCTTGGGCAAGTCACTTAACTTCTCTGTGCCTTAGTTCCTTCATCTGTAAAAACGAGGATCTAATACCTGCTCTCCCTCTTACTTGGACTATGAGTCCCACTGAGACCTGATCATCTTGCACCTACCCCTGTGTTTAGTACAGTGCTTATCACATAGTAAGCACTTAAATTATTATCATCTTTATTAGCTAACTAGCATTGAGCCAACACCAAAAAGACAGAACTACTGAACTGGGGGTATACAAAAGCTCTCTATGTAACTGTGTAAGACAATAAACTGCGTGGCTCAGTGGAAAAAGCACGGGCTTTGGAGTCGGAGGTCATGGGTTCAAATCCGGGCTCCCCCAATTGTCAGCTGTGTGACCTTGGGCAAATCACTTGACTTCTTTGGGCTTCAGTTCCCTCATCTGTAAAATGGGGCTGAAGACTGTGAGCCCCCCATGGGACAACCTGATCTCTTTGTAGCCTCCCCAGTGCTTAGAACAGTGCATTGCACATAGTAAGTGCTTAATAAATGCCATTATTATTATTATTATTATTGTTATTGTTATTATAAGAATCACAGCTCCTGAATCAGAGCATGGTTCAGTCCAGCATTCTGCCTCCAGCTACCAGGGCACACTTAGTACAGTGTTCTGCAGACCAGAAGTGCTCAATAAATATGACTGATTAATTGGAATGACTACATGATGACTGCCTTCCTGGACAGAAAACCCCAAGGTAAGGGATGGACCTTCCAACATCATTAACCTTCCTTTCTACAACTCAGACTTTTTTCTCTAAAACCATGCACTTTGTGAGTCCTTCAATGTTTACGTGGCCATCCTACCAACACCGGCATCTGTGACAGGTCCCTATAAGGACCTTTTGTGGATCAGTGAAAAATGGAGAGGAAGGTGTGGCAGTGGAGAGGGGGCTCAAAAAAGCAAGATTTCCCTTATACCTCATTAGCTCTCCTCAATCTTCTTGAACCTGCAAACACCATTAAATTTTCCCTCCAGTATCTCGCCATCTAGAGTCTCTCATCCAAGAATTCATCCAGTCAATCAGTGGAATTTATTTAGCACTTGTTATGTGCACAGCAGTGCTCTAAGTGCTTGGAAGAATACAGTATTATAGAGTGAGTAGGCACAATCCCTGTCTTCACAGAATTTACAGTCGAGACGGAAAATTAGCGGGGAGGGCTGAGGAAGAAAGAGAAAGCCTTGTTACTCATTAACCCTGATATTTTGGGCCTGAAAAAACTAGAAAAACATAAGAAATATGGTTTAATCACTGAATAGGTTACAAAGCAGAGAAATGGGCTTGCAAGTTCCATTGAAACAGACAAATAGAGTCACCATAGTGCAGTGCCTTACTGGATTTGCCATGGCATATTCAGCATCATTATGTACCTGCAAACTCAGTCAGATGAAGGATTCACACATTAAATACAACTAAAACTCTGTCTTTAATGCATTGTTCCTATCTTCTTGAAAAAACATTAAAAGGAAATACACAAAATGCATGAACACTGGAAAAGAATAAGATGTATACCTATGAATTAGGTACTCAAGTTATAGATAATGATTCAGTTGATTGAATGCATGAAAACCTTCAATTAAAATAACCTATTAAAGAATCCATGGAAAGGAATTTAAACTATTAGAAGCAACCTGGTTTCCTTTATGTCTATACGAGCAGTGTATGCTTAGCATGTGTACATGTCATTACGGTGAACTGGGAAAATAACGAATGCACGGGTCAAATGGTCTTCAATTCCAAAATAGGAAAAAGTAAAATGGTCCGGAAGGAATTTGCCTAGTGAGCCTCTTACATCCTATTGATAATGTGATTTATAATGTCCCACATCCTACAAAAACAGGTAGCAAATAGCAGATCATTTGGCTACCAAAGCTCTATCGCTTAGGAGATCAGCAAGGGGGACAGTGTAGTAATACCATGTTAATACAATCACTCATCCTACCCAGCCTGGATTAGTGCACCAGCATCCTTTCTGACCTCCCAACCTCCTGTCTCTTCTAATTATTTACATTAATGCCTGCTTACTTGTTTTGATGCCTGTCTCCCCCCTTCTAGACTGTAAGCCTGGTGTGGGCAGGGATGGTTTCTCTTTATTGCTGAACTGTACTTTCCAAGTGCTTAGTATGGTGTTCTGCACACAATAAGCACTCAATAAATGTGACTGAATGAATCGATTGAATGCATGAATATAACCAAGGCAAGACCAGAGCTCATATCAGGATGGCAGCATTTTGAGAAGAAAGGAAGGGATGGCTCTGGGAGGTGAGAGTCAGGAAGAAATGGGCAGTATTTGACATCTCACTGAGTGGAAGAGTTGAATGATAGTGAAGAGTTGAGGATGATACGAAGGTTGTTGGCTAACTGGATTCGGTTTTGCTGGCTCAGTACTCTCCTGGTTCTCCTCTTGCCTCACAGACCACTCCTCAGTTTCATCACTGGCTCTTCTTACCTTGTTACCAGGGGCATCATCCAAGGCTCTGCCCTGGGTCACTGTTGTTCTTGCTTTCCACTCACTCTGACTAAAACAGGCCTTCTCAGGTTTTCTCCTAAACCCTTCTCCTTCACACCCTGTCCTAAAAGCCTGCAAGATTAGTGTGATGTGAAGGGACTGTTGGGCATATGTCAGCCTTTCTAGTCACATCCCCTCCCAGAGATAGCATTCCAAGAAAGCAGCATCCCCTTGGAAAATGTAGTTCTCTCTTTCCACCACACTTCCTATATTTACTATATGCATTCCATATTCTTTCAATCGCAGCACTTAGAACAGTGCTCAGTCCTTAGAACAGTGCTTTGCACATAGTAAGAGCTTAATAAATGCTATTATTATATATATTTATTGAGCACTTACTGTGTGCAGAGCACTGTACTAAGCGCTTGGGAAGTACAAGTTGGCAACATATAGAGACGGCCCCTACCCAACAACGGGCTCACAGTCTAGAAGGACGCAAACACCATTCTGCTCTGGCCTGTGTCGGAAAGTTCATGCAATTGTTGTAAATCAAGAGTGACTTTTTCAACCCAATTTTGCATAATTCAACAAGCTACTCACCACGTTCGGCTTAAGAGGGCTGACGATTTACTAGATATAAGAAAGCCAAAAGCTACCCACAACTCTCAGAGATGAAATGACAAAAAGGTTTCGGATGAGTCACCATGCCTGATACTACAAGTGATAAAGATGCCATACAGAAGGTGAAACAAAGAGAAATCTGTGATTGGCGGAATTTTGGATTCCCACTCATTCTGGGGCTATGCAATGATTGCCCAGCAGGCAGGGAGAGATGACAGTGGCTAATGATGCCAACGAGGCTGGCAAGAGGCAGGTTGATCAGAGGCTTGGGGGAGCTCGGCTGGGGCTCGGCAGAAGGCGTCTTTTCAGTGGCTAATGAACACATTGCTCTTAATCATGCCATTTTAATGGAGAGTGAGCTGCGTAAATGAGAAACCCTGTTAAATCAATACCCAGTTACAGGGCCCTCTGACTTGCCACTGCAAGAAAACATGGGTAATTAGAAGACCAAACCTGCACTCTGGTTCTCTGAGGCTAGTAGCCAGGGTCTCCGTGACAATTCTCCAGGGAATAGAAAGGGAATTGCTATTTTTTCTCCCAAATCTAGCCTGCTTATTCACCCATCAGCCCTTCCCCCGCCCTCTAAAGACACCTCTACCATCTGCTCTGGGAGGAGAATTGGTAGTCAGCAATGGGGAACTGTTGCACCTGCAAACACCACAGCCTGTAGCTCTGGTTTGGAGACCTCTTCCCTAGTAGGGGTTGACTGGGAAGAAGAAGTGGTCAGAGTCCTAGGGATGGAGGCCCTCCTGCCCTTCAGACAGAGGCAGGTGGACTGAGAGCGGGGGCTGCCGGAATGGTGATTATTCGAGTCACAAGCAGGGACAGCAGCTGAAAAATGAAAATGTCCCCAGGCCGCTCCCATGGGGAGGTTTAGATGGCTCAGGAAGGATTTGGGTGGGCCATGAGGACCACTGGCCTTTCTATAGACCACATCTGCCGGGGGACCTGTATTTTTGCAAATATTTCCCCACAGAGCAATCTGATATGAATCGGCTTTGGACAATAATAATAATAATGGCATTTATTTAGCGCTTACTATTTGCAAAGCACTGTTCTAAGCACTAGGGAGGTTACAAGGTGATCAGGTTGTCCCATGGGGGCTCACAGTCTTAATCCCCATTTTACAGCTGAGGTAAGTTAAGTGACTTGTCCAAAGTCACACAGCTGACAATTGGCGGAGCCGGGATTTGAACCCACAACCTCTGACTCCAAAGCCCATGCTCTTTCCACTGAGCCACGCTGCTTCCCAAACAAAACCTTCAGCACCAAACATCAGTGGAGATGACCTTGGAATGCAATCACGCAGCATGATCTCATCTCAGGTCTCATTCCAGCACCCCGGCCTGGCGACTGGCCAGCATGCCAACTTTCTACCCCCAGGTTCTACCCTGGACGGCACTGAAAAATAGAGGCTCCACCCAGGGAAAAAGCAAAGTGACAGGGAGCACTGTTGAGTCTGAACCTTACCTACCTGCTCCTGACTAACCACAAGGCTAGATCGGAGGAAAGAGAAGCTGTTCCTGGAGGAAAACAATAAGGTGTTTTCCCCAGAGGGGACAAAACAGCCTTGTTTCCACCTTGGTAACAGCTTGACTGATGCCCAGAACTAGCACCTTTTCAGGTAAGAAAAAGCAAAGAGAAATGAGCATATTTTAAGATAAGGAAAACTAACTTCCCCTGGTGGGAGGCCAGGCAGACAGATATAATCTCAAAAAATGAACCCCCGCCTTTTAGGTTTCGAACAAGTAACTTTCATAGATTTATAAGAATAATAACAAAGAAAACATGTCCCAGATCCCCTTTTTGAGTTGAATGAAAACAAAGCTGTTCCTGTTCGGAAGCAGATGAGGTCCTGGAAAATTGTTTCCATCAAGTGTTGGTTTTGCCCCCAGCAGACCCTATTGGAACGTTCAGGTCCCTTGCAGACATATACAACATTCCCACTCTTTCTAACCAAGCATTCAGCATCACAACTGAGTGAGAAGAATGAAAGAAACAAGCAAAAGGCTAGAGACTGGAGCAGGTGAGAAAAATAACGTTTCTGACGCATGACACAAAATCTCTAAAGAAATCAGGCAAACCCGGGAAAAAAAGTGGGTCCTATATTACACCAGTGACAAGTAGCTCCATCTTTGCTACAACATTTGAAGCACGCTGTAAGTTCCCTGAGGGAAGGTATTAGGTCTGACCACTGTACTCTCCCAACCACTTAGTACAATGTTCTGCACAAAGAAGGAACACAACAAAAGCCCCAGTTGAATGACTGGCTGTGATTGCATTACTTGAAACATATGATGATCACAAATAAATAGCATGAGAAAATTTCAGCTCCCTCTATTCTGCATGGCCATGTATTCAGAACTGGTTAGAGGAGTGCCCCTGCAACCCCGGACACCGGGCGGAGAAGAAGGTCTGGAGCAGATTTCCAGAGAGATGTTAGCCAGAAGGTTCACAGGTCATGAAGGGCCCCGACAGTGCTGAAGCAGACGCATGCTAAATTTCAGCCCATATCCTCCAACTCCTGCACCTCCTGCCAGGTGACCTGGAGATACTGAGGTCATCATCTTTGGGCTGGAAAACACAGAGGAGACACCCACCCATGGCTCCTGATTCCCTATCCCCACGGGTTCACACTGTCACTGGCTGGGCGTAAAGCAGGGCCCCAGGAAGGAAGGAATTTCCCTGTGGAGAAGAAGAGAGAGGCATGCAGCCTGGTGGGAAAGAGTGATCAGCAGTGAGAGACTGACTCCGGCAGCAAGGTTTCGAGTGGCCTCCATCTCCAGCCCAGAACATATAGCATTAAACCCGATCACTCTCAGTCTGGAGGCCCATTCAAGGGAAAGGCACAGTTAATTTACCTTCCCTCTCTGCTCTGAATTATCACTGTTTGGGCAGTCAATCAATTGATCAATCAGAAGGTGTTTACCAAGGAGCCCAGGATGTGATTCCAGACCACTTGGGCTTTGAAAAATGTGCTGAAGATCCCAGACCAGGGGAACCACGGTGTAATCATTAATTCAGCTGCTGAAGAGAATGCTCAGCTGGGAAATGAAAACCAAACTCCAGAAGCTTCATCCACAATGGGGTTCAGCCACCGACTCTTTGGTTTTTCCATGACTCCCAGGTGGAAATTCCATGGCTGGAGCACAGGTAAATAGGGGTCCAAATGTCTTTATGTTGCAACTATAGGGGACTAGCAGAACTCACTTTAGAGATTCCCAATCCCCCACTGCCACCATAGAGAGGCCCTATTTGGCCTGTGGGGGTGAGGAAGCTTGGGCAGTGAAAAGGCGTTTCCCTCAACCTCTGCTTAAGGAGAATGGAGAACAGGACTTCCCTGTTCTCCAGCTACAGATTAACAGGGGGAGAGTCCCCCCAAAAAGAAACTAAACTTCCCTTCTCCTGCCTCAGCCTCAGAGTGGTACTTTCACTGGGTGGATGTGGAAAGCTTCTTTAGTCAGTCCATCAGTCAATAGTATCTATTGAGTACCTACATATCAATCAGTCAGTGGTATTTTTTGAGCACTTACATACTACCATGTGCAGGTCACTGCCCTGGGCACTTGGGATAATTCAAGAAAACACAGAAAACACAGCCCTTGCCCTCAAAGTCCTTACAATCTGAGGGGGAGATAGGCAGGCCCAACTTCTTTACAAACAGCAGACTGGAAATAAATTATCTTCAGCTGGTAAGAGCAGGAGTATGGAGAGATAAATAGATGAATAAACAAAAGAGAAAATGATTAACTTACTCTCACTAACAAATATCTGGCCTCCTACTTCATTAACAAAATTAAATCCATCAGGTCCGACCTCCCCAAAGTCACTCCCCCCCACCCCCACTTCTCCAACCCCCTGGCTCTCAACACTCTCTGCTACTCTCCCATCCTTCCCAGCAGTATCCTCAGAGGAGCTCTCCTCCCTCCTCTCAAGTGCTACTCCGGCCACCTGTGCTTCTGACCCCATTCCTTCTCATCTCATGAAATCTCTCGCTCCATCCCTTCTCCCCTCCTTAGCTTCCATCTTCAACCGCTCACTCTCCACTGGTTCCTTCCCCTCTGCCTTCAAACATGCCCATGTCTCTCCCATCCGAAAAAAACCCTCTCTTAACCCCACCTCACTTCTAGTTATCGCCCCATATCCCTCCTACCATTCCTTTCCAAACTCCTTGAACGAGTTGTCTACACGTGCTGCCTCAAATTCCTCAACACCAACTCTCTCCTCGACCCCCTCCAGTCTGGCTTCCATCCCCTACATTCCATGGAAACTGCCCTCTCAAAGGTCACCAATGACCTCCTGCTTGCCAAATCCAACGGCTCATACTCTGTCCTAATCCTCCTCGACCTGTCAGCTGCCTTCGACACTGTGGACCACCCCTTTCTCCTCAACACACTATCCGACCTTGGCTTCACAGACTCCGTTCTCTCCTGGTTCTTCTCATCTCTCCGGTCGTTCATTCTCAGTCTCTTTTGCAGGCTCCCCCTCCCCCTCCTATCCCCTTACTGTGGGGGTTCCCCAAGGTTCAGGGCTTGGTCCCTTTCTGTTCTCGATCTACACTCACTCCCTTGGTGACCTCATTTGCTCCCACGGCTTCAACTATCATCTCTACGCTGATGACACCCAGATCTACATCTCTGCCCCTGCTCTCTCCCCCTCCCTCCAGGCTCGTATCTCCTCCTGCCTTCAGGACATCTCCATCTGGATGTCTGCCCGCCACCTAAAACTCAACATGTCCAAGACTGAACTCCTTGTCTTCCCTCCCAAACCCTGCCCTCTCCCTGACTTTTCCATCACTGTTGATGGCACTACCATCCTTCCCGTCTCACAAGCCCGCAAACTTGGTGTCATCCTCGACTCCGCTCTCTCATTCACCCCTCACATCCAAGCCAACACCAAAACCTGCCAGTCTCAGCTCCGCAACGTTGCCAAGATCCGCCCTTTCCTCTCCATCCAAACCACTACCCTACTCGTTCAAGCTCTCATCCTATCCCGGCTGGACTACTGCATCAGCCTTCTCTCTGATCTCCCATCCTCGTGTCTCTCCCCACTTCAATACATACTTCATGCTGCTGCCTGGATTGTCTTTGTCCAGAAACGCTCTGGGCATGTTACTCCCCTCCTCAAATATCTCCAGTGGCTACCAATCAATCTGCACATCAGGCAGAAACTCCTCACCCTGGGCTTCAAGGCTCTCCATCACCTTGCCCCCTCCTACCTCACCTCCCTTCTCTCCTTCTACAGCCCAGCCTGCACCCTCCGCTTCTCTGCCGCTAATCTCTTCACCGTGCCTCATTCTCGCCTGTCCCGCCATCGACCCCCGGCCCACGTCATCCCCCGGGGCCTGGAATGCCCTCCCTCTGCCCATCTGCCAAGCTAGTTCTCTTCCTTCCTTCAAGGCCCTACTGAGAGCTCACATCCTCCAGGAGGCCTTCGCAGACTGAGCCCCTTCCTTCCTCCCCCCCATCTTACCTCCTTCCCTTCCCCACAGCACCTGTATATATGTATATATGTTTGTACATATTTATTACTCTATTTATTTATTTATTTTACTTGTACATATCTATTCTATTTTATTTTGTTAGTATGTTTGGTTTTGTTCTCTGTCTCCCCCTTCTAGACTGTGAGCCCACAGTTGGGTAGGGACTGTCTCTATATGTTGCCAACTTGTACTTCCCAAGTGCTTAGTACAGTGCTCTGCACACAGTAAGCGCTCAATAAATACGATTGATTTAGTGATTGAAATATACATGTGTTCAGTATTATTTTAAGCAATCAATTGCATTTAATTATTTACTTATATACTTATTCATTTATTTACTATGTGCAGACCACTGTCCTAAGTGCTTGGGATTGTATAACATAACAGAGTTGGTTGACACATTACCTGCCCACAATGAGCTTATGGTCTAGAAATTACAGATATGTGCATAAGTGCTGTGGGGCTGAGGGAGTAGTGAATAAAGGTTGCAAATCCAATCTCCAGCACAGAACAAAGTGTGAGAAGAAGAACTGAGGGCTTAGTCAGGAAAGGCCCCTGGCTGGGGAAAAAGCAGGGCCCCAGGAAGTGCTCTGAGGAGAAGGGCCCTGTGGAAAAGAGAGAGGCAGATAGCCTGGTGGGTAAGAGTGATGAGCATTGGGAAACTGACTCCAGCAGCAAGGTTTGGACTGGCCTTTATTTCCAGCCCAGAACGTACAGCATTAAGCCTGATCACTGTCAATCTGGAGGCCCATTCGAGGGAAAGGCAGCACTTGGCACAAAGTAAGTGCTTAACAAATACCATCATTATCATTATTATTATTATTATTGAATGTGCTTTTAATAAGGTTTTGAAGGTGGGGAGAATGATGGTCTGTTTGCTATGAAGAGGAAGGGCACTCCAGGCCAGAGGCTGCACATGGGTGAGAAGTCAATAAGATAGATAAAATCGAGGTACAGTAAGTACATTGGCATTAGAGATGTGAAGACTGTGGCTGGGTTGTAGTAGGAGAGCAGCAAGGTGAGGTAGGAGGGGGCAAGGTAATCGAGTGCTCTAAAGCCAATGGTAAAGAATTTATGTTGGATGCGGAGGTGGATAGGCCACTACTGGAGGTTCTTGAGGAGTGGGGAAACATGCACTGAATGTATTTGGAGAAAAATGATCTGGACAACAGTGAAATATCGATTGGAGTGGGGAGAGACAAGAGCCAGAGAAAAGAGCAGTGAAGATGATAGAGTAATCAAAACATGACAGGATAAGTGTTTGGAATAAGGTGGTGGATTTTAGCGATGTTGTGAAGGTTGAATTGTCAAGATTTTGTAATAGATTGAATATGTGGGTTGAATGAAAGGAGTCAAGGATAACGTCAAGGTTATGGGCTTGTGGGTCAGGAAGGATGGTGGTGCTGTCTACAGTTATGAGAAAGTCATGGGGAGGACAGGGTTTGGGTGAGAAGTCTAGGAGTTCTGGTTTGGACATGTGAAAGTTTGAGGTGAAGGCAGGAGGAAATGTGAAACTGCAGAGAGGGAGGGACCTCATGGCTAGAGATGAAGATTTGGTAATCATCTACATAGAGGGGGTAATTGAAGCCATGTGAGCGAATGAGTTCTCCAAGGGAGTGGGTGTAGATGGAGAAGAGAAGGCGACTCAGAACTGAACCTTAAGGGACATCCAGTTACGGGGTCGGAGACGGAGGAGAAGCCAGCGAAGGAGACTGAGAATGAGCAGCCAGAGAGATAGGAGGAGAATCAGGGTAGGACAGTGTCAGTGAAGCCAAGTTGGGATAATATTTCTGAGAGAATGGGGTGGACGACAGTGTCGAAGACATCTGAGAGGTCAAGGAAGACTAAGATGGAATAGAGGCCATTGGATTTGGGAAGGAGGAGATCATTTGTGACCTTTGAGAGGGCTGTTTTTGTAGAGTGTGAGCCCGTTGTTGGGTAGAGACCATCTCTATATGTTGCCGATTTGTACTTCTCAAGCGCTTAGTACAGTGCTCTGCACACAGTAAGTGCTCAGTAAATATGACTGAATGAATGAAAGAGTGAAGGGGTTGGAAACCAGACTGGAGGGGTTCAATGAGAGAATTGGAGGGGAGGAATTTGTGACAAAGGGTGTAAATAACTTGCCCATAGAGTTTGGAGAGGAATGGTAGGAGGTAGATGAGGTGATACCAGACCCCTGCCTCCAAATTTCTGAACGATTTTAATCCATTTCTCACATTCCTTCTCTTTCTCCATCACTACATGGATCCATATAGACATTCCTGATGCCCCTTCGAATATCTGCTTTCTATCACTTCTCCTGCTCCACCCTACCTCTCCCACTCACCCACTTGGATACACACTTGATTTCATCATCTCTAGACACTGTACAGCCTCTACCCTCACCAACTCTGAAATCCCTCTATCTGACCACAATCTTTTCACCTGCGTTCTCTCCCACACTCCTTCTCCCTGAAAATCTGTCCTGTCCCCCAACAGAGACCTCCAATCTTTTGATCCCAGTCAATTTTCTCTATTCATCATGCCTATTTATCCTTCAGACCCAAACTACCTTCCTTTGATGACCAAATGGATGCCCTCAACAACACCCTCTCTACTGAACTCGAAGTACTCGCTCCCCTATCCCTTTGTTGATCTCATACTATTAACCCACATCCCTGGATCACTTCCTCATTCAGCTTCCTTTGCTTCTGTGTAAAAGCTGCCAAGAACTGCTGGAGAAAATCTAGATAACAGGCTGACCTCATCCACCTCAAATTCAATCCTTGCCACTTTAACTCTGCCCGACGAAATTATTTCTCCAACCTTGTTGACACCCATGCCCATTACCCTCGCCAGTTGTTCCAGATGTTTAGCTCCCTCCTCAAAGCCCCTATCCCCCCATCCCTCATCTCTAATGATCTGGCTACCTAGTTTATTGAGAAAATTGAAACTATCAGGCGTGATTTCCCTAAAATCTCCAGTCCCTCCCTCCTCCTGACTCTTCTTCAACTCTCTCACCCTTCCCAGCAGTATCTCAAGAGGAGGTCTCCTGCCTCCTCTCAAAATCCACCCCTTCCACCTGCACATCTAACCCCAATCCTTCATTCATTGCCATATTTACTGAGCGCTTACTGTGTACATAGCACTGTACTAAGTGCTTGGGAAGTACAAATCGACAACAGTCGCACCTTATCAAAACACTTGCCCCCTCCCTGACTGCCAACTTCAAATGTTCACTTGCCAGTGGCTTCTTCCCCTGTGCTTTCAAACATGCTCATGTCTCTCCTAGTCTAAAAAACAAACCCCTCTCCCTTCCAAGCCCATGTTCTTTCCACTAGGCCAGTCGAAGTCACATCTTCTTAAATGACATCTCCTCCAAGAGGCCTTCCCAAATTAAGCCTTCTTCCCCCTACTGCATTTCCTATGCACTTAGATTTGTATGCTTTGAACATTTTATATTCAGCTCGCCCTCAGCCCCAGCGCACTAAATGTACATACCCATAATTTATTTATTTATATTGATCAATCAATTGAATATTAATTTCTTTCTCTCCCTGTAGCCTGAAAACTCCTTGAGGTACATGTATATGGTATATATATATATATATATATATATATATACATGGTATACATATATATACATGGTACATGTATACCACATGTATACCAACTCTGTTGTATTGTATCTGTATTTTTTTATATTAATATCTGTTTCCTCTCCTCTAGACTTTCCTGCTCATTGTGTGCAGGAAATATGTCTGTTCATCGCTTAACTGTACTCTTCCAAGTGCTTAGTAAAGTGCTCTGCATACAGTAAATGCTCAATAAATACAACTGAATGAATGAATGAGTACTCCCCCAAGTACTTCGTACAATGCTCTGCACAGAGTAAGCTCTCAATAAATGGATTGATTTTCTGTTGGCTCAGACCTTGCTAGAATCTTGCCACTCTGCTACCCTCTGCAATGTATGTGAGAAACATTCCATTGTTTCTTAACAAGTTTATTACCTAAACATTCTGTAGGTTTATGTGCAGAAGTGCAAAGGACAAAAAAATTATTGCAATGTTAGTTTACTTTTATGCCAGTCTTCTCCACTGAAGTGTAAATTCCCTGTGGGCAAAGACTGTATCACTTGTTTGTTTTGTACTTCTGGGCTTCCCAGTGGGTGGTCAATAAATGCTATTGCTACTACTCCTGTGCAGTAGGTTGGGTCTCAAAAGGGAGGTAGCTGGTTTAGAAAGTTGTTTATTGGAAGACTGTATGTGTGCGTGTGTATTCTTGTGTTGTCCTTTGAATTCAAAGGAGAGAGCCTACCCTTATGTGCTGAAGAGGCTGGAAAGCCCGATACATAGCTATTCCACACTGAGTGCAGGAAAAGAAGTGGAAGGGCTTTGGAACCCTGGAAGGCAGATCCTTGGAGGAAGAGGGAGACATGTGAGCCGGCCTCCCTTGGCCTCTTATGCCATCTTAGATTTAAAGGTCTCCGGCCCAGGGAATGTCTGCTCTCTAGAACCACCAGAAGTATGGCTTCTGCAGACTTTACACATTCACAGATAAACTAGTCTCCTGGGACGTTCCCTTCATTCTTCACACAGCACAAGCAGCACCCCAGACAGGACGTTTTAGGAATCTTCCGACAGGGTGGAAGCGGGACCCCAGCACATGGGAAAGACGGCTCAGCTGCTTCAGAGATCTGTCCTGGCAGCAATTACAGAGAGCACTTTCTGCAAAATTGAAGTCCGACCCTCAGTGACGGCACTGTTTTACATGGCGAGCATATTTCGAGAACAATTGCTGGAGAATTTCTCATCTCCAGCCTATAAGTGAAACATTTCATTTTATCCAGAGACCAATTGGGACTGAAATCCCATTTTCAGTGATGTCCTGTTGATGACAGTATTATGGCTGCATTATACATCAATTGAACGCAACAGGACTACATGCAATACAATTTACGCTGTTCAGCTTAATTTGTTTTCAAATCTACATTTATTGCCAGGTACTGGGACTGTGTGAGGAAGAAGTCCTGCTCATTGAGAACCAGGTCTCTTTTCCTCAGAACTGGAAGCTCTGGAGCTTGATTCTCTGTTATCCCTTCGCTTAGGAAAAGAAAAATGTGTAATCTCTGCAGCAAAAAACACTCAGTAGTTTGAAGCGCTCGTAATTAGATTAATGCATTTAAGCACATAGTAAAGGCTGGGTTTAGGCCTTTTAATTCTACTTTAGAGAGTGAAGCAAAGGCCCATTGTGGTTGAGAATCAAGGGATTTAACTTGCGAGTAATTGAAATGAATCACGAATTGGTCCTACTTATCCCATCAGCTACTAGCTGGCTTAATTGTGACCCAGTTCTTCTGAACAGAGTTCTCCCTTCTCACTTGCATTTGAATTATTTGGGGGACAAATCCATCATGTTTTCAAGTCTCCTGCCCCGAGGGATGAATTACATATGCCTTGTCCATATGATGAGGAATACAAGAAATATCTGGGTCCAATTCATCATTCAAAGCAGGTTTCGGTTTCTTACCAGAGTGAAACTAATTCTAATTTGTTATGCAAAGGGCACATTTTCTCTCTAAGGAGGTTACGGTTTGTTATTTGGTCTTCTCGTTAACTCCCTCCTCTACACATTGTGTGTGTCTGCAGAGCCCAAACAGTGGCAGAGGAGCCCCAACAAGCTCCTCTAAGACTTTTTATTCCCTTGCAAAGCACTTTATTTGCAAAGAAATTCAAAAGTCTGTGTGCTCTCTAAACAATCAGAAGAATCGAGAACAAAACGGCCATGGATTTTGAGCCTTTCTACAAGTCAGTCACAGAGGTGCTGGGGGGTGAAACTGGAATTTTTTATCTTATTGGTTCGCCTGGATCTATTAGAGGCGAGGCCTGGGATTTGGGGGCAGGGACCTTTAGGAGAGGATCATTATTCCTCTCTCAAGTGACTAGTTTAGCTCTCGGTACCCAGTAGGCACAGGCCCACAATGAATTAGAACTCATGCTGTCTGTTGTGCCTCAACTGCTTCCTCCACTGCCTCTTCCACTTCAGCCACCTAGCCCCGGGAAGCACAGTCAGAGAACAGACATGCTACCTTGCATAGCTTGTCAGGATGACCAGACAACAGACGTGCTTCTTTGCATAGTTTGTAATCTGCACTCTGCCACCTTCAGCGCCTTATGTGCCTGGCACGGGGACTGACATAGCCCCTTGCCCTAATCCACCTTGCCTGCTGGGCCAGACAGCCGGCTGGGTGGCAGGCTGGATTTTCCTGATCCCCGTCATAGAGTAGCCCCTGCCCCATCGCCCCACCATCCTGAGTCATGCCATGCTTGCCCTGGGAGCAGATGATGGTGCCTGTAATCCTGGACTGCCCAATCAGCCCTCGCCCCACAACGTACGCTTCCCCTATCCCGCTACAATTCAGCCTGTCCCCTTCACTCTAGCACCAACCTACTCACTGGCCTTGCTTTCAAATCTCTCACATTTTTCCCCTTGCTTGAACCCTCCCTCCCACCTGGAGCCCCCTCCTCCTTCACGACAAACAGACCACCCCTCTCCCCCGTCTTCAAAACCCTACTAAAATCATGTGTCCTCCAGGAAGCCTTCCCTGGCCAATCTCTCACCTCCCCACCTTATTTCTCCTCCCTACTAAATCACCTAAACACTTGCATCTCTATCATTCAATCAATCAAGAGTACTGATTCAGTGCTTGCTGGGTGCAGAGCACTGTGCTAAGCCCTTGGGAGAATACAATATAATAGAAAAGGTAAACACAATCCACTTCTCGGGGTTGCACCTGGAGAGTTTCCAGTACTCTACCAGTCTTAACTATGGGGGGAGAGTCAAGCAGAAGCATATCCATTCTATTCCTAGCTTGGACAGTGGCTAGTGAGTGGAAGGAATCTGCTACAAGTCAAAAGTCACCTATGCTGGGCAGCAGCGGCATGGTAGAGAGTCGAGGGTGGAGACTCAGGTTTACTACATGGAAGGAGGCAATGGTAAATCACTTCTGTATTTTTACCAAGAAAACTCTGTGGATACCCTACCAGAATGACTGCAGATGGAGGTGGGGCTTTCTGGGAGAGATGTGTCCATGGCATCTCTATGGGTTGGACATGACTTGACAGCATAAGACAACAACAACCAACACAATCCCTACCCCATTGGGATTATGGTCTAGAATGGGAGACAGATATTAATGTAAATTTCAGGTAGGGGAAATGAAAGAGTGTAAGGATATATAAGTATTGCGGGACTGAGGTGGGGTGACTATCAAGTGACTAAGCGGTACAGATTCAAGTATATAGGTTAAAAAAAGAAGGGAGGTTGAACGGGGAAGTTCTGGAAGGCCTCTTGGAAGAGATGTGCTTTGAGAAGGGCTTTGAAGGTGGGGAGAGTGGTGGTCTGTCATATGTGAAGGGGAAGGGAGTTCCACACCAGAGGGAAGATGTGAGCAAGGAGTCGGTGTCAGAATAGATGAGACAGAGATATGGAGAGTAGGTTGATGTTAGAGGAGCTAAGAGTGCAGATTGGGTTGTAGTATGAGACCAGCGAGGGGAAGAGATGATTGAGTTCTTTAAAGTTGATGGTGAGGAGTTTCTGTTTGATGCAGAGGTGATGAGCAACTCACCCAAGCCCATCCTCAGCCCCTCAACATTCTTTTATTTGGTTGCTTCCTCTACCTGTAATTTAGAGCCTTCTCCCCTTCTAGACTGTAAATTCCTTGAGGGCTGGGATCATGTCTACCTCCTTTAATATACCCAGGTGCTTAGTACAGTGCTCTCCTTCCAGTAAGCTGGCCAAAAATACCATTGACTGATTGATTGATTGATTGACTTTCCCTGTCTGGGATCAGCCCCAGATCTTGTCCCCTCTGCAGGGTAGCTGGGGAACTCGACACCTGTCCACATGTTTTGTTTTGTTGTCTGTCTCCCTCTTCTATACAGCTGAGCCCGTTGTTGGGTAGGGACTGTCTCTATATGTTGCCAACTTGTACTTCCCAAGCGCTTAGCACAGTACTCTGCAACAGTAAGCGCTCAATAAATACGACAATGAATGAATGAATGAACTACCCCACCATTATGGTGATTCCTGCATTTAGTTCTTTACCCCCAGATATTCCATCATATGCTTTGCAGTCTCCTCCTGGATCAGCACAAAGTCTGGCATGGCTGCAGAACTCAGCAACAGGATCAGTCCATCAATGGTATTTATTGAGCACTTACTGTGTGCAGAACACTGTGCTAAGCACTTAGAAGAGGGGCAAAGGAGAGGATCTGCACTTCCAAAGAATTCCTACCAGAATTCTTGAGAAGCAGCGTGGCGCACAGGCTTTGGAGTCAGAGATCGTGGGTTCAAATCCTGGCTCTGCCACTTGTCAGCTGTGTGCCTTTGGGCAAGTCACTTCACTTCTCTGGGCCTCAGTTACCTCATCTGTAAAATGGGGATGAAGAGTGTGAGCCCCCCGTGGGGCAACTTGATCACCTAGTAACCTCACCAGCGCTTAGAACAGTGCTTTGCACATAGTAAGCATTTAATAAATGCCATTAAAAAAAAAGAACACTAACTCGGCAAGTGATCTTTGAATAGACCCACATACCAGATGGTCCTAGCTTTACACACCTCAGATCTATAGAGAAAACAGCCGTCAAGGAGATGATATTGTTTTCAAAGTGAAGTCCAGACACCTAAGCACATGGCTTATGACAAACCAGTATTAGGAAAGATTAGATCAGAGACTTTACCAATATTGTGCCTGGCTCATAGTAGGTGCTCAACAAATACCACAATCATTATTATTATTACTTACAGTTTTGTGCTTCTCAGACAGTGGTTCTTGTACTGATAGCAGTATTACATAGCACACTGAGAGGTTTGGGGTTCAGGCCACCAAAGCAAAGAACCTGTTTTCCTTATCAAGGAAGGATGAAGAAGAAAAGAAGCAGCATGGCTCAGTGGAAAGAGCACGGGCTCTGGAGTCAGAGGTCATGGGTTCAAATCCCGGCTCCGCCGATTGCCAGCTGTGTGACTTTGGGCAAGTCACTCAACTTCTCTGTGCCTGTTACCTCATCTGTAAAATGGGGATTAAGACTGTGAGCCCCACCCCCGTGGGACAACCTGATCACCTTGAAACTTCCCCAGCGCTTAAAACAGTGCTTTGCACATAGTAAGTGCTTAATAAATGCCATCATTATTATTATTATTATGAGGGTACTCCACTAAGCCTATTTGCATGCATGAGATAAAGGCTGGGTTTCTCTACTGTAAACTGAAAAACATTCCTTTGTTCCTGAAAATGTCATTTTAATTCTCAATTCAAGTTTGTTGGCTATCTCTTCTCCCTCTTTTTCTCTTCCTCCCCAGACTTGTTTTCCCCACTGAAAGCCGCTGGAGTAAAGGATGATACCACATGAGCACACTGACAAAAAGAAAAATAGATGGAATGGCACCAGGGCAGAACGATTAAGACAGACGACACCGTATTTAGAATACTTAATGATTGTTCCAGACTTTTCTAGCCAAATATATCTTGATTCCCAAGGGCAAATAGGAAAACAAAAAATAATACATTCAGAGAGGAGAAAACTCCGTGGGAGGTGGAAGAGCTGGAAGGGAGAGGAGGGAGTAGAGGGAAAGGAGAAAATGAAGGAATAAGGAGAGGAACAAGGAGTGGAAACCAGAGCTGTGGGCCCTGAAGAATAAGGAAAGAGGTCCCTTTGTAGATGGGTCAGGGTGGGGGCAGGAGACTGTAGACTCTTTGAGGGCAGGCTTCACACCTACCACCTCTATTGCATCGTGCTCTCCCAAGTGCTTAGTACAGTGCTCTGCACATAGTAAGTGCTCAATAAAAACCATTGATGATAGTAGAAATCACTCAATAAGTACCACTGATTGATTGAGGTCCCAAAGCACCATGAAGCCAGATATTCATAGGAGGAGGAGAGGAGGGAAGAAAGGGAAAAAGAAGGAAAAGGAAGGATGGCTTCATGTCTTGTCATGTCGTCGAGTCGTTTCCGACCCATAGCGACACCATGGACACATCTCTCGCAGAACGCCCCGCTCTCCATCTGCAATTGTTCTGGTAGTATATCCATTGGGTTTTCTTGGTAAAAATATGGAAGTGGTTTACCACTGCGTCCTTCTGCGCAGTCAACTTGAGTCTCCGGCCTCAACCCTCTCCCGTGCCACTGCTGCACCACACAAGTGAGTTTTGACTTGTAGCAGACTGCCTTCCACTTGCTAGCCACTGCCCAAGCTAGAAATGGAATGGGTATGCCACTGCTTGACTCTCCCCTCTGTAGCCGAGACTGGTAGAGTACTGGAAACTCTCCAGATATTACCCTGAGAGGAAGGATGGCGTACAAGGAAAAAAAAACCCACTGTGGCAGCCAAAAGCCCTCTATGTAAACTAATTTGAATCAAGTTAATGCAAATAACATTGGATGCTGCATTTAATTCAGCTTCAGTGATGTCAAGATCACTCTTTCCGGGAAGTTCTCCCTGCCAATGAAGACTCTTTTTGGCAAAAATATGATCTTTTAGAGGCCAGGGATTCTCAACGAATGCACTGACACTGTAGAGGCTATTTTGGAATTTGCAAGACTTCATCCAACCCATTAATTCCCACTCACCTCCTAGTGGGATCTAGCCATGGGTTAAATTTGTGAACAGGTTAAACTTTATAGAACAAATACTAATATGCTGCCTAAAGACATTAGTTTTTACCCGGCCCAGAAAACTTGGCAACAAAAAGCTGAACTTAAATTGTAGAGCAACTCATCAGGGAATATGTAATTCCCGTATCAAGATTTGTTACAAAACTGCTAGTAGTGCTTTGAAAAATTAATATTAATATGCTCTGCTTGCCTTCATTTTTTCATTTGAAGAGTATACCTGTCTTTCTCCTCTCAGTCCCTTTTGCGCAAATTTGTTTAATTAAAGTTTTAACCACTGGACAGGACTTAGGACTTTTTTTCTGAAGAATCTTTAATCCTCCTGGAAATGTGTGTCTAATGCATTCACAACTGAGAAGGTAGACAGGACCAGGTCTGTGCTAGCCAGGAAACATCCTGGCTCTAGACAGCTGGCCCAGAATGTCTGGCTCTGAACAGAGTGCCTGGAGAACAGATATGGAAGCCACTGAGAAACCCTATGATCCACACATCCAAAGGACTGCATGCCTCCTGGCCCTGTTCCTGAGATGACTGTTTTCAAAGCTCTTGGGAGTGACAATCCCGATCACATTGCTTTTCCTTAAGGGGATATGTCCTGCCGTGGCTTTGGTTTGGAGAAGAGTTGCCGGATGAAGCAGCTAGTCAAACCCAACCAGGAGGAGGCCACCCATCTGGGTAAGCAAAGCCAGGGCCTCGTTGCCTGGGAAGAGAGCAGCTGAGAGAGAAGTACCAAGAGCAGGGATACCAAGGGCACCCGAGGGCACCAAAAGCAGGGGCCCAGGAATCAGAAAGCCTGGGTTCTACTCCTACCTCCACTGCTTGCCTGCTGTGTGACCTTGGGCAAGTCACTTAAATGCTCTGTACCCCAGTTTCCCCATCTATAAGAAGGGGTGCAAACCTGTTCTCCCTCCCATCTAAACTGTGGAATGGGGACTGTATTTGACCTGATTATCTTGTATCTGTTCCAGTGCCTAATAATGATTTTGATGATGATGGCATTTATTAAGTGCTTACTATGTGCAAAGCACTGTTCTAAGCGCTGGCATGGCACACAGTAAGTGCTAAATAGATACCACAATTTTAAGGGAAAGCATCAGGGACGGAGGGAGACAATAGAGTGCGTGGGGAAGCAGCATGGCATAGTGGATACAGCACGGGCCTGAGAGCCAGAAAGTCATGGGTTCTAATCCCGGCTCCACCACGTGTCTGCTGTGTGACCTCAGGAAAGTCACTTAACATCTCCGTGCTTCAGTTACCTCATCTGTAAAATGGGGATTAAGACAGAGAGCCCCACGTGGGACAACTTGATTACCTTGTATCTACCCCAGTGCTTACAACAGTAATTGACACATAGTAAGCGCTTAACAAATACTATGATTGCTATTTTCTGCACTTATGAAGAATATAGTCTCTGGGCTGGGTCTGAGGCTTAATTCCTGGGGACTGAGTCTTGATGTGTGGGGAAGAGTCGATAATTAGGCGGCATGAACGTCTCTCCCAGTGATTACCAATGCCATCCTCTGCTGCTCTCATGCAAATATCATTTGCATTATCCTCTTCCAAGAGATGAAAGAAAGGAGTCCCTCCCAACCTAACTGGTAACATCTCTAGCTCCCTCAGTGAAACACATAAGGTCATGTATCCATGAGTTCAGCCTCCCCTTGCTGAAAATCCCGAAAATTCTGGACAAAACTAGTGTTGGTAAAATCCATGGGACCCAGGGCTCTCATCTACACCAAATGCCTGCTGTCCATGTTAACTTGTACTTCCCAAGTGCTTAGTACAGTGCTCTTCACACAGTAAGTGCTCAATAAATATGATTGAATGAATGAATGTACCAATGGCTCCTCTTTCTCCGGGATATGGCTCTTGCCACCACTCTTACCGGCTTTTTGCTTAGAGACCACAAAATCGGGAGAAGCAGAACCTGATGACTGGATCTCAGCCACACAGAGCACAGCTCAGGGCCTGGGCCAGGGGGATGTGTGAGAATAGGGGCGGGGGAAGACCTGAAATATGTGAGGAGGTGGTCCTACGTCACCCCTGGAGAAAGTCCTGGTTACTCAGACATATTACTGAGCCAGCCAGAATGATCTCCCAATAGTGGCTGGCAAATCCTGGTGGTGAGGCCACCTGGAGCTGGAGAGAAAACTCCTGGAGATCCCAGGGACACAGAACTTCTCTAAGTTTACCAAACAATGAGCCCGGATACAGTTTTCTAAAGTAACCAACACACGTACTTAACGGTGATTTTTCAATCATATAACTCGGCTGTAATCCCAACTTCTCATAACTGCCTAGAAGGTTTTTCATCAGGGAGGATTAGAAACATGGAAAATACCAACCTTTAAAATCCCATTTTCAAAGTTCCACTATCTGACACAGAGTGAGAAACACCTCAGCTATATTTTGGGTGGAAAATCTCACATTGCTCAAGGTTAGGGTTCAAGTGTCTTCTGTTGTCTGCCCTCGCCGGTCCAACTTTTGGCAGAAACTCCACAACAAGAGTTTTATCTCCCCACAAGCCCAAAAGTATTTAGAAAATTCCAGATAAGTGATAATCATCAGCCCAGGAACATTATGAAGTTAGGGTTTATTTCCATTTACATCACCTGGCTGTTTAACATGTGCAGACCACTGAACTTTTCAGCTGTTATGTGGAGAGCTCTATTCTGAGCACCTACTATGTGCACACACGTTATACTTTTTGTATATTTTCTGTGTACAGAGCACAGGACATCTACTTCATGCATAGCAATAAACTGAGGCTCAGAGCACTAAATTAAGCACGTATTGTGTGCAGAGCACTCTGGTACCTACTGTTTGCACATTATATTGGATTTCTAACTACATCCACACTCTAATGGCAACTACTGGGCACCTATAAATGGAGGGGAACTGTATGCCTACTCTTTGCAATCAGTCAGTCATATTTATTGAGTGCTTACCACTGTATTGAGCACTTGGAGAGAACAAAATAACAGAGTTGGTAGACATGTTCCCTGCCCACAAGGAGATTAGAGACTAGAGGGAGAGACAGACATATGGGGATGAAGACTGTGAGCCCCTCATGGGACAACCTGATCACCTTGTAACCTCCCCAGCGCTTAGAACAGTGCTTTGCACATAGTAAGCGCTTAATAAATGCCATTATTATTATTATTAATATAAATGAATACATTATGGATATGCACATAAATGCTGTCGGGCTGAGGGAAGGGTGAATAAAGGGTGTGAATACAAATGCAAGGGTGACATAGAAGGGAGAAGGAGAAGAGGAAACGAGGGTTTAGTCAGGGAAGGCCTCTTGGAGAAGATGTGTCTTCATTAAGGTTTTGAAGGTGGGGAGAGTGATAGTCTGTTGGATATGAAAAGGGAGGGTATTACAGGCCAGAGGCAGTACGTGGGAGAGAGGTCCACAGCAAGATAGATAAGATCCAGGCAAAGGGAGCAGGCTCGCACTAGAGGAGCTAAGTGAGCCAGCTGGGCTGTAGTAATAATACTAATTACAGTACTTTTTAAGCACTGCCAAGCTCCGTTCTAAGTGCTGGGGTAGATATAAGTTAATCAGGTTGGACACAGTTTCTGTCCCACATGGGGCTCCAACTCTTAATCCCCATTTTACAGATGAGGTAACGTAATTGCCCAGAGAAATTAAGTGATTTGCCCAAGGTCACATAGCAGACATGTGGCAGAGCAGGAAAGCAGCGAGGTAAGGTAGGAGGGGCAAGGTGACTGAGTGCTTTAAAGTCAATGGTGAGGCGTTTCTGCTTGATGCAAACGTTAATGGGTAACCCCTGGAGGTTCTTGAGGAGTGGGGAAATATGGACTGAACTACTGTGTAGAAAAATTATCCCAGCAGCAGAGTGAAATCTGGACTGGAGAGGGTAGAGACTATATTTGTATATTTGTATGCATAAATGTATATATTTTTGTATTCTGATGACTTGACACCCGTCCATATGTTTTGTTTTGTTGTCTGTCTCCCCCTTCTAGACTGTGAGCCCATTGTTGGGTAGGGACCATCTCTGTTGTTGCCAACTTGTACTTCCCAAGCACTTAGTATAGTACTCTGCACACAGTAAGCACTCAATAAATATGATTGAATGAATGAATGTATAACTACACACACATTTATACACACATTCACATACACTGTGTGGAGCACTATGTACAGGGCCTGAGGTAGAAACATTTTTTCCTTGTGGGACAGAGAGGTACATTGGAACACAGCAGGAACTCTGATACCATTTTCACAATGCCCTAAATGTGTCCCTCAAATCCTCTGAGGGTCACCTTCCCTTTCAGAGATTGTCCACCCTCTCGCTTGCTCGCTGATGTCTGTATCTTTAATTAGATGTCATCCCCTTTACGAGCACCTGCCAATTAAACTTTCCTCTCTAATGGAAGATCACCAGACTTGGTCTTTCCACCAGTGGATATGCCTTTTTGCATGTATTTCTTGCCTCTGTCCCTGTTATGATAAAAGATTAAATGATCCTTTACTTTTTCTTTGCTAAAAGTTAAATGAAAACCTCCTCCTAGGAATATGCCCCAGAAAAAAATGGTTATTCCTGGAGGTTCAGAAAAGTAGAACACACAGTTTATCTCCACCTG
The DNA here is from genome assembly GCF_015852505.1 of Tachyglossus aculeatus. Lineage (NCBI taxonomy): Eukaryota > Metazoa > Chordata > Mammalia > Monotremata > Tachyglossidae > Tachyglossus > Tachyglossus aculeatus. The sequence continues at coordinate 31,093,470 of NC_052075.1, read as the reverse complement.
ACTCAGGTTGCACATTATAAAGTTATTTCAAAATGACCAGAGAGCATCAACTGTGAACCCCCAGGCAGAAAACCTGGCCAGCTCCCTGAGTCCCCAGATGCTGAAACCCCACCTTAATGATTTGCTACCCTTCAAGCCCCAAATTTCCTTCTGTTTCATCATCCAATTTCCTTTGCAGAAATGGTGTCAACAACAATCAGCTCCTGAATAATGAAAAAAGATATTAGTCATTTTCATTGCTCTGCTCATTTGAATCTCATAACCACCAGGGTGATCGGCTTCCAAACCTTATTAGTTCTGCTAGTATGAACTCTGCAGATCCCCATTTCAAGATTACTTTGCAGTGCAAAGCTATAAAGACAGTCTTCTTAACAATCAATTGACAATTAATAGTCCTGCCAACACAGATGATCTGATTTGACAAAGTAGCAAACACAGACTTTGAGGTGCCAAAATGAAAACTATGGGGGTGATTACTGCTTCAGGCAGAGCATTACAGTTCCATATACTCATGTTTAGCTAAAGAAAAGAACTGCAATGCTGCTGAAAGAGAAAGGAACAACTCGTCTGTTGCATTTGTTTCCACCCACAGATGGAAATACCAGGAAAATGAATCATCAAAACATGCCTCAGAGAATGCTGAGCCTTCCTCTGTCCTGGCCCTGCATGGAGAGGGAGCAGGGTTGCATTGATGAGTGAATACTTTCCTCCCTGGATTTTCAGTGGGAGAGATTCACATCCCTGAGAATACCTTGCATCATTTGGACTAGTCACATGAGTCTAGAGGCTGTCAGGAACCAGGAGTGGGGTAGCCGGAATTCAGAAGTAGTAAAGAATGGGTCTGGGGTGGATCGGGTATACATGGGGGTTGGACAGCAGAGCCCAGAGCGGGGGCAAATTTAAACATCGTGGGGAGGGAGGCCAGGTCTATGGTGAACTGAAGATAGAAAGGACAGAGGTCTAGAAGGGAGAGGGTGTCATGGGAAAGCTCAGAACCCAAGTTAACGGAGAGCATGAAGGGGGCAGAAAGCAGGGAGGCGGCCTGCAAGTTGCAGGGAAAACCTCAGGTGGGATGGTGAGGAGGGATGGAGAGGAGCTGGAGAGACTGGAGGTTAGTGAAAACAGAAGGGCTGAGAGAATCAGCCAAGTGAGAAGAGAGGGGATCAAGGAGAAAAGGAGATGGGCAAGAAATAGTGAAGAAGAAAAAGGGAGATTCCAGGACAATGAGGAGACACACAGGGAGAGAGGAGGAGATGGACTTAGGGGCACAGAAAGAACAAGAGAGAAAGACAGGGAGAGGGGCAAGAAAGATACAGAGCTTCCCAAGAGGAAATGAGGAGGTGAGGGACAGGAGGAGAAAAGTGAAGAAGCAAGAAACCAAGGTAAGAAGAGCAATTAAAAGACTCGGGAAGTGACCAATCAATCAATAAATCAATCAATCATATTTATTGAGCATTTATTGTTTGCAGAGCACTGTGCTAAGCTCTTGGGAGAGTACAATATAATAATTATGGTACTTGTTAGGCAGTTACTATCTGCCACGCACTGTTTTAAGCACTGAGATGGATACAAGGTAATCAGTTGGAGACGTAGATTTGTGCATCATTTGTATAGATGTTGTAGTTGAAACCATAGGAGTGAATGAGTTTTCCAAAGGAGTGGGTGTAGATGGAGATTAGAAGAAGACCCAGAACTGAAGCTCAATGGCCACCCACCATTAGAGGGTGGGAAGTGATGGGGGAAGTGAAGGAGAGGACAGGGAGAGAGTGCAAGACAGAAAGAACCAAGGTAGGGACAGATCAGTGGGGAAACCAGGGGAAGAGGGGCATTTGGGGAATAAGCACTTACTATGTTCCAAGCACTATTCTAAGCACTGGGGTAGACACATGTTAATCAGGTTGTCCCACGTGGGGCTTCCAGTCTTAATCCCCATTTTACAGATGAGGTAACTGAGGCACAGAGAAGTTAAGTGTCTTGCCCAGAGTCACACAGCGGATAAGTGAGGGAGCCAGAATTAGAACCCATGACCTCTGACCCCCAAGGCCAGGCTCTTGCCACTATTCAGAGGCTGTTCAGGGAAAGACCCCAGACTGTTCTAGTTCTGACCTGTCTAATAAATCTGGGAATAAATGTGTTCCTATTGTCTGCCACCTTGCAGGGAGGGGGTCTTGGCTAGCTCTGGCCCCACTGAGTCAGGAAATTGGTCCAGATGAGCACAGGGCCTGGCCATGGAATGGCACAAACTGAAAATGTTCAGCTTCCTTCAAGTCAGAACTCATCTGTGGCTCCTCTGAAGTTCCACGCCTTCCATTCTACCGAGAGCTAGGCTTTCTCAAAGATGCCAACGGACATTCTTCATGACGAAGCAGCACATCTGGATCGGGACAATGCATCTCAGCTGTAGGACTGAATCCCCGATTCCAGCAGTCCAGCTGATGCCCACTGGGCTCTGTTCCTCCGTCCTAGGGCTGTTTCAAGCTGCAGAAGAGCTGTATGCTATGCCTGAGTTCCTGGAGTCCCTCGGGTAGGCCGACTCCATTGCAATTATGGCAGTATTATGGCACCTGTATATATGTATATATATTTTACGTATTTATTACTCTATTGATTTATTTTGCTTGTACATATTTATTCTATTTATTTTATTTTGTTAATATGTTTTGTTTTGTTCTCTGTCTCCCCCTTCTAGACTGTGAGCCCGGGTTTGGGGACCGTCTCTATATGTTCCCAACTTGTACTTCCCAAGTGCTTAGTACAGTGCTCTGCACACAGTAAGCGCTCAATAAATACGGTTGAATGAATGAATGAATATGGCAGCTCCTTCCCAAGTAGGGTGACCAGCAATGGCACACCCAAAAATCAGACCCCGAGAATCACATGACATCTCACACGCTATGACACCATGCAAGGCAACACGGCATTGTCACATTCTCCCACGAGGCATGAGATACAGGGAGTCAGATGAAGAGATGACACTAGGCTGAAAGCTCTAGACTGTACACTGTACACTGTAGACCTCTAGGCTGTAAGCTCATTTTGTCCTTATTGTATTGTACTCTCCCAAGTGCTTAGTACAGTGCTCTGCACACAGTAAGTGCTCAATAAATAACTGATTGATTGATTGATTGATTGACTGACAAGCAGGAACCTGTCTTCACATTCTGGGAGGTGCTAAGGACTGATGCTGAGAGTTGGGGGGGGCAGTGGGGACTGGAGGCTGGGATCAAGGAAATTGCCTCCCTACTAGGGTCTACACACCCCTGGTAGATTCAAAAATCACTACTGCACCTTTCAACTTCAGATTAGTACCAGCAAAAAGGCACAGGCAGTGTAGCAGTGTGGCCTAGTGGAAAGAATACAGGCCTGTGAGTCATAGGACCTGGGTTCTAATCCCTGGTTTCACCTCTGGTCTCCTGTATGATCTTAGGTAAATCACTTCACTTCCTCTGTGACTCAGTTTCCTGATCTGAACAATGGGGGTTAAATCCTATTCCCTCCTACTTTGCCTATGAGGCCTACATGGGATAGGGACTGTGTCCAACCTGATGATCTTGTATCTACCTCAGCTCTTCGAACAGTGCTTAACACCTAGTAAGCACTTAACATGTACCATTATTATCATTGCTGTTGTTGTGTTATCATTATTAGCATTATTATTATGACATAAGAAGAGTCAAGCGAATGGAGGAGTGAGCCTATGAAGGATAAAACTTTCCTAAATGAAAATACCTTCGTTTACAGAGAAGAAACCAAGACAAGCAAGGGGAAAGTTACTGGGTGACTGTTGCAGAGTGTACTGTTGGAAAAGGTCTGTGTCAGTTCACAGCATCTGGCCCTAACTTTTGGAGCAGAAATCCATGGCCAATGGCACTATCCTTGACTCCTCTCTCTCATTCAACCCACATATTCAATCCAACACTAAATCCTGTCGATTCCGCTTTCACAACCTTGCTAAAATCCATCCTTTCCTTTCCATCCACACTGCTACCACATTAATCCAATCGCTTATCCTACCCTGCCTTGATTCAGTGATCAGCCTCCTTGCTGACCTCCCTGCCTCCTGTCTCCCCCACTCCAGTACATATTTCACTCTGCTGCCAGGATCATTTTTCTACAGAAACATTCAGGCCATGTTTCCCCACTCCTCAAGAAACTGATTGTTTCCGATCCACTTACGCATCAAACAAAAACTCCTCACCATCAGCTTTAAAGCATTCAATCATCTTGTCTCCTCCTACTTCACATTGCTACTCTCCTACCACAAACCCAGCCTGAACACTTTGTTCTTTTAATGCTAACCTTTTCACTGTATATCTCATCTATCTCACCACCGAACTCTCACTCATGTTCTATTTCTGGCCCGGCATACCCTCCCTCCTCGTATCCGATAGACAATTACTCCATCCCCCTTCAAAGCCTTATTGAAGGCACATCTCCTCCAAGAGGCCTTCCCTTCTTCTCCCTCTCCCTTCTGCATCACCCCGACTTGCTCCTTTCATCACCCACTCCCAGACCTATAGCACTTATATACATATCTGTAATTTATTTATTTATATTAATATCTGTCTCCCCCTCTAGACTGTAAGTTCAGTGTGGGCAGGGGATGTGTCTGCTTATTGTTGTATTGTAGTCTCCCGAGTGCTTGGTACGGTTCTCTCCATATACATACAGAAAGCACTCAATAAATATGATTGAATGAATTGTCACCTCTATGGAATGCCCTCTGAAATGCCCAGCTGTGGCTCCTGATTACTAAATAATAATCATAATCATCATCCATCATAATAATTGTGGTGTTTGTTAAGTGCTTGCTATGTGCCAGTCATTGTACTAAGCTCTGTGATGGATACAAGCAAATTAGGTTAGACACAGTCTCTGTTCCACATGGGGCTCATAGTCTCAATCCCCATTTTAGGGATGAGGTAACTGAGGTAAAGAGAAGAGAAGTGACTTGCTCAAGGTCACACAACAGACAAGTGGTGGAGCCACGATTAGAATCCACGACCTTCTTTTCTCCCAGTCCTGTGCTCTATCCACTAAACCATGCTGCATCTCACTGATTAAGTGATTAACCAGGCAGAAACAGTCCTCATGTCCTGGCTCTCACCAGCCAAACAATGGGCCACCATCACGGTCATCGCAGCCTGGTTCCCTCCTTCGTCACCAGAGCAATGTGCATCTAGCTTCATTTCTATTTATTCTGATGACTTGACACCTGTCCACATGTTTTGTTTTGTCGTCTGTCTCCCCCTTCTAGACTGTGAGCCCGTTGTTGGGTAGGGGCCATCTCTATATGTTGCCAACTTGTACTTCCCAAGCGCTCTGCACAGTAAGCGCTCAATAAATACGATTGAATGAATGAATGAATGACAAGCAGAGGTACCCATCCCATCACACTAAACCTCCACATGCTCAGCAGGGCTAATGTTGCAAAGGGAGATCACAGCTCCCGGGGCCTGAACTGCCAAACTTGCTTTCGCTTTCTGAAGGCAAAGCCCTTCTGTCACAAGGTCTTCAGCATCCTTAGTGTGAACGAATGGAAATAACACGGGATAAGGAGTTAGGAGATTAGGTTGCAGCCCCAGCGTCTCACCTTGGATCAATCACTCAGTGGCATTTATCAAGCATTTACTATGTGCAGAGCACTTGGAGCAGTACAATCTAAGACTGTTGATAGACACATTCTAATATGTTCTTGGAAAAATCACAATCTCCCTGGGCCTGTTCCCTCATCTGTAAAATGGGGATAACACAACCTGTCTCTCCCTATCTCACTATGTCGTGAGGTTTAAATGAGATAACAGATATTTGGAAAAATAAGAACCCTGTACCAAAGTATCATTATTAGATGTAGTAGAAATATTATCACTTGAATGAAGGATATGGGCCCAGCCTGGTTCCATCACCCCATTACTGCTCCCACACTCTCATCACAGCTCCTCAAACCTTATTCTCCCAAAACCTGGTTCTTGGGAGGTAAGACCACTTGGGGCAGTGGGAGACTGGGAGCCAGAGTCCAGAGTGACGGTTTCCTCAAAAGAGTTCCTGCTTCTACAAGTATCTACCCTAGGTACTGAATACTGAGCACTGAGCAGCATGGCCAGGAAAACTGGGTCTGTTCCCCACAGGGACATGATTTTGATTCCTCTTGCAGCCCTCAAGCAGAGGGATGGCCAAAGGGCATTGACTCTATTCAGGACTGAGATTTCTTGGGAAGTTCTTTTCTCTCCTTCCAACAGCACTGGGAGCCTGTGTTTCCAGCCTGCTTGGTGACTGGAGAATCCTCAGTGTCATTTTGCTGGCAATTTCTGGGGGGCATGGCACAGTGGAGGATGATTAGCCTGTTATTAGCTCAGCCCAGAAGTAGAGAAACAATTTTGCTTAATGTTAACTTAGGGAAAAATGGGGAAGCCTCTGGTTCCACTTCTGTGGATGCGCCATCCTGCCCTCCATAAACACTTTATGAGCTTTGTGGCCTAAAAATCAAAAATAAAGTGAGTGATCAGATTTCATCCCTGTGCCTCCTATGATGTCAGGGAGAAGGACACCGCAAACTGTGCCTTGAAAAGTCGTTCCAGCACTAATAGGAAGGTGACGAAAATCTGCAGTAATTTTACTTTCATAAATTTAACTCCATTTTGCATTTGCAATTTTTCTTCTCATTTGTACCTTTCAAATTGCTCTTGCTGCCTCCTGGGCCATAATGTTTTCTCAGCAAAGTCCCAGACTCTGCAGAACCATACAGACTCGGGAGGGCCAATCCAAGCCAAACAATCTACGCTGGCTGCCTCAGTCAGAAAAGACAATTTAGAGATGATCTGACAGACTAAGCTAGACTCTTCCAGAACTAAGTTCTAGGTTGGTTTCCACAGGGGTGTTTGTGGAAAAGGTACAGTGCCTCCACCCTGTTCCCTATGGCACTGGGGCAGCAGGGAGCTGGATTGGCCCCCGGCTGGAGAAAGACCACAGCAGGAGGATGCTGTAGCTCACTGTATGGTCCTTGGTAGTTAACAGTCTTATGGTGCTCACTTGCTGAACTACCTGGGAGCAAGTTTGGGCTCCGTGTTTTCCTTGGAGTTGAAGATAAAATCCCAGCATTGACCGGGCAGCCTGACTGGCAAATTTCTAAAACAAGGGTGGGCATCCCATCCATCTTTCTCCATGGATACAGTGGGTGCCCACCATGGTGAAAATCCAAAATCTCATCTGGTTTCATCCCCTCAACATTTCATTTCAGAATCCAGAGCCGGAAAATGGCCATGCTGGATAACCCATCATGGAATAAGCAAGGGTGGAGCCAGATCTGTTTAACCAGGCTGGAGGCTTACCCTGAGTGGGTGGGCCCAGAGGCTTCTTAGACATTGGGTGGGCAGAGGGGTGTCTTACCAGATGGAGCCCTCGTGCCTGCAGCACAGGGCTCTGTTTAATAATAATAATAACATTTATTAAGCACTTACTATGTGCAAAGCACTGTTCTAAGTGCTCAGGAGGTTACAAGGTGATCAGGCTGTCCAACAGGGGACTCACAGTCTTAATCCTCATTTTACAGATGAGGGAACTGAGGCCCAGAGAAGTTAAGTGACTTGCCCAAAGTCACACAGCTGACAATTGCCAGGGCTAGGATTTGAACCCATGACCTCTGACTCCAAAGCCCGGGCTCTTTCCACTGAGCCAAGCTGCTTCTCATTTAGGCCAGAATGCTACTCGATAAGGCTGATCTCTCCCTGCCCTGATCCCAAGATGGGAGAAGCAAAGCCAGCAGCAATGACAGGAAAACTTGAAAGACCTGATTTCATTCATTCAATCAATTGTATTTATTGAGCGCTTACTGTGTGCAGAGCACTGTACTAAGCGCTTGGGAAGTACAAGTTGGCAACATATAGAGATGGTCCCTACCCAACAGTAGGCTCACAGTCTAGACAGGGGAGACAGAGAACAAAACAAAACATATTAACAAAATAAAATAAATAGAATAAATATGTACAAGTAAAATAAATAGAGTAATAAATATGTACAAACATATGTACATATGTTCTCACAGTAAAATGTTAGAGATTCTGTCCACCTACCTCTAAGAATGCCCATGGATACCCATTTGTTTCACTATCTCCCTCCTCTGAGGCACCACTCCCAACTGATTTCAAATCCACCAGCAGCCCTGGACCGTGAGCCCCAATTCCCCAGGCACATTACCTCCACAACTGGGCTTCTGATATGCAGAAATCCTGCCCCAGCCCTAAAATGCATAGGACATTAAACAGGCATCATTTGAAGTTTTCCTTATGAAAACCCAATTTTACTCCTGTTTTTCTTCCTATAAAGCTTCATCATTTGCTAGTTCACAACATGACTCAACCATCGGTGATAGGTTGCTATTGATTTTTGTCTTTTAGAGAACACATTTAGACTAAAGCAGATTTAAAACATTTAATTCTGCATGATTCAATGTTTTCTAATACCAAAATGTGATTTTCAAAGATTGGATTGCACCGACAGTTTGAAATGTACTTTCTCCTCCTGTAGAAGAATGATCCTTTGAACAATCTGCAGCAGAAGGCTCTTGAGGGCTTTCTTTCCCAGGCCACTTTAGCACGGTCTTCAGGCTCCTGCCCTGGTGGCCAGCAACTGACTGGTCTCCGTGGGCTCATGAGGGGATGCGGTTTCCACTGACTCTCCTAAACAGGTGTGCCTCTTCAGCGCCAGCTAAACTACCTGGGCCGGGTAGCATTCCCCCCTCCAGCCCCTCTCTCTCCAACCCAGGAATGGACAACTCCCTCCCTCATTTCAGCAAGGCTGCCTGGTCAACCGGCACTGAGGTCCGGGAATCTGGCACTGGCCCGCATAAAACAGGAGACATGCCAGTGGCACTGCCTATGCTGACCCAGAAAACCTGACAGACAGAAGCCCAGAGATCCCACTGCTGACCATCGATCCCCTGAAATCCTGCTCATTCCACCTGAGGCCAATATGCCCCAGGCTGCTTTCTCCTGTTTTCCTTTCCCTCTTTTTCAGGACAGAAATTGGAAAAGGCTCTCCTGTACAGGGCAAGTCCTAATGAGTTTAAAGGCATCTAGGCTGGGGGACCAGTGGATTGGCCCCAGCAGGACCCGAGGTGTTGGCATAAATGCTATTATTATTATCATTATTATTATTATTATAGGTACGTAGTAGTAGTAGTAGTCGTAGTAGTAGTAGTAGTAGTAGTAGTAGTAGTAGTAGTACTTGCTGGGGTTAACATTTAGAAAATCCTCCACCTCCTCCTCCCAGCTAAAAGCAGTTGAGGGCCTCCTGGGTGCAACTGCTTATAATTTAACTTGATTTGTGCCTGAGCCAGAGAATTGAGAAATTACTAAATGGATCTGATCAATGAAGATGATCAATTTAGATAATTCAGGTAAAAACACTTCTCCGTTTTTCTTACCATCACATTTTGGGCTTAATGAATTATTCAGATAGGCATTATCTACCTCTCAACTTCGCACAGTTTTCCTGGTCCCACCCACCATGGCTGATTGCTGTTGTGTGAGTTTCTGAAGGGGAAGAATAGCCTCCCTGCAGCAGAAGCAGCGTGGCTCAGTGGAAAGAGCCCGGGCTTGGGAGTCAGAGGTCATGGGTTCAAATCCCGGCTCTGCCAAGTGACAGCTGTGTGACCCTGGGCAAGTCACTTCACTTCTCTGGGCCTCAGTTACCTCATCTGTAAAATGGGGATGAAGACTGTGAGCCCCCCATGGGACAACCTGATCACTTTGTAACCTCCCCAGTGCTTAGAACAGTGCTTTGCACATAGTAAGCACTCAATAAATGCCATTGTTATTATTATTGTTATTATCCCAGAAAGAGAGAGGATCTTTCAGAAAACAGGTGGCCTTTACTTCCCTTCCCACAATTGATCAATCAATCAATTGCATTTACCAAGTGTTTTTTGTATGCAGGACACGGTACTACTACTTGAGAGAATACAGTATAACAGAGTTGTTAGACACATTTCCTGCCTGCAATGAGTTTACAGTCTAGTGGAGAAGATAGAAATTAATATAGATAAATTATGGATATGTACATAGAGAAGCAGCATGGCTCAGTGGAAAAAGCTTGGGGGTCAGAGGTCATGGGTTCAAATCCTGGCCCCGCCGCTTGTCAGCTGTGTGACTTTGGGCAAGTCACTTAACTTCTCTGTGCCTCAGTTACCTCATCTGTAAAATGGGGATGAAGACTGTAAGCCCCACATGGGACAACCTGATCACCTTGCATCCTCCCCCACGCTTAGAACAGTGCTTTGCACATAGTAAGCGCTTAACAAATGCCATCATTATTATTATTAAAAGTGCTGTGGGGCTGAGGGAGGGGTGAATAAAAGGTGCAAATCCATGTGCAAGGGGGACAGAGAAGCAAGTTGGAGAAGTGGAAATGAGGGCTTAGTGAGAGAAGGCTTCTTGGAGAAGATGTGCCTTTAAAATCCAGAAAAGGGTCTGGGAATTTTCACTAGTTTGGGGCATACATTTTTCTTCTTCAGTCTGACTCCACAAGACTTTTGACATTCTCTCATGGCGAATGCTGTCAAAGCAGCACTGGCAAAGGGTGGAGAAGAATCTATGGCACATTGCAATGAGGGAGGCTTAGGAACCCTGAAAGTCCTCTCCTCATTTAGGACTAAGGATGGTTCATGAGGGAGGTCAGTTAGAGCACTCTCTCTCTCTCTTTTTCTCTATCTCTTTTAAAGGAATTTGTTAAGCACTATGTGCCAGGCATTGTACTAAGTGCTGGGGTTAATACAAGCTAATCAGTTTGGCCACAATCCCCATCCCATTTAGAGCTCACAGTCTTAATCCCCATTTTACATATGAGGTAACTGAGGCACAGAGAAGTGGTTTGTCCAACGTCACACAGCAGACTTTTTCCAGTAGGGCATGCTGCTTTTTTCAAACCAAGGAGCCTGCTCCCCAAGGCCTATCTGAACAGATATTGTATTGTGCTCACAATACACACCCAAGTCTCCAGGGTGCCATAGTTTAGTGCTTTGAAAAGTGGTCCATAATCTGCTGGAACAGTTCTTGTGCTTTTTCATTTACTCCCTCTTGGCAGAGACATATACCATGCAAAGCTGAACAAAACTCTCATGACTGTCTAGGTTGCCAGTGCTTTGGTTCCTAATTAGAGACACAGCAAGGCATAGCAGATAGAGCACAGGGCTGGGAGACAGAAGGTTATGGGTTCTAATTGTGGCTCCACCACTTGTCTACTGTGTGACCTTGGGTAAGTCACTTAAATTCTCTGAGCCTCAGTTACCTCATCTGTAAAATGGGGATTAAGACCGTGAGCCCCATGAAGGACAGAGACTGTGTCCAACCCAATTTGCTTGTATCCACTGCAGTAAACACTTAAATACCATGATTACTATTAGTACTAGTATCATTCCACTCTGTTGTGACTCCAGTAATACAACCCTCAATCATTTCAGTCACCGATAAGCCAGTTTGGGTGTAATCAATAGTAGGTCCCTGAAAACTCTGCTGGTCTTAAACAAGGCTGAATTGCCGGGGACATTGCACCACTGACATAACTCAAATTTAGCAGTGGCATTATCACAACCTCCATGCTGTAAACAACCCCCAATTTCAAAATGTGGATTTGGGTCACATTTTTGGATAGTTTCACTTGCTGAATTTGCCAATTAGCACTCTCCTCCAAAATGGCAAAAACTCTTCAACTTTTCAAAAATATTTTGATTTGAAATAAAAAATAGTAGCACTGACCAAAGCAGGGAAGCAGTACAAAATCCATAAGCAGAAGAAACTGTGGCTTAACATTTATCCTCATCCCAACCAACAGGTAACAGAAAGTATGGTGTTGCTTTTTTCGCAATGTAAGAGAAAGTTAAAGAAGGAACCAGAGAAAGTTAAATCCTGAGTTTCCTACCGGACTGAAAACCGTGAAAAGGAAACTTCATCCTTCCAAATAGCCACACGAAGAATACTTTAACCCCAATTACATTTAATTACTTGGGAGATAGTGCTCTATTACATCAAATTAGGGAGAGGCTGGTTGGGGTGCTTTGGAGGAGAACCTTAACTGCCCATTGCTATGAGATACCTGAAAACCATGACAGACAAACTACTGTTCTTCCCAGGTTAACATTCATCAGTGCATTGGACATAGATCCTGAGGCACAAACTAACACCAATATGGAAACACTGGTTCTAATGGTGGCTACAGCCTGCTGAGTTCACTGAGGCCTCTCCACCGTAAAACTAAGAGCCCTGACTGAGGAAAACCCTGGAGACCCAGAACAACCAATATAGGGAGATTCTCTGGGGAGTGGGGCAGAATGGCACTTCTAATTAATTGTTTTTTTTTTTTTATCCCTCAGAGCTTTTTGATGTCATTTACAGAAAACTCAAATTTTTCACTGTCCTGGCCAAAGACAAGAGAGTACCTAAGTGCCTTAGAGCAGTGAAGAGGTTTCCCACCAATGGGACCAATGCAACCGAAAGAGAAAACAAAGCTTCCTCCCTAGCATGCCAGACTTCCTTTCTCAGGTCACAGAAAAGTGGGACTTAGGGGATCTGTCCTTTTAGCCATGACACATCCTTTGACCAAGGAGCCTAACTGATATAAGTAGGCAAAATTTCCCTCAGAAGGTGGGAACCGTGACTTAAAATACTCACTTGATAATGTCACCTTCGAGAGCAATCACTCGCTTAATGATCTTCTGCTCTGGGTTTTTAGGAGACCTGAAAAACAAGAAGAAAACCACAGTCAGCTAGGCATCTGATTTTTTTCGAAAACACAAGTAAATTCCAAACAGAAATGGGGGTGAAGGGATGTCACTGGGACAGCCCAGTTCTTGGACGTGACTTCGATCCTCTTCAAGCAGGGGGGACCAGTGGAATCAGTAGGTGTCTAAGAGGCAGGAGATCTGAGTTCTAATCCCAGCTCTGGTATTCATTCATTCATTCAATCATATTTATTGAACGCTTACTGTGTGCAGAGCACTGTACTAAGCGCTTGGGAAGTACAAGTTGGCAACATATAGAGATGGTCCCTACCCAACAGCGGGCTCACAGTACTGACCTGCTGTGTGATCTTGGGCAGGTTGCTTAGCTCATCTGCAAAATGGGGCTAATAATACCTGCTGCTTCCCCCCATCCCTTTCGGGAATGTTGGGAGGATAAAGTAAAATCAGGGGATTAATGTAAAATGTCCATTGCAAAAAATCGTGTGCTACAAATTCAAGGCATAATCACTGTCTGGGCTTGAGAGCAACCAGACACCTCCTGATGCCAGCTAAAACAGGAGGACTGAGATCAATATTAATCTGTGCTTTGTCTCCAGGGACAGCAAGAACTCAAGGGAAAATGGAATTCCAAGCTGAATGGACAACACAGGGTCAGTCTTAGCAACTGTTCATTCAGGATAAGGCCAAGCAGGGTGAGTGCAAGAGAGGTTTTGCAGGAATGAGGAAGGGAGCAGAGGGAGAGATTTACAAACCCTGAGCAATGTTCTAAGTCCATTTTCTGTAGCAACAAGCCCTGCCCCTTTAAGCATGAGCTTATGGGTTCACTAATACAGTCCCCAAGGTGGTATTTGGTTCCCGGAACAGATAGTAGAAACAAAGCTTCTGTGTGACCTGCCATCAAAGGAATACCTGCAAAAACCCACCAGATACTTAATCCCCACCCGGGCTCCTTCTACTTGCCCTGGTTTTGGCCAATTTATTATTCCATGTGACTTCCTCCCTCCCTCCTCATTTGAGGAGAATAAATCAGTTGGACACTGATAAAATGATTGTTGACCCTCATGAACTCAGGACTTCATGCCCCAGTGGTTGTGTTTTAAGGGCAGAGGAAAAGCCGCAGGGCCATTAGAAAACTATTTCAAGTTTCTACTATTGTTGACTCGATTATTTCTAAAGGGGTCTGTGGAATTCCCTGCATAAGCATTTCTCGATGATTAGCATGTGAGCTTCACAATATAATTACTGACCTCGGGAATCATTTGCACCCCGCTCAGCAATAATTAGAGCAGCCTTGAATAAACATCTTTCTAAATCAGAGTGAAGAGCACTCCATCTCCAATGGTCACTTGGCTGTCAATTAAGGACACATTAACATTTTTGATTTAATAGTGTGGTTTCAAAGAATCCCTTATGCATTATAGAAATCATTAATTTTTTAAACATCTGAAGCTGGTATAGATGGAGTCATTTGAATAAAGTATTACATTCAATTTGACCAGAATTCATTTAAATAATGAAGGTAAATGGGTCAAAATTAAGGGGATTGGGTGGTTAAATTAAACATCTGGTTGCTCCATTCTCTAGACATTATTCTTCCAGCTGCAATCAGGTCCCTATTGTGTCCATAGGTACCAACCTATCATTTTGAGCATGGAGGTGGACAAGGGCGGAGCTCATAGAGGTGGTGGGGGGGAATGAAAGAGAGTTGCCTAGAGATGCAATCAACCCAAATCACAACACTAGGGCCCCAGTAGAAAATGGGTGCAGACATCCCTTGTGACAGTCACAGGCCGGTTTGAGAATCTAGCTAGACTCCATCAATCAAGCAAACAAGCATTACGCTATGCTATGCATGTGCCAAGTGCTTGGGAGAGTACAATCCTAATAGCCAGAATTTTCCTTCCTTCAAAGAGCCTCCAGATGAATGGGGAAGACAGCCCATAAATGATGATCCCATAACACATCCGGATGAAACTGCTAAACATATAACTGAATACCATGAATTGAGCTGAATGTCCAAAATAATTCTTACCTCGGCCACTCACACTCAAAGAGTCAGTTGGCTTTGTTTTATAAGTGATTAAAATAGCAGAGAACGGTAAAGTGCGGGCAACATTAATTTAGAAAAGACTCCAATTCCTTCCCCCCATTACATTCTGCACCTATGGAATACAGCAGTGAGACAGAGCAGACAGGGAGAGTAGAGGGAGTAGGGGAGGGGTGGCAGAGTTGGGGGCCAGGGGCATACTCCACTCTTCTGTGCTAACCGTCTCACTGTGCCTCCATCTTTCCTGTCTCGCAGCTGACCCCTGGCCCACATCCTACCTCTGGCCTGGAACACCTTCCCTCCTCAAATCCGCCAAACAATCACTCCTCCCTTCTTCAAAGCTCTACTGAAGGTGCACCTTCTCCAAGAGGCCTTCCTAGACTAAGCCCCCTTTTCCTTAGCTCCCCCTCCTTTCTGCATCACCTCGACTCGCTCCCTTTGATCTTCCCCCCCACCGTGGCCCACAGCATTTATTTATATATGTATATATCTATAATTCTCTTTATTTACATTGATGCCTGTTTACTTTTTTTGATGTCTGTCTCCCCCCTCTAGACTGTAAGCCCGTTATGGGTAGGGATTGTATCTATTGCTGTACTGTAGTTTCCAAGTGCTTGGTACAGTGGTCTGCAGACAGTAAATGGTCAATAAATACAACTGAATGAATGAATGGGGGGAAGAGAGGAAGTGGACAGAGCAGGGTTTGATTTAGAAATGAGAGTCTGCCCTCTCCCTCTTCCCTAGTTTTTCTCCCTCCATTACTCTTTGCTCCCTGCCCTCTGGTTTCTCGGCCAACCATTTGTCATTTTCTGTAACTGTATCTCCCTGGGGGCCTGTCAGCAGAGAAATCTAGCTCCATATATCCCTCCTGGGCCTCTCTAGGATTTTGGAAGTCATAGGGTGTTTCTATGGCCAGTAATTTCAGCTTTGCAGTGAGCAGTTTGCCAGATCAAAGAACTGGGGCTGAGGCCCAAGGTTACTATGGCCTTGGCTCCTTAGCCTTTCTACCATAGCTCTGTAGCAAAGGTCAAGTCATACAGACCCTACAGCCGGGTACACCAATGCAGACTGCTCGCTCCAACAGGCATTCAGCTTCTTTGGGTCAGCACTCCAATAAAGCTTCTCCAAGCAAATTAAGCAATTGATATTTTCATTCTCTAGATCATGTTCCCTCACAGTGTCCAACAGAGCAATAAGAGAGACCAATACTGCATGGACAGGGCCCTCACCCTGACAACGATTCTGTTCCCTAGCGCACACTGATTTCATCATCCAGGACAGCTTTGCTTTCCACCCCTCCCACCCGGCCTCCAGCATGGCTTAACTGGTTAGGGAGCCTTTGGGCAGGGATCTGAAATCCAGACCTGACAGAGCCCTGGACCACATGACATTGTGTAGGCTCTTGGGTTGTCAATCCCTGTAGCTATCCAACTGGAGCACTTTGTCCCTGTGCTCCAGCTGGAAACCAAAAATGTGAAGAGCTGCAGGGCCAGGATAGGCAGGATGGGTCTACAGCTCAATGGACAACCTGGGCAGAGCCTACCACATCCTGCTGGAAAGAATCAGCAAGCTCCAGCCTCTCTCAATTTTTTGTCGCTGAGCCCACATAGGGTTCAGGGCAGTCAGTCTGAATTCCTGGCCCCACAACAGGTTAGAACTGGCCCTCAAACTTCAGAGCATAGGATCTGTGGAATTAGCAAGAGGGTCTATCCAAGTTCAGCATGACCAGCTGCTGTTGAAACAGGCGTTTCCATCCAAGGAGGGGGATCACTGTATATTCAATTCACTGCTTTCCCTGGTCTCCCTTTCGTCTCTCCTCAAACAGTGGTCTCTGTTTTGTACTTCCCAAATACTCAAGATAGTGCACCCAGGGACTCCCAATATATATATATATATATATATATATTATGAATATATGAATAGTACTATGGCAGATCAGTCAATCAGTCAATCAATGGAGTTTATAGAGCACTTCCTGTGTGCAGAGCACTGAACTAAGACCTTGGGAGAGTACAATAAAATAGAGTTGATAGCCACAATCCCAGGCCTCAAGGAGCTCCCAATAGAGTCAGTGTTTTGGGGAGCAGGCTCCTAGGGTCACACTGCTTGACCAAGGTCCCCCAAGACCCAGCCAAGGTTGTGCGTGTTTTAGTCTAGACTAGACAGCATCTTTCAAATGTTTTCTCTTGCCCTCTCTTTTCAATCGATCAATCAACCAGGGGTACTTGGAGAGCGCCTGCTGTGAGCCAATCACTTTACTAAAGGCTTGGGAAACTATAATACAGTATGGTTGGTAGACACAATCACATTTTTGGTTTCCAGCTGGAGCAAGGGGACTTTTACTGGATGCAGAGGTCTGTACTAAGCCCTTGGAAGAGTACAATATAAAAGAGTTGGTAGACATGCTTCCTGCCCACACAAGCTTATAGTCTAGAGGGGGATATAGACATTAATATAAATAAATTACAGATATGTATGTAAGTGTTGTGGGGTTGTGGTAGTGGTGAATAAAGGGTACAACTCCAACTGCAAAGATATTACAGAACAGTGGGAGAAGAGGAAATGAGGGTTTAGTTGGGTAAGGCCTCTGGAAGGTGTACTTTTAATAAGGCTTTGAAGGTGGGGACAATGACTGTCTGTCGGACATGAAGAGGGATGGCATTCCAGGCTGGAGGCAGGACACGGGCAAAAAGTCAGCAGCGAGCTAAAATGAGATTGAGGCACCGTGAGTAGGTTGGCATTAGTGTTGCCAACTTGCACTTCCCAAGTGCTTAGTACAGTGCTCTGCACAGAGTAAGCACTCAATAAATATGATTGAAAGAATGAACGAATTAGAGGAGCACAGTGCGTAGGCTGGGTTGAAGTAGAAAATCAGAGAGGTAAGGTAGGAGGGGACAAAGTGAGTGAGTGCTTTGAAGTCTATAGTAAGGAGTTTCTGTTTGATGTGGAGGTGGTTGGATAACCACATTAAAATAAATTACTGCTAGGAGAAATAGTAGAGTCTAAGGATATGAGCCCTCCTATCCTCTCATGACCTAGCTGGGTTTTTGATTGTGCTGGAAACTGGAATCAGGTTCTCTGCTTCTGTGCCTAGGCTGGTCTGAACCCTGACCCCTCCAAATTTGCTGCTCCTGCTCAAGGACAGATGCCACTGCACTGTGTCATTGCCTCCTGGGACCCACACATCTTCCCCAGGAAGCATCGATGGCTTTTCTCCAGGCCCATCACGTGCTACCCTCTGACTTAATGAAAGATTCTAACAATAATGGACAGTTAATAGGCCTGGTCACTCTGACTCCCTCAACCAATTAGGTTTTCATAATTTTGTAAAACTCCAAGAGTGGGTCCTGACATGTCTTACTCTGCTGCTGCTGCTATGTCCAATGTTACTTCATTACTGCAAGAAGAAAACAACCTTTGGTGATTATTTTTGACCTCTCACTTTACTTCCACTCAATATTTTCATCACTTTAAAACATCACTTTACCCGCAATGGAACAAAGCAGAAGAAGTTACCCTGGTTGATGTGCAAAGACTACAGAGAAGACTGGGTTACTGAAAATATCAGTAGGTTTGCGAGGAGCTTGGATTAATGCATGGCCAGATGTAGAGGGAAAATTTAGGGGGTTTGATGTTTCATCCCCTCTAGGCTATAAGTTCGACCCTCTAGACGGTAAACTCACTATGGGCTGGGAATGTGCGTTCTAATTCTGTTGCACTGTACGCTCCCAAGGGCTTAGAACAGTGTTTCACACAGAGTAAGCGCTCAAAAGACACCATTGATTGATTGATTGATCCCAACTTTAAGGGTGCCATCGAGGATGACAACCTCCAAGCACCTTCAGATTCCTATCTGGGACAGAGGCCTGGGCAGGGCCACAGAGCAGACACAGGGGATTGTCATTCAGGGGCCATCCTGGGAATGCGCTAAGTCCACCTGATCTTCCTGGGACAATTCGGGGAGAAGCAATGTTCCCTCTGGAACTCCAGAGAGGAGAGCAGGCACCTCTGGTCCTTGCTTATTTCCTCAGAGAGGAAGACATTGTCTGATTTGAACCAATACGTGCTCTGTTCCGGGCAGACCTGGGTCCTCTAATTGCAGCGTCAGAGCAGATCTGCAAAAACCACTCAGACGGCAAGCCGTCAGAGACTGTCCCTGATGGAGGGTGGCCCTGAGAGCAGCATTCCTTGGCCACAAGTGAAGTCAGCTGAATTGCAGCCAGGGGATCCCAGCAGAGTCCTTCAGGGGGTTGTCAGTGGGGGAAGGAAAGACTGGATGGAGGGCCAGCATACGGACACAACATCATGTCCATGTCCTGGGACCAGGGGACAGGGAGCCTCGTCTACTGTTCTGCCCCACAATGGCAAATGACAGCATGCAGGGAAAAATGGGGTTAAAGAATTAATATTAGCACTTAGCATCGATCAAGTTATTTTAAGCCTCAAAGTGCTATATAGAAATCTGTGTTTTAAACTCCACATCGCTCCCAAGAACTAGGTGATGGGGAAATTTAAAAAGTGATATTAAGCTATTTGTAATTCAGAGTTAGAATTAACTTCTGCTCAATCTACAAATTCTGAAAGTTTAATCTCTGGCCACACTTACACTTGTCAAGTAAAAAGAAAAACCATCGAAACACTCATTTCCAGTTAATTTGTACAAAAAAAAATGACAACAACCTGCTTTTGTCCCAATTATCTGGATATTTAAGGTAAGGATCAATTTCAATCTGACCTTTCCTCATAAAGTTCTCAATTCTGTAGGTCCTGTTGCTTGTGAAGACTTAACTTGGGCCATCCTATCCCATACTGATTCAGAGACACCATTTTCCACCCTTCCCATGACACTTCTTCCTCACCCCCACCTAGTGCTGCCTCAGAGGCAGGAGGGAGGGAGAGAAAGAGGGAGGGAAGGGTGAAGGGGCCGTTCTTGGGACCCCACTCACCTCACCACAGGCCTCAGGGGCAGGGAGGTGGGTGGCACCATAGTCACCCCAGCACTAGATCAGGCCCTACTCCAGATCTCTCTCTGCCCAGCTGCGTGGACAAGATGAAAGTCCCTGAGCAGTAGTGACAGTGAAGTAGAATGCAGGCAGGGCAGAGTCCAGGACTGCTGACTATAGAGCCCCTGAATCCCTGCCAATCTCTGCCTGCTCCCATTGGGGTTTTCCCCAAGCTTGGAATGGAGGCCAGAGGCCACCCCACCCCCTCCAATTCAGGGCCACTCATCACAGATGATAACACCACCACCCTCCCTGTCTTTGAAACCCACAATCTGGATATTGTCCTTGGCTCCCCTCTCTCTTTAAACCCCTATACCCGGTCAACCACCAAATCCCACTGGTTTTTCCTCCATAATGTTTCCAGTACCTGTTTCTTCCTCTCCATCCAAACAGCAACCATTCTGGTGCAGGCATGCTTCTTATCCCAGCATTACTACTGCACCAGCCTCCTCACCCATCTTTCTGCCTCCAGTCCAGACTTCACTCAGCTGGCCGGATCATTTTCCAAAAATATCATTCTGAACATATGTCTGTACTCCTCTAAAACCTCCAATGCTTGCCTATTCCACACTTCACATCAAAGAGAACTTGCTCAGTTATCTCCCCCTTACTCTTCCACTATCTTCTCCCAATACACCTCAGCTGACCCTCTTCATTCCTCTTAATCTAACCTACTCACTAGGCCGCTTCTCTTCTGCCACCTTATTCCCTGCCTAGAATTCTCTCTCACTTCATATCCACCAAACCACAGTTCTCTGCATCTTCAAAGCCCTTCTGAAATCACATCTCCTGCAGAAGGCCTTCCTGGTTAATTTCTATAAACCCCATCCTATAATCCCCCCACTGCCACTTTGGTGCCATCTAGGTACTTCTCTCAACCTCCCCGTTGCCTTCTTCTCTCCTTCCTCTCAATGCTTCCCTCCTCCAATAACAATATTTTGAAAAAATCAGAGCCAACCTCAAAAATTATTTGAGTAGTTGGGAGAGCAGGGGGAAGAGACAGTCAAAGGGAAGCAAGGTCAATCAACTTGATGAAAATCTTGAGGGGAGTGAAGATCATGTGCTTTCCTTAAATAGGGACAAGTTCCCACTATACAACTATCCAGTCCAGCTTCTGACTGCTGTAATCGCATTCTCTGTCAATCTATTTGTCCTTGTCAGGGGGCTGGCACTTGTTCCCTTCATTACTGCTCTGACAACAATCTCGCTCCTGCCTTCCTCTATTCCACAACATTAAGATGGAAAAAGGAAGAGGAAGGGAGGAAGGAGAGGGATGATGAAGGTAGAGAAAAGGGAGAGGAACACAATCAACTCACTGGGTCTTGTTCTCACCTCTCTCACCACTGACTTCTTATTCACAACTGGAACTCCCTCCCACTTCACATCTGGCAGAGCACTGCTCTCCCCATCTTCAAAGCTCTTCTGAAACCACATCTCCTCCAGAAGGCCTGCCCTGATTGATATCTCTTTGCTCCACCCCATATCTCATATCACCTTCAACTGCTGCTTCAGCATCTCCTTATCACTTAAAACACTTGGGGACTCACCGTACCCTACTGCTCCCCACCACCCCACTGTTGCACTTAAGTACATATTTTTATACTCTACTACTTCGTACAACCTGGAATCTGTTATACTTTTGTCATCCCCAATATATTATTAGAGAGCAGGGATCAATGTCTAACTCTACTGTGCTCTTCCAAGTGCTTAGTATAATGTTCTGCACAGAGTAAGCAGTAAATAAATACTACTGATTGATTGAGATGGATTGACTGAGTTAAAGGAGGACTGGGGGTGGGGGGGACTCCCACTTTGTCCCGGTGGGCTGGAAGGGGATGCGGCCCCTCCACGTTGACTAGAGCCAGAATAAGCTGTGGGCAGGGACTGTCTCTCTTTGTTGCTGAATTGGCCTTTCCAAGCGCTTAGTACAGTGCTCTGCAAATAGTAAATGCTCAATAAGTGCAATTGAAGGAATGAATGTATGAAAACAGATATTCTGAAATGCCCTCTCTCCACACATCTGCCAAACTAGCTCTCTTTCTCCCTTCAAAGCCCTATTGAGAGCTCACCTCCTCCAGGAGGCCTTCCTGGACTGAACCCCCACTTTTTCCTCTCCTCCTGCCCTCCCCCTTTCCCCTCCCCACAATATCTATATATATTTGTACAGATTTATTTGATTTTTATTTTTATTTATTTTTATTTTTCTAGACTGTGAGCCCACTGTTGGGTAGGGACTGTCTCTATATGTTGCCAACTTGTACTTCCCAAGCGCTTAGTACAGTGCTCTGCACACAGTAAGCACTCAATAAATATGATTGATTGATAGATTGATGGAGAGGAAGAGTGCTGAAGAAGAAGTGAGTAGAAAAGAGAATCAGGGGAAAATGAAAGGGGGCTCTGAGATTCTTGGAGGGAACTTAAAGACTGAGGCAACCCCATTCTCCCTTCCCAATCCCCCTAGTGCTTAGTACAGTGGAAAGAGCATGGACTTTGGAGTCAGAGGTCATGGGTTCAAAACCTGGCTCCTCCGCCGTCAGCTGTGTGACTTTGGGCAAGTCACTTCACTTCTCTGTGCCTCAGTTACCTCATCTGTAAAATGGGGATTAAGACTGTGAGCCCCCTGTGGGACAACCTGATCACCTTGTTACCTCCCCAGCACTTAGAACAGTGCTTTGCACATAGTAAGTGCTTAACAAATGCCATCATTATTATTATTATTAAGGGACAAAGGGAAGAATGCTGCCTACAACCCTGCCCAAGTTCAATCAATTAACTATCTATTGAGCGCTTACAGTGCACTGCAATAATAATAATGATAGCATTTATTAAGTGCTTAATATGTGCAAAGCACTGTTCTAAGCTCTGGGGAGGTTACAAGGTATGAGGTTGTCCCACAGGGGGCTCACAGTCTTACTCCCCATTTTACAGATGAGGGAACTGAGGCCCAGAGAAGTTAAGTGACTTACCCAAAGTCACACAGCTGACAAGCGGAGGAGCCGGGATTTGAACCCATGACCTCTGACTCCAAAGTCCGTGCTCTTTCCACTGTACTAAGCACTAGGGGGAGTACAATAGAATTAATAGACAGGTACCCTGCCCTCAAGGAATTTAAAATCTCTGGGGTGACATATGCTCTCCCCCAATCCC
The DNA here is from genome assembly GCF_015852505.1 of Tachyglossus aculeatus. Taxonomy (NCBI): domain Eukaryota; kingdom Metazoa; phylum Chordata; class Mammalia; order Monotremata; family Tachyglossidae; genus Tachyglossus; species Tachyglossus aculeatus. Next base: position 31,070,540 of record NC_052075.1, on the reverse strand, counting down.
CTACACACAAATGGTACTATCCCGTGTCTGCAACTTATCAGAAAACGTCAGAGAGATTCATTCATTCAATCGTATTTATTGAATGCTTACTGTGTGCAGAGCACTGTACTAAGCGCTTGAGAAGTACAAGTCGGCAACATAGAGACAATCCCTACCCAACAACAGGCTCACAGTCTAGAAGGGGGAGACAGACACCAAAACAAAACATGTAGACAGGTGTCAAAATCATCAGAACAAGTAGAATTATAGCTCTATGCACATCATTAACAAAATAAATAGAATAGTAAATATGTACAAGTAAAATAGAGTAATAAATCTGTACAAATATATACAAGTGCTGTGAGAGGGGGAGGGGGTAGGGTGGGGGGGATGGGGAGGAGGAGAGGAAAAAGGGGCTCAGTCTGGGAAGGCCTCCTGGAGGAGGTGAGCTCTCAATAGGGCTTTGAAGGGAGGAAGAGAGCTAGCTTGGCGGATGTGCGGAGGGAGGGCATTCCAGGCCAGGGGAAGCACATGGGCTGGGGGGCCACCCGAGTGACTCAGACTTTGAGCTCCATGTGGGACAGGGACTGGGCCCAACCTGATTAACTTGTATTAACCTGATTAACTCCAGTGCTTAAATCAGTGGTTTCACACAGTATTTAACAAATAACACAATTATTAATATTATTATTATTACACAGCAGGCTACTGTTGAATTGTGCTCATAGAGTGTGGAGGATGCATCCATGTGAGACAGGGACTGTGTCTAACCTGATTGCCTTGTATCCACCCCAATGCTTAGAATAGTGCTTGGCACATAGTAAGTGCTTAACAAATACCATAATTATTATTAATAACAATAATAATAAAAGGGAACAAGTTAAATGGGCACCTTACACTATTCATATCAACATTTTTCATCTTTGTTTGTGCATGAAATGGCCACTTTTCCTTCCCTCTCCTTCCACATTTGCTGCTCTTGGTAGTTGCCTTAAAGGCTTTTTGGACTATCCATCTGTGCCAGGGAATCTAAATGACAAGCCCTTTGATTTTCATGGTTCCAATAAGACAGGTTAAGAAAAATCGTTTGTGTCGATCTATCTCTCTCATTCATCTCGACCCCACACTGGTCTTTAGGGACAAAAATGCAGGATTCTCCCTGTGGTATATTATAGGCTAGTGGCTAACCCAATATGACAATAATACACCATAATTAGAGCCAAGTACCATTTCACTTCCTCCATTCATCCCACCATCCTGAAAAGCAACCACCTAGGTCAGACTGAAAATGACTACTTTAGTAGTTGAAGGTAAAAAAAAAGAGACATACAACTGAAAATGGGACCAGGTTTCTCTGAAACAAATATTAATCCAAGTGGCATCAATGATGATAAGATGTCTTGTTGCCTTCTGCCAACCCCATGTCCTTTAATAAATGAGACAGAATGGCCTGGAAGAAAGGGTGCAGGATTGGGAGCCAGGAGATGGGAGTTCTGATGTCTTAACTGCTGTTTAAATCTATAACTTGGGGATAAAATACCTCTTTTCCCTCCCTCTTAGACTGAGACGCAATCTCCTCCAGGAAGACTTCCATAACCAACTTCTCAACTCCCCACCCTATTCTCCCGCCTTTCTGCATTGCCTATGTACTTGGGTTCATATCCCCTAGGCACCTTGATACTCATGAACACTACCCATCAGTTTTAATAATAATAATAATAATGGTATTTGTTAAGCACTTACTATGTGCTAAGCACTGTTCTAAGTGCTGAGATAGATGCATGGTAATCAGGTTTAAGCCACATACGTGGCTTAAAGTCTTAATCCTCATTTTACAGATGAGGAAAGTGAGGCACAGAGAAGTCAAATGGCTTGCCCAAGGTCAAACAGCAGACAAGTGGTGGAGCCGGAATTAGAACCCACATCCTCTTACTCCTAAACCCGTGCTCTACCTATATACTTATCTTTATACTCTAATGCTTTCTCCTTCCCAAAATTTAATTTAGTTCCTGTCCTCCAACTACACTGTAAATTCCTTGAGGGCAGATATCATGTCTACCAACTTTATTGTATTTTACTCCCCCAAATGCAGTGTAGTACTCTGTGTAGAATAAGCACTCAATAAACATCATCGATTGATTGATTGATTGAAGCAGGAATTGTACCTGATCTGATGATCTTGTATCTATGTCAGGGCTCGGCAGAAACTAAGTGCTTAATAAAAACCATTATTATTAAATACTTCTGCAGCATCTTTGGATTTTACACTTTGCTCTACCACACCAATCGTGCTTCACCACAGGATGGATAAAGACAACAGAGTAGGCAATTTGGCTGTGACAAAGATCCTGAATTTTCAAATCCATGAGCCAAGCCATCTTTTCTATCTTTCTGACCTGTGACTGAGTAAGGAACTGGGCAGTAGGTTGACTTTGTGAGTATCACTACTGCCATGATGTCCAGCCAGGACAACTAACATCAATGCTCTGGCATTATCTAGACAAACAAGAGAGAATTCCTTCACTTGAGAGAATGAAGATTTTCAATAGTTCCAAGGAAGCTGGTATGTATGGAGCCTAAACTTCCTCTCTTTAAACAATTGGTCAACACCCAGGGAGCTGTGCTTGGATTAAAAATCATACACTTCTCCCTAGTGCTGAATCTAGTGGTCCACGCTGAATACACATTGCACTGTATGCAGAAAACTTGTCTCTGATCTGAATTTATTTTCTATCTCAATACGTTATTCACAAGTCTATTACGGCCGTAGAGGTGGGACTCCGCACACAGGCGGACGGCGAGGGGGCTGGGGGCCCGGGACGGACGGACAGACAGATGGTGTGACCTCAGTGTGAGGAAGGCCAGGCCTGTGGGGCCCGAGAGACACAATCACTCTGAAAAACAACAATGGAGAATGAATTTGTGCTGGCTCGTGGTGGGCTCCCCAAGGCTTGGGCATGGGAGCACACTGGATGAGGCGGGGTCTACCCCTGCGCCCTGCTGCAGTCTCTGAGGGACCCTGACCATTAACTTCTCTGTGCCTCAGTTACCTCATCTGTAAAGTGGGGATTAAGACTGCAAACCCCACGTGGGACAACCTGATTACCTTGGATCCACCCCAGTGCTTAGAACAGTGCTTTGCCTAATAAATAAGTGCCTAATAAGTAAGTGCCTAATAAATGTCATTATTATTATTACTTGGCACATAGTAAGTGCTTAATAAATACCATTAGTATTATTATTATCTACATAGAAGGTAATAATTGTTCTATTTGTTGAGCACTTACTATGTGCTAAGCACTGTACTAAGTGCTAGGGTAGATATAAGATAATCAGACCCCACATGGAACTCATAATTTAAGTAGGAAGGAGAACAGATAGTAGATCCCCATTTTGCAGATGAAGGAACTGAGGCATAGAGTATTTAAGTGACTTATCCAAGATCACCCAGCAAACACCTGGAAGATTCAGGATTAAAACCCAGATGCTCTTACTCTGAGGCCCATGGCCTTTGCACTAGGCCTTACTCCATGTGTTTTAATCTGCATCTTGGCTATTTTATACTTATTTTATACTTATATCTTATACTTTGTACTACTTAAGCAGTTTCAATATTTCAACTTCGCTTTTCCATTTCAAAGGAGCCAACTGAGCTTAGACTTTGAGGACCTGGCAGAAAGATACGCCCCATGTTTAAAACAGTGGAAAGATCATGGGTCTGGAAATCAGAAGACATGGGTTCAAGTCCTGGCTCCACCATTTACCTGCTGGGTGACCTTGGGTAAGTCACTTACCTGTTCTGTGTCTCAGTTTCTTCATCTGTAAAATGGGGATTTAATACCTGTTCTCCCTCTGACTTGGACTGTAAGCCCTATGTGGGAGAGGGACTTTGCTCGACCTGATTATTTTGTATCTACCCCAGCGTTTATTTCAGTGCTTGGCATCAAGTAAATGTTGAACAAATACCACAGTTTTTATTATTAAGGTCCACAGGACAAGTACCCAATGGTCCCTAAACCGCTGGAGCTCAAGAGAGAAAATGCAACTCTCAGAGGTTCTTTGGGGTCATGCTGGCTAGCATATTCATTTTTAAACCAGGCAGCCACCATTATGCAAATCAGACCTCAGGGAGGCTTCAGTAACTACATACAATTTGTACATTTAAAAATGCCCAGAGGCAGCATGGATCATTTTAACAAATTCCCTTCAGAAAAGCCCCAGGGTTGGGGGTTTTACCCAATCAGTTGCAACAAGTCAGCTTTGGAAGCAGCAGAAACTATTCCTGCTTGGCAGGATGTGGTTCAGACCACAACCACTGCCGAGTTACAGGAAACTTATTCAGAATAGCTCTTCCTTGTTCATCAATGAGACTGCATTTAATAGTGCCCTAAGTGTTGTGGGTGCAATGATTATCTTGTAAAGAAAGGCAGAGCACTGCATCCTCATGTTTTCTTTCCCACAGGAGAACCAAACCCTAGGGCTGAGTTTATTTCAAGTAGAAATGCTCCGCGATGTCCTGACAAAGGATCTCTCCTGGCAAAGTGGATTCTATCTCACCCAATATCTGCTGTGGCAACACTGATAGGGCTTCAGGCTCAGCAATCTCGACTGCCCTAGTGTCAGGTAGGTGGAAATCCAAATATGAGTGATGAGCAATATCCAGCTGATATCTCCAATTGGGCCTTGGGGGTCAGAACAAATCAGAGCATCATTCGCTCAGTCAATCAATCAATGGTATTTGTTGAGCACTGTATTAAAGCACCTGGGAAATTTCAATATAATAGAGTCGGTAGATGTGATTTGTCCCCACAAAGAGCTTACAGTCTAGAGGGGGGTGACATTGAAATGCATTACAGATAGCTGTGGAGCCGGGGTGAGGATCAAAGTGCATCATCCTTCAATTCAGGATCAAGTTCTGGCCTGCACCTCCTCCAGCCCATCCCAAACGTCTGGAAACCCAGCACGCAGGAGTTTCCATGGTTCCCTTTTCAGAAGTTCCAGCCTTTCCCCATGCAAGGCTCCACAACCACAGGGATTGGTCATTCTCCCTTAGTCTGGTTGATTGGAAGGTTCCTTGAGGAAATTCCAAGTTTTCCATGGTCCTCTGACTTGGCCATTGTGGGCTTTTGCAGATAACTTTGATTTTTAAAGTTGCCTTACTTTCTGCTCTCATTAAGCTAAAACTCCCTAAAAGGGCACTTCGTCTACTTTATGTTTAAATCTATCCTATTCACGCTATCTTGGGAAGTGGAAATGTTTCATGTCAATGGTGGCATCATCAAACTGACAGAGCTGGCTCAGAAGCAACCAGTTTTGCTTCCATTACCTTCTACTGAGGCAAGCCCTGCAGTTACTGTTAATGTTGGTAACAGACCCTGGTCTCCGCTGCTGCCACTCACCCAATTTTCCTGACCCAGAGCTGCTGCTGCTACCTCATTTGATAAGATTGACAGCTTTTCTTCAACATAGCCTATGTACCTAAGGGGCACAATGGCACCGGTCAGAACCGAGACACTCAAGGGAGGAAACAGCCCAGGTTCTCCCCCTCAAGGCTTGATGGCCACAACTGCTTGAGGCAAGCATGTTTTGGGGAATGGCATTTTGACAGAAGAATCTGTCTTCATCTTAAACCAGCTAGAGACAATCTAACCCCCAACACCGCTCTGATGCCAATGGTGATCCCTGCATGCAGACAGGGGTAGTGCTTTGGATGGTTCTCCCTGGGATTATGAAGTCTGCATGCCATCCCACCTGCCCAGGGGTGGGGAAGAAGTCTTGCCCGCCTATCTCCTCAAGGATTCCCACTTGCTCTGCATTTCCCTCTCCCCATGCCCCAAACCATCCGCTCCCACGGTTTCAGCTACCGCTGTTACGAGCATACTAGAGGGGTCCTATGCTCCACTAGGGGAAGAATGAAAAGCACAGTGCCAGAATAGGGGGAGATTGGGAGTTATCTTGGAGGGGCAAATAAAAATGGGCGAAAAGACTGAGTGAATGAACACAGTGGGGTGGTTGGTATATATGTTTTGGGGGAATACAATAGAAGATGAACAGAATGGTAGGTGGATGGCTATTGGCAGCAGCATGAACCTTGGGTGCTCATTCTCCCTTGATTGGAAGGTGCCTGAAGAAATTCCAAGTTTTCCAGGGTCCTCTGACTTGGCCATTGTGGGCTTTTGCAGCTAACTTTGATTTTAAAAGTAACCTTACTTTCTGCTCTCATTAAGTTAAAACTCCCTAAAAGGGCATTTCATTTACTTTAGGTTTAAATTTGTTCTATTCAGGTTATCCTGGGAAGTGGAAATGTTTCATGTCAATGGTGGCATCATCAAACTGACAGAGCTGGCTCAGAAGCAGTTTTGCTTCCATTACCTTCTAATGAGGCAGGCCCTGCCGTCTCCCAATAATGAATTCAATTAGCTATATGGTATAATCAAATAGAGGATCAATAGCCTATCAGAGAACTATCAGTTTCAGCTTTAAACCAAATACATCAAATGTATCCTGAAAGAAAGACAATTGTAAAATGGAATGAAAATTCTCCAAAGCAATAAAGCTAATGGGTAGATTGAAAATTAATGTGGATGGCCCCGTCTGTGTCTTGAAAATGGTATGGGATTCTTCTGACTACATAACCACTCTTCAGAATTAAAATTCCATATTAATTAGTTCCCAACTCTCCAAACAAATCCCTTTCAAGTCAAGGTACTCAGCTCTTCCTAATGCAGACTACATAATCTTTACAATAGTGTGCATTTGACCTCTTTCCCACTAACCTAGAATTATTTATTTGCTCTTCTAAAAGGGCATTTTACTGCACCTGCACCTTTTCCTAAAGGGTTAAAAAGTTCAACAAATATATCGCCTTAATCTTTGCTTCAGAAAGGGCCCTTGAGTTTCTTCTCCAGCAACAGGCGGCCGCGGAAATCTCACAGCTAATTTTCAGGGCCGGGGTTCCATGCAGTCTTATGCCCGTATAAGTTAAACTTACATCACTGTCTGCCACAGCTTTTTCAGAAACCAATTCCTGTGGGAAACCACAATCACTGTCCTCACTGCTCCACAGTTCAGTGTCCTGGGACCAGGAGAGTTCAATGAGCCACACACTGATTCTGCACAGGTGAAAATCTTCACACTTGCAACATGGAATTATTTACTCATCCCCGAAGGCCCTGGGGGCTGATGTCATAGAGGAAAGAAAGTCCCTATCCCAGGTGGTGGCTAGGAAAGAAGAGGAGATGGGGAAAACAATTAGGATTGCAGTTCTTGCTCCCAACTTCTTTGCTCCTGTGAGAATGGCCCCTCCACTACTTCAGAGAGGGTATCAGAAAGAGCGGAATGGACATGTGGACCCCTAAGGGGATAGAAGAAAAGGTCAGAAATACCTTCCTCTCTCAGCAGTGCCTCTCAACCTCCTTGCCCTCCCTCCTTCCCACTTTCTGTGGTCAGATAGAGCCCTTCAAGCCCATAATTAATGGATTCTGATTCAGTTCACTGCACAGTTTGAATACTGTGAAACATTGTGACCAGCCACCCAGAGAACACACTTCTAACTCTTTGCTCCAGCCTTAAATCATAGCCCAAGCGGCACCATGGCCATGAGAGCCTTTCCTTCTGAATGAAAACCTTGCACTCTGATTTAGTCACTGACAGGCCGAGCCTCAAGGGCAAGCAGTATATCTGAACCAAGTTAAGAGATTTAGATTGGGCTTCAGAGAAGGGTACTCTAGATGGTAAATGTGACAATGTGAAATAAAAATGTGCATTATTGGTGCCAAGGGAAAAGTCACCATCCCCTATCTACAATAGCTAACCCAGAGCCAAGGCACTCTGTTTTAACAGGCAGAGACACAAGATTCACACACACTTTGACATTGCTCCTAATGCACATTGTCGAGAAGCAGAAAGACATTCACCCATTCAAAATACAATTGATTGAGAAGTTTCACTAGGAATTGCTTGCCCATTCCCTCTAGATGATCCAATGGCTCCTGCCAGTCCCTTCTTCGCATAGAATGGTAAAGTCTTCCCCTTTCATTCATTCATATATTCAATCGTATTTATTCATTCATTCATTCAATCGTATTTATCGAGCGCTTACTGTGTGCAGAGCACTGTACTAAGCACTTGGGAAGTCAAGTTAGCAACATATAGAGACGGTCCCTACCCAACAGCGGGCTCATAGTCTAGAAGGGGGAGACAGACAACAAAACAAAACATATTAACAAAATAAAATAAATAGAATAGTAAATATGTACAAGTAAAATAGAGTAATAAATATCCTCTCTCCCATCTATCCTGTGATGTGGATGGGATGTGATCAAGGGCAAATGGCATTAACTCCACCACTTTACTGTTGTGTGACTTTGGATAAGTCACTTAACTTGATTTTGTCTCAGTTTCCTCATCTGTAAAAATCAATCAATCACATTTATTGGGTGCTTACTGTGTGTGCAGAGCACTGTACTAAGTCCTTGGGAGAGTATAATGTGACAGAGTTGGTAGAGACATTCCCTGATGACAAAGAGATTACTGTAAGGGGGAAGAGAGTAGACAGACAAAATAAAGTGTGGATATTTACATAAGTCTGAATATTGACATAAGTATGGAAGCAGCGTGGACTAGTGAAGAGAGCTTGGGCCTGGGAATTAGAAGGACCTGGGTTGTAATACCAGCTCTGCCGATTGCTTAATGTGTGACCTTAACTTGTACTTCCCAAGTGCTTAGTACAGTGCTCTGCACACAGTAAGTGCTCAATAAATACGATTGAATGAATGAATGAACTTAACTTGTCTGTGCCTCCTTTTCATAATGGCAAAACAGGGACACCAGTTTTCCCTCCTACTTAGACTATGAGCCCATACAGGCCAGGGACTGTATCTGACCTAATTAACTTGTAACTACCCCAGCACTTAGAACAATGATTGATGCATAGTATGCACTTTAAATACCATAAAAAAGTGCTGTGGGGCTGAGGGTGAGTGAATAAAGGGTACAAATCCAAGTGCAATGGTGATGCAAAAGGGAAAGGGAGTAGGGGAAATGAGAGCTTATTTGGGGAAGCCCTCTTGGAGGAGGTGTGATTTGAAGGTGGGGAGAGTGATGATCTGTCGGATATGAAGGGGGAGCATTATGGTGACTGCTTTTGGCACTGTTCCTGCCTTCTAAGGCATCCTGAAAAGTTTAGCTATTAGGTCTTCGTTCAGGAAACTGGAAGTAGATATAATTTTCTTTTCCATGCAATTTGCAAAGAGCTTATGGAATACCAAGCCCTGATCTAAGTCCTGGTGTAGATTCAATATAATCAGGTCAGACATAGTCCCTGTTCTTGTGGACCTCCCAGCAGAGAAGCAGAGTGGCTCAATGGAAAGAGCACGGGTTGTGGAGCTAGGCCAGAGGCAGCACATAGATGAGGAGTTAATGGCAAGATAGAGGAGAATAAAGTACAATGAATAAACTGGTGAGCAGGAAAGTGAAGTGTATGTGTTGTGCTGTAGCAGGAAATCAGTGAGGAGAATCAATACCTGTACTCCCTCCCCCTTAATAACAATAATAATAATGGCATTTATTAAGTGCTTACTATGTGCAGAGCACTGTTCTAAGTGCTGGGGAGGTTACACGGTAATCAGGTTGTCCCCCGGGGGGCTCACAGTCTTAATCCCCATTTCACAGATGAGGTAACTGAGGCACAGAGAAGTGAAGTGACTTGCCCAAAGTCACACAGCTGACAATTGGCGGAGCCGGGATTTGAACCCATGACCTCTGACTCCAAAGCCACGTGGCTCTTTCCATTGAGCCACGCTGCTTCTGTACTGGGAGGTCCACAAGGACAGGCATGTGTCTGACCTGATTATATTGAACCTATGGAGAAGCAGCATAGCTCAGTGGAAAGAGCATGGGCTTTGGAGTCGGAGGTCACGGGTTCAAATCCAGGCTCCGCCAACTGTCAGCTGTGTGACTTTGGGCAAGTCACTTAACTTCTCTGCACCTCAGGTACCTCATCTGTAAAATGGGGATTGACTGTTAGCCCCCCGTGGGACAACCTGATCACCTTGTAACCTCCCCAGTGCTTAGAACAGTGCTTTGCACATAGCACTTAATAAATGCTATCATTATTATTATCTACACCAAGATTTAGATCAGGGCTTGGTATGCAGTAAGCTCTTTGCAAATTGCATGGAAAAAAAAATAATATCTACTTCCAGTTTCTTAAACGAAGACCTAATAGCTAAACTTTTCAGGATGCCTTAGAAGGCAGGAACAGTGCCAAAACCAGTCACTATAATGCCCGTGGCCATTCATTCATTCATTCAATCAATCGCATTTATTGAGCGCTTACTGTGTGCAGAGCACTGTACTAAGCGCTTGGGAAGTACAAGTCGGCAACATATAGAGACGGTCCCTACCCAACAACGGGCTCACAGTCTAGAAGGGGGAGACAGACGACAAAACAAAACATGTAGACAGGAGTCAAAATCGTCAGAACAAATAGAATTAAAGCTATATGCACATCATTAACAAAATAAATAGAATAGTAAATATGTACAAGTAAAATAGAGTAATAAATCTGTACAAATATATACCAGTGCTGTGGGGAGGGGAAGGAGGTAGATGGGAAGGAGGAGAGGAAAAAGGGGGCTCAGTCTGGGAAGGCCTCCTGGAGGAGGTGAGCTCTCAGTAGGGCTTTGAAGGGAGGAAGAGAACATGCCCTCTGGCCTGTGGCATTTGGCCAGGTTGGCCACTTTTCCCTTTCTCTGGGATCTGGGGTGGTAGGCGGCACCGCAGGCTTCATGCTTCCAGGGTGTGCCACTAAATTCTCTGATCTTCCTAACTTTTCCAGGAAAAGGCATTCTTTGGTAGGTATGGGGGTTCGAATTCCAGTTTTGGTCTTCTCACTTAAAACTCAAAAAGATACAGAATAAAAACTGGACATAACCAACTATGCATTAGAACTTTGGAACCCCCTACACAAGAAAGAAACTGCTTACAGTTTCCTGTCTAACTCAACTCAGGCCTCTGAGAAGACCTGTGCTTTCCAATTAGGGCTAAAATGATCCATAATGGTGACTTTCCACCTTCTAACTCTTTGAAGCCTGTCCCATTTCAATTCTCAGAGCCCCTTCAAATTCCAGTCTCCTCCTCCCCGGGACTCCAAATGAAAAGCCGCTGTCTCTGTGACCATGTGTACCCTGGCAAAATTGTTATGGATAAGGGGGGATGATATTTGTTCATTCGGTTGCTAAATTAGAAAACTTTGGCGTCATGCTGCTGCTAGCACTGCTGCCTCCTCTATAGCTGTTTGTGTTCCATATCTCCCTCCACTTTCCATCACTCCATACCTTGGAGACAGGCAACACCTGCCATTTTCACAGTCTGCTGACTTAAGACAAAAGTGTGCACTGCCTGGAATAATAATTGTCTTCTTTTAACCTCTATACCCTTCCTTCTTGGAAAAGGTTAGGGAATGAGCTATAAAGGGAATAGTTAAAAGACCTTATAATAGCATCTAATAACTTATCTTCAATTAAGGTGAAAAACACATTACAAACTCTTCTTCAAAGAGTTGTTTTGAGCTCCAGTGAGGATTGGGTAATTCATTAATGGTGAGAATGTAGTAACTCCTGAATATGAATGAAGGTACTGGTGGGGAACAGAGAAGACACTGAAAGTAATCTGTGCTGGGAAGAATTGCCACATTTTTCAGAAACTACAAGAAGCAGCATGGCCTAGTGGATAGATCCTGCGCTTGGGAGTCAGAAGGACCTGGGTTATGTACTTGTGTATATATCTATAATTTATGTATTTATATTACACAATTAAAGTCTCTTACAAAATGAACTGGTCCACAGAAATGTGGAGAATGACCAATGCAAACACCACACCTAATCTGCTGAGAAAACTGGCAAATTGAAAACGTTGATGCTGAAGGTTTAACACAGAAATAGTGTTCACTCTTCCATGCATTTGTCGCAAGGATTAAGAACCATCACCTTGAATAATTTGAACCAGACCGGCACTTCTGCAATTTAAAAGCAAAATACCTTCGCTCCTCAACGTGACCGTCGTTCTTGAAGTGAGTTTGTAACTATGTTCTAATTATGCATCATTTTCAGTCAAACAGTTTTACATGAAAGAGATGAACGGGTTTGGCTGTGTGTGACTCAGTGGGAAGAGCCCGGAATTTGGAGCCAGAGGTCATGGGTTCAAATCCTGGCTCCACCACTTGTCAGCTGTGTGACTTTGGGCAAATCACTTAACTTCTCTGTGCCTCAGTTACTTCATCTGTAAAATGGGGATTAAGACTGTGAGCCCCCCGTGGGACAACCTGATCACCTTGTAACCTCCCCAGCACTTAGAACAGTGCTTTGCACATAGTAAGTGCTTAATAAATGCCATTATTATATTATTCCGTTGAAAAAAATACTTATCATATTCTTTTCACTTCACTAATCTTGAATCTCTCATTTTCCCTTTCAAGAAATAACTCTTGCCCTCCATCTCTGAACCCATTTCAAATGGTGATACTGACACCTTCTTCTCCTCTGCATCAGTTAGTTAGGTGGCAAGCTGTTATAAAGTGAGAAGTGAGAGAAGACAAGAGGGAATCCTTGAAGCAGAATCAGAGACGTAGCAGGTATCTCGGCCCTCTGGTCCAGCCCCCTGAGACTGGACAGGGGAGTGATTAACCAACCCAGCATAAACTGGGTATTGTCCTTTCCTTCAAGGTCCACACGGATGACATTCCTCATCCTCCTGTATTTCATTCCTTTGCCAGGAAGGAAATTCTTCCTCATAACCAACATATTCCTCTTATAGCTCACTGGCTATGGAGAAAGGATTGTCAACCTTCTCATAAAATCCCTCCTCTTTTCTCAGCCAAAAGCCAACATAGAGAAGCAGCATGGCTCAGTGGAAAGAGCCCGGACTTTGGAGTCAGAGGTCATAGATTCAAACTCCAGCTCTGCCAATTGTCAGCTGTGTGACTTTGGGCAAGTCACTTCACTTCTCTGGGCCTCAGTTACCTCATCTGGAAAATGGGGATGAAGACTGTGAGCCCCCTGTGGGACAACCTGATCACCTTGTAACCTCCCCAGTGCTTAGAACAGTGCTTTGCACATAGTAAGTGCTTAATAAATGCCATTATTATTATTATTATTTCTATCTATACACTTTTATGGTGTCTAAATACCAAGACCAGTACCAAGTGCTGGGGTAGATACAAGTTAATCAGGTTGGATACAGTCTCTGTCCCACGTGGGACAGTCCCACAGTCTAAATAGGAGGGCATAGGATTTAATCCCCATTTTACAGATGAGGTAACAGCTGTTCAGAGAAGTTAAGTGACTTGCCCAAGGTCACACAGCAGAAAATTGGTAGAGCTGGGATTAGAACTCAGATCCTCTGACTCCCAAGCCCGTGCTCTTTCAACTAGGCCACAGATTGCTTCAGACGGTGAGCTCCATATGGGACAGGGACCCTGTCCAACCTGATTATTTTGTATCTAACCCAATGCTTAATACAGTGGTTACCACATAGTTTATACTTAACAAGTACCATTAACAGCAACATAACAGCAGCCACTGGGAAGCTCATCCACACTCACAGCTTTAATTACCAGCTCTTCATGAATAATTCACAAATGAACCTAACTCCAAATTATCTTCTTCCTGGCAATCTCACATCTCCTCCTGCCTCCAGGACATCTCTACATAGATGTGTCACCAAAATCTGGAGCTCAACATGTCCAAAACTGGGCTCCTAATTTTCTCTCCCTAATGTTTTTCTTATAAATCAATAAATATGATTGTTTGAAGTCCAACACCTTGATATTATCTTTGAGTTGTGTCATAAAGAGCCTGGGCTTGGGAGTCAGAGGTTGTGGGTTCTAATCCAGGCTCTACCACTTGTCATCTGTCTGATTTTGGGCAAGTCACTTAACTACTTGGTGCCTCAGTTGCCTCATCTTGTAAAATAGGGATGAAGACTGTTAGCCCCACATAGGACAACCTGATAACCTTGTATCTACCTCAGTGCTTAGAACAGTGTTTGGCATATAGCAAGCGCTTAGCAAATACCATTATTATTATTATTAACTCCCAAATTCAGTCAGTCACCAAATCCTGTCTGCTCCTTCTTCACAACTTCTCCAGAATCCTCCCCTTCCTCTCTATCCAAATGAACACCATGCTGATCCAAAAAATTGTCACATCTCAATTCGGCTACTCTAACCACCTCTCTCCTCTCTAGTCCATACTTCACTATGCTGCCTAGATCATTTTTCTAAAATACAGTTTTGCACATGTTTCTCACTCACCAAAAACCTCCAGTGGCTGTCCATCTAAGTGTGGCTTTCCACACTTAGCAGAAACTCCTAACTATTGGCTTTAGGGCACTTAAACAGCACTTAAAGAGCCACTTGAGAAGCAGCATGGCTCAGTGGAAAGGCATGGATTTGGGAGTCAGAGGTCATGGGTTCTAATCCCCGTTCCACCACTTGTCAGCTGTGTGACTTTGGGCAAGTCACTTAACATCTCTGTGCCTGAGTTACCTCATCTGTAAAATGGGGGTTAAGACTGTGAGCCCCATGAGGGACAACCTGATTACCTTGGATCCCCCTCCAGTGCTTAGAACAGTGCTTGGCACTTAGTGAGCACTTAACAAATATCGTTATTATTATTATTATTATTAAACAGCTCTCTCCCCACAGCTCACCTCAGATAACATGTGTTGCTCCTCTCAAGCCAGTCTTCTCAGTGCCTCGTTTAGGTCTCTCTCACTACAAACTTCTTGCTCTAGCCCTCCTATCACTTGAAACTCCCCTCCTCCCCCTTTAACATAATAATAATAATGGCATTTATTAAACACGTACTATGTGCAAAGCACTGTTCTAAGCGCTGGGGAGGTCACAAGGTCATCATCTTGTCCCCCGGGGGGTTCACAGTCTTTATCCCCCGGGGGGGTTCACAGTCTTTATCCCCATTTTACAGATGAGGTCACAGAGGCACAGAAAAGTGACTTACCCAAAGTCACATAACTGGCAGAGACCGGATTTGAACCCATGACCTCTGACTCCATAGCTCGTGCTCATTCAAAGCCTTTCAAAATCACTTCTCTTCCCGGGGGACTTCTCATCTACCCACCCACTGCCCTCTTAGCACTCCTTTATCATTTAAGCCCTTGAATACACACACCCTTTTTCCTTTTCCCTCCCCAATAGCACTTATATACAGGTCTTTAAACTCTGTTGCTTCCCCCTACCAACGGAATTTATTTTACTGTCTGCCTCCTCTCCTAGATTGTAAACTTCTTAAGGGAAAGGATCTTGTCTATTATCGCTATTGTAATCGCCCCAGTGCTTAGTACAGTGCAGTGCCAGAGTGAGTACTCAATTAATCCAGGTCGACAGGTCGTTAAAGGAGTTTATAGTCTAGTGGCAGGAAACAAACATTAGAATAAATTGCAGTTAGGAGGATGCATATAAATGCAAGGGAACAGAGGTGGGTATTCAACTTAGATGATGGAATTGAAGCTGTTGGATATCAAGCTGTTAACCTCTTCCTCTGTAAAATAGGGTTCCTAGGGTTTGCAAGCAAGGACTGTTTGCTTGAATCAATCTGATGACTCACCATTTCCAGACAGGTTTATTTACTTACTTTAACATCACTTTCTTGGTTTGTTGATTTTGTTTCTTACGGTTTTTCCTAATTCCTGAGCAGCACGGTTCTGATTCTGGAAACTCTAGTGGACCAAACTCAGGAGGACACTTGTAAGGTTCACCGTGGCCCTAGTGTTGGAACTTCCAGACAAGCACAAAACATAGTAAATGCTAGAACAGCTCCTCCTGCCCAGCCGGGTGGGTTGGGAGGGTGTGGGGGGGGGCGACTCCCTAAACTTCAGAGCCTCTTAAAAAGAGATTTTATGTAGAAAAATCCATTGAAAAAAATACACTTAACTCATGCAAGCTTAGCTGGAGAGCAGATGGCCAAAGTCACAAGATCTGGGGAATTAAGTGATCTTCACGTGCATGTGAAGCTTCGGGTACAGTCAGCAAAAAGGGAACGTTCACAAAGACAACTGCTCCTGTTTGTTTTCGACTGTTGTCAAGGGAGAGAATAAGACACAGGAGACAGCTGTCACGCGATCGATGGGGCCCTCAGAGAATTAGAAGAACGGGCAGCTATTCTTATTCAAATGAGGGGGCTTTTAAACAAAATTGCCAATGCAAAACCTGGCCCCCAAGTTTTCATGGGGCTCTGTAGTCTCCTTTCTCAAACTGGAGCAGGATGTGGGAAAAGACTCTGAAACCCATCCAACAGGAAGACAAATGTTCATGAAGAATTCCACTGAAAAAGGAACAATCAATAGTATTTAGTCTTCTAGACTGTGAGCCTGCTGTTGGCTAGGGACGGTCTCTATATGTTGCCAACTTGTACTTCCCAAGCGCTTAGGACAGTGCTCTGCACACAGTAAGCGCTCAATAACTATGATTGAATAAATGAATTTAATTATTGTCTACTGTGTACAGAGCACTGAACTATGTACTTGAGAGGATTCAATAGTTAGAAGACTTGGACCCTTCTCTAAAAGAGCTTAGACTATTGTGAGGGAGACAGGAGGAGACAGACATTTACAAATAGAAGAGAAAGGAAAGATGGATTCATAGGTAAATGAGTGCTTAAATGAAAGGGTATATAAGTCGATTTAAAAAGACGTGATCTAGGTGGGGACAATCCATTTGTGGCTTGGACCTTGCTGTGGATCAGGGCCAGAGGAAGGAGAGAGGGAAAGGCAGAAGAGAATCCAGGAAGAAGAAACTATCTAGCAGAAGGTGAGATCGGATGCCAGTTCATTTTGCTTTTAAAAATACCACAGTCGTACAAAAGTCCCCCAGCAATAAAGACTGTTTGAGTCAACAAATGTCCCCAAGTTCTCAGAAAATCTAATTTAAAAATTTAAAGCCAAAATTAAGAAAGCTCCAACAAAGTGCATAATCAAAGTCAGGATCCTTGGTACAGACTGTGATCTGGAAGCTTTAAATTATGGGTGATTTTATAGGAAAAAAAAAAGTCAGGAGATGTTCACACGTTTTGCCCAGAGAGTACATTACAAACCAGAGAGAAATTACTGGAACCTATTTATCATCATTTGCTTCTTGAATTTTGACTTTTCCAGTCCCACAATATGTACCCCTCATGAAGACCCTAAAGCTTTATTATCTATGACAATATTAACAGAGACAGTCAGAAAAAGGGGCGAGAGGGAACAGATGAGTTACTTCCCTAGGTACCTCTGCAGCAGTACTGGCCTACCCCACTCTCATCTGATGAAAACCAGATGCTGTTTGCTGTTATCACACTGAGAAAATAATACCTGTAGCCACCTGCTCTTCGAAAGTGATCCCAGTTTGCTGTGTGACCCTGCACTTGATGCTTTAAAACAATGATTAAGAGGTAAAACCCTCATACCACTCATTAATCTCAATCATGGTTATGGCCTAGTTGGATTATCGGACAACTCTAGAGTTGCAGCATCACTGCCTTCCCCAAGCCAACTTTTCAGTCCTGTGCTTGGCTACCCATATTTTCAGAGATGTGGCACTTCACAAACATATGGGTACAATTACATAAGGTACACTCCCTGCCTTTTTCTCCATAATTGTTTGATCACTTTCTGCAATCACCCACTTAAGGCTAGCTGATAAGAGAAGTCTTCCATTTCTCACTTACAGAATCCCTTGTACATGTTCAAGGTTTTATCCAAACAGCTTGGGGAATGAATAAAAGTAACCAGCCAAGGCAACACCTAGATGTGAGCCAACCTCCTCTCCTGCCTGGATTAATGCAGATACATTTAAGACACACCTGGTGTGTAATGGTTGCCATTATCTAGGTCACCTGCCATTGAAGAAACAGATTATTTTTTATCTGACTTAACCAGACTGGCTATGTGCCTTGACTAGATTCAACAGAAAGTTTTACAATTGTCTACTTCATTTTCCTGGAGAAATTGGGGTTCCCATGTAAATAGGGATTCTCAGCTCCTTTTTAGGCTGTGTCTGGATGGGTAAATTGTCCAGAGGGCTGGAGAAATCCATCCCTTTTCTGCAGATGATATTTATGATCACCACCTCTCTTTCCCGCTTTTTTTCCTCTTATTTGCAACCTTTGGGCAATAAGATTAAAATGCTCCTTCCATAATTTAAAGTAAATTTCATGAGTTACAATGGATTAGCACAAATCCCATCATCTGTTTACTTACTACTGGAATTTCAAACCAGGGCATTTGAAATGATCAATGCAATGCCTACGGAGGATTAATGGAAGATAATGCTACTTATGCATGAGCATCTGACTATCTCGCCAAAGTGCCAAACACCAGGAATATTAGTGCCCATAAACCATGTGAGAGGTCATGCAATACTGGCTTTATAATCAACAGTCAAAGATTAAAGGTTACACAAGCTCCACGAACTTAAACTTTTTTCAACAGTAATTTAAACACCCAGCCATGTATTTAACAGCTGAGTCATTAAGCCAAAGCAAAGCAATTACTCACTTGCTATACATGATAAGCAAGCCCGGCAAGCAGTGTTTTGCTGGGTAGTAATTAAAAAAGGACTAGAAATAAATTGTGCAGAGGTTAATGTTGCTTTTGACACTGAACTGCCAAACAATCCACAATGTAATTTCATTGGCGAAGAAAACTTACTGCAAGTGAAAATTTGGAGATTTTACGTATTTTAAAGTTAATCGAGAGGCTAAATATGTTGGCAAGATCTCCCCAATATACAAGCAGAATCATTAAGTAGTTTTAATAAGATCATTCAGGCATTTATTCCTATGCAAAGTTCATCCAAAATGTATCAAACTCTAAGCCAATATCAAGATGGTAATGATTAAGAACCTATTCAGGAATAATGCTCTATGTAATATGTATTCTGATTGCCTACTTCACAGTGAATATATTATTGTTGTCCTTGCATATCACTTGAATTCAGGGTCTGGAATTAAAATAACTTGGATAGCAGCCAACTACAAATCAAGTAGTTTAAAATGATCATTCCCTTTGTGAATATTCATTGCATCAAAAAGGACACCCAACACAAAGGAGGATAATATGCTACTTGTTCTTAACTGATTTTCAACCCACCCTCATTATCCAAAAGGTAAGCATATGTCAGAGGCACAAGGAGGCCCTCGGGGAGCTGTAGTTAAATAAGAAAGAAGAATCCCTGCAGGTCTTTGAGCTACAAGGCTCAGAGCTGCCCCAGGTCACGGTGTCCAAGTTGACGAGGGGATAGGCTGTGGGTCTGTATTGCCGCTGGAAAAGCTGTGGGGCAGCACCCTCCCACCATGAATGGAAAGGTTCCTAGCCTTAATGACCAAGTATCTGGACAGGACCCTGGCAGCTGAGTTATTATTACAGTATTTGTGGAGCAATTACTATGTGCCAAGCACTGTTCCAAGTACTGGGGTAGATACAAGTTAATCAGGCTGGACACAGTCCCCGTCCCACGTGGGGATCACAGGCTAAACAGGAGGGAGAATAGGCATTGAATCTCCATTTTACAGATGATTTGCCCAAACTCACACAGCAGGTACCAACTGGAAGAGCTGGGATTAGAAGGCAGGTCCTGTGATTCCCAGGCTCATGCTCTTTCCAGTCAGTCAGTCAATCAGAGTAATGGAGCCACTTACTTTGTGCACAATACTGTACTAAGTATTGGGGAGAGTACAGTATAACAATAAAGAAGACATATTCCTGCCCACAATAAGCTTACGATCTAGAAGGAGAGACAGATATCAATATAAATAAAAAAATTACAGATATGTATAAAAGTGCTGTGGGGCTGGGAGGGGAGATAACTAAAGGGAGCAAGTCAGGGTGACGCAGAAGGGAGTGGGAGAAGAGGAAAGGAGGCATTAGTCAGGGAAGGCCTCTTGGAGGAGATGTGTCTTCAATAAGGCTTTGAATGTGGGGAGAGAAATTGTCTATCAGATATGAGGAGGGAGGGCATTCCAGGACAGAGGCAGGATGTGGGCGAGAGGTCAGTGGCAAGATATATGAGACTGAGGTACAATTAGAAGGTTAACATTTGGAGAGGTAAGTGTGTAGACTCGGTTGCAGTAGAAGAGAAGCGAGGTGAGGCAGGAGAGGGTAAGGTGATTGAGTAAAGCCAATGGTGAGCAGCATGATTCCACTAGAACCATGCTCCTGCTTCAGTCAATCACTGTCAGGTCAATCAATCAACAATCAATAGTATTTATTGAGCATTTACTCTGTGGAGAGCACTGTACTAAGTGCTTGGGAAAGTACAACACAACTAAGTTTGTAGACATGATCGCTACCCATAAGGAGCTTACAATCTACAGGGGGAGATGAACATTAACATACTTTAAGGATAAAGGAAATAGTGGTGTAAATGATTGGGGTTTCCTCAGGCAATGGAATGGTTAGTGGAGGGAAAGGGGAGAAGAGATTCATTCATTCATTCATTCATTCAATCATATTTATTGAGCACTTACTGTGTGCAGAGCACTGAACTAAGCACTTGGGAAGTACAAGTTGGCAACATATAGAGACGGTCCCTACCCAACAACGGGCACACAGTCTAAAAGGGGGAGACAGAAAACAAAACAAAACATGTGGACAGGTGTCAAGTCATCGGAATAAATAGAAGTAAAGCTAGATGCACATCATTAACAAAATAAATAGAATAGTAAATATGTACAAGTAAAATAGAGTAATAAATCTGTACAAACATACATACAGGTGCTGTGGGGAGGGGAAGGAGGTGGGGGGGATGGGGAGGGGGAGAGGAACGAGGGGGCTCAGTCTGGGAAGGCCTCCTGGAGGAGGTGAGCTCTCAGTAGGGCTTTGAAGTGAGGAAGAGAGCTAACCTGGTGGATGTGCAGAGGGAGGGCATTCCAGGCCAGGGGGAGGATGTGGGCCGGGGGTTGACGGCGGGACAGGCGAGTACGAGGTACAGCGAGGAGGTTAGCAGCAGAGGAGTGGAGGGTACGGGCTGGGCTGGAGAAGGAAAGAAGGGAGATGAGGTAGGAGGGGGCAAGGTGATGGACAGCCTTGAAGCCAAGAGTGAGGAGTTTTTGCCTGATGCGTAGGTTGACTGGTCACTGGAGATTTTTGGGGAGGGGAGTAACATGCCCAGAGCGTTTCTGCACAAAGATGATCCAGGCAGCAGCATGAAGTATAGATTGAAGTGGGGAGAGACAGGAGGATGGGAGATCAGAGAGGAGGCTGATGCAGTAATCCAGTCGGGATAGGATGAGAGATTGAACCAGCAGGGTAGTGGTTTGGATGGGGAGGAAAAAGCGGATCTTGGCGATGTTGCAGAGGTGAGACCGGCTGGTTTTGGTGACAGATTGTATGTGAGGGGTGAACGAGAGAGCAGGGTCGAGGATGACACCAAGGTTGCGGGCTTGTGAGACGGGAAGGATGGTAGTGCCGTCAACAGTGATGGGAAAATCAGGGAGAGGGCAGGGTTTGGGAGGGAAGATAAGGAGTTCAGTCTTGGACATGAGTTTTAGATGGGAGATGAGGGATGAGGTGATGATGAGGGAGATGAGGGAGAGACACCAAAAGGGAGCTCAGTAATTGAAGTCCGAAATTGCTGTGATCCAAGGGAAGTCCTACTCACACCTGTGATTGTTCCCTCAATTCCTTTTGATCTCTTTGTTGGCACTCTAGGTTCTGTCAATGCATTCTGTCTCCTAGAGACTCTCTTTGGCTCACTGTCAAAATTCTCTCCTGATTCTCATTCTACCTCTATAACCATTTCATCTCAGTCTCCTTCGCCCATTCTTTATCCTTTCCACTACCTCTAAGAGTGCATGTCTCCAAGGCTCTGTTCCAAGTCTCCAACTCATCTCACAGTACATTCATTCTCTCAGCGAGCAGCCCTACTGCCTTAAAAACCATATCGAGATTCAGAATCAATCAATCAATCATATTTATTGAGCACTTACTGTGTGCAGAGCACTGTACTAAGCTCTTGGAAAGTATAGGTTGGCAACATAATGGCTTCCTAGTTGTTACTGTATGATTAACAAAGAGGAGGGCTGGAACTGAGCAGAGATGTGTTGCCAGAGTCATCTGACATCTCCAAACAGAGTAACAGAGGGGTCCCATTACCACATTCTCTGCTGTATGCCAAGATTTCTTTCAACTGCCCAACGCAGTCATCCTTGGAGATCTTTAATGGCACCCTCTGCAAGTGTTTTATTGTCTACACTGGAAGAGAGTTCTTGTCCGTTATGACTGCTGGCTCAATCAGCAGCTATTCCAGTTGAGGAAAACATGGCAGGTGCCATAAAAATGGTGCCCAAAAGATTTGGGTAAGATTTTATGCTTACCATATAGGGCTTAAGACAGGCATTAAATAAATTGCAGATAGGGGAAACATTGGAGTATAAGGATATGTAATGATGCATAAGGGAGGGGAAATGAGAGTTGATCTTGTCTATCTCGCTACCCACCTCTCACCCACATCCTGCCTCTGACCTGAAATGACCTTCCTCGTCACATCCAACAGACAATTACTCTGCCCCCTTCAAAGCCTTATTGAAGGCACATCTCCTCCAAGAGGCCTTCCCTGACTAAGCCCTCCTTTCGTCATCTCTCACTCCCTTCTGGGTCACCCTGACTTGCTCCCTTTATTCATCCCAGACTGAGCCCCCTTTTTCCTCTCCTCCTCCCCATCCCCCACACCCTATCTCCTTCCCCTCCCCACAGCACCTGTATATATGTTTGTGCAGATTAATTACTCTATTTTACTTGTACATATTTACTATTCTATTTATTTTGTTAATGATGTGCATCTAGCTTTATTTCTATTTATTCTGATGACTTGACACCTGTCCACATGTTTTATTTTGTTGTCTGTCTCCCCCTTCTAGACTGTGAGCCCATTCTTGGGTAGGGACCATCTCTATATGTTGCCAACTTGTACTTCCCAAGAGCTTAGTGCAGTGCTCTGCACACAGTAAGCGCTCAATAAATATGATTGAATGAATGAATGAATGAATTCATCTCCCTTTCTAGCCCCACAGAACTTACCTATAATTTATTTATTTATATTAATGTGTCTCCTCCTCTAGACAGTAAGTAAACTCATTGTGGGCAGGAATGTGTCTGTGTATTGTTATATTGTATTCTCCGAAGAGCTTAGTACAGTGCTCTGCACACAGTAAGCGCTCAATGAATATGACAGATTGACAGACTGAGCGGTTAAGAAAAGCTTCTTGTAGATGTGATTTTATTAGAGCTTTGAAGTCCGAAAGGTTTGAAAAGTGTGGGAATTGCAGGCCAGAAGGAGGATGATGAGCAAAGCATTGATGGAGAGAGAGGGGAGACTGAGGCACAGGAAGGAGATTGGTGTTAGAGGAGCAAAATGTGTGGGCTGTGTTGTAGTGGGAGAGGAGCGAGTTAGGTAGGAGAGAAAAAGCAGATTGACGGCCTTAAAGTTAATGGTAAGGAGCTTTTGTTTGACACAGAGATGGGTGGGCAACCATTGGAGGCTTTTGAAGATGAAGGAGAACGTGCAGAGAATGATTTTTAGAAAAATGATCTGGGAAACAGAATGAAGTAGGGACTGGAGGAGGGGAGGTTGCTGGCAGAAAGATTAGTGAGAGGCTGATGCATAAATTGAGATGGGATATGACAGATCAGCATATTAGCTGTTTGGAGGGAGTAGAAGGGGAAAAATTCTAGAGATGTTGATTGGATTTGGTCATGGGTTCGAATCCCGGCTCAGCCACATGTCTGCTGTGTGACCTTGGGCAAGTCACTTAACTTCTCTGAGCCTCAGTTACCTCATCTGTAAAATGGGGATTAAGACTGTGAGCCCCACGTGGGACAACCTGATTACCTTGTATTTCCCCAGCACTTAGAACAGTGCTTTGCACATAGTAAGTGCTTAACAAATGCCATCATTATTA
Source organism: Tachyglossus aculeatus (assembly GCF_015852505.1). Lineage (NCBI taxonomy): Eukaryota > Metazoa > Chordata > Mammalia > Monotremata > Tachyglossidae > Tachyglossus > Tachyglossus aculeatus. Next base: position 31,046,604 of record NC_052075.1, on the reverse strand, counting down.
TTAGACTGTAGACTGTAAGCTCATTATAGGCAAGGAATGTGTCTGCCAATTCTGTTGTATTGTACTCTCCCAAGTGCTTACTACAGTGCTCTAGTGTTCAATAAATATGATTGATTGATTGATCTGGTAACTGACTGAACATACAGGTTGAAGGAGAAATGTGAATTGAGGTTAATGCCAATGCTGAAGGCTTGTGAGACAGGGAGAATCGTGGCGGTGGTGGTGGTGGTGGTGGTGGTGGTAACATTGGCGGGAAGTCTGAGGGAGGAGAGGGTTTGGGTGGGAAGATGAGGAATTCTGGGGCTGTGTAGACATGAACCTAAAGGATCCTGAGTCAGTATACACTACTTCCTTATATTTCAGCCCCGAACATCCTTCAGAAATTTAAGAAAATTTCGTGTTTACTCTCCGTATTGGGAAAAGAGTCTTAACTTTGGCATCAGCTATAAGGGATGGTACCTAAGCTGAGCAAGGCTTCATATTGCAAACTATGTCCCTGCTCAGTGCAGACTCACCAGAATGCTTAGGTTCGTGATGCAAGTGGCTTAAAACTAGAGATGCTAAAAGTGAGGTTTCATTGGAAGCAACCATTACAGTGAAAGAAATACAAGATAGACAGACTTCAAGCTTTTTTACACTCTAACCCATTCAGCCTATTTTTCCTTTCAACAAGACATTCATTCATTCAATCGTATTTATTGAGCGCTTACTGTGTGCAGAGCACTGTACTAAGTGCTTGTGACACTGGAAATAAAATCCACCAAAGGTATTAGTTGAGTGCAACCATGTACCAGCGCTTAGAACAGTGCTTTGCACATACCATTGTCACCATTGTAATAATTGTAAGCATTATTACTTATGCTTACCATTGTTAAGCATAAGTGCTTAACAAATACCAGTATTATTATTATTATTATGTGGAGAGCTTTGGGAGAGCACAATAGAGCTCAAGATACCTAGAGGGGAGAGAAGCAGCCTAGAGCCTAAAGGTGAGAGAATTTTGTCCCTTCAGACCCCAAATGATCAGAATGTACCAGTTCATTCAATCATATTTATTGAGCACTTAAAGTGCAGGGCTTGGGAGAGTACAACAATAAACTGACACACTCCCTGCCCACAATAAGCTTACAGTTTAGAGGTAGGGAGACAGACATTAATATAAATAAATAAATTACAGATATGTGTGTAAGTGCTGTGGGGCTGGGAGAGTACAGTGCTAAGTGCTTAGTACAGTGCTCTGCACACAGTAAGTGCTCAATAAATATGATTGAATGAATGAATGAGAGGGAAAGAACAAAGAGAGCAAGTCGGCGAAGTAGAAGGCAGTGGGAGAAGAGGAAAGAGGGGAGGGCTTAGTTAGGGAAGGCCTTCTGGAGGAGATAAGGCTTGAGTGGGGAGAGGATTGTCGGATTTGAGGAGGGAGGGCGTTCAAGGACAGAGGCAGGACGTGGAGGAGGGGTCGGTGGTAAAATAGGCGAGATTGAGGCACAGTGAGAAAGTTGGCATTAGAGGAGGGAAGTGTGCAGGCTGGGTTGTAGTATGAAGTGAGCGAGGTGAAATGGGGGCAAGGCTTCATATTATAGACTCTGTCTCTGCTCCTTGCAGACTCACCAGAATGGAGGGTTTTAAAGCCAATGGTGAGGAGCTTATGTTGAGTGTGGCGGTGGAGTTTTTTGGGGAGTGGGGTAACATGTCCTGAACGTTTTTTGTAGAAAAATGATCCAGGCAGCAGAGTAAAATATGGACTGGAGTGGGGAGAGACAGGAGGCTGGGAGGTCAGCAAGGAGGCTGATGCGGTAATCCAGGCGGGATAGGCCGAGTGATTGTATTAACGTGTGAAGTGGGCAGTTTGCACTTCTTTAAAGACTGTGTTAAATTTAATGCCTTCAGGCATATGGTTTCCTGTGATCGCAGGTGAGCCAAACCGAAAGGCTGCAAGCGAAGACTTAAATGTTGAAAGGCTTAAATGTTGACATTCCCGAGGTGTCTTCTAAGAGCAGAAGCCAATGAGAGACTATTCTATTTATTTTATTTTGTTAGTATGTTTGGTTTTGTTCTCTGTCTCCCCCTTTTAGACTGTGAGCCCACTGTTGGGCAGGGACTGTCTCTATATGTTGCCAATTTGTACTTCCCAAGCGCTTAGTACAGTGCTCTGCACACAGTAAGTGCTCAATAAATACGATTGATGATGATGATTGATGAGACTGGTAGATTAGGGCTTTTATGTGCTGCAAAAGCTTGATGTAACAAGCAGAGTATAAAGTATTAAGCGCTTAGTACAGTGCTCTGCACACAGTAAGCGCTCAATAAGTACGATTGATGATGATTGATGAAAGCAGCGCCTTTCGCTCCTCCTCATTGTACTCAGTAGGGAAGGCAGAGAGTGATCCCGGGCCAAAGGACCTCTTAGGCCGAGATGGTCCATGTCCAGTCCGGCCCATTACGGACCTAAACGGGATTGATCATTCCGCGAAATAAAATCCTTAATGCCCCTGGGTTGAAGGCTTAAATACTGTCAGAAATCTCATCGCCCCTGGTTAAAGCCCTCAGAAGCTTAGCAGAAGCAGGATACTTTACTATTAACGTGTTTCTGTATGTTAATAAAGGTTTTCTTTCTGTGATACTGAATATCGTGGTTTATTCCGTCGGTAAAGCTGAGTCAAAAACCCTTTGTCCCTAATTGACTCTACTGGGACGTAAAAACATGGTAGCAGTCTGGATGGAGAGGAAAGGGTGGATTTTAGCGATGTTGCGAAGGGGGGACCGAAAGAATTTAGTGATGGATTGAATATGTGGGTTGAATGACACAGAGGAGTCAAGGATTTATTATTATTATTATTATTATTATGGTATTTGTTAAGTGCTTATTGTGTGCCATTCATTCAATTCATTCAATCGTTTTTACGGAGCGCTTACTGTGTGCAGAGCACTGTACTAACCGCTGGAGTGGATACAAGCAAATCGGGTTGGACACAGTACCTGTCCGGTGTAGGGCTCACAGTCTTATTCCCCATTTTACAGATGAGGGAACTGAGGCACAGGGAAGTGATGTGACTTGCCTAAAGTCACACAGCAGACGTGCCAGAGCTGGGATTAGAACCCATAACCTTCTGATTCCCAAGCCCGTGCTCTTTCCACTAGACCATGCTGCTTCACATACGCCAAGGGCACTGGTTTGTGAGACAGGAAGGATAAAGGTGCCATCTACAGTGATGGGAAAATCAGATACCTGAGGTGTGCCCTGATGGGTCGAACACAAGAATTGAAAATGAATTTCTAGAGGGAGAGTTGGAGAGTGGAAAAAGCCCGGGCTGTGTGACTTTAGGCAAGTCACTTCACTTCCCTGTGCCTCAGTTCCCTCATCTGTAAAATGGGGAATAAGACTGTGGGCCCTACGCGGGACAGGGACTGTGTCCAACCCGATTTGCTTGTATCCACTCCAGCGGTTAATATAGTGCTCTGTACACAGTAAGCACTCAATAAATACGATTGAATGAATTGAATGAATGGCACACAGTAAGCGCTTAACAAATACCATAATAATAATAATAAATCCTTGACTCCTCTCTGTCTCTTGTCCAAAGTGACTTTGGACAAGTCACTTAACTTCTCTGTGCCTCAGTTACCTCATCTGTAAAATGAGGATGAAGACTGTGAGCCCCAAGTGGGACAATCTGATCACTTTGTATCCGCCTCAGTGCTTAGAACAGTACTTTGCACATAGTGAGAGCTTAACAAATGCCATCATCATTATTAGTTTACTCTTATCGGTCAGTGTGAGCGGTGAAATAGGGTGGGTTATTGTCAATGGACAACTGTAAAGATGGATTTCACACCTGTATTTCAGCAGAGACATAAAAATATGTTTTCAAAAATTCCAAATAAGAGTAGCCAAAAAATAAAAAAAAACCTCATACATTAAACATGGATGGTTATCTAAACTCAGAACCATAGGGTGAAAAGTCCAGCCACACATTAACTTTCTAAAGCAATACATATACACATATTAACACACATACACAGTCTCACACATACCTCTATATTTGCATTCACATTCTGGCACGTATTCTGACAAACATTTTAAATACTCACAAAGGGCTGCCGATCAACATCTGATTTTGCTCATACACAGTAAAGTGAAATTTAATGCATTCAAAATGTCTTTACAGAGTAATAGAAAGGCCAATTTAATTAAAACCCATCAAAGCATAACCTTCCACTTGCATGTTTTCTCCAATCCTACATAATTATGTTCAATCATGGATGAAAGTATGATGACATATGACCACTCTCTAGAAACTCCTGATACCTACAGACCTACTGGGAAATGACCACATCCAAAACTGATAGCTTGGAAATGCAGAGATCAGAGAGCACAAAGGAACAGCTCAGAATGGGTCCCCAATGAATGCCTTCATTTTGATCCTGCTGCTTGGTTTTTTCTAGAGTCCAAATGATTGCATTACATTGTTCTAGGAGGTCCTGTTGAGGATCCATCACCAATACCACTATAACACCAAAGCCAAGAAAGTCAGTTTCTCATCTTCATAAGGACTGTTGATCTGGGTCGGGGGAAAGAAATCGAGCAATCAGGGAACTCTAGGGTGAACCTGTTCAACCAGTTCTCCAAACACGATTTATCCTAAGGGTGAGAAATGAAGGAAGTGAAAGAAACTTCCCACTGTGTTTCTACAAGAATGGGTTACTTTTCCCTCATCCAGTACCACACCCACAAGTCCTTCTGACCATTATACACTTTAAATTCCTCCTGAAGACCCTACTGTCCCTATTTTCTCTCACCATATTCCCAATACCTTCCTTTTGATGACTGGTTATTTTATTGGATAGATGGAAGCTATAAAACGTAACTTTCCCAAGGACTCTCCTTGCTTACCTCTCTCCCACTCCTCACACATCTCTCCCACTTACTACTACTACTACTACTAATAATAATAATAATAATGATAGCATTTATTAAGCACTTACTATGTGCAAAGCACTGTTCTTAGCGCTGGGGGAGCTACAAGGTGATCAGGTTGTCCCACGGGGGGGGCCTCACAGTCTTCATCCCCATTTTACAGATGGGGGAACTAAGGCACTGAGAAGTAAAGTGACTTGCCCAAAGTCACACAGCTGACAAGTGGCGGAGCCGGAACTTGAACCCATGACCTCTGACTCTAAAGCCCGGCCTCTTTCCACTGAGCCACGCTGCTTCTACTTCCTAGCTGTCTCCTAAGAGGAGGTCTCTTTCCTTTTAAAATCTAACCTGCTATTTGCACCATGGAACCCGTCCGCTGTCAGATTCTCACAAATACCTGTTCCCACCCTCCTCCCATCTTCAACTAGTATTTTCAATCTCTCATCCCCCTCTGACTCCTTTCTTTCTGCTTTAAAAATTGCTCAGATCTTCCCCCACACTGAAAAAGTCTTCATCAGGGCCTCCTTTGCACGCCCCCTCCATCCATTCCCATAGCTATTGACCCCTCCTCTGTCCCTATTCTTGTCCAAATTCTGGAATCCAAGAAGCCTCCCATCTGCAAGACTCTCCACCACCAAACATGTCTTGGTATTGTCGGTTAGATTTGCCCCATAGTCAACCGGGATGGCAGAAGCAATTTAGCACAAGAATGATCCTTCCAGAAATGACACCACCTCCCATGAGATTGAGCCACCATTATTTCTTAAGATAGAGCCAGACATTCAAGAAAACAGTTTGCATACAAACTGGGGGTCTTGTGAATTCATCTGGTTTAAACCTTGCTGGATGGAATCCAGGTTCTTCATTTTCCAACCTCATTCCACTCAATATTCTAGTAAAAACCTGAGGATCATTCATACGCCAGAATTGTTTCAAGTCAAAATTATCTTCTACTACTATGACTGTGGACCTGACACGTATATTTATTTTCTACTTACTGGTCTGGAACAATAGCTTCTACCCTATTTATTTTGCTCATGTTTCAAAGATAAAAAAGAAAAAAAGAAAAAGCAGATGCCAATCTCTTATGTTTGCGGCTACTAATTCCCTAAATCCATCAGACCACAGCCCTCTCCATTTTCAAAACCCTCATAAAATTCCACTTCCTCAAAACAAGTCTTTCCTGTTTAATCTCCAGTAGCCAAAGCTATATAAACCCACCAGCCATTTCAACACTTACATATTCATTTACACTCATCCTCAGCACTCGTGAATATATTTATTCAAATGTACAATCAAATATTTATTTTTGATTGCTCTAAATGTAAACATTTTATGCCTGCCTCCCTATTATTCAATCAATCAATCGATGGTATTGATTGAGTGCTTACCTTGTGCAGAATACTATACTAAATGCTTGGGAAAGTAGGGTAGAATAGAGTTGGTAGACACAATCCCTGCCCACAGAAGTTTATAGTCTAGAGGGGGAGACAGGCATTAAAATGAATTATAGAAAGGGGAATTGGTAGAGTGTAAGCATATATACTTAAGTGCCATGGAGCTGAGGGTGCAGTGAATATCAAGTCCATAAACAGTACTGATCTGAGGGCATACTGAACTCAAAGGTGTGGGCAGGTAGGAAAACTGAAGGCTTAATCAGGTAAGGCCTCTGGAGGAGATGTGATTTTAGGAAGGCTTTGAAGGTGAGGAAAATGAGGGTTTGTTTTTCTAGACTGTTAGCCCGTTGATGGGTAGGGACCGTCTCTATATGTTGCCAACTTGTACTTCCCAAGCGCTTAGTACAGTGCTCTGCACACAGTAAGCGCTCAATAAATACGACTGAAAGAATGAAGGGGGCAGGAGTTCCACGACAGAGGGAGGATGAGGGGATGGGAGTCAGTGGTTTGATAGATGAAATAGAGGAAACAGAGAGTAGGTTGGCATTAGTGATAATAATAATAGCATTTGCTAAATGCTTACTATGTGCCAAGTACTGTTCTAAGTACTGGGCACTGAGTAGTGTATGGGTTGAGTTGTAGTCAAAGATCAGCAAGGTAAGATAGGAAGGGGAGAGCTAATAAAGTGCCTTAAAGTTGATGATAAGGAGTTTCAGTTCGAGATGGAGATAGATGGGCAACCATTGGAGATTTCTGAAACGTAGGGATACTTGGGCTGAATGTTTTCTCAGAAAAATGATCCAGGCAGCAGAGTGAAGTAAGGACTAGAGTGGAGAGAGATAGGAGGCAGACAGGTTAGTGAGGAGTCTGATGCCATAGGCAAGGTAGAATATGGTAAGTGTTTGGATCAGCACTGTACCAATTTGGGTAAGTAAGTAAGTTCTATTAGAGTTTAAGTTCTTTGAAGGGAGGAATTGTATCACTTCCTCATGTTTGTACTTTCCCAAGCACTTAGTATTCCCAAGCAATACATATTTCTACTACTCAGTAAATACTACTACCACTTGCCTGATGAGTATAGCATAGAAAACATCAGAAGAACAAGTGGTTCTTCCAGGGAGGTCCCAACACATGTCCATGGATCCAGGCCCTGAGTATATGTTGCCTACAAAATTATCCTTTGATAGCTTTTTGTTCATTTACCTAATCCCTTCCCTATTCATGCTTCCCTCATGTCTTTCCATTGATTGCTGAGCTGTCAATCAGTTCCCTCAGCCAATCAGAGGTTGTCTCCTTCAGCATCCGCTCCTCCCAATGGAGCATGCTGGGATCCGCCACCCTGGTTTCCCTGCTAACACGTGGCCAGGGGATGAAGAAGGGCCTGAACCAGGGTTCAATCTCCAAAGAGAGAAGGTAGGGGATGCCAGCACTGCAGTAGCCCAAACTTACAACATGGTGCGTGCACCTGACCTCCTTCCTGCCTGGGCGGTCCGTTCCACCCTCGCCGTTGCAGCCTGAGCTCTTGGGGGTTTGTGTGCACCTGCCCTCATTCCTGCCTGCTTCTCAAACCTGGCACTGTCCACTTTATGCCACTATCCCACATCCCAGGAATGCTAAAACACCCCACTCCTCCCCACAGCCACCGCAGGAACGTTCCTGGTTGGTATCTTCGGCTCTGTCCCCCATCGTCCTCAATACCGGGCAGGGTGTCACCCAGGCAGAAACTATCTGCCTGGGCAACAAATATTACGATCACTGTTTCGAGGCAGGGTGTCACCCAGGCAGAAACTATCTGCCTGGGCAACAAATATTACGATCGCTGTTTCAAGGCAGGGTGTCACCCAGGCAGAAACTATCTGCCTGGGCAACAAATATTACGACCATTGTTTCAAGGCAGGGTGTCACCCAGGCAGAAACTATCTGCCTGGGCAACAAATATTACGATCGCTGTTTCAAGTGGTATTTATTGAGTGCTTACTTCTTGGAAAGCACTGTACTAAGTGCTTGGAAGAGTACAGTACAACAGAGTTAGGAGGCAAGTTCCCTGTCCACAATGACAAAGTTCTTATTGACAGATACCACAATCATCATTATTATTATCATTGTTTTGACTGGAAAATGGGTTCAGTTTCCTTGAAAAAGGAGCTACCAAGTGCACAGGTGACTATCCAGCTATCAAAAATAAAGTTCTAATAACAACAAAATAATAAAAATAATAATAATAATGGCATTTGTTAAGCACTTACTATGTGCCAAGCACTGTTCCAAGTGCTGGGGGGACACAAGGTAATCAGGTTGCCCCACATGGGGCTCACAGTCTTAATCCCCATTTTACAGATGAGGTAACTGAGGCACAGAGAAGTTAAGTGACTTGCCCAAAGTCACACAGCTGACAAATGGTGGAGCCAGGATTAGAACCCATGACCTCTGACTCCCAAGCCCGTGCTCTCTCCATTGAGCCACGCTAAGTCCTCCATGTTCTCTCCATTCTCATAAACTCCAGCTCAACTGCCATGGTGCAGTTTTGCTAGATTTTGCTTTTCTCTTTCCCACATCTGTTAATCTCTACCTCCTTTTTGATTCTCAAAATAAATTAATTTCCCCAGAAGAAGAACCCACTATGATGAACAGAAAATTGTGAAAACACATTCTCACCATTGTGATTTTTCTTTATGGAACTTCTAAGCACCTTGAAGGCAGGGTCAGTGCATTGCTACTATACTCTTCTAAGTCCTGAGTGCAGTCTTTTGCACACGGGAGGCACTCAACAAATACTGGCCAATTGGCAGAACAGAAGATCTATCTGATGATTTAAGATAAAGGATCTCCAAACATTTGTAGATGTGTAGTATCAAGTATCAAATGTTATGGATAGCCAGTGAGTTACACCTGAAACCAACTGCCACTTAGTCCTGGTCTGATCATCAGATCTAGTGGGCAGGTGCTGGATAGCTTTTAGCTGCGTTGGATAATCTGTCCCTAACCTTGAGAATGAATGCCCAGGAGAGCAACCATCACACAGTTCCTCCAAGTGTCCAGCTGCAGTTGTTACTGAGCAAACCCTCCCTTAATGAGTCCACTAGGTCTTGCGGACCTAAGACCATTAATATGGCTTCTCTCCCACAGGCTGCACTCCACAGGCTTTTTAAGCAGAAGGAGGTAAAGCCAATTAAAGCCACTGAAATTGATTTTTTGGAAGTTATCAATTTCTCTAGAATAAAATGTAATTGTCAAATGGTCCCATATTTACTTATTTCTCTGGCCCTAGCCAAGGAAGGAAAGTACCTAATCTGAAATGAAGACAAGGAAACTGAACCCATTTTCTTGTCAAAACAATGATAATAATAATGATGATTGTGGTAGCTGTTAATAAGAACTTTGTCATTGTGGACAGGGAACTTGCCTCCTACCTCTGTTGTACTGTACTGTTCCAAGCACTTAGTATGGTGCTCTCCAAGAAGTAAGCACTCAATAAATACCATTGATTGATTATTATAGGCCAAGCACAATACTGAGGCTGGAGTAGATGTCCCTGTCCTGCACGGGGATCATGGTCTAAAGGGGAAACTTTCTTAAATCCTTTTGTGACTTTCTGCTGAGAAGGTCTAAGTGATATCCAGTAGGGCTAAATAAACACTGCTGATGAAGATGACAAAGCAATGCACTTGGAATTTACTCTAAATGGAAGTACTTGGTCCCTTGATCATTGATTCCTGACATCGGCAGTGGACAGACGGTCTAGCAAGCTCCAGGCTGAACACTTCCATGAATAAATCATCAGTATTTCCATCACAGCTGAGATAGCCAAGTACAGCCCATTTTACCTTATTTCACAAAGGGGAAGGAGAAGAAAGTTGGGGAAAAGTTCAGAACCTTGTTGGAAACAATAAGTCCCAACCTCCAGGTCTACCAACAGAAAAGGGCGAGGCCACAATAGATTGTGATTGCTTCTCCCTGTCTGGCAAAGGGATGCAGCCAGCATTCCTTTGAAACTTTAGCCCAGAAACCCAAAGAATATTGAACAAAAATCCAATACTTAAAATGCTGTTCAATGTTCCTTTACTGTTTTAATAGTAATTTCCTTTCAACTGCTGCCTTCAACTCTGTAGGGTTCCTAAAGCCGCACACTTAAATGCAGCGTTAATAAAATTACATTAAGCTCATTGCCTTCAGGCCAGAGAAGTTCGCAGTAAAGATACGGCATTTCCCTGTTTCAGATTTTGCTGGCATTTGAAAGTTAAAAACCTAAAACCCTAAATACTTTCAGCTTAGAGAGGATGTTGGAGTACAGCATACTGATGCACAAAAATTAAGCTCCTATCTTCTATTTCCCTGAGTTCAAACTTGGAATGAACTTGATCTTAATGAAGGCCACTCTCCCCAGTCAAAGAATGATCATTTTGACTTTTTAATTCAACCAGAAAATTTGGAATAATTCCATCATTCCTATCATATATCAGGCAATCTTATGTTAACAGAGCCAGAGAGGAGATTAAGTCCTCGTCCTCCTCCTGGGTGTAACAAAGATGACCTATGGAAAGATGTGCCTTCACTGAAAGCCAGGGGAGATCTTCAGGAGGGATTCTCCTACCTCTAATGGAAAAAAGAAAGTGGAGAGGCTGGTAGTGACCTGCAGAGACTGTAAGTTCACTGTGGGCAGGGAAGGTGTCTACCAACTTTATTGTATTGTACTTTCTCAAGAGTTTAGTATAGTGCTCTGCACACAGTAAGTGCCCAATCAATACAATTGATTAATTGACTGCTTGAGAGACCCCATTGAACTGAGGCTGAAGATAGGGACAGCACAGTGCAGGTCTCTGACAGCAGTTCAGTTCTGATCAATCAATCAATCAATCATATTTATTGAGTGCTTACTGTATGCAGAGCACTGTACTAAGCGCTTGGGAAGTACAAGTTGGCAACATATAGAGACGGTCCCTACCCAACAGTGGGCTCACAGTCTAGAAGAGGGAGACAGAGAACAAAACAAAACATATTAACAAAATGAAATAAATAGAATAGATATGTACAAGTAGAATAAATAAATAGAGTAATAAATACGAACAAACATATATACATATATACAGGTGCTGTGGGGAAGGGAAGGAGGTAAGGCGGAGGGGGAGGAGGGGGAGGGGAAAGAGGGGGTTCTGATGCTTTCAGAGTTCTTGCAGCACATATGGGAGGGAGGCCAACTTAGGACAAAACAGTGGGATGTATAGGGCTTGCTTCTTCTACACTTTTGCACAGAAGAAATATGAAAGCAAGAACTTTCCCTCAGCAAAGTGTAATCATTTTAGTCCACAGTCATTTCCCAAGGACTTGTGAAGGATGCAACCAGGCAGGCACAGTCCAAGGACAGTGACTTCATATCCCTTGTTTTCCTTGTTGCAGTTCACTGTCGCCAAATCCTATCAGCTTAATATCACTAAAATCTGCTTTTTTCTCTCCATTCAAACTGCTACTATGCTATTGCAAGCACTTATTCCATGCTGCCAACCCCTTGCCCACATCCTCCCTCTATCCCGGAACCCTCTCTCCACCTACCCACCTTGAAAACCTTTCTAAAAGCACATCTCCTCCAAGAGGTCTTCCCTGATCAAGCCCTCATTGCTCCTGCTCCTTCTCCCTCTGCATTGTCTTTGCACTTGGATCTAATAATAATTATGGTATTTATTAAGTGCTTATTATGTGGCAGTCACTGTACTAAGCACTGCGGTGGATACAAGCCGGTCAGTTTGGACGCAATCCCTGTCCCACGTGGGGCTTGAAGTCTTGATCCCCATTTTACAGATGAGGTAACTACGGCACAGAGAAGTGAAGGAACTTGCCAAAGGTCACACAGCAGACAAGTGGCAGACAAGATTAGAACTCATGACCATCTGAATCCCAGGCCCGTGCTCAATCCATTACACCATGCTTCTTCTGTGCCCTTTAAGCATTTGATATTCACCCCAGCTTCAGCCCCACAGGATTTATGTGCATATCTACAATTTATTTTAATGTCTGCCACCCCCTCTAGACTCTAAGCTCTTTGTGGGCAGGGAACTTGTCTATCAATTCTGGTGTACTGCACTCTTCCAAGCACTCAGGATAGTAAGCACTGTACAGAGTAAACACTCGAAAAATACCACTGATTGATTGTCCAGGTTAGGAGGAGCAATGATCAGAGCAACTGAGCAGCCCTTCCTTGTTCTGTTTGTTCAATCTGGGTGTGTCAGACCATCTCCGGGGGAAATAAAACCACGAGTCACCAACCTGGGCTGCTGAAGGATGGAGGTGGGTGATAGGCCTCACTAGGATCAGCTTCCAGCTCCCTTCCAGGCACTCGGAAGAATGTGTCTCCCTAATACATTCAGATGAACTGTGGCTGAGTTTGGGATAAAGCGAGACGGTTGATGGGGAGGAGCTGTGGACTCATGCACTGCTCTGAGATTCAAGGTGACATTAAGGTGTCACTGATACCCCTGCCATTCCCACATACATATTTATCAGGAGCATCTGTTTCTTTCCTCAGATTCAGTACTAATGGGTTGGCAACACTGAGCTATTAACTGCGCAGTTCTGTGTCAGATGGATGACAATCCAATATTTCCCATGCTGCTTTCATGCTGGAACACCAGGAAGTGTTTGAATGGCTCACCGTAAACCTGCATATTCATTAAAAGCCCCCGGCAGCCCCAAGAGACCCACCCCTAATCACACGTGACACTAGTGTGGTGCCAGCACAAGCTGCCATCCTTATTGCAAACAGCAACGTGATCCAGGAACCACTCGGCCTCCACAGAAATCCAAATCCTCTTCAAATCCACCAGCCTCACTCCATCTCATTCATTCATTCATTCAATCGTATTTATTAAGCGCTTACTGTGTGCAGAGCACTGTACTAAGCGCTTGGGAAGTACAAGTTGGCACCACATATCTCCTCTGAGAAGCATTCCCTGATTGCTCCTGTGGTGTCATCCAGCAGCTACCCTTAACACTGGCATTCACAATCATTTTTGGAATTTATGTATCCCTTGATTTTATAAAACCTCTTCATTGATTTATTAACCATTTATCTTTCACACTCATGCTATTAACAGGTGTAACTGTGGCTCTTCCTTCTGCTCTGTCAAGCTCCTGAAGGGCAAGGATCATGGCTTTTACTTTTATTGTTTTCTTCCAAGCACTTAGCACAGTGCTCTGTTCACAGTGCTGATTGATGATTGACAGAAGCAAACCAAAACTTGAACATTACTCTGCCTTCTAGACTGTGAGCCCACTGTTGGGTAGGGACCGTCTCTATATGTTGCCAACTTGTACTTCCCAAGCGCTTAGTACAGTGCTCTGCACACAGTAAGCGCTCAATAAATACAATTGAATGAATGAATGAATGGAGGCTTCAGTTTTCTCATGGTATGAACATTCATTCATTCAGTTGTATTTATTGAGCGCTTACTGTGTGTAGAGCACTGTACTAACCACTTGGGAAGTACAAGTCGGCAGCATATAGAGATGGTCCCTACCCAGTGGGCTCACAGTCTAGAATGGGGAGACAGACAACAAAACAAAACATGTAGACAGGTGTCAAAACCATCATAACAAATAGAATTATAGCTATATGCACATCATTAATAGAGTAGTAAATATGTACAAGTAAAATAAATAGAGTAATAAATATGTACCAATATATACAAGTGCTGTGGGGAGGGGAAGGAGGTAGGGCGGGGTGGGGGGGGGCGATAGTCTGGGAAGGCCTCCTGGAGGAGGTGAGCTCTCAGTAGGGCTTTGAAGGGAGGAAGAGAGCTAGTTTGGCGGTTGAACAGTTCCTGCCTGAGAGAAGCTTCCCACTTGGAAATCCACATGGGTTTGGATTTATTTATTTATTTTATTTTGTTAGTATGTTTGGTTTTGTTCTCTGTCTCCCCCTTTTAGACTGTGAGCCCAATGCTGGATAGGGACTGTCTCTATATGTTGCCAATTTGTACTTCCCAAGCGCTTAGTACAGTGCTCTGCACATAGTAAGCGCTCCATAAATATGATTGATTGATTGATTGATTTGGAAGAGTCCCTGGGGAGTTGGAGGGAGCCGTGGAGGAGGATGGGTAAACCTGAAATCTCTCTTTGATGCTCCTAAAATCTCTGGAGAGCCACCAGGACCTCTAGCCTCCAGGATCCTTTCACTGGCTCCTAGAGTGGGAGTTTCCAGTCCAGTTTCAAACAATGGTTCAGGAAAGGACAGCTGGTAGACAACAGCTGCAGACAGATCAGCCTGGCCAGCAGTATTCAGAAGTGTTGCTCTCCTTGAGCAGAAGATTTGGGGAGATCAGGAGAGCAAGAGGAAGGCTTGGGATCGGGCATAAGCACTGCAGGAGGCAAACAACTGGATGGCAAAGGGTAATTTTAACGTGCATATAGAGTGGAAAAATCAGTCTTTTTGGGACTGACCATATTCAACATAAGAGAACTGGTAATTGGGCTCCAGTCTCCAGGCTTCCTTTCCTGTAGAAAGACCTGTTACTTGGATTGTCTTTTGGTTCCAAGACCTAAATAAGTTTCCCTTGGGGTTTCAGAGGGGGTGGCCAGCACTGAAGAGAGCTTGAAGTGAAAGGTACTCAAAGAACAGAGAGTCTCTGACCATCCCTGTGCATCTAGCCAGGCTCCAGCTCTCTTGGCCTCCCCAGGTTCCAGGCAAAGTTTGGGGACTATGCGTGGTCAGAGATAATAATAATAATAATAATAATAATAATAATAATAATAATAATAATAATAATAATAATAATGACATTTATTAAGTGCTTACTATGTGCAAAGCACTGTTCTAAGCGCAGGGGAGGTTACAAGGCAATCAGGTTGTCCCTCGGGGGACTCACAGTCTTAATCCCCATTTTACAGATGAGGTAACTGAGGCCCAGAGAAGTGAAGTGACTTGCCCAAAGTCACAGAGCTGACAATTGGCAGAGCCGGGATTTGAACCCATGACCTCTGACTCCAAAGCCCAGACTCTTTTCCACTGAGCCATGCTGCTTCTCTAAGATCATTAGATCTTCTCTGAGATCATTATCAATTGTATTTATTGAGTGCTTACTTTGTGTGTGGAGCACTGTACTAAGCACTTGGGAAAGTACAATATAACAGAGTTGGTAGATACATTCCCTGCCCTCAGCAAGATTACAGTCCACAGATGGTGCTGAATCGAGGGGGTTGCAGCCCTACATTTCTGTCTCCAGTTCTGCCACCGGATCACCCATTCAGAGGTCATGGGTTCAAATTCTGGCTCCGCCAATTGTCGGCTGTGTGTCTTTGGGCAAGTCACTTAACTTCTCTGTGCCTCAGTTACCTCATCTGTAAAAATGGGGATTAAGACTGTGAGCCCCCCGTGGGACAACCTGATCACCTTGTAACCTCCCAAGCGCTTAGAACAGTGCTTTGCACATAGTAAGCGCTTAATAAATGCCGTTAAATAAATAAATGAGTCGCCAAGAAAATGCCAATCACTTGAGGCTTCACGAACAGACCGCTCAGCCTTCCCAAGCCTCTGAAATGCCAATCTGGAATGAGCCTGCCACTTTTGAGCCCCATGGCCTATCCGCCGTTTCCAGAGCATATGGTCCAGATCATGCCACTTGTCTAACAAATCCAGAAATTTCCATTCCGTGCTAGTCTGACAGGGTAAACCCTGGCAACCGGGAGTCACCGAAAGTGAAGTAGAGGAGCTGCTGAGAACACCACAGGGCCAAAATCAGGGAGAATGTCTGACTACAGCAGGAGACCTGAAGTGGCAAACTGGGTCCGATAGTCAATCAATCAATCAGAGATTTTTACTGAGCACTTTAATAACGATAATAATAATAAGATAATAATAATGGTATTTATTAAGGGCTTACTATACTAGTGTCAGACACTGTTCCACCAAGCTCTGGGGTGGATACAAGCAAATCTGGTTGGACTCAGCCCCTGTCCCACATGCTACTCACAGTCTTAATCCCCGTTTCACAGATGATTTAACTGAGGCCTGGAGAAGTGAAGTGACTTGCCCAAGGTCACTCTGCAGACATGTCTGTGTGCAGAGCGCTGTACTAAGTCCTTGGGACAGTACCACACCACAGACACTCATTTCTGCCCTTGAGGAGCTTACAATCTAGTAGGGGAAAGAGACATTAAAATAAATTACAGATAGGGGAAGGGATATTAGTGCTTTGTGACTGGGGGTGGGACGAATCTCAAAGTTCTCAAGGGTGATGTGGGGCTGGGTTCTTTCTCTACCAATATCCTCTGGGCAGGCCTGAACATTTCTGCGGCAGCTGAGGCCCAGCGTGGACTTGCTGAAATTAAATATCTTGACCTCAATACTTCCCCATTCTAGGTGGACAGAGCCCAATACTGGAAAACTTATAAGGTGAAATAAAATTTAAATGCCCACAGAGACAGCAGACCAACACTCTGACAAGGCAGAGGTGGGGCCTTCAGGACCCAGTCGCGAGAGCAGAGTGAAAAGTCCACAGTGACAGTGGACTTGGGCTGAGTTCTTCCCATACGTTTGATTCACTGCAGGGGCCTGAATTCAGGTCTTCACCTCCTGATCTTGGGAGTCAGGATGTGGATTCTTGCCTCACTGGAACATAGGTCATATATAAAACACAGAGGTCGCTCAAAAGGGATTCTTTTACTCATTTCCTGGCCTTTCATTCTCAAGTCTCAAGCTCTTGTCTGAGAACACAGGAAACAGCCAGAACTAATGGAAATAGCATGACCTTGGGAATCAGAGGACATGGGTTCTAATAAAAATAATAATGATGATAATAATAATGGTACTTGTTGAGCACCTACTATGTGCCAAGAACTGTTCTAAGTGCTGGAGTAGATACAAGTTAATTAGATTGGACAGAGTCCCGGTCCCACATGGGGCTCACACTCTTAATCCCCATTTTGCAGATGAGATAACTGAGGCCCAGAGAAGTTACGCTACTTGCCCAAGGTCACTCACATAGCAGACGTCAGGATTAGAACTCAGGTCCTTCTGACTCCCAGCCCCATGCTCTATCCACACAACCACACTACTTCTAATCTCAGCTCACTACTGGTATGCTGTGTGACCTTGGGAAAGTCACTTAACTTCTCTATTACCGCATATGTAAAATGGGGATAACTTAAACTACTTAACTGTAGTACTGGACGGTGAGACCCATGTGGGACAGAGACTGTGTTCAAACCGGTTATCTTGTATAGGTTAGAGGAAAGAATAGAGTGTAAGAATATTTACATAAGTACTGTAGGGCTGAGTATCAAAGTTCTTCAACCCCTATAGCTAATCTGTAGCCAAATTCTGTTGGTTCTTCCTCTATAACATTTCATTCATTCATTCATTCATTCAGTCATATTTATTGAGCACTTACTGTGTGCAGAGCACTATACTACGTTCTTGGGAAGTACAAGTTGGCAGCATTTCCAGAATCTATCTCTTCCTCTCCATCCAAATGGCCAGCTCTCTGGTCTGGGCATTTGTCACAACCCAGGTTGCATCCACCTCCTTTCTGATCTTCCTGCCTCCAGTCTTTCCTCTATTCAGTCCATACTTCAACCTGCTTCCAGATTATTCTTTTAATGTCACTCTGCTCCCCATTCCTTAAAAACCTCCAACGGTTGGCTATTCCTTTTCCACTTCAAACAGAAACTAAAGACCACTGATGCACTCAATCAACTCTCCCATATCTCATATCTAGATATATAGATATCCCATATCTATATGGTGAGCCCACTGTTGGGTAGGGACCATCTCTATATGTTGCCAAATTGTACTTCCCAAGCGCTTAGTACAGTGCTCTGCACACAGTAAGTGCTCAATAAATATGATTGAATGAATGAATGAATATATCCTTATCCTCTCCCCCACCCCATATACCTCAGCTCACATTCTCCATTCTTCCTAAATCAACCTTCTTAAAGGGCTTCATTCTCATCTCTCCTGCAGTCAATCTCTTGCCCACTTACTCCCTCCTTGTCGGGAACACCCTCCCTCTTCATATCTTCAGTATGATATTACATATATGGCAGACTACTTAGGATACGACATATTAGGATACGACATATCTGGAAGACTACAGCTCTCCCCATCTTCAAAGCCCTTCCAAAATTACATCTCCTATAGGAGGCTTTGCCTGATTGATTTCTCATCACCTCATCGATGGTATTTCAGCACTTTGGTGTTACCACCTAAGCATTTGAGTACTCACCCCCTCCTCCCTGGAGCACTTTTACTACAGTGCTCTACACACAGTAAGCACTCAATAAAATACGATTGAATGAATGAATGAATATCTTTACAGTATATTATCTTCTCCTATCTGTAATTTATTTTAGTGTGCATCTTCTCTTTCAGAGTGCAAGATCCTTGAGGGCAAGGACCAAGCCTAATAATTCTATTGTACTCTACCAAGCAATTCTACTAATAAACAGGATCACAGGATCCTAAGGAAATCCCGTTATTAGTCCTTCATTAGCATTTCCAAGGGAATCGATTGCAAGTACTTAAAATTAGATTAAAAACAACTAGAAACTTGTTTTTAACCAGTGCAAATTTGTTACCTGTGAAGTGCCAATAACTGTTGAAAGGTGTCAGATAAGTAACAGAGAAATGATAGGACCAGGGCAAAGAACTGGTATAGGAAATGGGTCTCACAATTTCATGAAACATCTGATACCCTGCAGGCTCACTGTGATGTGAAAACAATCAGTTAGTTCATTCATTCATTCATTGTCGCATTTATTGAGCACTTATTGTGTGCAAAGCACTGTACTAGGTGCTTGGGAATTAGTTGATAGGAATAGTTGATCACTTGGTGCAGAGCACTGTACTAAGCATTTAGGAAATAAAGTTAGTAGACACAATCCCTGTAGGCCTCAAAGAATGTATTATCTCAGCAATCTCTTAAGTATTTTTACTCATTATCATCACTATGGCATTTACTAAGCATTGAACAAGCACTGGACAGGATTGAGCAGTTACTGTCCCACATGGGGCTCATAATCCAAGTAGGAGGGAATAGGATTTA
The DNA here is from genome assembly GCF_015852505.1 of Tachyglossus aculeatus. Lineage (NCBI taxonomy): Eukaryota > Metazoa > Chordata > Mammalia > Monotremata > Tachyglossidae > Tachyglossus > Tachyglossus aculeatus. The sequence goes on along the minus strand of NC_052075.1, from coordinate 31,027,255 downwards.
ATCCCCATTTTACAGATGAGGGAACTGAGGCATAGAGAAGTTAATTACCTTGCCCAATGTCACAGAGCAGGCAAGTAGCAAAAGAAGATAAGAAGCAGAGTGGACCAGTGGAAAGAGCGTAAGCCTGGCAATCAGAAGACTTGAGTTCTAATCCCGGCTCCACCACTTGTCTGCTGTGTGACCTTGGGCAAGTCACAACTTCTCTGTGCCTCAGCTAACTCATCTGCAAAATGGGGGTTAATACTGTGAGCCACATGTGGAACAACCCGATTACCTTGTGCTTAAAACCCACATCCTCTGACTCCCAAGACCATGCTCTTCCCACTATGCCATGCTGCTTCCCCTATAATAATAATTATGGGATTTGTTAAGCACTTACTATGTACCGGGCACTGTTCTAAATGCCAGGGTGGATACAAGCAAATCGGGGGGTACAAAGTCCCCGTCCCATGTTAGGCTCACAGACTCAATCCCCATTTTATAGATGTGTTAACTGAGGCTCAGAGAAGTGAAGTGACTTGTCCAAGGTCACACAGCCGACAAGTGGCAGAGCCGGGAATAGAACCCACAATCTTCTGACTCTCAGGCCGGTCCTCAATTCACCACTCCACGCTACAGGAACACAGCTACTTTGTCGGAGGAATGCCTGTACCTCAAACCTGCCCAAGCCCAGAGCTGATTTCTGAAACGAATGAAAGGTTCAGAACCATCCCATGGAAAGGCCCTGCTTGAGGGATCCCCAGATGGAACTTTTCCAAAGGTCACAGATTGTTATAAACTGCCTAATCATCCACCGACAGCCTCCCGAAACTGCACACATTAACAGAAAAACAGCCTTTAATCAACCTTTATAATCATCCTTCCATCTGCCAACCTCAGAATCCCCCAAAAGAAAGAAATGAATATTGACTGATGTTGACAAATCCATCCATCTATCAACGGTATTTATTGAGCACTTAGTGCTTAACACTGAACTAAGCACTTGGGCAAGTACAATAGCGTTGGTATGCATGATGCTTGAGCTCAAGAAGGTTAAAATCCAGCAGGAGAAAAAGAAACTCAAATAAATTGCTTGAATGGAGCCGTTAAAACATTGCCTGTATATAGCACAATGGAATGGAGTTGGTACATCTGGTTCCTTGATCAGTTTCACAGTGACCACCTTCATTCATGTCTACACTGTACTTTTATGGGACCTTCAAACCAGTCACTGAGCCAAAACTCGACTTGGTATTTTCCTTTTAAACTGACATTTTTCATTTGGCTGCAAATTATACAAATTAGCAATCATCACCTGGCAGTTCCTAGGCCCTCAGATGCTGCTGAATATATTTAATGATTATTCTCCTGCTAAACAAACCACACCACCTAGAGTTATGGAATTTTCATGCAAAGGAGGAATTCTGCCACTGGTTTCTAATGAAGAAGGGTCAGCTTTGGGTCAAACTGTACCAACAAAAAGAGGTTCTGAGATTTGAGAACATCACTAGTTTTTTTCCATCCGGGGAAATCCCCACTGGGCCAGGTCATGTCTACCTTTCACTTTTGATTTGGTGGATTTGTCTACCTCCTCATGTCCCAGAATCACAAAACGCTTCCATGGAAAAGGTAAAGGACAGATGCCTGTTATCTGAATGGGACGGATTCCATGGGAAGAGTCTGGCTAGCAGGCCTATCAACAGGGCCAGCTTCAGCCATTTGGCAGTCTGCACCATCCCATCCCTAAGGTAACAGTCCGATGCACATGATATCATACACCTTAGGCCAGGTTCACAGAATAATGTCAAAAATCTCAAAAATCTCCAGTGGCTACCAATCAATCTGCGCATCAGGCAGAAACTCCTCACCCTTGGCTTCAAGGCTCTCCATCACCTCGCCCCCTCCTACCTCACCTCCCTTCTCTCCTTCTACAGCCCAGTCCGCACCCTCCGTTCCTCCACCGCTCACCTCCTCACTGTACCTCGCTCTCGCCTGTCCCGCCATCGACCCCCGGCCCACGTCATTCCCCGGGCCTGGAATGCCCTCCCTCTGCCCATCCGCCAAGCTAGCTCTCTTCCTCCCTTCAAGGCCCTGCTGAGAGCTCACCTCCTCCAGGAGGCCTTCCCAGACTGAGCCCCTTCCTTCCTCTCCCCCTCGTCCCCCTCTCCATCCCCCCATCTTACCTCCTTCCCTTTCCCACAGCACCTGTATATATGTATATATGTTTGTACATATTTTTTTACTCTATTTATTTATTTATTTATTTTATTTGTACATATCTATTCTATTTATTTTATTTTGTTAGTATGTTTGGTTTTGTTCTCTGTCTCCCCCTTTTAGACTGTGAGCCCACTGTTGGGTAGGGACTGTCTCTATATGTTGCCAATTTGTACTTCCCAAGCGCTTAGTACAGTGCTCTGCACATAGTAAGCGCTCAATAAATACGATTGATGATGATGATGATGATAATGTGACAGCATCACCCGGAAGCCATCATACCGAACCCAGAGTATTTTGGGGGGAATCCCAGCCTGCTCCACAGCCATTTTGTTACCTTCCCAAGTCCCTGTTCCTCCAGGCAATGCTTTGACTCAAGCAAACGGATGTCGGGAACTTTCCCATTTTCAAACTGGGCCACCCCACAACTCCCCCTCCGCTCCCTTCCCCCTAGAGCTACTGTTTCACTTCCGATATGAAGCTGCCCCTGGCCACGGAAATGAGTTTAAAGACGTCAGTACCTGTACCTTTCTTCCACACAGAAAGGAGTAGATCCAGTGGTCCAAGGCAAAGATGCAGGTATTGGCATTGGGCCTGCAATTGCACCATGAAATATCCGATACCCTGCAGCCTTACAGCAATGTGGAAACAATCAGTCAATCCATAGTACTTATGAAGCACCTACTCTGTGCAGATCATTGTACTAAGCACTTGGGAGAGCACAAAAACAATAATTGTGGTATTTGTTAAGTGCTTACCATGTGGCAGTGTTCTAGGAACTGAGGCAGATACGAGATAGTTGGGTTGAACATAGTCTCTGTCCCACATCGGGCTCACAGTCTTAATCCCCATTTTACAGATGAGGGAACTGAGGCATAGAGAAGTGAAGTGACTTGTCCAAGGTCACACATCAGACAAGTGACAGAGTGGGGCCGTTAAAACATTGCCTGTATGTGGCACAATGGAATGGCATTGGTACATCTGGTTCCTTGATCAGTATCACGGTGACCACCTTCATTCATGTCTATGCTGTACTTTTAAGGGACCTTCAAACCAGTCATTGAGCCAAAACTTGACTTGATATTTTCCTTTTAAACTGACATTTTTCATTTGGCTGCAAATTATACAAATTAGCAATCATCACCTGGCAGTTCCTGGGCCCTCAGATGCTGCTGAATATACTTAATGATTATTCTGCTGCTAAACAAACCACACCACCTAGAGTTGTGACTCCCAGGCATGTGCTCTATCCATTAGGTGACTTTGAGCTAGTAGAAATGACCCCATGCCCTCAAGGATCCTCCAATCTCAGCGACCTCTGAGGTATTATCAGTCATGATTCTCAAGGAAACCTGATTCCATGGGGAAACCTCTGAAGAGTCTCAGCCCAAGGGTGGGAAGAATACAGGTCCATGGCCTGGAGTCTGGTCCATGCATTTCCAACAGGATTAGGGTATCTCTAGGGTATCCCTGGGGTATCCCTTTGCCATCTATCATCCGCCAAAGAAGGCAGATGATAACATTGGCCATTGAAACATTAGCCGTTTCCAGGAAAAAGGTTTCTTTTGGGAAAGAAAAGAGGTTCCAGCAGCACTGATATGGTTAAAAACAAAGTGAAAAATGGAGAGCCAATCAAAAGAGTGAACTCCTTTCATAAAGAAACCAAAATAAAGGAGGTACAGCCAGAGAGGTGGACTAAGAAGGACAAGTAGAGAGTAACAATGAGATAAAGGGAACTTCTGAAGTTGCAGACCATTTATTCATTCAATCGTATTTATTGAGTGCTTACTGTGTGCAGAGCACTGTATTAAAGTGCTTGGAAAGTACAATACAGCAAACAAAAAAAAGACAATCCCTGCCCACAATGGGATTACAGTCTAGGGTGGGGAGACAGACATCAAAACAAGTAAACAGGTGGCAGTATAAATAAACATAATTGTAGATATATACATATATACATAAGTGCTTTGGGGTAGGGTCAGGAGAAGAGCAATGGGAGCGAGTCAAGGTAACACCGAAGGGAGGGGGAGCTGAGTTTAGCCTGGAAGGCCTCTTGGAGGAGGTGCATCTTCAGTAGGATTTTGAAGTGACCCTTATGCACTCTTAGCCTGTGGGGGAACTAATGCACAGAAGAAAGATGACATAACGTGGCATGCTAATGTGGCCAGCAGGGAAAATATAATCATTATCACTATTATTATTATTATGGTAGTTGTTAAATACTTATTATGTGTTTAGCACTGTTCTAAGCACTGGGGTAGATCAAAGTTAGTCGAGTTGGACACAGTCCCTGTCCCACATGGAGCTCACAGTCTGTCTGGGAATGAGACCAGGTGTTGGATCCCCATTTCACAGATGAGGAAACTGAAACACAGAGAAGTTAAGTGACTTGCCCACTTAATTTCAATTGGCAGGGCAACTGGCAGAGCAGTTAAGAACCCAGATCCTCTTCCTCCAAGGTCCATGCTCCTTCCATTAGGCTGCACTGCTTCTCAGCCGTCATACATGTAATATGATGAGGGAGGGAATGGGGAAGAGCAAAGGAGGGGAGGGGAAATTAAGCTTAAAAGGCAGAATGCAGAACTCATCTGTATCTGTCTGTGGGCAGCAGCAGATTGTCCCATTGCTGGTGTGAGGCAGTGTGAGTCGTTGCCTGGTTACCCAGTGAAAGCTCGGTGACTGGCCCCAATCAACGCTTACTACTGTTATTATTATTTTATCCAGTGACTCTGATTCCTTATTAGGTTTAGCAATTGGCTCAGAAGAGTGACAGTTTCAACACCTTTAAAGAAAAAAAGCAGCATACTGGCCACAGAACTCTGCTACAGAGTCTTGCAGCAGAGACCAGAAACCAGGCTACCACCCCACGGACTGAACGTTTTTATAAGAAAAATGATCCGGACAGCAAAGTGACATATGAACTGGAGTGGGGAGAGGAAGGAGGCAAGGAGGTCAGTGAGAAGGTAAATGTAGAGGTCACAGTGGGATAGGGTGAGTGATTAGATCAGCATAATAGCAATTTGGATGGTGAGGCAAGGGTGGATTTTAGTGCTATTGTGAAAGTTGAATTGACAAGATTTGGTGACAGACTGAATATGTGGGTTGAATGAGAGAAACGAGTCGAGGATAATGCCAAGTTAATGGGCTTGTGGGGCAAGGAGGATGGCGGTGCTGTCTACAGTGACAGGAAGGTCATGGAGAAGACAGGGTTTGGGTGAGAAGATAATGAGTTCTGTTTTGGACATGTTACATTTCAGTTGTTGATGGGACATCCAAAGAGAGATGTCCCGAAGAAGGATGACATGCAAAATTGAAGAAAAGGAGAGAGAACAGGACTGGAGGTGTAGATTTGGGAATCATCCACAGAGAGATGGTAGTTGAAGCCAAGGGAGGGAATAGGTTCTCCAAGGGAGTGAGAGCATATGGAGAATAGATAAATGTTGCCGATTTGTACTTCCCAAGCACTAAGTACAGTGCTCTGCACACAGTAAGTGCTCAATAAATACAATTGAATGAATGAAGAAGAGGACCCAGAACTGAGCTCAAGGGACTCCGACTGTTAGGAGGTGGGAGGTAGAGGTAGAGGAGGAGTCCACAAAAGACAATGAGAATAAGCAACCAAAGAGATAGGATGAAAACCAGGAGAGGACAGTATCAGTGAAGCCAAGGTTAGATAATGTTTCCAGGAGCAGTGGGTAGTTGACAGTGTCGAAGACAGCTGAGAGGTTGCGGAGGATTAAGATGGAATAGAGGCCATTGGATTTGGCAAGGTGATCACTGATGACCTTTGAGAGGGCAGTTTATGTAAAGGGAGTGGAAGCCAGATTGGAGGGGATCAAGGAGAGAACTGGAGGAGAGGAACTTGGGACAGTGGGTGTAGACAATTTGCTCAAGGCGTTTAGGAAGGAAAGGTAGGAGGGAGATATGGTGATAATTGAAGGGAACTGTGGGGTTATTGGAGAGGGTTTTTTTACAATAGGGGAGACATGAGCATGTTTGAAAGCAGTAGGGAAAAACTACTGGAGAGTAAACAGTTGAAGATGGCAGTCATGGAGGGAAGAAGGGAGGGGGTCAGAAGTGTAGGTGGAGGGGGTGGATTTTGAGAGAAGGCAGGTGACCTTCTCTTTAGATGCTGCTGGGAAAGATGGGAGAGTTGAAGAAGGGATGGGAGGAGTGAGGGACTGGAGAGGAGAAGGTGAAATTTTACAGAGATCATGCCTGATGATTACAATTTTCTCAATAAAGCACATGACCAGATTAGGGGCAAGAGTTGGGGAAGGCTGAGGGAAGGTTGAAGAGGGAGTTAAATGTCAGGAACAACTGGCTAGGGAAATGGGAGTTAGTAGGGAAGGAAAGGCGAACTTGAGGTGGATGAAATTGGCCTGAAATCTGGATTTCCACCGAAAGCACTTTGCAGCTCGTGCACAGGAGTGAAGAAGGTGGACTGTAGAGGTGAACCAGGGCTGTGGGTTAGTGGTATGAAATCAACAAAGGTATAGGGGAGTGAGTGTGTTGAGTTCAATAGAGAGGATGGTGTTGAGAGCATCAATTTGGTCATCAAGGGAAGGTAGTTTGGGAATGGAGACTAAATGGGGCCTGATGATGAGAAAATTTGATAAGGTCAAAAGATTGGAAATTTCAGTGGCGGAACAGATTTGTGGGGAAGGGATATGTGGGAGAGAGGGCAGGTAATGAGATTGTGGTTGGATAGAGGGATTTCAGAGTTGGTGAGGGTAGAAAGTGTACAGTGACTAGAGATGATGACATCCAGAGTGTGTCCGAAGGAGACTGAGAATAAGTGACCGAAGAGATAAGAGGAGAAGAGGAGAGGATGGAGTCAGTGAAGCCAAGGTTGGATAATGTGTGGAGGAGAAGGGGATGGTCGACAGTGTCAAAGGCAGCCGAGTCGTTGATGAGGATTAGGATGGAGTAGGAGCCGCTGGATTTGGCAACAAAAAGGTCATTGGTGACCTCTGAGAGGGCCGTTTCAGTGGAGTGGAGGGGATGGAAGCCAGATTGGAGGGGGTCCAGGAGAGAGTTGGAGGAGAGGAATTCAAGGCAGCGAGTGTAGACGACTCACTTGGACAGAAAGGGTAGGAGGGAGATGGGGTGATAAGTGGAAGGGGCCGAGGGGTCAAGGGAGGGTTTTTTTTTAGGACGTGGGAGTACGTGGGCATGTTTGAAGGCAGAGGGGAAGAAGACATTGGGGAGCAAGCAGTTGAAGATGGAAGTTAAGGAGTGTAGGAGGGAAGGGGTGAGAGTTTTTTATAACGTGGGAGGGAATGGGGTCTGAAGCACATGTGGAGGGGGTGGAACTTGGGAGGAGGGAGGAGATCTCCTCTGAAGATACTGCTGGGAAGGATGGAAAAGTAGAAGGGGGAGTGGAGGAGGGGGAGAGGTACGTTTGGGGAGCTCAGACTTGATGGTATTAAGTTTTCTAATGAAGAAGGTGGCCAGATCATTGGGGGTGAGGGAAGGGGGAGGGAGAGGAACAGGGGGCTTGAGGAGGGAGTTAAATGTCAGGAACAGCTGATGAGGATGACAGGCATGAGTGTCAGCTGAAACTGTGGAAAGGGTGTGGGGGAAGGAGATGACATGAGGCATGAAGGGTTGGATGGGGGTGGCTGATGGGGGTGAGTGTCTGGCTTGGGAGAGAGGGAGGAAGGGAGGAGCTGGGACAAAATAAAAATGATAGGTTGAAGGAGGGGAATTGAAGTGGCCCAAAGGGTGGGGGTAGAAGTTGGATGGAGGGAGAAGAGGAGTGCTGGAAAGGGAAGGCAGGGAAAGGCTGATTGGAGGGAGGGAATCGAGGGGACATGATGTGGTCAGAGAAGTTTAAGCATTTTAGGTGAGGCTGTCAACAGCAAAAACTGCTTAATCGCTGGTTCTGTGATTAAATTGCTGAATTTTTTGCCGTTTCCTGGGTCCTTGAGAGTGAAAAAGCGAATGATTAGGAGTGAACAGAGGACTTGGTTGATCTAAAGTCAGGTAGCTTTTGCTATGTAAAAAGGAAGGTTGTTGTCACTAGGGTGTCAGACAGTCACACCTGTTCTCCACTGTCCTTAGGCTGGGCTGCAGGGACAGTGAAGATGAAAGAATGGTCCCTTCTCTGCCACAGCAGTTTGGGAGAGAAATCTGTGTGCCCTGGCTGCTGGATGGTAGGCTGTGATTTTGACGTTTAATGTCATGGGCCGGCCGAGGCAGCTAGGCAAGGAGAAATCTTGGTGTCCTCAGACAGCTCTCTGTCTAGTGGATGTTCTATTGTCTGGGCCATCGAGACGGCTCAGCAGGGAAAGATTTTATTAGTAGTAGTGGTAGTATACATAATTATTTTAATAATTATTATTAATAACAACAATAATGGTATTTGTTAAGGGCTACCCCCTCTCTTGGTGAACTCATTTGCTCTCACAGATTCAACTTTCATCTATACACCGATGACAACCAAATCTACATCCCCACACCTGTTATCTCTCCCTCCCTCCAGGCTCGTATCTCCTCCTGCCTTCAGGACATCTTCAATCTGGATGTCTGCCCACCATCTAAAACTCAACATGTCTAAAACGGAGTTCCTTATTTTCCCTCCCAAACCCTGTCCTCTCCCTGACTTTCCCGTCACTGTGGATGACACTACCATCCTACCATCTCGCAACCTTGGTGTCATCCTTGACTCTGCTCTCTCATTCACCCTACACATCCAACCGTCACAAAAACCTGCCGGTCTCACCTCCATAACATCGCCAAGATCCGCCCTTTCCTCTCCATCCAAACCGCTACCTTGCTGGTTCAATCTCTCATCCTACCCCGACTGGATTACTGCATCAGCCTCCTTTCTGATCTCCCATCCTCCTGTCTCCCTCTGCTTCAGTCCATACTTCACTATGCTGCTTGGATTATCTTTCTACAGAAATGCTCTGGGCATGTTACTCCCCTCCTCAAAAACCTCCAGTGGTTGCCTCCTCATTATTGGCCTTAAAGCTCTCCATCACCTTGCCCCTTCCTACCTCACCTCCCTTCTCCAGCCCAGCCCGCTCACTCCGCTCCTCTGCCGCTCACCTCCTCACTGTACCTCGTTCTCGCCTGTCCCACCGTTGACCCCTGGCCCACGTCTTACCTCTGGCATAGAATGCCCTCCCTCCACACATCTGCCAAACTAGCTCTTTTCCTCCCTTCAAAACCCTACTGAGAGTTCACCTCCTCCAGAAGGCCTTCCCAGACTGAGCCCCCCCTTATCCTCTCCTCTTCCTCCCCTCCCCACTCCCTCCCTCTGCTCTACCCCCTTCCCCTCTCCACAGCACTTGTGCATATTTGTAAATATTTATTACTCTATTTATTTTATTAATGATGTGTATATATCTATAATTCTATTTATTTTGATGGTATTGACACTTGTCTACTTTGCTCTGTTCTGCTGTTTGTCTCCCCCTTCCAGATTGTGAGCCCATTATTGGGTAAGGACTGTCTCTATATGTTGCCGAATTGTACTTTCCAAGTGCTTAGTACAGTGTTCTGCACACAGTAAGCGCTCAATAAATACGATTGAATGAATGCCAAGGACTGGACTAAACTGCTGGGGTAGATACAAGAGCCTCAGGTCCCATATGGGATTCACGGTCTAAGTAGGTGGGAGAACAGGAATTGCATCCCCCTTTTGCAGATGAGGCGACTGAGACACAGAGAAGTTAAGTGACTTACCCAAAGTTACACAGCAGTTCCATGGTGGAATGGGATTGGAACCCAGGTCTTCTGACACCCAGATCCAGGCTCTTTCCACTAGGCCATGATGCTTCTCAAGATGTCCAAAGGTAAGGCAATCTGTGTTCCCAATGGCCTCACAGGAAACGGAAAGGCAGACAATCATCGCCTCTGGCTCTGCTGGCATGCAGAGAGGCCACTCTGGGCCAGCAGCCAATGAAGCATGGCTCTGACTGTCAAACCTCCTGCCCTGACTTCCACTGCCAAAACCACCTGCCTGACATAAGGAACGGCAAATGGCTTTGGCCCTTGGGGGTCAAGAAGTGGGTGGAGCATCGAAACAGGGCTAATCTGGGCATCATTGCATCCTTGGTGCCACCTTGTCATTCCTCTCTCCCTGCCCAGATGAACATGGTGGGTGGCAGCAGTAGAGGAAAGGTCATGGCCCACGGCTCCCTGGCACATGCTCTCTGTGGGAGAAGAATCAATTTTAGATTCCACTACAGAAAGGGATTCAGAGTCAGAGACAGCCCAGCCTCTTGAGAAACCAACGCTCCGACTTCCATCCCCAGTAGAGGGAACCGAGGGAGTAGACGAGATTTCAAAAGGACTCAGACATTCTGGGCAGAAGAGGGTGTTCAATAAGTATGTTTGATTGAATCTCCCATGTGTGCCTGGATTCAGGAAAACATGTGTGTGACCCCAAAGCACGGCAGTGAAGAACGCGGATAGCACACTTACACTGAATCCAATAAGTAGGCACTACCTTCAGCTTCCATAATAATAATAATAATAATGTTGGTATTTGTTAAGCGCTTACTATGTGCAAAGCACTGTTCTAAGCGCTGGGGTAGATACAAGGCAATCAGGTTGTCCCACAAGGGGCTCACAGTCTTCATCCCCATTTTCCAGATGAGGGAACTGAGGCCCAGAGAAGTGAAGTGACTTGCCCAAAGTCACCCAGCTATCAATCAATCAATCAATCAATCAATCAATCGTATTTATTGAGCGCTTACTATGTGCAGAGCACTGTACTAAGCGCTTGGGAAGTACAAATTGGCAACACATAGAGACAGTCCCTACCCAACAGTGGGCTCACAGTCTAAAAGGGGAGACAGAGAACAGAACCAAACATACCAACAAAATAAAATAAATAGGATAGAAATGTACAAGTAAAATAAATAAATAAATAAATAAATAGAGTAATAAATATGTACAACCATATATACATATATACAGGTGCTGTGGGGAAGGGAAGGAGGTAAGATGGGGGGATGGAGAGGGGGACGAGGGGGAGAGGAAGGAAGGGGCTCAGTCTGGGAAGGCCTCCTGGAGGAGGTGAGCTCTCAGCAGGGCCTTGAAGGGAGGAAGAGAGCTAGCTTGGCGGAGGGGCAGAGGGAGGGCATTCCAGGCCCGGGGGATGACGTGGGCCAGGGGTCGACGGCGGGACAGGCGAGAACGAGGTACAGTGAGGAGATTAGCGGTAGAGGAGCGGAGGTTGCGGGCTGGGCAGTAGAAGGAGAGAAGGGAGGTGAGGTAGGAGGGGGCGAGGTGATGGAGAGCCTTGAAGCCCAGGGTGAGGAGTTTCTGCCTGATGCGCAGATTGATTGGTAGCCACTGGAGATTTTTGAGGAGGGGAGCAATATGCCCAGAGCGTTTCTGGACAAAGATAATCCGGGCAGCAGCATGAAGTATGGATTGAAGTGGAGAGAGACACGAGGATGGGAGATCACAGAGAAGGCTGGTGCAGTAGTCCAGACGGGATAGGATGAGAGCTTGAATGAGCAGGGTAGCAGTTTGGATGGAGAGGAAAGGGTGGATCTTTCACAGCTAAGTGGCAGAGCCGGGATTTGAACCCATGACCTCTGACTCCAAAGCCCGGGCTCTTTCCACTGAGCCACGCTGCTTCCCTTCTTTCATACCCTGCGCTTAGAACAGTGCCCAGTGCTTAGAAGAGTGCTTTGCACACAGTAAGCGCTTAACAAATGCCATCATTATTATACCCATACTTCAGGTCCACAGCACTGAGAGAGATCCCCTAATTAAGCGATGGGGTCTCCAGCACAGTCAAAATCTCCAGATGCCTTTGAACCCCTTAGAAATAACAACTAATAATAATTGTGGTAATTGTTAAGCACTTACTATGTGCCAAGCCCTGTACCAAGTGCTGGGATATATATATATATATATATATATATATACATATATATATATATATATATATATGTAATGGTATTTGTTAAGCTCTTACTATGTGCCAAGCACCATTCTAAGCACTGGGGTAAACACAAGGTAAGCAGATTGGTCACAGTCCCTATGTCAAATGGGGCTCACAGTCTTAATCCCCATTTTCCAGATGAGGTAACTGAGGCACAGAGAAGTTAAGTGACTTGCCCTAGGTCACACAGCAGACAAGTGGCAGAGCTGAGATTAGAGTCCAGGTACTCTGACTCTCAGGCCTGTGTGCTTTCCACTAGGCCACACTGCTTCTCAGTGACCCATGAGGAGCCCCCCTACCCCTACTGGGCCCCGAGCCAGATTAGGGACTAGGTGGATCACTGCAGTTCTAGAGCGTCAGCATTCTTGAGGGAAAATCAAACTCTTTTTTCCCCGGAGTTGCTCTAATTTACTTAAGAGACATTTGTGGAGCGTTATTTTGGTAGACATACCCTTCCACCTTCCCACACACTGACAACTGATGTTAGGAAAAAGGATTGCTTCCATTTTAAGTCATCAGTTTGCTAGAGACATAGGCTAGAAAGTATAAACTTTGTGTTCTTGAAGAGTAAGGAATGCATACACGTTGTTCTGTGCTGCCTGTTTGTTCCCTGCTGGCAGGCGTTGGGTAAGAGAGTGGAGGGAGCAGTGGGAAGTAAGGAATGACAGGGGATAGGGAAGGGAAGTGGGGAAAGGCAGTCTCTCTTCTGCGCCGGGATCTACAACGCGTTTTCCATGTCCTCTTTTCCTTTCCCCAGCAAACGCCCTCTAAAGCTGCTCCTGACCTGTACAGGAAAGTCACCAATAATGGAATGACCCGGTGCCCAGTAGGCGGACAGTGGACGGCTCAGTTAGAATAAGACTTCAAGTCTAAAGGGCAGAGCACTGAGATAGACTGGTTGACATGGATAATTGGCATCAGATGACCAAGATCTCACCTACCTGCATTTTCAGCCCCAACTCCCACACTGGATTATTGCATCAGCCTCCTCTCTGATCTCCCATCCTCCTGTCTCTCCCCACTTCAGTCTATACTTCACGCTGCTGCCCGGATCATCTCTGTGCAGAAACGCTCTGGGCATGTTACTCCCCTCCTCAAAAATCTCCAGTGGCTACCAGTCAACCTACGCATCAAGCAAAAACTCCTCACTCTCGGCTTCAAGGCTGTCCATCACCTCGCCCCCTCCTACCTCACCTCCCTTCTCTCCTACAGCTCAGCCCGCACCCTCCGCTCCTCTGCCGCTAACCTTCTCACTGTGCCTCGTTCTCGCCTGTCCTGTCATCAACCCCTGGTCCACATCCTCCCCTTGGCCTGGAATGCCCTCCCTCCACACATCCGCCAAGCTAGCTCTCTTCCTCCCTTCAAAGACCTACTGAGAGCTCACCTCCTCCAGGAGGCCTTCCCAGACTGAGACCCCTTTTTCCTCTCCTCCTCCCCATCCCCCCACCCTACCTCCTTCCCCTCCCCACAGCACCTATGTATATGTTTGTACAGATTTATTACTCTACTTATTTTACTTGTACATATTTACTATTCTATTTATTTTGTTAATGATGTGCATCTAGCTTTACTTCTATTTATTCTGATGACTTGACACCTGTCCACATGTTTTGTTTTGTTGTCTGTCTCCCCCTTCTAGACTGTGAGCCCGTTGTTGGGTAGGGACCGTCTCTATACGTTGCGGACTTGTACTTCCCAAGCACTTAGTACAGTGCTCTGCACACAGTTAGTGCTCAATAAATACGATTGAATGAATGAGTTAATTCGTATTCTGAAACACTTCTGCTGCATCAGATCCTAAACCTTCCGGAAGCAGTGCTGACAGGATGGGGCTGGAGACCTTTCCAGTGATCCATTTTATGGTGACTGAGGCCCAGATGTGTAGGAGTGATTGCTTTAAGATGCACCAAGGAAGACTAAGCCCAATAGGTGATTGGTTTTCATAGGACTTTCCTGTGGAAGGAAGAGTTTGGAAAGCTGTCCTGCAGAGTAAGTCAGCCTCCCTGCAGTGTATGTCAGCCTTTCTGCAGTGTAAGTCAGCCTTCCTGCAGTGAAAATCAACCTTCCTACAATGCAAGACAGCCTTCCTGCAGTGTGTCAGCCTTCCTGAAATGCAAGTCCACTTTTCTGCAGCGCAAATCAGTTTTCCAGTAATGCAAGTCAGCCTCCCTCAATGTGTCAGCTCTTCTTCAGTGTAAGTCAGCCTTCCAGTAGTGCAAGTCAGCCTTCCTGCAATGAAAATCAACCTTCCTACAAAGCAAGTCAGACTTCCTGCAGTATGTCAGCCTTCCTTCAGGGTAGTTAACTTTCCAACATGCTGGAATTCACTCCATGGCCCATAACATATTAAATCCCTCCTAAAACCACATCTAGATTGGGGCCACAGATCGTGTTAGGTGGGTTGCACTGCAGACTAACTCGCTCCCCCCAAACTTCATCTCCCACTTTGCTGAGATGGCCCGGGATTGTCAGAGGGAGATGAAATGCTGACACTTGTTTGGAATTCTAATGACCCCATTTTCTACCTCATCCCAGGAGATATGCCCTGGGGAGGCCGCAATTAAAAACTCTCATTTTTGTTTATAAATGTTCTTCAAGTGATATACTGTTTTATAACAGAATAAATATGCATGTAAACTAAATGTCAAGGACCAATAATGAGCAGTTAAAACTGCTGAGCAGATATCTAGCTTTAGCTAATAACACTCTGTTGTTTAGGCTCAGTCAGACTGAAAATGAAATTTTTTACAAGGAAAAATTTAATTAACATTTTGCAGTCATTACACTGCTCTGCTGTAAGCTGATTTTCTTGATCAAGCTGTTAGCTGCTTTAATATTTAAAAGGCTGTGATGTCCTTTAACGACTGCACATGGTATGGAGCATTAATCCTAAGATTTATGTTTTCAAATCTGGAGAGGTCGAAGGGTTTTTCCACAGCAGCTGTACGCGTACACCGCCTGTGAAGTGTGAGTTTCACACAGATTTGGAACCAGACCAATAGGATATTGTATAAGAAAGTCACAGGAGAAGCGGAGGAAAAACAAGTTGAGTGCTGGGGAATCATAAGATGTAATTGAGGGCAAAAGAAAAAAAGCCATTAATTTCACAAGAGTGCCTTGGATGGTTTTAAAACCCACTTCGGATGCATTAGTGGGATATCATTTTCTATTTCAGTAGGAGAGAGATCAAATCAAGGCAGTTTCATAGTAAATGAATCCTCCAGCTATATTTGGGGAAGAGAGAGGTCACTCACTCTAATTTCAGAGCCTTTTATTACCCATCAAGGTAACTGGTTGAACTGTGAAATAACATTTACTACATAAATAAACTTCGTTGGTATCTCTTCAAGATCTCTTCAAGACACCAATCAAGTATTTACTTTTTTATGCTTGAGAACCAATATGATTACTTAATGAGTTCTTCTGTCTTTCCTGTTTCAGCCTCAAGCCGTGAACTCTATTAATACACCCTTTGGAACATTTAGCAGTGGCTCATTGTAATGGTCGGAATAAATACTGTAGTTTGACGTTGGAGGCGTGAGCAGAAGATGAGGCTTAGAATGGCTAAGAGTCTCCATTATCATAATATCTATTCCAGAAAATGGAATCTCAGAAAGGCCTGTTTTCCAGAGAAGAAGCGCCTTGTGATGATGTACGCGTGGATCTATGTGCTAGGCCAGTCCTGGGTCAGCTCTGCTGTCCATCCAGCCCAATACTCTGTTCTCCTCTGGTGACACCAGGATGCTTGGAGGAAACCCGGGTGCCCTCCAACCTCATGGCTAGGAATGAACTACGCAAACAGGCAACCTGATCCTCCCTCCAGGATACTATTCCAAATTTCCTGTGCCAGGAAATCCATTCTACTGCAACCATCTGATAATGAAGTCTCCCATCAGAAAGTCTGGGACTTTCGGAATGATAATCTGCTCAGGAGAATTGATCATGAGGATGATGATGATTGTCATCATCATTATTATTATTATAACACTTAAGTGTTGACTATGTGCCATGCATGGTACTCAGCACTGGGGTAGATACAAGATAATCAGGTTGGACACAATCCCTGACCCACAAAGGGCTCAAATTCTAAGAGCCACGGGGACTCTGAAGTTTCTCCCCCTTTTAGACTGTGAGCCCACTGTTGGGTAGGGACTGTCTCTGTATGTTGCCAATTTGCACTTCCCAAGTGCTTAGTACAGTGCTCTGCACATAGTAAGCGCTCAATAAATACGATTGATGATGATGATGATAGGATTTAATCCCATTCTACAGATGAGGAAATTGAAGCACAGATAAGTTAAATTAAGCAGACGTGGTGGAGTCGTTTTTAGAACACAACTCCTCTAACTTCCAGGCTTCTGTTCTTTCCACTGGGCCATACTGTTTCCCAGAGGCTTGCACTGCACTCCTTGTATACTCTCATTCCTGCCAGCTAAGGTCCTGCTGAGGCAAAAAGTTTTGAATGGGCACATAGGTAGCCACGCAGCACATTATTTAGGTCTCCTAGTTTCCAGAACAGTGTTCTTTCCACAGGACCAGCAGCCGGCTTCCTTATAAGTATTTAGAACTTGCTGAAACACCACTAGACTGTAAGAACATTGTGGGCCAGAAATGTGTCTGTTTATTGTTATATTGTACTCTCCCACGTGCTTAGAACACTGCTCTGCACATAGTAAGCACTAAATAAATATGACTGACTGACCTACTGGCCAGTCAGTCAGAACAACCCAGAGACTGTTAAGAGTTTAGTGAACTGGGGAGCCACAACTAAGCCTGGGGCAGTAATGTCAGTATCAATCCTGTCTGAAGCCATGAAGAATTGCTCTGTAAGCTTATGTTCAAAGAAGCAGGAGAAAAACCTAGAAAGGCATTTTGTTCCATTTTAATTAACCTGTTTCACAATATAACCCCCACCCCAAGCTTTTTTTTCTCCTTGTCCTTATTGCTGACATTTGTTATACCCAAAATGTGAAGAGTGATAGTCAGTGCTGGAGAAAGGTGGTGGTGGTTGTCATGATGATGATGATGATGATGATGATGATAACGAGGATGAATGGCCAATAAGCCTTCGTCAGCACTGAGAGCCTGGGCAAAGGAATCGACTACAGAGTAGCAGTTTGCACAAGGTCACTCAAACATGTGTGTCCTTTCCAGTTATGCAATAAGCAAGTCGGGGAACAGAAGTGCAGCATATTGTGAAGTGCATGCACAGATTTATTTACATGTGGAACTCCATAAGTGGAAAGAGCACGGGCCTGGGATTTGGAAGGTCATGGGTTCTAATCCTGCTGCATGCGGTGTGATCTTGTGCAAGTCACTTCTCTGTGCCTCCGTTACCTCATCTGTAAAATGGGGATGGAGACTGTGAGACCTTCATTCATTCAATCGTATTTATTGAGCACTTACTGTGTGCAGAGCACTGTACTAAGCGCTTGATGGGACAGGGACTGTGTCTAACCTGATTTGCTTGTATCCACCCCAGTGCTTAGTACAGTGCTGGGCACATAGTAAGTGCTTAAATACCGTAATAATAATAATCATTATTGTTAAGTTGATCTGAGCAAATGCCCGTCCATTTCACTGGATGCTTATGCAGTTCTTTGGTCAATGACCTTCACCACCAATTTCCTGAGCCATGTTGTTTTCAGTTATCTAACAGCAGGGCCATGAAAGGAGTAAAGATATTGATTCACACCTAGTCTAAAAGAGAGTATGAGGCAAAAGAAATAACAGGGTAAATAGGGTCCCAGAAACACTGGGTAGTATGAAGCCTTGGCAGTGAGGGGTAGGGGACTCTCATCTTACACTTCTTCCCTCTGACACTGCCCCTTTAACCACTCACTCACCTGATGGGCAATTGCAAGAACATCCACTAGATAGAACAGCTGCAACAGCAACAACAAGCACAGCAACAAGAGAAACAAATTCTGCAGGCTCTTCCCTACCCTTGGCAAGGCCATTCCTCCTCTCACCAGGAAGAATAAAACTAGCTTCTTCCTGGTAAGGCAGGTATGGAGGGAATGAGGACGGAGCCTCTCCAGTTGTCAGGAAGCTCCTTGCAGATCCCAGAAGCCTTAGGTGGGAGTGCTTCAGGTCCATGGAAACCACTGTGGGAGGGGAGGAGAGTTGAAGAGAACAGAGGAATATGACTTTTCTTGCCCCCTCAGTCCCCCTGGGTTTGACCTTCCCCAGTGGTTGGGTGAATGGTTGAAAAGGCAATGTCAGAGGGAAAGGAGGTGAGAAAGGGCACCTCTCAGACCTGCCCAGTCCTGGTCATGCCCAAAGATTCATTCATTCATTCAATCGTATTTATTGAGCACTCACTGTGTGCAGATCACTGTACTAAGCGCTTGGGAAGTACAAGTTGGCAACATATAGAGACAGTCCCTACCCAACAGCAGGCTTACAGTCTAGAAGATAATAGATAATAGTAATAACTAGTAATTATGGTATTTGTTAAGTGCTTACTATGTGCCAGGCACTACTCTACACTCCGGGTAGATAGAAGATAATTGGGTTGGACACAGTCCTTGTCCCACATAGGGCTTACAGTCTTAATCCCCATTTTAAAGATGAGGGAACTGAGGCACAGAGAAGTTAAGTGACTTGCCTAAGGTCACACAGCAGACAAGTGGTAGAGATGGGATTAGAATCTATAGCAATAGTCCACTGACCTGAAAGCTGGTGAAGGAATTTCTCTGCCAAGGTTGCAGCTGCTGCCTGGCTAGAGGAAGGGAAGTGAATGGAGAGTCCAGTGGAAGAGGGGTTCACCTTCTCAGCTGCCTCCCCTCCACCCTTTCAGGGAGGCTACAGGTGGGTTTCATCACAGAGGGCCCTGACCCGGGGAAAAAGCCAGGAGATGGGCGACAAAGCAGCTCTGGGCAAAGAATTCTCTGGGAGGGCAGCTGAGCCACGATGTGCAGCCAGACTGTGGAGGTTAGGGAGGTTGGTGTTTCCTCTCTGCCCACATTACTCTGGTTTAGGTACCAGAATTTACATGCTAATGCCAATCCTGGCTCTGTTATTTGCCTGCTCTGTGACCTTAGGCTAACTTCTCTGTTTCCTTATTTGTAAAATGGGGATGAAATACCTATTCTCCGGCCTACTTATACTATTTGCCCTGAAAAATTTGTATCTACCTGAGGGCTTAACAAATCTTATTATTATTCCTCTTATCATCATCATTATTATTCTATCGTGATGTGAGTCAGAGTCATTGATATTGACTGTGTTTATGGTAAGGCATTTTACAAATCTGCATTGTCTCAAGATAGCCCTTATTTCTGATTTGGATCTCGATAACAGTACAATGGTTTGTCGCTCCAAGTTTCTTCCTTGTGTTAAAGTACATAGCCGTGAACCCTCCTGGGTAAGCTTTCCTACTTCACCTCTCATAACATCACTTTCCTACTTAATATTCAAAACTGATAATCCCCTGAAAATACTATCAGGAAGCTTCACCGTGAATAAATGGCACATAACCACGGTTGTGTGGTTTTGATCCGAAACACTGAAAAGTGCACTTTGAAGAACAATCCTAATGACTCTTATTTGTTGAACAGGCTTTTATGTTTTTTTCCCCAGGGCTGAACGCTATGGAATTAAAAACCATGAAAGTCACCATGATCACCCAAAACCGGTTGGTTTCAGAGAAAACCTGCACCTAGGAGACATGCTATGCCCCCTGGAGGGGAGTGGTTCGTCCTCAAGAACAAATCAACAGATATTCCCCAGACCAACAGGCAGAAGAAAAGCCCAAAGAGCCAGAAGAAGGGTTGCGAGACTTTCAGAGTTCATGTTATACCACAGGGAGAAGCACATAGGAATATAGGGAGAATATCCCTCTGTGGGACTTGAAAGTTGGGGAAAGAATCTCTAAAAGTTTAAAATCACAATCAATCAATCAATAGTACTTCATTTAGTCATATTTATTGAGCACTTACTGTGTTCAAAGCAGTGTACTAAGCACTTGGGAGAGTACACTATAACAATCACACTTCCCCCCTTCAAAGCCTTACTCCCTCACCCCCTCCAGAAGGCCTTCTCAGACTAAGCAACCCTTACTCCCTCCCTCTGCTCTACCCATCTCTCCGCCCCACAGCACTTGTGTATATATGTACATAGCCATAATTCTATTTATTTACATTAATGCCTGTTTACTTGTTTTGATGTGTATATATCTATAATTCTATTTATTTATATTGATGCTATTGATGCTTTTTTACTTGTTTTGATGTCTGTCTAGATGTCCGCTTCTAGACTGTGAGCCTGTTGTGGGCAGGAATTAATAATAATAATTTAATAATTTTGGTATTTGTTAAGCGCTTAATACGTGCAAAGCACTGTTCTAAGCGCTGGGGAGGTAACAAGGTGATCAGGTTGTCCCACGGGGGGCTCACAGTCTTAATCCCCATTTTACAGATGGAGTAACTGAGGCCCAGAGAAGTTAAGTGACGTGTCCAAAGTTACACAGCTGACAATTGGCAGAGCCGGGATTTGAACCCATGACCTCTAATTCCAAAGCCCATGTTTTTTCCATTGAGCCATGCTGCTTCTCTATTTGTCTCTCTTTGTTGCTAAATTCTACTTTCCAAGCACTGAGTATAGTGCTGTGCACAAAGTAAGCGCTCAATAAATATGCTTGAATGAATGAATAAACAGATACATTCTCTGCCCACAACAAGCTTACAGTCTACAGGGTGTATCTCGGCTGGGCAAGTATTGCATAAACCCCCATTTTTCTAAAGTTTTCATATTTGGATTAGAATTTTTCTCCAGAAAACTACCCGCTGAATCCAATGACGAAAGATGCCCGTGGATTCCAAGTTGGTCCATGATCTCTGAGAGCATCTCGCTCCCTCTGGTCCCCCCGATCGCTGTTACCGCAACAACATGGCCAAAGTTTCCCTTTCTCGCCAGAAAATGTCCCTCTCTCACCTCTCCAATTTGTCTTCATTTCTGTTCTTGCTTGCTGAGAATCAGCTAGTATATGCTTGAGCCAGCAGTAAAGTTGATATCACGTGAGGGGTGTGATCGGATTCTTCAATACTGGGCTTTGTATCTCAAATTTAGGTCATTCCTCTCTGTCCTAGACACCCCTTCACCCCCTTTTCCTCAAAAGAGTCTACCACTGGTGGCTTTACTTTTATAAGGTACTTCCCGGCCTAAGAAGTATCTACCCAGTGAGTAACAGATGAAACTGGCCACAGGGTCATCAGTCACATTAGAAGAAGTCACAATCTGACTTCTGTAGAGGGCCTGATTACTCACTGTCCCTAAAAAGGAACTGATTTGTGAATCACCAAAGAGCAAGTAGTAGCTCTCATCAGCTTTATGATGCTCCCCAAGGGAGGAAACAGAACAATCAAAACTGTCCTTTTGATCCCAGGGCAATACAGAGCTTGTGTTTCTGCGACTTGTTTTTTTTTTTTAAATGGCATGTTAAGCACTTACTATGTGTCAAGCACTGTCCTAAGCGGTGAGATAGATACAAGTAAATCAGGTTGGACACAGTCCGTATCCCACATGGGGCTCACAGTCTTAATCCCCATTTTACAGATGACATAACTGAGGCACACAGAATAATAATAATAATGATGGTATTTGTTAAGCACTTACTATGTGCAAAGCACTGTTCTAAGTGCTTGGGGGATACAAGGTGATCAGGTTGTACCACGTGGGGCTCACAGTCTTAATCCCCATTTTACAGATGAGGGAACTGAGGCCCAGAGAAGTTAAGTGTCTTGCCCAAAGTCACACAGCTAACAAGCGGCAGAGCCGGGATTTGAACCCACTGCCTCTGACTCCCAAGCCCGGGCTCTTTCCACTGAGCCACGCTGTTTCTCAGAGAGGTGAAGTGACTTGCCCAAGGTCACTCAGCAGACAAGTGGTGGAGGCGGGATTAGAACGCAGATCCTTCTAACTCCCAGGCCTGTGCTCGATCCATTAAGCCATGCTGCTTCTCTTGTTAATACCTGGACTCACACCTCCCTCTCAAAGGCCAGGAGAGTGGAATTCAACCTGTCCTGCCCAATCCTGTTTATAGTATAGCCATTCATCTAATTTAAATCTGGGCAGCCCAATTTGAAGCTGGCTGATGCTCTGTCCAATGTCAATATAGTACTGGACTCTTCTCTATCTTGTACAATTTCTTTCAGTACCCAGCCTCCCTTCTCTGTGGCTCCCGCTGTTGAGTTCTGTGGCTCAGATGCAGCAACCATGTTCACACGGACCTGAGGGAGGAAAATGGCAGGCTTCGAGCAACTGTGGGGTCAGGGTCCCCCAGAGAAACACTCTACTTTCAGGCAATTCCAGCTGAATTGGGTGGAATGCCACAAATGGTGTCATCGTATTGCCGGGCATGCTGGTGGTGCATGTGCTTCAAGAGAAGCAGCGTGGCTCAGTGGAAAGAGCACAGGCTTGGGAGTCAGAGTCATGGGTTCGAGTCCCGGCTCCACCTCTTGTCCGCTGTGTGACTTTGGGCAAGTCACTTAACTTCTCTGGGCCTCAGTTTCCTCATCTGTAAAATGGGGACTAAGACTGTGAGCCCCACATGGGACAACCTTGATCACCTTGTATCCCCCCCAATGTTTAGAACAGTGCTTGGCACACAGTAAGCGCTTAACAAATACCACTATTATTATTATTATTATTACTATTATTATTACATGTTAAATCATGTGCATCTCAGAGTCTGGGTTTTTCAGTGGTCACCTAGCTAAATGGCAGTCCCACTTATCCCAGGTCAAGCTGATGCAGCTAAGCAAGCTGACCCAGCCAACACGGGGGTGAATGGGTTTCATCTTCTAGACTGTGAGCCCGTTGTTGGGTAGGGACCGTCTCTATATGTTGCCAACTTGTACTTCCCAAGTGCTTAGTACAGTGCTCTGCACACACTAAGTGCTCAATAAATACCATTGAATGAATGAATGAATGAATCTCCTTGTGTGCTATTCTGAACATTGCATTGTTTCACTTCAAACAGGCAGGGCAGGGCAGGTCAGAGAGAAGCATTTTTATTTTACCTGCTGATGCTGCATCCACGGAGCTGGAACAAGAATGCAGGAACAGATGTGATTTCTTCCCTCGGGCCTTCAGAGCATCTGCCTATTTGGGGCAGTGGTGGACTGCACTGGTTACACATCTGGGGCGGAGACCTCTACCACTTTTTCTGAAGCAACAAAAGTTGCTGGAGAGTCCCAATCACCACCGGTCTCCCTGAGCCCCTGGCCCTAGACAGCAGGTTCTCTACGTGACTGGTCCTATCATATCCAGAGGGAGGATCCTTAATAGGCAGGAGGTCTCTGGACATTTCCTGCAACAAACTAGTCTGAGACTCCGTGGGTCACCCATCAGAAATGACCTCCTTCAGTGGGGTTAAGAGATCCAGGCCAGGCCTGTGTTGGGGACTTTGATTCCGGCTATTAAGTCTTGCAGTGGGCTCTGGGTTACAAATCACAGGAACATACAGAACAGACATGATGGTCTTTCTCTCAAAAGTACTACATTTTTGCAATGTGCTACCACATAAACAGATTTGAACATGGTGCTAGAACCTGCAGCCAGCAAATATCCCTGCACAGAAAAGGACTCTCTGTTCATGAGCATAGTGAGATGGAAGGACTGTTGGTCCTGAGCTGCCCTTTCAGCTAGTGGATAATCTCATCTGCAGTAACATCTTCTGAGGAGGGTAAGGGAGCAAAGTTCACAATCACTGATTGATCAGTCCTTTATAGCTCAAGGAAGTGGGAAATGATAAATAACAGAGAAGAGAGGTTCTAGGGAAGAAAGTAGAAGGCCAGAAAGAAGGACCCACCCTGGTCCATCAGGAAAATAGTTATGGCATCCAAATTCATTTCTAACCTAGAAATCAGTCTTCTTTGCCAAGGGCTCATAGCCACTGCCATTTCTGAAAGTTTTTCCTTCTGAGTTTCCATTCCCAGCTCTAGACCTCGTCAATGTGGGGAAATCCCAATGATTTGGGGTGAGGGGGGTGACAATGGGTCCACTTGGTAATAAAGGTTATTTCCCAGAGAAACTCAAAGTGGAAGAAATGGGGCCCTTTTCTGAGCACCAGGAGTTGCGAAGTCCACCTTCCTGACCCAAGGCACTTTCATGAACCCTTTTTAATGATATTTGTTAAGCACTTACTATGTGCTAGGCACTGTACTAAGTGAACCTGAAACCGTTTCTTTCAGGGGCTAAGACTGTTGGAGCAATGTAACAATAAGCAGAGCTTGTTTTCTGAAGAAAGGGTATTGCTAGTAAAAGAGATCCCAGAAAATGAGATCATTTTGAAAGTACTTTGTCTTTAGAAAAAGCAAAGTTTACTTGGGGTTACT
This sequence comes from Tachyglossus aculeatus, assembly GCF_015852505.1. Classification (NCBI taxonomy): domain Eukaryota; kingdom Metazoa; phylum Chordata; class Mammalia; order Monotremata; family Tachyglossidae; genus Tachyglossus; species Tachyglossus aculeatus. The sequence goes on along the minus strand of NC_052075.1, from coordinate 31,002,805 downwards.
GGCTGGATGCAAAGGATGATTGATAGGAAGCTATTCTTGCAGCCCAAGGAATCACCTAATGGTGTTGATCATAAGTTTAGATGATAGTATTACTGGTTGTAATGCCTTGTATTTCCAACTCTTACATGAGAAATCTGCAGAAACATGATTCTAGGTAAGGATTTATTAGTGACCAGCCTAGCTATTCATGCACCACCTGAGGATAAGAACTCTGAACTATTACTATCCCTAGGTTCAAAAACTCTTACCACTAAATATATCAATCATCTGGAGTCAAAAGACCAGGGTAAGGATTTATTAGTGACCAGCCCAGCTATTCATGCACCACCTGAGGATAAGAACTCTGAACCATTACTATCCCTAGGTTCAAAAACTCTTACCACTAAATTTATCAATCATCTGGAGCCAAAAGACTAGGTTTCCAGAGAAAACATATCTAAGGAAACTGTGGAATTTGTCAGCTAGGTCTAAAATGCTCATGAAATAAAGATGATGCTCAGCATGATGCAAACATACTCCACACACATACGTACTTTAATGCAACAAAGATACGGGTTGCATAGCGGAGATTGTGGATTATTCAGCATGGGTTCCTGATTAATATCCTCACTGTGATTCCCCGTAGTGGAAAGAAAGGCTACAAAGTCAGTTTGCAGGAGTTTCAGAGAGGAGTGATGGGGTGGAGGATCAATGATCTCAGTGATCTTCCCCCCAGCTTGTTCCCCAAGCAACCATGGATGGTCTCTTTAGCCAGCTTTCTCTCCACAACTGCTGAGTCTCCCACCAGTCTTTTCCAAAGATACTGTCACTTTCACAATAGCTTCTTCTTTCTGCCAATGTTTGAATAGGCCCTTGTGCATGTTGTATATACACAGGAAAGAGATTGTGTGTGTGTGTGTGTGTGTGTGTGTGTGAATTAGCAACCAAAGATAAATCAATGACCGTGCACTCAGTACAGTGCTCTGCACACATAGGCACACAATTCAGATGCAGTCTGGTAAGTGATGTTGGTAACTAGGACATAAGGGAATTTGGCTACCTTTTTAAAACCGAAAAATACAGGGACCACTTATGAGTAACTCCAAGCAGCCTGCACCAAAATGGCAGACATTTGAAGATCCAAAAATACACTATGGATAAGAGTTGAAATCCCAGTTTCAGGAAGGAGACTTGAGTGCCAAGGAGATCCATGAATGTTTATGAGGTCCCTCAGTTCTAGTGACCAGATAATGGCCCCACTACCTCCAAAATGTTTTTGAGCCAATGACTCTAGGGCTCTTTTAAATGGCGGCCCTCCAGAGATCACACTGCCAGGGCCGGAGAAGTCAATTTTGGTATTAGCTCCTCAATAATTGGCTTGGGAAAATGGGCAATTCCCCTCGAGGCATGCATGCTCACTTTCCTGACACACTTACTAAAACAGTGATAAGAGATTGTTAGATTATTAGTTCCTCAAGGGCAGGGTCTCTGTCTTCAATGCTATGCCCCCAGGTGCCTCTACACACAGTAGATGTTTATTAAATACTGGTATCATGACTATAAAAAACGTTAGTTACAAGTAAAAATTCAACTTTTAAGCTACCAAATTTAAATCCTCCTTTTTTGGACAGTACTGAATTATTCTTTCCTTTGCCATTTCCTCTGACTCAGGCAATAAATCCTTTGACACTGAATTTATATTTCTGTTCTGAAATTTTAAATTCATTTCTCTCTTTTAGGGTTCAACAATAAAAAAAGTCCTAGTCACCTTAATGATTTCCCTTCAGCTAAAGTGTAACCATTCATTTCCAGAGATCTTCAGCAGTTTCTCACTGAAGACAACAGCCACAGCCAGTGAGATTTCTCCAGATTGCAGTCTAATATGCTTTTACTTGGTAATTGTTTTGTTTGTCTTGTTTAGACTGTAAATCCCTCAGGCTCCTTTCAGCCCTGGATGTTCTTCAGTTTCTTCAAGTAAAGAGAGACAAAACCAGAACAGAAGATGGCAAGGGGACTCCTACAAGATAAACTTGTTATGAAATAGATGGAGATAATGACACCTTTGCTTCTCATGTCATACTTCCTCCTTGCAGCTGTCACCTTATTTCTCATTTTACTCATAAAACATTCTTTTTGGGAACACCTATGAGGATTTGGTGGAAGAAGAGTAGTGAACACTCCAGTTTAGCCAAGAGGAATATTTTATATTTATGTTGTTCCTACTTACTTCAAACTGTGTTTGTTGTCTATATAAGTTGCACATAGATATCCCCGTTGGAAGGAGAGGAAAGGATATAAAGTATGAATTACTAGTTGTTATAGGACAAGGAGTGATTCAGGTGATCATTATACCACAAGCGACTGGAATGGAGAGGCAATGATATCTAACTGGAACCAGAATAGCAAACTCAATGTCAAATCCTTTCTTTGTAGTTTATCCATGAAGGCAGTTTATGCCCATTAGTCGGTTGTAAAAGTATTTATAAGTACAAATTGTAAGTATTTTGAGTTAAAAGTATTTTGAGATGGAGACTTTTTAGTGCTATTTGTTAGGGTCTTAGTATTTGCCAGGTGTTGTACGAAGTGCTGGGGTAGATATCAGATAATCAGGTCAGGTTGCACACAATCCACAGGCTCACAATCTCAATCCTCCTTTTACAGATGAGGTACTGAAGCACAGGGAAGTTAAGTGACTTGCCCAAGGTCACACAGCAGACAAAAGGCAAAACAGGGATTAGAGACCAGTTCCTCTGAATCTCAGGCCCAGGCTCCTTCCACTAGGCCACACTGCTTTGCTTTTTAAAGGACAGGGAGGAGGGAAGGAAAGAGTGAATGAGAGAAAAAGAGAGAGAAAGGGAGAGAGAGAGAGAGAGAGAGAGAGAGAGGTGGTGGAGAAAAGGGATCCTTTGGGTTCACAGATGATGCCACCAGTGGTCAGAATTTGTCTGTGGGTATGGGTGACACTGCTTCTTCTACTCTTTGCATAAGCTTTGGAGCTCTGCTGGAAGAAATCCAGATACCAGGCACACCTCAGCCATCTTAAATTCTTCCTCCCTGCTTTAATTCTGCCTTCCCTCTTCCCAGCAATAATACTTTTCCAAACTTATTGACTTTCATGCCCATTGTCCACGCCAGCTGTTTCAAAGTCCTTACACCTCCTGCCCTCAGGCCTCTCATAATCCAATCAATCAATCAATCAATCAATCAATCGTATTTATTGAGCACTTACTATGTGCAGAGCACTGTACTAAGCGCTTGGGAAGTACAAATTGGCATCACATAGAGACAGTCCCTACCCAACAGTGGGCTCACAGTCTAAAAGGGGGAGACAGAGAACAGAACCAAACATACCAACAAAATAAAATAAGTAGGATAGAAATGTACAAGTAAAATAAATAAATGAATAAATAATAGAGTAATAAATATGTACAACCATATATACATATATACAGGTGCTGTGGGGAAGGGAAGGAGGTAAGACGGGGGGATGGAGAGGGGGACGAGGGGGAGAGGAAAGAAGGGGCTCAGTCTGGGAAGGCCTCTTGGAGGAGGTGAGCTCTCAGCAGGGCCTTGAAGGGAGGAAGAGAGCTAGCTTGGCGGATGGGCAGAGGGAGGGCATTCCAGGCCCAGGGGATGACGTGGGCCGGGGGTCGATGGCGGGACAGGCGAGAGCGAGGTACGGTGAGGAGATTAGTGGTGGAGGAGCGGAGGGTGCGGGCTGGGCAGTAGAAGGAGAGAAGGGAGGTGAAGTAGGAGGGGGCGAGGTGATGGAGAGCCTTGAAGCCCAGGGTGAGGAGTTTCTGCCTGATGCGCAGATTGATCGGTAGCCATTGGAGGTTTTTGAGGAGGGGAGTAATATGTCCAGAGCGTTTCTGGACAAAGATAATCCGGGCAGCAGCATGAAGTATGGATTGAAGTGGAGAGAGACACGAGGATGGGAGATCAGAGAGAAGGCTAGTGCAGTAGTCCAGACGGGATAGGATGACAGCTTGAATGAGCAGGGTAGCGGTTTGGATGGAGAGGAAAGGGCGGATCTTGGCAATGTTGCGGAGCTGAGACCGGCAGGTTTTGGTGACGGCTTGGATGTGAGGGGAGAATGAGAGAGCGGAGTCGAGGATGACACCAAGGTTGCGGGCTTGTGAGACGGGAAGGATGGTAGTGCCGTCAACAGAGATGGGAAAGTCAGGGAGAGGACAAGGTTTGGGAGGGAAGACAAGGAGCTCAGTCTTCGACATGTTGAGCTTTAGGTGGCGGGCGGACATCCAGATGGAGATGTCCTGAAGGCAGGAGGAGATGCGAGCCTGGAGGGAGGGGGAGAGAGCAGGGGCAGAGATGTAGATCTGGGTGTCATCAGCGTAGAGATGATAGTTGAAGCCGTGGGAGCGAATGAGGTCACCAAGGGAGTGAGTGTATATTGAGAACAGAAGGGGACCAAGCACTGAACCTTGGGGAACCCCCACAGTAAGAGGATGGGAGGGGGAGGAGGAGCCTGCAAAAGAGACTGAGAAAGAACGACCGGAGAGATAAGAGGAGAACCAGGAGAGGACGGAGTCTGTGAAGCCAAGGTCAGATAACGTGTTGAGGTGACCTTGCCACCTTCTTCACTGATGAAACTGAAACCAGCAGGCACGATCTCCCTAAAATTTCACCTGCTACTCTCCAGTCTCATTCCACTCCAGCCCACTCTTCAACTCTCTCTTACATTCTTCCCAGTAGGGTCTCAATACATCTCCCAATTCCTCTCAAAATCTATCCCCTCCATATTCGCCTCAGCTCCCATCCCTTCACACTTCAGTAAAACACGTTACCCTCCCTTCTTCCCTACATTACCATAATATTCAACGGCTCACTTTCCAGTGGTTCCTTCAACATTGCTTTTAAGCATGGCCATGTAACCTCTGTCCTAAAAAAACAACCTCCCTTGAGCCCATGCTTCCTCTCATTCATTCATTCATTCAATCATATTTATTGAGAACTTACTGTGTGCAAAGAAACTTTCATTCCTCTCCAAACACCTTGAGTGAGTTGTCTACACCCATTGCCTCTGCTTTCTCTCCTCCAGTTCTCTCCTCGACCCCATGAAATTTAGTTTTCTCTCCCTTCACTCTACAGAAATGACCCTCTCTAAATTCACCAATTAACTTCTATTGCCAAATCCAATGACCTCTACTCCATCCTAATCCTCCTAGAACTCTTAGCTGCCTTATATACTGTGGATCATCCCTTTCTCTTGGAAACACTATCATTATCTTGGCTTCATTGTCACTGTCCTCTTCTGGTTCTCCTATCCCTCTGGCTGTTCCTTCTCAGTCTCTTTAGCAGGTTCCTCCTCCGCCTTCCAATGTTTAACTGTGGGGGTCTCTCAAGATTCAGTTCCGTGTCCTTTTTTTTCCTCCATCTACCTCCACTCCCGTGGAGAACTCATCTGCTCCCATAGCTTCAACTACCATCTCTATGCAGGTAATAATAATAATAATTATGGTATTTGTTAAGTGCTTACTGTTTCAATCATGATTTCTGAATCTACAATTCCAGCCTTAATCTCTCTCCTTCTCTACAGCCTCGTATTTCCTCCTGCCTTCAGAACCTCTCTACTAAGACATCCCACTGACACCTCACCTTTACTTGTCCAAAACATAAAACCTCACCTTCCCCACCAAACCTTGTCCACCCGCTGACTTTCCCATCACTGTAGACAACACCACCATCCTTCCTGTCACCCAAGTCCATAACCTTGCCATTATCCTCGACTCATCTCTCTCATTCAACCTACATATTAAATCTGTCACCAAATCCTGTCACAACACTGCTAAAATGTGCCCTTTCCTCTCCATCCTAAATGTTACCACACAGATCCAGGCACTTCAAAATTCCGCCTTGACTCACATCAGCCTCCTCACTGACCTCCCTGCTTCCTTTCTCTTTCCACTCCAGTCCATAATTCACTCCGCTGTCCAGATCATTTTTCTGAAAGAACGTTCAGTTTGTATGTTCCCTTCTCCAAAACTTCCACCACCACATCAAAAATAATTTCCTTACCATTGGCTTTAAGGCATTCGATCAGCTCTCCCTCTCCTCTAGGGCCAGCCCACCCACTATACCTCCATCTCACCTATCTCACTGTTGACCACCTGCCCACATCCTACCTCAGTCCTGGAACTCGCTCCTACTTCATAAATGACAGTCCACTGCTCTGCCCTCCTTCAAAGCCATCCTAAAATCACATATCCTCCGAGAGGCCTTCCCCAACTCAGTCCTTATTTCCCCCTACTCAATCACCCTTCCGCATTGCCTATGCGCTTGGATCTGTTCTCATTTATTCAATCCTATGTATTGAGTGCATACTGTGTGCAAAGCACTTGGGAGAGTATAATATAACAACAAACAGAGACATTCCTGCCCACAGTGAGCTCACAGTCTAGAAAGGGAGACAGACATTAATATAAATAAATAGATAAATAAATAAATTACAGATATATACAGATATATACACATGTGCTGTGGGGATATACATATGTGTTGTGGGCAGACCCGTATACTCTGAGCATTTGGTATTCACAGCACCCTCAGTCCCACAGAACATATGTACATTTCCTTACATACTGCCATTTCCCTTAAATGTATTTTATTTTAGTGTCTGCCTCCTCCTCTGGGCTGTGAGTTCCTTGTGAGTCAAGATCCTTTCTACCAACTCTGTTGCATTTACTCTCCCAAGTGGTTAGTACAGGGCTCTGCACACTGCAAATGCTAAATAAATAGTGGTGATTGATTGATTGATTGAGAGCACTGTAATAATAATAATAATAATGGTTTTGTTAAGCACTTACTATGTGTCAAGCACTGTTCTAAACACTGGGGTAGATACAAGGTAATCAGGTTGTGTCACGTGGGGCTCTCAGGCTTCATCCCCACTTTGCAGATGAGGTAACTGAGGCACACTTAACCAAAGTCACACAGCTGACAAGTGGCAGGGGTAGGATTAGAACCCACAACCTCTGACTCTCAAGCCCATGCTCTTTCCACTAAGCCACGCTGCTTCTCCAAGCACGAGCATAGAGGAGTTCCTGGATGAGTGATTCTACGATTTCTGATGATTCGCTTAGATTTTTGAGTTGAAAAAGTTTTCCAGAGGATCAGAATCCTATTCTGACACTAGCTTGCAGATTCCTTGTCACCTTCTGGAGCACAGAAATGTAGAATAAGTTGTACCCAACCTTGCTTTGCTCCAATTCTAACACAGACTGCCACTGTGGAGTAAACTTGGGCAGTGATAAGCTTCTTAGGACAGCCAAACTTTTTTATTTCAATCTATTGATACTGCGTCTTCTATTAACATACACAGATAAAAGAGCTGGGCAAACACCATCAAGACTCTAAGCTTCTAGCGGACAGGGATCATGTCTGCCAACTCTCCTGTATTGTTCCTTCCCAAGCACTTAGTACAGTGCTCTGAACACAGTAAGCACTCAATAAATATCACTGATTGATTGAAATCCCCCCTTTTAGACTGTGAGCCCACTGTGGGCAGGGATTGTCTCTATTGCTGAATTGTACTTTCCAAGAGCTTAGTGCAGTGCTCTGTACACAGTAAGCACTCAATAAATACAATTGAATTGAATGAATGAATCAATGTGAGCCCGTTGTTGGGTAGGGACCGTCTCTATATGTTGCCGACTTGTACTTCCCAAGTACTTAGTACAGTGCTCTGCACACAGTAAGAGCTCAATAAATACACTTAAATGAATGAATGATTGAAGAGGGACAGGGACCATGTCTAATTCTCACCTACATATTCTCTCCCAGAGCTTAGTACAGTGATCTGTACTCAATAAGAGCTTAACAAATAATATTACTACTTCTAATACTACATGGTGCTTAAAGTTCTTGCAAAGGCATTTGGCATGATTAGTTATTTTCTATTAGGACACAGGTAGTAACCATCTGGAAATTAAAGAGCAGGAGGCTACTACAGGTGATCCCCGCAAGAGGTCTACCTGGACATTTGGCACCAGGATATTTAGTGCTTGCTTCCAGATTTGAGTCTTCAGAAATGTCACTCAACCTTTAAGGAATCTCATTTCTCCACTTGGGAAATATCATTTCTAGTCTCACTATCTGAAAAGGAGTCTTCTGCTCAAATATCAGTTTGAGCCTGTCCCACCGTCGACTCCTGGCCCATGTCTTCCCCCTGGCCCGGAATGCCCTCCTTCCACACATCCGCCAAGCTAGCTCTCTTCCTCCCTTCAAAGCCCCACTGAGAGCTCACCTCCTCCAAGAGGCCTTCCCAGACTGAGCCCCCTTTTTCCTTTCCTTCCCCTCCCCACAGCACCTGCATATATGTTTGTACAGATTTATTACTCTATTTATTTTACTTGTACATATTTACTATTCTATTTATTGTGTTAATGATGTGCATCTAGCTTTATTTCTATTTGTTCTGATGACTTGACACCTGTCCACGTGTTTTGTTTTGTTGTCTGTCTCCCCCTTCTAGACTGTGAGGCCGTTGTTGGGTAGGAACCATCTCTATATGTTGCCAACTTGTACTTCCCAAACACTTAGTACAGTGCTCTACACACAGTAAACCCTCAATAAATATGAATGAATGAATGAATGAATGAATGAAATGCTAGTGCCATAAAACTAGATCCTTAAAGAGTAAAAACAGTGTGAATCTTCAGGGAAAAGATGGTTACGATATTTTTCCCTGATTTTGGCTTATGCTAAGGCCTCCAGGAAAGTGGTACTAGATCTTAAATTTAGTGGTACTACAAAAAAAAGACTTACAAATGCAGAGGAAACAGATCATTAAAGTGGACATATCTTTATGGATAAATTCTTCTCTAAGCTTCCCCAAAGGCCAATATTGTTTTCTACAGTCATCTTAATTCTTATTTTCAAGGGATGTTTGCCCATTTTTAATGGAAAGTATTACCACGTGAATCAAGCCCATAAAGAACTAAAGGAGAGTTAGTTCCCAATGACAAAACACTCTTTTGCATTTGAAGGGTGGTAATAGCTGAAAGTGATCAATCAATGGTATTTATTGAGCACTTACTCTGTGCAGAGCACACCACACACTTGGGAGAGTACAATTAAAGACAGGGCGTTCTCCTTGTTACTATATAATCAAGGGTTTTTGCTACTTACAAGAACACCAGGCTTATAGAGGAAAATATATTAAGAAGTGGCACTGGGGAGCCTGAATGGGGAACCAGGCATTCATTCATTCATTCAATCATCATCATCATCAATCGTATTTACTGAGCGCTTACTATGTGCAGAGCACTGTACTAAGCGCTTGGGAAGTACAAATTGGCAACCTATAGAGACAGTCCCTACCCAACAGTGGGCAATCATATTTACTGAGCGCTTACTGTGTGCAGAGCACTGTACTAAGAGCTTGGGAAGAACAAAAATTGACAGCATATAGAGACGGTCCGGCTCACAGATATCAAGCTCTCTGAAAGCTATGGTGACTGGCACTATATGTTGCTAATTTCACAAGATTTAGTAACCTCGAGGTATGAGAGGTCAAAAGTGTGCCAATGTGCCGGAAAATGTCCTAATACTTTTATTATTTGTTAAGTACTTACTATGTGTCAGGCACTTTTCTTAGGCCTGGGTACATACAAGTTACACAGCTCAGACACAGTCCCTGTCCCCCATGGGGTTCAGTCTAAGTGGGAGGGAGAATAGGAATTGAATCCCCATTTCTGTTAAGAAAACTGAGGCCCAGAGAAGTGAAGTGACTTGCCCAAGGTCATGTCGCAGACAAGCGGCAGAGCCAGGATTAGATCCCAGGCTCTCTGACAATCAGGCCCATGCTCTTTCCACTAGACCACGCTGTTTCCCAATTATTCAAAACCCTTACTTGTTTAAAAAGAGTTTTACATTTAGCTTGCAAATAAAATACTCAGAATACTCAGACTTAATAATAATAATAATGCCATTTATTAAGTGCTTACTATGTGCAAAGCACTGTACTAAGCGCTAGGGAAATTACAAGGAGATCAGGTTGTCCCACGGGGGACTCACAGTCTTAATCCCCATTTTACAGATGAGGGAACTGAGGCCCAGAGAAGTGAAGTGACTTGCCCAAAGTCACACAGCTGACAATTGGCAGAGCGGGATTCGAACCCACTTCTAAGCAAAGTGACTGCAAAACACCCCACCTCACTTTCATTCATTCAATCGTATTTATTGAGCGCTTACTGTGTGTAGAGCACTGTACTAAGCGCTTGGGAAGTACAAGTTGGCAACATATAGAGACGGTCCCTACCCAACAACGGGATCACAATCTAGAAGAGGAGAAGTTAGATGTATAAGCACCTTAAAGGTAAGAAGTAAGGTACAGTAACCAGGGAAGGAATGATAATAACAATAATAATAATTGTGGTATTTGTTAAGTGCTTACTATGTGCCAAGCACTGTTCTAAGCACTGGGGCAGATACAAAGTAATCAGGTTGGACACAGTCCTTGTCCTTCATAGGGCTTACAATCTTGATCCCCATTTTCGGATGAGGTAAATGAGGCACAGAGAAGTTGAGTGAATTGCCCAAGGTCAAACAGCAGACGTGGCAGAGCCGGGATTAGAACCCACAACCTCTGAATCTCAGGCCTGTGCTCTTTCCACTAAGCCATGCCACTTCCCTCACCAGTGTAGCCCCTGCCTGACCACCTGGGCCCTGATATGGTCAGGATCTCTAGATGATACCTTTAAACATGAAAAAAATTAAACATCCATTTATTGATTTTTTTTTCTCCCCAGAAAAACTGTCCTCTGGGGGATATTTAATTTTTCCCCCTTTGGTTCCTTTCTCTGTCTTTAACTTATGCACTGGGGCCTGTGCACCTCTACCCTAAAACCATTTTAAAATGGTTCCCTCTGAGGAGATCCTTCAACTAAGGATCAACTTCAACTTCTCCCCCTTTTAGACTGTGAGCCCACTGTTGGGTAGGGACTGTCTCTATATGTTGCCAATTTGTACTTCCCAAGCGCTTAGTACAGTGCTCTGCACATAGTAAGCGCTCAATAAACACGATTGATGATGATGATGATGAACTAAGCCGAACAATGAATTCACAGAGAACAGGGATGGGTACTCTCCATGACCTGCATTCAACAATCCCATTACTGTCCTCACAACCTGTTCATTCACACCATTGTTATCACCAGTTTGAGCCCAGACTGAGCCCACCTTTTTCTCTCCTCCTCCCCATACCCCCTCCCTTACCTCCTTCCCCTCCCTGCAGCACCTGCATACATGTTTGTACAGATTTATTACTCTATTTATTTTACTTGTACATATTTACTATTCTATTTATTTTGTTAATGATGTGCATGTAGCTTTACTTCTATTCATTCTGATGACTTGACACCTGTCCACATGTTTTGTTGTCTGTCTCTCCCTTCTAGATTGTGAGCTCGTTGTTGGGTAGTGACCATCTCTATATGTTGCCAATTTGTACTTCCCAAGCACTTACTACAGTGCTCTGCACACAGTAAGTGCTCAATAAATACAATTGAATGAATGAATGAATCACCATCACCACCTCTTCTTCCTCCTTCTCCTCCTTCTCCTCATTCCTCCTTTTCTTCCACCCTTAGTCAGTATTACCTCTAATACTACCCAGAACACAAAGCAGGGCTCTAAATGGGGACAGAAGAGTTTAGGGATTGGGTATTTTGGATAAGAATCCCCAAATAGAATAGTCTCAGTGTGTCATTCATCACAACGAAATCCTTCTGAAAACACAGGGTGAGCAAGGGAAAGTTCGAATCTTTTTCTGTGCCTCAGTTTCTTCATCTGTAAAATGGGGATTAAATACTTGTTATCCCTTCCCCTTAGACACCCCATGTGGGGCAGGGACTATGTATGACCTGATTATCTTACATCTACACTGCTAGTACAGTGATTGGCACAAAGCAAATGATTAACAAACACTATCATCATTGTCATTCATTAATTCATTCAGTCGTATTTATTGAGCACTTACTGTGTGCAGAGCACTGTACTAAGCACTTGGGAAGTACAAGTTGGCAACATATAGAGAGGGTCCCTACCCAACAACGGGCTCACAGTCTAGATGTCTAGAACACAGTCTAGAATATTGTCATTATCATTAACATTATCACTGTCATTATTATTATTATTGTTGTTATTATTACTAATTTTTTCTTGAAAGCAATTCCTTGAGTTCAGGAAGGGAGATTTTCAAGGGGCAAAAAGGAGGGGTATTTCAGGAGACAAAAGCATCGTACACCAACTAATGGGGGAGCAGTAAATGTGCTCTCCATGCTGCTTGGAGGCTACTCAGTGGAAAGAGCACGGGCTTTGGAGTCAGAGGTCAGGGGTTCAAATCCTGACTCTGCCAATTGTCAGCTGTGTGACTTTGGGCAAGTCACTTAACTTCTCTGGGCCTCATCTGTAAAATGGGGATGAAGACTGTGAGCCCCCTGTGGGACAACCTGACTACCTTGTATCCCCCAGCGCTTAGAACAGTGCTTTGCACATAGTAAGCACTTAATAAATACCATCATCATTATTATTATTACTTAAGGATGGTAACTGCCGGAGTCTGAGACAGTTCCCAGGGAGAAATAGTGCCTCTGAACAAATTTGCCCAGCCACACAAACGGGCAGCTGAGGAGCATCCCTGACTATCAGAATGATTCAGGGAAGATTCTGAGGGTGACAAACCAACCGTATATTGTGTCCTGGCTCTGAGTGCGGTAGCACATGCCTTTCCCCGATTTAGGCCCACGTCCAATTTGTTGCCTTCCCCGACTAACCCTTTATTTCCCCATTATTCACCCTCCTTTCTGCATTGTCCACGCACTTGGGTCTGTACCTTTAAAGCAAATAATATGCCGCCTGCCCCCGGCCTTGCGGCATATTTGTGTACATCTTGTGACTCTGCCCTTTCCCCTTAAAGTATTTGAATGTCTGCCTCCGCCTCCAGACGGTACACTCCTTAAGGGCAGGGATTGCGTCTACCGACTATATTTTACTGTATTCTCCCAAGTGCTTAATACAGTGCTCTGTACACACTAAGTGCTCAATAAATAGCATCGATAGTTGTGCAGTTTTCTCAAGTTATCTGTTCCAAAAGAGGCATGTTGTTGGCGTGTAGAGTTAGTTAAGAGAACATTAGCCGAGCATTCATTCATTCATTCAATCGTATTTATTGAGTGCTGTGTGCAGAGCACTATACTAAGCGCTACAAGTTGGCAACATATAGAGACGGTCCCTACCTAACAACGGGCTCACAGCATCCTAAAAAAGCAATACAGATCCAGTAAAAGATCTAGAGAAGTGGTAGGCCTAGTGGAAATAGCCTAGGTCCGGGGGCCGGAGGACCTGGGTTCTAATCCTGATTCCATCAGTTATCTTCTTAGTACATTGCTCTGCACATAATAAGCACTCAATAAATATCATTGATGATGATGATCTGCTATGTGACTTTGGACAAGTCACTTAATTTCTCTGTTTCAGGTATTTTATCCATAGAATGGGTATTAATACTGTGACCCCCATTTGGGGCACAGACTGTATCCAACCTGTTAATCTTGTCTCTACTCCAAGACCTTAGTACACTGTCTAATACATGATAAGTGCTAACAAATACCATTTTAAACTACACCACCAAAAAAAATTATGATTTCCCAGACTTTTGGATTAAGACCAGGGCTAGGCAATTTAATGGCTAACTTCTTATACTCTCATTTCTGTTGAAATTTATGGAGCTAAGAGGATTTTCAGATAGCTGGGATTTGCAACTTCAGTCACTGTGCTGGTCATCTGATTTCATTTATGTATTTATTTATTCATTTAATAGCATTGGCTAAGCACTTACTATGTGCCAGGCACCGTACTAAGCGCTGGGGTAGATACAAGCTAATCAGATTGGACACAGTCCCTGTCTCACATAGAGCTCACAGTCTGAATCCCTCCTCATTTTACAGTTTAGGTAACTGAGGCACAAAGAAGTGAAGTGACTTGCCCAAGGTCACACAGCAGACAAGTGGTGGAGCCAGGATCAGAACCCAGGTCCTTCTCAATCCCATGCTCTACCCACTAGGCCATGCCGCTTCTTATAATATTATAATTAAATAACATTAAAATAATATTATAAGAAACAGCATGGCCTAGTGGATAGAGCAGCTGTGCGACCTTGGGCAAGTCACTTAACTTCTCTGGGCCTCAGTTCCCTCATCTGTAAAATGGGGATGAAGACTGTGAGCCCCACGTGGGACAACCAGATTACCTTGTATCTTCCCCAGTGTTTAGAACAGTGCTTGGCACATAGTAAGCGCTCAAGAAATACCAACATTATTATTATTATTATTATTAGCAATAATAATGTTACCATCATTGTGTTTGTTAAGCACTTACTACATGTTAAACATTGTTTGAAGCATTGGTGTAGAAACAAGACAATCAAGTCAGATACAGTCCCTAGTCCCATAAGAGTCTCACAGTGTAAGGGAGAGAACAGGAATTTAATTCCCATTTTACAGGTGAGAAAACTGAAGCACAGGGACATTAAGTGACTTGTCCAAGGTCAAGCGGCAGGCAATGGTCAGAGCAGGGATTTGAACTCAGGTCCTCCGACTCCTAGGGCCGTGTGCTTGCCACTCAATCACATTTTGTGCTTTGGATATTTCATAATCTCAAGTTTGGCTGTTCCAAGTTTTAAATTAATAGGTGAGATGACTTCCCATTCTTTTCAATTTTCATATGTATCAATAGTTTCAAGGGCAGAATTTTAATTTACTTAAACACAGCTTTTTGTATATGACTGTGAGAACGTCTATTTAGCGTGACGCCTGATCAAATGAATGTTATTTTTAAAAGCCTTCCAGTAACAATCTATGCAACACTCCTAGTGATGTATGCTCACTCATCTATAACCCATCCAATTACGTAAAAAGCTATATTAACGACATTCACTACCCTCCACACCTGACAGTGCAAATACTGTCAACTTGGACTTACTGTTTCAAGTTGTCATCAGCCACTGAAATGTTTCACAAAGACGGTGGATGAGGGCTCCATGGGTCTGGGGTTTGGGAAACAAACCCATGTCCTGCCTCTGACCTGAAATGCCCTCCCTTTTCATATCCGACAATTACCTTCTCCACTTTCAAAGCTTTACTAAAGGCATATCTCCTCCAAGAGGCTTCCCCTGACTAACCCCTCATTTCCTCTTTCTTCACTCCCTTCTGCGTTGCCCCAACTTGCTCCCTTTATTCATGCCCACTCCCAGCCCCACAACATTTATGTATATATCTGTAATTTATTTATTTATATTAACATCTCCCCTCCTAGACTGTAAGATTGTTATGGGCAGGGAATATATCTGTTATATTGTTGTGCTGAACTCTCCCAAATGCTTAGTAGAGTGCCCTGCGCACAATAAGCACTGAATAAATACAACTGATTGATTGATTGATTATAATAATAATGGAATTTATAAAGCGCTTACTATGTGCAAAGCACTAAGTGCTGGGGAGGTTACAAGGTGATCAGGTTGTCCCACAGGAGGCTCACAGTCTTCATCCTCATTTTACAGATGAGGTAACAGAGGCCCAGAGAAGTTAAGTGACTTACCCAAAGTCACACAGCTGACAACTGGCAGAGCTGGGATTTGAACCCATGACCTCTGACTCCAAAGCCCGTGCTCTTTCCACTGAGCCACGCTGCTTCTCATTGATTGATTGAAGAGGCTCCTGCTAGACTCTAATCTCATTATGCGCAAGGAATGTGTCCACCAATTCTGTTGTATAGTAATTTCCAAGCACTTAGTACAGTGTTTTGTGCACATTAAGTGCTCAATAAACACCACTGAATGATTGATGGAAGAGATTGGGGGTGCAGGAGTGAGGGCTCCAATTGTTTCTTCAGAAGCAGCATGGCTCAGTGGAAAGAGAGGGCTTTGGGGTCATGGGTTCAAATCCCAGCTCTGCCAATTGTCAGCTGTGTGACTTTGGGCAAGTCACTTCACTTCTCTGGGCCTCAGTTCCCTCATCTGTAAAATGGGGATTAAGACTGTGAGGCCCCTGTGGGACAACCTGATCTCCTTGTAACCTCTCCAATGCTTAGAACAGTGCTTTGCACATAGTAAGCACTTAATAAATGCTATTATTATTATTATTATTCCTGTCTTCCTTTCTCATTCCTTCTCAATCATCCACCCTCCTTTCTCTGTGCCCCACCTCCACAAAAGTCACCCCAACTCCTTCTAAGAATGAAGGTCAGGGCCTATTGGAAACCCATCCAGCCACAAGACAGTAATGATCCTCTCTCCTGTTCTTGATTTCCAGAGAAGTAATTCCATTTCCATCACCTCCCCATGTGGAGTGTGCTCAGTAGTGCCTCTGCCCCGGAAGAAGACTGACAAACAACTCTGAAAAGAGGTTTCTAAATGTATACAAAGGGCTCAATCCACCCCACACCCACCCTCATCTGTAAAATGATGTGGAAGCAGCGAAGCTCGGTGGCTTGGGAGTCCTGGGGTCTAATTCTGACTCCGCCACTTGTCTGCTGTGTGACTCTGGACAAGTCACTTAACTTCTCTGTGCCTCAGTTACCTATGTTTCAGTTACTTTGGAACTTGAAGCCTCCAGTAATTCTCCTGCTTGTGTACTTTTCCTACATTTAATTTTAATTATAGAGGCAACTGCATTGGAGACACTTCATCCCTTACCTGCTGTGCACCCCAGATAACACAATGCAAACCCTTTGGGTGAATGCTCATTCCCTCCGGACTAAACATTAGTGAGTCTCAAATGGCCTGTCTTGCTGATAATAATAATGATTGCATTTATTAATCAATCAATCAATCAATCGTATTTATTGAGCGCTTACTGTGTGCAGAGCACTGTACTAAGTGCTTGGGAAGTACAAGTTTTAAGCACTTAAGCACTGTTCTAAGCGCTGGGGAGGTTACAAGGTGATCAGGTTGTCCCATGGGGGGCTCACAGTCTTAATCCCCATTTTACAGATGAGGTCACCGAGGCCCAGAGAAATTAAGTGACTTGCCCAAGTCACACAGATGACAAGCGTGGAGCCAAGATTTGAACCAATGACCTCTAACTCCAAAGCCCGTGCTCTTTCCACATCCCACCCTGGGCCACGGGTCCATGCTACCTCATCTTTTAGAAAGTGGGTGTGAAGGTTACCCTGTTCATTCCCCTGCTCAGCGCTTAGAACACTGCTCAGCACTTAGAACAGTGCTTGGCACATAGTAAGCACTAAACAAATACCATCATTATTATTATTCATTCATTCAGTCATATTTATTGAGCTCTTACTGTGTGCAGAGCACTGTACTAGCACTTGGGAAAGTACAATACAGCAATAGAGACAATCCCTGCCCACAGCGAGCTCACAGTCTACACTGTTGTTTCCAGTGGCTCAAAACCCAATTTCGCAAGGGGCCAGATGATTCCAGATTGCTCATAGTGAACATGGATGGAATGAACTTGGAGGCCAGAAAGATCGTTTTTAAATAAATATTCATTTTCTACTTAGATACAACCAATTTACCCCAACCTATTCATGATGGGTCAGGTGGCCAAATGAACTCCTTGCTCATTTATCTTTCTATAGCTGCAGTTATAAGCACTAAAGTCAAAGATGCAGCATGGCTCAGTGGAAAAGAGCCTGGCTTTGGAGTCAGAGGTCATGGGTTGGTCATGGGTTACGACCAAGGGTCACGCTCCTCTGCCGCTAACCTCCTCACTGTGCCTCGTTCTCACCTGTCCCGCCATCGACCCCCAGCCCACGTCCTCCCCAGGGCCTGGAACATCCTCCCTCCGCATATCCACCAAACTAGCTCTCTTCCTCCCTTCAAAGCCCTACTGAGAGCTCACCTCCTCCAGGAGGCCTTCCCAGACTGAGCCCCCTCCTTCGTCTCCCCCTCCTCCCCCTCCCCATCCCCCCACCTTACCTCCTTCCCCTCCCCACAGCACCTGTATATATGTATATATGTTTGTACGTATTTATTACTCTATTTATTTTACTTGTACATATTTATTCTGTTTATTTTATTTTGTTAATATGTTTTGTTTTGTTGTCTGTCTCCCCCTTCTAGACTGTGAGCCCGCTGTTGGGTAGGGACCATCTCTATATGTTGCCAACTTGTACTTCCCAAGCTGTTAGTACAGTGCTCTGCACACAGTAAGCGCTCAATAAATACGATTGAATGAATGTATGAATGAATGAATGGGTTCAAATCCCAGCTCTGCCAATTGTCAGCTGTGTGACTTTGGGCAAGTCACTTAACTTCTCTGTGCCTCAGTTCCCTCAACTGTAAAATGGGGATTAAGACTGTGAGCCCCACGTGGGACAATCTGATCACCTTGTAATCTCCCCAGCACTTAGAACAGTGTTTGGCACATAGTAAGCACTTAATAAATGCCATTATTATTATTATTATTATTATTATTATTATTATTATTATTATCGCTCATGCATCTGGTTCCTAGACAAAGAATCCCATTATTTTACCCCAGTGCTTTGCTATTTTCTGATCTTTCAGAAGAGCTGATAATATAAAGGCACCAT
Organism: Tachyglossus aculeatus; assembly: GCF_015852505.1. NCBI lineage: Eukaryota > Metazoa > Chordata > Mammalia > Monotremata > Tachyglossidae > Tachyglossus > Tachyglossus aculeatus. The sequence goes on along the minus strand of NC_052075.1, from coordinate 30,984,250 downwards.
CCAATGTTACCCAGGAATTTCCTTTTCTCTCTCAGCATCCTTGCAGACGATGCTCATCCTCAAGTATTTAGGTTAATTACTTTTGATTTTAAGGAGAACTAATTGTGGGTGAGTCTGTATGTGAGTGGGGGAGGGAGAGATGTATGTGTGCCCCGGTGTGTGTGCAAATTCCCCAACATTTTCACTTTGATTTAGACATTTCCCTCCTCCTGAATGGGGATTTGAGTTCAGATAAAGTATGGATCCCGCCGGAATTAGAGAGAGGAGCAAACACCTTCCAAGGCACAGCATCCACATTTCTATTTTGTTTTTTTGTGTGTAATAATAATAATAATAATGGCATTTATTAAGCGCTTACTATGTGCCAAGCACTGTTCTAAGCACTGGGGAGGTTACAAGGTGATGAGATTGTCCCACGTGGGGCTCACAGTCTTTATCCCAGACATCAGCCCGCAGCTGTGATTTGCTTGGGTCTCTTCCTGGGAACTTCCTCCTCACCCTCTGCCAGCCCAACCCATCACCATGGGACAGCATTAAGGTCTCCCAGTGGGAGGGACTGAAGAGTCCATTGCACTCTGGGATCCAGTGTCTTCGGATGACCTACCGTCCCTGCACTCTGCCTCTCTCGAGGACTAGACACCATTTGTCCACAGAGAATTTCGTGATCCTCAGGGGAAGTAGAGCTGGAAGATAGGAGCTGCCCAAACTGCACTGTACTGGGGAGGGAATGCTCAGCTCTCAACCTCCAGAATGGAGTAATCAGACTGGGATCTATCACGGTGGAGGTCCCTATAGGATCTCAGTTTGGGGTCTCCCAGAAAACCAAAACTGCCTACAGATAAGTGGTTCTAGAATGCACTCAGTTCTCCTATACATTCCTAGTGAATCCCATGTTATGGAAAACTCACGCTCTAGTATGGGCACTTTGATAGGCATCATGTGTGGATGCACAATTAATTCTTCAGACATGACATTACCTTCAATCCAGATAGATGTGTGTCATCGGAAAAACATTTCCTACTCCCCTAATACTCATCTATCTAAATTGGGTAATAATAATAATAATAACTGTGGTATTTACTAAGCTCTTATATGTGCCAGGCACTTTACTAAGCACTGGGGTGTATACAAAATAATTGGGTTGGACACAGTCCCTATCCCACATGGGGCTCACAGTCTTAATCCCCATTTTACAGATGAGGAAACTGAGGCACAGAGAAGTGAAATGAATTACGAAAGGTCACCCAGCAGACAAGCGCCAGAGCCGGAATTAGAAACCAGGTCCTTCTGATACCCAGGCCCATGCTATGTTCAATAGGCCACACAAACATGTGCTATGGAAGTGCTGGGTGTACAATAAACTAATGATGGAGACAGGTATTTCAACCTAACTTTCACCTTCAGAAATGGTAAATCCCCACAGAGGACTCTAACATTCTGAGTGTTAATAATAACAATTATAGTATTTGTTAAGCACTTACTATGTGCCAGGCACTGTACTAAGCACTGGGGTGAATAAAAGCAAATCAGGTTGGACACGGTCCCTGCCCCATGTGGGACTCACAGTCTCAATCCCCATTTTACAGATGAGGTAACTGAGGCCCAGAGAAGTGAAGTGACTTGCCAAGGTCACACAGCAGACAAGGGGCAGAGCCGGGATTGGAACTCATGAACTTCGGATTCCCAAGCCCGTGCTCTATCCACTATGCCATGCTGCTTACTGAGACAGTAAGCGGGTGCCACACCATTCAATTAGCTACTTCTCTCAAGGGTGGGGGGCACTTCAGGTTTCAAAGGAAGGATTCAGCCCTGAATTCTGGCAATCTATTATTATTATTATTATTTTATGATTACATTTGTCAAGAACTTACTATGTGTCAGACACTGTTCTAAGCCCTGGGGTAGATACAAGTTAATCAGGTCAGCACAGTCTCTGTTCTAAGCAGGAGGGAGAACAGGTTTGGGGCCCCATTTTACAGGTGGGGAAACTGATGTACAGAGATAAATGACTGGCACAAGGACACACAGCAAACAACTTGCAGAGCTGGGATTGGAACCAAGGTCCTCTGACTCTTAGGCCTGTGTTCTTTCCACTAGGCCACTCTACTTCTCACTGAAAATGTTGTTCTGGTATGGGAACAGAGCAAATCTTAGTCTCTGGCATGTGTATACCTTTGCAAGAAGGGGGCTGGGGTTTTGTCATTGGCCTTTAAATTTTCAGAGAAATCAATGGACCCATTTTTTTTAATGTATTTTCCAGGCACTAATTGAGCTCAGATTGGACACAGTCCCTGTCGCAAATAGAACGCACAGTCTTAATTCCCATTTTACATATGAGATAACTCAGATACAGAGAAGTTAAGTGCCTTGCCCAAAGTCACACAGCAGGGAAAAGGCAGAGCAGGGATTAGAACCCAGGTCCTTCTGACCCCCAGGCCTGTGTTCTATCTACTAAGCTATGCTGCTTCTCTCCTATGAGTCAACTCCAAGTATATTAGTGTTACAAAGAACCACCTCCAAACAATCAATCACATTTATTGAGCACTTACTGTGTGCCAGGCACTGTACTAAGCACTTTGGAGACTACAACATCCAATATAACAGACACATTCCCTGCCCAAAACAACCTTAGTCTAGAGGGGATAAGGATATAAATAAATTATGGCTATATACAAAAGTGATGTGGTGCTGGGGGGATAGGTGGTGAATAAAGACAGCAGCTCAGGGTGATGCAGAAAGGAGAGGAAAAAGTGGAAATGAAGGCTCGGGGAAGGTCTCTTGGAAGAAATGTATCTTCAGTAAGGTTTCAAAGCTGAAGAGAGTATTTGTCTGTCAGATATCGAAAGGGAAGGCATTTCAGGCCAGACAGGACATTATGGAGAGGTCAGGGGTGAGACAAATGAGATGGAGCAACAGTAAGTAGGTTGGCATTAGAGAAGCAAAGTTGTGCGGGTTGGGTTGTAAAGGAAGAATGGCAAGATGAGGAAGGAGTGGGGAAGATGATTGAGGGCTTTAATGCCGATGGTAAGGAGTTTCTGTTTGATGTGGAGGTGGATGGACAACCAATGGAGGTTCTTGAGGAGTGGGGAAACATGGACTGAACATTTTTGTAGAGAAGACGATCCGGGCAGCAGAGTGAAGTATGGATTGGAGTGGGGAGAGAAAGGAGGCAGGGAGGTCAGCAAAGACACAGTAATCAAGCCGGGATAGGATAAGTGCTTGGATTAACATGGTAGCAGTTGAGATTGAGATGAAAGGACAGATTTTAGCAATGTTGTGAAGGTGAAACTGATAGAATTTAGTGATAGACTGAAATATGGGTTAAATGAGAGAGAGGCATCAAGGATAATGTATGGGCTTGTGAAACGGGAAAGACGGTGTCTATAGTAACTGTCTACAGTTATAGGAACATCAGCAGAAGGACAGGGTTTGGGGGAGAAGATAAGGAGTTCTGTTTTGGAAGGTTAAGTTTGAGGTGACGAGAGGAAGGCAGGAGGAAGTGCGAGACTGCAGAGAAGGTGAGGGATAACGGCTAGAGATGTAGATTTGGGAATCATCCGCACAGTTTAAGCTGTGAGACCGAATGAGTTCTCTAAGGGAGTTGATGTAAATGGAGAATAGAAGGGGACCCAGAACTGAACCTTGAGGGACACCCACAATTAGAGGGTGGGAGGCAGAGGAGGACCCCGTTCAAGAGACAGAATGAGTGGCCAGAGAGGTAGGAGGAAAACCAGGTGAGGGATCCTCTCCACCCCAGCTCTCCAGTGAAGAGTGTAGTCCAGTTTATCCTATGCTTGCAGTAGCCAGAATCCCCAGTATCAGCTCCAATAAAAATAATAATAATGGTATTTGTTCAGTGCTTATTAGGTGCTGAGCACTGTATTAAGCCCTGGCATAGATGAAAGATAATCAGGTCAGACCTATTCCCCATCCCACATGGGGTGCACCATCTAAGAGGGAGAACAGGTATTGAATCACTATTTAACATATGAGGAAAGTGAGGTACAGGGCATGCTCTTTGTACTAGGCCATGCTGCTAATGCAATTAATGAGGCTCAAGGATGTACTGATCTTGCTGGGAGGCTGATGACACTGAACAGGAAATCTCAGGACAGGGACCATGTGTTAAGGAAGAGACTGAGATGAAGGGGAGGGTATCATAAGTATGGGGATACTGTAAAGACAGGGAACACAGATGGCAAGACCTCTTTCATTCCCCATGAAGAGAGTCTTATCCTTGAAAAATCCACTGCAGCCATGTGTGTCAAATGGCAGTCTTTTTCTTGGTGAAAGGGTCATATTTTAAAACAAAGGGCAAGGAAAATAATTTCTTACATTTCCCAGTTCATATTATTCAGTATGCAAAAAAGCAACGGGAAGCAATGTGTTTTCCTATTTCCATGAATAATAACTTTTTTCATTTTATGCAGATTTTAGACTGAGAGCAAGTTCTCAGATCATGGTAAATAGGGCAAGATGGAATATAAATTAGAAAGCTCTAAAGTTTGCCTTAAAAGAAATGCAATTGAATGCTCTCTGTGATGAAGAAATAATCACTAGCTACTCAATCAGCTGTGATCACTTTGAATGATTATTGGTGGTTTGTTCCTTCATGAGGGATTGACATGGGCACTAAACTCAGTTCTATAACATGTGTTCTCACTGTTTTCAGAGTTTTGGCCAGAACACTGTTGGGGAATTAGAGAATGTTCTTTGGAGATGATTTTGACACCTGTCTATATGTTTTGTTGTGTTGTCTGTCTCCCCCTTCTAGACTGTAAGCCCGTTGTTGGGTAGGGACCGTCTCTATATGTTGCCGACTTGGACTTCCCAAGCACTTAGTACAGTGCTCTGCACACAGTAAGTGCTCAATAAATACGATTGAATAAATGAATGAATGAGTGCCTGGATACAAAGTGATGCAAAAGAAACAATTGTGTGCATACACTGGGGTGGGTCAATTAAGGTAAGCATACTAAACCTGAGTTTTCATTTAATGTGAACTTTTTCATGTTACCCCTGTGTAATGAAAGAAGAGACGGAATCCTGTCAGTGATCAGAAAAGGAGACTGCTTCTGCAGGAAGCTCAGAAATTATGAAAGCAACTCAAGGGATCTCACATTTGGATAACAGAATCATGGGCAGTTGGAGGCAGTGAAAGATTACCTAGTCCACCCCCCTCCCTCCCCCTGCTATCCCAAACAGGCGACTCCCTCCTGAGTTAAAAGATGATGATAGAGATGGAGTCTCCCTTGAGGGCCCCTGGCAGGAAATTCTTCCTTATCCTGGACCCTTTATGCCTCAGAGGGAACCCATTTTCTCTTGTCCTTTCTTCAGTGTAGAAAGCCCTGGCCCCAGGGCTCTGTTCATCATTTTCCACAATCACTGGTATGTCTTCCTCCACCTTCTTTTTTCTATTCTAAACAACCTTGTTCTTCAGGCCTTCCTCATTAGTCTTTTAACCCTGAGCTTTCTGCTTGCCCCCCTCTCCGAGTGTCTCCACATGGTGGATAGCAGAACCAAGCTCAGCCCCCTGGAGAGAGCCTGGCCAGTGATGAATCCCTGTGGGGAATTCCCTGCAAGCCCCTACCATCCACAACTTCCCTTGTATCTCACTTGGGGGTGTTCTTGCTCTCTGCCTAATCAGAGAAAGAAAACGGCTTCCACTTAGAGATGAAGAGGCCAGAAAGAGATTGGAGGCTCCAGGCCAACCCCACTCACTCCAAAGGGTCAGGCTTTGTGGCCTAGAGAAGCAACATGGCCTAGTAGAAAGAGCATAAGCCTGTGAGTTAAAAGGACCTGTGCTCTGCCGCTTGTTTGCCGTGTGACCTTGGACAAGTAATTTCACTTCTCTGTGCCTCAGTTACCTCATCTGAAAAATGGAGATTAAGACTGTGAGCCTCGTGTGGTTCACGGACTGTTTCCAACCTGATTAGCTTGCATAATAATAATTAATAATTATGGTATTTGTTAAGCGCTTACTATATGCAAGGCACTGTACTAAGCACAGGGGTGGATACAAGCAAATCGGGTTGGACACAGTCCCTGTCCCAGATGAGGCTCACAGTTTCGATCCCCATTTTACCGGTAAAGTAACTGGGGCACAGAGAAGTGAAGTGACTTCCCCAAGGTCACAAAGCAAACAAGAGGCAAAGTCAGGATTGGGCTTAGTGCAGTTCCTGGCACGGAGCAAGTGGGTAACAAATGCCGTTTAAAATAAAAAAGAGTTTTCAACATCTTGTTTTTACCCAAAGGAGAGATGGTCCTTGAGTGGAACATGTTGTGAATGGTTCTGATTGCTGTTTGGAGGAAAACAAGGAGACAGATAGACAGGCCAGTGTCTTGACAATCCTCACCTCTCAATGACAATCAAGTTGATTCCCAAAAGCTGGGACATTGATTCCATCTACTCCATGGACTGACACTTTCTTCAAATTCAAGTTAGAAGCAGCATGGCCTAGTGAAAACAGCTCGGGCCTGGAAGTAGTAGGACCTGGGTTCTAACCCAACTTTGCCAAATGCTAGTTGTGTGACCTTGGGCAAATCACTTAATTCCTCTGTGACTCAGTTTCTTCAACTGTAAAATGGGGATTCAATACCTGTTCTCCCTCCCACTGAAGACCGTGAGCCCTATGTGGGACAGGGACTGTGTCTGACCTCATTCATTCATTCATTCAATCGCATCTATTGAGCGCTTACTGTGTGCAGAGCAATGTACCAAGCGCTTGGGAAGTAGAGGTTGGCAACATATAGAGACGGTCTCTCCCCAACAACAGGCTCACAGTCTAGAAGTTATCCTAGTGTTTAGGACAGCGCTTGACACATAGTAAGCGCTTAACTAGTACCATTAAACAAGCAAAATGACAAATTGTACTCCAGGAGCAAAATTGCTACTGTGAACTATGAATTGTAGATTAATTCATTGTGTAATCTATCAATTGTAGATGACAAGCTCTCTGAGATGGGGGTCTATTCATGCTATGCTCTCTGAGCATCTGGAACAGTGTTCTGTTTGGGCTGCAGAGGCTCAGAAAATACCTACTGAAGGTGGTGATGAAATCAGTTGGAAAGGCACTTTTCATTAATTCAATTTTATTGGGGCTTTATCAGTAAGATATCCCTGGAGCTTTGCTGTGCCACTCCAAAAGGGGTCATGAGCTGAAGGATGTGGTGGACTGAGGTTGCTCTGACTGAGTGCCACCCTCCAGAAAGAATCAAGAGGGAGGCAAATGGCAGAAACTCTTAGAGCAGATGGCAAAAACGGGTTCAATTTTATATGAGAGGATCAAATGAAATATACCATGTAGGAGCACTTGGAGAAAATAAGTGTGTCCTACAAATTTGGGGTGCTTTATCATTATCATCACCCTCATCTACCATATGAGAGAAGCAGTGTGGTTCAGTGGAAAGAGCACGGGCTTTGGAGTCAGAGGTCATGGGTTCAAATCCCAACTCCGCCAAATCATCAACAATTGTATTTATTGAGCACCTACTATGTGCAGAGCACTGTACTAAGCGCTTGGGAAGTACAAATTGGCAACATATAGAGACAGTCCCTACCCAACAGTGGGATCACAATGTCATCTGTGTGACTTCGGGCAAGACACTTCACTTCTCTGTGCCTCAGTTACCTCATCTGTAAAATGGGGATTAAGGTTGTGAGCCCCATGTGGGACAACCTGATGACCTTGTATCCCCCCCACTGCTTAGAACAGTGCTTTGCACATAGTAAGCACTTAATAAATGCTATTATCATTATTATTATTATACAAGACATAATGAAGCCACCTTTGAAGGCACTGGAGGAGAGGAGTGATTAGTCAATCAGTGAATGGTATTTTATTAAGAATCTACTGTACTAAGCTTTTGGGAGACAGTATAGTGCTCTTCCTACAGTAAACACTCAATAAATACCATTGATTGATTGGAAGAGTGCAATGATAGCAAGATAAAGTCTCTACCCTTGAGTAATTTACATTCTAATAGGGAAGACAAAAGTTATATTCCTTTGGTGCAAGCTAGGGAAACAACAAGAATAACCAGTCAATGAATCATATTTATTTAGTGCTTACTGGATGCAGAGCACTATACTAAGCACTTGGGAGAGTACAATATAACAATAAAAGAGAGTTGGTAGACACATTCCCTGCCTGCAAAAGCAGTTAAAATACATCTGGATAACAGCAGCTAAACAGACAACACAATAAAACTATTCACTTGTACAAGAGAGCTGAGGGTAGAAACAAAGTACACAAATGTCAAAGATGGATGTTGGTCTGATGGTGGATGCTAGTGAATTGGGGATTTTAAAGCTGGAGAAAGCTGTGATCTGGTGGATTTGGTGCAGAGTTTTCCAACCTGGGAAAACATGAACAAGGAGGAGAGATGAGAGTGAGGCATAGTGAGATGATGGGCTTGGGAGAAGAAAAGAGGGCCAGCTGGGGCATAGTGAGTGAAGAAAACAGATACAAAAGATAGAGAGAAAGAGCCAGAGGGAGACTTGAAGTCAATGGTAAGGAGTTTCTGGTTGATTTCAGAGAATGATGGGTTACCATTGGAGACTTCTGAGGAGATTTGAGCTGAGTAATGCAGCAAGATGATCCTTGCAGCAATGTGGAAAAAGAGCTGAAGTGGAGAGAGGCTGGCAGGGAGACCAGTGAAAAGGCTTAGACAGTAGTCTACCCATGATAATAATAATAATGACATTTGTTAAGCATTTATTATGTGCCAAGCACTGTTCAAAGAGCTGGGGTAGATACAAGGTAATCAAGTTGTCCCACGTAGGGCTCACAGTCTTAATCCCCATTTTGCCGATGAGGCAACTGAGGCCCAGAGAAGTTTGGTTTGCCCAAGGTCACACAGCAGACAAATGGGTGACCTTCTAGCCTGTGAACCCACTTTTGGGTAGGGACCGTCTCTATATGTTGCCAACTTGTACTTCCCAAGCGCTTAGTACAGTGCTCTGCACACAGTAAGCGCTCAATAAATACGATTGAATGAATGAATGAAATGAGGGAGCTGGGATTAGAACCCGTGTCCTTTGACTCCAAAGCCCGTGCTCTTGCCACTATGCCATGCTGCTTCTTCTTCAATATGAAGCTCTGATATGACCCGAGCTTGGAACAGGACAGGAGCTAATTGAGCAGGCAGGAAGAGACATGTGAAATGACATCTGTGAAATGTTATGAAAGAGGAATAGGCAAGAGTTAGTGCTTGACTGGACGTGAGAGTGGTAAGACAGAGAGCCGTCGAAGATGATGCTTGGGAAGCAACATGGGCTGGTGGAAAGAACACGGGCATGGGTTCTAATCCCAGGTCCCCCACCAGTCTCCTGTGTCACAAGTGATCAATAAATATGATTGACTGACCTTGGGCAAGTCACTTGACTTCTCTGTGCCTCAGTTCCCTCAACTGTAAAATGGGGTTTCAATACCTGTTTTCCCTCCTACTTAGAGTGTGGGCCCCAAATGGACAAAGACTGTATCCAATCTGATTAACCTGTATCTACCGCAGTATTTAAAATAGTGTTTAACAAACAGCAAGTGCTTAATCATCACTGTAACTTTATTATAATTATTATTATTATGCCAAGGTGGTGGCCTTCGGGACAGGGAGGATATTGTTGCTGTCAGTATAGATAGCAAAGTTAGGGGGGAGGAATGGTTTCTTAGGGGAAGAAGTTCAGTTTTGCTACTGGTGTTAGGAGAGGTGATAAACTTTTAGGTGTTGAATAGGAGGCCTTTTGAATTCTTGGGAAGGAAGGAGCTTGAGAAACCCAAGGAATTGGGATAACAAACAAGCAATCAACTGGCATGTTCTCATTCCTGCCCAAACTGTAATCTTATTTCTTCGCCAACAAGCTGGGACCCTCTAAATACTTAGCTCCTGGGCTAACACTGTAAACAAGTCCAAAAACACTGGGTTAGGTTTTAATTGAAATGTTCCCATGATGCGACACACTGTGGCTCTTACTACCACAGGCAGAAGCAGAACTACAATGAAAACTGATGTTTTTAGAGAATCCCAACACATTTTGCGAGCGCTTACAAGAAGAGAATTAAAATCAAACTCAAGTAGAGGACCAGTAGGCAATTTCAGGGTGTTTTGAAAGATGGGTTTGACTCAATATGTGAAAAAATGAAGTATTCTCACTAGCGTCAAAAAAATATCATTTTTGAAGAGACACCCTGGGTGGAAAATCCACCAGGCACCCATGGCCTTTGTTCATTAACCATCATCCCAACTTAATTCTTTGACTTCAGCCACATGTCCTCATTAAATCAGGCTGAAGATTTGTCATCTGTCCCAAACTGCTTAGCTTTCTCTCGTGGTGGACAGCAAAGGAATAAAAGAGAAAAACAAGAGACCAAGTGTATATGCACTGGGAAATTGGAAAGAAAATAAAAAACCCAACCCTTTTCACGCATGCACTGTTTTCAGAATGGCTCTTCTGTTTTCAGCAGAGATTGCTCTACTCTTAACGATTCCTCAAAGCAAATACTCAGCAGCCACCCCAGACCCTAAACAGCTGGCTACTTAAAGCTTCTCCTTTCAAAATTAAAGAGTCATCATCAAAACCAGAGCCAAGGTTCCTGAAGGATGAGTATTTTTGTACTGTTGCAGAAAACCACTTCTTGGGACCCCACCTCCATCTTTGATGCCTGCACTTTCCTGAAGGTTGGAAAAAGGCTGGTGGTGACACTGAATGCTGAGAAAGAGCACACAGTCTCTTGGGTGTGCCCTGGTATTCAGTCTGACTGAATTTTGTATAGGAAACAGGAATAATACATTTTTTTCCCAAAATGTGTGTTTTAGACATTCATCACTGCCAATCTGCCCAGGGGAACCATTTTACAAGAAATAGAGGCAGACACTCGGTGGAAAAACTAGTCATTCAGTGCCTTGCTAGGAGAGGGAATGATGAATAGGGGGTAGGTGGATGGAGTGGATCAAAGGACTGATTCCCGGCTGCCAGGCTCCTCAGTGGACCAGATCCTGCATCCCTGAAGCCACTGAAGGCAACCTGGAGACCTGCATCTGAACCTTTCTCTTTGGGGTTACAGCAGCATTTAGGAGCCTCCCTATTCTGTCCCTAAATCTTTAGGTGTCCCCCACCTGTCCCAGTCCACGCTGCATGTCAAATAGCTGACTGATAAAAGCAGAGTTTTAGAGTGGGTCAACAACATCATCAGCACTGCCTCCTCTGGGTCATTAACGCATGAATGGACAAGCTCTCTTCCTCCTTTCAAAACCCTACTGAGAGCTCACCTCCTCCAGGTGGCCTTCCCTGACTGAGCCCCCTTTTTTCTCTCCTCCTCCCCATCCCCCCCCGCATCGGCCCTACCTCCTTCCCCTCCCCATAGCACCTGTATATATATTTGTACATATTTACTATTCTATTAATTTTGTTAATGATGTGCATATAGCTTTAATTCTATTTGTTCTGACGATTTTGACACCTGTCTACATGTTCTGTTTTGTTGTCTGTCTCCCCCTTTTAGACTGTGAGCCCGTTGTTGGGTAGGGACCGTCTCTATACGTTGCCGACTTGCACGTCCCAAGCGCTTAGTACAGTGCTCTGCACACAGTAAGCGCTCAATAAATATGATTGAATGAATGAAAAGCCTTTGCCTGGTGCCTCCAAACCTACTTAGTACAGCCTTCACTGGGGAGGGGTGTCTTATAGTGCTCAAGGAGGGGGGAGCCTTACAGTGCTCAGTGAATGTGTGGTGGGATTTTCTAGTCTTTTTTGCTTCCCCCCACTTCTTTCTCAGAGCCATAATGCACTCCTCTTGATTTGATCACTAGACTTCAAATGAGACATCTATTCAGAGCATGTTCAGACAAAATAAGCGGTTTCCTTAGTAATGGGAACTATGTGAGAGCTCCAGCCCCGCCCCGCCCACGGGGAGGGGTTTTCTTTCCATTTCGGAGCTCACGAGAAGGCCCTCACAAAGAGCTGGAAACAGCTGGTGGGCACCCCAACCTGAATATTCATGGCACTGCTTAGAAAATGGAGCCCTGGGTGAGGGGAGGAGATGCCCGACAGAGAGGACAAGCTAGCTCTGTAATTAACAGGGATCCGGGAGTTACGGCACTTAATAGAATCGTTTGGCTGTTTTCTATGCAGACATTTGAAAACATATTTGTCCTAGCTGGCAGTTGGAGCTATTCTGAGCGTTCTTTGCATATCCGCGCCGCTTGGCTGCTCTGAAGATCCTGGTGTTTACCGCCTTCTTGGGATGCTGCTAATAAGACTGGAGGCAGGGGAGGGGAAGGGGTATCACCTTTCTCCTTTCTAATCCTCAGAGTTCCAATAAAAACAATCACAAAGGTATTTTAAGCCCAAGATGCTTCCCTGTTTCTTTGTTTCTGAGGCAACAATAAAAGACTCAGGAAAAAAAAAATAGTCCTGCAAATTCCTTCATCTGGAATTGGGACTGCTGGGAGCCCATTCAGACCCTATTGCCCTTGCAGCTCACCCTTGAGGCTCGGGTGAAGGGAAGGCAGAGAGACAGGGAACTGACACTGTGAGAGTCACTTTTTCCTGGAAATACCGAGTCTAAACCACTTATTCCCAATAAAGAGGGAGCTTCGAGAGTGATTCCAGTGTGCTTTCTCTGAATGGCTGGCCCTCCCCGTCACTAACTTTCCCAGACAGCAGTGCCAGTTAAGAGGCTGGTTTGCCTTCCTTGGAGATTTCTGGAGCCTGGGACAGGGCAGGAGCCCCTGGCATAATGAGTCAAGCTGCCCTAGCACAGCCCAGAGCGATAAGGGCCTCTCCTCTCCTGGAAGGCAATGCAGGAAGAGCATCTGTGGCCTTCCTTAATAGCCTATCATGGTGCCAAGTAAGTGCAGGATCTAGCCACGATGAATGGGATATTTTGAAAGGAGTTTTCCAGTAAGAAAAAATAAATCTACTTTTACCTCCAATCTACATAAGGCAAATCGAACCTCTGGCCGCCAGTTAAACCTGGAAATAATCATACAGTGCAGATAAAGGTGACATTTCTACAGTTGGCATCTCTAGATCAAGCACTTAGTATAGTGTTCTGTACACAGTAAGCACTCAATAAATATGATTGAATCAATCAGAGCCAAACCAAGCTCCACTTGATTGGCAGGTACATCTTACCACTTTTCATTTCTTTTATTCTCTTCTTCCCCTCTTTTCCTTCCTTCTCTTTCTTCTTCTTGCTCCTCAATCCCCTCCTCCTTCCTCCATTTCTGCTCCCTTCCTCAGTGGTAGCTCTGGGAGTTCCAATTAGCTCACAGGGGTGATGGGGGAGCCTGGCTTCAGAATGCCCAGTTTGGGAATGATTAGGAAGGGGAAGCAGGGAATTGTTGGAGCCGCTGCTCTGGCTTCAGTTCTTTTTCCTGGTTAATCAGACAAGGCTGTCCTGAGGGTATCTCCTGGTCCTACATGGTACTAGATTTGGAGATCAAAAATCTAAACTGCGAATCCTTAGTAGTAGATTAGGGTAAACCAGGACCCCTGGACTTCAGCCGCCAATCAAAGAGACACCTGAGTCAAGACTAAGAGCACAATCAAACAGGCAACATAATGATAAACAGGCCCTGAACCAAACGAGTTTCAGCTGTCTCTTGCTACCTAGCTAAAAGAAGCACTAGCTGCAAATCTCCCTTTCATTTGGATGAAAACAAGACTACAAGTGTTTGAGCTGTGAAGTGAGTTTGTTCAGGGTGTTGATAAATTCTACACTGCAACATTTGTGTTTGTAGAATATACACTAAAAGCATGGACTACTTCCCAAAGCCAGATGTAAAAGATTTGGAGGTTGGAAATGGGTTTTTTTAATTGGCTTATTAAGTGATAAATCCAGAGGCAGCCATCCATTCCTTCATCTTGAGTCCTGCCTGGGGGCTGGCATTGGGGGGGGGGGGGGGGGGGCATGGGGGGCAAGTCAGGGAATCTGCATTTAGCGATATTAACTGTGGTTTTGTCAAACACATACTTTGTGCCAAGCGCTGTGTTGGGGTAGATACAATACAATCAGTTCAGACACAGCCCCAGCCCCACTTGAGGCTCAAAGTCTAAGGAGAAGAAACAAGTTGTATTCAATCCTGTTTCTACAGATGAAAAAAGTGAGTGAAGAAAATGTAAATGGTTTGTCCAAAAGCATGTGGTAGGCAAGGAGCAGAATTGGGTTTAGAACCCAGGTGTTCTGATTTCCAGGTCCATGCTCTTTCCACCGAGATCATGCTGCTCTCCCCATCTCTTAGATCGTGAGCCCTGCGTGGGCCAGGGACAGTCTGAACAAATTATCTTATACCTACTCTAATGCTTTGTATGATGTTTGACCCAAGTAATCACTTCCAAAATACCATTATTATTGTTATTATTTCAACGACACTCTTGTCCTGTTGAGTTTCTCAGAAGATCAGGAATGTACTGTGACAGCAGGTTCCTGATTCCTTCTTGTGCCGTTTAGCAGGGATGTACAGAATACGCTGAAAGGACTGCTCTACAAGCTCATCGTCTCGGAGAAAGTTTGCACTCTTTTGTTTGCCATTCCCTACATCTACAGCCTGGCCGTCGCCCTGTTCTTGGTAGTCTTCACGTTTCGGTTGTCCTTCTGTGGCGATAACGTCATCGATCATTTCTACTGTGATATCCTACCTATCCTGGCGTTGTTCTGTTCTGACACCCATGTCATAGAGTATTTCATTTTGGGGGATTCTACTTTCCTTTTGATTTTCTCCCTCCTGGTTGTCCTGATCTCCTACATCTTCATCATTTCTACCATCCTAAAGATCCGTTCTGCCCAAGGCAGACACAACCCTCCTTACCCTGTTAGTGATTGGGAAAGAATAAGATGAGTCCCTTCTATTCTGGTTGCAGTCAGCCGTAATAGTGTGGATACCAGTTGCAGGCTCCGCACTTCTTCTGAAGTTGACATACCGTGGCCTACTGATGATCTCAATTGCTCCGGTAAAACCAGCAAAAAGAGCAAAGGGGTCTTCAGGTTGTTCCCTGTATTTCTCCTGAAGCTGACATATCGCAAAGATCATGTCTGCTGTGCCCCACTGTGGAGTGAGGCCACATTGCAATTCTCGGAGCGCAGAGTTAAAAATATTGCTCAGTACTCAATCCAGTAAAATATGGCTACTATCTTGCCAGCCACGGAGAGCGGTGTAATAGCATAATAGTTTCCATGCTCAGCTCTCCTCTTAGATGAGTGATAATGGCAGCATCTTTGAGATCCTGGGACATTTTCTCAATGTTCCACAAGCTTAGGAACAGCCTGCTGCAGATTGCAGCTGGCTCATCGTCAAACTTGTGAGCTTCGCCTTTGTGCTTGGCTCTGACTTGGGTGGTAACTTGATTACGTGTTGGAGTGAAAGCTTTGTCTTCACACGTTGACAAGCTAGCTACTCCTCAAGGGCTTCATCATTAATAGAGACTGTCTCAATATGTTGCCAACTTGTACTTCCCAAGCACTTAGTACAGTGCTCTGCACACAGTAAGCGCTCAATAAATACGATTGAATGAATGAATAAATGTGTCAAGGAAATCAAAGCTGCACTGTCCCTGTCTTTTAAGGATTGATTCTTTGTCTGTGATGAGGGTGGGATGTTTCTTCTCTTCTGTGGGGTGTTGGGTGGTGTGTTTGGGTCCACTTATTCTCTTCACAGATCATTAGAAGGCCTAGGCTTGCTTTTGATCTGAGCGGCCTAGTAACTCATCAGCCTCGGCATCCAACCACTTGTCATGTGTGCTTCTTACGCTGTTCTGTTTTCCACGGCATAGGCTTTGATAAGCATCCCTTTCGTCAGAGTTGTGAGACTCTGCGAGGAGTTGGTGATATCTTGCTTGTTTTGCTGCCAGGAGCAGTTGGATCTCAGAAACATTCTCATCAAACCAATCCTACCTTTTCCTTCTGGAAAGACCCACAGTCTTTTAAAAGACTGCCTGGAAAAGCGTATCCCATAGAGATACCTAATTATCGAAGTAGATGGGGTGTCTTGCTCCAAAAGGACTGCTTTAATGTTGCCACAACATTTTTTGCATTCGTCTTCATTCTGGAGGAGTTGGACATTTGTCCACCTGGTTTGATACACTGGGAGATGTTGCCTTTATTGTGAGTGAAAGCTTGGAACAAATATGGTGATGACCACCAGTTCAACACCAGATGCAACACTAAACAGCATGCCTAAATGTTTTTCTAAGAGAACATGTCCCTTCTCCTTGGATCGCCCTTGGGTGTCATCTTTTCTTCCATCTTATACCTGTAGTTATCCGCTCAGCTATTTCCATTTAGCACTGGACACACTTATCAGTCAATCTATCAATCATATTTATTCAGCTCTTACTATGTGCAGAACACTGTACTAAGTGCTTGGGAGAGTACAATATAACAATAACAATAAGGGAAGCAGCATGGCTCAGTGGAAAGAGCCCGGGCTTGGGAGTCAGAGGTCATGGGTTCTAATTCTGGCTCTGCCACCTGTCAGCTGTGTGACTTTGGGCAAGTCACTTCACTTCTCTGTGCCTCAGTTACCTCATCTGTAAATTGGGAATGAAGACCGTGAGCCCCATGTGGGTCAACCTGATCACCTTGTATCCTTCCCAGTGCTTAGAACAGTGCTTTGCACATAGTAAGCGCTTAACAAATGCCATCATTATTATTATTAATAACAGTTTTTGTTTTAAAAATGGTATTTGTTAAGCACTTTCTATGTGTCAAACACCGTTCTAAGTGCTGGGAGAGGTACAAGTTAATTAGGTTGGAAACTGTCCCTGTTCCCCATGGTGCTCATAGTCTAAGTAGGAGGGAGAACAGGTATCTCCATTATACAGTTGAGGAAACTGAGGCACAGAGAAGATGTGACTTACCCAAGGTCAAAAAGCAAGCAATTGGCAGAACCAGGATTAGAAACCAGGTCCTTCTGACTACAGGCCCTTGCTCTCTCTATTAGGGCATGTCACTTCTCAGAATTGGTAGACACATTCCCTGCCCACAGTGTTTAGTTGGGGAGAGACACATCAATATAAATAAATTAGGGATGTAAACATGAGTGCTGTGGCCTGAGGGAGGGGTGAATAAAGGGACCAAATTAGCATGGTGCAGAAGGAAGTGGGAAAAGAGAAAATGAGGGCTTAGTCAGGGAAGGCCTCTTGGAGAAGATGTGCCTTCAATAAGACTTTAAAGATGGGGAGAGTAATTGTCTGTCAGATATGAAGAAGGAGGGCTTTCCTGGACAGAGGCAGGAAGTTGGAGAGTGAACGGCAGACAGGACCAAGGTACAGTGAGTATGTTGGAATTAGAGGAGCCAAGTTTCAGGCAGGGTTATAGCAGGAGAGCAGCGAGGTGAGGTAGGAGAGGGCAAGGTGATTGAGTGTTTAAGGCTGACGGTAAGAAGTTTCTGTTTGATGTGGAGGTGGATGGGCAACCCCTGGATGTTCTTGAGGACTAAACATTTTTGTAGAAAAATGATCCAGGCAAGCAGAGTGAAGTAGGGACTGGAGTGAGAAGAGACAAGAGGAGGCAGGGAAGTTGGCAAGGAAGTTGGTACAGTCATCAAGGCAGGATAGGATAAGTGCTTGGATTAATGTGGTGGCAGTTTGCATGGTGAGGAAAGGGCAGATTTTAGCGATGTTGTGGAGGTTGAATCAACAGGATTTAGTGATGGATTGAATATGTGGGTTGGATGAGAGAGAGGAAACAAGAATAATGCCAACGTTACGGGCTTGGGAAACAGGAAGGATAGTGGTGCTGTCTACAGTGATGGGAAGATCAGAGGGAAGACAGGGTTTGAGAGGGAAGATAAGGAGTTCTGTTTGTACATAATAATAATAAACACAACAAATACCACTTAACAAATTATTACTATTATTATTATTATTGTGGTATTTGTTAAGTGTTCACTATGTACCAAGCGCTGTTCTAAACAGGTAGATACAAGGTATCTACAATGTGGAGGTGCACATAGTCAATCGGTCAATCATATTTATTGAGCACTTACTGTGTGCAAAGCACTATACTAAGCACAAGGGATATGTTATACAATATAACAGTATAACAGAAACATTCCCTGCCAGTGAGCTTACAGTCTAGATGGGGAGACAAATATTAATATAAATAAATAAATTACAGATATGTATATAAGTGTTATGACGCTGGGATGGGGGATGAAGGGAGCGAGTCAGAGAAATGCAGAAGGGAGTTGTCAAAAAGGAAAAGAGGGCTTGCCTCCAGGTAGTTCTAACTGGTGCATCATCGCACATGAAGAAAATCTAACTTGAGACAATGAGTTCAGTTCTCAGAGCTCAGCCCAACCCAGGAAGTGTGGGGGCCTTGGGACCCAGAGAAAACTAATCAATGTAGTGTCATTTGGATTTAAAGTCCTGCTAGGTCAAACACTGGGCCACCTGAGGCAGGTCTCTAACTCTCCATTTGGGGCCAGACTTTTTTTTATCTCTGTCATTGCTGCTTCCTTAGTGATTGAGTTTGATGTGGTGTAAGCAGAGCAAGAACCAGAAGCATTACTGCAACCATGGGGAAAGGGATGAAATCAAAAACCTTTCAGGGATAACGTCCAGTTCTAATATTGCAACCTGCACATTTACCCGGCTGTTGTCTGCAGACTGCCTGACGGAGTCTCACCACCTCTCTGACACAGACCCAGATTCAAGGATACAGTCTTCCCATTGCCCACCACGTTCCCGTCATTGCTCCAGGGGAACACTGGACACAGCAGGTCCTGCATGCGATCACTGGATACAGCAGGTCCTGCATGCAGCCCCTTAGCTGCATGAGGCGGCTCCATCAAACAATAGTATTTACTAAGCATCTATTGTAGGCAGAAGACACAAAACTATGAGCCTAGGGAAGTTCAAGATTAAAAAGACACAACTCTTGCCTGCAAGCAGTTTGCAGTTTACCTGCCTCCTCCCCATTGGATGGAGCCTGAAGCCCACTCATATCTGCAGCTCCCTGCTCTCATCTAGGCCACCTGGGAGGAACGGGGCAGGGGAGCTGTGGATAAGAACCAGAGTTTCATTCTGAATAATGCTGTTACCACAAGGATTTCTCAGTCCCTCG
Organism: Tachyglossus aculeatus; assembly: GCF_015852505.1. Taxonomy (NCBI): domain Eukaryota; kingdom Metazoa; phylum Chordata; class Mammalia; order Monotremata; family Tachyglossidae; genus Tachyglossus; species Tachyglossus aculeatus. The sequence goes on along the minus strand of NC_052075.1, from coordinate 30,965,183 downwards.
ATTCTGGCTTTAATTGGGGAATACCACACTGTTGGACAGTGAAAAAAAGGATTCTGATCTTCAGAAAGGAGGCTGGACTCAAAGTTAAGCATTCTCAGCCATCACTTTCTGAGTTCAACCTCATTCATCTCTGAAATCAGGATATGGATAAGCAACCACTCATTAAAGGTCCCTCAGTCAATCAATTAATCAGTCAATCATATTCATCGAGTGCTTACCGTATGCAGAGCACTGTATTAGGAACTTGGGAGAGTACAGATATAATAATTTAACAGACATATTCCCTGCCCACAACAAACTTACAGTCTAGAGGGGGAATTTACTTGCTTTCTGAAATCTCTCCCAGATGTATCCCTAGGCTTTAGTTTTAAGCACTTGCCAGCCTTGTGGTTTCTAGAACAGACCTCCTCATACTTGGACTCAATGACTGAACGCCTGCGGGGGTCTGTTTAGGGACAGTTGGATGGGGAGGGGGTTCCATGGCCAGAAACTGTTGTGAAGTTGATGAAGAATTCAGAATTAAAAACCAGTTAGGCAAAACCTACTTTAAAACTCCTCCTGTGATCTCCAACCAAAGGCAGCCTCAATCAATCAATCAATCGTGTTTATTGAGTGCTTCCTATGTGCAGAAAACTGTACTAAGTGCTTGGGAGAGCACAGTGTACCAGAATTAGCAGACATACTCCCTGCCCACAATGTGCTTACAGTCTAGAGGGGGCAATCTCAACCTCCTGGGTGACTGATGCTTATGCAAATCAGTTTTCCCTTTGGGAAAGATTATTGAGGAGTAAGTATTTCCCAGTTCTAGAAACTTCTAGGCTTTTCCCCCTAAATCTAGAGGGGAAAGCCCTACCCCTACAACATAGGGGTAGATGTAATCAATCCCATTTTTAGGCCGCAATCCCACTCTCAGATAGGAGGAAACCAGCCTGTCAAGAAAGGCTTGATTTAATATTTTAAATTCAAGACTTTGGTTAGGATAAACAGGAGCAGGACCCAACCCACCTATGCCTTCTGCATTTCTTCCTATCAGACAAGTCTGGTGGATCCCATCAAGGGGAAAAATTGCCTATGTGTCTGCAATGGTAAACCAAGTTCCAATCCCTGGAGTTTAAGTTACTCTCAGTTGTAAGGCCAAACTCCAACTCACCTGAGGTCCCAGATTGGCAAGGCCAGTTGAAGGCAAGACCCATAAATCCAACACAAAGGACTTTCCAATCCACGGAAGGGAGATAAGGGGTCTAAATTGTACTCTCCCAAGTGCTTAGCATAGTGCTCTCACACAGTAAGAACTCAATAAATAGCACTGGTTAATGAAAAGGGATACAGGCACACATTCACGCTGACAGGAGAATAAGAGCATATGAACAGCAGACAAAGGAATGAAGAGTGAGTGACAACTGAAAGTAAGCAACAGTTAGTCAATAGTAGCTACGGTTCAGGGGGAGCCAATTAATTCCATTTCATGGGATTTCGTGGGAAGAGGACGGGTAAGACAGAAAACCTCAGTCTGATACCCGCTCTCCTTCAGGTAGGGGCCCCTGAGTCCCAGGGGTGCCCTGAGGGGCAGAACGTGAAGGCTTCATGAGAGATGGACAGGTTTTGGGCTGTCAGCAGATGCCCTTCATCTAATACCATGGGAAACTCACTAAACAGTTCAATAGCCTCTCCTAAATCATCAGCCATCCATCAGTGATGAGCCACTTGCATTTATTTAGCTTTCTTAGCACACCAGCTTGTCTCCCCAACTCACCACTAGACTCCTTCAGACAAGACCAGGAAGTAATATTTTCCCAACAACAGTCTAACAGCCATGACAATCCAAGGGAATACTTTATCCAGGGCATCCAATTCCCTCTCCATTTCTTAGGAGAATGAATCTGATTGACTCAAGATGGGAAGTACATTTTTGTCCAAACTATTTTCATTAGATTTTTTACTTCGGGCAGATTCTAGTCACTGAATTTAGGTAGAGAGCAGGATAGGAAGGAGAGGAGGTAAGGGGTGGTACTACCAACCCATTCCTGTGCTGTAATTGTTCAAGTCCAAGTGTCTGTTCACACCACGAAGAGTCAGATGTGCTTGAATCCATGAGGAAATGCAGATAAATCCCACTAGTCCAGAGTCAGGAAACTGATGAAGTCTCTTGTAGGGGGTCCAAGGGTAATTAGAGCTGCAGGCCCCAATGTTGGCTGTGGATTCTGGCAGGTGGACAGAGTGTAGAGGAGCATTATAATAATAATAATGGCATTTATTAAGCACTTACTATGTGAAAAGCACTGTACTAAGTACTGGGAAGGTTACAAGGTGATCAGGTTGTCCCATGGTGGGGCTCACAGTCTTAACCCCCATTTTACAGATGAGGTAACTGAGGCACAGAGAAGTTAAATGACTAGCCCAAAGTTACACAGCTGACAATTGGCGGAGCCAGGATTTGAACTCATGACCTCTGACTCCAAAGCCCGTGCTCTTTCCACTGAGCCACGCTGCTCAATCACATGGTCGACTACCCCAGGATCAATCAAACTATTGTATTTATTGAGAGGTTACAATTACTCTCCCCACTTCCAAGCCTCATTGAAGGCACATCTCCTCCGAGAGGCCTTCCCAGACTAACCCCCCCCTTTCCTCATGCTCTGTATACAGAAAGCCCTTAATAAATACTCTTGATTAATTAATTGACTCAAAGTATGCATTACTCACCCCTGAAAACCTCCTTCAATGAGGACCCATCTCCCCGCATCAAGCAGAAACTCCTGACTCTGACTTCAGGGCTCTCTACCAGCTCTCAGTCTTACCTTCCTTCTCTCTCCTCCCACAAAACACTAGCTCCCACTCTTTGTTCCTCTAAAGCTAACCTCTTAACTGTATCTTGTTTCTGACTCTTCACCTCTAACCTATTCTGTACTCCTTCCCCTCTATGTGGAACTCCCACCCCCTTGAAAACTGCCACACCATAAACCTTTCCATCATAAAAGCCTCCTAAACAAACTATCTCTTCCATTAGGCATTCCGCAATTAATCACCACCTCCCTTGTCAAGTCATTCCATTAGTAAACATTAGTAAGCATGGCAATATTAATTTCCCTAATTTATTCATGTTTTGCTTACTTTTCTTGCTACTGGCTCTATCTATGCTTTCCTTTTACTCCCACTGAGTGTGTACTATGTCTATCTCCCCCCATCATCTGCTTATTTCATTCATTCATTCATTCAATCGTATTTATTGAGCACTTACTGTGTGCAGAGCACTGTACTAAGCGCTTGGGAAGTACAAGTTGGCAACATATAGAGACGGTCCCTACCCAACAGTGGGCTTACAGTCTAGAAGTCTAGCTTCAACTATCATCTCTACGCTGATGACACCCAGATCTACATCTCTGCCCCTGCTCTCTCCCCCTCTCTCCAGGCTCGCATCTCCTCCTGCCTTCAGGACATCTCCATCTGGATGTCTGCCCGCCACCTAAAACTCAACATGTCCAAGACTGAACTCCTTGTCTTCCCTCCCAAACCCTGCCCTCTCCCTGAATTTCCCATCTCTGTTGACGGCACTACCATCCTTCCCGTCTCACAAGCCCGCAACCTTGGTGTCATCCTTGACTCCGCTCTCTCATTCACCCCTCACATCCAAGCCGTCACCAAAACCTTCCGGTCTCAGCTCCGCAACATTGCCAAGATCCGCCCTTTCCTCTCCATCCACACCGCTACCCTTCTCGTTCAAGCTCTCATCCTATCCCGTCTGGACTACTGCATCAGCCTTCTCTCTGCTCTCCCATCCTCGTGTCTCTCCCCACTTCAATCCATACTTCACGCCGCTGCCCGGATTGTCTTTGTCCAGAAACACTCTGGGCATGTTACTCCCCTCCTCAAAAATCTCCAGTGGCTTCCAATCAATCTGCGCATCAGGCAGAAACTCCTCACCCTGGGCTTCAAGTCTGTCCATCACCTCGCCCCCTCCTACCTCACCTCCCTTCTCTCCTTCTACTGCCCAGCCCGCATCCTCCGCTCCTCCGCCGCTAATCTCCTCACTGTGCCTTGTTCTTGCCTGTCCCGCCATCGACCCCCGGCCCACGTCATCCCCCGGGCCTGGAATGCCCTCCCTCTGCCCATCCGCCAAGCTAGCTCTCTTCCTCCCTTCAAGGCCCTACTGAGAGCTCACCTCCTCCAGGAGGCCTTCCCAGACTGAGCCCCTTCCTTCCTCTCCCCCTCGTCCCCCTCTTCATCCCCCCCCATTTTACCTCCTTCCCTTCCCTACTGCACCTGTATATATGTATATATGTTTGTACATATTTGTTACTCTATTTATTCATTTATTTTACTTGTACATATCTATTCTATTTATTTTCTTTTGTTAGTATGTTTGGTTTTGTTCTCTGTCTCCCCCCTTTAGACTGTGAGCCCACTGTTGGGTAGGGACTGTCTCTATATGTTGCCAACTTGTACTTCCCAAGCGCTTAGTACAGTGCTCTGCACACAGTAAGCACTCAATAAATACGATTGATGATGATGATGATGATAGAAGGGGGAGTCAGAGAACAAAACAAAACATATTAACAAAATAAAATAAATAGAACATGTACAAATAAAATAAATAAATAAATAAAGTAATAAATACATACAAACATATATACAGGTGTTGTGGGGAGGGGAAGGAGGTAAGGCAGAGGGGATGGAGTGTAAACCCCTTGAAGGTAGGGAACATATTTTCTGCTTTAATTCCATCCTTGCAAACACCCAAGGTAGGCAGTCAGTCAACACTGATGATCATAGTATTTATTCTTTATCTACCTCAGCACGTAGTAATCACTCAATAAATACCACAATCAATGATCATAATAACGATGATGATGAGGAGGAGGAATTCTTTCTGTCAATGACTGACCTGCTTTGGCTTAAGATTTTTATTAGTAAAACTAGTAATAATAATAATTGTGGTATTTGCTGAGCATTTACTATGTGCCAAGCACTGTACTAAGTGCTAAGGTGGATACGGGATAATTAGGTCAGACCCAATGCTTGTCCTAAACAGGGTTCATAGTCTAAGTAGGAAAACAACTATTGAATCCCCACTTTATAGATGAAGAAACTGAGGCACAGAGAAATTAAATGACTTGCCCAAAGTCCCACAGCAGACAAGAAGTGGAGCCTGGATTAGAACCCAGGGGCTCTGACTCTCCAGTCAATGCTCTTTCCACTAGGCTACACTGTTTCAATGTTGATGTTGCAGGTTGATTTTCATTTTTGCAAATGTCAATGATTTACTTTAGGACATTTGATTTTAGGTGCTCTAGAGTGTCCTCAAACAAGACAGGTGCCAAGTGTTACTCTCCAAAGGAAAGGTTGAACAGTGCTGGTCTGGCAATTCCACAAAAACTGCTGCTACCCCTGCCCCCCAGCAAATCAATCAATCCGTGGTATTTCTTTCACGCTTACTGGGACAACAGCACTTTACTAAGTGCTTAGGAGAGTATCAATCAATCAATCAATCATATTTATTGAACACTTACTGTGTGCAGAGCACTGCATTAAATAATAACAATGATGGTACATATGATGGTACTCAGTACATATTTATTACTCTATTTATTTATTTATTTATTTTACTTGTACATTTCTTTCCTATTATTTTATTTTGTTGGTATGTTTGGTTCTGTTCTCTGTCTCCCCCTTTTAGACTGTGAGCCAACTGTTGGGTAGGGACTGTCTCTATGTGTTGCCAATTTGTACTTCCCAAGCGCTTAGTACAGTGCTCTGCACATAGTAAGTGCTCAATAAATACGATTGATTGATTGATTGATTGATTGGTATTTGTTAAGCACTTACTATGTGCAAAGCACTGTTCTAAGCACTGGGGAGATACAAGGTGATCAGGCTGTCCCACGTGGGGCTCACAGTCTTAATCCCCATTTTACAGATGAGGGAACTGAGGCACAGAGAAGTTAAGTGACTTGCCCAAAGTCACACAGCTGACAACTGATGGAGCCGGGATTTGAACTCATGACCTCTGACTCCAAAGCCTATACTCTTTCCACTGAGCCACACTGCTTCTCTATAATAATGGCATTTATTAAGCGCTCACTATGTGCAAAGCACTGTTCTAAGCGCTGGGGAGGTTACAAGGTGATCAGGTTGTCCCATGTGGGGCTCACTGCCTTAATCCCCATTTTCCAGATGAGGTCACTGAGGCGCAGAGAAGTTAAGTGACTTGCCCAAAGTCACACGGCTGACAAGTGGCGGAGCCGGGTAGCTATCAAGTGCTTACAGGGTACAAATTCAAGTGCATCGTTGACACAGAAGAGAGGGGAAATGAGGGTTTAGTAAATGAGGCCTCTTGGAGGAGATGCGATTTTAGGAGGAGTTAGAACATGGGGAGAATGATGGCCCAATTTATATGAAAGGGGAAGGAGTCCCAGGCCAGACAAGATCCCGTTCATGTTTTTCATATTGAAAAGTTTATTTATTTATCTGTTTCCCCCTTTATACTTTAACTTCATTATGGGGAAACAGATATTAATATAAATAAATAAATAATAAGGACCACCGCAGAACTTCTGTTGCCTGAACAACTCTCGCTTCCCTCCCACAGCCTGAGAACAAGGTCTCAGCTCAAGCACAAAGATAAACTTGTCAACATGAAAAACATGAATGGGACCTTGTAGATTAAGTTCTTAATAAAAAAATGCCCAAACAAAGCACCGTTGTTCAAGAAGAAGTGAGCTAACGGAGAATCCCCAAAGACTTAATCAATCAATCAATCAATCATATTTATTGAGCGCCTACTGTGTGCAGAGCACTGTACTAAGCACTTGGGAAGTACAAGTTGGCAACATAAAGAGAGACAGTCCCTACCCAACAGTGGGCTCACAGTCTAAAAGACTTAAAACAATTTTAATCACTTAGTTAAAGCTTGTTCCAAGGAACAACTGTGAAGGCACACATAAATTAGCCTAGGATCGTACCTGAGTGCAAAACTAAAGCATTTTACATTGATTTCACAAAGTTACGGTTCAATTTAAATATCAGATAGGATTTGTTAATTTCATCTACAAATCAAGAAAGTAGCTTAATCATACATTCCTTTGATTATCACAACTTACTCTCATTAGGTGAGTACACGATAATTAGCTTAGTTACTGGGTATGCCAATTATATATTCAATACCAATCAAGCGAATGAAACATGAACGCACCCAAGGTATTGACTGAAATTCGTTTATCAGCCTCCCCCCATATCCCATGATACTTGTTGTCTCTACAAAGGCTCTTGCTATGTCAATTCTCTGGTGCTCCCTTGCCCTAATGAGTCTTGACAGGTGTTTGCTGACAGGCCCAGGGCACAGAAACCCGGTGACTGAGAGGTCCAATTTGTTCCCATGCTGGGCACCTGTCCCTGGAACAGTCTAAGGGAAGGTGCAAATTTAGCTCATTCTCGAAAAAGGCAACAACCAACTCAAATCCAAAGGAATATTACGTATTTTTCATTCACTGTGGGATGGAGAGAGATGAAAGCACCCACCTAACACCATCCCAACTGGACATACACAACATCCATAAAATCTTCCCAAAAAGCCTGACAACTTTATGACAAAATAATGGACTGAATGGCCAGGCTGGGAGTGGGTCTTGACAGGGATCAGTGGAACGCAGTAAGGGAGGAAAAGGGGATCCAACTGCGGCTACTTTACATCCTTCCATTCATGGTAACTTTTCCCCCAAATGTTGACTAGAGTCATTTTGTCCAGCAGGAAGTGATGTTCTGAGAATCTGAGGGAATTTCTTAAATGTATAATCTTGCCTTGAAAATGATACTTGCTGATTAGGAAAAACTACAGTTGTAATAGAAGCAGCATGATCTAGCAGATAGAGAAAGATCTGGGTTCTAATCCCGGCTCCACCACTTGTCTTCTGTGTGATTTTAGGCAAGTTACTTCTCTTTTCTGTGTCTCAATTATCCCATCTGTAAAATGGGGATTAAAAGTCTGAGCCCCATATGGGACAGGGACTGTGTCCAACTTGATAAACTTGTATCCATCCCAGCACTTAGTAGAATGCCTGGCACACAGAATTTCAAAGCTCTCCATCACCTTGCCCCCTCTTACCTCACCTTTCTTCTCTCCTTTTACATCCCAGCCTGCACATAGCCTAGCTCCTCTGGTGCTAACCTTCGCACTATGCCTCGTTCTCGCCTGTTCTGAATTTGGCTCCTGGACCATGGAACTGCTGGCCTGGAACGCCCTCCGTCCTCAAATCTGCCAAACAATCGCACTTTCCCCTTTCAAAGCCCTACCGAAGGCTCACCTCCTCCAAGAGACCTTCCCAGACCAAGCCCCCCTTTCCTCAGCTCCCCCTCCCTTCCGTGTCACCTCAGCTCACTTGCTTTGCTCTATTCCCCTCTCCCCGCCCCACAGCCCTTGTGTATATATGTACATATCTATAATTTTATTTATTTATGTTAATGCCTGTTTACTTGCTTTGATGTGTATACATCTATAATTCTATTTATTTATATTGAGGCCTGTTTACTTGTTTTCATGTCTGTCTCCTCCCTTCTAGATTGTAGGCCCAATACGAGCGGGGATTGTCTCTCTTTACTGTTGAATTGTACTTTCCAAGCATTTAGTACACAGAAAGCACTCAATAAATATGATTGAATGAATGAATAAATGCCATTAAAAGAAAATAGAGGACCCCAGGGCTCTAAAAGATTTCAGAGGTCATGTAATCCAACCCTTTGCCTTCAGTCAGGTGGATGACTAACCTATCCAGGAAGACGGGAGTCTGTTCTTCCCTTAAAGATCACATCTTCCCAACTTGTACTTCCCAAGTGCTTAGTGCAGTGCTCTGCACACAGTAAGTGCTCAATAAATACAATTGAATGAATGAATCTTCCCTTGGTTGCCTATTTCAGTATCCCAGTGTGTTATCACTCTTGACAGTCAGAACATTCTTCCATGTATCTGAGCAGAATCTCTCTGGGGCTCAGGAAAGATGAATGTGAAAAGGGCCATGTGGTTCTCAGTGGAATTGGAACTGGAGTCCCTTCAGAGAAAGACCCCATTCCCTTAGCTTCTTTCCTCCAGGAACCCCAGTTCCTTTCCTCTTAGACCTTGTCTTCCAACCTTTTACCACTTTTTTTCTCTACTCTGAATCCTCTCCACGTTCTTTTAAAAGCACAATGGATAGGCATGGATAGTGATCAGTATTTGATCACTTCCCAGCTCTTATCCATCACATTTCTGGTGACCAACCCCTATAATAATAATACTAATAATAATGGCATTTATTAAGCGCTTACTATGTGTAAAGCACTGTTCTAAGTGCTGGGGAGGTGACAAGGTGATCATGTTGTCCCACGGGGGGCTCACTGTCTTAATCCTCATTTTACAGATGAGAGAAGTGAAGCCCAGAGAAGTGAAGTGACTTGCCCAAAGTCACACAGCTGACAATTGGCAGAGCCGGGATTTGAACCCATGACCTCTGACTCCAAAGCCCGTGCTCTTTCCACTGAGCCACACTGCTTCTCTATGCTTCTCTATTCCCGATGCCAAGTTCACACTACATAGCTGACTCATTCTACCTGTGGCCGACTATGACCCCCCAAGTCTTTTTCCTCTGTCCTTTTCAGAGCATAGTTGGTGGTTCTTTTCTAGGGTTGTGTTACCATTTCTGTTTGAAACATAATGGTATGGGTCATTTCTTGACATTCAAAAACCATTCAAAATTCAGCACACAGGTAGGATTTCCTCAATTATGTCTATAGAGAAAAATGACAATGTCATTTCCTCATATTTCACCAGAGGGTGGCCTCCCTGAACGAGGGGTGTAGTCATGAACGAGCCTACTCGTGAGCAATAGGTTGACTGAGCCCTGTACTCCATTTGATCCTCCTTCATTGCAGGCTCTGACCCTTTCCTGAGCATCACAACCTCAGGGAGAAACGGGTTTTAAAGAATGGAGGCCACTTCTTCCTGGGTGCTCTACGGGGAAATCACCTTGAGCTTTCCAGTTTCTTTCATCTCCACATGAGAAACCACACCGGTCTTCTGTTACTTTCTGTTACCTTCCGACTCTCACACAGAGCACGCAGGGACCATCTCCTTCCCGTTAGAGCCAGTTCGGGGATGAAATCGAAGTAGAACTGGCCCCTTTAGGACTGTGATTGCCCCCAAAGAAGGCAGACCTCTCCCTTAAAGGTAAACACACAACATTGTTCTTCTCAGGGGCTAATCAGTAAGGAGTTCGACTAATCTCCACCTCCCATCTATCACCCACTCTCCTTATGGGGATATCGTTTTATCTGCTCACTTTCTGCATAGTTGGTGGTTACTTCTTGTATCTGTGCTCTTCCCCTTATTCCCATGGCATATTTACAACATGCGCCTGCCAATGTCCCCGTCAGAATGTGAGCTCCTCGAGGGCATGTCCTCTGCTTCTATCAAATGCTCCCCAAAATCCAGGACAGCACTCTGCAGACATTAAATGCCCAGACTGTGTTCTTCACAGAGTGAGGACCCATTACAGTACTCTGCTCATACATACTGATGGCCATCTGACTAGCAGTTAGTAGAAAACGGTGCAATTAGAGGTAAAGTTGCATTTTTAATTGGCCCGCCCCCATGATGGATGAGATTAACAGCCTTTCTCAGCAAGTCCACCTCCCTTAAGTCTACAAAGTAAACAAAAGCTAGACAGATGCCCAGCAGAGCCCCGAACTCAAGGAAGGAGAATATGGTAAGGCCGGCGAGGTGCCCAAAACAGTTTTCAACTGCCCCAGACCCAACATCACCTCCTAGATTGAGTCCCAGGGGTTCCCATCAGGCGTCAAGGGGGTTTGGCAGATAGGAATGCCTTTCCAGCCCTTTTAATCCCACTCTCTGGGTAAAGCCAGGTTTTAGAATGAACAATCACTTTCCAAAAGGACCACTCATCACGAACCTCCTCCGAAGGAAGAAAGAGAGGCTGGAGACAAGAGCCGGAAAACCAGGCAGGCCTGTTTCATTTATTGCACCCTGAACAGCAATGTCACTTAACAGACAGGCTGTCCTAGCCAACCAGACGGGAGCGGCTGAGAGGGCTTCGTACTGGCCCGGCAAAGCCATTGGGCATCTCTGGGGAGCAGTTGGAGGGGGGTTGGGGGGAGGGTCAGTTATTAATGACGGCCGAACAGGCGGCAGCACCATGTCAGTACGACAACCGATCGGGTGAGCGATGCAGCAGTAACCACCATGGAAACAAGGGGAAACCAAATGAACTAGCAGCCAATCTCTCTCTGTGCACCGGATCGGAAGCTGCAGCCAGCCAGCCAGACACAGAGCGCTGGCTAATGTGAGGGATGGGATCCTAGCTGGCTGGCAGCCTGCTGCTTCTCTCTCTGCTCTTTAGCTTCTATAGGGAGAGCTCGAGAAATGCATGTACATTTGCACCGAGCACTCCATCTATAAACCCTTTGCGGGCACACTGTTACTCGCGCCCTGGCAAGAACACACTATGTGACTCCTCCGAAAGGAACTAAAGCATCCCATAATACGGAGACCAGAGGAACCAACCAACACTGAAACTGCGGCCGTTGGGTAAGTCCTTTTTTGCTCTTATTGAAATGCTTTGGCTTCTCATTGATTTGATATTTATTTTTCAAGTACCAACCTTCCCAGCCCCCCTTTTCCCTTTGTGTTTTCTTCAACCTGCATTGCCTGGGCTTTTCCTCCATTTGAATTTACAGCAGTAATGCCAATGCAAATTTCCTTCAGCTTGGGGTTTTCTCATTGCGTTTGGGGGCTTTTTCGGGGTGCATTCTAGATGCTCGAATGCTCTCACTCAATGATGAGAGGGAGCCGGAGACTGACAGAAAGGGAAAGAGGGAGACAGAGAGGGAGAGGAACAGGCAGCAAGCAAGCCTTTTCCCTTATCTCCATTACATTCCCTATGTAAAAGCAAATCCCAGCCATCTGGGCTTTGAGACAGATAAACCAGCACACGCCCAGGATGGTTCTTCCTAGGCTCCAGTGGGTAAATTGAGGCAAATCCTGCTGGATGCCGGAACCTAAAACCACTGAGGACCCAGGCTGAATGCACTGGATACCAACTGCTATTGAATTTCTGCCAAGCTACAGCTTAAGGATTGTGGTAAATGACCTCCCTTTTAAAATCCCCCTCTCCCGGCAGAGGCAGAGGGGACGGAGTGATGTCTGATTGCTAATGCAGCCGGAACTGATGTTGCTGGTAACAGGGACCCAGGCGCCAGAAGAGTTCTAATCTTCTGTGGTAATTAAAAGGATCTCAGCAGGACGGCTTGAATGTGCATTTTCCATTTAATAAGATGGTTTGCTCCCATCACCCGCTCCATTCCCCTGGCCGTTACTGAGCTGGAGAGCTCAGAACGGTTCCCATTTAGTTTATAACAATCTGCCTTTGTTTTCTTGGTTCTCATGTTCGTCTCATCAGGGCTGTACAGGATGTCGAATTTTCCTCGTCAACGGCCGAGCTTGGGGGTTGGCTAGGCAATCCACAAGAGGGGATTCCAGTCTTTATCAGGAAACATTAAAAAAAGCCCTGTGAGCTGGCTTGGTACTTTGAAATTCCTCTCTCTTTAGCTAGAAGACCCCTGGCACCCTTGAGACAGTACCTCACTCAGAGAAGTCAGTCGGCTTCCATGGAACAGGGATCCGTGCCACTCCGGGTTCAGTTCATGTACAATTCCCAGCCAGGCCAAAGGCACACACGCATTCTGAAAGCCCAGGCTAAAGTGCGGGTTAAAACATGTACCAGCCACATAATGGGCATTCAATATACAGGAAAAAAAGTCCCTGTGTTCAAATCTCACCTCCTGAGGTGCCCACCCCTAAGCAATTATTTGTTACCAGCTAAGCAAGTGCCAGAAGGGGCCCGTTTGTCCTTAGCAAGATAAACACTCATTTTGTACGACCATCCTCTCCGAAGCCATGTTCGGCTTAGTTTACAGCATAAGACGCACCCCAAAGACAGAAATCAGTCAGAGCTGCCCTTCCATCTTTACATCAACCTGTCCAAAACCGAATTGTTGAGCAAGCCAAAGGCAGAAAGTCAGTCAATCCAGGCAACCCGTGTAAGTGATGGTCAGGAAGCTTCCCTGACAGCGGGCTGGTGCATTCCATCTTCCTGGGGAAAAGGAGTGAGTTTATGGAGAGTTTTCCCTCTCTGGGTGGAAAGGCATGAAAGCCTTCAATCTGGAGCTGGATGGTTAGCTTACCAGCTTCAGGTGCTCCATGCGGTCAACTTGGAAACTGAGACATCAATGCTCCTGGGCAATGAGCCTCCCTCACCTTGCTTAAAACACGGCGGGCAGAGCCCAGCATGGGCACTCTCGTTCCCAGCCCTCTGCCTGGGGTGGCAGGCGTCAAGTGCCAACTCCTGAGCAAGGGGGCCAAAAGGCAGCCCCGCTCCCAGGAACAGGGTTAGGGTAACTTTTCCCAGGAAATCAAACTCACGTGCAAACAATACTGAACCAAGGCGGGCAGATTGTCTTCTTATATGAGAATGACCAGCCCGTGGAAATATGCCACTCCCAGATTTGAAGTGACGTCCTGCCGCCTCCTCCCACCCCTATCTCACCCGCCTAGGGTTGCCTGTAGGACCGTATCTTCCCAGTGATCGATCCGCTCCACCCACTCCGCAGCTTACCCACGCCTTCAACCAGTGGGCCTGGCCTGGACTAGCCCAGTCAGCCCATCGTCCCGGATTGGCAGCCTGGCTCCAGAACCTCCCAGCACAGCAGCTCGGGCCATGGCAGCTGCTCTGTAGTGGCAGCACACGTCACCGGCAGTGGGCTTGGTCGAAATACCCAGGCCACGGAGTATTTTGACTTTGGAGCGAATGATGCCGGATTCTAATAAACATAGCCACCTGCTTAGACGGCCTTATAGCGTCGACTAGAATCACTTCCTAACAGACTGAGGAACGTGCAAAAAGTCCAAATTTATGATTTGCAAAATGCATATGCAAATTAATTTAATGTTGATGAAAGTAAAAATAAGCTGAATTTCATCAAGTGAAATAAAGACGGCAGCTGAACAGGCTTCTAAACAAACTGGGAGCCGCTAAAAGGGTTTACGTAGGAGACGCCTTTGGCGTCGTTGCTCAGAACTAATGTGAGCGTGGTCACCGATGGCAGCTAGGCAGCCGAGGGATGGCAGCAGGAATTCCAACCTCCCTACTTCTGGATGGAAGCCCCCAGTGAACGACTCAAAACCTCCACGCAGCCTAGGGCTCCCTCCTAAAGGGGGAGAGATGTGGGCAGAATGGGAGCCTGGCTGTCTGGGCTCAGCCCATCATGTGTCATCTCATGAGTCATTAAACCAGAAAAAGCAGGTAAACATCGGGAGAGAGAGCAAATGCATCTTCTGTGCCCTGTCGGAGAGAAACACTTCACCAGCTCTGGCAGCATATGCTCTGTGCAGAGCAGTGGGAAAATTAGTAGCGACGCCAAAAAATGGACACGAAATGCTCAGGGAGGGAGTTAGGGACGGGGTGAAGCGCTGATGAAAACAGAACCGGGGTGCCCAGCATGGACGCAACTGGTACTTACCCAAGGCAGTGTCCAGCCCACTTCTTACACAGAGCCATCCCAAGTCAATAAGATGTGAACCAAAGTTTGTGGACGGTAAAATGATCGGCAAGGGACGGAGCAGGGTTCTGTAGAGATATCAACAGGCCTGTTGCTGACTGTCAGGATTAGGAAAGCAGCATGGCCTAATGGAAGGAACAAGGGCCCAGGAGTCAGAGGATCTGGATTCAAATCCCGACTACCACAAACCTGCTGTGTGACCTTGGATAAGTAGCTTAACTTCTCTGGGTCTCAGTTCCCTCCTTTGCAAAATGGGGATTCAATATCTGTTTTCCCTCCCACTGAGACTGTGAGCTCCATGTGGGACCTGATTATCTTGTCTACCCCACCGCTTAGCCCAGGTGCTTGGCACATATATATATATTGGCACACATATATATTATATATATATATATATATATATATAATGGTATTTGTTAAGCACTTACCATGTGCAAAGCACTGTTCTAAGCACTGGGGGATACAAGGTGATCAAGGTTGTCCCATGTGGGGCTCACAATCTCAATCCCCATTTTACAGACAAGGGAACCGAGGCCCACAGAAGGCACTTAGCAAAAACCACTATTATTACTATTACTATTTTATTATTATTATTATTAGGAAGACTGTGAGTATTTTCAGGAATCACTCCCTGTATAGCGTATTGGAAAAATAGGCGTGTTCTTACTAACATCTTAGATAGGCTGCTATTAGGAAATTAGGGAATGTTCTTCTGACAGCTTGCATCTACTTGGGGAAGAACGCAACTGTGATGTTTCACTATCAATCAGTCAATCAGCCAATAGCATTTATTGTGGGCAGGAATTGGGTCTCCCAACTCTTTTGTATTGAGCTTACCCAAGTGCTTAGTCCACTGCTCCACACAGAGTAAATTCTCAATTAATACCATTGATTACACACTCACTCTATGCAGAGCACATACCTAAGTCCTTGGGAGAGTATAAGCAGCGTGGCTCAGTGGAAAGAACCCGAGCTTGGGAGTCAAGAGGTCATGGGTTCGAATCCCAGCTCTGCCACACATCTGCTGGGCAAGTCACTTAACTTCTCTGAGCCTCAGTTCCCTCATCTGTAAAATGGGGATTAAGACTGTGAGCCCCACGTGGGACAACCTGATCACTTTGTATCCCCCCCCAGCACTTAGAACAGTGCTTTGCACATAGTAAGCGCTTAACAAATGCCATCATTATTATTATAGTAAAGACACATGATCTCTGACCTCAAGGAGCTTACAATCTAGTGAGGAAGAAATGGTGATGTCTAGACATGCAGCACCAGTCAAAGAGTGCATACTATAGTATAGTGTGAGGGTGCATCAGTGAGGGGGTCATCATTCATTCATTCAATCATATTTATTGAGCGCTTACTGTGTGCAGAGCACTGTACTAAGCGCTTGGGAAGTACAAGTTGGCAACATATAGAGACGGTCCCTACCCAACAGTGGGCTCACAGTCTCGAAGGGGGAGACAGAGAACAAAACAAAACATATTAACAAAATAAAATAAATAGAATATATATAAGTAAAATAAATAGAGTAATAAATATATAAAAAATATATACATATATACAGGTGCTGTGGGGAAGGAAAGAAGGTAAGGCGGGGGATGGAGAGTGGGAGGAGGAGGAGAGGAAGGAGGGGGCTTAGTCTGGGAAGGCCTTCTGGAGGAGGTGAGCTCTCAGTAGGACTTTGAAGGGAGGAAGAGAGCTAGTTTGGCGGTTGTGTGGAGGGAACATCAGGAACAGAACCCCCCACAAATAGGAGAACCGAGCATATTATTCATGGAGAGTCTTTGTTCAGCAAGCCCTGGCAGCTGGGAACATAGCCTGCATTTGTATAATTGACGAAACTGTAAAAAACCTGTGGGCCACTACTGTAATTCATCCCTGGGTCTCCAGGAGAGCGGTGCCTTTTTAGTAGGGAAATAGTACTGAGGCAGAGTCAGGATGAGCAGAAGTGGAAGAGATGCGTTCAGGGACAGGAAAGAAAAGACTCGGCCTGGGCTCCCTGGTACGACTGTCCAAAGTCAACAGCCACATTTCAACAGCAGTCCATTTACAAACAGTAACCAATCAATGAAACCAATCGTTACCCAGAAACTGAGACCAGAGAATAATGTGAATCTTCCGCAACATGACTGACTTACACTGCCTGACTATTTCCAAAGCCAGGAGAAGGATCACTGAGACAATCACATTGATCAGGTAGCTTTTCCTCTTAGCTTTGTTCTGTTTCACTGCTGAAAATTTTCCACTGGCATGGAAAATTGCATCCATGCATCCATGCATCCCTCCCTCTCTCCCATCTCAGGGCAGCATGGGAGAGGCCTTCAGAAGGGTAAAGCTCAGTCTCACTCCACAGTGGCTAAGTTTAGGGGAAAAGCACCTGTGTGGCTCATCCTGAACTAGGCGGGTGCATGTCTAACTTCTTTTATTGAAGAGAGAGCCCTAGGATGGATGGACTCAGGACATACCGAATATAATAATAACAATAATAATTGCGGTATTTGTTAAGCGCTTACTTTGTGCCATGCACTGTACTGAGTGCTGGGGTGGGCAAATTGGGTTGGACACAGTCCCTGTCCCACATCGGGCTCACAGTCTTAATCTCCATTTTACAGAAGAGGTGACCGAGGCTCAGAGAAGTTAAGTAACTTGCCCAACATCACACAGGAGACAGGTGGCGGAGCCGGGATTAGAACCAGGTTCTTCTGTTTCTCAGGCCTGTTCTCTATCTACTAGACCACTCTGCGTGCTTGGATTCAGTGTGGAGAAGCAGCGTGGCTCAGTGGGAAGAGCCCGGGCTTTGGAGTCAGAGGTCACGGGTTCAAATCCCTGCTCCGCCACTTGTCAGTTGTGTGACTCTGGGCAAGTCACTTCACTTCTCTGGGCCTCAGTTCCCTCATCTGTAAAATGGGGATTAAGACTGTGAACCCCCCACAGGACGATCTGATCACCTTGTAACCTCCCCAGCACTTAGAACATAGCACTGTGTGCTTGGCATATAGTAAGCGCTTAATAAATGCCATTATTATTATTATTATTATTATTCTTGGGGTGAAACCAATGATCAGCTGAAAAGGAGGAAACCTGTATTTAAGTCACCCCCAGATCACAGGACTGAAGCCCACTTTTACTGGAATCAAATTCCTGGAATTCACCATGAGGGATATCGAGGGGTTTGACACAGTTATTTAGCTGTTGAGACCCATGAGATACAGGGACCATATACAATTCCCACTTGCATATTTTCTCCCAGAACTCAGTACAGTAAGCACTTAATAAATACTGTTACTAATACTATTACTACTATTAAACTCTGGTTTTATGAACCAAAAGAGGCCTTTAGCTAAAGCAATGGACAAATACTTTGACAGTTCTACCCAAAATGAACTTCCAATTACCTTTCCTTTTGTGCCACGTATGCTGAGATCCATGCTGAGATGGAGGATGAAAGAATAAAAATAAAACTAGGAACTTGAAAAATTCTCATGGGACTAACACATAAGACATCAAGCTATCCATCAATCAGTGGTATTTATTGAGTGCTTACTGTGTGCTGAACAGTGTACTAAGATTGGGAGAGTGGTTTTTTTAATGGTGTTTGTTAATCAATCAATCAATCAGTGGTGTTTACTGAGCACTTACTATGTACAGAGCACTGTACTAAGCTCTTGGGAGAGTACAGTACAACAGAATTAGCAGACACATTCCCTGCCCATAATGAGGCTTACAGTCTTACTTAATCTGTACCAGGCACTGTTATTAAATGCTGGGGTAGATACAAATTAATCAGGTTGGACACAGTCTATGCCCCACATGGAGCTCGTAGTCTTAATCCCCATTTTGCAGATGAGGTAACTGAGGCAGAGAGAAGTGAAGTGATTTGCCCAAGGTCATAGAGCGGACAAGTGGCCGAGCTGGAATTAGAACCAATGTCCCTCTGATTCCCAGGCTCGTGCTTTATCCACTGGACAAAGCTGCTTTTCCAGAGTTGGTAGACATGTTCCCTGGCCACAGCGACCTTACAGCATGGCAAAGTGGATAGAGCAGGGGAATGGGCATCTAATGGTCATGGGTTCTAATTCTGCTGTGCCACCTGTCTGCTGTGTGACCTTGGGCAAGTCACTTCACTTCTCTATGCCTCAGTTACCTCATTTGTGAAATTGGGATTAAGACTGTGAGCCCCATATGGGACAGGGATTAGGTTCAACATGATTACTTTCTATCTCCTCTAGTGCTTAGAACATTACTCGGCACATAGTAAGCACTTAACAACCACCATTATCATTATTTATTATTACAGTCTGGGGGGGATTTCAGTCTAGAGGGGAAAATAATTGTGTTATTTGTTAAGTGCTTACTAAGTGCCAAGCACTGTACTAAGCACTGGGGTAAACACAAGATAATCAGGTCCCACATTGGACTCATAGTCCAAGCAGAAGGGAGGCCAGATATTGAATCCCCTTTTGCAGATGAGGGAACTGAGAATGAGAAGTTAAGTGACTTGCCCTAGAACACAGAGCGGGCAAGTGGCAGAGCTTGGATTAGAACCCAGGTCCTCTGATTCCCAGGCCTGTGCTCCTTTCATTAGGCCACGGTGCTTCCCTACTGGCTTTTCTTGGAAACCATCTTCCCTGCCAAGGGAGGAAATCGGAAAAACTCCAGGGTCTGGCAGCTGCCTCCGCACCCCTACCTCCCACCCAACCCCCAGAAATGTGTTTTCCATTTGTGATAAATTTGCTAGCATGCCCCTAGTGCAGAGTATCTCAAAGAAGCCTTCCCTAACTAACTTCATGAACCTCTCATCTTCTTACCATCTCTCTGTGTCATCTGTGCATTTGGGTCAGTACCAGCCAAGCACTTCGACGCTCACCCTATCCACACCCCCACAACATTTGCGGACATTCCCTTACCTGTAATTTATTTTATTGTCTGTCTCCCACACTGAGTTGCAAGTTCCTTAAAGGCAGGGATCATGGCTACCCACTCTATTGTATTGTACTCTCCCCAGCCCTCAGTACAATCAGTGAATCAAGTAGCTCCCTTAAAGAATCCCTCCCTTGATTAAGGCATGGTAAAAGGGAAAGGTCTCTGAGCAAATGACTCCCAGATATCTGCAATTTCTCAACTTTATCCCGTACACACTTTCTTGAAGGACCTTTCCAGGTTAATAACAACCAGGGCATTAAGAAATAAACGAAAGTCACTCAAGGCTTTTTCCAAGGTTGAAATGACAGTTTAAGTTCAGTCAGAATAGACGTTTCACAGGAAACCAAATGTCTGCTCATGGGGAAAATATTCCTGTGCCAGAGAGCAGAAGCGACTGGCAAAGTCTGGCTGAACCAATTATGAGTTGACATCATCAAGCAGCACAGTTTCCCTCAGAAAGGCTGCAGAATCCAACAGCAGAAACTTCTTCCCTAGGTTTGTGTGACCTGGGCCAGGGTGTGAGGCAGAGGAAGACACCCTCGTTCAGTGAATACTGTGGGGGTCTCTTGGAAAAATGCCATGGGGATGTAGGACTCAGCTTTGCTACTTAATCTTGTAGCTACCTGGTTACACAGAGACCAAAAAAAAAGACACATCTTCCCAGAGACATACACACACAGACTCTTACAAAGGCACTTAGGTTCATATTCCTTGGAGAAGCAGCATGGCTCAGTGGAAAGAGCCCGGGCTTAGGAGTCAGAGGTCATGGGTTCAACCCTCGGCTCTGCCAATTGTCAGCTGTGTGATTTTGGGCAAGTCACTTAACTTCTCTGTGCCTCAGTTACCTCATCTGTAAAATGGGGATTAAAACCGTGAGCCCCCCGTGGGACAACCTGATCACCTTGTAACCTCCCCAGTGCTTAGAACAGTACTTTTCTAGACTTTGAGCCCACTGTTGGGTAGGGACCATCTCTATATGTTGCCAACTTGTACTTCCAAGTGCTTAGTACAGTGCTCTGCACACAGTAAGCGCTCAATAAATACGATTGATTGATTCACACATAGTAAGTGCTTAACAAATACCATCATTATTATTATTATTCCTTAAGCCCTTTGTTACAGCCCAACAGCCCTTTTCCACACATCCTATTGTCTACTGCTTCTCCTGTTTGTAATTTATCTTAATGTCTGTCTTCATTAGATTATTAGCTACTTGTGGGAAGGGAACATGTCCACCAACTCTGTGGTATAGTACTCTCCCAAGCACTTAGTGCAGAGCTCTGCACACTGTAAGTGCTCAATAAATACCACTGATTGATTGATTGAGGCACAAGCCACTCAGGCCTATCTAATATCTTTCTCAGGATTGGAGATTCAACACTAGCTTAGAGTATAACATTTTTCTGACAAGTCTAAGATTAATAATTGTGCCACTTGTTAAGTACTTTATTAGGTACCATGCATTGGGCTGAGCTCTACAGTATATACAATACAGGATGGATTCCATGCAAGTTGGCATCTGAAAGGTGAACCTGGCAGACTGTTGGATAGATCCAACCTTCTCTGACCCTTTCTCCTTTGCTTCTTTTGTTTCAGTGGAAGCTCAGGACCCTCCCACCCTCACCCATCCTCCACCAGAGCCAGGGTCGGTCCCTTTGAGGCCTGGAATTTGACCTCTATAAGAGAAACTGTGTTCTACCCTGATGAGTTCCACTCCACGCTAACGGCAAGCCTGGTCTGGGGGTCTGGTTTTCCCTTCTTTAAATGGAATGAATTTCCCAAATTGGCGAGCACAAGCCATTTGGAAGCTGGATTCTGAGCGCAGGTTCTGAGGGCCAATCTTGATTTCAAGAGGGCAGAGTTGGACCCACCCTTCCTCCCTGAGGAAAGGAATGCAGCATTAGGCTGTAGATGTTGAAATGCACCCAGAAAATGGGACTCCAACCCAGAATAATAGTTATGGTAGGTGTTGAGTGCTTACTATATGGCAAACACTGTAGAAAGAGCTGGAGTGGATATAGAATAATAATAATTCTGGTATTTGTTAAGCACTTACTATGTTCTAGGCACTGTACTAAGCAATGGGGTGTATACTAGCAAATCAGGTGGGACACAGCCCCTGTCCCATGTGGGGTCCACAGTTTTGATCCCCATTTTACAGATGAGGAAACTGAGGCAAAGAGAAGTGAAGTGACTTGCCCAAGGTCATACAGCAGTCAAGTGGCAGAGCTGGACTTAGAACCCACAACCTTCTGATTCCCAGGCCCATGCTCTATCATTTATGCCATTTTGCTTCCCATATAATCAGGTCCCATATGGGGCTCACAGAGCAAGTAGGGCTGAGAACTGATACTGAATCGCCATTTTGCAGATGAGGGCACTGAGGCCCAGAGACGTTAAGTGGTTTGCCCAAGATCAGGCAGCAGGTGAATGGCAGAGCCGGGATTAGAACCCAGGGTCTCCGACTCCTGGGCTCGCTCTCTTTCCACTAGGCCGTGCACTAGAAAAGACTAAGAGGCTCAGGCGTGTGAGCCTACTCAGGTCTAGTCCCTGGAAGGGTGATATTAGAGAAAAGTTTGTTCTCTGAAATAACGGACACCAGCCCTCTCCCATCCCTGGACCTCGGGGAGTGAGGAGGGTCAACAGTGACTGCAGGGAAACTGTTCTTCCCTCAGGAGACTGGTGCTATTTGGAAGGACTCCATGACTATTCTATTCCGCTATTCTGAAATACTCTCCGGCAGTCCTCTGATTGACTGATCCTCCGATTTGCCCCTCTGAACCACGGAGTGCACTGTGGCTGCCCCCTTCTCTCAGGCCTTGGGCTTCTCTACTGTTCACTCACAGTGAGTGAGAAATACTCTTTCCCTTCCTCCTGCTTCTAGGGACTCTGCATACTCAGTACAACCCACCACTCTGAACGCTCCTGCTATCCCAACACAAATGACATCCCACAGCTCTCCTGTTACACTAGGGAACACAAAGAATTAGTGTGCACAACAGACAGACTGAGATGGAATAATAATAATAATAATGGCATTTACTAAGCGCTTACAATGTGCAAAGCACTGTTCTAAGCACTGGGGAGGTTACAAGGTGATCAGGTTGTCCCACGGGGGGCTCACAGTCTTCATCCCCATTTTACAGATGAGGTAACTGAGGCACAGAGAAGTTGAGTAAATCACTGAAGCAAACAGCATCTGATTTCAGAATGAACCCACATCTACAAGTTATTTCCTCAGTAAACAAGACCAATGTAACCTACCACCTCCATTTCACAGGGACTATCCCACCTTACCAATCTAGACTTGGTTCGCTATAAACTATTTCTATACTAGAGCTGTGATCTTTTCCACGGAAAAGAGATCTAAGAAAAGTACCTTTTCTTAGATACTTTCTGGCATGGGAAACACTTTGGTTATTTTCTTTTTCTTCCAAGCTTGTAACTTTGTTCTACCTAAAATTAATTCCCAATGAAACTTCCGTATTATGCTTCACTTGACTATATGACAAAACAATTTTTACAGCCATTTCGCTCACAGCTGGCCCTAAAAACTGGCTAGGTTTAGTCACCATTTTCTATCAAGGATAGAGTTCAGTGCGTTTCTTTCTTGGGGGTCACAGAGAACATTGCTTGACATAAAGACATACTACCACATCATTTAACTCCTTGATCTCCATTTCCCTTATCTGCAGTAACCCTGGCCTCTCTGAGAATATCTTTACTTTTACGGGACTGTTACTGGAAACAGGGGTGGAACACAATCAATAGGGGAGTCACTTGCACTCCAATATTCAATTTCCTGTGAAGAGTAAACACACACACACCCCTCAACAATAACAATAACCCTCTTCTGCCTTGAAACAGAAGATGAAGGAGAAATTGAACTCCTCCTTCAATATGAATACACCCAAAGCCAGCCCTTGAACCCGGGAGAACCTGGGGGTCAGCTTTCACTCATCGCTGATTCAATCAAAAGGTGTTTCCGCCTTCATTTCCCATCACATTTCTCCTGAAGGGTGAACAAGAATGCTGTTGTTTACCTAGCAAGGATAAAACTTGGGGGTAGATAGGAAGGGCTTGAAGGACAGTTTTCAAAAATGTCTCCGATTCCAAAACTGATTTATCCCTGGGAGAGCTTTGCTTTGCCAGGGCCTGAGGCAGGTGTCTGAACAAGGTCAGCTACTGGGAAGGTCCTGTTGGCTCATATGTCAGCATTTCAAAGTTAAGCATGTCCTCATGAGTCTTGAAAGACCTTCAACCCAGTATTTAGCTATGCATGTTCCTCATGGGAAAATGCCATTCTTGCAGTCAGAGTCAGGAAGTCATCCCAAAAGAAGAAATGGACAGTATGGGACAGATAACCACAAGCGGGGAGAGGTCACCACCTAAAAGTGATGCTTCTTCACTCCAGACCTTCCTTAAATCCAAATGGTGAATACGTTTAACTGGACAGACAATCTGTGCAGACAGGTACTGGCACTCAAGTGTTTTCCCCTTGCCTTGATTTCCCGGCCCCTTCACCTCAAACCGCAACTTGAGAACTTGACTTTTTAGGCTACCATCATTTTAGGGGTTTTTTTTGAAAATGGGGACTCCACAAATGCCCCCAGTTTCCACAGTCTTCCCTTGGAAGACTAATCATAGCTTTTGCTTGGAAGTCTGGTTTCTTGTACAATAGCTGGAAGTCTTTTTCAGTAGACCGGAGACATCTGGATCATCATTAGATAACCAGTTCTCCTGCATTGTCAAAGAGTGTTCTATTCAGTTACACACAGGCTGTGAGAAGAATGTTCCCTAATGGAAAGCACTGCTATGGGAGAATTAACTGTACTGTGAAAGCAGGCCAGGGTGACTGGATTTCCAAATGTTTCAGGAACATCATTTGGGCAACTTTCCAGATATCTGCTGAATCGAGTATCACTAAATGGATTTCCTGTGGTATTTACTTATGGTTCTCTAAATGGGATCCCAAGAGTCCCAGCACTCTAACTTAGAGACATACTCCAACTGGAGATCTTGAGTCAGGTTAAGGTAGGGCTGAATCTTCCAGGTTCTGCGGTCAAAATCACTTTAGAGGCCTCGTGACGGGAGATGAATGTCATTATTCTCTTGACTGCTGCAGTCTTGTGCAATAATCCCAAAACAAAGTTGGCTGGGGACTAAGAAGTTAACTGTAGTTAGTTGCCTTTTTCAGGACTGAAACCCTCCTTCAGGTAACTAAATGGTGTCTGCTGTATTGCAGGAAGTGCAAGAGTAGCCAGCGTCACTGTATGTGGTTAACTCCACTTTCCAGTGATATCACAGGAGATGCTACCAATGGCTATTCACAAGAGTCTAGTCAGTAGCATGACACTATGGGAAATGGTCCAGGCCTCTGTGTAGGAAGAATGAGGAGTCTGAGACTGAGCTGTAGACCACATCATTCCTGAGAGGACTTTCTTGCCCTTCTCCCCTCCACAGCAACCCAAGTGGGCCAGGGATGGAAGTGGCCACTAGCAGAAGGTTAACTTCCAATAACTGATTCGTCTAGTACCAACATACATTGAGAAAAGTACAGCAGCAGCATTTCTGGATTTGATAGATATCTGGAAGAATTCAGGAGCTATTTCTATCAGCGCCACTAAGTCCCCTTCTAGACTGTGAGCCCATTGTTGGGAAGGGACTGTCTCTATAAGTTGGCGAATTGTACTTTCCAAGCGCTTAGTACAGTGCTCTGCACACAGTAAGCGCTCAGTAAACATGGCTGAAGGAATGGATGAATAAGCTTGGCCATTACATGCGGTCGAAGTGGTGATGGCGTCGGGATCCCTTGGTGCAATAGGGCTTCCCTGCAGAAGCGACATGGCCTAGTGGTTACAGCATGGCCATGGGAGTCAGTGAGACCCGAGTTCTAATCCTGGCTCCGCCACTTGTCTGCTGTGTGACCTTGAGCAAGTTGCTTAACTTCTCTGTGCCTCAGTTACCTCATCTGTAAACTGGGGATTAGGGCTGTAAGCCCCACGTGTGACAGGGAATGTGTCAGACCTGATTACCTTGCATCTACCCCAGTGGTTAGAATGGTGCCTGGCCCATAGTAAGCACTTAACAAATACCATTAAAAAAAAGAAAGACCAGGGGATCCTGGAGGGCCGCTGGGACAAGGAGGACTCCCAGTTAAGATCTTGGGTCAAGCTGGGGAGATTTTAGGACTTCTCTTTCTTGCCCTAAAGCAAAGCAATGAGCTTGGGGGTGACGGCTGTTAGTCTGGACCCTTCAGAGCTCAAGTTAATCAGAACCCCGAAGAAGTCCCCCAAGCAGCCCTAAATCCCCAAATAAGTCCCAAACCAGGACCTCTGTCTGCTCCAGATCAAGGAGTCTGAACTCCCAGAAGGCCTCGAGATACCAGGAACTGTGACAAGATGCAACAAGAGATATGGGAAGCGGGTTGCCAAATGCCTGTCTGCACCTCTAGTTTAAATGGGGTTCTGGAGCTAAACCGGGCAGAATCCCATTTAATCGGGGAGATCGTGGTGGTTTTTACTTCTTGTTCCATGATCTGAAAAGTGAGCGTCCTACATCCAATGGAGCAAGTCATGGAAATGAGTCGATTCCTGGACTGAATAAAAAAAACCGGGCCGCCTCCAATGTCACTGACCCTGTGTCTCTCAATGCACTCATGTCACTGGATGCTGGTTCCTTTCATTCACTCATTCATTCAATCGTATTTATTGAGCGCTTACTGTGTGCAGAGCACTGTACTAAGCGCTTGGGAAGTACAAGTTGGCAACATGTAGAGACGGTCCCTACCCAACAACGGGCTCACAGTCTATTAGGGGGAGATGTCCTTTATCGTGACATCCCCCAGACTCGACTGAAGGGCCACAGAAATCTCCAGATTCCATACCGATTGTAAGTTTCAGGCTGGGCAGTGGTCTGAGTGGGTTCCCCTGCCCACTACAGGGCCAAAGCACCCACCCTCGGGCACCACTGGTGTTCCAGCCTTTGCCAGCATGCCAGAAGAAGAAGTGTTGTTTTGCCCTGAGGCAGCTCTGAGCTCTCAGGAGCTGCCCCTATTTCAAGAAACGTTGCCATGTAAGCCTAGTCTATTAAGACCTTTATCCAGAGTTTTCCTGAATATAATTGTCTGGCTAGCAAGCTGTTGCTAGAGCTATGAGTGAAAAAATGAATTATTCACTTGAAAGCAGTGATCTAGTTTCTCGATGTTCTTTAATACAACAGTTTCCTACCAATCTCCTTGTGCCATATCCGGAGGAGAGGTGTTGGTCCAGAGAAGTTTTAAAAGGCATTAAGCTGTAGATGTGTCACTGCTCCCCTCTCCAGTCAAAAACTACTCACTCTCGGCTTCAAGGCTGTCCATCATCTCACCCCCTCCTACCTCACCTCCTTTCTCTCCTTCTACAGCCCAGCCCGCACCCTCCGCTCCTCCGCCGCTAACCTCCTCACTGTACCTCGTTCTCTCCTGTCCTACCGTCGACCCCCGGCCCACATCCTCCCCCTGGCCTGGAATGCCCTCCCTCTGCCCATCCGCCAAGCTAGCTCTCTTCCTCCCTTCAAAGCCTTACTGAGAGCTCACCTCCTCCAAGAGGCCTTCCCAGACTGAGCCCCCTTTTTCCTCTCCTCCTCCCCATCCCCCCCGCCCTACCTCCTTCCCCTCCCCACAGCACCTGTATATATGTTTGCACAGATTTATTACTCTATTTATTTTGCTTGTACATATTTACTATTCTATTTATTTTGTTAATGGTGTGCGTTTAGCTTTAATTCTATTTGTTCTGACGACTTGACACCTGTCTACATGTTTTGTTTTGCTGTCTGTCTCCCCCTTCTATACTGTGAGCCCGTTGTTGGGTAGGGACCGTCTCTATATGTTGTCAATTGTATTTCCCAAGTGCTTAGTACAATGCTCTGCACACAGTAAGCACTCAATAAATACGATTGAATGAATGAATGAATGAATGTATCCTAGCACTAGGGGTGAAGCTATAGAGCAGGTTTATGTATCAGTTTTATAGGCACAAGATTCATTCATTCATTCAATCGTATTTATTGAGTGATTACTGTGTGCAGAGCACTGTACTAAGCACTTGGGAAGCACAAGTTGGCAACATATAGAGATGGTCCCTACCCAACAGTGGGCTCACAGTCTAGAAGGGGGAGATAGACAACAAAACAAAACATATTAACAAAATAAAAGAAATAGAATAAATATGTACAAGTAAAATAGAGTAATAAATATGTACAAACATATATACATATATACAGGTGCTGTGGGGAGGGGAATGGGGGGATGGGGGGCAGAGGAAGGAGGGGGCTCAGTCTGGCTGTTTCCTTTATTGGGACTCTTCAAACAGACCCAATCCTGGGCTTCTCCCAGTGAAGGGTTTGTTTGCAGGGCTTAAGGCACAATGCATTCCAGTTCCAGAACTTCCCCAGTTCTCTCAGCCTCCTTGCTGAAATCATTAAGGGGCTTCTGATGAATCCAGAGGAATCTGTCCTCAACTTCCCCTTCAAACCCCAAAGGAAGAAAATAAGCCCTGACGAATGCTCGAATGCCGCCCCTTACAGCCCAGGGAGCACAAGGACAATTCAAGGCAACTCTGAACAGGCTACAGAGACCATGCACAGATAAACGTGTAAAAAGGGCTGATATTTACTCACTCTATTTGGCTCTCATAGAAAGCCCATTCATCACACCCCACTAACTCGTCACGACTAGTTTGAACATGATTTGAGAGGTTTCACAGAGCAGATGCAGGCTCTTTACCCATGATGTGATAACATTCCACCATGACTTTCTACTCTCCCATCCCAAACAAAGCCCTTTTTTTGTGTCTACTGTCCTCATCTCTATGAGGCTAAAATCGGATCAAATGTTAACAAACATGCTATTAAAATGCACAGAAAACAGGTTTAGAAAGAGTTTTACGAATTCACCCGCTTACTCGTTCTCTGTCCTTCCACACACACACCCACATATCCATCAAAGAAATAATATTTAAAAATGAACACAAATTCCCTGCCCCTTCTCCCCACAAACCAAACCAGAATTGGCTCCCCTGTCTGAGCTCCTATGTCCCTCCCCTGCCAAGCCACATCAAGGGAGCTTTCTTCTGCCCCTTCCTATCCTGGTTCTTCCTCACTGCACCTCTCCCAAACTGCAAAGATTCCTTCGGGTTTATCATTCATTCATTCAATCATATTTATTGAGCGCTTACTGTGTGCAGAGCACTGTACTAAGCGCTTGGGAAGTACAAGTTAGCAACATATAGAAACGGTCCCTACTGCCAGCGCTAGCCTTGGCCAGTCCCCTGCCAGGGGAAGGGATGGGTGAGTTGGCTGGTCTCGCAGAAATGACCAAGACTGAGGGAAAAGAGGCTCAGGAAATAGCTCCCTGCCCCTTTAGGTCAAACCTGTAAGCCACAGTACTCCTTATCACTCGACATTAATTTGATTTTAGGTATAGTTTACTTTTCACCTTGTGTTTGAAAAAGAGGTTGAAAGATTTCCTCTTTAAAACTAACGTTTCTCTTTTTGAAACAAAATCCTTTTTGTACTAAATGCAAAACCCACTGCTCTTTCCCCCTTAATTATGCCAAAATGAAGAGCAATCCCTCCCCTACTAGAGAAGAGCGTGGCTCAGTGGAAAGAGCACGGGCTTTGGAGTCAGAGGTCACGGGTTGAAATCCCGGCTCTGCTGATTGTCAGCTGTGTGACTTTGGGCAAGTCACAACTTCTCTGGGCCTCAGTTCCCTCATCTGGAAAATGGGGATGAAGACTGTGAGCCCCACGTGGGACAACCTGATCACCTTGTAACCTCCCCTGTGCTTAGAACAGTGCTTTGCACATAGTTAGCACTTAACAAATGCCATTATTATTATTATTATTATTATGATTATAGTGACATCTTGCTAGAGGCCTGGGTGCACATTGCTGGTGGGCAGCCCTGCTGCTCAAAGCAGGGCTCAGTTCCAGTGTCAGGGCACAGTACTGCTTATGGTGAAAGACAAGAGAGAATATTAGGGGAGAAATTCTAGTTCATTTCCCAAAACAGGAAATGTTTTAATGTAACTTGCCCTCTCTGCTCCTCCCCTCTGTCCTGGCTAAACTAACCCATGGCACAGCTCCACTTCCTCCTCCTTGAGCTCAATCTGGGAAAGACCTCCCTGGATCTAGGATTTGGGATCTGTGCAATTTCTACTCAGACTCTTAGCCCATGTGGGCCCTAATTAGCTTCAGGAGCAGTGTGACTTAGTGGAAAGAACATGGGCCTGGGAATCAGAGGACCTAGGCTCAAAGCCCCATTCTACCAGTTGTCTGCTGTGTGACCTTGGGCTAGTCACTTCACTTCTCAGGGCCTCATCCCTCTTCTGTAAACTGAGGATTAAGACTGTGAGCCCTGTGTGGGACAGGGATTGTGTCCAACCAGATTATTTTGTATATACCCCAGTGCTTAGAACAGTGCTTTGGCTATTCACAAATACCTTACAAACACAAACACACAAATCTCACGAAGACAAATAAGTGTTTTACAAATACCTTATATTATTATGAGTATTATAGCGTGGGTAGGTGGGGAGGGGTCATTTACACTCCTTATATTGTACTTTCCCAAGCGCTTAATACAGTGCTCTGCATATAGTAAGTGCTCCATAAATACGATTAAAATAATTAATAATAAGAAGCCCAAAAGAGAATGTGTACATGAGCTCAATTGCTTGGTAAATAGTATTTTTTGAGTACCTACTATTTGTAGAGCACTGTACTTGGAAGAGTAGCAACGTGACCTAGTGGAAAGAGCACGGGTTTGGGAATCAGAGGACCTGGGTTCTAATCCCACCTCTGCTACTCAATCAATCAATCGTATTTATTGAGTGCTTACTGTGTGCAGAGCACTGTACTAAGCGCTTGGGAAGTACAAGTTGGCAACATACAGAGACAGTCCCTACCCAACAGTGGGCTCACAGTCTAGAAGACTTACTTACTCGTCTGCTGGGTAATAATGATAATAATAATGATGGCATTTATTAAGCGCTTACTATGTGCAAAGCACTGTTCTAAGTGCTGTGGAGGTTGCAAGGTGATCAGGTTGGCCCTCGGGGGGCTCACAGTCTTTATCCCCATTTTACAGATGAGGTCACTGAGGCACAGAGAAGTTAAGTGACTTGCCCAAAGTCACATAGCTGACAATTTGTGGAACCAGCATTTGAACCCCTGACCTGTGACTCCAAACCCTGTGCTCTTTCCACTGAGCCATGCTGCTTCTCCATAACCTTAGGCAAGTCACTTAACTGCTCTGTACATTAGTTATCTCATCTGTAAAATGGGAATTAAGGCTGTGAGCCCCATGTGGGACAGGGACTGTGTCCAACCTGCTTATCTTGTATCTACAGAGCTCAGTACGGGGCCTGGCACATAGTAACTGCTTAACAAATACTGTCAAAAAAAAGAGTACCATAGCATGAGCCCACTTTTGGGTAGGGACCATCTCTATATGTTGCCAACTTGTACTTCCCAAGCGCTTAGTAGAGTGCTCTGCACACAGTAAGTGCTCAATAAATATGACTGAATGAATGAATGAATTAGTAATCATGATCCCTTCCCTCAAGGACTTATAATCTAGCAAAGGAGACAGACAACTTACAAGACAGGAGGAAGAATGTGAAGTGGATCTATATGAGTTAGATATGAAAATTGAGATGCAGAAAAGTCTAATGGGAGGTTGTGAGCACAGAAATGCCATGTTCATTCATTCATTCATATTTATTGAGTGCTTACTGTGTGCAGAACACTGTACTAAGCACTTGGGAGAGTACAATACAGCAATAAACAGTCACATTCCCTGCCCACAACAAGCTTACTCTCTAGAGTAAGCCTGTGCCGCTAACCTCCTCACTGTGCCTCTTTCTCGCCTGTCCCGCCATCGACCCCTGGCCCACGTCCTTCCTCTGGCCTGGAATGCCCTCCCTCCATACATCCGCCAAACTAGCTCTCTTCCTCCCTTCAAAGACCTACTGAGAGCTCACCTCCTCCAGGAGGGCTTCCCAGACTGATCCCCCCTTTTCCTCTCCTCCTCCTTCTCCTCCCCTCCTCATCACCCCCCTCCCTCCCTCTGCCCTACCCCCTTCCCCTCCCCACAGCACTTGTATATATTTGTAAACATTTATTACTCTATTTTATTTGTACATATTTACTACTTTATTTTATTAATGACATGTATATAGCTATAATTCTATTTATTCTGACATAATTGACACCTGTCTACTTGTTTTGTTTTGTTGTCTGTCTCCCCCTTCTAGATTGTGAGCCCGTTGTTGGGTAGGGACCGTGTCTATATGTTGCCGACTTGTACTTCCCAAGTGCTTAGTACAGTGCTCTGCATACAGTAAGCGTTCAATAAATACAATTGAATGAATTGAATGAATGAATGAATGGAGTGGGGGAGATAGACATCAATACAAATAAATAAATTACAGATTTGTACATGAGTGCTGTGGGGCTGGGAGGAAGGAAGAGAAAAGAGGGCAAGTCAGCATGACACGGAAGGGAGTGGGAGATGAGGAAAAGTGGGGCTTAGTCTGGGAAGACCTCTTGGAGGAGATGTGCCTTTGATAAGGTTTTGAAGTGGGGGAGAATAACTGTCTGTTAGATTGAGAAGGGTGGGTGTTCCAGGAAAGAGGCAGGACATGGGCTAGTGATGGTGAGACAGGCGAGGGAAGAAGGGAG
This sequence comes from Tachyglossus aculeatus, assembly GCF_015852505.1. Lineage (NCBI taxonomy): Eukaryota > Metazoa > Chordata > Mammalia > Monotremata > Tachyglossidae > Tachyglossus > Tachyglossus aculeatus. The sequence goes on along the minus strand of NC_052075.1, from coordinate 30,932,933 downwards.
GGAGCGAGAGTTTTGATAAGGTGTGAAGAAATTGGGTCAGATGCGCAGGAGGAGGGGGTGGCTTTTGAGAGGCAGGGGATCTCCTCTAGAGATACTGCTGGGAAGGATGGGAGAGAAGAAGAGGGAACCAGGATGGGGAGGGACTGAGGATGGGCAGGGGAGATTTTAAGGAGCTCACACCTGAAGTGTCAATTTTCTTCATAAAGTAGGTGGCCAGGTCACTGGGGATAAGGGATGGGAGAGGTGGGGGGACAGGCGGCCTGAGGAGGGAGTTAAATATCTGGAACAACTGGTGAGGGTGGTGGGCATATGGGTATCAGTACGGGTAGAGAAATATGTGAGCCCAAGCATACAGAAATGCTGAAGTGGTATGGTGGGGGAAGAAAAATGAGAATCTGACCATTTTTTAAATAGTATTTATCAAGCACCTAGTAGGCACCAAATACTATGGAAAGTGTGGGGACATCACAAGATAATCAGATCTGAAAAACATTGATTTAGGAGGAGCTATGGCCTGATGGAATCCCTGTAAGAGCAGACATATGGGGGATGGGGGAGACCCCAGTTGGAAGGTTACAGCAGCTGATACAGCTCAGATGGGATGACCATTTCATGCCTAAAAACATAGGGTGATAGTCTGAAGACACAGCCTCTGTTTCCCTGGGTTGATGTCTTCTAAAAAGGCATTCCTTCCTCTCTTCCCCAGCCCAGCCCTCCCACAGCCATCCTAAAACCACTTTCCAGAGATCTGCCTCTCCTGGTAGAGGAGGCATGTCTCCCATGGACCATTCCTCTCTGTTTTTCTTCACTGAGCCCTCCCAGCCCAAACGGAGCTGGCGTACTCACTCCATAGGTAGCAACCCTTCTCAGTTTCTGGCAGACAACACTGGACTTCTCTTGCAAGATGAAATCCCAAACAAACACACATTAAAATACCAATGTGGGGAACATTTGCACAGCTAGAACCCACTAAAGTCTTTCAGATCTTGAAAAGGCCGGCTGCACCTTTAGGTGAATGTAACAAAATTAATCTTGAGCTATTGAATTTAATTTAATCATGCTAAAAAAAATGGATTGAACATGCAAATAGGATTTTTGCATTTCCTTGGGCAACAATATAGAGCAATCAATTCTAAAATAATTGGGGAAAATGTGTGTTTTGTTCAGAAGAGAAAAGCAAAACATTCATTCAACAGTACCGTGTAGAATCATTTGCTTAATAGCATTTCTAATACACTGTGCATTTATTCAATCTACTTCTTTCTATATTAAATTGCAAAACAATTACCATGGATGTGAATCCTAGTAAAACAATCTAAGTTTCTGTTAAAGCAGCAAAGGCAAAATTAAGCCACTATGTGATTTGCAGTTTCTCCTGAATAGACAGTGGTTACAGAGAGTTACGCTCAGGGGGTAGAAAGGAGACGGTGAGCAATTTCTGATTTGGAAGAGAAGTGGAAGTTGTTCCTGAAACAGGTCAGTTAAAATATGGCACCTAAAGATGAGTCAAACCCAGACAATTTCTCATCCCAAATTGGAAAAGGTGGACCATGGCAGCCTCTTTGCAGATACACACTTGGCTTCAAGTGCGCAGAAAAGCAGCATTGCTCAGTGGAAAGAGCCCGGGCTTGGGAGTCAGAGGTCATGGGTTCAAATCCCAGCTCAGCTGCTTGTCAGCTGTGTAACTTTGGGCAAGTCACTTAACTTCTCTGTGCCTCAGTCACCTCATATGTAAAATGGGAATTAAGACTGTGAGCCCCATATGGGACAACCTGATCACCTTGTATCCTCCCCAGTGCTTAGAACAGTGCTTTGCACATAGTAAGTGCTTAACAAATGCCATTATTATTATTATAATTCTTAATAAAAAAGAAAAAACAGTCATTCTACTAATAAGATTCATTTCAACCTCTTTACATTTCTTTTCGTGGATTGCTTGCATGTCTTGAAAACAAAATAATCTGTGGCAATAAGACTTAGCATGCTCCATTTTCCTGGGTTTGGGAATGGAAAACCTTGATCTCATCTGTAAGATGCTGAATAACCATCTTGAATCTTAAATTTGGGGAAAGTGTTTCGGGCTCTAATTAAATGTCAAGGCCACATCTAGTTCACAATCATTCTAGTGTGGCTGCATTCCCTCGCTCAGTCTGAGCCCAGCCAGGGACTTGGTCTACTTCAGGGCCCTAGCCTATTACACAATCCTGGGCTCTCAGACTTAATAATAATTTTGGTTTTAAGTGCTTACTATGTGGCAGACACTGTACTAAGTGCTGGGGTGGATATAAGCATATTGGGTTGGACATAGTTCCTGTCCCACATGAGGCTCACAGTCTTAATCCCCCTTTTACGGATGAGGTAACTGAGGCATAGAGAAGTGAAGTGACTTCATAATAACAATAATGATGGCATTTATTAAGTGCTTACTATGTGCAAAGCACTGTTCTAAGCGCTGGGGAGGTTACAAGGTGATCAGGTTGTCCCAAGGGGGGCTCACAGTCTTAATCCCCATTTTACAGATGAGAGAGCTGAGGCCCAGAGAAGTTAAGTGACTCGCCCAAAGTCACATAGCTGACAATTGGCAGAGCTGGGATTAGAACCCGGATTTGCAGAGGGCATGAGTGGTTCTGAGGCAGTACCACAGAGAGGACTGAAGTCAGGTGCTGTTGTTGGTGAGGGGAAAATGGATCCTCTTACGTCTCCCTAGGGGAGTCATTAAGAGCTTAGGAGAAAAGTCAGGAGGGAAGGGAGGGTACGCTTGTCTGCTCCCAACTCCCACAGTCTTCAGTACAAGAACATCCCAAAATGTCCTTGTGCAGCCTCCTAGGTTCCACCTGAGGTTCCTTCTCCTCAGTGAGGTATAAGGAGATATCAACTTGTTTTCCTTTGGGCTCTTCCCCTGAATTGATCTATCCCAAAATGCCCCATTTAAAGCTTTGAGTACTACTTCTGTCCTTGGAGGCAGATGGCTTCACGCCGGCCTGAGGCCCCCTTTGTCTAGCTTGGGTCGGAAGATTGATTTTGGCCCTTGGATCTAAACGGTGGACATTAAATCTTCTAAGATGACTCTTTTAATCTCTGCCAGTGAGAGGCCTTGATGAAAATGGCTTTACTTTCAACTGCGTTTTATCACAGGTCTCTAGCCCCCAAATCAATCAATCAGTCAATCTAACAAAAGAGCAAATATCTTCTGTTTTTGTTGGCCAAAACCATTAGCTGCCTCAGCCCTTCCCCTACCCACCAAAGCCGAAGCTGAGCATCAGCTTTCCTGGGTAGAACAGCCTGCAATTGAGGAACCTGGGGAAGAGAGAGTGAAACACAAGATACACAACCATTCAGAGCAACTGGCTTCATGTCCTGAAAGGAAATACAATACAGGTAATATTGCAGATGGGGACTCAGTTTTTAGAAGCAGGAGACACCATTTCTTGCCCCGAGGTGTGGGAAATGCTTAAGCTATAGGAAAGACAGAATTGAGAAAAGATCAGACTTCCAAGGCTTTGAATCAGCATCAGAAAGTACCATTTAATCCAGGGAGACCCAGTTGGCATGTTCGTGTTTTACAGGGTAAGGGAGATGGGGATCAGAGAGACCTCCCTCCCACTCCCCAGTTGTCACTATACTTGGGAATGAAATGTGTCACTTTATTCTGTACTTCTCAAGTGCCTACTAATAATGATGGTATTTGTTAAGCGCTTACTACGTGCCAAGCACTGTTACTGTGTCAAGTGGGTGTTCAATAAATACTATCGAATGATTGATACTCTGGCATTTTTCTGGACATCCCTTCTGAGTCCAAAAATAATAATTTAGGTAACATCTTCCAGCTGTCAGAAGCAATTCTGCTGCGTAATTCCTTTATAAAATGTAGCCTTAGTTCTATCAGATTCAGTGAAAACAATGCTATCAAAGCTCCAGTGCTACCCAATGCTTTCAAACCTGACCTGTTCCTTGCTGGATCCTTGGTGAACCCTTTCAGCCAGATGAGAGCTCAAGAAATATCAGTATTTCACCACAACTCAGAAAACAGAAAAAGGAAAGAGTATTTTCTGATTAAACACTGTATTTTAACAGTCTTTGATCAGATGAGCTCATGTTACTACACTTCCCAACAATAAAGCTTTAATACATCTTACTCTTTCCCAAGAGCAGGAATAAAGGCACATATAAAATATATATGAAGTCTTGAAAAAGCTTATGCTTAACACTCACACACCATCATTACAAAAGATACAGAGCAGAGTCACCAAGTGATAGGTGACTGGTTTCTGGTTCTCTGTAACCACATCATTACAAAACTATTTCTTCGGGAGAGTGTCGGCAATCCATGAGTGGATTCTTGATCAGGGGCTTCTGATTTTCCCGACCCCAGTCGAAATTTGGATTCTACCACATGGAGCTACTCAATCAAGAGAACAATGTGATGTGAAAGCTTTTCAGTGATCCTATTCCCAGAAGGCTCCATGACCTACCGAAACAACCCTCCAGAGGATGTCCAAAAGAGTTTATTTGGAAGAAAAGAATGGCAATGAGCGCACTTTGCAGGGTATTCGCCTGCCAAGTTTCTCCAGTACCTGATTTGATATTCCACCTGATCAGGAAACCAGAGGATACACTTGTCATTCACTCTTCCATCCAATGTGGGCACCTTCATTTGAAATCAGATTCTAATTACTTTGGCGGAATGAATGGGTGATTCAAAAGATTAGTGATTCAATTCTGTCTGAGCCTCTGACACATGGGCTATATTTCCAGTAAGTGGGCAGGTGTGGGGGGAGGAGAGGGCCCCAATCAAACAGCTACTCAAGGTAGTGAGTACGGGTAGGGTGGACAAGGACCAGCAGATCTGACTTCACCCGGATAAGACAAGGATGTTCCAGGGGCTGCTGTTCAATAGCTCCAAGAAATCCTCCAGGTTTGGGCTGCTGAGGCAGGACAACTGCGGGCAGAATCTCCCTTGGTGTACACTTTTCAAGACAAGTCCATTCCCCTCCAATAGTCCCAATCCCAATCAATAAATCCGTCTATCACTCAATCCTATTTATTGAGCATCTGCTGTGTGCAGAGCACTTTACAAGGTACTTGGAAGAGTACAATATAACAGATTTAGTAGGCACTTTCCCTGCTCACAACATGCTTACAGTCTAGAGATAAGTTACAGCCTACAGTCCCATATCTTTTCAGTTTTTCAATTTTCACTTTGAATCCAGCAGTTTCACGGAGTTAACAGGGACCTCCGCCCACCTGAAGGGTGTAATAATAAAAACACTACAAGAGTCTTTTGCAAATCTAAAATTTTGGAACATTGAAAATGTCAATATCCTGGCAGATATTAAAGCTTTGGGATGTTATAATCGTCTTCTCCTGGGAGTTTCAGCTGGTTACATGAAAGGAGAAAATGTCCTTTAGTTTCTGAGCATTTAGACTCAACCTTAGGATTGCAGTTCCGTGGATCCCAACTCTGGTTAGAACAATCGGGGTTGTTCAGGTAGACATGGCCCTAGTGTAACTCCTGTTTCTATTTCCTAGATTTCTACCTTTTTCCCTGGATCATGTCCCTTCCTTTAGTCCTTGTTCACAATCTCACCCCTTGAGATTTGGTTCCCTGGAAGGCATGCTGTCCATGCTTTCTTTGACTGTACCCGGCATTCCTGCTTTCACATTCTAACTATGGAATTTGTTAAGCATACGCCAAGAGTTGTACTAAATGCTAGGGTAGATACAAGATAATCAGATTGGACAAAATACCTGTCCCACATGGGGCTCACAGTAGGAAGGAGAACAAGTATTTAATGCTCACTTTACCGATAAGGAAACTGAGGTACAGAGAAGTGAAGTGACTTATCCATTGTCTTGCAGCAGGCAAGAAGCAGAGCCAGAATTAGAACCCACATCCTCTTACTCCCAGGCTGGTGGTCTTTCCACTAAAGCCACACTGCTTCAGTGTGACCTCACTTGACACAGCAAAGCGGTGACACTATTCAATAAAATGCCAAATATTGGAGCTGGAACTATACCAGCAAGGTCAAATTGACAATCAAGATAATTATCTTAAGTGGATAATCCTGACCCCGCCACCTCACCAACTCCTGAGACAGCTCTAATGGGGGCTTGAAACCCCCAGATTGTGTGTCTGTATTGATCAGCTTCACCTGGTAATATCACCTTTACATTGTTGTTTCCTTGCATAAGCTCAGTTATAGCCTCTAGCCCTGCTACTGAGTCAGTGTGATAACCTGAGCATGGCTTTGGACACCCATTTCACCATCTACTAGGTAAAGGCAGGTCTGTATCCCAATCAGATCAGCGCCCCTTTTTTGTTTCATTTTTAATGGTATTTGTTAAGTGCTTACTATGTGCCAGGCGCTGAATTAAGCACTGGGGGAAATAGAAGATAACCAGGTTGGACACAGTCCCTGTCCCACATGGAGCTCAAAGCCTTAATCCCCATGTTACGGATGAGGTAACTGACGGACAGAGAAGTTAGAAGACTTGCCCAAGGTTACACAGCAGACAAGTGGCAAAGCTGAGGTTAGCACCTGGGTCCTCTAACTCTCAGGCCTGTGCTCTTTCCACTAGGCAACCCTGCTTCACACTGAGATTGCCCATTGCCCATGGAGATATCAATGAAGGCTTTAGAGCTCCTAAAATTGTAAGGAGTCACAGCAACAGCTACACAGGTATTACACAGAAAGGAAAGCCATGCAATTAAATACATTGGCTTCTGGAGGAATAGTGAGTGAACCACTTGACCTATCCTTAGGATCAGCCCTCCCACCAAACTGAGAAAACGCAAGCAAGGAAAGACAAATTCTGGTGTGGAAATCTCATTCGTTTTGCTAATCGAGTATAGAAATCGAGTTAATGTGTAGTGTCATTAATGAAGTGCTCAGTTGAGCAAAAATGATAATTAAAAATAAATACAAATCAAGAATCCTTTCATAATCATAAATGACAGCAGCACTACAAGCTGGTAATTTATGAGTAGGCACAGAGTACTTTGACTCACGTGAAACCCCGCTGAGAACCAAACTTTCTTTTGCGCTCACTGCAAAGAAATTTCTTATGAGTAATTTCTGTTTGGCAAATTGTCCCTTGTCAACTTCAGGATACCAGAACTGTCACTGCATCAGTCCAATTCTGCTGGGTTTCAAATTCAGTTAAAAATTATCCTTTCTGTTCATCATCCGCTCTGATCAGCTTTCTCTGTGGAGCTGCCCTGAATTTGTCCTTCTGAAACCGATGAGCAGCAGTAAAGGGAGGAAGGTTCTAAGATTCATGGAAAAATGTATTTCATTTCATTCAATCTATAATACTTGGAGGAATTAATTTTGTTTTTTAACTTGAGAAATTTCCTAATCTCCTCTCCTGACCCAAGTCTGGGAGCCAGGGGACCTGGGTTCTACCCGCGACCAACCTGATTATCTTGTACCTACTTCAGCGCTTAGTATAGTGCTTGGCACATAGTTAGTGCTTAACAAATATCTCAGTGATCCAGCACGGCATAGTGGATAGAGCATGGGCTTGGGAGTCATAAGGTCGTGTGTTCTAATCTTGGCTCCACCACTTGTCTGCTGTGTGACCTTGGGCAAGTCACTTCACTTCTCTGGGCCCCAGTTACCTCCTTTATAAAATGGGGATTAAGATGGGGAGCCCCATGTGGGACGGACTGTGAGCCCACTGTTGGGTAGGGACAGACTTCTCAGAAGGCTCAGAAGTCTGAGCCCACAGACTTCTAGACTTTGAGCCCACTGTTGGGTAGGGACCGTCTCTGTATGTTGCCAACTTGTACTTCCCAAGCACTTAGTACAGTGCTCTGCACACAGTAAGCACTCAATAAATATGATTGATTGATTGACAGGGACCGTGTCCAACCCGATTGACTTGTATCCACCCCAGCACTTAGTACAGTGCCTGGCACCTAGTAAGTGCTTAACAAATACCCCTATTATTATTATTATCCCCTGGTTTCTTGAGTTTCCATAAGCACCAATGACAATGCAGGACCATCCCTGTCCTAACACAGAAAAGAATGGTAGTTCCAGGGGGTTCAAACTGGAGAGACTGTAAGCTAGACTGTAACCTCACTATTGGCAAAAACTCCTCACTATTGGCTTCAAAGCTCTCCATCACCTTGCCCCCTCTTACCTCACCTCCCACCTCTCCTTCTACAGCCCAGCCCACACATTCTGCTCCTCTGCCGCTAACCTCCCCACTGTGCCTTGTTCTCACCTGTCCCACCATCAACGCCTGGCCCACATCCTACCTCTGGCCTGGAATGCCCTCCTTCCTCACATCCACCAAACTATCACATTCCCCCACTTCAAAGCCCTACTGAAAGCTCACCTCCTCCAGGAGGCCTTCCCAGACTGAACCCCCCTTTTCCTCTGCTCCTCCTCTTCCAGAACCCCAACTCCCTCCCTCTTCTCTACCCCACTCCTCTCCCAAAAGCACTTGTGTATACATGTATGTATTTATTATTCTATTTATTTTATTAATGATGTGTATATATCTATAATTATATTTATTTATATTGATGCTATTGATGCCTGTCTACTTGTTCTGTTTTGTTGACAGTCTCCCCCCTTCTAGACTGTGAGCCGGTTGTTGGGTAGGGATTGTCTCTGTTGCCGAATTGTATTCTCCAAATGCTTCGTACAGTGCTCTGCCCACAGTTAGCGCCTAATAAATATGATCGAATGAATGAATGAATAACCTCTAGACTGTAAGTTTGTTGTGGGCAGGGAACATGCTGTTCCACTGTGCTCCCCCAAGCACTTAGTACAGTGCGCTGCACACCGTAAGCACTTAATAAATACGACTGACTGACTGAGAGCGGAATCCAACCCACAGTGAGCCTCACATGGCTTTATCAAATAGTCTGAGCTGCTCTCTTGGTCCCATCACCTTTTCCTGCCAAGCCTCCAGTGATTGCAAGGCCCTGGGGCTGAGAACTTCATGTACAACCCCGTGCTAATGAGCCATCGGCAGAAAAGCAACAGCTAGAGAACCATTATCTGTGTTCCAACATTCCAAGTAGCATTCCTGAACCCTGGATTGTTGGTCTTAACAACTAAGGAATTAGTCTCCTGGCTCTACTGGAGAACTTGACCACGCCTTGGTCTGGAACTTGGTCATTTCCTTAATAAAAACATTCCTGCCTTCTGATATTTCCCATGTTACTGGGATACAGACCCCTAAAGGATGAATCTGGGAACATGAGTAAAGATCCCTCCAACTGCCAGAAAATAATAATAATAATGGTATTTGTTAAGTGCTTACTATGATGCATTTAACTCGGGGTCAGGAGCTCTCTGTTGATCAGAAATGTAAATTCTAGGAAAGCAATTCTAAGAAAATGGAAAAAGCACGTGTCTGAGTTGAACCGATCAATCAATCAGTGGAATTTATGAGTGCATACTGGGTACAGTGTTGGGAAACTCCCAGCTCTGGATAAGGTAGATTGAAAGTCCCATGGGACACAAGAATTGTGACTGATTTCATAACCTTATATCTACCCCAGGGTTTAGCACATTGCAAGCACTTCCCATTTGGCATAATTATTGTTATTATTATCAGTTGAAGGAAACTTGCTGACCTCACGTATTTTGTTTAGATCATCTTTTTCGCTTTAATAAAGATTTCATAGCTACATAAGTCAGCAGTGTTCTGACTGGTATAACAAATTTGGAATTCAGTGTGGGAATCGATGCATTAGCTTCCTGATTATTACAAGTAGGATACTGGGAGACATTTCCACAATTCAGTACTAATACTCCCTGGAAAAATGAAACCAACTGAAAATTAACCCACGGAGCCATACCAATTTTGAATTTGGAATAACTACATGTAATCAAACTCTGAAAGCACTGAAAATTACTTTAGAAATCTGTTCAGACGGAAAAAATTCACTAAATCACATGTAATAACCCCACAGGACCATGGCACTGAAAATGAGCTCCAGATTACAAAATGATCACAGGAGTAGAAACTGAATATCTCATTCTCCTCAGATAATTAATGTTTTAATTGTTCAGTTCCTTTAGGAAAAGCACCTGCAAATGATTATATATAGCAAACACATAGAGCTTCCAGAAAGGCAACACACTCTAATTGTGCAAACAAATGGGAGAGGGAACTAGGGAAATGAAGGTTGTCCTAGCAAATACCTGGACACGGACACCTGGAGAAGCTGTTCCCGGAATAGCTGTTCCAGTCTCTCTTCTCACAGATGGCCAGTAATGCCCCTGGGATAGGGGCATCTAACTGCCATGAAGAGGTAGGCTGGGCCTCCCAAGGTGGGGGGAGATATTAAATTGTATCACGGGAAAAGGAAATTGCAGAACTTCATCCAAGTGAGAAAGACGGTGCTGTTCTCTAAGTAAGGATGAGGCTTCTGAGAAGGGGCACAGGTTCACCAGCTATTCGGGTTTGACCAGCCTGAGGGCATCTCTCTTCCTGGGATGCTTTTGGGGGGGATGAATCTCTAGGCCCCTCAAGGGAAATCTGCTAGTGGTCAAGTGAGCAGAAAGCAGACTGCTTCCTCTGACTCTGGGGGAATTCTCTGTTCTAGTGTGATGCTGATACTCCCTCCCCGAGGGGGACCCAAGCAAATCACCCCTAATTGAGTATGCTGCCTGGCTCTGCCCTGCTCCTATTCCTACCCTCAATGCCCATGCCCAACCCACGATTGCTGGGACACAGATTGGGGTGTAGACTCTGGTGGGTGGCTGGAATACCCCTCAAAGCAGAAACCTGAAATCAATGAAAGAAATGGGCTTGTCCTACTGCTCTGGCCCGCAAACCGTGGGATATGTCCATAACTGTGTCCATATTTGGGGTGAAATGAGAATTTTTCACATGGCTTTCCTAGAATGCCCTGAAAGTACCTTCCTCCAGCAGAAAATGTTATATGCCTTTGGCTTCCCTCAGGCAAAATACATGTCCAAAAGCCAAACAGAGAAAAGGAAGACACAGAAAGAATTTAAGCAAATAAAAACAGGCAAACATCAAAGTAAGATTTCAACCTCTTATAGCATTTCAAGTGTCAACACAAATGCTGGACAACTGTGGAAAAATGACCAAGTAAATGCTAATGGAAACCCTAGTTTCAAAAGCAATAAAGCAGCAAAGAGCCAGGTGGTAATTTCATTTCTAAAGGAATGTAGCCTGGATTGGAAATGAAGACATATTTGAACTCTTTGATTGGCAGGGCTCAGCAGGTGCGCATACAGACCTCTGAAAACTAGAAAAAAAACCTCCTTCTTTGACAGATGCCCACATTTCAGAACGGGTGACAAATCGGAAGCATTGTTAGCCTACTAGGGTACTATCCTTCCTGTTTCACAAGCCCATAACCTTCGCATTATCCTTAACTTATCTCTCTCATTCAACCCATATATTTAATCTGTCACCAAATCCTGTTGGCTCTACCTCCACAGCATCTCTAGAATCCACCGGTTCCTCTCTGTCCAAACTGCTACCATGTTGATCTTTCCACATCCCATATTCCACTTACCATATCCCACCTTGACTTCCTCCCGGTCCCCTCTCTCACCTTACTCCAATCCTTCACTCTGCTGCTGCATCATTTTTCTAAAGAAACTACTCAGTTCAGGTCTGCCCACTCCTCAAAAACCTCCATCCATCTCTGCATCAACCAATCAATTCTTAGAATTTATTAATAAGGATAATAATAATACTAATTGTGGTGTTTATTAAACGCTTACCACTGTTCTAAGCACAGAGGTAGATACAAGATATTTGGGTTGGACACAGTCCCTACTGTTCCAAATAGGGCTCACTATCTTAATCCCCTTTTTACAGATGAGGGAGCTCAGGCACAGAAAAGTTAAGTGACTTGTCCAAGGTCACACAGCAGACAAGTGGCAGAACCAGAATTAAAATCCAGGTCCTTCTAACTCCCAGGACCATGTTCTATCCACTAGACCACACTGCTTCTCAAGCTCTTACCATGTGCAGAGCATGATACTAAGCATTTGGGAGAGTGCAAAACAACAGAGTTGGTAGACATGTTCCTTGCCCACAACAAACTTACAATCTAGATAATGAATTAATAATGGCATTTATTAAGCGGTTACTATGTGCAAAGCACTGTTCTGGGGAGGTTGCAAGGTGATCAGGTTGTCCTACATGGGGGTCACGGTTTTAATCCCCATTTTCCAGATGAGGTAACTGAGGCACAGAGAAGTTAAATGATTTACCCAAAGTCACACAGCTGACAATTGGCAGAGCCGGGATTTGAACCCATGACCTCGGACTCCAAAGCCCGTGCTCTTTTCCACCGAGCCACGCTGCTTCTCTTTAGTTGGAGAGAACAATCTAGACATGATCTCTGCCCACATCAAACAGAAACTCCTTACCATCAGCTTTCAAGTACTCAATCAGCCCTCCTAGCTCAAGAATCTCGTCCTACAACCCAACCTGCTCACTTTGCTATTCTAATGCTGGCATTCTCACGGTACCTCAGTCTCATCATTCTTAGCACTGATTGCTTGCCCACGTCTTCCCTCTGGCCCGGAACCCCTTCGCTCTACATTGCCAAAGGACCACCAGTCTCCCCATCTTCAAAGCTCTACTAAAATCGTATCTCGTCACTTCCCCTATTTGCCCTCCCTTCTGTGTCACCTATACATTTGGGTCAGTAACCCTTAAGCATTTTGATATTTACCCCACCCACAGCATTTATGTACATATCCAGTGGTAGCAATAGTTGCGGTATTTGTTAAGTGCTTACTATGCGCCGGGCACTGTACTAAGTGGTGGGGTGGATACAAGCAAATTGGGTTGGACGCAGTCCCAGTCTCACATGGGGCTCACAATCTTAATTCCCATTTTACTGATGAGGTGACTCAGGCCCAGAGAAGTAAACTGACTTGCCCAAGGTCACACAGCTGACAAATGGCGGACCCAGGATTATAATTAGGTCCTTCTGTCTACCAGGCCCATGCCCTATCCACTAGACCATGCTCCTTCTCTAATAATAATAATAATAATAATAATAATAATAATAATAATAATAATAATAATAATAGCATTTAATAAGTGCTTACTATGTGCAAAGCACTGTTCTAAACACTGAGGAAGTTACAAGATGATCAGGTTGTCCTACGGGGGGCTCACAATCTTAATCCCCATTTTACAGATGAGGTAACTGAGGCACAGAGAAGTTAAGTGACTTGCCCAAAGTCACACAGCTGACAATTGGTGGAGCCGGGATTCGAACCCATGAACTCTGACTCCAAAGCCCGTGCTCTTTCCACTGAGCCACGCTGCTTCCTGCCTCCATGTCTAGACTGGTAAACTCCTTATGGGAGAGATCATATCTACCTACTCTTTTGTGTTGTACTCTCCCAAGTATGTAGTAGTACAATATTTCTGCATATAGTAAGCACTCAATCAACTGATCAATCAATAGCTCACTGTGGCAGGGAACGGGCCTATCAACTCTGTTACATTGAACTCTCCCAAGAACTTAGTACAGTACTCTGCACATAATAAGCAATCAAAAAATATGATTGATTGATTGGTATTTATTGAATGCTTACTGTATGCTGAGCACCGTACTAAGCATTTGGGAAAGCAGAATACAATATAGTTGGTGGACCTAAGCTTTTCCAACCAGGCACCTATAGTCTTGATTGATTGTTAGGGCAATGCCAGGGTTTGGTATTATTATCCCTCCAATAGTTAAGGGCAACTGTCAGGTTGTGGGGAGCAGCAATGTCAGCTATGGGTGACTGGACCGGGAACATCGGCATTGCTTCAGTCATGGGGAGCTTAATGAAACCAGTAAAGCGAATGCCTTCAGACAGCCGTGCTCTCGATTCACTGGGCACAGGGGCCTGGGGTCTTCCTCCAGGAGAGAAGGCGGTGCTGCTGAAACCACATGGTGGGTTTTGTCTTAATAAGTGTCCAGTAAGAATTTTTTCTGGCCCTGAAACATTAGCCAAAAGGAAAAAATTACGTTGCATGCCCCGAAAGAAAAGACATGGATTTTTCCTGTACATCAGAAATCCCAGCAACTGCAAATGAGGTAAATCATGCCCAACATAATTCCGCATCGCAAATGTATTCACACTAATACTGTGTGTGTGTGTGCCTGGTAATGTGTGTGGACTTTTTTTTTCTCTGCTCTCCCTCCCCTCATTGCCTCCACTTGCTCCCTCTGCTCTACCCCCCTCCCTGCCCCACAGCACTGTGCGTATATAGGTACACATTTATAATTCTATTTATTTTATTAATAATGTGTACATAGCTATAATTCTATTTATTTATATTGATGCTATTGATGCCTGTTTACTTGTTTTGATATCTGCCTCCCCCCTTCTAGACTGTGAGCCCATTGTGGGCAGGGATTGTCTCTATTTGTTGCTGAATTGTACTTTCCAAGCACTTAGTACAGTGCTCTGCACACAGTAAGCATTCAATAAATACAATCAAATAAATGAATGAATGCAGCTGGTTATGTCTCTCTGCTTTAGTGATGCTAACTTACTCTAGACAATCTGTCAAAAACCTGGGATCTAATGCTGACTCTGCCACTTATCTGCTGTGTGACCTTGGGAAGTCACTTTACTTCTCTGGGCTTCAGTTACCTCATCTGTAAAATGGGGATTAAGACTGTGAGCCCCATGTGGGACATTGGTTGTGTCCTACCTGATTAACTTGAATCTACTCCAGGACTTAGAACAGTGCCTCCACATAGTAAGCAGTTAACAATTAATACAGTGCTCTGCACACAGTAAGCACTTAATAAATATGATTGATTGAGTGAATGAATGAATATAAAAAAGTAGGGTGGAAATAACTGTAATGGCAGACATTGAAAAACTGTTCTTTTCAAGCTTAAGGCTACAAGGTAGCTCTGTAGGAACAGCTGTGTTTTCCAAGCGCTCACCACCTCTAAATTGGCCCTTTTGAAGTGACCTATCCACTGCATTGCCAGGAAGCCACGTTGCAGGATAACTGCTGCGTTTATGCATTTTATTGCCATCTCCCTAAGCACTGAAGTGGGAACAGGAAGACTGCCAAAATCCAATGCTTTGCTCTTCCTTTATGCCCATTCTCACTCAGCTACTGGATGTCCACTTCACCAGTGATGCAAAATGCTCCTCTGGGGACTATCCAGTTAGATATTTGAAAAATCCCAAGTTATAAAAACGCCTCCTGTGAGCTGCTGCAAAGGCCATCAGGACCAACAAGAGAAATAGATCGAGTGGAAGCCAACCCATTTCTGTTTTCAAGAGAGATAACCCTCAAAGATACATATTTTTCCAAAGAGGCTGCAGCACGGGTGTTTATAGGGCTACAAAACTCATCATCAGGCTTAAATTTAAAAATCCATCCAAAGATTTTTCGTTAGATTTGAATAACAATAGCCCGTCAGTAACTGAGGTATAGCAGTGTCAACGAGGATCCAATCACCCAAGTTTCTTTTCAGATGTATCCTTCTCCTGATTGTAGACAAGAGCTCTAGACAACTAGCAACAATAGAAGCTCGAAGAGGGAAATTTCTATTTAGTTGATTAAGGAGAGATATTGCTATTTCAGCCACTCCATTTAACTGACAATTATTTTCACTATCTTCTTTGTTAAGACAACTGGCCAATTTACACTGCATTGTTGGAGTTGAATAGGATACTGTTGTCTCTGGCTCTGAAAATCCCCCCTCGTTTGGTGTTTATTTGGGGGTTTTGGGTTCATAGTGAAGACGGGTGGCACCCTGTGGATGGGATGTGGATGGGATTCCAATGGGGAATCCATTGCTGCCAGACCAAAGGTGAGAAGGAAACATCCACGGGGTGAGTTTCAGGGGTATGAGTTTAAGTAAAGACAACTCTTCTGTATCTGTTTGAAGAGAGACATAGAAACCTGGTTGCATTTTAGAATGCACCTGGAAGCAACATATCTGACATAGAATATTAGCCCTCTAAAATTTGGAGAAAAGCACACCAAAGTAGCACCGAGTTCCTCTGGCAACAAACCCCAGTGCTTCCATTCAAATTTCTAAACATTACAATAATGAGTTAAATGATTGTGATTGGGACCATTCTGAAACAAAGAAATGTGCTTACTCTCCCAATTACAAATGTATGAATCTACTTTATATGTGTGGATCCAGATACTTTTTGTTCCGAAAATACTTCTGCAACTAAAATTGGAGCAGCATGGCCTAGTGGAAAGAGCATCAGCCTGGGTGTCAGAGGACCTGGGTTCTAATCCCAGCTCCGTCACTTGTCTGCTGTGTGACCTTGGGCAAGCCACTTCACTTCTCTGTGACTCAGTTCCCTCATCTGCAAAATGGGGATTCAATACCTGTTCTCCAACTTACTTAGACTAGGAGCCCCATTTGGGATCTGATTCTCTTGTCTCCACCTCAGTGGTTAGTATAGTGCTTGGCACATAGTAAGCACTTAACGAATGCCACGATCATTGTTATTATTGATAGTAAAAGGTGGAATTACTCTCCAAAAATGTTAAAAAAATCAACAAAACCACATTCAAAAAGTATTGATTGAAGTTCATCTCCCACCTAGCACCTCTATCAATTCCCTCAATAAGTAGGGCTTTGAAAGTGGGATGACAGTTTCAAGTGGTATTTTCTCTGACGTCCTGTCAGTCACAGAAGACCAGAGACCACAGTTGCCAGCCCTTGCCAAGACCCATTCAATCTCCATTCCCCAAATCAGGCTGGCTCTAAATGCGGGGAGGGGAGAAATAATAAATTATTGAGTACCTACTGTGTGCAAGGCATTGGAGTAGGCCCTTGGGAGAATACCACAGAAATGATGGGCATGATCTCTACCCTCAATGAGTTTACAGTCTATTAGGGGGAGACAGACATTGCAATAAATTACCCAGAGTGGGAGGTAATAGAGGATGAAGATATGTATACAATTTCAAAGGAGACACAAAAGAAGGGAGTATTCTGTTGGCTGTGTTGTAAGCTCTTCAAGGGCAGAAAATGGATAATTTACTCTATAGACCTTTTTGTACATGAGAGGTGCTCAGTCTAGTGCCCTGTGAAGAGTAGACACTCAGCATACGCTGCCAATATTGATGCCAGTGTTTCAAAACTCCTTGACAGAGACAACTGTCACATCAAATAACATGTATTACATTCACTTAAAGTTACATTAGTTGGTTACATTCACTAAGCGCTTAGTACAGTGCTCTGCACATAGTAAGTGCTCAATAAATATGATTGATTGATTCACATAAATGGTTTAAGTGAAAAGGTTCTGAGTTTTCCAAGAAATAGAAAGAGTCCTTATTGTTAAGCCTTCCCTTTGCCAGGACATTTGACGGAGTATGGGCTTTACTGTCCTGCTGAAGAAAATGACTCAAATTGACCACATTGACTTCTCCATTTAGCTCTCACCAACACAGTTAAGCAAAACCAGTAGTTACATTCAGTTTTGTTTTAACCACATAGTTGAACACAGGTGTTTTGCACAGTTTTCCTGTTCATCCAGATCCCTTTGGGCAAAGTAAAGCCCATTCTTTCCTTTAAATAGACAAAGGAAAGAATATTCCCTACCCATAATTTATTTTAATGTCTGTCTCCAATTGCTGACTGTAAGCTCCTTGTGGCCAGGCATTATATCTACCAACTCTGTGGTATTGTACTTTCCCAGGTGTTTAGTGCAGTACTCAGCAAGCACTCAATAAATACCATTCATGGATTGATTGAGAATCGGATCTATTGATCAGCTTTTTCTTCAAGTCAAAGTCCCTTGATTTCTAGTAATAAAGGAACAGGTTTGATCGTGGTGTCCTTTGCTGGTATTTGATTGACCCATTGCCAGCTGAGTGCATTTAGAAAGTGTTTAGCAAAGCGTTTCCTTTATGCTTTACTCACACATCCAGCTTGAGATGTTGGAAGAGGCAGAAACCCTGGCTGCTTTGGGAGTTAAGGGAGGGTAGGTAGGTATCTTTGCTTCTTAGATTCCTCACTACTGCCAGCCTTCAAACAGAGTACAGATTAATGTATCTGAGAATGAAAAAGAATGGCTCTTGGAGTAGCACTGAACTGATGAGGTGCAGATGTAGACTGATGAAATGGGGGGAACTGAGACAGTAGTTTGGACCTTCAAAAGATCTTAGGCCCCAGAACCATGGCCAGCCCTTTCCAAAAAGAACAGAAAAACTCTAGGGGGTCTCACAATATGCCTCTTCCAATGCCTGAAACAGCTTTAATTTCAGGTCACATCTAGCTCCAGGAGAATACTCCCTCGTCTCCGGAAACTCGGGAGTGAGTTCGATAACAAGAGCCCCCCTGCACTGACCACTGAAGAGAAAGGGCACCCCTGAGGGTGATTCAAGACGTTCCGCATCTCTGAAGACAGAACTAGTCATGTCTCTGTCTGTGGCACGTCTCAGCGATATTTACCACCGTCAATGAAGCATCGACTGCAGCTCATTATCTGTAAGCCCGGGAGCATGAAATGTAAGGCAGTACGGTACATATTCATTGTAGGGTAGGGATGATGCTGTGCAGTTGTGAACTTTGGAACTGTCATATGTTTGGGGAAGAAAATAGCATTGTAACTCTAGTGTGCGCATTTGGAAGCAAAGTTTTCTACCATGGAGTTTGGAATGGAGGTTTGGGTTATCATCATGCTGCTGGCCGGCCTTTGGAATTTAAGGTATAACAACATCAGTATTCATTGAACAGGAATACTATCTAAGTGTAGTTGTTAATAGAATAAAGTCCTTTTTCCCTGGTTCCCTGTAAGTAATCTTTGGGTTAAAAAGATAATCTCATGTCAGACCGGGATTATATGATATGTGTTATTCATTTATATGAATGCCTGGCTTCCCCTCTAGACTGTAAGCTTGTTCTGGGAAAGAAGCATGATGACCAACTCTATTGTACTGTACTCTCCCAAGTGATTAGTTTAGTACTCTGCACACAGTAAGCACTCAATAAATACCATTGATGTTGACTGTGCATGGAATGTCAAATTAGGCTTTATTTATTCTAATCATAAAAATATTTTTCTTATGAAGAAGCAGAACGGCCTAATAGAAAGATCATAGGCTTCAGAGTCCGTGAACCTTGTTCTTATCCTGGCTTTGCTATTTGCCTGCTGTGTGAGCTTGGGCAAGGCACTTAACTTCTCTGTGCCTCAGTTCCTTCACCTATCCAATCCGTCACCAAAGCCTGCCAGTCTCACCTTCACAATATCGCCAAGATCCGCCCTCCCCAAGCACTTGGTACAGTGCTCTGCACACAGTAAGCACTCAATAAATGTGATTGACTGAATGAATATCCTGCCTCTAGGCTGGGCTGTTCTCTCTCTTCATTACTCAATAGAAAATTACTCTCCTCACCTTCAAAGATTTATCAAAGGCACGTCTTCTCCACGAGGCCTTCCCTGACTAAGCCCTCATTTCCTCTTTTCCCACTCTCTTCTGCATCGCCCTAATTTGCTCCCTTTATTCGCCTCTCCCTCAGCCTCACAGTACTTATGTAAATATCCTTAATGTATTCATTTATATCAATGTCTGTCTCCCTATTGAGATTGTACGCTCATTGTAGGCAGGGAACGTGTCTACCAACTCTGTATACTGTACTCTCCCAAGTGCTTAGTAAAGTGCTCCGCACACAGTAATTATGATTAATTGATTGACTGACAAAATAGGATTCAATCCTACTCCCTCCTATTGAGACTGTGAGCCCAGTGAGCTACAGGGACTGTGTCTGTCCTGATTATCTTGTGTCTGTCCAGTGCTTAGTGTAGTGCGTGGCTCAGAGTAAGTGCTTAGCAAATTATTGTTATATTGTCATATAAATTACTCATTTAGAATTGTAGATGTGGAAAGTCTGAAAGAAAAAAAAAGTCAGGGGAGTAGCAACACTACCTGTCTCCGAAGGTGACCTCTTGCAGGAGGGAAGAGGGAAGGGGAATCACAGAAAGGAAGACAGATGGTGCAGTTGACGGAAATCAAACAGAACTGTGGAATGGGTTTCTTTTAAGTAATATTCCAGTTCCTTTGGAATATTCAGCATGATTTCAGATGTCTCCTGTTCCAGCACGATATTGTCAGTTGCAGACATCGCTCACCAAAGTGTCCCCGTTGGTTTCCACAGAGGAGCTTTGGCAGGCCACAGGTCAGCCACCTCCAGGATAGACCTGGCAGGCCACAAGTCCAAGGAGGCATTGTTAGTGGATTCTCAAGAAGTCACTTCAATCCTCCAGCGCTTCCGCATTTCCAGTGTTGGGGTGCTGAGCAGAAGGCAGAGCTTCAAACCTTTTCCTTGCTAATGATTTTCCTCTTTCTCATTTCAGGTCATGCCTCCAATCCCGCAAACACCCCTCAGGCATGGGATCTGAAGTAAATACTCCTAAATAAATGAATCACTTAACCGCCTATGGCCTTCCACCCATACTTCACCTTCGCATCGCCCATCAATTTTACAGCATCAAGGAGACAGTGACCTTCATTTTTCCAATGTGCACGGTATTTCTGGACAGTGCAATTGCAGAGTTGACACTTATTTCCAGGAAGAAAAACTCCATACATCCATGGCATTCATCATTTGACAAATGCAAGCATTTTCCTTATCAATCAGCTCTCACTGAACCCAACGGCGGCGGCGCCCGTGGAATCCTCAAGGGCCTGCTCCATTCCTGAAGAAACAAGCTAAAATGAAGGACATGCCACTCAGACTTCATTTGCTGCTGGGCCTAGCCATCACTGTCCTGGTCCAAGCCGCTGAGAAGAAAGCAGACTGCCCGCCAATGTGTACATGTGAAATCAGACCTTGGTTCACCCCCAAATCCATTTATATGGAGGCCCCGACGGTGGATTGCAATGATTTAGGTCTCTTTAATTTCCCTGCTAGATTGCCCGCTGACACGCAGATTCTACTTCTACAGACGAACAATATTGCAGAAATCGAATACTCAGAAGACTTTCCAGTGAACCTCACTGGCCTGGACTTATCTCAAAACAATTTATCCTCCGTCACCAATGTTAATGCTCAGAGGATGCCTCAGCTTCTGTCTGTGTACCTGGAGGAAAACAAACTCACTGAGCTGCCTGAAGAATGTCTGTCTGGCCTGGACAACTTGCAAGAACTCTATATTAATCACAACCTGCTCTCGGCAATTTCTCCGGGAGCCTTCATCGGCCTCCGTAATCTCCTCCGGCTTCATCTCAATTCCAATAGATTGCAGATGATCAACCGCGAATGGTTTGAAGCTCTTCCTAATCTAGAGATTCTAATGATTGGGGAAAATCCTATCATCAGCATCAGAGATATGAACTTTAAGCCTCTTATCAACCTGCGCAGCCTGGTTGTTGCCAGCATAAACCTCACCGAAATACCGGACGATGCCCTGATTGGCCTGGAAAATTTAGAAAGCATCTCATTCTATGACAACCGCTTTGTCAAAGTGCCCCAAGCAGCGCTGCGAAAGGTCATAAACCTGAAGTTCTTGGACCTAAACAAGAATCCTATTAATAGAATCCGGAGGGGCGATTTTAGCAACATGCTACACCTGAAAGAGTTGGGGATAAACAACATGCCAGAACTGATCTCCATAGATAGCCTGGCAGTCGACAATCTGCCAGATCTGAGGAAAATTGAAGCCACCAACAACCCTAGGCTTTCCTACATCCACCCCAACGCTTTCTCCAGGCTGCCCAAGCTGGAGTCCCTCCTCCTCAACAGCAACGCCCTCAGTGCCCTGTACCAAGGAACGATCGCATCCCTCCCCAACCTCAAGGAAATCAGCATTCACAGCAACCCAATCCGCTGCGACTGTGTTATCCGCTGGATCAACATGAACAAAACCAACATTCGGTTTATGGAGCCCGAGTCCCTGTTCTGTGTCGACCCTCCGGAATTCCAAGGGCGGAACGTGCGGCAGGTGCACTTTCGGGAAATGATGGAAATCTGCCTCCCTCTGATAGCCCCGGAGAGCTTCCCATCCAACCTGGACTTAGCAAGCGGAAGCTGCGTTTCACTGCACTGCAGGGCCACGGCGGAGCCGGAGCCTGAGATTGCCTGGATAACCCCGTCGGGCCGCAGGCTCTTGCCCAATACCATGTCTGGCAAGTTCTACGTCCACTCCGAGGGGACGTTGGACATAAGTGGCATAACGAGCCAGGAGGGCGGCCTGTATACTTGCATGGCCACGAATCTGGTCGGGGCCGACCTGAAGTCGGTTCTGATCAATGTGGATGGCTCCCTCCCACGGGACGGCAGTGGCTCTCTGAACATCAGGGTGAAAGACATCCAGTCCAGCTCCGTGCTGGTGTCCTGGACAGCGAGTGCCAAGATTTTCAAGGCCAGCGTGAAGTGGACAGCCTCCGCCTGGGCCAAAAGCCCGCGTGTTGCCCAGAGTGCCCGAATCCCATCAGACATGAAGGAATACAACCTGACCCACCTACACCCTGCAACCGAGTACAAGATCTGCGTGGACATCCCCACTATCTACCAGCAGAGTAAGAAACACTGCATAAATGTCACCACCAAGGGCCTGGACCACCCTGGGGCAGATCACAACAAGATCAAAGGGACAGCAGCGATTGCCTGCTTTGCGGGCCTGCTGGGGATCCTTAGCGTGATGTGCGTCTTCAGCTGCCTCTCGCAGGAGCTGAGCTGCGACGCTGACCCCGGTGACGTCAGGAATTATTTGCAGAAGCCAACCTTCCCCTTCAGTGAGTTCTACCCGCCTCTCATCAGCCTCTGGGAAGCCAGCAGAGAGAAAAGCACAGGCCTGGAGGTACAAGCGACGGTTATAGGGGTCCCGGGCAGTGTGTCCTAAAGCCACCGCAGCACAAAACCTGCTTTCTGAGAAGAAAAGCACAAGACTGAAGTTGTGCTAAGTGAAAGGCAGAGAAGCTGGGCTCCTTAGGAGGGAGAAGCCAGGGTTGGACGGGCGTTGCCGCTCCCAAGGGGAAATCGGCACCGACTCAGCATACGATGTACACCTAGCTGGATTCGAAGGTTACTGTGCCAACCAAATAAAACAACTCAATTTTCTAAACTCCCATGTGACTTTTCTGTCTGGAATACAGTCCAAGCGGACAAGAGCATTTTCGGTATTTGGTTTTTTAGTCTGGAAGAGTAGTGATTGCACACTACCTCCTCGTGGGTTGCCACACACATATTAGCCAAGAGTTTTGCCGGGACCGGATAAACTTGAATTGGCTCGTGGTGTAACAAAATGGACAAATTCTGTAGAGTAGACGCAGTGAGTATGTGCAACTTTTTTTATGAGGAAAAATACATTTTGGATTAAAATCAATGGCTTTTGTCCTGTTTTCGTTTCTAAATAAAAGAGCATTTCTGGGAGACATGATCTGACAAAACCCAAGTCATTTACCGGCCGATCGAAGAGCGCTCTTTCCTGATAAATGGTAGGATCTGACGGTTTCGGAAACCCGATCTTCGTTTCTAACCCTCTGGCCAACTGCCCCCATGCCCAAATATGTTCCTGAGGTCTTCTATATAGTGTAAGAGTAAGAGCAGCAAGGCACCTTCCTTTTCTCTCTTTTGAAAGGAAAAATATGCTTTCACGAGGGAGAAAAGTTGTCAGGATGTGATCGCCACAGATTGAGGCCTACATTTAATCGTTTGCCTCAGTCCATGCACATTTCATACTTAAGTGGTAGAAAGAGAATCAGTGAATCTCCAGCTTGAAAGCCTTCCATTCTCTGCCAGCTCAGGCAGGGTTAAGGCATTATTCACTCGGCGGTTTCATCTAACGCTCCTGCAGATGGAACCTGATGGTTCGGAACATTTCCCATTTCAAGAAAGAGAGAGTGGAACCAAATTCTACATTAAAGAGCAGAAGGTCATTGGTGGGAGGTGGGGAGGGAGGCCGTGCCAGATCCTCAGTTCAAATCCCATTTCTGCCTCTCGGTTCTGTGGCTGTACTGGTCCCAGAACCGGGGAAATAAATGCTGACTGCCTGAGGTGCCCCCGGCTGCAATCACGGCTCCTCCTGACAAGACACTGTGGGGCCACTTGGAAGTGATGGTTGCAGTTGTACACTACTTGCTTGATTGTGCCTAGCTCTCCTGAGGCCTGATTAACTTCAACTACTTCACTACTTAAAAACAGCAAATGATTCAAACACAAGCATCTTGTTTGCGGGAAGTGTTTCCAAAATCTATGCTACTAATTGGACTTATATATCAATATATTTTCTTTCTCTGAATTGTGGGAGAAAGTGGAAGAATGAGACAGAGAAAGTAAAGGAGCAGTGTGGTCTAGCGGCTAGAGCACAGGCCTGGGAATCAGAGGACCTGGGTTCTAATTCCGGCTCTACCACTTGTCTGCTGCAGAACCTTGGGCAAGTCACTTCA
This sequence comes from Tachyglossus aculeatus, assembly GCF_015852505.1. Lineage (NCBI taxonomy): Eukaryota > Metazoa > Chordata > Mammalia > Monotremata > Tachyglossidae > Tachyglossus > Tachyglossus aculeatus. The sequence goes on along the minus strand of NC_052075.1, from coordinate 30,908,582 downwards.
CTTCTCCGTGCCTCAGTTCCCTCATCGGTAAAGTGAGGATTAAGACTGTTAGGCTCATGGAGGACGGGGACTGTGGACAACCTGAGTACATGGTATCTAGCCCCATGCTTAGTACAATGCCTGGCACATAGTTAAGTGCTTAACAAATATCATAATTATTATTATTAATAAAGAGAAAAAGAGAAAGAGAAGGAAATGGAGAGGGGGGAGAGGGACGGAGGGAGGAGAAGGCATAGGGAGAGAGCGGGAATGAGAGGATGTGAGAGATAGAGAGAGGAAACATGGAGGGAAGGTTGGGAGGCAGCTTGGCCTAATGAAGAGCCCGCAACTGTAATTCAGGGGAGTCCAATCCCAGCCTTTCCACTGTCCTACGGTGTGGATTTAGACAAGTAACTTAACCAGCCCACACCGTTGTTTTCTTATCTACTTCCCTCTTCCACTGTGAGCCAACGTGGTTCGGGGACTGTGTCCAAACTGATCTTATGTATTCCCGAGCACTTAGTGCAGTGCTTTGGCACTCATTATTATTATTATTATATTTTAAGTGCTTACTATGTACGAAACATAGTTCTAAGAGCTGAGGAAGATACAAGTTAATCAGTTTGGACACAGTCCCTGTCCTCCATGGGGCTCACAGTCTAAGTTAGGAGGGAGGAGTATTCAATCCCCATTTTATAGATGAGTCAACTGAGGTATGAAGAAGTTAAGTGACTTGCTCAAGGTTTCACAGCAGACACTTGGAAGATTTGGCTTCCAGTCCCATTCTTTTTCCACTAGACCACACTGCTTCTCATGTAAGCACTTATCATAATTATTAGTGAGATGTAGCTTGTGTGAGTGAGTGAGAGGGGGGAAAGAGAGAAAAGTGTTGAGGAGACAACTGGCTGGAAAGTATAACTTCAAGACAACCCATCAAGAGCCTTTAATCAAGGAGAAGTCTTCAACCTAGTAGAAATCTGGGTGCAGGGACAAAGCAGAAAAAAGAGATTGAGCAAGGCATGGCCACACAGGTCAAAGACAAATGAAGAGCTGGCAATCATCTAGCGTTTCTGGATTACTTGGGGAACCAAAGAGATTAATTCAGATCCCAAAGAGAATGTTTACACCTGATCTATACAGTGATCAACAACCTCAAATTGGTCCATTCATTTCCACCTCTCTACTTCCTGCATATTGGGGAAACACACAGGGCTGAATGTGTTGGAACATTCAAACACAAGGGCCCACTGAGGGATATAAGATTGTACAGTTTTCAGGATGAATGCACTTATTTTTCATTGGCTAGATACAGTCTTGGGGTAGAAACCCACCTATGATTCTCTAGAATTACACGGAACTGAGTCAGCAAGAAAGTGTAAATTTTAGCAAAAGGAATGATTGGATGTAAAAATTTCAGAATTAAAATGGTAAAAATGCGAGTTCTTTGAGCATCTTATTTAAGAAATGAAAAATACATTCAACGATTTTATTTCAGGGGGAAATATCCACTCGATTAAAGGAATTTAGTCATGCACAATTACCAAAAGAAGAAAATGATGAGACTTTATTCTTCTCTACAGCTATTATGGAAAAATGACAAATGCAAAGGACAATTACAGATGCTGTGTGTTGGGGGAGGCAAACCCTCACCTCTGAAATGATACAATATTTCAGGTTATCTCACCTTTGTCATAAAACCAGGCATTTAACTTTCCCACTGGAAGCCTGCTACAGTCCTTCAAAACGTCTCTGCATGATAACACTTCCAGAACAGCAAAGCCATATCATTCTATCTGCTGTTAATGAATAGTTTGCTTTCACAAAAGAATTGGCACTTTCCGAAGCAACCCAAACTATTTTTTGACACTCTCCAAGGGATTTGGTAATAGTTTTAGTCCAGAGGATAGACGGTGTTAATTTTAACACTCCCCAAATTTGGACCTTACAAATTCAATATGTTTCCCGAACACAAATTCTACAACCTGATGAATCACCATCACACACAGGCTGACGTTACAATTTATCAGCTCGACACACTCATATATCAGGAGAAGTTTCAACACAGCAGACAGAGCTTTTAGAGTAAGGCTATTTGTCAAAAACAGGGGAACTGAAATATGACCTATTACAAAGCAGGTACTGTATAGGTCAGCAAGAACCTGTTCATGTATCTTGTATGTTTGCCTTTTGAACCTAGCTAGACTTCTTACTGGCCACAGATATATATCCGAAAACCAAGATTTTCATTTATTTCAAACCGTGGGTCTTAGAAAAGGGGGGTAAAACCAAATGAACACCTTATAGGAAGGAATGACCTGAAAAAGCATTTTTGGGAGGTTTCAGATGATTACATATAACTGCTCGGAGGAGATGTAATGCTATTTACTTCATTAAAAGTCTAATCTAGATTTTCTATTGAGGAAGAAAATGCATTTGCTTAATAACAAGAATGGTATTTCATACTCCCTGTGTAACCTCTTAAACCTCATAAAATTATCCAGCTCTGGTCACATCACTCAAAGCATTTATATTCACAAAAAGGTTTCCATCTGATGAAATTGGAAAATATCTATTTTACTGCCAACTGTAATGTAAAGTATTCCATCTATAACTAATAAAAATGGTTGTAAAGCATATAGCTATAAAATGCTAAACAATAGCAATCCAACTTGTGAAAAAGAAAATACTGCTTTCATAGAAGCATATTAATTTTCTAACTTTCCAAGTTTATTATTTTAGATGCAATAAAACCGGGCCGAAATGTTGTGATGGTAAACAATAAACTAATTTGTATTTAATTCTATAGACAATGCCCAAATTGATTAAGACAACAGAACAGAAGCCCCTAACTGTACAGCAGCACTGTAGATCTGTCCCTCCCAATCATTGATGATGGTTGTTGGTATTTGGGTATTCAAGACTTGAGTGTGTCATAAGGGACCGACGAATGATCAATTCTCCATTCCTCTGGGAACTACACATACACACAGATATGCACACACACAGTAACACACATACTCCAGTCTTGAAAAAAAAAGTACATACTACTGAGTCCACAAACTGAATTAGTCACTTTTATCTCCTCTCTCCCAGACTACCAGAAAAACACAATAAGTCCCAAGAAACTCACCTTTTCTGTTTGGGGCATACTACTAGGGCTCCTTGAGGTAGAAGTTCATCCTAAACAGAACAACTTCTGACTAGCTCCCCCAAAACTACCAGGTTTAAACAAAGGGGATAGGATATCTATGAGTCTCTATCTCCTCCCTGCTCTGGAAAGTTAACTACTGCCAGATGAGGACACCTCTGGCAGCCGTTCGGGCTGGGTGACCCTTTCCACCACTCATTTGCCTAGAAGAGCTTCAGAGATATGGGTTATCTCTCACCTGATCTACCCCAGTGCTCGACGAATACCACGATTATTATAATTATAATTAGGGACAATTTTCCAACAGTAAGGGCATTTATGGAAAGGTTCATGTAAATTAGTCCTGACAGAAACAATAGTCACCAGATCTGAAGAGTCACCTCAGCCCATCATTCACCAAATTTGCACAGTAGGTTGCAGGTCGCAGTGGCAAAGCGAAACACCTAGAGGAGATTCAGCTTCCCTGAGTACAGCTACTCGAGGAGCAAGTGTGAGGAAAAGACCAAGATACTAATTCCCCAGGTGGATCAGTACTTGAGACATAAATTCGTAATAGGAATCAGGGAGCTGGAAAATTTGAAGAAAAACACAAATTAGATTGTCCCTAATGATTGTTCTCCATTGTCTATCACAATTATAAATAGCAGGACAATAATGATTTCAAAAGATGAGATAAGAAGAGTATTTGGTCTCAGCCTCATATAGGGCTTTCGGTGTTGACTGAAATTCCTGAAATTCAAAATGCCTAGAATGAATTTCTTTAACTCAGATTCACATCATTGTCTTCATCATCACTGTCGATACCATCAACAGCGCTCACAAGGAAACAAATATGTAGGTTTCGATGGGTCATTCACAATGGGTTTCTCTAGGGAAAGAAAGCCGTATGGAGGGGAAAGTGTTAGGTGTACTGGATAGCCAGCCCCAACGCAGGAGGAGGAGTGTCTAGGAAGACAATCATAACATGGTTCCTTCAAGTATCTTGGTGCCAGTGTTGAGGAAAAGAGCCCTGAGCTGAATGAACTGCAGGTCTGACTCAATAATGGTCCTGCTCATGGTCTTCTGGTTTTATTATTACTGTTTATACTTGGCATTTTTAAAGCTCCAATGAAAAGCTTGGGTCAGTGCAACTGGCAGACACACAGGGTTTCTTGGCTATAAAGTTGGCTCAGATTACAATGTTCGCAATCTTTTTTCCTAGCTCGAGCTCCCCAATTTCTCACATGGTGTTTTTCCTTGGCTAATCAACTGCTAATTGGGTTGTGACTTAGCAACATTATAACATTAGGATTGGAGAGACAGACATGCCCAGCATCAGGCAGCACAACCATGGAAAACCTTCTGGACAATAATAGAGAGAGCAAGCATTGAGAGACCTTTAAACCCAGTGTCTTGTAGTGGAGATGCATCAGAGAATTGGAGGCAAGGTTTTTTTTTGGGGGGGACAGGATCACTAGTACCTCTGACCTCTTTCCTCAAATCCCAGCATTTCAGAAATAGAAGGCCAAACGCTAGATTGTGGTAATGAGTGTGGTGACTACTGTGGTCCAAAGCTGAGTGCCCACCACTAAGGAAACTTGGGCAGGGGGTGGCAGGGGAGAAGAGACTCCTGGCATCCTCCTCAACCACCTCAGAAGGTGTCACTGAGAGGTTGTGGGGGAACTGGCTAGGAATCGTTTGTGGGATTTTGCTTGTCCCATGACAGAGAATAAGAGGCAAAGCAGGAGCTACAGACCATTCTGGGATTTCTGGCAAGTTTGTTCCAAATTGCCAGGTGGCAGAGGTGCCCATCTTAAGGGTTCCAATTGAGCAGCTCTGATCTTGTAGGTCGCACAAGAACCAAGAGCTTAAAATGGATGCATTCACTTCTGTGTGGACCTCATAAGACTGATGAGATTGACTGGGGAGCAAAAGCACCTCCTTAAACCAGAATTCATGATCAGCTCTGCATTGTGTCTGCTGAGTTCTAGGTCAGGACACAGAATGAACTTGACGCAAGAAAGCCTTCTCTTTGGCCTTGCACAAACCCCCATTTCCTGTGAGGTGAGGTAAAGGCAATGATCACTCTAGATATTCCACCCATCCCAACCAAACACACCACCCTCCAAAAGAACTCCAGGCTGTCTTGGGTTTTGCCACTTGACTATCAGCAGGAAAGCAATGGAGAAATTTTAACCATACCACACAGATGCATCCTCACATCTGTTCCAGACAAGGACTATAAGGAGCTTGACAGCCATGAGTCCTGGTTCCGTGGTTTTGTAATCAGAAATGATGTCTACTTAGATAGATGAAGCAGTGTCGCCTAGTGGAAAGAGCCTAGGCCTGGGAATCAGAAGACCTGGATTCTAATCCTGACTCTGCCACATGTCAGCTGTGTAGCCTTGGGCAAATCACAATTTCTCAGTGCCTCAGTTTCTTCATCAGTAAAATGGGGATTCAAAACCTGTTCTCCCTTTCCCTTAGACTGGGAGCCTCACATGGAGCAGAGAATCTGTCCCACCTGATCATCTTGTATCTACCTGAGCACTTAGTACGGTATTTAGCAATATCCCTGAAGTCTCTGCTGGAAGAGAGCCACCCCCACTTTTGATTTGACACATGCCAGGCTGTTGTCTCCCAGCAGCCTCACACAAAAACGCATCATTTGAGACGGTCCTCCCTGCACACAGTAGAGAATTGGGTATCAAGCACTTATTGATCGGTTCAGTCCCACTTATAGGTAGGGATTAGATCTCCCTCCATAGCTGTGAATAAATGCATTTCTCCTAGGCAGTTTGGTGGCTTGTTAAAAAAAATTATAAACCTGATATCTTCCCCCCACCACATACACATGCCCACTCCCTAATAGGCCCTGGAATGGCTCTCAGTCCCTCTGGTCTGGTTGGACTGGGCCTGGGCTCTACAGAGCTGCGAGGTGGTGATCAGGGAACAGAGGAGCTTTAAAATCCTCCTCCCTCTCCTGATCGCTCCCTAGCCAAATTTTGTTACTCTATGAAACACATCACTAGCAGTTTCAGCTCAGCACTGATTAAAAACTCTGCTTCTGAGAAGCAGAATGTCTTAGTGGATAGAACATGGGCCTGGAATTCAGAAGGACCTGGGTTCTAATCTCAGCTCCTGCACTTGTCAGCTATGTGATCTTGGCCAAGTCACTTCATTTTTCTGTGCCTCAATTACCTCATCTGTAAAATGGGATTAAGACTATGAGCTCCACGTGGGACAGGGACTATGTCTAGCTAGAGTAACTTTCATTCATTCATTCAATCATATTTATTGAGCATTTACTGTGTGCAGAGCACTGTACTAAGCGCTTGGGAGATACAAGTTGGTAACATATAGAGACGGTCCCTACCCAACAATGGGCTCACAGTCTAGTGAGTCTAGTCTAGTCATCTATCCTATCACTTAGTACAGTGCCTGGCATATAGCAAGCATGTAACAAATTTCATTTTAAAAAAAGAGAAAAACAAGAGAACATTTCTCCAGCACCTGCTTGAGAAGCAATGTGGCTTGGTGGATACAGCAAGGCCTTGGTAGTCAGAGGGATAAAGTCAGAAGGACCTGTGTTCTAATCCTGGCTCTTCCAATTTTCTGCTATGTGAACTTGGGCAAGTCACTTCACTTCTCTGGGCCTCCGTTACCTCATGTGTAAAATGGGGATTAAGAGGTTGAGCCCCATGTGGGACTGGGATTGTGTCCAAGTGGATTAACCTGTGTCTACCACAGTGCTTAGAACAGTGCTTGGCACATAGTAAGCACTTAACAAGTACCATAATAATTATTATTATTAGTGCTATATAAGTATAATTGTTTAAAGTTCATTTTAAAAGATTCTTTTTGTTGTGGTAGGACAGCACAGTACTATGAATGCTTCAGATGGAGTTGGCAATACGACCCTCCTCTTCCATGGGCCCTATTGACTGAGCAGGGTGTGAGGAGGGGAGGGGAGGAGAGGAGAAGGGAGGGAAAGGAGGAGAGGGGAGGGGAAGGGAGGGTCACATCTGGAGAGTTTCCAGTACTCTACCAGTCTCAACTATGGGAGGGAGAGTCAGGCAGAGGCATATCCATTCCATTCCTAGCTTGGGCAGTGGCTAGCAAGTGGAAGGCAATCTGCTACAAGTCAAAACTCACCTGTGCTGGCCAGCAGTGGCATGGAAGAGAGTCAGAGGTGGAGACACAAATTTACTGTGCAGAAGGAGGCAGTGGTATACCACGTCCATATTTTTACCAAGAACACTGTACGGATACACTACCAGAATGATTGTAGATGGAAGTGGGGTGTTCTGGGTGAAATGTGTCCATAGTGTCACTATAGGTAGGAGATGACAACAGCATAAGACAAGACGAGATAACAAAATGGGGAGCTGGGCTTTAAACTGCAGCCTTACTGCTTCCTAACAGGTGAAAAAAAAGAACACAAAAGCCAAATATCTTTCTTCATGTGCTTATTAAAATTAATTCCAGGTTATACTCTCAGACCACATTTTTCTAAGAAAGACAATGCAAATGTAATCATGCTTGATAGAGCCATGAAGCCAGGCATATAATCGGAAGAAAACCATTTGGGTTGAGAATTAAAGATATTAAATTACCACCTCAATTTGGGAAGTGATGAAAGTACAGTGTCAAAAGTAGTTTGATTTCCAGTGTCCTTGATCCTAAGTGACATTTCAACAGCCCTGCCTCACACTTGGGTTTAACAGGAATTGGTGCTGCATTTTCTGAAGAGAACTTTAATAAAAATGAATGAATATATCAAACAATTGAGCTTCTTCATATCAAAAGTCAGCAAGAACGGGTTTGCATATCTTTTTAACCCCAGAGAAATATTCTCTGGCAAACTCCCTTGTTCAGAATCTGACCACAGATGCCCAGTCAGGCAGGCTGGGCCTCAGATCGCTGGATGAAAAGACTCACTCTAGAAAAAGGATGTTTCTTCCTGTTGGCTACTCAGCATAGACTCCAGGGTGACAGTTTCAGAAAGGAAGTGCTGGCTTCTTTCAGTAACTTTACACAGGCCCACCACTCTCCTGCCTTATTTTAGACTTGTGGCCATTGAAGGTGAGCAAGAGGGAAAGGATAAGACCTCTGGTCTGTGAAGCTGAGGATGCAGTGCACATCTCTAATAATAATAATTATGGTACTTGTTAAGTGCTTACTAAGTGCCAGGCACTGTACTAAGCACTAGGGTAGATACAAGCAAATTGGGTTGGGCACAATCCCTATCCCACATGGGGCTCAGAGTATCAATTCCCATTTTACAGATGAGGAAACTGAGGCCCAGAGAAGTGAACTAACTTGCCCAAGGTCACACAGCAGACAAGTGGCAGAGCTGGGATTAAACCCATGAACTTCTAACTCTCAGGCCCGTGCTCTAAATACTTGGCCATGGTGCTCTCAATGCCCAGAGACTACACTGATCATCGTTTCCAGCACGTGTATACTCAAACCTCTCTTCCGCACTCCAGGAGTCTCCTTTTCATCCAATCGTATTTTCATTTGTAAATATACGCAGAATGAATCCTGGGAGCATTCAGGAAGTCCAGGTCAGAAAAATGACGACCCAGAGGGTTCTTTGTTTTGTCCCAATTCCTCAGTCAGCTTTAGTTCTCAGATGCTTTAGGTGCCATCGTTTTGCTGATTCACTGGGCACAGCTGGCCACTTTCCCAGAACAGCTTGGTATTGGAGATTTTTCAAGGAGCTTGAGAGTATCCACAAGGCTTCTGGGAGAGAGAAACCTGTCTCCAATTACTTGCACCAATCTAAACAACCTCAAAACACAGAAATTGGGATGGTCTAACTTTTTCCCAGCCAAGGAAAAAGTTACCTGTTCCCTGCCTGCCTCTGAGTGCATGTTTACACCAAGATCCCAGAAGTTCCTTTCACTACCAAGTCCTCACCCCTATTGACAAAAGCAGGCCAGTAGGGAAAATCAAATTTAAGTCCTCACTCCCCTGGGACTTGTCTGAAATTTCCCAGCAACCCAAAGAAGCAGGATCCAGTCCATCCGTCCCTCTCTTCCTCCCTTCTCTCCTTTATAAGCAAAATTCATGAGGATAAAAACTATTGAAGGGGGAGAGGGGGCAGTTATGAACTTATTTACCCACTCCATATTTATTTATTTTGAACACTAGTTGTAGATATTTTTATGTTTGAATCCCTTGTTACAGTTTAAAGGGCAAGGTAGGTGTCATTTCATTTTTCTGAACTTCCCAAGCATCTAGGACAGCACTTCATAAGACTGAGAGGCTGCAAGACAGAGGCTGAGAAAGACAGAAATATGCTTAGTACAGTGCTCTGCACACAGTAAGCGCTCAATAAATACGATTGAATGAATGGTCAGTGAGACACCACAATCAATCATGATCAAACTCAAGAGGAGCTTTAGTAATAATAATAATGATGATGGCATTTATTAAGCACTTACTATGTGCAAAGTACTGTTCTAAGCACTGGGGAGGTTACAGGGTGATCAGGTTGTCCCACAGGGGGCTCACAGTCTTAATCCCCATTTTACAGATGAGGTAACTGGGGCCCAGAGAAGTTAAGTGACTTGCCCAAGGTCACACAGCTGACAGGTGGTGGAGCTGGGATTCGAACCCATGACCTCTGACTCCCAAGCCCGCACTCTTTCCACTGAGCCACGTTGCTTCTCATTACATAAGGAAAGAGCATGTTCTTACTAGAATACTTCATAAACTCAATCAATATTTCATGTTTTGCACATTACACATTTTCTTCCCATTTCTTCCAAAATACACTAGTGCCGGTAGAGATTCAAGGGACTGGGGGAGGATTTGAAGGGTTCAAAGAATCTATTCAGACACATTTGGGGTGAAGAACCTGCTTCAGAAGGAAAACATACACAGACAGGAAGAAAAGCAGGCAAGTTGGCTCCATTCAGCTCTCAGACCGGTTTCGCTGTTGAAAAGCCAAGGGGGCCAAAAGCCAGATTTGATCTGGTAAATTACGGTGATAATTCAAGCCCCCAGGTCAATCAACAGAACACTGATTACCACTCACAAAGTGCAAGATAATATACTGTGCACTGGGGGAGCAACACATGGACACTGACTGAAACCTGGCCCTTGACGTACAGGGGGCTCAAAGTATAAATAGCAGGCAGGGGACAAGGAAATGTAGTGAGAAGGACAGACACAAGGAAGGAGAGAGCAACTCTAAAGTAGTAACAGTAACGAACACCACTGGTTACTCACTGGGAGGGGCAGAGGGTTAAAGTCCTGCTCGTCCTCAGTTCCCCATAGGGTCAGCCAGTCCAGTCTGCCTGCCACAATAATAATAATAATAATAATAGCATTTATTAAGCACATACCATGTGCAAAGCACTGTTCTAAGCTCAGCAGAGTAGCCTAGTGGAAAGAGCAAGGGCCTGAAGTCAGAGGTCCTGAGTTCTAAATCCTGGTTCTGCCTTGGGCAAGTCACTCGACTTCTCTGTGCCTCAATTACCTCATCTGTAAAATGGGGATTAAGACTGTGAGCCCTATGCGGGCCAGACACTGGGTCCAAACTGATTAGCTTGAATCTACCCCAGAGCTTAGTACAGTGCCTGGCACGTAGTAAGCACTTAACAAATGCCATTAAAAAAATAAAAATAAAAATAAAAACCTGCCAACCTTCCAATCAAGCTTCTGGGGCTGGGACCAGCCTATGTTCTGGCAGGGGATGAGGTTTGATTCCTCCAGGGACCTGCAGGTGTAATCGAACAAGGGGCTCTAGGCTGCCTGGGTCTCAGCTTCACTTTCATCCAGATGGCCTTCAGATTTTGTGTGGTCCCCATGGTTTGGCTCCTTGGACCCAGCCTGCTGAGAAACCTGAGCTTTTGACATAGAGGGTGATCACCACACCCTCTCTCTCGCCTCTCTCTCTCTCTCTCCACACCCTGTCCCTACGAGTCCAGAAATGATCATCTCTTATCTCAGCCTGAAAGAGCCCTTTAAAAGTTTGATCCATGATTATTTCAACTGCTCCTTAAACTCCTATGATGACAGTGTGGGAAAACACACACACATATGTACTCCCAAAGGTACTTACACTTCCATTCTGTTCAGGATTTCTAGCAATTTCATGCTGAATTCACATTTATCCCTTCAGATTGGAAGTAATTCCTCTTATGAGGAGAGTAGTTACCCAACCACACACGTAAATCTAGAACTTGACCTCATGGCAGGTATTCTCTCAGGGGCTTTCTGAGCCTGGGAAAGTGCAGACCTAACAGAATTAAGCAGAAGCGGTTTAAAATCCAAGTAGCACTTGGGGAGCCACATGCCTGGCCCTGAAACTCTAGTCAGGTGGAAAAAGTTTCTTTGGGTGAAATGCCAAGATCATAAACAGGAAAGATAACCTCAGATCCAGGCAGTAAAAGCAAATACCAGGAGGAATTAGGAGGAATACCAGGAGGAATTAGGTAGGGGACAGCATCTGGGCTCATCAGAAAAACCTGGGAAGCAGCATGGCCTAGTGTCCATCAGAGGAGAGGGGTTCTCATCCCAGCTCTACCACTAGCCTGCTGTGTGAACCTGGACAAATCACTTAACAAATCAATTACCACATGTTTAAAATGAGGATTAAATTACTCATCATCAATCGTATTTATTGAGCGCTTACTGTGTGCTGAGCACTGTACTAAGCGCATGGGAAGTACTCCTCCCTCCAACTTAGACTATGAGCCCTACGTGGGACAGGGACTGGGTATAACCTGATTACCTTATATCTAGCAATAAGTACAGTGGGGGCACATGATAAGTGTTTAACAAATACCCAGAGAAAGGGAAAGAGAGGGGGAGAGAGAGAGAAGCTGGGGGATAGATGCTGGATCTGCAAAAAGGAACTGTGGACCCCCCACCCCACAGGGCTTTAAACCAAGAGGAGACACCCACCTGTGCTGGATGGGTGAGGTATTCACTGGCCTGGAGGCAAATAATAATAGTAACAATAATAATAATGGCATTGATTAAGCACTTACTATGTGCAAAGCACTGCTCTAAGCACTGGGGAGGTTACAAGGTGATCAGGTTGTCCCACGGGGGGCTCACAGTCTTCATCCTCGTTTTACAGATGAGGTAACAGAGGCACAGAGAAGTGAAGTGACTTGCCCAAAGTCACACAGTTGACAATTGCAAGTGACCTCTCAGGTTCTCCCCAGACCAAGGGTTTGGGGACTCCAGGATGCAGAAAGCAGATGGGGACTGGAAAGAAAGCCATAGATTCTGAGGATGTGCTGGACAAAAAGGTGCCAGGATAATAAAGTGCTGATCTCCATGGGTGTGACTGGACACTGAGGTACTCAGACAAACAATGCAACACAAACACCACAAACACCACAAACACAGTGGTAGTCTACGGTAGTCATTCAGTACTCAGAGCTCCAAGGCAGAACTGTAGAAGGAAGCAGTGTGGCCTACTGGAAAGAGCAAAGACCTCGCAGTCAGAGGACCTTGGTTCTAATACTGGTTCTGTCACTTGCCTGGACAAATCACAACTTCTCTGTGCCCCAGTTTCCTCATTTGTAAAATGAGGATTCAATACCTGTTCCCTCTTCTACTTAGTTTCGAGCCCAATAAGGGACACGGACAGTGTCTGACCTAATCATCTTGTATGTACCCCATTGCTAAGTACAGTGTTTGGTACATAATAAATGCTTAACAAAACCCACAGTTATTATTGTCAGTGTGCTCAGAGACACAAGACTGATAACAGATACACAAAGGAATATAAGGGCCAGAGAAAAGTGTCCATAAATGCAAAAGCAACTGTCGTGGTTCAGAGCCCCACATGAGCATTGAGACCGGAAGACTGAAGGGAAACGGGGCCATGTGAGCATCTTTCACATCCTGGGGATCAGCAAGGAAATCTGACAATTATCCAGTTAAATTGGACCATGACAACAACTAGACTAAGTGGACCTAAGAGTATGTTTTAGTCTTGAATGGTCCTATTCAACTCCCACTGATGGAGTCATTTAACTTCTCTGGGCCTCAGTCACCTCATCCAGAAATTGGGGATGAAGACTGTGAGCCCCCTGTGGGACAACCTGATCACCTTATAACCCCCCAGTGCTTAGAACAGTGTTTTGCACATAGTAATCGCTTAATAAATGCCATCATTGTTATTATTTATTTTATTACAGAGAAGTTGAGTGACTTACCCAAAGTCACACAGCTGACAAGTGGTGGAGCCAGGATTAGATTAGCCAGTATGACCCCTCCACATCAAACAAAACTTTAAAGCACTTAATCACCTTGCCCCCTCCTACTTCATCTCAGCATGGCTCAGTGGAAAGAGCACAGGCTTTGGAGTCAGAGGCCATGGGTTCAAATCCTGACTCCTCCAATTGTCAGCTGTGTGACTTCGGGCAAGTCACTTAACTTCTCTGTGCCTCAGTTACCTCATCTGTAAAATGGGGATTAAGACTGTGAGCCCCACATGGGACAACCTGATCACCTTGTAACCTCTCCAGTGCCTAGAACAGTGCTTTGCACATAGTAAGCGCTTAAGAAATGCTATTATTATTATTATTAATTCAGGAGAGGGTGGCTAACTCTCTACTCTACACTGCTAAGCAAAAATGGCTACTGGGGTGGTTTAAGCAATCAATCCATCAGTGGCATTTATTAAGCGCTTACTATGTGCAGAGCCCTGTACTACATTCTTGGGAGAGTACCATACAGCAGTTTTGATAGACGTGTTCCCTGCCCACAAGGAGTTTATAGTCTAGAGGGCATTGATGTTATTAAGAGCAACTGTACAATGAAGTTTAATGGACCTAACAAAAAGTACTAAACCTCCACAGTTACTGGCCTCACATTTCTAATTTTCACATCATTCCTTCCTGGCTGCTTTCTAATCATTTTTACTTTCCTAATCAATTTTGCGAAGCCAGCATGGTCTCTCTGCAGACTGCCACTAGCAGTAGCTGAGGGTTCTCTTTTCTGGTATCTGCTGAAAAGTTACTCCGACCTGCTGTCTGGGCTAGAGGTTGCTCAGAAACCAAGCAAGTCCTTTCCTATCTCTCCACAGGCACAGGAGCTCTCTGGAGCAAAAGCGTAACCCCTAACTATTCCCTGTGAAATCTTAAAACAAATCAGACAGCCATGCATTATTATTATGAATATTATTATATATAATAATAATAATGGCATTTGTGAAGCATGTGCTATGTGCCAGGCACTGTACTAAATGCTGGGGTGGATACAACCAAATCGGATTGGACACAGTCCCTGTCCCACATGGGGCTCACAGTCTCAATCCCCATTTTACAAATGAGGGGATGGGGCCCAGAGAAGTGAAGCGACTTGCCCAAGGTAACACAGCAGACAAGTGGCGGAGCCGGGATTAGAACTCATGACCATCTAACTCCCAGGCCTATTAACTATCCACCATGCCAGGCTGCTTCAATGTTCTGTACTAAGCACTGAGGAGGATGCAAGCAACTCAGGTTAGACACAGTCCCTGTCCCACATGGGGCTCACAGTTTTAATCCTATTTTACAGAAGAGGAAACAGAGTCACAGAGAAGTGAAGTGACTTGACCAAGGTCACACAGCCGATACGTGGCAGAGTCTGGATTAGAATTCAGGTCCTTCTAACTCCCAGGCCCATGCTCTATCCACTGGGCAATGCCGCTTCCCAACATGATAGTAGTAATAATAATAATAATAATAATAATAATAATAATAATGGCATTTGTTAAGCACTTCCTCTGTGCAGAGCACTGTTCTAAGCGCTGGGGGGATACAAGGTGATCAAGTTGCCCCACGTGGGGCTCACAGTCTTCATCCCCATTTTACAGATGAGGTAACTGAGGCTCAGAGAATCAATCAATAAATCAAACGTATTTATTGAGTGCTTACTGTGTGCAGAGCACTGTACTAAGCGCTTGGGAAGTACAAGTTGGCCACATATAGAGACAGTCTCTACCCAACAGTGGGCTCACAGTCTAGAAGGGGGAGACAGAGAACAAGAAGTGAAGTGACTTGCCCAAGGTCACATAGCTGACAATTGGCAGAGCCAGGATTTGAACCCATGACCTCTGACTCCAAAGCCCGGGCTCTTTCCACTGGAGCCACATTGCTTCTCCTATAGTAGTAGTAAGTGTAAGAAGCAGCTATGGGAAGCATCATGGCATAGTGAATAGAGCATGGGCCTGGAGTCAGAAGGTCATGGGTTCTAATCCAGATTCTGCCACTTATCTGCCGTGTGACCTTGGGCAAGTCACTTCACTTCTCTGTGCCTCAGTTATCTCATCTGTAAAATGGAGATTGAGACCATGAGCCCCACGTGGGACAGGACCGTGTCCAACCCGATTTGCTTGTACCCACCCCAGTGCTTAGTACAGTGCCTGGCACATAGTAAGCACATAATTATCATTTATTATTATTATTATTATTTATTAAGCACATTCTGTGTGCAGAGCACTATACTAAATGCTGAATAAGAGTACAGTAGTGTTAGCATTTACTATGTGCCTATTGGGTGCAAACACTCCACTAAGCCCTAAGAAAAAACAACAACACAGGTGACAATCAATCAGCTGGGATCTACAGAAGCTCACTCTCTACGACTAGGGCGGGAGGAAGGGATTTGGCTCCAGATGCATAAAGAAAGATGAAAACAAACACAAAGGACAAACCCAACGAGTCCAGTGGTCTAGAGACCGGTAGGGATTTCCGGGCACTACCGTCCAGGTCGTATAGAGCCTGATCACCATGGAGGCTTCCCAATCTTCTAATTTGGTAGAGGCAGAGCTCCTGCAGCTTGTGTCTCTCACAGTCCAAACGGCACAGGACACGCTGGGAGCCAAGGCCTTGGATGATCAGAGTCTGTACGATCAGAGTAACTCATGTTTCACATCTCCCTTGGGAACTAGTTTTCATTTAGTCCCACCGGAATATCTGCATGTTCTTCAATTAAATATCCACAGGTACCCCTTAAAACCAGCAAAAAGGAAGAGTTGTGGTACTAACACTGTTTCGGAGGCCCAACAGTGCCTCGCTTTCCAAGTGACCTGCAGTGAGATGACAGTTTGGCAAGCAGTATCAAGGTGGAGGGTAGACGGAGAGATGGATAAAAAGGGTGCTTAAGAATATCACTGAGGGCATTGCAATTCAAAATTAAATTCATCAATCAATCCAGAAATGTTTGTCATATTGCATTACTGTCTCCTCTGAAAAACTGCCCCATCCATTTTTTTGTATCACATAATTATATGCAGTGTGACTTAGTGGATAGAGCACAGGCTTGGGAGTCAGAAGGACCTGGGTTCTAGTCCTGGCTCTGCCGCTCGTCTGCTGGGTTGACCTTGGGCAAGTCACTTCACTTTTTTGCGCCTATTACCTCATCTGGGGATAAAAATGGGGATAAAGACTATAAGCCCCATGTAGGACACGGACTGGGTCCAATCTCACTACCTTGTATCTACCCCAGCACTTAGAACAGTGCCTGGCATGTAGTAAGTGCTTAAAAAGTACCATAGGTAAAGCGATAGCTGCACACACTGGAGGAGAAAGAAGGCGAGGGAGTGACAACAGAAAGGAGGACTTTTTTCACTGTGTTTACCTCCTCCCCTCTTTTTTTTCCTTCTTCATTTCTTTCTTCTCCTCTTATTGGTACACTTATTACATGAACCAGATAATTGCCCTACCCATAACAAAAACTGTGCTAAAAGGTGGGCTAGCTGTGTGAGTAAATACTGTATACCGGGTGCCTACGAGTGCAAAGCACTCAACTAAGGGTTAAGGAGAATACAACAGAAATAAAATACAGGTACTCTACTCTCAAAGAAATGGAAATCAAATTGGGGGAGAAAGAGAGACCAAAAGGTTTTACAATGACTGGGAGAAAGAGGATAATAAAGATATAAAGGAGAGTAGTATAAATATGTCAGGATGAAAGAGGTGAAGAATTTGAAAAACACAGGCATAATCAATCAATTAATAAATGGTATTCATTGAGCACTTACTGTGTGCAGAGCATTGCGCCAAGCTCCTGGGAGGGGACAATACAACAGAGCCAGTAGACATGCTCCCTGCCTGCCTGCCTTCATAGAGGCGGAGACAAAAATTAATATAAATAAATAATTAAACCAATAAATAAATAGTAAATAAGCCAAGATACAGTGTGTTCTTTAAAAATGTAATGGGTCATGAACAGTTGAATAATGCGGTACAGCTGTTTGCTGGTTCCTTAGGAAGGTAAGGGGCAGGGCTTGGTTGTAATTCCTTCAGGCTCTGGAGTGCTGTGAATTTCCCAATTTGAATCTCCCCAACTGAATGGGAGAAAGATTTGGCTCTCTGCCCAACTGTCCTGTTGCTGAATGCAGCAGTTGCCCGCACAAAGCTCTCAGCATGATTTACTTACCCAATTCACATCAAAAGTCAAAGACAGCAGGGATCCTGCTGGACCATACCACCAAAGCAATGGCTTCCTGGCCTCGGCAAATTCTATTAAACATAGTTTCAAATAAGGAAAGGAATATTGGATAGAAAATTTGCTTTTTTATGGTATTTGTTAAACGTATTTGTTACTGTGTGGCAGGCACTGTAATAAGCACCGGGGTAGACATCAGCTACTCAGATTGGACGGAGTCTAACCCAAGCCCAAGGTCACACTGCAGACAAGTGGCCTTTGAAAATGGGTCTTTGTGGCAAGACTTGGAGCAGGAAAATATTTGTGAAAGAAAAAGGAAGTAGATCTCACAGCACTTATGTACCTACCTGCAATTTATTTATTTATATTAGTGTTTTTCTCCCCCTCGAAACGATAAGCTTGTGGTGGGCAGGGAACGTGTCTGCCAACTCCCGTATTTTATTCACTCAAATACTTAGCACGGAGCTCTGCACAAAGTAAGCACTCAAGAAATACTACTGATTGATTGATAGATCATCTACTCAACCCTGTCAGCGCTGGGGGTCTGGTCTCCCAGCAGTGTGTCAACCCAAGGAGTTTGGTGGCTCGACCCGCTTCCGAGTAGCCACCTCCATTTCTGAAACAAGCAGTGACCGTCGATTCCATGCTTCTTGTTCTCTATTAGAGAATCCCAAACTGCCATGGCCACCGCCTGTATTTCTGGAGAGCCTCCCCTCAGTCCCATTGAGAGCCTAGGCCTAAGTAGATGCTCTGCAGATCTTAACTTACTTTTAGATATGGACTAATTGTCTCTACACTGGGCCTTAGCTGGGAACAATTTCTAGTTCTGCTACAAGTCCTGTCAGCTAGATCAATCAATGGTATTCACTGAGCTCTTACCTTATGTAGAGCACTGCACTAAACAGTTGGATGAGCACAGTGCAATAGAGTTCATTTATTCATTCATTCGATCGTATTTATTGAGTGCTTACTGTGTGCAGAGCACTGTATTAAGTGTTTGGAAAGTACAATTCAGCAACAAAAAGAGACAATCCCTGCCCACAACGGGCACACAGTCTAGAAGAGGGGAGACAGGCATCAAAACAAGTAAATGGGCATCAGTAGTATCAATATAAATAGAATTATAGGTATATACACATCATTAATATGAATAGAATAATAAATATGTACATATATACGCAAGTGCTGTGCGGGGAGGCGGGAGTGGGTAGAGCAAAGGGATGGAGGCAGGGTGATGGGGAGGGGAGGGGGAGCAGAGGAACAGAGTGGTAGACAAGGTCCCTGCCTTCAAGGAGCTCACAATCTAGGAGATTGATCTGGACAGCAGAGTGGAATATGGCCTGGAGGCCAGAGGCGAGGTGATGCAGAAGGAGGTTGATGCAGTGAGTCAAATCGGGCTGTGACACGTGCTGGGACTGATAAGGTGGCAATCTGGATGGAGAGGATGAGGTGAACTGGGGAGATGTGGAGAAGCGTTTTACATTAATATATCTTCCTCTGGGATGTAGGGAATAGCTCATCAGCTCTCCACACCAGGGAAAGCACAGATCTATCAACATGGATTTACACTGTGCCCAGGTATTTCCTTGAAACAGCCAGGTTTTTAACCTAGTGAGTCTTTCCGGGACAACAAGTGATAGCCAGTGCAATTTTAAGAACAGTGGGAAAGAAGAACATCAACTCTGTAGCACGGCAGAAGGGGACGGCTCTTCTTGATTCGTAGAGGCAGGCTCAGTGTGGAACAAACCCATCAGTGCAGCAAAGAACAATAAATAGTATCCATGACACATTGTTTTTTCAGTCACACCTATGCACTCAGATACAATTTCAAATCCAATAGCAGTATTTGAATGTTTCCCCACTCTTCGACGATGGTAAGCTCGTTGTGGGCAGGCAGTGTATCTGCCTGTTGTTATACTGTACTTTCCCAATCACTTTGCAGTGTTTTGTACACAGTAAGTGCTCAATAAATATGATTGAATAATAATAATGGTAATAATAATAATTGTGGTATTTGTTAAGCACTTACTATGTGCCAGACACTGTATTGGGTAGATACAAGCAAATTAGTTTGGACCCAATCCCTGTCCCACATAGGGCTCACAGTCTTATTCCCCATCTTACAGATGAGGTAACTGAGGCACAGATAAGTGACTTGCCTAAGATCACACAGCAGACAAGTGGCAGAGCTGGGATTAGAACCCATGACCTTCCGAGTCCCAAGCTCATGGTCTATCCACTACACCATGCTGCCTCCCATGAATGAATGAATGGGTGAATGAATCTTAATGAAATGTGAAGGACAATTGTGAAGGGAAATATGTGTGTGTGTGTGAGAGAGAGACAGAACATACAGATTTGAGCCTACAGGTGCATACTTCAATACAACTGTGTATGCTCAAAAAAATGTGACTATGTCATGCATGGCAGTTTTCTAATTGGCTTACAATTTATTAGGTTCCATTCCAGAACCACCTCTGACCTGATGCCCAGGCTAAAAATTGCACTGCAAATACCTCCCTCCATTACTAGGTGTCTTCCTGCCATCCTGTACCTTGAACTTGACTCTCTCTTCCCCTCTCTCTCCACTCCTCAACCTCCAGTACTTTTTTTAAACTCCGTTAAAGCAGCAGCCGTTGCCCCTATCTTTTCTCTCTGGTTCCTAACACTCTATTCCCTGGGAAGGGCAGAGAAGTGGGGCTACCAGCAGGTACTGAGAGGATGGGGCGGCACAGGACACAATCATGGGAAGAGAGGAGCCATGGTAGATGCCATACCTGGCACAGGGGAGGAGGAACACACGCTCAGTGGCATGGTGTCTACGCAGAATGTGAGAGAGCCAACAGCAGTGGCATGCGTGGCTTGTGGTAATGATGGCTCCTCCCTATTTAGCTTGTGACAGCAGTGGCCCATGTGGCTTGTGACAATGGTGGCAACTGCCCATTTGGCTTGTGGCAGTGGCAAGCAGTGGCTTGAGAGATTTGTGGCAGCAGCATGCCACAAGCTAAGGTAGGTTGCAACAGTGGCACCATGTCTGTCACCAGTTTAAAATACTGGAACGTGGAGTGGGCAGGAGGGAGGGAAGGAGAGAAAAGGCGGATCTGAAGAGGGAATGGTTGCGTTCATTCATTCATTCAATCCTGTTTATTGAGCGCTTACTGTGTGCAGAGCACTGTACTAAGCACTTGGGAAGTACAACTCAGCAACAAAAAGAGACAATCCCCGTCTACATCGGGCTAACAGACTAGAAGGTAGGGAGTTGCAGGAATGGGAAGCTGAGTAGGAGGGAAGTGTGGCAAGGGAAAGAAGTGGGTGGGAGATAATTGACTATCCTGCCGTGATTGGATGTAGCATCAGGAGCTGGGCTTACAAATCCCGGGGTATGTCAGCAAACAGTGTGGTCTTTATCTTTGGATTGCATGTGCTGTGGGTGTCTAGAACCTGGTGTACTCCTGTATATTTTACAGGCATACACACAATATATTAACTTGCAAGACAATTTTGAAGGTAGTTCTCCACTTACTTTGTTTCCCTTTATTTTAAAATAATGTGTCAGGTAGATAACACACTTACAACAAAGAGCTTATTTTCAATTTGTAGCTTTTAAAAAGTGTGACTTGGGTTCAAATATAAAACCACATAGGTAGTACATCCTCAGGAATGAGTGAGACCCTAAGGAATATACAGTTATTCAGGTCACGTATCCCAGTTCCAGATCCAAGATATTACTAAGCTACATTTTGTAATTTCCTTGTGATCACAAACAAACTTTCAACCTGTCATGCTGCCCCCTCAATAGTTTATCGCTCAAACCCAATAATGTAAACCGATGGCTTCGCCCTCAAGGGTTTTTTTCATGGTACTTGTTAAACACTTACCTTGTGCCAGGCACTGTTCTAAGCACTGCTGTAGATACAGGGTAATCAGGTTGGACATAGTCCATGTCCCATATTCATTCATTCATTCAATCGTATTTATTGAGCGCTTACTGTGTGCAGAGCACTGTACTAAGCGCTTGGGAAGTACATGTTAGAACTCCACTTGCTACATATGGGATTCACAGTCTCAGTCCCCATTTTGCAGATGAAGGAACTGAGGCACAGAGAAGTGAAGTGACTTATCCAAGATCAAACAGCAGACAAGTGGCGGAGTCAAGATTAAACCCCAGGTCCTTTTGACTCCCAAGGCTCACGAACTACCCATTAGGCCACACTGCTACTCATTCCAAGTTCCTGTATTTTGTTCGACCCTTGCATTCTAGAATGTCTTTCTTATATCACTGGGTAACCTTCCTCATTAGCATCTTCAAATTCTCATTCTCTAAGTTTCTCTTCATCTTTAGGCTCTGTCATCAAGAGATAAGTGCTTTACTGAATCCCACATTCTCCCATCTTTTCTGGTGCAATTTCTCAATTTCACATCACCCTTTTTCTATGTCCACTTATGCTTTGACTCCCAAGGCTCACGAACTACCCATTAGGCCACACTGCTACTTATTCAAAGTTCCTGTATTTTGTTCGACCCTTGCATTCTAGAATGTCTTTCTTATATCACTGGGTAACCTTCCTCATTAGCATCTTCAAATTCTCATTCTCTAAGTTTCTCCTCATCTTTAGGCTCTGTCATCAAGAGATAAGTGCTTTACTGAATCCCACATTCTCCCATCTTTTCTGGTGCAATTTCTCAATTTCACATCGCCCTTTTTCTATGTCCACTTATGCTTTCCTCCTTTAAAATTGGCTGATTTCCTCCTGGTGTTTTTCCTAGAACCCAACGATATGAGAGCAGGCTCCTTTGAAATGTGTACCAGTCCAAGGTCTATTTTTAGTGTATCATTGTTTCCACAGAGAAGATATGAGTAACCAAATCTCAACTTATTTACAGATTTCCCTAGCTTAAGCAAAATAGGCAAACATTTAAATGTTCACAATGCTAATATGCTGCCTTTCCTCACAGATTTAATCAGATCTCAGAATCACTACAAAGATCAGCAATTTTAAAGTTAGCATTCTTCAGAATGATAGAGCTCTAATTTGTAGGCAGAATAAGAAGTTTTTTTTCAAACTAAGGGTGGAAAAAAAAGCTACTTAGCAACAGAGCTCTGTGCTAATGCTGAGACTGAACTAGTCAGGCAGAGCCTGGGATAGGAAACATATTCTGCCCATCCAGCAAAGTCTAAAACCAGAAGGTACGAGAGAAACATGAACAGCCCAAATATTGAGCCGTTCAAGTGGAAGACAGCTAACATTTGTATTCAAAGATGACTCCGTTGAAAGTAAACTATGCCCATGCAATAAAGACACCGTGACCGACAGCCCTTTCCACACCGGATAAATGGCAAGATTGTCCTTAGCTTGCTGTCACTTTGGCTATTTGAAGTTCCCGGTGCCATTTTAAACAATTCCGCTTTGCCTGCTCCCAATCTTCCTGAAGCCTCTGCCCAAGGAGAGTTGCAACTTTCTTCATTAATAAATGTCTCCCTGGCATGTCCGCAACTGTTCCCTTCCAGCCGCCATCAGCCAAGCTGCATCATTCGAGGTCGTGCTGCACTGGGTTGTTAAAATGTTTCCTCTGCCCTTCCTGCTGGCTTTCACACACTGTTTTACAGCTCACCACACAGCAGCTGCTTGGATCACACTGTCCTCCATTCTCCTCGAATGTCCCATCCCGCAAAGTTGTATTGTGTTGTGTTATAATGTGCCTTGCCTGAATGCTGGGAGGCTGAGTGCATTCCAGGGTCTTAATGTCAGTGAGTAATAATAATAATAATAATATTGGTATTTGTTAAGTGCTTACTATGTTCAAAGCACTGTTCTAAGCACGGAGGATACAAGGTGATCAGGTTGTTCCACGGGGGGCTCACAGTCTTCATCCCCATTTTCCAGATGAGGTAACTGAGGCACAGAGAAGTTAAGTGGCTTACCCAAGGTCACACAGCTGACAAGTGGCTGTGGTGTTTATTTGTATACTATTTGCCATCCACTGTACTATGCAGTGGGGTAAATACTTGATAATCAGACTGAGTACAAACCCTGTCCCATGAGAGGCCCCCAGTCTAAGAAGGAGGGAGTACATAGAGTTTATCCCCATTGGACAAATGAGGAAACTGAAGCACAGAGAAGTTAAGTGACTAGTCCAGAGTCACACAGCAGGCAAGCGGAGGTACAACTGTCATCATGGTACCTGTAAAGCATTACTAGGTGCCAAGCATTGTACTAAGCACTGAGGTAGATGCAAGATAATCAGGTTGGACACAGATCCTGTCCCATAGTGGAGCTCACAATCTAAGTAGAAGGGAGTAGGATTTAATCCCCATTTTACAGATGAGGAAATGGAGGCACAGAGAGTTAAGTGACTACTGGCTTGATCCAAGAGTGATATCTGTACAGTGCTCTGCACACAGTAAGTGCTCAATAAATACGATTGAATGAATGAATCTGTAATGATCTTATGCCCTTAAGACCAACCCCGAATATGACGGGTCCAATGACTTTGGCCCAGTTATGGATCATCCCTATTCCTAAGAGCCCCAGGGATACAAATGGGTTTCTTCTATCCCTCGGCATGACACTGAGGCAGTTACAATTAGCATTTATCTTTGTACAGTATATATTAAGATTGTGGCTGTCTTTCAATCTCCTCACATATCCAGCTCATCAAAGTTACGTTGTTGTGAGCATTGCTTCAAGACTGGCGAATTTCATGCCTTCCAGGATTTCACTGGTATCAACTGTGTCCTGCCATTTGCTCTAGGTATGATTCTAGCCTGTACATAAGTGCTGTGGGGCTGGGAGGGGGGAAGAGGAAAGGAAACAAGTCACGGCAACGCAGAAGGAAGTGGGAGATGAGGAAAAGTGGGGCTTAGTCTTAGAAAGGCTCTTGGAGGAAATGTGCCTTCAATAAGGCTTTGACGTGGGGGAGAGTAATTGTCTGCTGGATTTGAGGAAGGAGGGCATCCCAGGCCAGAGGCAGGACGTGGTTTAGGGGTCATTGGTGAGACATGAGAGATTGAGGCACAGTGAGAAGATTAGCACTAAAGGAGTGAAATGTGCGGGCTGGGTTGTAGAAGGAGAAAAGTGAGGTGAGGCAGGAAAGGGCAAGGTGGTGGAGTGCTTTAAAGAAAATGGTGAGAAGTTTTTGTTTGATGTGGAAGTAGATGGGCAACCGTTGGAGTTTTTTGAGGAGAAGGGTGACAGGTCCTAAACATTTTTGTAGAAAAATGATCCGGGCAGCAGAGTGGAGTATGGACTGGAGTGGAGAGAGACAGGAGGCTGGGAGGTCAGCAAGGAGACTGATGCAGTAATCCAGGCAGGATAGGAGATGAGTGATTGTATTAACGTAGTACCAGTTTAGATGGAGAAGAAAGGGCAGATTTTAGCAAGCATCGTACAGTGAACTGCACATAGTAAGCACTCAGGAAGTTTGACTGATTGATTGACTGCTTCAAAGCAAGCTCAAGCAATATTATACTCCTAGTCCTGATTTCACAGTCAATTCAGAGGCTGGTCACAATGACAGCTATATAGAACTTCAAGTTGGAATGAGGTTTGATTCTCCTTGCTGCTCCACTCTGCAGGCAGTGTGCTGAATGCCTTCTATCTCTCCTTGACGCTGCCAACCTCTTCCTCCACCCCACCTCACCCACTCACCAACTTGGTCATACCCTCGACCTCATCATCTCCTACCGCTGCACTGTGTCCACCCTCACCAACTCTGAAATCCCTCTCTCTGATCATAATCTTCTCACCTGCCTCCTCACTCACACTCCTTTCCCCTGTAAATCCGTATTACTCCCTCACAGAGATCTCCGCTCTTTGGACCCCACCCATCTTTCGGAGCGCCTCACACCCCACCTCGCCGCCCTCTCCTCTCTACCCAGTCTTGATGATCAGATTACTGCTCTCAACTCTACCCTTTCTACTCAGCTAGACTCACTCGCTCCCCTCTCCCTTCGCCGCTCTCGCACCACTAACCCACAGCCCTGGATCACTGCCACTGTCTGCCTCCTTCGCTCTTATGCTCGAGCTGCCGAACGCTGCTGACGAAAGTCTAAACACCATGCCAACCTCGTTCACTTCAAGTTTATCCTTTCCTGCCTTAACTCAGCCCTCTCCTCTGCCAGACAAAACTATTTCTCCTCCCTTATTGACACCCATGCCCATCACCCCCGCCAGCTCTTCCATACACTCAACTCCCTTCTCAGGCCCCCGGTTCCTCCCCCTCCTCCTTCCCTCACCCCCAACGATCTGGCCTCCTACTTCATTAACAAAATTAAATCCATCAGGTCCGACCTCCCCAAAGTCTCTTCCCCCCTTTCTCCATCCCCCCGGCTCTCAACACTCTCTGCTACTCTCCCATCCTTCCCAGCAGTGTCCTCAGAGGAGCTCTCCTCCCTCCTCTCAAGTGCTACTCCGGCCACCTGTGCTTCTAACCCCATTCCCTCTCATCTCATTAAATCTCTCGCTCCATCCCTTCTCCCCTCAACTTCCATCTTCAACCGCTCACTCTCCACTGGTTCCTTCCCCTCTGCCTTCAAACATGCCCATGTCTCTCCCATCCTAAAAAAACCCTCTCTTGACCCCACCTCACCTTCTAGCTATTGTCCCATATCCCTCCTACCATTCCTTTCCAAACTCCTTGAACGAGTTGTCTACACTCGCTGCCTAGAATTCCTCAATAACAACTCTCTCCTCGACCGCCTCCAGTCTGGCTTCCGTCCCCTACATTCCACGGAAACTGCCCTCTCAAAGGTCACCAATGACCTCCTGCTTGCCAAATCCAACGGCTCCTACTCTGTCCTAATCCTCCTCGACCTCTCAGCTGCCTTTGACACTGTGGACCACCCCCTTCTTCTCAACACGCTATCTGACCTTGGCTTCACAGACTCCGTCCTCTCCTCGTTCTCCTCTTACCTCTCCGGTCGTTCTTTCTCAGTCTCTTTTGCAGGCTCCTCCTCCCCCTCCCATCCTCTTATGGTGGGGGTTCCCCAAGGTTCAGTGCTTGGTCCCCTTCTGTTCTCGATCTACACACACTCCCTTGGTGAACTCATTCGCTCCCATGGCTTCAACTATCATCTCTACGCTGATGACACCCAGATCTACATCTCTGCCCCTACTCTCTCCCCCTCTCTCCAGGCTCGCATCTCCTCCTGCCTTCAGGACATTTCCATTTGGATGTCTGCCCGCCACCTAAAGCTCAACATGTCGAAGACTGAACTCCTTGTCTTCCCTCCCAAACCTTGCCCTCTCCCTGACTTTCCCATCTCTGTTGACGGCACTACCATCCTTCCCATCTCACAAGCCCGCAACCTTGGTGTCATCCTCGACTCCGCTCTCTCATTCACCCCTCACATCCAAGCCGTGACCAAAACCTGCCGGTCTCAGCTCCACAACATTGCCAAGATCCGCCCTTTCCTCTCCATCCCAACCGCTACCCTGCTCATTCAAGCTCTCATCCTATCCCGTCTGGACTACTGCATCAGCCTTCTCTCTGATCTCCCATCCTCGTGTCTCTCTCCACTTCAATCCATACTTCATGCTGCTGCCCGGATTATCTTTGTCCAGAAACGCTCTGGGCATATCACTCCCCTCCTCAAAAATCTCCAGTGGCTACCAATCAATCTGCGCATCAGGCAGAAACTCCTCACCCTGGGCTTCAAGGCTCTCCATCACCTCGCCCCCTCCTACCTCACTTCCCTTCTCTCCTTCTACAGCCCAGTCCGCACCCTACGCTCCTCCACCGCTGATCTCCTCACCGTACCTCACTCTCGCCTGTCCCGCCATCGACCCCCGGCCCACATCATCCCCCGGGCCTGGAATGCCCTCCCTCTGCCCATCCGCCAAGCTAGCTCTCTTCCTCCCTTCAAGGCCCTGCTGAGAGCTCACCTCCTCCAGGAGGCCTTCCCAGACTGAGCCCCTTCCTTCCTTTCCCCCTCGTCTCCCTCTCCATTCCCCCCATCTTACCTCCTTCCCTTCCCCACAGCACCTGTATATATGTATATATGTTTGTACATATTTTTTACTCTATTTATTTATTTATTCATTTATTTTATTTGTACATATCTATTTTATTTATTTTATTTTGTTAGTATGTTTGGTTTTGTTCTCTGTCTCCCCCTTTTAGACTGTGAGCCCACTGTTGGGTAGGGACTGTCTCTATATGTTGCCAATTTGTACTTCCCAAGCGCTTAGTACAGTGCTCTGCACATAGTAAGCGCTCAATAAATACGATTGATGATGATGATGATGAAGACCACATTGATCTTTTTGATTTGGTTTTCAATCAAATCGTCTACCTGTGCAGAATGAGAACTCTGCCTTGGTAGTAGAAATTGGTAAACGTTTTAAGTCCTATTATGCTAATGAAAAACTTACATTGTGCATAGTATTTTACAGGTACATGCTTCTAATAACTTCTACAGTCTTCAGAAGTATTGTCGGACCTAAACATTGTGTCAAATCCACAAATCATCATCTTTTATTGGCTTCTGGGTATGTTCCTTTAGAGCATGGGCAACTGCATACAAAAGTTTCCGCTCTACTGTTTCAGAGAATTTTGGTAGTGCCTGGGGCCTGGTGAGATGGAAGAGTTTCCCAGTGGTTTGGAAGGATATTTTGATTCCAGCTGGCCAGGGCCTTCTTGAGTCCTTAAGCACATTAGCGTGGAATAGGAGTTTTATTCATAGGATGGACGACCAGCAGGTTAAACAAAATCGGAAGAAACATTGAGCTTCCATACAATCCATTCAGCATTCCTTCTCAAACGATCATTTCAAATGTCGAAGGAAACCAAAATGAAACCTTGATGGGTGGTTCAGGACTATTTTTCCCAGTGCTTCTGGCCTAATCATGTAGCCTTTTTAATTCTCTATCTTTACAGAGAGTGTGAGTAAGAGAGACAACTGACTATTACTGTCCACAGCAAACAATCACTTTTAAATTTACTAAAAATATATATCAAATGTAACAAATAAAATCTCCAACTGTATATTTTCTTTGTGGTAGCTGAACAATAAGTGCACAGATCTACACAAGTTACTTGGACTAAGGCCCTGGAAAATCAATTGCTCTCTGAATGACTGCTCATATCTACACAGCATGAATTATTGTCTTATTAAATACCAGGAATATTTTCCCCTAACTGCACACACCATTGTACCAAATCTGGAGAGATGAAGCAGAAAAAAATTCATATTTCCTAATGCTTATTCAGAATCTTTGGGCTAGAAATCACACACTCAGTCTGCAGATAGTTCATTGAGTGATTCTCCCACTCAAAATCTGACCAAGAAATGTCTCATGCATCACTGAGCTGACACGTTTTTATTAAAACCAAAAAGGATCCCCGCTAATTTATCTGAACAATGAGTCATTTGCTACTTAATCTCTCTACTTTCACAGTCTAGTGAAATTACGGATGTCCATGCCCCGTTCAACTACATTATTGTTTTTGACTGCTGGTTTTAAAAAAAAGACATATTTTTAGAAGGAGATAGATCGATGCCTATCTTAATGTATCTGTAGATGTATTATTCTATGAGATGGTTTTCTTGAAGATGTTTGGGAACTGTGGGATAGCCAATCGATTGATTAATTAATCAATCCATCTTATTTATTGAGTGCATGTCATGTGCAGAGCACCACACTAAGTGCCTGGGAGAGAACGATATAACAGAGTTGGTTGACATGTTTCCTGCCCACAAGGAACTCACAGACTAAAAATAATAATAATGATAATGATGATAGTAATCACTGTGGTATTTGTTAAGTGCTTACTATGTCCAAAGCACTGTACTAAGCACTAGGGTAGATAGAAGATAATCATTTTTCACATTCTAAGTAGGAGGGAGAACAGGCATTGAATCACAGTTTTACAGATAATAATAATAATAACAATAGCATTTATTAAGTACTTACTATGTGCACAGCACTGTTCTAAGCACTGAGGAGGTTACAAAGTGATCAGGTTGTCCTACGGGGGGCTCACAGTCTTAATCCCCATTTTACAGATGAAGTAACTGAGGCGCTCAATAAATATGATTGAATGAATGAATGAATGAATGAGGCACACAGAAGTCAAGTTGACTTTCCCAAAGTCACACAGCTGACAATTGGCAGAGCCAGGATTTGAACCCATGACCTCTGACTCCAAAGCCCGTGCTCTTTCCACGGAGCCATGTGTCTACTCCAGCGCTTAGTACAGTACTTGGCACATAGTAAGCATTTCCATAATAACTGCCTCCCCTCAGTTCCCAGAGGCTACATTTCCACACCTTGTAGGGTCTCTCTAAGCCTCTCTCTCCATTTCATCTCCCTGCAGGGGTCATTCATTCAATCATATTTATTGAGCTCTTACTGTGTGCAGAGCACTGTGCCAAGTGCTTGGAAAGCACAATTCAGCAGTAAAGATGAGGGAACTGAGCCACAGAGAAGTTAAGTGGTAGCACAGCAAGGTAACACAGCAGACAAGTGGTGGAGCTAGGTTCAGGCCCCAGGTCCTCTGGCTTTTAGGACCGCGCTCTTTCCACTTATAATAATAATAATGATAATAATAATGATAATGGTATTTGTTAAGCACTTACCATGTGCCAGGCACTCCACTAGGCCAACCTGCTTCCATGCTGTTTAGAGGGGTAAACATGCATAAAAATAAATTATGGCTATATACCTAAGAGTTGATGGTGGGGTGAATGAAGTGTGATGCAGAAGGGGGAAGAAGTAGGGGAAATGAAGGTAAAGTCTCTTGGAAGAGATATGATTTGAATAAGACTTTGAAGGAGGGGAGAACAATGGTCTTTTGGTTATGAAGGGGGTGGGTGTTCCAAGTCAGGGGCAGGATTTGGGCAGCTAGATAGACGAGATCAAGGTACAGGGGGCGAAATGAGTGTGCTTGATTGTATTAAGGCCTTGTGTTAATGTAGCCCCCCCCGTGTTTTCTTGAAACTTATTTTCTTACTTGGTTTTCAAACCTTGGGAACCCACACATAAATCTATCAGCGTGGATTTACACTTTGGCCAGATATTTCCTTGAAACAGCCAGGTTTTTAACCTAGCGAGTCTTTCTGGGGCCAACAAGTGATACCCAGTGCGATTTTAAGAACAGTGGGAACGTACAGCATCAACTCTTCACTGAGGCACTAGAAAAAAAGACCAA
The DNA here is from genome assembly GCF_015852505.1 of Tachyglossus aculeatus. Classification (NCBI taxonomy): domain Eukaryota; kingdom Metazoa; phylum Chordata; class Mammalia; order Monotremata; family Tachyglossidae; genus Tachyglossus; species Tachyglossus aculeatus. Next base: position 30,877,915 of record NC_052075.1, on the reverse strand, counting down.
CGGGTAATGGTGCACAAGGAGAAATCCATTTAAAGATAGACTACTGTCTAGAAATTACTCATGTCCATAAGTTACTTTAATGTCTGTCTCCCCTGTAGATGGTAAGTTCCTGGTAACAGGGATTGTGGCTACCAACTCTGTTGCCCTGTAATTTCCCAAGTAGAGTGCTCTGCACACTGGAAGCTCTCATTAAATACCACTGATTGATTGATAGGAAGAATGCCAAAGAAAAACAAAACAAACTTTTCCCAGCCCTCAGTGAAAAATGACAGCTCTGTGGTGATATATTTCACCCAGTTGCTGTTAGCTAGGGCTTCCGACTTCAGCCTCATTCTTTGGGTCACAATAAGGTACAAATATTCCAAATTGTTGATGATTCCAAATGGAAGGGAACGATTAGGCCACCACTGAGTAGTAGGAATAGACTTTATCAAGTGTTTACTGCCACAGAAACTGGGAGAAAATGCCTGGATGAGAATCCACCCGGTTCCAGACCCTCAAGGGGCTCACCATCCAAGAATGAAGGTGGAGAAAGAGTCTGGCAAAAGATACACAAGGAAACATAAAACAGGACGAGGGTTGACAACAGACATGGGGAACAATGAAACAATTAAACAATAACAGTGTAACAATAATATGACAATGGTGGAGAAGCAGCGTGGTTCAGTGGCAAGAGCCCAGGCTTGGGAGTCAGAGGTCATGGGTTCTAATCCCGGCTCTCCCACTTTTCAGCTGTGTGACTTTGGGCAAGTCACTTCATTTCTCTGGGCCTCAGTTCCCACATCTGTAAAATGGGGATTTAGATGGTGAGCCCCATGTGGGACAACCTGATTACCTTGTAACCCCCCCAGCACTTAGAACGGTGCTTTGCACATAGTAAGTGCTAAACAAATGCCATTATTATTATTATTATTATTATTATTATTATTATTATTATTATTATAAATACAACCAGAGCGACAGGGCCCTGTGGCTCGAGGAGCAGAGTTCAAGGCTGGTCATAGTTCAGTGTCGAACTTGGACAGCAGACACAGGTGCAGTCACAGTAACTGCCACAGCAGAAGGAGGGGGTGGGGGGATGGAGAGTCCCGTGTCCTGAGGGACTTCAGCTTCCCAATGTGCTATAAGGCCTTGGGATGCTACTGCTTTGACTCCTTTTCCCAGCGGGAACAGGGGCTGTTGGGACACTCTAATGGTGTGGGGACTGGGCAGCTTCTCTTTCAGGCTTCTGGCATCGGCGGGCGAGTCAGAAAGGGGACTGGCAGAGGCCTCACCCTGCTGGTGTTTCTCCATCTTTCCCAGGGCCACCCCAGTGGCTCAGGGTCAGGGACGCCCCTCTCCCAGACATTTGGACAAAGTAGCCAAGGAGGGGGCTGATTCAGTTCCTTAAAGTCAACGGTCAGGGGTTTCTGCTTGATGTCCAGGGCAATGGGCAATCACTGGAAGAGTTTTGAGGAGAAGGGAGATATTTGCAAAATCACATTTTAGGAACGTGATCCAGGCAATACTTAAGTTACTTAATCCTCACTCCTGTCTCACTACAACCCAGAGCACACACATCACTCCTCTACTGCCAACCTACTCTCTCCTGTGAGCCCAATGAGAGACAGGAGCAACTTCATTTAGATACTTTATTAATGTCATTTATTACGTACTTACCATGTGCCAAGCATAGCAGCAGTGTAGCCTGTTAGAGCATGAGCCTGGAACTCAGAAGGACCTGGGTTCTAATCCCGGCTTTGCCACTTGTCTGCTGTGTGACCTTTGACAAGTCACTTAACTTCCCTGTGCCTCAGTTAACTCAACTGCAAAATGTGGATTAAGACTGTGAGCCCCATGTGAGACATGGATTACCTTGTAATCTACCCCAAAACTTAGAACAGTGTCCATTTTAACAAATACCACAGAAAAAAAGCACCATGCTAATCATGTGCCACTGACTAATTGTTTGATTGCTAAACCCTCCAACAGAAAAAGGATAATTACCCTGTCCCACAGCATCATCACAGTCTAAGAAACAGCGAGAGCAGGCATCTGGACCCCCATTTTAATGACTAGACAACCGAGGCCCAAAGTGGCTGAGTGACCTGCTCAATGTCACATAACAGGCTAGTGGAAGATCTGGGATTAGAGCCCAGATCTCTGGACTCCCATTCTTGCGCTTTCTCCATTAAGCCATGCTTCCTTCCTGAGTGATTGTGGATGCATGAGTTTGTCGTACACGTATGCATGCACTGCCAGAAAATAAATCAGTCCTATCGATCTCATTATGCAAGACTGTTGTTCACTCATTTGTTTCTCTGAATGTCACACAGTGTCTGCATTCTGGCATTTTTATCATGCTCAGAAACCCAGCTTCCTCCATGGTGACAACCTGGCCCTTATTTCTCCTAGGGATGACCAAGATACAAATCAGTGAAACACTTTTTACAGTACGGCAGCAAAGTGTGTTTGTTGGATCCTAAATATGCCCACTGATTAAGGATGTCAGAATGCTATGGAAATGGGAAAGCAGGAGAGAAAGAAAGAACTAGTTAAACACCAAACATTAAATCATCACCACTGTGCTTAGTGAGTTGCTTGAGGTCTGGTTTCCCAGAAGGGTCTCTCCACCTATAAAAGATGTTTCTGCCACCCCTAGGTGTCTGGATTCTTATTAGTATGTTCTGGCACTTGTTTGCTTTCTGATCATGCAGGATCTTTAAAAACAAAGATTTTACAGACACTAAAGTGTTCCCGCATAAAATTAGGGAATTATGAAAAAAGATTACTGCTGTGTGGCAAAGAAAATTAATTTGATCATTTCCCATTGTTCAGATGAGCCCCTCATTTTTTAGTCTAAGCAATGTCCAATGCCACAGACAACGAACACAAATCACTTAGTAACTATTTTAAATTATATACTGTAACCCATTATAGACCTTCCAACTAAATGCCATTTGCTTCATACAGAGACTACTAGCAATTAAGCTGTGAGGTAATTAGGTAGTTCTACAACTGTTACTTCTAGTTTAAGAATTAAAAACTGCTATCAAATTCAAATCCAAGTTCTGCTCAAAAAAACTCATTTTAAGAATCTTGGGCTCTATGTTGTTTTTTCTCTCACAACTAAATCCATGGGCATCATGTAACTCAGTTATCTCAAAATAGTTCAATGTGAGATGAATTTCATTCAGTAAAACTTCCCTAAGGGTGGGTTCCAAAATGAATTAGTGCAAATCTGAATGATAGATTTTTTTTAATGCAGTATTATTGAAATGTGCATGACCATGTTTTGGTGCTTAAATAACAGGGTATGCAACATATGTACATGAGTGTTACCAGAAGTTGGAAGTACACAGGTGTCAAGAGGTTGCAGAAGTGCCTAAGTGGCAGTTTGGGGGATATAACCTAGGAAAAGTTGAAAGATCTCTTTCTTATATTAGGGGGAAAGTTAGAAATTTAGCTTCTTTCTTTATTGATAACTAGTAAGTAAATAGGTATTAAAGCACACTGTATTTACTTGCATAATTACCTGTTCTGCATTATTTTCCCTCCCACCCTGATTTCTGAGGAGGTATGAAAATAGTTGTTATTGGATACCACGTATCAGGAATTGTAAGCAGTGAGAGCATTTGTGCCAGGGTAAGAAGAGAAGGGGCAGAAGACGGTCATGTTGAAGGGACAGGTTCATTCTGGGAAAGGGGAATTTCTTCTTTATAATTGGCACACTCTGGGTTTGGAAGAGGAGACAGAGGGTGGTGGGGAGGGAATTTACTATACTTCACTGAGTGCCTATTTTATGCAGCACTTGACAGAGGGCAATAGAAGTAAAAAGCACAGCTCAAGGGCCTTCCTGCCTTTCTTTTCTTTCTCCTCTCCTTTTCTCCTCCTTTTTTTTCTATTTTTTGTACCCCTTATTGCTATGATTCAATCCCTGTGTAATGGCCTCTCCCTATTTTGCAAACTAGTGCAAAAAGTGGGGCAATTATACAAGACAATATGGTATATGAAATCTCACTGTCCTCAGAAACATTACTTAACTCATATATATATACAATTATTTAACTAAAATAAGGCTCAACTTATATTTGTATTGCAAAGACTCTTGAAGGGCAGGGATGGTGCCTTTGGTGACAAATTGTTAGATTCAACATGGGAGTATAAAAATAACAGTATTGTCTCTGAGTCTCTCACTTGTCCAGGAGGAACCTGGAGCAGATGTTTCCCATGAATGTCCCCCATGGACTTACTGGAAATGCCCTCCCTGGATCCACTGGCAGAGTGTGCCCCATTGCAGGAGGGGCATTCGGTTATGTCCCTGCTTCCAAATACTCCACTGAGGGTGAGACAGAAGGAGGTATCACTCCCCAAGGCACCTCAGGCATGGATTGCTGTTCCAGGGGGTAGAGCCATCACAATCCACAACTGGATTTCCTTTCCAGCTTTCCCCCAAAGAAGATCCCCACCCATGCATTTGGGGAAAAGTTGCTAAGGTATTATAAAGTGCTCAACAATAACCTTCCTTTTAAGAGCCAGAAATTTTGAAAAATGGTCAAGTCTCTATTTAAAGCATATATTTTCATGAACTCACCTAAAAGACATGAATGCAGGCTGCCTGTTGGCCATTGGGGAAACTCCTGATGAAGTGAGTGCTCTTTGTTAGGTCAACTGAGAGTAATTAAATGTCAAGACAAATTTTGTCGACCATTACTATTAGATCCCTGTTTATTTGCTAGGCCAGCAAACAGAATCAAAAGCATCTATTACCAAGATGGCTCTCCTTGCTTTCTACCAACCCTCTCAATACATTTGACTGCCATTGTCAATGGTGTAGCAGTTTACCCCATTTACTTTCAAAAACTGTTTTCGTCCAAGAAAAATGCAATCCAAAATTCAAACTATCTTTCATACTTCTCATTATCTCCCATCAGAGCTCTAAACCTTGATTTAGTCTCAGAGAGGGGGCAGTGACTGTTTCAAGACCCGTTTACATAAAGAGTTTTTAATTAGGGTTTCTAATCCTTGACCCTACAAAACTTTCAAATGCCTTGTCTTTAAGAGAAAATATGGGATAATAATAATAAGAAGAAGAAGGATGAGAACAAGAATAGCACTTGTTAAGCTGGCTCAGTGGAAAGAGCCTGGGCTTGGGAGTCAGAGGTCGTGGGTTCTAATCCCCGCTCTGCCACTTGTCAGCTGTGTGACTTTGGGCAAGTAACTTAACTTCTCTGGGCCTCAGTTCCCTCATCTGTAAAATGGGGATGAAGACTGTGAGCCCCACGTGGGACAACCTGATCACCTTGTATCTCCCCTAGCACTTGGAACAGCGCTTGGCACATAGTAAGCACTTAACAAATACCAACGTTATTATTATTATTATTATTATTATTAAACTGTTCTATGCACTGGGATAGATAAAAGTTTATCAGGTTGGACACACAAGTCCCTGTCCCACAGGGGCCTCACAGTCTAAAGAGGAGGAAGTAGGATTTAATCCCTATTTTACAGACGAGGTAACTGAGACGCAGAGAAGGTAAGTGACTTGCCCAAGGTCATGCAGCAGACATGTGGCAGAGTCCACTGACTCTCAGGCCTGTGCTCTTTCCACTAAGACATGAATCATGTCTAAAACTCTATGGCCTGGGAAAGATGGCATGCACAACATGGATACTAAGCCAATCAATCAATCACTGAGCAGAGGACTGTACTAAGTTCTTGGGAGAGTACAATAGAACAGAGTTGGTAGACATATTCCCTGCCCACAACAGGCTTAGAGACTAAAGGGTCTGGAGGTCATCAGTTATCAATTCAGCTTCACTTAAGGAACAGCTTGGGGTTGGCATTCTGCCCTAAACTGGGTCCTCAAGCTCTGCTTTTCTCTGACAGGGCATTGCCCAAGCCAGGGAGGGGAAGGAGGTAGGGCGGGGAGGGATGGGGAGGACTGAGACTGTGAACCCCATGTGGGACAGGAACTTGTGTCCAAACTGATTAACTTATATCTATCCCATTCATTCATTCATTCAATCGTATTTATTGAGCACTTACTGTATGCAGAGCATTGTACTAAGTGCTTAGAATAGTGCTTGATGCAGAGTAAGAACTTAGCAAATGCCATCATCATCATTATAATTATTAGCTGGACCCAAGAAGCAGAATGGTTTATAGTTAAATGCGAGACTCTGAGGAAATAGTCCACTGAGTTGACTTTCTCTAAACATGTTCAAATACTGGCTGATTCCAAGAGGAATGCTGACATTTTTGAGAGAGATGGCTCAGTCACATTACACGGTTTCTTTGAGACTTTTTCTAACTCACCATTTCCAGGATAGAAAAGGCTCTGAAGTTCGTCAGCTTCACTCCAGGAACGCTTGCCTAGTGAAGCTCATTAGGGGCCTGTTTGAGTACAGCAGCGTAATCCTGGCAGATGGACACAGCCTGAACTGAATGGTTCCCCGACTGCCTCAGAACCTCCCTTCTCAAGCGGACAGTCCCCTGCCTCACTCTAGCCTAGCACCCAGTTCGTCTCGCTGGTCTACCTCACCCTAGACTGACATCTCAGGATTCCTGCTCCATCTTCCTTGAGCTCCAAGCTGGAGATGATGCCAGGAGAAGAGATTCCCTCCCTGAAGTCCCCCGTGGCCCAGGCAGAAGAGACTCTGGTGGCTCTGGCAGGGGAGTCCCTAGTAGCCCTGGAAGGAAAGTCTCCGGGTGCCCTGGCAGGAAAATCCCCAGTGGCTCTGGAATGAGAGTCCCTAGTAGCCCTGGAATAATAGTCCCCAGTGGTCCTGGCAGGAGAATCCCTGGTGGCCTTGGCAGGAGAGTCTCCAGCGGGCCTGGCATGAAATTCCCCAGTTGCCCTGGCAGGAGAGTCACTAGTGACCCCGACCCAGTCAGTCCCGAGTGATTCTGTCTGGGTGCTGTGGGAGCCCAAGTCCAACCTGCAAGCTTTGAATGGAGTTGGCGAATGAAGGAGAAATACAGGATGTCTAGGAAGAGATTAGTCAACAGATTCAATCACGCTTAATCTCCACTGTCTAGACAGCAACCTAGAAGCTGCAAGCTAATCAATTAATCTCAAAAGGATTTAACTGGGCAAACAGGAAAGTGGCATGGCCCGTGAGACGGACCGATCTGGAAACAGCACCAAGTCGGAGAAGCTCTGAAGCCTTTCAGTCTGCACCAGTTACTTTCCATCTCTCCCTGAGCTGACAGGGGACCAATAAACACAGAAAACTCTCTGGGCAGCAGGAAGGGATCAGCTCTAACATGTCTGGGGAAGAAGAATTTATCAAGCAGCGTGAGAAGCACCTTGGCTCAGTGGAAGGAGCCCGGGCTTGGGAGTCAGAGGTCATGGGTTCTAATCCCAGCTCTGCCGCTTGTCAGCTGTGTGACCTTGGACAAGTCACGCGACTTCTCTGTGCCTCAGTTACCTCATCTGTAAAATGGGGATTAAGACTGAGCCCTACGTGGGACAGCCTTATAATCTTGTATCTTCCCCGGCGCTTAGAACAGTGCTTGGCACATAGTAAGCGCTTAATAAATGCCATTATTAGTATTATTATTATCAAGGAGGGGGAAGTTCCAAGCCCGGCAACCACTCCTGACCTCAGGTAGAGCCCCCCAGCAGCAGCTTGGAAGACCCCAACCCCTGAGGTCCTTCTCAGGCCCCGGCTCCAACTCATGATCCATTGCCTGTCACCTCCATGGTCTCTCTGAAGCAAAGGCAGTGACCAGGAGGTGTGCTGCTGAGTTTATAAATGCCAACATGTACTTCCCAAGCGCTTAGTACAGTGCTCTGCACACAGTAAGCACTCAATAAATTTGATTGAATGAATGAACAGCCACACTGGAGACCTACAAATCCCACAGGAAGCTGTCTCAGAGACGGGAGAAGGATTCAGAGAGGAAGAACCTGCAAGTTGCAGGGTGCTGCCAAGTCCTGCATCTCCCCAGAGAGCAGGTATCATGATAATTGTAGTACTTGTTAAGCACTTACTATGTGTCAAGCACTGTAGTAAGTGCTGAGGTATTTACAAGATAATCAGGTCAGACACAATCCCCATTCCGCATGGAGCTCCCATTCTTTCAGTCAATCCTATTTATTCATTCATTCGATCGTATTTATTGAGTGCTTACTGTGTGCAGAGCCCTGTACTAAGCGCTTGGGAAGTACAAGCTGGTAACAACTAGAGACGGTCCCTACCCAACAACGGGCTCACAGTCTAGAAGGGGGAGACAGACAACAAAACAAAACATGTGGACAGGTGTCAAGTCGTCAGAACAAATAGAAATAAAGCTAGATGCACATCATTAACTGTGTGCAAAGAACTGTATTAAGCACTTGGGAGAGAACAATACAACAACAGACACATTACCTGCCCACAATGAGCTCACAGTCTAGAGGGGTAGACAGATATTAATATAAATAAATAAATAAATAAATAAATAAATTAATTAATAAAAATAAATAGATGCTAGATATAGATAGATAAATAAATAAATAAATAAATAAATAAATAAATAAATAAATAAATAAATAACAGATATATACATATGCTCAGAATGGCCCAGGCAGTCCAAAACCTTCTGAGGCAGAGAGTGGCCAAGGGCAGAGTGAACATACCCTGAATGGAGCAGCCTCAAATCCCAATCCAGGGAACCAGAGTGGGCCTGGGAAAATTTGTGGCTGGGGGCTTTCTAGTCAATCAATCGATCAATCAATCAGTGATATTTACTGAGAGCCTACCATGTACACTGCATTGTACTGCATGCTTAGGAGAGTACGACACAATACCCTAGAAGGGGAGGGGAGGCCCTCCCTTCACACCCACAGTAGCAGAGGAAGAATGACAGCCACCCCCTGTTCCTCCCTTAGACTCTTCCCATCACATCAGAACCCCACATGTTCACATTCCCCCCAGCACTGGAAGAGGTGTAGGCTGTGGGTGTTGTTATTTTTTATGGTATTTGTTAAGAGTTTACTATGTGTCAAGCATTGTTCTAAGCATGGGAGTAGATACAAGTCAATCATTTTGGACACAGTCCCACATGGGGCTCACAGTCTAAGTAGGGGGAGAACAGGTACTGGATCCCCTCTTTACAGTTGAGGAAATTGAGGCCCACAGAAGTTAAGTGACTTTCCCAAGGTCACTCAGCAGGAAAGGGGAAGAGTTGGGATTAGAATCCAGGTCCTCTGATTCCCAGGCCTGAGCTCTTTCCACCACTAGACCATGCCGTTGGATTGATCCTCAGGAGATTGCTCTCAAAATTCAGAATAAATCCATGGTCTGGATGGAGGAATGAACCCTGATGTTTATATATCCTAGACATGTTCTGTCAGCCACTAAAACAGTCACTGCCAAAGCCCACAGGTGTAGAAAACAGCCATTTAGATCCAACATTTTTTAAGAATAATATATTTAAGGTTTGCTGCCCTTCATTTGCAGGAGTCCTGCATGTCCCCAGGGAAGGAGAAAAGGTCAACCACAGATTTATACACTAAAGATTCAGTACCTAAAATAAGAAACATGAGATATTTATTGATAACAAAGAAGGCTGAGGATAGCCAGTCCCTTCACACCCAGAGTGAACTGATTTCAACTCCTCAGGCTGTTTCTTGTCCCTCGACAAACAAGCACATAGCACATGCAACTTGTAACCCAGAAAGACTTTAGTCTCCTGGGGATGCTCAACAGACAACTCAAGACTTCCTATCTGCTAATCGGTCGTTGATAAATCTGCCAATTCCAACCGGCTCAGGGGTAGTGTTTACTCATGTCATTTAGTAAGCACTTACTCCAAACACTCTGTTGAGCACCAGGGAAGTAGATTGAACACTGTCCCTGTTCACATGAAGTTCAAAATTGAAGAGAGAGGAAGAGTAGGAACTAATCCTAATTTTCCAGATGGGCAAACTGGCCCAGAAAGGTTAAGTGACCTTGTCTGAGGTCAACCAGTAAGCCAGAAGCAGAGACAGGAAAAGAACCCGGGTTGCATGATTTCCAGTCCTCCACCCCTCTTCTAACTCATAATGGAGGTCTACTTGGGCATTGGCCCTGAATTTGGCAGAATTTTTTTGTCCTATTTTTGGTATTTATTAAGCACTTATTATGTGCCAGGCACTGTACTAAGCACCGGGGTAGATACACGCTAACCAGGTTGGACACGGTCCCGGTTTTACATGGGGCTCACAATCTTAATTCCCATTTTACAGATGAGAAAACTGAGGCACACACAGCAGTGAAGTGACTTGCCTAAAGTCACACAGCAGACAAGTGGCAGGGCTGGGATTAGAACTCAGGTCCTTTCGACTCCAAGGCCTGTGCTCTATCCACTATGGCATGCTGCTGCTTCATTTGGCATTTGGTCTGTCAACTTCCTGGCCTCTATAGGACCCCAAACATAGATCACCGCACTGGCACTCTCTCAGCTTCCCGCCAGCTCCAGAAGACTGTTGGTCGCTCCATTCATCACTGTTTCCATCAGAAACCGTGACTAATGTACCAAATCGGACACAGAACCTGTTTTACCAATTTTCTTTTTCTTCCAACTTCCTGTGAATGAGAACCCACCCCAGATTAGGGTGACAACATATCCCATGTTTTACTGGGTACCCTGTTTTCTGGACATTTTCTCTCCTTGTGGCCTGTGAAAAATCAATATGAGATACAGCTTGTCCCGCAGTTTTTAATAAAATCAACTTAAGCAGGTTCCACCCCGTTCTGGGCTGGAACCCAATGTTAAAATCTTTTCGTTAGGGGATTCCCAAAGCCCAGGAGATGGGACATGTTGGATCTGGTTGGCCTAGGAGTTTGCCACTTCTCCACCCTCCCCCTACCGCCCCTCAGTCCCACTCCTCATGGCTTCGGAGGTAAGAATTCAAATTCAGAGCTCAGGTGTGTGCCGGGGATGAAGGTCTCAATTCGCTGAAGGCAAGTGGGGACAGGGCTGAGGAGGGGGGTGAAGGAGGAGGATATTAAGAGTAAAGAAAAATATATGCATTTTAAGTATTTCCTGGTTCACATATGGGACTTGGTAAATGCATACCAAGTGCTTAGTACAGTGCTTTGCACACAATAAATGTTCAATAAATATGATTGAATGAATGAATGAATATAAATATGTATGTCTTACATATATACATACACACACACACACACATATACAGTTGTTAAAACAGTGCTTGGTACATAGTAAGTGCTTAACAAATGTCCACATGTTTTGTTTTGTTGTCTGTCTCCCCCTTCTAGACTGTGAGCCTGTTGTTGGGTAGGGACCGTCTCTATATGTTGCCAACTTGTACTTCCCAAGCGCTTAGTACAGTGCTCTGCACACAGTAAGCGCTCAATAAATACGATTGAATGAATTAATGAATGAAATACTATAATTACAGTATGATTATGCATATATGTATATTTCAAAACTTTTTTAAAGAATGATTTTTAATCTCTTCATTTCAAAGTAATAGCATCTCGTTAAACTTTCAAACAATCCCATTTTGAGAAGAAACAATTCCTTCAATTGACTGATGGGGTCACCCTGGACATGACAGTAAAACTCTTTAAAAAAGAAGGACTGTTAAAATATACTTAGTGAATAAAATATACGTAGAAGAAAAAGTTCCCGGGTGTGGCAGAGATTCCACTGCTGGTCTTAGCTTGAGAGAAGACAATTGGTTTTCCCTGGCAGTTCCCCCTTGCTCCCAGTTCAGAGACTAATGAACTGTGGGAGGAGCCAGGGAGGAGGCCAGATGAATCCAGGGAGACTGGAGAGGGAAAAATATAAAGGATTGGGACACTCCCAAAATAACAATAATTGTGGCATTTGTTAGGCGTGGGGGAAACAAAGTGGTCTAGTGGAAATAGTATGGATCTAGGACTCAGAGGATCTGGGTTCTAATCCCAGCTCCACCACGTAACTGCTGTTTGACCACTGACCAGTTCCTATGATTCCCAAGCCAATGACCTCTCCACTGGACCACACTGCTTTCCCACCACCTTGGAGTCGACTAGGCGCAGCATTGGCCCTGGTTGCTAAAGTTTAGGGATTAAATTCACGTCTTAATGACTGATCCACTCCCTTTTTCTTGAATGTAGTCTCTAATTAAAGCCATGGCCCCAGGGATCGTCTCGTTTTCTCTACGTGAAAGACAGGTGAGCATATTTATCAAATTGCTTCTTCTCCTGATTAACAAAATGTTATTTCTTTCTGAAAATGATCTAAGGAAATAGATGAACTCAGAAATCGCTTTCCACTCCAGCACTCCAGCAGAGTGGTCCACATGGAGGGAAAGTAATAACCAACCGTAAGGTCAATAAAAGAAACATTACAGTAGTAATGAAAAAGGAGGCGCCGCAAAGAAACCAGGAGCCTAATCCAGAAGTAATAAAAGCTGAGCCATGCCTACAGCCTCCTCGGTTCCTTGGCTTTCCTGCTTCAGCTGTTGGGCCTCAGGGTGAGGAGCCCTTTTTCCAAGGGTTTTAGAAATCGGGCTATAGGAACGAATGAGGATCAGGGCCTCCGGGATCAAGCAATAACAATAATTGTGGTATTTACCAAGTGCTTACGATGAGCCCAGCACTGTACTAAGTGCCCGGGGAGATACAAAAAAAGAAAAATAGGACTCCAACCCTGTCCCGCATGAGACTCACAGTCAAAGTAGGAGGGAGAACAGGTATTGAGTCCCCATCTTACAAATGAACAAATTGAGGCCCAGAAGTTGTGAGAGTAGTACTCAGTGAGAGAAGCAGCATGGCATACTAGATAGACCACAGGCCTCAAAGTCTGTGCTTAACAAATACCATCATCATTACTTATTCAGCCCTTATTGTCAGATCACTTGGGCAGACCTTGGATAGTGGAGCTTTGGATCTCTGCAAAAAAATTATGCTCTCTTGGCCCCTCTCTGAGGACTTAGCTGGGTCCGCATCAATAGGCTCCCTACAGAAATTACTTCACTTCCCAGCTTTTGAAACTTTCTGATCCCACCATCAGCCCCTCCCTGACCCAGCATTGTGTGTCCTGATGACTAAGTGCAAAACTGGAAAAAACCCATCAACGCTTCGCTTTCCACAAGCCTTCACCTTCCCTCTGAAGTCTTACACTATATTTCTGTATACTTGGGGCAATGTCCCTCTAACACAGAGAAGATTATGGTGGGACGTATACTAGAAAAGCAAGGTGCAGAATGGAGAATAAAAAACCACTTTGCCCTGAACTCTCCAGATAACTTAGCCACTCGTATATCCCATTTGATGATTTTTTTACAATGTCTGTCCAAATGCAGTAAACACACTTGGAGCCAAACGTGCATCAACTCAAGTTTATGCTGTATTGTTGCGCTGAACAACTGAAAGCATCTATTAACCTTCCTCCCCACCTCCACACCAACCGGCGAGGCTGCAGAGTTCCCAGTCAGAAGAGGCAGCCCCACCACTGTGCTCAGTGCATGATTTGCACAAAGTCACTAAATGGGGTAGCAGTCAATAGACAGCCCTATTGTCTGGCTCCTGACACAGGAAATCAATTGCATTTAGGTGACACTGTAACCTCCCAGTGGCAGGTGGCTATACACACTCCACCAATCAATAATAGGCAAGTAATGAATTTCCTCAGAACTATCCATGGCTATTAGAATGGACTTTATGGAGATTTTTCAGTGATTAACTGCCCCCAGCTTCCTTTGAATCATGCCCTGGTCTACTCAGGAATGACTCAAATTAACAAATGGAAAGACCTAAGATGCAGTAAACACACAATAAACACATTGCATTTATGTTTGAATGTATGGTCTTCCAGCAAATTGATGGAAGAATCACATCCATTTAGTGAGAGGGACCAGATTCGATGGAAAATCTTAGTGGATATTTAAAAGCCACCAGGTTTAGAGGGGAGTGGCTTTAACCCAATAGACTCCAGAAGAAACCAACACTGACCCCAACTTCCATCCTCGGTTCCAAAGGGACTCGGGGACATTGGCCGCAATTGTCTCTTTGCACTTATGCGGACCACATACCTTCGGATAATCCTCTTTTCATTTTTCCCTCCTGGTTGAGACAGATTATACAATCCCCTCCAGACTCCCTATCAGCCCACATTTTGACAGATCTTCCAAAGTCTTAACAGCTGGATGAAATCCCAACCAGATAAAACATTTATCTGAAAGGAGCACTAGATGAAAGGAACAGAAAGATGAAATTGCTAATGATAAATGCACAATATCAACCAAACAACTTCCATTTCTCCCAAGGGGAAGCCTTGCTTTGGAAAAGAGAAGCAGTTTCTTTAAAAAGGGGGTGAAAAAGAAATCTCCATATATCCTGATCTGGAGATAAGTAGAAAATCCTTTTCCAAATATGCCAGTAATATCTAGGAGCAGGACTGGGCACACAAAAAGATGAATATGAGACCTAGTGAAAACAAGAAATGAGTTACCATTCTGGAGTCCGGGAACAATGCTCCTAGCTGATCCCCATGTTCCCCCTCCTCGAACCAAACAATCCAGGGATGTCTGTGTGTCATCCAGAGCTCAATAGGCCCCAGAGAGTGGACAGGAAACCTTCTTGGTTCCCTCTGAGAGGAGTTCCCCACAATTCCCTAGAGACCTATCCCAACAAGGGCAGCACAAGCACTCTAGCAAATTTGTCCCCAATGGAAACACATTTCCAGGGAGGGAACAAATGCCAGACCCTGGGGCTGTTCAGATTTCCTTTCTGGAAGAGAATATGGTTTCCAAGAAAAGCCAGTAGGGAAGCAATGTGATCTAATGGAAAGAGCAGGGGCTGGAAGTCAGAGGACTTGGCTCTGTCACTCATCTGCTGTGTGACCTATGGCAAGTCACTTAACTTCTCTATGCCTCAGTTCCATCACCTGCAAAATGGGGATTCAATACCTGTTCTCTCTCCTACCTAGACTGTGAGCCCCGTGTGGGAACTGATTATCTTGTATCTACCCCAGTGCTTAATAAAATCCTTGGACATAGTAAGTGCCTAACAAACACCACATTTATTGTGCCTTAGTAAATGGCTTAGTACAGTGCTCTGCACACAGTAAGGGCTCAGCAAATACCTCTGCAGCCGGCCTCACCACCAGGAGGGATTGGGTGGAATGATTGGGTGACTGCAAAGAGATTGTTCAGTCTTCCAGTATCCACAGTGGAAAGAGTATTCCGTAACGGATTTTCCTCCTGACAGTATCTCCTGAGGATTCCTTAGGATTCCTAGGATTCCGGCCTAGGAGGCCAGATGACTGCAGCTCTCCTGACTGGCACTGCCCGAGAGGCTGAGCTCTACAACTGCTGAACTGGCCTCACCCACTTCCCAGCCGTGGCCCACTCTCAGCCCGCGTCTCACAATCTATGGCTTGGGAAACTGGGTCCCTACTAGATGACACTGATGTCAATCCAGCAACCCTGAAGCTCCAGGGATAGGCCATTTTGGTTTCAGTTTGACTTCTCCTGGACCGCTCAGACTCAAAGCGTGCTCTTGAGCTGCCCTCCCCTATTCATGTTTCCTCGAGGGCAAAGGTTAAGACAAGGGGAAGGATCTGTGTCTTTCCCCTCTAGGTGAGCTGCACCAACTCTGGGTAGAACACCGTACAGAGGGCCCAGTGTGGGCAGATCATCCAACCGGGGGGCTTTCTATGTGAAAGTACAAAAATATCTAACCAGAACGTTGTCGGTGGCTGTGGCCAGAGGGCATTTAGTGGGGGGGGGGGGGGGGGGGGGGGGGGATTAAGGGAGGTGTGGAGGCAGCAGGAGAAAATGAGAGGGCACCGAGTGGGTCAAGCTCGCCACCAGCCCGTACGTGGAGTTTAAAGTCTGGGCTCTACTCAATCTCCCTGGTCCTCTTCCGACTTGCTCTGATGGCTTGATTTGGCAGGTGGCCACCTGTACACCGAAGGAGTTGCCAGGCACTCGGTCTGGAGTAGGACAGGCGAGGAGGGGCTGATGCCATCGGAACCCAAGAGACGGTGACACCAGGGGCTGGAGAGGCTGCTTCCTGCTGGCCAAACAATCATTCCGGTACTTTTTCTCTTGTCCAATTCCAGATCATTTCCAGCACCCTGTATGCAAAGCACTACCCTAACACCCAGTATGTGCTGTGCATTTAGTCTCTCCCATTAGACTGTAACATCCAGACCAATCTAGAGGTCCAGAGATCTGCCCAGTTTTCCCTCTGGCTGTGACAGCGGGAATCCACGGAGAGGCCACAGTTGGTCCCCTGAACAGTTCCATCGGCATCATTTATAGTCTGTAGCCAAACAGAACCATACGTAATGATGTACCAGAACAAAATCAGACACCTAGATTGAAGCTATGTTCACTTTAATATCTCTGTGCTTTGTGGGACTTACGAAGAGACTGGATAACAGCAGGAGAGCTGAAGTTGGGAAACCAAAAGGAAGGAGGGTGGAGGCATAGTAAAATAAGGCTTCAGACAGTGTTGCATTCTGGCTGAAAAATGAGAGTTAATAGAGGTAGACCAGCACGGTACACTGAAATCAAGAAAGGAGGGATTCCCTTTGAACTGAAACTTCATTAGGATAGAGACAAGGAAGTAAAAGTGGAGAGAGTGCCAGGTGGAGAAAATTCAATTCTGCCAGCACAACAAGGGACAGCCTGAGTCCTACACTGGCTTTTAACAAGGTGAATTTCACTATTAGTGGTGTCTTCTTTCTTTTTTTAAAATCATATTTATTGAGTGCTTACTGTGTGCAGAACACTGTATTAAGCACTTGGGAGAGTACAACATAGAGTTAGACAAGTTCCCTAAGGACAGTCATATGCATATACAGTATTCACGAGCATCTAAGATGCCACTGACAAACATAAACAGAAGGAAAATGCTCAGCCCTATGTTTTAGTGAAATGGGGTGGGTGGAAACAGTAAGCAAAATCAATCAATCGATCAATCAAAGGTATTTATTGAGTGCTGACTGTGTGCAGAGCACCAAAATAAGTACTTGGGTGGATATAATACAACAGAGTGGGTAGATTTGTTCCCTGACTATGAAGAGCTTATAGTCTAGACAGGGAGACGCACATTACAATAAATTACAGATACATGCGAAAGTGCTGTGGGGCTGAGGGTGAGGTGAATATCAAGTGCCAGGGTGAGCTCGAAGGGAGAGGGAATAGGGGAAATGAGGGCTTAGTCGGGGACACAACAAAATTGCCTTAATGACACTGACACCTGTTCTCTGCCCCAGCACTTTATTGCAAAGGGCAAAAATTCACTCCAGCCACCCACCCAGGGAAATGCCTTCTGCTCAGGTGAAACAGCACATCTGGTGACGTCAGTTAATACAGTGTAGTTCCAGACAACCTCAATTCATTCAGTCGTATTTATTGAGCGCTTACTGTGTCCACAGCACTGTACCAAGCACTTGGGAAGTACAAATCGGCAACATAGAGAGACAGTCCCTACCCAACATTGGGCTTACAGTCTAGAAGGGGGAGACGGACAACAAAACAAAACAAGTAGACAGGTGTTGGTACTGTCAGAATAGAATTATAGCTATATACACATCATTGATAAAATAAATAGGGTAATAAATATGTACAAATATACCCAAGTGCTGTGGGGAGGGGAAGGGGGTAGGGAAGAGAGAGGGTGATGACAGAGCAAATTCTTCCAGCGCTGTTCAAACACACGTTCCTGACTCTCCTCCTCTGCCTTTGGCTCTGACTTCTTCATGGGAGTTTGGGTCATGGTATGCATTGTCATCCTTGAGGGCTACTCCTCATTTTATGAGATCCCCTGTCCCCCATTCAGGCACTGAGCACAGTGATCTACCCTCTGAAGGCCCCCAGGACAGTTCCCTGCACACAATAGGTGCTCAATATGGCTGCCTGCTTGAATACTATTCATTCAGTCGTATTTATTGAGCGCTTCCTGTGTGCAGAGCACTGTACTAAGCACTTGGGAAGTACAAGTTGGCAACATATAGAGACGGTCCCTACCCAAAAGCCCAATCAACCCTGGTGATGATGGACAAAACAGACTGAGCCAACCAGTCAGCTGGGAAGGAGTGGTTCTTTAGGTTGCAGTATGGACAGCCGCTTTGCTGTTCTCCTTGTTTAGCCTCATAAATGACCATTTTCTGAGCCAGTCAGAGGCCAGAGCATTAGTGTGTGCCTGCAAATTTGGCAGCAGTTCACTTGTGCCTTGTGTGACAGACAGCGACATTTCAAGACACATTTCACCTACAAGCTGCACAGATACCTGGGAGAAAACATTGGCCAAAAAGGCTGAAGACATGTGGTGAGAGGGAGCCTAAAGCGCTTACCACTCTGCCCTTGTGCAGGGAATCTCCAGAAATCTTTAGAAAAACCTCTAAAATTAAAGTGTCTTCAGCACTAAATACCATTTGCTTTCCAGGTGCCCACAGTTATAAATGCAAAATGGTAGGTGAGTCTGACGGGTGACCAGTAGCTACTCTTTGATCAGAGACATCATCAGGGCAAGAAGGATGAACACAACAACAATTAAGGAATAGAATCTGCTGTCTTTCCCTCCAAGGGGTGGGTATGTTTGGGGATCTGGAGCATAAATGACAAACCGCTTCCAACGGCATTTTGCATGCACTGAGTCCCGCTTTCAGCTCTAAAAAATTCAGCATTTAATGTTCTATGACAGGGAATTTGTAATTTGCACCTTAAAGAAACTGACTGATAACAGCTAAACAAACACAATTTCTTCACTGGAAGTTCTTGGAGGAATATAACCATGCATCTCCCCAGCTATCACATTTCAGACCCTCCTGAGTCCCACCTCAGAGTTCAATTGCACACAATCAAAAGCTGGGAGAGACAGAAAGATTCACAATGAGGAATCTTACTTAATGATAATAATGCTATTTGTTAAGTATGTGCTGAGCACTGTTCTAAGCACTAGGGTAGGTACCTGATCACCTTGTATCCCCCTGGCGCTTAGAACAGTGCTTTGCACATAGTAAGCACTTAACAAATGCCATAATTATTATTATTACTATTATTACAAGGCAATCGGTTTGCCCCATGTGGGGCTCACAGTCTTAAATCCCCATTTTACAGATGAGGTAACTGAGGTAACTTTTAGACTGTGAGCCCACTGTTGTGTAGGGACTGTCTCTATATGTTGCCAACTTTTACTTCCCAAGCGCTTAGTACAGTGCTCTGCACACAGTAAGCGCTCAATAAATACGATTGATGATGATGATGATGATGAGGCACAGTGAAGTTAAGTGGCTTGCCCAAAGCCACACAGCTGATAAGTGGTGGAGCCGGGATTAGAACCCACAACCTCTGACTTCCGAGCCCACGCTCTTTTCACTAAGCCACACTGCTTCTCTAGAGGACAGAGTGCTAATAAATCGATCGATGGCATTTATTGAGCACTTTTTCTGTACAGAGCACTGCACTACGTGCTTGGGAGAGTTCACTACAACAGAACTGGTGGACACAATAAGCTTATAGTCTAGAGGGGGAGACAGACATTATTTCAAATAAATAATTTATAACATATATTATTTAAATATATGTACAGTAAGTGTTGTGGGGTCAGGGGCGGATAGCAAATGTCCAAAGGACACAGATCTAAGTGAATAGACAACATAGAAGGGAGAGTGACTGGGGAAAAGAGAGCTTGATCAGGGAAGGCCTCTTGGAGGAGATGTGACGTCAATGCTTTGAAAGTGGAGAGAGTGGTTGTCTGCCCTATGTGGAGGACTAACTGAGCCCCCTCCTTCCTCTCCCCTTCCTCCCCCTCCCCATCCCCCCCACCTTACCTCCTTCCCCTCCCCACAGCACCTGTATATATGTTTGTACGTATTTATTACTCTATTTTATTTGTACGTTTATTCTATTTATTTTATTTTGTTAATGCGTCTTGTTTTGTTGTCTGTCTCCCCCTTCTAGACTGTGAGCCCGCTGTTGGGTAGGGACCATCTCTATATGTTGCCAGCTTGTACTTCCCAAGCGCTTAGTACAGTGCTCTGCACCCAAGAAGCGCTCAATAAATACGATTGAATGAATGAGGAAGAGGAAGTTCCGAGCTGGGGGTGGGGACGTGGGAAAACAGCCACCAGTGAGACAGACTAGATAGGGGCACAGTGAGAAAGCTTTGGAGTCAGAGGTCAGGGGTTCAAATCCCGGCTCCGCCAATTGTCAGCTGTGTGACTTTGGGCAAGTCACTTAACTTCTCTGGGCCTCAGTTACCTCATCTGTAAAATGGGGATTGACTGAGAGCCCCCCATGGGACAACCTGATCACCTTGTAACCTCCCCAGAGCTTAGAACAATGCTTTGCACATAGTAAGTGCTCAATAAATACGATTGATGATGATGAGTAAGTGCTTAATAAATGCCATTATTATTACTATTATTATAAAGCTGGCATTAATGAAGCAGAGTGTGCAGGTTGGGCTGTTGTAGGAGATCAGTGAAGTGAGGTAGAATGGGGTGAACTGACTGCTTTAAAGACAGTGGAAGGAGTTTTTGTTTGATGGAAGGCGAGTGGATGGGCAGCCATTGGAGTTTCTTGAGGTTCTAATTAAATGCCATAAAGCCATCAGTTGTTTTTTTTTTAATACAGAAGGGTAGGTACCCATTGGAGATGGTTAAAGAGAGGGGAAATTTGGGCAGAACAAGATGTAAGAAAATGATATGAGCAGCAGAGTGAAGTATGAACTGGAGAGAGGCATGAACTGGAGAGAGGTGAGGGCTGTAACTAAGGAGACCAGGGAGAAGATGGGTGGAGAACTCAAGCACAAATATGGCAAGTGCCTAGATAAGCATGGTGGCATTTGATGGAGAAGAAGAGGTTGATTCATGAAATGTTTTGGAGGAAAAATGAACAGAATTTGGTAGGAAGCTGAATATGGATGTTCAGAGGGAAGGAAGAGTTAAGGATGATGCTTTGAGATAGAGAGAATGGTGACATCGCCAAAGATAGTTGGAGAAGATTTGGGAGGGATGATGAAGAGTACGATTTTGTACACATTAAGATGCCGATGGGACATCCACGTAGAGATGTTCTGGATGCAGCAGGAGATGCAAGATTGCAAAGAAGAGAGGCCGGGGCTAAAGAGGCAAATTAAGGAGTCAGCCACGGAGAGGTGGTAACCATGGCAAAGATGATAATGATGAGGAAGATAATGAGGAAGAACATCATGACATAAAAAGGACTTGCATGAAGGAGTGAGTTTTGAAGCAGCTGGAGACCAGTTTCATTTGGAGTAAACAATAATAATGCCTCTCTCTCGCTCTCTTTTTCTTCAATGGTACTCGTTAAGCACTTAGTATGTGCCAAGTACTGTACTAAGGATAGATTGAAGATAGTCAGGTCAGAAACAGTCCCTGTTCTATATGGGGCTCACAGTCACAGCCAAAAGGAGGAGGATTTAATCCCCACTTTATAGCTGAAGTAACTGAAGCATAGAGAAGTAAAGTGATTTGCCCAAGGTCACACAGCAGACAAGTAGCAGAAATGGGAGATGTACCTTCAGTAAGGCTTTGAAGGTGGGGGAGAGTAATTGTCTGTTGGATCTGAGTAGGGAGGGCATTTCAGGCCAGAGGCAGGACTTGGGCGAAGGTTTGGCGGTGAAATAGATGAGATCACGGTACAGTGAGAAGTTTGCAATTGACTGATGAATTGATGAGCTAATTGATCACTTTGGCCCACAGTAAGTGCATAACAAATATCATAACTAACTAGTTCTAGACTGTGAGCCCGTTGTTGGGAAGGGACCGGCTCTATATCTTGCCAACTTGTTCCTCCCAAACGCTTAGTACAGTGCTCAGCCCACAGTAAGCGCTCAATAAATACGACTGAATGAATGAATGAACTAACTGCTAAGCCACACTACTCTCCCCTGCCTTTAAAGCCTTATTGAAGGCACATCTCCTCTAAGAAGCCTTCCCTGACTAAGCCCTCCTTTCTTCTTCTCCCACTTCCTTCTGTGTCACCCTGACTTGCTCCTTTTAATTATCCTACCTTGTGTACATATCTGTAATTGATTTATTTATATAAATGTCTGTCTCCGCATCTGGGCTGTGAGCTCCCTGTGGGCAAGGAATGTGTCTATTTACTGTTATATTGTACTCTCCCAAGATCTTAGTACAGTGCTCTGCACACAGTAAGTGCTCAATAAATAATGAATTATTATGAATAATGAATAATAAATTAATTAATTAAGCACTAACTGGAAAGAGCAATGTGCTAAGCTCTTGGGAGAGTACAATTCAGCCGAGTTGGTAGACATGCCCCTGCCCTAAGGGAGCTTTCAGGCTAGTCTGTGCTCCATGCTAGGGAAGACTTGAGGTAATCAGATAAGTCACTGTCACACATAGGCCTCACAAATCCAAGAGGATGCATGAGCAGATATTTGAATCCCATTTTACAGATGTGGAATCTGGAGCACTTAAAGAAGTGACAGAGAACCAGTGTGGCTCAGTGGAAAGAGCCCGGGCTTTGGAGTCAGAGGTCACGGGTTCAAATCCCGGCTCCGCCACTTGTCAGCTGTGTGACTTTGGGCAAGTCACTTAACTTCTATGTGCCTCAGTTACCTCATCTGTGAAATGGGGATTAGGACTGTGAGCCCCACGTGGGACAACCTGATCACCTTGTAACCTCCCCAGTGCTTAGAACAGTGCTTTTCACATAGTAAGTGCTTAATAAATGTTATTATTATTATTATTATTATTATAGGTTAACTAGCTTGCCCAGTGTCACACATGGGCTAGTGACAGAACTGGGATCAGGGTCCAGATCTCCTGATTCCCAGTCTCAGGCCACACTGCCTCCAATGACATAAACATTTCTGCCTGCTTGACTGAGCAGTGTAATCCCCCAGCTTCCTCTCCCCTTCCGACCCTCCCCTCCCATTGCTTCCCGCCAAGCACACGCATGCTCCCGTGGCTCTGTCTCCTGAACCTGTGGCTACCGTACGTGGGCTCACAGTAGTCTCTGGGGGACGGGGAAAGGAGTCCGGTTTCTGGGCACCTAGATCTCAAGGGATCAGGGAATTCTGGGGCTGAGGCAGGCCCTGGGGGTGCTCATGCCACTTGTGGCTCAGTGGAAACAGCCCGGGCTTTGGAGTCAGAGGTCACGGGTTCAAATGGCTCCACCAATTGTCAGCTGTGTGACTTAGGGCAAGTCACTTAACTTCTCTGGGCCTCAGTTACCTGGTCTGTAAAATGGGGACTAAGACTGTGAGCCCCTCTTGGGACAAGCTGATCACCTTGTATCCCCACAGCGCTTCGAACAGTGCTTCGCACATAGTAAGCGTTTAACAAATGCCATCATTATTATTATTTTTTTTAATGGTATTTATTAAGCCTGGCCTGGAATGCCCACCCTCCCCACATCTGCCAAGGTAGCTCTCTTCCTCCCTTCAAGGCCCTACTGAGAGCTCACCTCCTCCAGGAGGCCTTCCCAGACTGAGCCCCCTCCTTCCTCTGCCCTTCCTCCCCCTCTCCATCTCCCCCGCCTTACCTCCTTCCCTTCCCCACAGCACCTGTATATATGTTTGTACGTATTTAGTACTCTATTTATTTATTTTACTTGTACATATTCTATTTATTTTATTTTGTTAATATGTTTTGTTTTGTTCTCTGTCTCCCCCTTCTAGACTGTAAGCCCACTGTTGGGTAGGGACCATCTCTATATGCTGCCAACCTGCACTTCCCAAGCGCTTAGTACAGTGCTCTGAACACAGTAAGCGCTCAATAAATACAATTGAATGAATGAATGACTTAAGCACTTACTATGTGCAAGGCACTGTTCTAAGCGCTGCGGAGGGATACCAGGTGAACAGGTTGTCCCACGGGGGGCTCACAGTCTTCATCCCCATTTTACAGATGAGGGAACTGAGGCCCAGAGAAGTTAAGTGACTTGCCCAAAGTCACACAGCTGACAAGTGGTGGAGCTGAGATTTGACCCATGACCTCTGACTCCAAAGCCCATGCTCTTTCCACTGAGCCATGCTGCTTCTCATTATTATTATTGTTATTATTATTATTATTACTATTCTGTTAAAGGAGGAACAGTGGAGCGTGCACTCTATAAGATTTGGTTAGACAAGGTGACCCTATGGGTTTCTTCTGTCGCTAGCATCTGTGTAATATGATCTCTCAGTGGGGATTGTATTTGAAGAGAATATGAGACCATAAAACCCCTTTCCTTCAGTAATAATAATAATAATGATGGCATTTATTAAGTGCTTACTATGTGCAAAGCACTGTTCTGAGAGCTGGGGAAGTTACAAGGTGATCAGGTTGTCCCATGGGGGCTGACAGTCTTAATCCCCATTTTATAGATGAGGTAACTGAGGCACAGAGAAGTTAAGTGACTTGCCCAAGGTCACACAGCTGACAATTGGCGGAGCCGGGATTTGAACCCAGGACCTCTGACTCCAAAGCCCGTGCTCTTTACCACTGAGTCATGCTGCTTCTCAATATACACGGGCAGCAGCACATCACCAGCCCTTCCCTTCATGAGAGGCCAGAGTAGCCACAGATCACCTACTGAGTGCCGTGTACTACATTCAGGGCTTGGAAAGTAGAATATAACCACGAGATACATTCCCTGCCCGCATACAGTTTTACTCTTTAAGGGGAAAGACAGATGAAGGAGACATGCATAAATACACAAGTGCTGAGGATGGGCATAAATAAATATAGAATTCAATGAACAGAGAGATAAACAATTATATAGATAAGTGTAAGAGGTGACCAAAGGTGATTGGAGGTGGTGGTAGGTGGAGAAACCTTGCTGGGGGAGGTGGGATTTAGGAGAGCTTGTACTTCCCAAGTGCTTAGTACAGTGCTCTGCACACAGTAAGCGCTCAATAAATACGATTGAATGAATGAGAGCTTTTGAAGGTGTGGGGGCTGGAGATCCGGCAGAGGAAGGATTTCCAGGCCTTAGGGATAACAGGAGCAAGGGTTTGGAGGCAGACAAGAGGAAGCTGGGGTAGAGTGAGAAGCAGCGTGTCTGAGTGGATAAAGCACAGGCCTGAGAGTCAGAAGGACCTGGATTCCAATCCTGGCTCTGCCACTTGTCTGCTGTGTGACCTTGGGTAACTAATAGTAATAATAATAATGATGGTATTTGTTAAGTGCTTCCTATGTGCCAAGCACTGTCCTAAGTGCTGGGGCAGATATAAGGTAAGCAGGTTGTCCCACTTGAGGCTCACAGTCTTAATCCCCATTTTACAGATGAGGTAACTGAGGCACAGGGAAATTAAGTGGCTGGCCCAAAGTGACACAGCTGATAAGTGGCGGATCCAGGATTAGAACCCATGACCTCTGACTACCAAGCTGACGCTCTTTCCACTAAGCGTCACTGCTTCCATTAAGTCACTCCACTTCTCTGTGTCTCAGTTACCTCATCTGTAAAATGGGGCTTAAGAGTGTGAGCCCCCCGTGGGACAGGAACTGTGATTAACCTGATTAACTTGTATCTATTCCAGTGCTTCTAGACTGTTAGCCCGTTGTTGGGTAGGGACCATCTCTATATGTTGTAGATTTGTACTTCCCAAGTGCTTAGTACAGTGCTCTGCACACAGTAAGCACTCAATAAATATGATTGAATGAATGCTTAGAACAGTGCTCGGCACATAATAAGTGCTTAACAAGTACGATTATTATTATTATTATCAGGTGGGCTTGAGGGGGCAGAGAGCATGAGCGGGGAGTAACTTTTTGAGAATAGTCAGAAAGGTAGAGAGAGCTTTCTGGTTCCCACAGAGTACAAAGGGAATTCCTTTAAGAAAGACTCAAATCCTATGTTTATAACATCAAACTTTTTATCCGCGTCCCTGGATGAGCAATGTCAAATACACCCCAGCTTGGGTGGTAATGGATCGAAGAGACCAGGTTTGTCTGGGCAACTGTCTCTGAAGGAGTGGGTTCGAGTGGGCCAAAGTCCTGGTAACCAGGCAGGGCGTGACACATTTTCAGTGTGCTCCCTACAAAACACATCATCATCATCAATCGTATTTATTGAGCGCTTACTATGTGCAGAGCACTGTACTAAGCGCTTGGGAAGTACAAATTGGCAACATATAGAGACAGTCCCTACCCAACAGTGGGCTCACAGTCTAAAAGGGGGGAGACAGAGAACAAAACCAAACATACTAACAAAATAAAATAAATAGAATAGATATGAAAGGTACATGAATTTCAAGAATTCTGTCCTATTTCATCATTTGTGTACAAACTCTTTTGACTGTCAAAACTAAATCAGATTACTGCAGAACTTAAAGAAACACCATTAACCAACTACCGAACGGTTTCAGTAATTGTGTGACCAAAACCAGAGCTCACCATAGAAGCATAAGGTTGGAGAAAGATGATCTTACTCAGCAAGAAGACACAAATTCTATCTATTGAGATATCATTTAAAATATATCGAGAAATCAATAAAACCCAGTAAATACATGTAGAGAAATATGAGAAGCAGAGAAGATAGATTCTCAAATATTCATCTTAATAAAGATGCCCCCAAACATTATGAGCTTCATGTTCCCTCACGCAGAATCGAACACATTTAATGTTAGTGCAGCTCTGTTCCCGTAAGCAAGTGGGTCACAGTCTCTGTCCCAAATGGCTCACGGTTTAAACAAGAGGTAGAACAGTTATTCAGTACCCATTTTACAGATGAGGAAATTGGGGCACAGAGCTAGTTAAGTGAGTCGCCCAAGATCATACAGCAGACAAGTGGCAGAACTGGATTTAGAACCCAGGTTCTCCCAGGCCTGTGCTCTTTCCATGAGGCCACACTCCTTCCCTTTAAAGGAAGCTCATGAAATTAGATGCTGAATTCCTCTTCTATAAAATGGGTAAACTGAGCTTTCTAAGCAAAGTCATTGACCGTTATCTAAACATATATAAGAAGACATTTCATTGGCTAATACATTCATGTTCCTAAATCTCAAGCCCGCTATGCTATACTGCCTATGGGATAGGCAGTCTGTCTTCTTCTTCATATTAGTCTTTTTCTTCATAGAAAAGTCAAGAAAAAGTCAAGACAAGTCAAGAAGAGTCTTTGTCATCATATTAGAGAAAATAAGAAGAATTATTAGAGAAAATAAGAAGAATTACGATGTTTTTTAAGCACACTATGTGCCAAGAATTACACTGAAATGCTGAGCTAGATACAAGAAATCAGGTGCACACACAGTCCCTCTCCCACATGGGTTGCACAGTCTATGTAGGAGGGAGAACAGGTATCAAATCTCTGTTTTACCTTCAAGGAAACTGAGGCCCAGAGGAGTGACTTACCCTAGGTCACAGAGCAGGCAAGTGGCAGAGTCAGGATTAGAACCTTCTAGACTGTGAGCCCGTTGCCAACTTGTACTTCCCAAGCGCTTAGTACAGTGCTCTGCACACAGTAAGCACTCAATAAATACGACTGAATGAATGAATGAACCCAAGTCTATTGACTCTCAGGCCCAAGTATTTTTCCACTGAGCCATGCTGCTTCATAAAGGTCAGTTAGTTTAAAAGCTAACCTGGTCACACACGTTGAGGGCACTGAAGTCATTGCTTTTACTCTTCTCATCTAGGGCTCCTCTAGGGTCTCCACAATTCCCTCCAGTAAACGGAGGTGGAGAAAAAATCTCTTCTCCCTCAGCTCCTACTTTGGCTTCTCCACAGAACCCTGTCACCCTCTCTGCTCCTCTAATATTCCTACGTGAAAATACTGAGCAGGGGTCCGAGTAGTGACAAAACAGAAGTAGCCACGTTGGCAAAGGAGTCGCTCAGAACATCCGCTCCGAAGAGGCCAAACAGCTTCGAGTAGGGCTGGGCAAGGTTGGCTTTTAGTGATGTGCAGGTGGAGACATATTTTAAGGCAAAAATTCAGACTTGTCAGGCACACAAAGAAATGCCCCAGATCTCAGCAGTGGAAACTGAAAAAGATCACAAACTCCAAGTTCTAAGCCATGAACCCCTTACAGGCCTAGAGACCCCAGCTCATCATCCTCCCAAAGGACTACCAACTGGAACAATTTAATTGTCAGGGGCAGATTTTTCAGGATTTATAAAAATTGGGACTTCAGGGTAATCATTACATTTCTTTTTTTTTAAGTTTGAGCAAAAATGGAGTTTAAATTTCAAATATTTCAAATGTTGCTTTAGCTTCTCAGTGAAGATGAAGCAGCAGGAAGAGGCCTTGCCATCATTTTTAGCCCAGTGGGGTTGACCGTGACTGTTGAGACTGTTGGGCTTCATTCAGCCCTGCCAAGGGGGCAAGAACCATGAAACTGTAATAACTCCTGTGCACTTATCCTTGTCTTTGTCTTTCAATATTGTTTTCTGTTTTTCATAATTTCCTTGTGCATCTGTTGCCAACTCTCCCCACCTCCTTCTTCGACTGTGAGTCCCTTGAAGGCCAAGACCCTGTCTACTTTCAAACCACACACTGTGTTCAGTGCTTTGTTGATGCTTTGCACATAGGTGCCTTACTAAATATTAATAACTACTACCACTGTTAAAGCAATACTTACCATAACAGTCTTCTGTTAGCACACATTGCAAAGTTAAGGGATCTTTACACAATTTAGGGCATCAGACCCACTACACAACTTAGCAAACCCTAATGTTGATACGATATCTCTTTACTTTAAAAAGAGCGAGGAGACAAGCAAATACTAGCTCCAGTGTCAACAACCCAGGAATCTAGAGATGGTCTGTATACAGGAAAAAGGGGAAATCCCAAGTAAACAAAAATTTCTGACCCATTTTAAAATGATCAAACCTTCCAATAACCTATTTCATTTTAAAACACGTGGCACACAATAACGATATTTGTCAAGCACCGCTTTAATTTTACAGATAAAGCTACAGAAAGGTTAAGTGACCTGTCCAAGGTCACACAACAAGCAATCAATCAATGACATTTATTGAGCACTTACTGTGTGCAGAGTTGGCAGACACATTATTGCCCACAAGGAGCTTTTGGTCTATGCACACACCCAATCTACAATACAACAAGCAAGTAGAGGAGCCAGGATTAGAACCCAGGTTCCCTGACCTCCAGGCCTGGGCTCTTTCCACTAGGCCAGAGACAATCCCCAGGGACACTGGCAATTCACCAAGCAAGCACACTAAATTGTCCTAAATCAACTGGGACAGAATTAGGACCGATTCATAAATTGATTTCAGTTCATTTAGACAACAAGAGTGCTTAGGAATGTAATAAAATTGAGAGGGGTGTACGATTGGGGGTAGGGTGGGGACATAAATCAGTC
Source organism: Tachyglossus aculeatus (assembly GCF_015852505.1). NCBI lineage: Eukaryota > Metazoa > Chordata > Mammalia > Monotremata > Tachyglossidae > Tachyglossus > Tachyglossus aculeatus. The sequence continues at coordinate 30,848,699 of NC_052075.1, read as the reverse complement.
AAACTCTAAAAAGCTTCACGCTACTCATTAGTTGTGAATATGAAAATGTTATCCCCAAAAAGGGGACTACAGTGAAGGAAAAATGAATTTAGTGAAGGCTGGGTGCAATTTGTTTGTTTTGGCAATTGTGTTACTGCACTCAGTCTATTAGAAATTATGTCTGATTTATGGCTTCCCTTAACTGTGTCAGCAATCTGTAACTTGAAAAAAATGGGGAAAATGCAACAGCTAACTCAACAAAATGTGGAGAAGAAAATGCATAGTCTAAAGCAGAGGCTAGATCTATTTTCTTAACTATATAATTCTCTCTCACCAGTGTATTACTGAATTTATATCCAAACAGTTCAATGATGTTGAGCCTCCAAACCCCAAGTGTCCCATATTGCACTTGGGGTTTGGAGGTACTTATCTTGTGAGTACAGGTGAGTCTCTGAGAAGGTTAGACTCTAAGCTCCTAAAGGGCAGGGAATGTGTCTACCAACTGAATCGTACTCTCCCAAACACACAGCACAGTAGTCTGCATACAGTAAATGCTCAATATGTAACACTGTGGGCAGAGAATGTGTCTGCTTATTGCTGTATTATACTCTCCCAAGTGTTTATTACAGTGTTCTGCACACAATAAGCACTCAATAAATATGACTGAATGAATGAAGGAAGGAATGAATTGTTTCATCAACTGAATCTGGCAGCATCACACCTGTGTTAAAACACTGCCACAGGGGAGTCCTTTAGAAAAAGCCCACACATGACGCAGTTCAGGGAAATTGACTTTGGCAGAAATGCACACACAAATGACACAAACCGTGCCATGACCACTCCAAGGATTTCCAAACTGCGCTGCACCCTTAAGCACAAGAGTACCCCCATTCCATTCCCACCCCCATCCCCATCCCTGTGCTGCCTGTGCACTGGAAACCGGAGAAAATGTCCGGAGCCACTAGCAGCTGTTGAAGAGGATTGAGTGAGGGAATGTCCCTAAGGCCAGACTCATCAATCTGAAGCAAACACTTTGACAAAACATTCAACTGGACAGAATTACTTGTTGATTTATTAATTAACTTCCAGATGCCTGGAAACCTTCTCTGTACCATTCCCTGCTGCTAAATGGCCAAGGGAAGGCTGTTATTCTGGGAAGGAGGAAGGTTTGGGCCTGTCTTGGGACTCAGATTAGGCACTGGTGTTACAATCCAATGGGAAATTGGGGGTGGGGGGCCAGGGGGGCATGAACAGTTACTGAGAAATGATTAGAGTTACTGTCGTGATTACGGACAAAGAGAAAGTCGATGGGCTTGCGTAGCGGGAAAATGGGATCTCTCGGGGGCACAAAGTACATAGCCTTATGCGGAAGAGGAAAGTGACAGCCATATATGAGATGATGCAGGGTGGAGGCTAAGTAAGGAGAAAAAAAAAGATCACAGTTAAACAGCATACAACTGACTGTGCATTTCCAATTACCGTGCACTCGTAATAACTGGCACACACAATTACCAGTCACTCACAACTACCAGTCTACTAGTAATGTATGGGAGTATTGAGAAGGTAAGTGACAATCCTCACACTGAATCAACTCCCTTCTCTCCAGAGGGAAAAAGGAGCTCCACAACTCTGAGGAACTGAGGTGTTAGATTTCAAATGCAAACTTGGGCTCTCAGAAAAAGCCCTTGGTCTGAATTCATCCACACCAGGGAACTAGCCACCAGGCTAGTTTGTGTCCTGGGACCACTGCAGGTGATCTACACTGCACACACAGTCACCAGTTTATTGGATGCAATTAGCTGAGAGGAAAAAAGGTGAAATAGTGAGCACCTGCCATTTAGTTATTTATCCACTTGTGTTGACAATTATTATACTCTCAGGCCCTTTTAACTAGATTAACTAGATTTAGCTATTGTCAATTAAGTCTGTCTTTCTCCTAAGAGTGCAAGCTCCTGGAGGCTAGGGTTGTATTTTAACTCTTCTTCAGCATGACCCCCTATGCCCCAGCACAGTGCCCTACCCACATTAGGGGTGCAGGACCTCCTGGCAATGATGCTTAGGGAAACAATAATTATGCTGAGGTGCATGAAAAGATAAAGGAAACACCAATGTATCTATAAAGTTTATGTACTTTTGAGGCCATCCACCCAATGCTAACATGTACCCTGAGTTTGATGATAAATTTCCCATTCACAGACACAGCCTATGTTTCCCAGACATCAATGCACAGCAGCGTGAAACAAAAATTTCAAAATAGAAACATTTCATCCAAAACAGAAAGCCCCATTTATGGAACGTGTGTGCAGGATGGAGTAATCTTGTACTTAGGTGACTAAAATGAGCTCTTTTTTTTTTTGTATTTCCCAAAAGTCATTACAGTGTGCTTAACTCCATGCTACCTGCAGATAGAAAACACAATATCTCTAATAAAGCAATGTTCCCGGAATTACACCTCTGTCAAATGCACATTAAAATTATGACAATAAAATAATTCCATCCTGTAGGGGAAGTAAACAGTGCTGATAAATGCTAATGTAAGACTTTACAAGGGATATTAGGCAGACAGTCAATCTTTGAACTGAATACAAAACAAAAATATGCTGGAGACGCCATAAAGATCAAACTAATTAAGGTGCTTAATTGCTTTAAACTAATTATGGAAATTGGTAAAGAAACTGTATCTGTAAAAGAGGCCAAAGCTCCCATTGCTTCATGGTACACGAGGCATCTGGGGAATGTCCCAGTCAACTCTGCCAGTTCGGGAGACGGAAGTGTTCCGAGAGACTGGAAAGGCAAACAGCTCACTTCTCAGATCCTCGGTTCCACGTGAGCTGGTAGAGTAGCTTCCCCAAAGGCCGGAGTCAGGCTCAGTGGAAAGAGCCCAGGTTTTGGAGTCAGAGGTCATGGGTTCAAATCCCGACACTGCCAATTGCCAGCTGTGTGACTTTGGGCAAGTCACTTCTCTGTGCCTCAGTTACCTCACCTGTAAAATGGGGATTTAGACTGGGAGACTCCCTGTGGGACAACTTGATCACCTTGCAACCTCCCCAGTGCTTAGAACAGTGCTTTGCACATACTAAGCACTTAATAAATGCTATTATTATTATTAAGCACTTTGTGCAGAGAACTGTACTAAGCACTTGGGAAAGTACAATACAGCAATAGAGAGTGACAATCCCTGCCCACAGTGAGCTCACAGTCTTGAGTCTTTCCTGGTGATCACTCGGAAGACCCACTGTGGGAAAGGCTAGCCCGTTCCCTTGGCAGTGGTCCGGGAGGAAAGGGACCCCGGACCCTCTTCGGGGGCATGGCCAGCTCAGGAGGTTGTGCCTTAGACCCACCTGACCTTCCAGGGAGAGCTGGGAAACACCTCTCCCTGCAGAGGGAGAGGTCATGAGCCCAACTCACCGTGGAGCCTCTCCCTCCTAACCAGGCCAGACGTTGGGGCTGGGTTCAGCAGCTGAAAATAAAACACTGAAACTTGAGAGAAAGTGGGCGAGGGGAAAGAAGGGGAGTGGCATCCAGAGCACTTACCTACCAGAGAAGCGGTGTGGCCTAGAGAATAAAGCACAGGCCTGAGAGTCAGAGGGACCTGAATTTTAATTTCAGCTCTGCTGTGTGACCTGGGACAGGTCACTTCACATCTCTGTGCCTGTTCCCGCATCTGTGAAACGGGGATTAAGACTGTGAGTCCCATGTGGGACCTGGGCTCTGTCCAACCTGATTAGTTTGTATCTCCCCCAGCACTGGCACATAGTAGGTGCCTAAGCAATATCATTAAAGAAAAGCAAGGGAAGCTCAGAGATGCCACGACCACCTCCTCCAACTGGCCCTTGGCACCCCCGGCTTGCTCACTCCCAACCTCTGCACTCCCCTCAGCCCACTGTGCCTGAGAGGCTCGTATGGTTCCTGCAGGAGGGCTCAGGAGGAGGAAACCAAGCTCCCAGGCAGGCAGAATGTGTCTGGGTTAAATTGCCTGTGGAGCAGTGGGAGGACCCAGCTGGAATAGGGACCGGAAAAAGGCGGGAAGCAGATCATCAGGATTGATGTGGATTGGATCTGATCTCTTCAGATCTGTTCCCACTATAGTTAGCGCCTGTGGGCTGAGGAAGCTGACCAGCCACAAGCTCACTGTGGGCAGGGAATGTGTAATTTTATTATTATATTGCACTCTCCCAAGCACTTAGTACAGTGCTCCACACACAATAACTACTCAATAAATAGGACCGACTGACTGACTGCCCCACATGAGGAAAGGATTCTGTAAATCCCCTGCCAGCCTGGATTCCTTCCTTCAGCACCTGCCACGTTCTTTGGGGCTGATTGCCCCTTGGTTGCATTCAGGCTGCAGGAGACAATGGGATAATGACAGTGTCCAGACAGATGGGAGGGGACTGTAGGGCGTCACGGGGCTGGGCGCGGGGGAAGGAAAGAGTTAATGTCAGAAAGTCTCCTGTGGGAAGGGGATGTTGCCATGGGAACCGGTTCCCCAAGATAACAGTAGGATCTCTGCTTAGAGATGGGGATACTCTGATATGATAGCCAGATAGACCTGAGGAAACCAACGGGAAATTGATGAAAAGCCTCCCTGGACTGGAGAGGAATTGTTCTCCATTAGCTGACCTTGGCCCTGGCCACAGCAACCAGACATGCTCTGTGACAGAGATGACGAGTTTTACTCCCTCATTGGAATGGCCTTATTTGAATGGTCACGCCAAGCGTCTGTAACACACGGATGCAAGAAGGAAGTGACCCACACACATGGCTCCACCTTCGGGGTGGCACAAACTGCAGGGGACAAAATGTAAGCCTGAGAAGGGGGACAGGTGTCTTTGCCCATGGGCTCTAACACTAAGACCCCCGAAGTCTGTGTTGTGTGCCAGGGTCCGGGCACCGGGGTCCTAAGGTCTCTTGGTCCTTTGGTCTGCCGGCATTGAGAGGCTCTGCCAGGAGATAAGGTTCTGTGAAGCCAATAGACCCAGTTCAATTCAAGCAATCTATAGTATTCGAGCACTTACTGTGGGCAGAGCCCTGTACTTAGCACTCGAGAGAATATAATACAAAGAAGTAGGTGGACACATTCTCTGCCCACAAGGAAAGCAGCGTGTCTTAGTGGATAGAGCTTGGCCCTGGGAGTCAGAAAGGACCCTGGCATGGTCTCTTTGCTCTTTCCCTCTCCCAGCCCCACAGCACTAAATGAACATATCTGTAATTCTATTTATTTATATTGATGTGTCTCCCCGCCTCCTGACTCTAAGACAAGGAATGTCATATTTATTGTTGTTTTGTACTCTCTCAAGCAGTTAGTACAGTGCACACCATAAGAGCTCAATAAATACGATCGATTGATTACTAAAATCACATCTCCAAGAGGGCTTTCCCAGCTAAGGACTAATTTCCCTACTCTTTCTCCCTTCTGAGTTAGCTTCGCACTTGGATTTGTATCCTTCATTCACCCCACTCTTAACCCCACAGCATGGTACAAATCCATAATTTATTTTATTGTCTGTCTCCTCTTCTAGACTGCAAGCTCCTTGGGGGCAGGGAGTGTGCCTACTTACTCAATTATTTTGTACTCTCCTAAGAGCTTAGTGCAGTGGTTTGCACACAGTAAGTGTTCAATAAGTACAACTGATTGACTGTCAGAGACCTAAGATGAGCTAAACTGGGAGTCCAACTGAGAAGGCTATGGGGGAGGGTGACCATCTCCATCTCTGGATGGGAGAGAGGCAGTTCTCCAAGCCTGGGAGCCCTCCCCATCGGTTCCTAGCCCCACTGAGCACCCATTGATTATCGCCATGAAAGGACAACACCTCGTAGAAATCAGGTCCTTCTTTAATGAAAAAGTGAAATACAACCAGCACCTGCCAGACAGGAAATTAGCTCCACATTAATGACCAGTGAAACTGCACTAACACTTAATAAATAAGGCAGAGTTATTTTCTGAAAAGCTTTCCTCTAATGCGTTTACTCTCTGCTCATGGATTCAACGCTATCTTTCAAACTGCTGCGTACCCAAGCGCAGAAAAGGAAAATGATGGATGTGTGAGCCTTCCAATAAACTCCGCCGCATCGTCCGCCCATCCAAGTCCCCTCGAATTGGTGGGACCAAGAACTGTATTTCCAACACACCACATTTCAGAGGCCTCGCCATTCCGCACAGCCCTTCTGCTATTGAACTATCTCGGAAGGCACTCTCGCTGAAGATGTACTACTGTCTCCTTTAAGATAAAAGGACACCAGCTCCTGGCTAATCGCTTGCTCAGATAAACTGCTCTATAGGTTTAACCTAATCTCCCCGGGCGTCCTCCAGCGTGTTCTGGGTGAATTATCTGGTTTTATTTGCAGCACATTGTAAAGCATCAACTATGGGTGATGTATATGTTGATGAGATCATTTCTGTATTATTGCCATTGGAATGGAGGTGTCAATGTGTCAGAACAAACGACGATACCGAAATCGTCTGCAGATGTATGTTGTAAAGGCCACTTTCACACCATTTTTTACACTAAATTAAATGTCTGCCCAGCAGCTAAAACACTGATCACTGAGCTAAGAGGTGTGAGCTTTAGCATTTCTTTTCATTCTAGAGCAACGCGCTGCTGCTTCTAATTTTTTTGTTGTTGTTGTTCCAAGCAGTTTCTAGGCAGGAGCTCCATTTTTCAGAGACAGGGAAATGTTCTAGAATCATGGCGTAATGGACGGAGCATAGGTCTGGGTGTCCGCAGGACCTGGGTTCTAATCTGAGCCCGTCGTTGGGAAGGGATTGTCTCCATTTGTTGCCGAATTGTACTTTCCAAGTGCTTAGTACAGTGCTGTGCACACAGTTAGCGCTCAATAAATACGACTGAATGAATGAATGAATCCAGGCTCCACCACATTCCTGCTGGGTGACTTTGGGCAAGTCACCCAGGGCCTCAATTACCTCATTGTTAAAATGGGAATTAAGACCACGAGCCCCATGTGGGACAGAGACTGTGTCTAATTCTGATTAGCTTGTAACTATTCCAGGGCTTAGAACGGTGCTTTTGCACATAGTAAGTGCTTAATAAATGCCATTATTATTATTATTTAGCACAGTGCTTTGCATGGAGTAAGTGCTTAACAAATACCATAAAAAAATAAAGGACAATGATTTTCCCCTGCTTCTACCAGCTGGGTGGATGAATCTCAGTGGCATTCACCGGCTAATTGTGATTTAACTATTTTCTGTAACTTCACTCACCGTATATTTCATCCATCTGAAACCAGTTAGGCTACAGGGATTTTAATGCCCTCCTTAACGGCTCAAATGGCACTGCCCCCAGTTTTAGTAGCTGCCTATTTAAACTGTGGCAGCACCTCCCGGGCTGCTAAGTGAAACTGACTCAATTTGTATATGGAAAACCCACTTTAGAGCTGTGACTTTTGTGTCCACCTGAGCTCCTTGTCTGAGTGCAGTGCTCTGTTGAGTAAGCGCTCAACAAATACGACTGAATGAATGAGGGAGGATGGCTGGCTGGACAATAAATGAACCCCTTTCTGTTCAGAGGTTCTTATTTGAGACCCAAAGGATGATGTCAGGAGTCAAAATGGTGCAGGAATGGGGTTTGTTTGGTCAGGGAACCCCAAACCTATTCAACCCTGGAAGGGGAAAAAGAAACATGGGGTTTTGGACCTTGTAGACATCCCCAAGTGTTCTGGCTCCTCTCAGTGGTTCTGGGGCTTATTCTGGCCAGTCCGAGGGGCCGACGAGACCCCCTCCCCGGCACATCTGCCAGAATAGCCCAGAATTGGAATTATGCAAGTCTCCAGTGTCATGAATCAGACAAATGATTGGCTCTGACAGAGACAGGGAGCTGTTGAGATTGACAGAGATGGAAGGCAGCCGGGCTGCCAGTTTAAGCAGACATGGACGGAGATAATCGTGTTCTGCCCATTAGAATATGCTGGAACAGACACATACCCCATCTATAACAAGGGAGATTTTTCAAAGGACCCTGTGCTCACTGAATGACTAAACACCGGCATTTAGGCAGGTGAATCTATTTTCCAGTCCCATGCACAGAATCTACCATGCAAGGCCTCTTCAAAGCAAACATCAATCAGCACTAGCATAACTGCAGTTTTAGCTCACTGTTTGAAAAGAGCTTCAGAGGTTGCATCAAACCTGAGACAAGCCAGGGAGAAAACTAGTACGCGAATTCATTTCCTAACTTGAGGAGGAGGAACCCTACACCCAAGAAACTCATTTGCCTAAAATGCCTTTTCCTTGGTTAAAATGTCCTTTTCGAGCCATTCCCTCTTGAGACGGGGCCAACAGTTCAAAACCAAACAGCCTCTTCTGAGCACATCAACGTTTCAAATTCACAGCTCCTCAGAGTCCAGGACACTGTGGTCCTGGTGGTCCTGGTCAGTGGTAAGTTACAGGATGACGTCATCCTTAAAATACTAAAACACAGTTAGATCAAAGCAACCTCACTTCGAAAGGAGAAAGTGCAGACTTGTCTTTTAACTGCCTCCCTGCTCCACTGATCTCTATGCAGCCAACATTCAAGGCCATAACAGCAATCCTACGAGTGACAGGCCAAGTTTCTAATGTGACACTCGGCGATACCTGTTTTGAGACCTATGCCTAAAATGATATTCTAAGAGATTATTCCTGTAATTGCAGAAAAAAGGACAACCGTACTGAAACCGCAGCCTGTTAATTAAGAAGCACTCTGCCCATCACTTTGTACAGTGGTTGGCACATGATAAATGCTTTAACAAGTACCATTAAAATACAAAAACAAGGATACTGTCAACAGGGGCTGCCACTTCGCCAAGAACATCTTCAGTTCTACTCAATTTCATCGCTGCTCTAAGCCCTGGCGCAGATATCATCATCATCATCAATCGTATTTATTGAGCGCTTACTATGTGCAGAGCACTGTACTAAGCGCTTGGGAAGTACAAATTGGCAACATATAGAGACAGTCCCTACCCAACAGTGGGCTCACAGTCTAAAAGGGTGGGACACGGGGCTCCCGGCCTATGTAGGAGGGGAAACAGGGACTGAATTTCCATTTTGCAGATGAGGAAGTTGAGGCGTAGAGAAGCTAGGTGACTTATCCAAGGTCACCCAGCAGGCAACTGGCAGAGCCAAGATTAGAACCCAGGTCCTCTGGTTCCCAGGCGCCTACTCTTTTCACTAGGCCACACTGCTCCTCACTTGGGGCTCAGGAAAGGGCGTCTCCAACTCTAACCCTAACCTAGCGACGACGAGAAATCCAGGAAATCTATATCCCATCCTGGAGCTGAGGGGTGCTGATTTAGGGTTTCCAAGAATGACCTGCCCAGCATTTTCCTCCCGGGTGTCCTCACGAGCCAGGAGCTATGGAAACCCTGGGCCTGGCAGCCATCTGCCAAGGACAGCATCCGTCTTGGCCCAGGCCAGCTCTGAGGATGAACAGCAGCACAATAATCTGGTTTGGACTGGAATGATGAAAAAGTTAGAGAACATTAAATGCAGAGAAGCAGTCGACAGTCAAATCAAGCCTGCCCACTCAATCCTCCAGGATGATTTCAAACTTCACTTCACCCCAACTTGTACCACACTGAGCTCCACCCATTTGTTTTGGCTACATTTTGCCTTCCCACCCATGATTTTAAAAGATATCATGTCCATTAGCTGACGCCGAATTCCTGGCCCAAAATGAAAAATCGTCTTCAAGCTCTCACTGAGTTTCCCAGTGCTTTTGTTATGTTTCACAGCAGCTCACTTCCAACTGCTGGTTCCAAGGGCACCCAGACTAACAAGACCAGCTCTGGTCTGGGGAGCTACTACACAGCAGTTGACAGAGGGATGGGTTACACAATTAGAATCACAAGGAACTACCCCCATTTCTGAATTCCTTTTCTGATTTTGGCCGCTGAAGTCTCTGGTCGATAATGACCAACACTCTGGCTAAAACCCACAGTGAACTGGTATTTCTTCACTTTTCCCATCTTTCTGTCAATGGAGCAGAATCCAGCGGATGCCTGTCTTCCATCTCCACAGAACCAAGAACTCCAGGTCAAGGATCAGCTGCCCTCCTGCTCTGTTCAGTGATGTTAGTAATACTAAATAGCAACAGCAACAATAACTGTGGCATTTGTTAAGCTCAAAGAAATCAAGTGACCTGCCCAAGGTCACATAGCAAACAAGGGGTAGAGTCAGGCCTAGAACCCAGGCCACGCTCATTCTCACCTACTTTCTCCCCTTTAAAACACAAACTCCAGGGGAGTCAGGGACTGTAGCCAACCTATTTGTATAGTTTCTCCCACTGTGCTTGGCACATAATAATAATTCTAATAATTACGGCATTTGCTGAGCGCTTACTATGTGCCAGGCACTGTACTAAGCGCTGGTGTGGATACAAGCAAATCGGGTTGGACACGGTCCCCGTCCCACATGGGGCTCACAATCCCAATCCCCATTTTACAGATGAGGTAACTGAGGAACAGAGAAGTGAAGTGATCTACCCAAGGTCACACAGCAGACAAGTAGCAGAGCCGGGATTAGAACCCAGGCCCTTCTGACTCCCGGCCCCATTCTCTATCCACTACGCCATGGACTTTATTATTTAAAGTAATAAGGGCTTCATTATTGAAAAACTGAGTATTTGTCCTCATGAAGCACTGAGGGTATTTGTTAATCACTGATTATGTGCCAAGCACTGTAGTAAGCACTGGGGTAGATACATGACAATCAGGGCACTGAATCTCCATTTTACAGATAAGGAAACTAAAACAAGAGAAGAGAATTTTAATTCAAGCTCTCTTAGCAAAGCAGAAGCAGTGTGAGGAAGGATTCGAACACAGGTCTTTGACTACCAAGTCCCTTATCTTCCCATTAGACCATGGTGCTTCGCTAATGATGATGATGGTGATGACATATTTCCTTGAGAAATACACAAATAGAGAAGGAAATTGTCGGAAATTTTTGCTATTGTACTGAGCACAAACTGTTAGTTGCCATAAAGCTGGTTAAAAGATTAAAGACTCAGGTTAAAAGGATGTGCTTAGAAGAGGCTTGAGAGAAGAGGAAGAGACTTTGTAATACTACTAATAATAATGATGACGGTATTTGTTAAGCGCTTACTATGTGCCAGGCACTGTACTAAGCGCTCAAGTGGACACAAGCAAATCAAGTTGGACACAGTCCCTGTCCCACGTTGTGCTCACAATCTCAATCATCATTTTACAGATGAGGCCCAGAGAAGTGAAGTGACTTGGCCAAGGTCACACAGCAAAGTGGAGGAGCCGGGATTAGAACCCATGACCTTCTGACTCCCTTCTGTCCCCTGTGCCATTCTTTGTATCTGGAGAATGAGAAACTGTTCCTTATAAATATTCAATCATGCCGTTCGGGTCCTGTTGCTTTTTCTCTCTTCTTCCCCGGATCGTTCCTCTCCCAGACACAATTCCATGGTCTCAATGGTCCCAGGGGCTACTGCTGGCGAACAGTCCAGGCCCACTGGTAGGGTGGCTATTCATCTGATTTTATACTGGTCATAGCTTTTTTGTTGCCAATTTGTACTTCCCAAGAGCTTAATACAGTGCTCTGCACATAGTAAGCGCTCAATAAATACGATTGATGATGATGATCTTTTTTCAGCTGAACAGTAGTGAGAGAGCACCGGATATCGGTACATCCAGAGTTTTACTTTAAATGCTAAGCATCCCTTCCCCTTGTCTGTTGTCATTCATTCATTTAATCACATTTATTGAGTGCTTACTGTGTGCAGAGCACTGCACTAAATGCTTGGAAAGTACAATTCGGCAATAGAGAGAGACAATCCCTACCCAACAACGGGCTCACAGTCTAGAAGGGGGAGACGGACAACAAAACAAAACAAGTAGACAGGTGTCAATAGCATCAAAATAGAGATAATTATAGATCTATACACATCATTAATAAAATGAATAGAATAATAAATATGTACAAATATACACAAGTGCTTTGGGGCGGGGAAGGGGATAGAGCAGAGCATGAATTTATTACTCTATTTATTTTATTTGTGCATATTTATTCTATTTATTTGATTTTGTTAATACGTTTTGTTTCATTCTCTGTCTCCCCCTTCTAGACTGTGAGCCCACTGTTGGGTAGGGACCGTCTCTAGATGTTGCCAACTTGGACTTACCAAGCGCTTAGTACAGTGCTCTGCACACAGTAAGCGCTCAATAAATAAGATCCAATGCATGAATGTAAGGGAGGTGAGGTGATGGGAAGGGGAGGAGGAGCAGAGGGAAGCCCGGCTCCGCCACTTGTCAGCTGTGTGACTTTGGGCAAGTCACTCAAATTCTCTATGCCTCAGTTCCCTCATCTGTAAAATGGGGATTAAGACTGTGAGCCCCACATGGGCCAACCTGATTACCTTGCATCTATCCCAGTGCTTAGAACAGTGCTTGGCACATAGTAAGCGCTGAACAAACACCATCATTATTAGTACCGCCAACCACGATTCTTCAAAAAGAAGCGAAAGCATCACCGGGCCTTCTCTCTGCCCTCCCCCTCTAGCCCCGAGCCCAACCTCAACAGCTGGGGAAAGCCCGGAAGGCAGCGTGGAGGCGGTGGCTGGGGCGCCCCCTGGTGGCTGAGCAGGGGACTGCCCAGGGAGCTGTCAAGTCCCAGATTGGCAGGGACTTGGGAGGAGAATAATAATAATAATAATAATAATAATAATAATAATAGCATTTATTAAGCGCTTACTCCGTGCAAAGCACTGTTCTAAGCGCTGGGGAGGGTACAAGGTGATCAGGTTGTCCCACTGGGGGCTCACAGTCTTAATCTCCATTTTACAGATGGGGTAACTGAGGCACAGAGAAGTGAAGTGACTTGCCCGGGAGCACAACGGTTCTGGAGAAAAAGGAGGAATCAGGGCAAATCACATCCGACAAACCACTCTACTGGGGATTTCCACGTACGGTGCTGGGTGACATCATCACAGTAAAATGTAACCTGAAGAAACACACAACAGAGAAGCAGCATGACTCAGTGGAAAGAGCCCGGGCTTTGGAGTCAGAGGTCATGGGTTCAAATCCCAGCTCCACCAATTATCAGCTGTGTGACTTTGGGCAAGTCACTTCACTTCTCTGGGCCTCTGTTACCTCATCTGTAAAATGGGGATTAAGACTGTGAGCCCCACGTGGGACAACCTGATCACCTTGTAACCTCCCCAGCACTTAGAACAGTGCTTTGCACAGAGTAAGCGCTTAATAAATGCCATTATTATTATTAATAATAACATAATGTGCATCTGGTGCTTCTGGGATGGCAAAGTACCTTCCAGTTTTCACAAATCATGGGCCTGGAGGTGTGTTTGGGGCTGGGGAGGGCCCAAAGTGAGGGGGGAGAAAGGAACGGCCCCATTTTGGCTCTGGGGCTGTTTTCTGGATTCAGCCTCCGCGCAGGTGCCTAGTTACTGCTTGTTTCAGCCCACGCACAATGTTCCACTGAGGCCCAACAGGATCTCATTTTCACTCCTCGCTTACGGACTCGATTTGCAACATGCACGGCCTAGCTCATTTTGAAGCGTAACACGTAACCACAAGGGATGATGCTGTCAAAGGGTTGTGGAAACACAGAATATATTGTTTAAAAGGTGGGAAACGGCAGGCTGAAATCCTGCATCGAAACTGCACCTTTGGTAAAGGGCTGGGCCAGTGAAACCAAGAGGCTGTAAGCGTGTGCATCGATGTGTGTGTGTGTCTGCACGCGTGTTGCTGTATGTGTATTACACAAATATGTGTGTATGCACGATTGTGTTTGCATTGCAAGTGTGTGTATATGAGAGAGAGAGAGAGAGAGAGAGAGAGAGAGAGAGAGAGAGACTGAAGACAATGACTGACCTGAAAAAAGAAACAAAAAACCTTTTCTGGACCATCCCAGATCACCAGACTTCCCCAGTGGCTGCACCAGGGCTGACGCCATCCCAGTAATAATTAATAATTGTGGAATTTGTGAAGTATTTACAATGTGCCAAGCCCCGTACTAAGCACTGGGGTAGATACAAGATAATCAGATGATGATGGCATTTGTTAAGCGCTTACTACGTGCAAAGCACTGTTCTAAGCGTGGGGGAGGATACAAGTGATCAGGTTGTCCCACTTGGGGCTCACAGTCTTAATCCCCATTTTACAGATGAGGTAACTGAGGCCCAGAGAAGTTAAATGACTTGCCCAAAGTCACACAGCTGACAATTGGCGGAGCCGGGATTTGAACCCATGACCTCTGACTCCAAAGCCCGGGCTCTTTCCAATGAGCCACGCTGCTTCTCATGATGAGAAACAGTTCCCGTCCCACACAGGACTCACAGCCTAAGAGGGAGGGAGATCAGGTATTTCATCCCCATTTTACATGTAAGGAAACTTAGGCAAAGAGACATTAAGTGACTTGCCCAGGGTCACGCAGGAGGCCTAGGATCAGGCCTGAGGGAAGAGTCAGCCACTGCACGTGTATGTTTGAGGACTGAGGAAAAGGAAGGGTCATCACCTTCCCAGTCCCACCCCCCCAGAAGCCAGGGACTGCCCAAAGGGAAGAGATTCCCGGCTTCCCGCATCCACCCCCTCCCCTCAAAACCAGTTTTCCCATCCGTGTGCCTAGGACTTGGGTCTGCCACAGCCAAACCTCCACCCCAGCACCCCCAACCCCTCAGCACACCAGAACCCAAACCCCGGACAAAGAAGCAGGACATCGACTCACCAAGGAGATGGATAACAACGTGTCAACTGTCACCCAACAACAACTAATTCATTCATTCAGAGAAGCAGCGTGGCTCAGTGGGAAGAGCCCGGGCTTTGGAGTCAGAGGTCATGGGTTCAAATCCCGGCTCCGCCACTTGTCAGCTGAGTGACTTTGGGCAAGTCTCTTGACTTCTCTGGGCCTCAGTTCCCTCATCTGTAAAATGGGGATTAAGACTGTGAGCCCCACGTGGGACAATCTGATGAACCTCGTAACCTCCCCAGAGCTTAGAACAGTGCTTTGCACATAGGGAGTGTTTAATAAATTCCACTACTATTATTATTATTATTATTCATTCATTCAACATACTAAATGCTTGGGAGAGGATAATAGAAATAGTTGACATGACCCTGCCTTTCATTCATTCATTCAATCGGATTTAATAATAATAATAATAATAATGGCATTTATTAAACGCTTACTATGTGCAAAGCACTGTTCTAAGTGCTGGGGAGGATACAAGTGATCAGGTTGTCCCACTTGGGGCTCACAGTCTTAATCCCCATTTTACAGATGAGGTAACTGAGGCCCAGAGAAGTTAAGTGACTCGCCCAAAGTCACACAGCTGACAATTGGCAGAGCTGGGATTCAAACCCATGACCTCTGACTCCAAAGCCCGGGCTCTTTCCACTGAGCCACGCTGCTTCTCTTAGAAGGCACTTACTGTGTGCAGAGCACTGTACTGAGCGCTTGGGAAGTACAAGTCGACAACATATAGAGACGGTCCCCACCCAACAACGGGCTTTGCTCGCTTTGCTCACCCATTCACCCTGGACAGATGCATTAATGACTCACTAATTGCAGCTGAGAATTTGTGGATCCCCAACGCCGCCTGAGCGTTGGCCCCCTTCTAGAGAAACCTGCCACAGATCACTGGGTCTATAGATCAGCTGCTGCAGCTCCGGACATTTTCTTCTGCCCAAGCCCCACTATGTGCCTTCACGCCCCTCCCTCTGATCCCCCCTTCCCCCTCATCTACCCCCTCACCAGCTCACCCCCATTCAACCCCTTCCTACCCCTTGCATCATCCCCACTCCACAGCCTCAGTCGAGTGTGGCCTGTGGAACCCCTGCCCCATCATGGGGAAGCTTCCCCTCATTACTGAATTGTTCCTGACCCAATCACTCCTCCTCCTTGCTGTCAGTCATTCATTCAATCAGATTTATTAAGCACTTACTGTGTGCAGAGCACTGTACTAAGCGCTTGGGAAAGAACAATCAGCCTCCTGCATCAGCCTCCTCTCTGATCTCCCATCCTCCTGTCTCTCCCCACTCCAGTCTATACTTCATGCTGCTGCCCGGATCATCTTTGTGCAGAAATGCTCTGGGCATGTTACTCCCCTCCTCAAAAATCTCCAGTGGCTGTCTGTCAACCTACGCATCAGGAAAAAACTCCTCACTCTCAGCTTCAAGGCTGTCCATCACCTCGCCCCCTCCTACCTCACCTCCCTTCTCTCCTTCTCCAGCCCAGCCCGCCCCCTCCGCTCCTCTGCCGCTAATCTCCTCACCGTACCTCGTTCTCGCCTGTCCCGCCATCGACCCCCGGCCCACGTCATCCCCCGGGCCTGGAATGCCCTCCCTCCACACATCCACCAAGCTAGCTCTCTTCCTCCATTCAAAGCCCTACTGAGAGCTCACCTCCTCCAGGAGGCCTTCCCAGACTGAGCCCCCTTTCTTCTCTCCTCCTCCCCATCCCCCCCGCCCTACCTCCTTCCCCGCCCCATGGCACCTGTATATATGTTTGTACAGATTTATTACTCTATTTATTTTACTTGTACATATTTACTATTCTATTAATTTTGTTAATGATTTGCACTTAGCTTTAATTTGATTTGTTCTGATGATTTTGACACCTGTCCACATGTTTTGTTTTGTTGTCTGTCTCCCCCTTCTAGACTGTGAACCCGTTGGGTGCAGGGACCATCTCTACATGTTGCCAACTTGTACTTCCCAAGCGCTTAGTACAGTGCCCTGCACACAGTAAGCACTCAATAAATACGATTGAATGAATGAACAACACGACAATAAACAGTGACAATCCCTACCCATAACGAGCTCACAGTCTAGAGTGGGGGAAACAGACATCAATACAAATAAATAAAATTACAGATATATACCTAAGTGCTGTGGAGTTGGGGGAAGGGGGACAGGAGGGAAGAGCCATGGGAGCAAGTTAGGGCAATACAGAAAGGAGTGGGAGAATGGGGAAGGTGGGGCTTAGCCTGGGAAGGCCTCTTGGAGAAGATGTGAGCCCGTTGTTGGGTAGGGACCGTCTCTGTATGTTGCCGACTTGTACTTCCCAAGCGCTTAGCACAGTGCTCTGCACACAGTAAACGCTCAATAAATACGATTGAATGAATGAATGTGCCTTCAAAAAGGCTTTTCTGCCAGAGTTGAGGAGTGAGGGCATTCCAGATCAGAGGCAGAATGTGGACCAGGGGACAGCGGCGAGACAGGGGAGACTGAGGCATAGTGAGAAGGTCAGCACCAGAGGAGTGAAGTATAATAATAATAATGATGATGGTATTTGTTAAGCGCTTACTATGTGCAAAGCACTGTTCTAAGCACTGGGGAGGTTACAAGGTGAACAGGTTGTCCCACGTGGGGCTCACAGTCTTAATCCCCATTTTACAGATGAGGTAACTGAGGCCCAGAAAAGTGAAGTGACTTGCCCAAAGTCACACAGCTGACAAGTGGCGGGGCCGGGATTTGAACCCATGACCTCTGACTCCAAAGCCCAGGTTCTTTACACTGAGCCACGCTGCTTCTCAAGTATGTGGGTTGGGTTGTAGAAGGGGAGAAGTGAGATGAAGTAGGAAGGGGTAAAGTGATGGAGTGTTTTAAAGCCAGTGGTGAGGAGTTTTCGTTTGATAGGGAGGTTGATAGGCAACTGCTAGCCATCACTGAAATCTGGGTCACTCCAGATGACACAGATTCCCCTGCCACTCTCTCTAGAGTGGGCCTCATCTTCTCCCCCAGCCTCAGCGGTGAAGAGGGAGGAGTTGGCCTCCCTCTCACTCCCCAGCATCACTTTTGTCCCATTCCACATCCCCATCCCTCTCTCTCCCTTTCTTTGAAGTCCATAGAATAATAACGATGATATTTGTTAAGCGCTTACTATGTGCCAAGCACTGTTCTAAGCGCTGAATCATCTGTCTTTACCACCCACTCCAATTACACAGGTATCTACTTCCCCCAGGCGTCATCTCCACCTTCCGGAACCATTTTAATCCCTTTTTCACATTCCTTCTCTTGTTCTCCATCTCTACATTGATAGAGACAATCCCTACCCAACAGGCTCACGGTCTAGAAGGGGGAGACAGACTACAAAACAAAACAAGTAGAAGGGCATCAATAGCATCAAAATAGATAAATAGAATTATAGATATATACACATCATTAATAAAATACACAGAATAATAAATATGGGCAATTATACACAAGTGCTGTGGGGCGGGGAAGGGGGTAGAGCAGAGGGCGGGAGTAGGGACCATCTCTAGTGTGAAAATAAAAACACCATTAATCCCTTGGGAAGCTCAGATACTGTGGGCAATGAAATTTTGGAGCCTTGTCTTCCCGGGTTCATCTGACATCTGCCAGTTCGAAACTCGGACAAGGGACTGACCGTGAGCCAATGGCCTCCATAACATTATTATTTATTATTAAATCATATTTATTGAGTGCTTACTGTGTGCAGAGCACAGTACTGAGTGCTTGGGAAGTACATAATATAATATTACCGAGTTGCAGGCAATTCATACGTACATATTGTGGCCCCTGAATAGAAGCACCAGTGGTGGGTAAAGGGCAGTATTGGTATCATAAATAAAGGCTCAGTGATCCCACACCCATCCCCCATTAAAAACCTTTTCCAACCATTCGCTAACTGTGCTGCTTAGACCACAGAAGAATTTTTGCTATGGAGGTTTCATCTCGGAACAGTCAAGATTCAACTCATATGTCACACTGAGTTAAAAAAGATTTAATCAGAACCGGGCAAAGTCAATAAAAATGAAAAAATCCGTGTGGATTCCCTGCCAACTGCCTAAACCCAATTTGTCAGGACTGCACAGAATGCTGAAATGGGTAGCTTTGTCTGGGTTTTCAAAATCAAATTTGAGCCCCGCACTATAAGAAATAAGCGTTTCAACATAATTTGTCTTGGAGAACGAAGTCAAGGATGATATTGGTCCCAACAAGCCTGAAGCAGGCTCCAGGTAGGACATACCTTCAATACAACATCACCCCTTATCATGGGTACGAACCTCTTGCGCTTCGTTTTGCAGTTTATATTAACTACATGGAAGAAATCTAAAATTAGGAAAAAACTTGGTTTGATTCAGTCACTCATTCAATCGTATTTATTGAGCGCTTACTGTGTGCAGAGCACTGTACTAAGCGCTTGGGAAGTACAAGTTGGCAACATCTAGAGACGGTCCCTACCCAACAATGGGCTCACAGTCTAGAAGGGGGAGACAGACAACAAGACAAAACATGTGGACAGGGGTCAAGTCGACAGAACAAATAGAATTAAAGCTAGTTGCACATCATTAACAAAATAAATCGAATATTACAAAATAAATTGAATATTAAATATGTACAATATTTACAAATATGTTTGATACCAGTGTACCTGCATGAGGCAATGATTTCTAAACAAAATATTCCCCGTGAAGTGGAAACATTTTTAAAAGCCATTCTCCATGAGCAATGATGTTTCCAGTGGGTAGGAAAGGAAAGGCACCCCATTGCATCTTTCCTTAATGAGCAGAAGTGTTCCTTTGGCTATCTGTGGAATCTCACTGACTTCTTGATAATAATAACAATGATGGCATTTGTTAAGCGCTTACTATGTGCAAAGCACTGTTCTAAGCACTGGGAGAGGGCTTGATACAACGGGGCCCAATGCCACGTGACCTTGAGATCTCAATATTAAGGAGAATGCTGAAGAAAGAAGGGAAATCTTTTTAATGCCCAACACATCTACAGAAACGCTCAGGGTATGTCACCCCCCTCCTAAAAAATCTGCAGTGGTTGCCTATCAACCTTCGCATGAAGCAAAAACTCACTATTGGCTTCAAAGCTCTCCATCCCCTCGCCCCCTCCTACCTCACCTCCTTTCTCTCCTTCTCCAGCCCAGCCTGCACCCTCCACTTCTCTGCCAATAACCTCCTCACTGAGCCTCGTTCTCACCTGTCGCACCGTCGACCCCTGACCCACATCCTACCTCTGGCCTGGAATGCCCTCCCTCCTCACCTCCGCCAAACTAGCTCTCTTCCCCCGCTTCAAAGCCCTACTGAGAGCTCACCTCCTCCAGGAGGCCTTCCCGGACCGAGCCCCCCTTTTCTTCTGCTCCTCCTCCCGTCCCCATCACCCCTCCTCCCGCCCTCTGCTCTACCCCTTCCCCACCCCATAGCACTTGTGCATATTTGTACATATTTATTATTCTATTTATTTTATTTATGATGTGTATATATCTATACTTCTATTTATCTACTTTGATGCTATTGATGCCTGTCTACTTGTTTTGTTTAGTTGTCGGTCTCCCCCTTCTAGACTGTGAGCCCGTTGTTGGGTAGGGATTGTATCTATCTGCTGCCAAATTGTACTTTCCAAGCCCTTAGTATAGTGCTCTGCACGCAATAAGCACTCAATAAATATGATTGAATGAATGAATTAATTTACTTATGCAAATGAGAAAAGAGAAAAGAAATGAGAAATGAGAAAAGAGAAAAGAAAAGAACGACCTTTCATCCCTGATGAAGATATCACTGTGTGCTCTGCACACAGTAAGCGCTCAATAAATGATTGAATGAATGAATAAATGAAAGAATGGATAAAACACCTGTTCTCTCTCCTTCCTAGTTTGTGAGTTTCATGTGGGAAAGGGACTACATCTGATCTCCAGTGGCTTCCAGTCACCTACGCATTAAGCAAAATCTCCTCACTCTGGGCTTCAGGGCTGTCCATCACCTCGCCCCCTCCTACCTCACCTCCCTTCTCTCCTTCTCCAGCCCAGCCCGCACCCTCCGCTCCTCTGCCACTAATCTCCTCACTGGGCCTCGCTCTCGCCTGTCCCGCCGTCGACCCCTGGCCCATGTCCTCCCCCTGGCTGGGAATGCCCTCCCTCTGCACATCCACCAACCTAGCTCTCTTCCTCCCTTCAAGGCCCTGCTGAGAGCTCACCTCCTCCAGGAGGCCTTCCCAAACTGAGCCCCCTTTTTCCTCTCCTCCTCCCCACCCTCCCCGCCCTACCTCCTTCCCCTCCCCACAGCACCTGTATATGTTTGTACAGATTTATTACTCTATTTATTTTACTTGTACATATTTACTATTCTATTTATTTTGTTAATTATGTGCATCTAGCTTTACTTCTATTTATTCTGATGCCTTGACACCTGTCCACTTGCTTGCTTTGTTGTCTGTCTCCCCCTTCTAGACTGTGAGCCCATTGTTGGGTAGGGACCGTCTCTATATGTTGCCAACTTGTACTTCCCAAGCACTTAGTGCAGTGCTCTGCACACAGTAAGCACTCAATAAATATGATTGAATGAATATACCAGCACTTAGCCCAGTGATTGACACGTAGTAAGTACTTAATATTATTTTTATTATGAAACACTGAATGATGATGATTATGATGGCATTTGTTAAGCGCTTACTATGTCTGAAACACTGTTCTAAGCGCTGGAGAGGATACAAGGTGATCAGGTTGTCCCATGTAGGGCTCACAGTCTTAATCCCCATTTTACAGATGCGATCACTGTGGCACAGAGACGTTAAGTGACTTGCCCAAAGTCACACAGCTGACAAGTGGCAGAGTCAGGATTAGAACCCATGAACTCTGGCTCCCAAGCCCGTGCTCTTTCCACTGAGCCATGTTGCTTCTCTTAAATGAAATGGGGCAAGGGCAAACATGATTCAATTTTTAAGGTTTTAAGAAAAATTAGCCAATGTAGGTTAGGTGCCAATTAAGCCACTGTCCCTCTGAACTAAATGATTGAGAAACTCATTTGCTTTTTCACTGGTAATTCTCACGTAGACATTGCCAAGACCCTAAGACATTCCAATGCTCTGCATCCAGCCCTAAAGATAGAGATTGCAGGCAAGTACTCCATGCTTCAAGCACGGGGACATTCAACACCAAGAGTATTTAAGGCCGACTATTATTCCTCAACTCCTGGTCTAGACATGAACCCAGTGCTATTTTTCAACAAAAAAAAGATCCGAGTGCGATCAATATCCTGGTCTGAACCAGAATAAAGAAGCTATAAATGTTGGTCCCTCAGATAAGAAGCAGCGTGGCTCAGTGGAAAGAGCCTGGGCTTTGGAGTCAGAGGTCATGGGTGCAAATCCCGGTGCCGCCACTTGTTAGCTGTGTGACTCCGGGCCAAGTCACTTAACTTCTCTGTGCCTCAGTTACCCCATCTGTAAAATGGGGATTAATAATAATAATAACAATAGCATTTATTAAGCACTTACTATGTGCCAAGCACTGTTCTAAGCACTGGGGAGGTTACAAGGTGATCAGGTTGTCCCACGGGGGGCTCACAGTCTTAATCCCCATTTTACAGATGAGGGAACTGAGGCCCAGAGAAGTTAAGTAACTTGCCCAAAGTCACACAGCTGACAATTGGCGGAGCCGGGATTTGAACCCATGACCTCTGACTCCAAAGCCCGGGCTCTTTCCACTGAGCCATGCGGCTTCTGTGATTAAGACTGTGAGCTCGCCGTGGGACAACCCGATCACCTCGGAACCTCCACAGTGCTTAGAACAGTGCTTGGCACATAGTAAACGCTTAATAAATGCCGTTATAAAAAAAAAGATGCAACTGGGAGCCGGGCAGTTCTTTTAAAATTCCTCCTGTCCCAAAAATTTGCTCTCCTGTTGTGACTAAATTTTTGAGCAACTACTATATTTCCCTTCCCTTCTGAACAGTTCCACTTAACTCAGTTCCACTGATTTCTTCAAAACGGCAGAGATTCAAACCTATTTTCTAATGCATTTGCAAACCCATCAGAACGATTCAGTAAAACCTCACTAATTTTTATTAAACACAATTCAGCCCAAATGAGTGAAGTCTGGCTTTAGAAATGTAGGGTGTTTTTTTAAAAATTCACTTTTATTTTAGTGCTGTTAAGGGAGCCCCATTATAATGCTCCACTTTTAGTGCTATTGAATTTTAACAGCAGTATATGGTAAGGCGCTCCCTCACTTTGAGATAACTCTAATTTTGGACACAAGGTGGTTTATTTTATTCAAACACCTCTCTTTCCCTCCCCACCATCCTTTGAGGCATTTTAACGTCCTTCGTTAGCGATTAAAGCCTGTTCCAATTTAAAGCTACAGTCTATCAGTAGACACTGTAATGACAGTTCTCTAGTCTTTTAGCAAAAGAGATCGTTTTGCTAAATAGGATGTGAAAGATAACGCTTTGAAAATCAAGCATATACATATATACTCATACAAGTGTCTAATACAAAATCTTTCTATTATTGGTATATACACACCTAGCTATTTCACCATGCAACTGTGTTTATTGTTTCTTTTATCATTCTTTAAATGTATTTTGGTCAGGTTTTTGGATCCTGGGAACGCATTAAGGTGTTTTAAATTATTCACTGTGGTAATCAATCAAGTGATTAATGATATTTAGTGAATGCTTAAGGCACTGTACTAAGTGCTTGGGTGAGTATAGTACAACAGAGTTGGTAGATACGGTCCCTGCCCACAAGCAGCTTATTGTCTGGAGGGGAAGACAGGCATAAATAAATAAATTACAGATATGGACATAAGTGCTGTGGGGCTGAGGGTACCTTTTCTCTTACGCTCTAATTTCATGGACCCAATTAAGAATCCTAACCAGAAGATAGCAGCATTGGTTTTCCATGGGTAAATTCCTGGTGTTTGTACTGGTCTGTCCTCTTTCACTGATTTCTCCTTAAATGTGTCCAGAACTTCTGGAAATCAAAGTTTCTCTTGGCAGCTCTCATCTGCTGCCCCTGCATACCATTCCTGTCCCTCTGCAGCTTCACTAAAGTTATGTTAATCACAGTGAGCAATAATAATAATGATTTGGATGCTTGTTAAGCACTTTATTCAGTGCCAAACTCTGTACTAAGTGCTGAAGTAGATGGCATTTGTTAAGCGCTTACTATGTGCAAAGCTCTGTTCTAAGCACTGGGGGGATACAAGGTGATCAGGTTGTCCCCCGTGGGGCTCACAGTCTTAATCCCCATTTTGCAGATGAGGTAACCGAGGCACAGAGAAGTGGCTTGCCCAAGGTCACACAGGTGACAAGCGGTGGAGTCAGGATTCGAACCCATGACCTCTGACTCCCAAGCCCGCACTCTTTCCATCCCCACTGGGGGGATCCCAGTCTAACAGGAGGCAACAGGGTTTCCTCTTTTGGAATAAGGTTTTCTTCTTCTGGCAGTGGTAGAGAGGACAAGGGATGATTTTCAGTTTAGCTAGCAAACATTTCATCAACATAAATAGATGCAAATAAAACTGTAGTCTGACTAATAAAACATTCTTGTGGACTAATAAAATATTATTTGTGGGACACGCAGACCTCGGGTCTCATTCAACCCTGTTACTCCCTATGTAGACCATTAATACTTAGCATTTATATTAGATATTTGGTTTGCCACTGATCCATCATCTTCCCCATTAGCATTCCTCGCAACAGTCTGGTAACAAGTCCAACATTAGTGCTGTTATTTCCCTTTGAGAGAAGGGAAATCAAATGCCACTCTCCTTGAGTGACTCCTGAATTTCCACCTCCTTCAGGAGTCTTTCCTAAATGGAAACGGTGAGTGAATCCTCTCTCATAACTCCCAACTCCGGACGGAAAGGGGAATATGCCCCATGGGCCTGCATGAGACAATGCGAGCTCATTCTGCAAATATCAGTCTAATGGTTTCTCCCTTCTGATCCGCATCTTCAATAATATTGCCTGATTTGGAAGGGTTCAGGGGTGGTATTGTTTAATACAGCCCTCAAGGGTGTGAGGGAGGGGAAAGGGGAAGGGGTTGGACCAAGGTCCCTCACTGGTTCACATAGGAGAGATCAGAAATCTGGAGCTGCAGATCCTAAGAGGGTTTAGTCTCACTGCCTTTTTTTCATGGTGTTGGTTAATCAATCAATCAATCAATCAATCGTACTTATTGAGCGCTTACTGTGTGCAGAGCACTGGCTTGGGAAGTCCAAGTTGGCGACATATAGAGACAGTCCCTACCCAACAGTGGGCTCACAGTCTAGAAGGGGGAGACAGAGAACAAAACCAAACATATTAACAAAATAAAATACATAGCCTAGATATGTACAAGTAAAATAAATAAATAAATAAATAGAGTAATAAATCTGTACAAACATATATACAGGTGCTGTGGGGAAGGGAAGGAGGTAAGACGGGGGGATTAAGAGGGGGACGAAGGGATCAATCAATCGTATTTATTGAGCGCTTATTGTGTGCACAGCACTGTACTAAGCTCTTGGGAAGTCCAAGTTGGTAACATATAGAGACAGTCCCTACCCAACAGTGGGCTCACAGTCTAGAAGGGGGAGACAGAGAACAAAACCAAACATATTAACAAAATAAAGTAAATAGAATAGATATGTACAAGTAAAATAAATAAATAGTGTAATAAATATGTACCAACATATATATTTACAGGTGCTGTGAGGAAGGGAAGGAGGTAAGACGGGGGGATGGAGGGGGGATGAGGGGGAATAATAATAATAATAATAATAATACTGGCATTTATTAAGCGCTTACTATGTGCAAAGCACTGTTCTATGCGCTGGGGAGGTGACAAGGTGATCAGGTTGTCCCACGTGGGGCTCACAGTCCTCATCCCCATTTTCCAGATGAGGGAACTGAGGCCCAGAGAAGTGAGGTGACCTGCCCAAAGTCACCCAACTGATGTTAAGCATTTACTATGTGTCAAGCACTGTTATTAATAATACTAATGATGATGATAGCATTTGTTAAGCACTTACTATGTGCCAAGCACTGTTCTAAGCGCTGGAGCAGATACAAGTTAATCAGGTTGGACATAGTTCCCGTCCCACAAGGGGTTCACAGTCTTAATCTCCATTTTACAGATGAGGTAACGGAGGTATGGAAGTTAAATGACTTGCCCAAGGTCACACAGCAGAACCAGGATTAATAATAATAATAATAATAATAATAATAATAATAATAATGGCATTTATTAAGCACTTACTATGTGCAAAGCACTGTTCGAAGCAATGGGGAGGTTACAAGGTGATCAGGTTGTCCCACGTGGGGCTCACAGTCTTAATCCCCATTTTACAGATGACGCAACTGAGGCATCATCAATCGATCAACATCAATCGTATTTATTGAGTGCTTACTATGTGCAGAGCACTGTACTAAGCGCTTGGGAAGTACAAATTGGCAACATATAGAGACAGAGAAGTGAAGTGACTTGCCCAAAGTCACACAGGTGACAAGTGGTGGAGCAGGGATTTGAACCCATGACCTCTGACTCCAAAGCCCGGGCTCTTTCCACTGAGCCACGCTGCTTCCCAGATTAGAACCCAGGTCCTTCTGATTCCCAGGCCCTTGCTCTATCCACTAGGCCATGATGCTTCCCACTGTCCTAAGACCTGTTCTAATCAGGTTGGACACAATCCCTGTTCCACATGGGCTCACAATCTCAGGTGGAGGGAAGAGGATTTAATCCCCATTTTACAGATGAGGTAACTGAGGTACAGAGAGATTTGCCCAAGATCACAAAGCAGGCAAATGACCTGGGTTCTAATCCAGGGACTGTGCTCGACCTAATTAACTTGTACTTACTCCAGAACTCAGAAGAGTGTTGGACATAGAGTAAGTGTTTAACAAATACCATAAAAGAAAAAAAAACTGGCAGAGCTGGAATTGGAACCCAGGTCCTCTAACTCCCAGGTGTTTTCTCTTTCCACTAAACCATGTTGCTTCTCACCAGATGGGTCACCACCAAAGGAGAAATCATTCATGCTAATATGTATGGTTTCCCTTGTGATCCAAGTCTCTATATGTTGCCAGCTTGTACTTCCCAAGCGCTTAGTACAGTGCTCTGCACACAGTAAGCGCTCAATAAGTACAATTGATTGATTGATTGATTGATTGTGATGTCTTTCATTCCAAGAGCACAGGCAAAATGGTGCCCTGACCATTGGTGCTGTGGATAGGCATAATAATAATAATAATAATGTTGGTATTTGATAAGTGCCTACTATGTGCCAAGCGCTGTTCTAAGCATTGGGGTAGATACAAGGTAATCAGGTTGTCCCACATGGGGCTCACAGTCTTTAACCCCATTTTACAGGAGAGGTAACAGAGGCACAGAGAAGTTGAGTGACTTGCCCAAGGTCACACAGCAGACAAGTGGCAGAGTTGGGCTCAACAGGGAGCCAGATAAGCAGGAAAATGGTAAAATCGGGAAGCAATATGAGGCTACTGTCAAACTCTACGGGAAAGGATAAAAGAGAAAACCTCTCAAATTCCTGAGCTCCAAGCCAGCCTGGTACCCAGACATTCCTGTCCCCAATTCTGCCCCTGCCCAAGTCCCAGCTTGGCTGGAAGTTCATCAGGCGCTTTAGGAGGTGAACAACCTCTCTCGGGCCAAAGAGAACCACTGTGAGAGCGATGGAGAAACCCATCATCCCATAAAGCACAGAGAGGGCATAAAACTGTGGGCTTAGTGAACTCCAACGGCCCTGGAGAGTTGTGCTCACCACAGTGGCTGCCAAAGGTGACACACTGAAGCCCGCTTCTGCTCCTACAGATATCAAAATATTTTTGCGGGCTTCATGGACGTGACCTATTTTGGCTCACTTTGTTTTACGGCAACGCTGTGCTGGAAGCAATAGAAAGTGATTCTTAAAGAACAAAGTAGCCCTGCCAACCTATTGACGTGAATCCAGGGAGAAGTCTGGGGAACAGCACACCAATCTGGGAGAGTCCAGATGATCAGTCACCGATGCTTCCAATTGCTGAAGGAATCAAAGAAGTGATCAGAACCCACAATAGCTAATCCAGGGCTGGTTTGTATCGGACGACCAAGTATGCTAACAAGAGGGATGACGGCCCATTAGGGAGTGAGTTCAAACCACCACTTTCAGAGGACCTCATATTAGATTTAAAGTAAGTTGCCGGACATAAGATGAACCTGCTACATCGCATAAGCAATCCAAATCCATCAGGAAACTGGGTTGTAGTTTTAATAAAACGGGACTCATAAGTTTTTATTACATTGATAATGAATGCCTTTCAGTTTTATTGCCTCTTGGAAGGAGCAATTTAGCTTCTCTATTAAAACACAACTTTATATCCTTCGCAAGGCTCAGGTTTCAGTTTTATGCTCCTGCCACCATAAATATAAATGCAGATATTGAGGTTTTAATAAAGGCATAAAGTTCTTTTCACTGATATATATGGGTGGAGAGTTTACAGCATCAGAAGAGAAAAGAACAGCAGATTAAAATCTCTTTCCTGGACTGATTCTATGTACATCCTTTGTGCACACCTCATCGTCTCAAACTGTGTCTCTGGTCACATCAAATTATGCAATCTATTCAGAGGGTAATAAATCCACTTTAAATTTTCTCTATGAAAAGCATTTCTTAGCAAGTCCTTTAACTTTAGCCAAGTGAAACTTCCCTCAAATGACATGTTACCTGGACCAGTCTTTTAGAACATCATTCATTCATTCATTCAGTCGTATTTATTGAGCACTTACTGTGTGCAGAGCACTGTACTAAGGGCTTGGGAAGTACAAGTTGGCAACATACAGAGACGGTCCCTACCCAACAGTGGGCTCACAGTCTAGAAGACTGTGAACATCCCTCCAATGTGGCTGCTTTTCCGTTGACCCAAAGTCACATTAATATATAGCTGTGACATAACAGCAAATGATCTAAAATTAGATCCATGTGGCCAATTTGCTAAAAATCAGTGCCTGCACTTTGCTGTTTCTAATAAGTTCTGATAAACTCTTGGAGGTCACTCTTTGGTTTGAATTTTGAAATGGATACCTCTGAATGCCATATTTTCTTTTTCTTATACAAAACCCAGGTCAAAGTCATATTCATATATAGCTGTGACATAACGGCAAATGATCCAAAATTAGATCTATGTGGCCAATTTGCTAAAAATCAATGCCTACCCTTCACTGTTTCTAATAAGTTCTGATAAACTCTTGGACGTCACGCTGGTTTGAATCTTGAAATGGACACCTCTGAATGCCGTATTTTCTTTTCCTTATCCAAAACCCAGGTCAAACTGTCAAGCTCTCTTATCCCAAAAGTATCCTAGAGTGGTTCTCCCAAAATCTTTCATCACTTTCCCCAAAAAAGTCCCTGGTTAAAAAATTATCCCGATCTTCCCAACAGTGCATTCTTGAAAGAATCCTTGCCTAATCCTTTTTATGAAATCGGTAAAAAGTGTTTATCTTTGGTATCATTTTCACGGGCAGTAGATACCCATGTTCATATTTGAAACATAAGTAATTCATCATATGGTTAGTTAAAGTTTCCCAGCAATGGCAATGAATATATTGTGCCTACAAACAACTTTTTTAGATCATTTCTACAGGGTAATTGCTTCAATTTCACCAAAGCATTTCTGTGCAATTTCATTCAGTACCATTTTAATGAAAGCGTAGAGACAGCATGACAAAATACAGTTCTCCCAGTGCTCTCTGTAAGCCCAGTCCTTGGAGGAAGCCTCCCTGAATAAACTCTCCATTTTCTTGATTTGGGGCCCACTCTGACTCCTCAGGCTCAGGAATTTCTCTGTAATTTATGTTTTGTTTCGTTTTTTATGGTATTTGTTAAGCACGTACATGTTCATTTGTATGCATGCACTCCCATTATTGGTGGAAAGTGCCTATGGGAAAGAGGGGCTTATCTCCCTTGTCAGATTGACAATAATAATAATATTTGCGGTATTTCTTAAGCACTTACTACGTGCTAACCACTGTACTAAGCCCTGAGGACGCAAGACAAGCAGGAGAAACACAGTCACTGTCCTACATGGGGCTAACAATCTAGGTGGGAGGAAGAGTGGTATTAAATCCCTGTTTTATAGATGAGGAAACAGCTACAGAGAAGTTCATTCATTCATTCATTCAATCATATTTATTGAGCGCTTACTGTGTGCAGAGCACTATACTAAGCGCTTGGGAAGTACAAGTTGGCAACATATAGAGACGGTCCCCACCCAACAGCGGGCTCACAGTCTAGAAGGGGGAGACAGACAACAAAACAAAACATGTGGACAGGTGTCATCAGAATAAATAGAAATAAAGCTAGATGCACATCATTAACAAAATAAATAAGGGAAGCTTCCCGGAGGAGGTGGTCTTTTAGAAGGGCTTGGAAGGTAAAGAGATGAGATTTAGCTCCAAAAATATAATTGCTTGATTGATTGATTTGGCATAGTTAATCAGGAAAGGCATCCCAGTCTACGTGACGTATAAGTGACTGAAGGATCGCAAAAGAAAAACCACACGGATTCCTAATTCAGGGTTCATGTTCACCTTGCAGACCATGGGTGATCATATCAGATAAAATATTCAAACGTTCATGAATAGAGTTAACATCACACAGCTGGAGAAGAAGCGTGGCTCAGGGGAAAAGAGCACAGGCCTTGGAGTCAGAGGTCATGGGTTCAAATCCCGGCTCCGCCAACTGTCAGCTGTGTGACTTTGGGCAAGTCACTTCACTTCTCTGGGCCTCAGTTTCCTCATCTGGAAAATGGGGATGAAGACTGTGAGCCCCCCGTGGGACAACTTGATCACCTTGTAACCTCCCCAGCGCTTAGAACAGTGCTTTGCACATAGTAAGCGCTTGACAAATACCATCATTATTATTATTATTAAGTGACAGAGCTGGAATTAGCTGGGCTCTTTCCACTAGGCCACGCTGCTCCAACCCCTTAAGCTGCTTCTTCTATTCTCAAAATTCCCTCCAACATCTAGTAAACCAAATTTCATTTATTTATTTATTTATTTTAGGATTTATTAAGCGCTTACTATGTGCAAAGCACTGTTCTAAGCGCTGAGGAGGTTACAAGGTAATCAGGTTGTCCCACAGGGGGCTCACAGTCTTAATCCCCATTTTAGAGATGAGGGAACTGAGGCTCAGAGAAGCTAAGTGACTTGCCCAAGGTCACACAGCAGACATGTGGCGGAGCTGGGATTCGAACCCATGACCTCTGACTCCAAAGCCCGTGCTCTTTCCACTGAGCCACGCTGCTTCCAAATAAAAGCTAAAGCAATAATTAGGATAATGATAATGATGACGAAGGTAATGACGAAGACAATCTGATGATGATGATGGCCGCATTAAAAACAACTAATGTTTTTCACTCAGTGTTGAGGTTTGTAGGATGGGACTCAATAGCCCCCAGATGAGCCCTTCAGATATCCCAAATCCTCCACGGGCAGGCGGGGAATATCACAGGCTCCCACCTCAGGGTTCAGGGTCCATTTGGGGTGGGCTTGACTGATTCATTCATTCATTCAATCGTATTTACAGAGCGCTTACTGTGTGCAGAGCACTGTACTAAGCGCTTGGGACGTACAAGTCGGCAACATATAGAGACGGTCCCTACCCAACAACGGGCTCACAGTCTAGAAGTGGGAGACAGACAACAAAACCTGTAGACAGGTGAACACATCGGGTTTCCTGGGTTAGGGACAGCTTCCACCCTGTAGCGATATCGACGATGCTACTTGTTGAGCGCAGGGCCAGGCAGTATACTAAGAGCTGGGATGGATACAAGCAAATTGAGTTGGAAACAGTCCCTGTCCCACGTGGGGCTCACAGTCTTAATCCCCATTTTACAGATGAGGTAACTGAGGCACAGAGAAGTGGCTTGTCCAAGGTCTATCCACTACACCATGCTGCTTCTGCTTCTGCAGTTCTGGTGAATTTAGGGGGAAGGGTCTTGGTACCCATCAGTACCCTGGAGGTCCCAGATTGCTTAGACGCCCCCAGGAGCTAGTAAATGGCCCAGGGGTTGTGTGGAACCAAGTGATCTCATTAGCCACCAGTGTCCATCTAGAAGAACACCATCTGTGGATGTTTAAATGGGGTCCCTGTCCGACATGCCGATGATAACCTTGGGCAACTCACTTGACGTCTCTGTGCCTCAGTTCCCTCATGTGTAAAACGAGGATTGAGAATGTGAGCCCCACGTGGGACAGGGACTGTTTCCAACCCAATTTGTCTCCACCGAAGTGCTTAGTACAGTGCCTGGCACAAAGTAAGCGCTTGACACCGCCTCTGCCACTTGTCTGCTGTGTGACTTTGGGCAAGTCACTTACCTTCTCTGTGCCTCAGTTCCCTCATCTGTAAAATGGGGATTAAGACTGTGAGCCCCACATGGGACAACCTGATTGCCTTGCATCTCCTCCAGTGCTTAGAATAGCGCTTAGCACATAGTAATCACTTAACAAATACTATCATTATTAAATACCACAATTATTATTATTGTTGTTATAATTATTAATATGAATGGGGGTGCTGTGACAACCTGGAGATTTGTACTTCCCAAGCGCTTAGTACAGTGCTCTGCACACAGTAAGAGCTCAATAAACACTATTGAATGAATGAATGAATGCAGAGAGTCAGGGCTTGTTCAGGAAATTCCCAGGCCTAGAAACCAGGAAGACAAGCCTATACGTGGTATAGACTGGAAAGTCGATCCCTGATCCACCGGTCATCGGCAGCTCATTCGTTCTGTACAGCTGGATTGCGCCTATGGCTCATGGACAGACACCTCAGCATGGGTTGCTGGGGCGCAATCTGACCTGCTCTATGTCCTTCCTGCTGCTGTTCATTCTGTGAAACTAGAATTATCGTGAAATGCTCTGAAACAGTGTTGTGAGAAGAAAGCATGCTCTAAAAGAGAAGAAGAGCATCTTTGGGCCGTCACACACTGGCCTGGGATTCCGTCGAGCCAGAAACATATAGAGGTCTAGATCGGAAGGTTCAACTGGGAATTAGGTACCTCTGTGAGATTGGGCTAGGTCACCCCCAGCTATTGGGCAAATTGGGGTATGCCACTCTGCACCCTCAGCATATCTCTGCTCTAGGCTTGTAGGAGAGACCCCCAAACCCCAAAACACACAACCCATCCCTGATAGCCTCCAGGATCCTATCAGTCAGAGGAAGTCAGACTTTCAGCTTAGTCTCTGCAAGCCTCCTCACCCAAACCACTGCTCATGGAAACCTGCCGAGAAGAATCAAACATGATATTATTATTATTTGTTTAGCACTGTTCGAAGCGCTGGGGTAGATACAAGTTGATCAGTTTGGACACAGTTCCTGTCCCACTTGAGACCCACAGTCTAAGTAGGAGACAGAACAGGTATTTTTTAATAGTATTTGTTAAGTGCTTATTATGTGTCAAACACTGTTCTGTGTGCTTGGGTAGGTACACGTTAATTACGTCAGATACAGTCTCTGTCCCCCATAACGTTCACAAGGACGGAGAAGAGGTATTGAATCCCATTTTACAGATGTGGGAAATGAGGCACAGAAAAGTTAAGTGATTTGCCTAAGGTAAGTGGAAGAGGAGAAATTAGAACTCAGGGCCTCTGATTCCCAAGCCCGTGCTCTTTCCACTAGGCCGGGCTGCTTCTTAGTTTTTTGGAGACTGCATTCAATCAGCTCTCTCCTTCCTGCCTTATCTCGCTCATCTCTTCCTACCACCCAGCCTGCACACTCCAATCGTCTAGGCCAACCTACCCTCTGAACCTCTATTTCGTCTTTCCCGCCACTGACCCCTCGACAATCAATCAATCAATCGTATTTATTGAGCGCTTACTGTGTGTAGAGCACTGTACTAAGCACTTGGAAAGTACAAGTTGGCAACATATAGAAACAGTCCTAACCAACAGTGGGCTCACAGTCTAAAAGACAATGTCTCAAGCCTGGAAATCCTTCCCCCTCCATACATGACAGATCACCACACTCCCCTTCTTCAAAACCCTCCCAAAATCACATCTCTTGGGAAGCAGCGTGGCTTAGTGGAAAGAGTACGGGCTTGGGAGTTAGAGGCCACGGATTCAAATCCCGGCTCTGCCACTTGTCAGCTGTGTGACTTTGGGCATGTCACTTAACTTCCCTGTGCCTCAGTTAGCTGGGAATTGAGATTGTGAGCCCTACGTGGGACAACCTGATAACCTTGTATCTACCCCAGAGCTTAGAATAGTGTTTGGCACAGGCTAAGTGCTTAACAAACAGTGCTCTACACACAGTAAGCGCTCAATAAATTCGATTGAATGAATGAATGAACGAATACCATTACTATTACTATTATTATTATCTCTTCCAAGAGGTTTTCCCTGATTAAGTCCACATTTCCCCATCCTCCCTCTTCTCTGCATTGACGCCGCACTTCACTGTGTTCTCCTTAATCACTCTGATATTCACCCCAGCCCTACGGCACTTAAGTAAATATTCTCATACTCTACTGTTTCCCCTATTTGTAATTTATTTTAACATCTCCCCATCTAGACTCTAAGCTCCTTGTGGGCAGGGATCATACTTACCAATTCTGTTGAATTATACTCTCCCGAGTGTTTAGTATAGTGCGCCGTACACAGGAAGTGCTCAATAAATGCTATTGATTGATTGATTGGTTGAATGCATCCTAAGACCCAGATGTTGTCCTGCACACAGCTCATTTGAAACAAGGGCTGATCTAGGAGGAGCTAGAAGTGCTGAACCGATTACAGCCGCCCAAAGTCTGCCCACCCCTTACAGTATTTCCAAACATGATTCTCAAGTGATACCGTCATCCTTCAGAAGGAGAGAGGACGATGCAAAACCCGCTGACAGAGTTTGGAAAATACCCCACTGATGCACACAGCTCTCAAGAGGAATTGCCGTGGGAAATGCAGTTTACAATTCTACTCTGATTAGACTAAATTATTAATAATAATAATGAAAGTGTGATATTGGTTAAAGCATTTACTGTGTGCCAGGCACTGTACTAAGTGTTGGGGCAGATACAAGGTAACTGCGTTGGATACAGTTCCTATCCCACATAGGATTCACATTTTAAATCCCCATTTCCTGGGTGAAGTTAACTGAGGCACAGAGAATAATAATAATAATAATAGCATTT
The DNA here is from genome assembly GCF_015852505.1 of Tachyglossus aculeatus. NCBI lineage: Eukaryota > Metazoa > Chordata > Mammalia > Monotremata > Tachyglossidae > Tachyglossus > Tachyglossus aculeatus. The sequence goes on along the minus strand of NC_052075.1, from coordinate 30,813,816 downwards.
ATTAAGTACTTACTGTGTGCAAAGCACTGTTCTAAGCTCTGGGGAGGTTACAAGGTGATCAGGTTGTCCCATGGGGGGCTCACAGTCTTCATCCCCATTTTACAGATGAGGGAACTGAGGCCCAGAGAAGTGAAGTGACTTATCCAAGGTCACACAGCAGATGGTTGATGGAGTCAGGATTAGAACCCAGGTCCTTCTGACCCCCAGGCCCATACTCTATCCACTAAGCCATGCTGCTTCTCTTAAAACACGGATAACAAGGCATGTACAGACCTACTTGTGACTCCAATCTACACTTTAAAGGCAGAATTTTTCCCAACTAAACTCTCTGACCCACAAGGGTCTCACAATATGGCACAAAGAGTTACCAGCCTATGAGTGATTTAGGATTCTTGCTCCTAGCTGGTCCAGGCAGACCAGCTGAGGGCTCCCAGGAACCTGCAGAATTAAATCAGTCCACCTGCTATACCGTTACAAACCCAGTCCCAAGCCGGCCTGAGTGGAACAAGAGAATTCGATGACGATCGTTGATTCATATTAATTAATGTCTCTCTCCCCCTCTAGACTGTAAGATTGCTGTGGACAGGAAACGCTGTCTACCAACTCTATTGAACTGTACTCTCCCAAGTGCTTATTACTGTGCTCTGCAAACAGTAAGTGCTCAGTAAATACCATTGATTGATTGTTTCCCTCTAGTAAAGTTCAACTGGGATCTGAATGGGCATGGGACAAAATGAATATTAATAGCCATAGTGCTGTGCAGCCAGGGGTGGAGAATCTGGAGCGGCTGCTCCCCATCCTGCGAGTCAGTCCTAGGGCTATGGGAATCCAGACACCTTCCTTTTTGACACTAGTTTTTATACATTTCTTCCCCTAGCCCTGCTTCTCCATCCCGGGGAAAGGGATGGAAGAGAGACAAGGAAGAAGAGACACAGAGAGAGAGAGAGAATGGACCCATGAACTGCCGTATGGTTTTGCCTCTTTCCAACAAACAAAAGGCCCATGATGTACCCCCATCCAGCTCTTCCTTGGGCTCCCTTTCCCTGATTTCTGCAACAGGAACGAATTTCCCCAATAGCTGAAATTTCCATCTACCAGAGGAGGAGGGAGGGTGACTATCTGAAGCCACACACTAAACTTCCATCTCTTGAATCTGCATTCTTCCCATTCCTGCATCCCATCCAGGCACAGTGGGGAGCCCAGAGGGAATTTAGCCCCGTGGTGAGCTCTGTGGGAACTTTCGTTTCTGGTCCTTGGGTTGGGGTTACCCTCTCTGAACAGTAGTTTTTCACTCTCCAGATCTATTTCAATTTACTCCATTTCCATTCAAGCGCTTAGTACAGTGCTCTGCACACAGTAAGCGCTCAATAAATATGAGGGAATTTACCCTTCTCTTTCTGTGCAGTAGCTTCCAGGACCATATGGGTTCATTGTCACTTTGCCTAACTGTAATGTATTGTATTGTATGCCTACTCTGCTAGATTGTCAGCCGCTTAGGGGTAGGGATAGTGTCTACGAATGTTATTTTATTGAACTCTCCCAAGAACTTAGTACAGTGCTCTGCACATGGCAAACACTCAATAAAGTCCATTGATTGATTGACTGACTGATTCTTGAGTCACTTCCCAGGACTCAGACCTGAGTTTGCTCCAGCTCCATCCAGGCTCTTCCGTCTCAGGTCCCGGGACAGAGGCAAAGCCCTCAATTCAGTGCCGCACCTCGGCTTTGATTCAAGCTCAGGGGCATGCCTCCCTGGTGATCGGCAGTGGGGTCCAAGAGTGTGATGGGATTCCTCCTCCTCATCCCCTCCCCATCTCCCCCACCCTACCTCCTTCCCCTCCCCACAGCACCTGTATATATGTTTGTACAGATTTAATACTCTATTTTACTTGTACATATTTACTATTCTCTTTATTTTGTTAATGATGTGCATTTAGCTTTAACTCTACTTTCATTCATTCATTCAATAGTATTTATTAAGCGCTTACTGTGTGCGGAGCACTGTACTAAGTGCTTGGGAAGTACAAGTTGGCAACATATAGAGACGATCCCTACCCAACAGCAGGCTCGCAGCCTAGTCTATTTGTTCTGATGACTTGACACCTGTCCACATGTTTTGTTTTGTTGTCTGTCTCCTCCTTCTAGACTGTGAGCCCGTTGTTGGGTAGGGCCCGTCTCTATATGTTGCCTACTTGTACTTTCCAAGCACTTAATACAGTGCTCTGCATACAGTAAGTGCTCAATAAATACGATTGAATGAATGAATGATGGAGTGTGATTGATACTAGTAGACTGAGAACCTGGAGCTGGGCTTCTTCCCTGGAGCTCTGCCTGCAGACCACACAATCCCGCCCACCGCCCACCCTCAGGAGGAGAAAACTTTCCCAACTGGACTATCTTGGGAGGTTGTGAGGGTCTTCCATACCCTAACCACGTGGGAACGGCTGCAGAGTCCACTTTGGGATTTAGCTATCCCACGGATCCTACGGGTCTGATTTTACCTTTCACTGTTCGCTGGCTAAAGCCAATCCTTTCTCTTTATTTCAGTTGGCATATGGGGCTTTCAAGTGCTATTCGATGCTTACTCTTTCAGGAGATAAACTGCAGAGCGAAATGATTTCAGATTTGTTAGTGGAGCAGCTTGTTTGCTGCTGGTGGCAGTAGAGACATCAGAAGTGATTTTTGCTTACCATCACCACCCTGGGGCCTGTGGCTCATTGTTGACTAGAATCCACAAATCAAAGCCACTTTGATAGCTTCACTTATCAATAGACACGTATCCTGGCTCACCTCCAGCTAGGGAATTTAGTCCTTTGATGGAGTCCCAGCCTGGAGAGCTTAAGTTGCTCCTGGCGAGTTCTACAGCACTGGAGAGGGTAGTGGAGTCTGATTAGATGGGCCTGCTCTCGTTCCCTGCAAGGCACGGATGGGACGGGGAGGAGAAGAAGAGCCAGCAGTGGTTTCAGGGCAATCTCTGGGGAGGTTGGAAATGAGGAAGATCGGGCCGGAACGAGGCGGAAAATACTGAGCAGCGGGATCGCAAATATACCCATGTCAAGAGAACGTGAAAATGTACTACAGCCAACACCTTGAGGGGTTGGTTAAAATGTCAGTAGCCATAGTCCCAGGGGGATTTTTCCACCAAGAGTGGCTGGAACTGGAGTTTTCCTGTTTCCCATGATATATGATCATGACTCAAATAATTAGGTTTGGGAGAAATACATTTTTTTTCATTAAAAGCTATCTCAAAGGAAGAACCATTATAATTATCCTTAGAGGCAGTTTTATGTTAAACACTTTGCCATTGGTTGCCTCACTCCAGCGTTTGAGACAAAAATGCACTAGTTTGCTTCCAGGGGAACATTGCTGAACGGAGAGCCCCGCAAACTTTGTGAAGCAGATGAACAATTTTTGGAACTTGAAAAAGCCCTGACACCATCTTAAAGTACTTTTTTATGTTTACTAATAAAACTCTGTTCAATTCTCTGCCTAATGTGTAGTCGGCTATAGTCTCAGTTCATAAAATTGGCTAGAGCAGTGCTCATTTTCAGTGAATTCACTCACCAATATCGCCTAAAGGACTTGATTCATCTAATTATAGAGCTTCTAACATTATTCAAGCCCTGAGATCTCTCAGCCGGGTGGAAACACACGCCTTCTTCCTGTGATGACTAGATCTGGTAAAATAGATCCTGCTTTCATTGAGACAAATTCTTTCCTTTAGAATACAATTGGTGTAGGTTTTCCTGACACCTGGCTCTCATTAAACTTCATCATAAACCCTCATCCCAACAGGCCCCTCATCATTCATTCATTCATTCAATCATATTTATTGAGCACTTACTGTTGCAGAGCACTGTAGTAAGTGCTTAGGAAGTACAAATTGGCAACATATTCCTTCATTCATGCATGCAATTGTATTTACTGAGCGCTTACTGGGTGCAGTGCACTGTACTAAGCGCTTGGGAAGTACAAGTTGGCAACATATAGAGACGGTCCCTACCCAACAGTGGGCTCACAGTCTAGAACTTCATCATAAACCCGCATCCCAACATCCCCCTCATCATTCATTCATTCATTCAATCTGTGTGCAGGGAACTGTACTAAGCGCTTAGGAAGTACAAAATAGGGATGAAGACTGTGAGCCCTCCGCGGGACAACCTGATCACCTTGTAACCTCCCCAGCGCCTACAGCAGTGCTTTGCACATAGTAAGCACTTAATAAATGCCATTATTATTATTATTATTTGAATACCTCACCCATCCAGCACAGGTGGGTGTCTCCTCTTGGTTTAAAGCTCTGTGGGGTGGAGGGTCTACAGTTCCCTTTTGCAGATCCAGTGTCTACCCCCAGCTTCTCTCTCTCTCTCCTTCCCCCTCCCCTCTGCCCATATCTCTCTCTCCCTCTCTTTCCCTTTCTCTGGGTATCTTTAAACACTTACCATGTGCCACCACTGTACTTATTGTTAGATATAAGGTAATCAGGTTATAGCCAATCCCTGTCCCACGTAGGGCTCGTAGTCTAAGGTGGAGGGAGGAGTAATTTAATCCTCATTTTAAACATGTGGTAACTGACTTGTTAAGTGATTTGCCCAAGTTCACACAGCAGGCTAGTGGTAGAGCTGGGATGAGAACCCCTCTCCTCTGATGGACACTAGGCCATGCTGCTTCCCAGGTTTTCCTGATGAGCCCAGAAGCTGTCCCCTACCTAATTCCTCCTGGTATTCCTCCTAATTCCTCCTGGTATTTGCTTTTACTGCCTGGATCTGAGGTTATCTTTCCTGTTTATGATCTTGGCATTTCACCCAAGGAAACTTTTTCCACCTGACTAGAGTTTCAGGGCCAGGCATGTGGCTCCCCAAGTGCTACCTGGTTTTTAAGCTGCTTCTGCTTGATTCTGTTAGGTCTGCACTTCCCCAGGCTCAGAAAACCCCTGAGAGAATCCCTGCCATGAGGTCAAGTTGCAGATTTACGTGTGTGGTTGGGTAACTACCCTCCTCATAAGAGGAATTACTTCCAATCTAAAGGGATAAATGTGAATTCAGCTTGAAATTGCTGGAAATCCTGAACAGAATAGAAGTGTAAGTACCTTTGGGAGTACATATGTGTGTGTGTGTGTGTTTTCCCACACTGTCATCATAGGAGTTTAAGGAGCAGTTGAAATAATCATGGATCAAACTTTTAAATGGTACTTTCAGGCTGAGATAAGAAATGATCATTTCTGGACTCGTAGGGACAGGGTGTGGAGAGAGAGAGAGGTGAGAGAAAGGGTGTGATAATCACCCTCTATGTCAAAAGTTCAGGTTTCTCAGCTGGCCAGGTCCAAGGAGCCAAACCATGGGGACCACACAAAATCTGAAGACCATCTGGATGAAAGTGAAGCTGAGACCCAGGCAGCCTAGAGCCCCTTGTTCGATTACCCCTGCAGGTCCCTGGGGGAATCAAACCCCGTCTCCTGCCAGAACATAGGCTGGGCCTATCTGTCTCTCCCCACTTCAATCCATACTTCACGCCGCTGCCCGGATTGCCTTTGTCCAGAAACACTCTGGGCATGTTACTCCCCTCCTCAAAAATCTCCAGTGGCTACCAGTCAATCTGCGCATCAGGCAGAAACTCCTCACCCTTGGCTTCAAGGCTGTCCATCCCCTCGCCCCCTCCTACCTCACCTCCCTTCTCTCCTTCTCCAGCCCAGCCCGCACCCTCCGCTGCTAATCTCCTCACCGTACCTCGTTCTCGCCTGTCCCGCCATCGACCCCCGGCCCACGTCGTCCCCCGGGGCCCGGAATGCCCTCCCTCTGCCCATCCGCCAAGCTAGCTCTCTTCCTCCCTTCAAGGCCCTACTGAGAGCTCACCTCCTCCAGGAGGACTTCCCAGACTGAGCCCTTTCCTTCCTCTCCCCTTCCTCCCCCTCTCCATCCCCCCACCTTACCTCCTTCCCTTCCCCACAGCATCTGCATATATGTATTATGTTCGTACATATTTATTACTGTATTTATTTATTTTACTTGTACATATCTATTCTATTTTATTTTGTTAATATGTTTTGTTTTGTTCTCTGTCTCCCCCTTTTAGACTGTGAGCCCACTGTTGGGTAAGGACCGTCTCTATATGTTGCCACCTTGTACTTCCCAAGCGCTTAGTACAGTGCCCTGCACACAGTAAGTGCTCAATAAATACAATTGAATGAATGAATTGGCAACATATAGAGACGGTCCCTACCCAACAATGGGCTCACAGTCTTGGGCTGGGGGGGAGGACAGGGCTTAGCATATAGTAAGCACTTAAATACCCTAATTAGAAGCAGCGTGGCTCAGTGGAAAGAGCACGGGCTTTGGAGACAGAGGTAATGGGTTCAAATCCCAGCTCTGCCAACCGTCAGCTGTGTGACTTTGGGCAACTCACCCAACCTCTCTGGGCCCTAGTTATCTCATCTGGAAAATGGGGATTAAAACGGTGAGCCCACGATGGGACAACCTTGTAACCTCCCCAGCGCTTAGAAAAGTGCTTTGCACATAGTAAGTGCTTAACAAATACCATCATTATTACTGTTATCGGCTCAGCTCCCCAGCCCACCCCCCGGGGCTACCAGGCTAAGGGACCCCCCCACACCCAAACATGGGTGGCAGGCCCGGTGGGAGTGGCTCATTCCCCAACTCAAATGGCAACCTGCTCCCCAGAGGGCACGATTAGTCTACTGCCAAATGCCCAATCTGTCCAGCTTCAAGGACCTCACGGGTTGCCTGAAATTCCCACATCCGTAGCCAAGCCAACAGTGGAGGGAAGGAGGGGGACATCATCCTACACCCCAAAACCCCACCTCAGGATAGCGGGCACCTCCTGCAGGGCGCTCATGGGCATCTAACCATGCCCACTGATGACTCAGATGGGGAGAAGCAATGTTCCCTAATGGATAAAGCACAAATCTTGGAGTCAGAAGGACCCGGGTTCTAATCCCAGCTCCACCCCTTGTTCGCTCTGTGACCTTGGGCAAGTCACTTCCTTTCTCTTTATCTCTCATCCCCATCACACAGTGTGGTTGGAAACATGCCAAATACCTAGAACAGTGCACCCCAGCAGGTGGGCACTTGAAAAAATGCTTCGATCACTACTACTACTACTACTTGTAGCAGTAGCAGCAGTGTGGCTCAGTGGATAGAGCACGGGCTTTGGAGTCGGAGGTCATGGGTTCAAATCCCGCTCCACCAATTGTCAGCTGTGTGACTTTGGGCAAGTCACTTGACTTCTCTGGGCCTCAGTTCCCTCATCTGTAAAATGGGGATTAAGACTGTGAGTCCCACGTGGGACAACCTGATCACCTCGTATCCCCTCACCTCTTAGAACAGTGCTTTGCACATAGTAAGCACTTAACAAATACCCGCATTATTATTATTATTTCTACTATTACTACATGGCCCAACTGCCCGGTACCCAAGTAATCTCCAAGGACAAGAGCCCGGTGGCCAGCCCAGTACTACTGGATTTCAAGGGCCTTCACCAAATGGCATCCTCCCGAACCCCCAACTTTGCATCCTGCATCCTGGACACCAGTGAATCTTAGAAGGGCTCCTGCCCTGGATGTTCATTTTGAAAACCAATTTTAAATATGGGTTCTTTCTTTAAAGAAGGGAACCTTAAAGCATCACTTGACCCTTCTCCACCAGCTCCTCAACTCCCAACTCCAGACAGCCCAGACCTTACCTACAATGGGGGCTTATGTCCAAGGCACCCTGGCCTGCAGAGCTCTAGCCCCGACTCCCCAACCATCGATTTACATTTTCCCACAGGCACCTGCAGCTCCATTGCCCTATTGCTGCTGTCTTTTGTGTTGGAACTGGTGTTTCAGGCTAATCTTGTTCTTCTTTGGGAAAGACAATTAGGTAGAAACACCTAATCTGACAATCATTTAGCAGGCAGTTTCATTAATTTAGTTGACAACATAAAAAAGACATCACCAGCTTGGATGGGGAGCGGAAAAAAAGCTTGACAAATGATAAATTCTTAACCTTTTGAAAGAGCACTACGAAATGCAGTAACGGGAAAAAAACATGTCTTCCCAATTGATTAAAAAAATGGATGAGCTGAGGACCCAGAGAAAACCAGGGCAAAGGGTGAAGGAAGAGTTGTTCAATGATCTCTCTCTCGCACGTATACACGTGTGCGTGCGCGGGCAAACACACACACTCCTGTGCATGATGCTGGAAGTGGAGGCTGCCCCTTTCCTGCCATACTCATCTCTGGTCAGTCAAGAACAGCACCCCAGCTAATGTTCTGCCGGGTCTGAGTGGCTAATGGGGACAGCCTGAGCTACCGTGGGCTGAATGGCAACTGGGAGACTTGACCTGGATATTAGGGCAGGGCCACTGGAGGCAGGGTTGGGTGGAGGGGGAGGTGAACAAGACTGAAAACAGCAAAGGGTTTAATTTGCATTTAATTGATTCAATATTCATTCTAGCCCACTCCCGCCTTCAGGATATCTCCACCTGGATGTCCGCCCACTACCTAAAACTCAACATGTCCAAGACTGAGCTCCTTATCTTATCCTTAACCTCTCAAACCCTGTCCTCTCTCTGACTTTCCTGTCACTGTGGAGGGCATTACTATCCTTCTCATCTCACAAGCACGCAACCTTGGTGTCATCCTTGACTCCACTCTCTCATTCACCCCACACATCCAATCCATCACCAAAATCTGCTGGTCACACTTTCACAATATCGCCAAGATCCGCCCTTTCCTTTCCATCCAAACCGCTACCTTGTTGGTACAATCTCTCATCATATCCCACCTGGATTACTGCATCAGCCTCCTTTCTGATCTCCCATCCTCCTATCTCTTCCCGCTTCAGTCTATACTTCATTCTGCTGCCCGGATTATCTCTGTGCAGAAACGCTCTGGGCATGTCACCCTCCTCTTCAAAAATCTCCAGTGGTTGCCTATCAACCTTCACACGAAGAAAAACTCCTCACTACTGGCTTCAAAGCTCTCCATCACCTTTCCCCCTCCTACCTCACCTCCCTTCTCTCCTTCTCCAGCCCAGCCCGCACACTCCGCTCCTCTGTTGCTAACCTCCTCACTGTGCCTCATTCTCGTCTGTCCCACCGTCGACTCCTGGCCCACGTCCTACCTCTGTCCTGGAATGTTCTCCCTCCTCACATCCACCAAACTAGCTCTCTTCCCCCCTTCAAAGCCCTACTGAGAGCTCACCTCCTCCAAGAGGCCTTCCCAAACTGAGCCCCCCTTTTCCTCTGCTCCTCCTCCCCTCTCCATCGCCCCTACTCCCTCCCTCTGCTCTACTCCCTTCCCTTCCCCACAGCACTTGTGTATATCTGTACATATTTATTATTCTATTTATTTTATTAATGTGTATAGATCTATAATTTTACCTATTTTGATGCTGTTGATGCCTGTCTACTTGCTTTGTTTTGTTGTCTGTCTCCCCCTTCTAGACTGTGAGCCCATTGTTGGGTAGGGATTGTCTCTATCTCTTGCCGAATTGTACTTTCCAAGCGCTTAGCACAGTGCCTTGCACACAGTAAGTGCTCAATAAATACGACTGAATGAATGAATGAACACTGGAGAACAGGGGACAGGACTTAAGTCTTGAAGACAAATGAACCACTGGAAAGCTGTAGTTGGGCCCTGTCCAGTCCAAATGCTAAAGACTGGGCTGTAAGCTCATCATGGGCTGGAAATGTGACCACTAGTTCTGTTGGATTGTACTTTCCCCAAAGCTTAGTACGGTGCTCTGCATATACTAAGTGCTCATTCAATACCACTGATCTATGGAAAGACTGATTAAAAAAAGATGATCAGCAATGTGGACTGAAAGATTCTAGGCTAAGAGGATGTAACCAACTCTCCTTTATCTTTAGTAATGGGACAGGAAGAGCTTGGGGGAGTACAACATAACAGAGATGGCAGGTGTGATTCCTGCCCTCAAGGATCTTAAAATCTACAGGGAGAGACAGATATTAAATTAGAAAAGAGATAGGGGAAATACAGTATAAGAGTATTTACATAAGTACTGTGGAGCTGGGGTGAGTATCAGAGTGTATACAGCCAAGTTAATTGGTGGCACAGAGGAGAGGGTGGATAGAGGAAATAAAGGAGATAGCCCGGGGAAGGCCTCTGGGAGGAGATGTGATTTTAGTAATGGAACAGGAAGAGCACAGATAACTGAAATCCACAGGGAATTCCCAAACCTGCTTGGTATTGATTCCAACCTGATCTCCTATCAATCATTTTGCAGCAAACAGATCATCGCCTTCCTATTCCTCATGCTCCCCGCATGTCTCTCTGAGTAGCCCGGTGTGGAAAGCCCAAGTAGAGATGGCAGGTCTGGAGCAAAGCCCAGAAGGAGTCTGAAGGACTACCACTCAGGGTATTTACCCTCAGCCCCATCACTCTGCCCCTCGGCCCCTGAGAGGGTCTTTCTGGCTCAGAGTGTCTTCTCCTTCATTCCCACTCTGCTTTCCCTCCTGGGATGGAGAGGTTGGACCTCTATTCTCCTCTCCGATTTTTGTTCCATGCGAACTCAATGGTCACAGTGCCCTTAGGCTGAGCCCCACTTTTTCCCTTTATCCTGACTCCAAATAAACACAATAGCTTTGGAGACACTACGACAGTGAACTTCTGAATCAAATGACATATTGGCTCTCTGCACATAATAATAATAATAATGATGATGGCATTTCTGAAGTGCTTACTATGCGTCAAGCACAGTTCTAAGCACTGGGGTAGATACAAGATAAGCAGGTTGTCCCACGTAGGACTCACAGTCTAACTCCCCATTTTAAACATGAGGTAATTGAGGCCAGAGAAGTTAAGTAGCTTGCCCAAGGTCACACAGCATACAAGTGACAAAGGCAGGATTAGAACCCACATCTTCTGACTGTCTCCACTGAGTTCTTGTCCCTGCTCTGACACTGAGCTGCAGTGTGACCTTGGAAAAGTTGCTTAAACTCTCTGAACCTTCATTTCCTCATCCGTTCATTGGGATAAAATGTCTGCTTTCCCTACTTCCTAAAAGTGGGAGTGGGTCAGGATTAGTCCCTGATCTGATTATTTTATCTGACTATTCCAGTGCTTAGCACATTACATAGTAAGCCCTTAATGAGTGCCATAATTACTGTGGACTTCTCCCCAACTGGATTTCAAATTAGGGAAGCAGCATGGCTCAGTGAAAAGAGCCCGAGCTTGGGAGTCAGAGGTCATGGGTTCTAATCCCAGCTCTGCCGCTTATCAGCTGCGTGACTTTGGGCAAGTCATTTAACTTCATTTGTGCCTCTTACCTCATCTGTAAAATGGGGATTAAGACTGTGAGTCCCACGTGGGACAACCTGATCATCTTGTATCCGCCCCAGCGCTTAGAACAGTGCTTTGCACATAGTAAGCATTTAACAAATGCCATTATAATTATTATTATTATTCCACTTCTGATACCCAAAGCCTTATTAAAAGCACATCATCTCCAGGAGACCTTCCAAAACTAAGTCCTCATTTCCTCTTCTCCAGCTCTCTTCTGCATCACCCTTGCACTTGGACTTACACCCTTTACCCATCCTCCTTCAGCGCCCCCCCTCCAGCACTTTTGTAAATATTCAAAATTTATATATTCATATTAATGTCTTTTTTCTTTATTATTAATTAACAATAACAGGGAAGAAAAACTGTCAACTATTTCAATCTACTCTCCATCCACTACAAATATGTTAAAGCTTTCAGTTGTCATGATCTTTGTTTTCTTGACATGTAAATGTAGGCCCATCTTTTATAAGCCCTTCAAATCTTCTTCACTTTCTGCGAGTAGGGCATTATCATCAGCATAACGAAGATGGTTTATATTCCTTCCTCCAGTCTTTACTCCCCGTTCATCTTCATCCAATCCGGCTTCTCTCATTAGTATTCAGTATAAAGGATGAACAGATAAGGCGGTAAGATACATCCTTGTCTTACACCCATATTAATGGGAAACCAATCTGCTTCTCCATATTCTGTTCTTATTGTACCTTCCTGTTTGGCATACAGGTTCTGTATTGATGTAATTAAATGGTCTGACATGCCCATTTTCCTTAATGTGCTACAGAGTTTTTCGTGATCCATGCAGTCAAAGGCCTTACTATAATCAATAAAGCATATGCTGACTTCCTTTTGATATTCTCTATTTTGGTAGTTGACAATTTTTCTCTCCTGAGATCGATAATCCCAGGAACTAGTAGTCAAGAAATATGCCAAAGATTAATGTTGGGAAGACTTGCTAAGAAGAGCCTGGAAAAAGTCATGAAATGTGCTGATGTAACAATTGCCACAAAAATACAAATTTGTCAATTCTGTGGTGTTTCCAGTGACAGTTATGGATCCGAAAGGTGGACAGTGAAAAAACAGGATAGAAAGAGCATTGATTCTTCTGAAATGTGGTGTGTATCAGGCTTTTGCGAGTACCATGGACTGCTCGAAAAATGAACAAATGGATTTTGGAGCAAATTCAGAATGGTTTTTGGACGGCCAAATGACTCGACGTAGATTAGCGTATTTTGGACACATAATCAGGAGGACTAATTCTCTGGAGAAGACACTAATGCTACGAAAAGTCCAGGGAAAACGTGGAAGAGGCAGACCGGCAGCTAGATTCATTCATTCATTCATTCAATCGCATTTATTGAGCGCTCACTGTGTGCAGAGCACTGTACTAAGCACTTGAGAAGTACAAGTTGGCAACATATAGAGATGGTCCTTACCCAATAGTGGGCTCACAGTCTAGAAGGGGGAGATAGAGAACGAAACAAACCATATTAACAGAATAAAATAAATAGAATAAATATGTACAAGATGAATAAACACATAAATAATTAAATAAATAAATAAATAATTAAATAAATAAATAAATAAATAAATAAATAAATAAATAAATGGAGCTAGATGGATAGAGACCATAGGTCTTCCCGGACTAAGCCCCCATTTTCCTCTGCTCCCCGTCCTCTCCCCATCGCCCCCACTCACTCTCTGCTCTACCCACCTCCCCACCCCATAGCATTTATGTATATGCATGTACATATTTATAATTCTATTTATTTTTATTAATGATGTGTATATATCTATAATTCTATTTATTTATATTGATGTTATTAATACCTGTTTACTAGTTTTGATGCCTGTCTCCTCCCTTCTAGAATGTGAGCCCATTATGGGCAGGGATTGTCTCTATTTGTTGCTGAATTGTACTTTCCGAGCACTTGGTACAGTGCTCTGCACACAGTTAGTGCTCAATAAATACGATTTAATGAATGAATAGTAGCAATAATGGAAGAACCATTATAAAGGTTACGGATTACAGACAGGATGGTCTGGAGAAAATATATTCACAGAGTCGCTACAAATCGGAAATGACGCGATGGCACTTGATAATAATAATTAATGTCTGCCTCCTGCTCTGGAATGTGAGCTCCCTGTGGGCAGGGAAAGTGTCTACCAACTCTCCAGGTATACCGTTCTCTCCCACGTACTTAGTACTATGCTCTACACAGTAAGCACTTAGTAAATATGATTGATTAATTGAAATCCAGCTAGAAAAATCAGACACACATTCATACATCAGAGTGTTATTTAACAGGCCCAGAGGACAGATGGCATCAGCTTTTCTTTCTCCTCACTTCAAGTCATTTTTCATGGGTACTGAGTCTGTAGGGGCAAAATTTCACATCAGTTAGTTGAAGCCCTGTGCTGTCTACACACTAGTGAGCAGCTGGACAGGAGAAAGGAGTATGGAGGGGAGAATGGCTGAGAAGAGGTGGGGGAACAGAAGAAACTAACAGAGGCTGACATAATATTATTATTATAATGACTTCTGCTGCTGCCTGTGAGGTTGCCCTAATCTATTCATTCATTCATTCAATCGTATTTATTGAGCACTTACTGTGTGCAGAGCACTGTACTAAGTGCTTGGGAAGTTCAATCTATGGCAAACATCCATCTGCAGTGCTTCTTTGAAGAGTTGACTGGTAAAGATGCCTGTGATTATAACACTAGGGAAGAAACCCACTGTCTTTTCAATCTCTACCTTTACGTGAGACCAATAATGTTCTTCAATGTAGACAGAAAAAGGGTGAGCAGGGATGCTGCCCTGTGGATCCAGAAGAGGAAACCAGAGCTCAGAACCAAGACAAGCAGCTCAAAGCAAGGAGAAAGAAAAAGATGCCATCTGTTCTTTGGGCCTACTATAGGGCACTCTGATATGTGGCTAAATGTCTGTTTTTCTGGTTGGATTTCAATGACTCAATCATATTTATTGAGCACTTACTATGTGCAGATCATTATACTAAACAGTACAGTTCTCTGCATACGAGCACTCACTAAATATCATTGATTGCCAGATTAACTGGGACTTGAAAACAGGAGAGAATAAGGGAATCTTCTTGGGAAAGGGAAGGAAGGAGATGGCGCTCCGGCTGAACTGGAATGGGCCAGGCTGCCACGTCAAGTCAATCAATCAGTCAATCAATCGTATTTATTGAGCACTTACTGTGTGCAGGGCACTGTACTAAGACTTGGGAGAGTCAAGGCCAAGCGGACAGATGTGAGACCCTCTCCATAACCCCCGACACAGTCCTAGGGAGTCACAGGCAGTAATGACAATCTAGTTTCCTTGAGGAACGATTCAAGCGTTGCCTGATTCCCTGCCTCACTCTGCTTTACTCTTACTGAAAATCTGCCCATTGACTCTGGATCGAAGGTGCTGGGCCTGGAGGCTCTAGTTCAGGGGGCCAAGATATCTACCCGAGGTCACAAAGCTGATGTAATAACATGAATTAGGCAGAGTTGGAGGATCGCATCCAGCCATGCTACTGGGCTTAATTGTCCAAAGCCCTTTCAGTCCAAATGACAACCCAAATGTCAAAGCCAAAGCAGAGGCGGCTATTTCAGGAAAAAAACCACCTCAGAACCACACTAGGAGAACTCGGCTCCAAAGGAGATCCTTTCAGAAAGAAAGATAATTGGATATGAAAATAACAACCAACAATTCCTGTATCACACTCCGGCCCTTATGTTTCTATACAGAAATTAAATGGAAAAACTTTAGGTCACTCTAGGCTTTGTGATGTGCCTGTATCAGGGTCAAGGCTTTTCTTTCTCTTCTGGAAAAAAATGATGTTCCTTGAGGCGGCAGTAATTTCCATGCTTTTGCATTCCTTTTAAAAATAATGAGCAACAAAAATACCACTGCCTTATCGTGCTTTAATTAACTGGTGGGATATGCAGGCTTCTGCTGGAGGGGGAAGATTTGAATCAAAGCATAATAATGAGAAGTCTTCCCCACTCCTGTCTTTTCTCCATACTTCAAGCAGCCACCAGAGGTGTTTTAAATGTAGCTGTGGTGGCTTGCTTAATAACCAAACAAAAACAACAGCCCCAAGCTGGAGTCTGGATTTCTCTGTCCCGGCTCCGAGCATCTCTCTATCGAGCAACACGGAGCACCGTCCAGCCGTGGGAAATCAATGGTTTACCAGCCACGCTGATTTCTCCGCACACCCTTTGAGGTGGCACAATCTATATAAACGCCACTGCTCTTGGTAAAATAGATGCCTTTCCTGGGAGAACTCCAAAGAGGGAAACTGGATGGCCCTGTGGGTTTTGAACACCTCTCTCACTTGGTTGAAGGAAACAAAGGTTGGACTCTGGAAGGCGAAACAGCAGCTCTAGGTTCACTGCACACAGTAAGGGCTCAATAAATATGATTGATGATGATGATGATGACATGCAGTCAGTGCCTCCAGCCCACGGAGAGCGAGTTTGCCCCGGAGGCCCTAGAGACAAATCACATGGAACCACAAGGCCACATATGAAGCTAGAACTGAGGGGGGAAGACTTTTCAATTGTTGTTTTTTAAAAGTATTTGTTAAGTGCTTTTTATGTGCCAGATACTGTTCTTTTTATGTGCCAGATACTGTTCTAAGAGCTGGAGTATAATCGAGTTGGATAATCAAGCAGCGTGGCTCAGTGGAAAAGAGCACGGGCTTTGGAGTCAGAGGTCATGGGTTCAAATCCCAGCTCCGCCAATTGCCAGCTGTGTGACTTTGGGTAAGTCACTTAACTTCTCTGGGCCTCAGTTCCCTCATCTGTAAAATGGGGATGAGGACTCAGCGCTTAGAACAGTGCTTTGCACATAGTAAGTGCTTAACAAATGCCATCATTATTAAGTCTATGTTCATTTATTCATTCATTCATTTAATCACATTTATTTATTTATTTTTAAATATTTATTAAGCACTTACTATGTGCAAAGCACTGTTCTAAATGCTGGGGAGGTTACAAGGTGATCAGGTTGTCCCACGGGGGGCTCACAGTCTTAATCCCCATTTTCCAGATGAGGTAAGCTGAGGCCCAGAGAAGTGAAGTGACTTGCCCACAATCACACAGCTGACAAGTGGCGGAGCCGGGATTTGAACCCATGACCTCTGACTCCAAAGCCCGGGCTCTTTCCACTGAGCCACGCTGCTTCTCGTGAGTGCTTACTATGTGCAGAACACTTAACTAAGCACTTGGAAAGTACAATTCAGCAACAGAGACGATTCCTGCCCACAGCGGGCTTACAGTCTATGTCCTTCATGGAGTTCACAACTTTAACACCAATTTTAAAGATGAGGTAACTGCGGCACAGAGAAGTTTTGTGACTTGCCCAAGGTGACCCTGGAGACAAGGAGTGGAAACGGGATTAGAACCCAGGTCTTCTGGCACCCCTGCCCATGCTCTTTCCACTAGGCCACGCTGATTCAGTTGGAGTCCTGCTGGGGCTCTCTGTGGGATCAAGGGGTCAGAATGGATGTCAAGTCAGTATTATAGGCCAGGGCAGGACCACTCATTCATTCAATCGTATTTATTGAGCGCTTACTGTGTGCAGAGCACTGTACTAAGCGCTTGGGAAGTACAAGTCGGCACTCATAGGCTGGCCCTTGGACATCCGCATAGGATGCTATGTAGGCCGGAGCAGATAACACAGTGCAAATTGGGTCCCACGAGCCCTTGACTCAACTAGTTGTGAAATCTATGTCTTTTTGGGACAGAACAGGTGGCTGGGATGGTGAATGACTCACGATTAGCCGGTCACAGATGGGAAGCCTCCTTGCAGAAGCATATTGTTGAGTTATATCTATAAGCTCCTCTCTAGACTGTAAACTCCTTGTAGGCAGGGAATGTGTCTACCAACTCTGTTGTTTTGTACTTTCCCAAGTGTTTGGTACAGTGCCCTGAATGTAGTAAGTGTTGATTATTATTATCACTATTATTAATATTAATAATAATAATGGCATTTGTTAAGCTCTTACTTTGTGCCAAGCACTGTGTTAAGCGCTGGGGTGGATACAAGCAAGTTGGGGTGAACACAGTCCCTGTCCCACATGGGGCTCACAGTCTCAATCCCTAGTTTACAGATGAGCTGAGGCACAGAGCATCATCATCATCATCATCATAAAAATGATGGCATTTTATTAAGCGCTTACTATGTGCAAAGTACTGTTCTAAGCACTGGGGAGGTTACAAGGAGATCAGGTTGTCCCACAGGGGGCTCACAGTCTTAATCCCCATTTTACAGATGAGGGAACTGAAGCACAGAGAAGTTGAGTGACTTGCCCAAAGTCCCACAGCTGACAATTGGCAGCGCCAGGAACCCATGACTTCTGACTCCAAAGCCCGTGGTCTTTCCACTGAGGAATGCTGCTTCTCTAATAATAATAATAATAATAATAATAATAATAATAATAATAATAGTAATGGTATTTGTTAAGGTCTTACTGTGTGCTAGGCATTGTACTAAGTGCCGGGGTGGTTACAAGCAAATCGGGTTGGATATAATCCACTAGGCTGTATTGATTGTGCCAGGAAGGGCAATTAACAGCATACTGAGAGGTCAATGGGATGGCTGAGCACTGGGGTTGTTTAACATCCCAGTGAACCAGCTCTTAGAACAGTGCTTTGCACATAGTAAGCACTTAATAAATGCTATTAAAATAATTAAAATTCATGGAAATTTCAAAAGGTCTGAAGAAAATGGAAAAATAATGGGGAAATTCTAATAATAGACTGTGAGCTCCATGGATTGTGCCCGACCTGATTATCTTGTACTTAGTACAGTACCTGGTATACAGTATAAACTCTTAACAAATACCACAATGAATTAGCATGGCACAATGCAGAACCTGGGGATTATGTCATGCTCACAAAAGCAGAGAAACTCAAAGTGATCTGTTCTTCAATTATTGATTTCTACTGAGAAGCAGCGTGGCTCAGTGGAATGAGCCCGGGCTTGGGAGCCAGAAGTCATGGGTTCTAATCCCAGTTCTGCCGCTTGTCAGCTGTGTGACTTTGGGCAAGTCACAACTTCTCTGGGCCTCAGTTCCCTCATCAGTAAAACAGGGATGAAGACTGTGAGCCCCACGTGGGACAACCTGATCACCTTGTATCCCACCCAGTGCTTAGAACAGTGCTTCGTACATAGTAAGCACTTAACTAATGCCATCATCATCATCATCATCAACCTACCCTCAGCCCCAGAGCACTTATGTACATACCCATAACTTATTTCAATGTCTTTCTCCCTTTCTAGCCTGTAAGCTCCTTGACAAGGGAATCAATCAATCAATCAATCAATCATATTTATTGAGCATTTACTGTGTGCAGAGCACTGTACTAAGCGCTTGGGAAGTACAAGTTGGCAACATATAGAGACAGTCCCTACCCAACAGTGGGTTCACAGTCTAGAGAATGCGATGAAGACTGTGAGCCTCACGTGGGACAACCTGATTACCTTGTATCCCCCCAGCACTTAGAACAGTGCTTTGCACATAGTCAGCACTTAACAAATACCATCATTATTATTATTATTACATACACATCACACACACACACAGAGAACGCTCTTACACACATTTCTGGGACATGGGAAAGGGGAATTAGCAAAGTGCAGGATAAATAAAGTGGGGGAAATCAATTTCCCAGGGTGCGGTTTGCCCTCAGGGTAGAGGAAGGATTTAGGATGGAAGGATTTAGGATTTAGGGGGAGGGTGGAAGAAGATTATCCAGTTTTCAAAAGCTAAGCAGGCACAGAGAAGGAATGAGCCGGATTTCTGTGCCCCTCAAAGTGAGGTGGAAGAGTGGGGAGGGCAGAGGCACTGGAGGATGTTTCTGAGGACAGTGAGCAGTCTCCTCAAAAAGCAAGCCTTAGGAGGAACAGCGTTCCTCCAGTTCTCCTCTCCTTCCCACCAGAAAAGCCTAGTAGTCTCAGGGAGTTCCTGTACCCACTCCCAGATGTCACAGAGAGCCCTGAATAACAGCAGGCTCCTGAGCTCTCTGGGATCAAATAGGACAGGCTGGGCGCTCCTGGCCAGTGGGAGCAACTCCCAGCTCACCCTACAGGAAACCAGATTCCCAGGGGTCAAACAGAGGGAGGCTGACAGTAGCCAGGAAATTTCCGGGACTCCTCCCCAACCTCCCGATCTGCCTATCCCTATGGAAAGATGGGGATGATCGTCCCCAGGGATCTCTGAGACGCTCAGCCCGGGTCTCAGAAAGGGCCTGAGAGTTTCCAGTCAGGGTTGACAAGACCCAAGATGGTGGCTTTCAGAAGCCTACCCCATTCCAATTCTCACCGTTACATAAAATCCCATTCCTTTTTCATCCTTGCCCTCAGAGTGAAAAGCGGACACCTCTGGCTCGAGGGCTAAGTTATAGGAGGGGTATAGTTTGTGACTAGCTGGGGGATAGGGCATGGCTAAGCAATTGAAAAGCAGTGTGGCTCAGTGGAAAGAGCCCGGGCTTTGGAGTCAGAGGTCATGGGTTCAAATCCCGGCTCTGCCAACTATCAGCTGACTTTGGGCAAGTCACTTAACTGCTCTGTGCCTCAGTTACCTCATCTGTAAAATGGGGATTAAGACTGTGAGCCCCCCGTGGGACAACGTGATCACCCTGTACCCTCCCCAGTGCTTAGAACAGTGCTTTGCACATAGTAAGCGCTTAATAAATGCCATCATTATTATTACCTCCCCTACTCCATTCCTCTGCGAGGGAGCCTTTTAGAGAGTAAAATCAGAGGGGAGTGCCCAGACTGTGTTGTGCTTTGAGGTACTTGGTAGGAAATCCACTTTTTGCAATGATTTCTTTGGGGCAATTCAGTTAATGAGGTTTTAATAGGGTCAAAAGTAATTCTAATGAGGTAAATGCAGGTTTCCATTTCAGGAAATTGTGGGTAAGCTTACAGACGCAAGGAACCCCACGGGTTTCCGAGCTCTTCCCAGTCAGAACTGGCATTATCTACATATATCAACACGGGCCCTTTTGGATTAAAGGGCAGAAATAGTTAACACAGAATGCCCATCCTGGCAGAGACCCCCAAGGTGAGGGTAGGCTTGTCTTTTGGAGACAGCCCACTATGGAGGGGTGAGGTGCCAAATCTGGCTTAACTCCTCAGGGGGGTTCCGGACCCCAGGGCATAGAGAAGAAGATTTTGACCCGCTGGTCAGGCTCTCAGAACAACTTAGTGTTCTAAATTCTTACAAATCTGTCTGCATTAAGTCTACACCTTGTTTTTGGACTTCTATATTATTAATCCCAGTGTGCAATTAAAGATTAGCCAGTCAATTTTACTTTGTAACACGCTCAATTACCCGAAAAGCCTAAATTTTCTCTATTGTTTTGTATTTTACTGGCTGGAGGCTTCACTTTAATTGCTCCCTGTAGCTCCTCTTTAAGCTAAACATTTTATACCTGGTTGTTACCCTGAATCTGTCTGAAACAATAGGTATTGTCCCGGAATTCCAATCAGGAGATTTTTTTCCACGTGTGCATCTAATCAATCCATCGATGGTATTTATTGGGTGCTTACTGGGTGCAAAGCACTGCACTAAGCACTTGGGAGAGTACAATATGATAAAGTCGGTAGACACCAGGAGCATACAATATAGATGGGGAAACAGACATTATTATAAATAAATAAGTTACGGATATGAACATAAGTGCCGTGGAGCTGAAGGTGGAGTGAATAGCAAGTGCTCAAAGGGTACAAATCCAAGTGCATAGAAGGGAAACAGAGTTGGAGAAAAGAGGGCTTCATCAGAGAAGGCCTCAATCAATCAATCAATCATATTTATTGAGTGCTTACTGTGTGGGGAGCACTATACTAAGCACTTGGAAGACTGTAATAAATGGGATTTGGTAGACACACTCCCTGCCTACAAGGAGCCTCTTGAAGGATATGTGACCTTTATAAAGGCTTTGAAGGTCAGGAGGGTGCGGTCTGTCATGTATGAAGGTGGAGGGAGTTCCAGGCCAGAGAGAGGACATGGGAAAGGGGTTGGTGGCGAGACAGATGAAAGCAAGGCACAGCGAGCAAACTGGCACGAGAGGAGTGAGGTGTGAGGGCTGGGTTGTAATAGAAATCAGGTTAGGAAGGAGTGAGCTGATTGGTGTAAACTTCTGCTTGATGCTGCAATAGCAATAATTACAGCATTTATTAAGCACTTACTATGTGCTAAGAACTGAGGTAGATTCAAGATAATCAGGTCTTTGCTTAGAGAGGAGCTACCTTATCCCCTTTTTAGAGATGAGGAAGTTGAGGCACAGAGAGGTTAGGTGATTTGCCCAAGGTCACAGATTCAGGCAGTGACAGACTTGAGTCTCTTTACTCCCAGACAAACGCTCTTTCCACTAGGCCACATCATCTCTGGTGGATCATCATCATCCTGCAAATGTCCCACAACCTTGACAAAGGGTTGCTTATCAAAGACCACATTGAGAAATACAAGCTAAGAAGTATTCATGACAGGTAGTGGTGGTAGTAATAATAATAATAATAATAGTAATGGCATTTTTTAAGCACTTACTAAATGCAAAGCACTGTTCTAAGTGCTGGGGAGGTTACAAGGTGACCAGGTTGTCCCACTGGGGGCTCACAGTCTTAATCCCCATTTTACAGATGAGGCCACTGAGGCACAGAGAAGTTAAGTGACTTGCCCAAAGTCACACAGCTGACAATTGGCGGAGCCGGGATTTGAACCCATAACCTCTGACACCAAAGCCCCCGCTCTTTCAACTGAGCCACGCGTAGTAGTAGCATCAGGCATCAGCCCCCTCCTTCCTCTCCCCCTCCCTACCTCCTTCCCCTCCCCACAGCACCTGTATATATGTTTGTACAGATTTATTACTCTATTTATTTTACTTGTACATATTTACTATTCTATTTATTTTGTTAATGATGTGCATAATAGCTTTAATTCTATTTGTTCTGATGATTTTAACACCTGTCTACATGTTTTATTTTGTTGTCTGTCTCCCCCTTCTAGACCGTGAGCCCGTTGTTGGGTAGGGACCGTCTCTATATGTTACCAACTTGTACTTCCCAAGCACTTAGTACAGTGCTCTGCACACAGTAAGCACTCAATAAATACGATTGAATCAGCAGCACTTAATATACTGAAAACTTGAGAAAGCGTAACAGAAGTATAGACAGATTTGCTGCCTAATAAGGGAGATAGACATAAAAAAAATTGCAGATCGTACTAGTGGCATTTATTCAATGCATATTTAGGGTGATGCACTGTACTAAGTGCTCGGGAAGTTCATGAGAAGAAAACGACCCAGTTTTCCCTGTCCTTAAGGAGGTGACACTCTGTAGAGACACACACACACACACACACACACACACAGAGAAATACCCAAAAGGAGTTATACACCAATGCTGAGTATGACCACACATACATACAAAAGTGGCTAAAGGGCTGATAAGAATCAGGGACTGATAATGAGTAGGAGAAGGCACCTTGGAGAAGGTAGGACTTTAGTGGAGTTTGGAAGGTGGACAGGGCAGTTACAATGATCCAACTGTAATATGACAAATACTTGAACTAGGATAGTAGCTAGTAGTAGCTAGGATGGAGACAAAGGGATGCGTCTGTGAAGTGTTTTTAAGGCAAAATCAACAGGTTTTAGCAGTAGATTAGAAGTGAGAGCTTTATGTCCATGAGGAATCAAGAAGACATGGAGGTCGTGGGCTTCAATCCCAGGGAGGATGATGGCCTTGTCAACAGAGATGGGATGTTGGGAGGAGGGGAAAGTTTAGTAGGAAAGATGAGATATTTTGATTTGGACACGCTGAGTTTGTATTCCATTTTTTTTATGGTATTTGTTAAGTGCTAGCTATGTGCCAGACACTGTACTAAACTCTGGGGTCAAAACAAACTGATTCATATTCTCTTGGGGCTCTGTCTTAATCCACATTTTACAGATGAGGGACTCAGGCACAGAGAAGTTAAGTGACTTGCCCAAGGTCACACAGCAATTGGTGGAGCCAGGAT
Organism: Tachyglossus aculeatus; assembly: GCF_015852505.1. Classification (NCBI taxonomy): domain Eukaryota; kingdom Metazoa; phylum Chordata; class Mammalia; order Monotremata; family Tachyglossidae; genus Tachyglossus; species Tachyglossus aculeatus. The sequence goes on along the minus strand of NC_052075.1, from coordinate 30,790,483 downwards.
AAGAACCCAGGTCCATCTGAATCTAGGCCCGTGCTCTATTCACTGGGCCACACTGCTTTCTTGAGGGAAACACAGGGCTGGAAGTCAGGGGATTTAGGTTCTAATCTTGATTATGACAATTAGATGCTACAAGTCCTTGGGCAAGTCATATAACTTCTCTGTGCCTCAGTTTCTTCATCAACAAAATGGGGATTCAATACCCATTCTCTCCCCTTAGACTGTGAGCCACGAGTGGAACTGTAACTGTAACTGACCTGTTTATCTCTATCTATCCTAGTACTCTGCTTCACACGCATTATTAAATTACAAGTTCTCTAGAAGGCTTCTACTCACAGTGCACTGAGATGAAGTAGACGGCACTAAAAGCTTGCAGCTCATGGAAACAATAAGCGTGTCAAAAGTGAGCATCACTGCCAAAACGCCCCGGATTGGAGATTCAGCGAGTCTCACCACATTTCAAGTTCGCTTGTTATCATCATTCCAAGCTCTGAACCGTCAGGAGTTTGACACGCCAACAACTCACGCTCCTAACTCTTGCAGCTGCTTTTCTGCACAAGGAACATTTCCTGGGGTGCTGGCAAATTCATCCCCCAGGAAGGAGCTGAGCTTCAGACCTTTGGGAAACCTGAAAACCATCAAGCAGCCCAGCCTAGTGGAAAGAACATGGGACTGGGAGTCGTTCCTGTCCCAGCTCCATCACTAGCCTCCTATGCGACTTTGGGGAGGTATCTTAATCTCTCTGAGCCACTTATCCTATCCTGCCTTGATTACTTTATCAGCCTTCTTGCTTACCTCCCAGCCTCCTATCTCTCTCTACTCCAGTCCATACTTCCCACTGCTGCCTAGATCATTTTTCTGTAAAAACAATCAGAACATGTTTCCTCACTCCTCAAGAACCTCCAGAGGTTACCCATCCACTTCTGCGTCAAACAGGAACTCCTCACCATTGCCTTTAAAACATTCAATCACCTTGCTCCCTCCTACCTCGCCTCACTATTCTTCTACTACAACCCAGCCGGCACACTTTTCTTGTCTAATGCCAACCTTCTCACTGTACATCGATCTTGTCTATCTTGCAGCTGACTTTACACATGAGGTAACCGAGGCACAGAGAAGTTAAGTGAGTTGCCCAAAGGCACACAGCTGACAAACGGCAGAGCCGGGATTTGAACCCATGACTTCTGACTCCAAAGCCCATGCTCTTTCCACTGAGCCATGCTGCTTCTCTAAGTAGTAGTAGTGCTCTATCTACAGTAAGGTGCCCAGTACAGAGCTCTGCACATAATAGATGCTCAATCATTGCAGTTGATTTCTGCATTTCATCTTTCAAGCCTGATGTCTGCTTAAGCTGCTTGGATCTTGACTTACTCTCAATTCTTCACTCATTTTGGCAGGAGAAAAGTACTGTGATTAGAGCCCCTAGGCTGTGCTGATTGCTGCCCAGTGGCAGTTGAGTACTGAAGACTGCAGTGTAGACTGAATGTGAACTGCTGCTCAGGGCCCCAGTGTTACCCTGACAGAATCATGTACAGATTGCAGATATGTGTCCTACACAGAGACGTTCCCAGTCAGCCTTTGACCAAAGAACACTCAGAAGAATGATTCTCTGAGTCCTCCACTAGATTGGGAGCTCCTCGTGGGCAAGAGTTGTGTCTACCAGCGGTAATATACTCTCCCAAGCACTTAATATCATGCTGTGCAAGCAGTTTGCGTTTAATATGTTCCACTGATTGCTTGCCTGCTGCTCTTGATACTGAGTTTGGGCAGTTTCACGCCCATGGCTAAGTAGCTTCCCTCACTTGATGGCAGGATTGCTATTTCCTAAGAGCATGTAGACGTACCCTGCTTGTTTCCTTCTACTGAAGACCAGTGGAGAAATACAATTCCTGAATATTCAGTGTTACAGAAAAATGGGGAGGTAAGTGCTTTGCGTCTTTCTCCTTCCTCTCACTCTGCCTCTTCCTTCCTTTTCTTAACACTTTCTTCTGCACTCCAGGCCCCCTCCTCTCCCTAAATCTCAGCTCATTTGCCAATTGATAAACCAGAACCTGGAGGTATTTTAATGTCATCTACTTTCAGTATTACTTTAGGGTTTGAGAGTCTGCATGGCATCCTCCATTCTGCATTCAGTCTGACCACATGTTTTGTTTTGTTTTGTTTTGTTGTCTGTCTCCCCCTTCTAGACTGTGAGCCCGTTGTTGGGTAGGGACCATCTCTATATGTTGCCAAGTTGTACTTCCCAAGTGCTTAGTACAGTGCTCTGCACACCATAAGTGCTCAATAAATACGATTGAATGAATGAATGAATGCCCACATCCTGCTTCTGGCCTGGCATGCCCTCCCTCCTCCTATCCAACAGATAATTATTCTCCCTGACCTCAAAGCCTAATTAAAGGCACATCACCTCCAAAAGATCTTCCCTGACTAAGCCCTGTTTTCCTTCCCTTCAACTCTCTTCTGCATCACCCTGACTTGCTCCCTTTATTCATTCCCCGTCCCAGCCCCACAGCACTTATATCTGTATCTGTAATTTATTTATATTAATGTCTGTCTCCTAGACTGAAAGCTCGCTGTGGACGGGGAATGTATCTGTTATATTGTTCTCTCCCAAGCACTAAGTACAGTGCTCTGCACACAGTAAGTGCTCAATAAATATGACTGCCTGTCTGACTCAGTTTCTTCCTACAAATGACATTTAGATAAATTGTGAGCCCCATGTGGGACAAGGACTGTGTCCAATCTAATAACCTCATATCTAAACAATATCATATCATAATCATAACCATAATCATAATCTTAAACATATCATATCTTGGTACGTGCAGTGGCTAAAAGGACACAGCCCCAGCATGGCTCAGTGGAAAGAGCAGGGGCTTTGGAGTCAGAGGTCATGGGTTCAAATCATGGCTCCACCAATTGTCAGCTGTGTGACTTTGGGCAAGTCACTTCACTTCTCTGTGCCTCAGTTCCCTCATCTGTAAAATGGGGATTAAGACCATGAGCCCCCCGTGGGAAAACCTGATCACCTTGTAACCTCCCCAGCGCTTAGAATAGTGCTTTGCACACAGTAAGTGCTTAATACATGCCATCATTATTATTATTATTATTATTACTAAACATTCTGGCTGGGGCCCCACTCAGAGGACCTGGTGCCTGTATCACCGTAGCATACCAGTCCTGAACTGTGGCTGGGAAATGTGGCCCAATTCAGGGCATCTGGCTTACTCACTAGAGAAAAGAGTGAAATTAAATGATGAAAAATATCCACTAGTAACCTGCACAGAAAAACCTCAAGTCCAGAGCCCCATAGATCGATCTGAAATGGTCCCTGGATCTAGTCTCGTATCTCTGAACAGTTTCCATTTGTCAATATGCTGTCATGAGAGGGGATCTAACCTGGCCTATATGGCTATCATGGGCAGTTGGTGATATGGCCGTTATAGGATACTCCAGGAAGTCTCTTACAGCTCACCTCCTGAAAACCCAAATCAGTTGCATGTCTTCTGAGAAGCAGCGTGGCTCAGTGGAAAGAGCACGGGCTTTGGAGTCAGAGGTCATGGGTTCAAATCCCGGCCCCGCCACATGTCTGCTGTGTGACCTTAGGCAAGATCACTTAACTTCTCTAAGCCTCAGTTACCTCATCTGTAATGGGGATTAAGACTGTGAGCCCCACATGGGACAACCTGATCACCTTGTATCCCCCCAGCACTTAGAACAGTGCTTTGCACATAGTAAGCACTTAATAAATGCCATCATTATTATTATTATTATTATTATTATGTCTTCCATTCATTCATTCAATCGTATATATTAAGCACTTACTGTGTGCAGAGCACTGTACTAAGTGCTTGGGAGAGTACAATATAATAATCATGGCAGCCAACTGCTATTTTTTTTTAATCCTTCAGTGCTGGATCAGCTTGGCCGTTAATTTAGCAAGTAAGAGGAACAGTCCTTTGAAACCTTACTATTTAACTCTAAAGTTTCCCTTTTGGGTTTGAAATTTTCAGGGATTTAAGCAAAAACAGACTCTACCGTCCCCTTCCATGGGCAATCATCCCTCAGAAGACAAATCTCACTCTGGGACCCAGATCCGAGAAGTTAAAGTGTCAGCTGGTTTTCCACAACATCCCGAGGCGGGCACAGGGGTTTCCTGAGGCCTCCAGACACTTAGATTTCTGCAGACATCGGAACATCCACCCAGTGCTTTCATCGGAGGAAAAGTCTTGTTGCCTCCACCCCTAGAGCACCTGGCTTTAATCATGCTCTGCCACAGCGACAGTAATGCTAATTTGTTATCCTGTCCTGGTATCACCCCTGCCTGGTTAATAGGAGCCTTTTGGGGAAGGCATCAGTGGTAGAACAGAGCCTGCCCAGGCCACCCATTCCCGTCCCATCTCCACCTCAAACTTCCCCAGTAACATTCAACCCAGCCAGAGCTTGCCCCAGCAGAAACCACAGCCCCTTACCAGGACCCTCCTAAGCTGTTTGCTTCCAGAGGGTCCAGGGGCATTTAGCAAGAGAAAACCTGCCACTTGTCTTCTGTGTGACCTTGGACAAGTCACTTTGCTTCTCTGGGCCTCAGTTACCTCACCTATAAAATGAGGATTGAGACTGTGAGCCCCATGTGGGACAGCGACTGTGTCCAACTCGATTTGCTTATATCCATCCCAGCGCTTAGTACAGTACCTGACACAAAATTAAATGCTTAACACATACCATAATTATTATTATTAAATCAACTCATAGAAGGTTGAGGAGCAATTCCATATTTCTCAGAAGAAAGAACAATAAAGCAACTAAGCCTTAATGAATTGCAAGCAATTTTGATACATTTAACACTTATATTTGCACCTTCCATTTCTGATGTTGTGTATCTGGATTCCTTCAATCTTTAGAACAGTAATAGGGCACAAAGTGAAGGAAGTAATAAAGTAACAACAGCATAAAAACAGGTGAAAATTCAAATATCTTCCTTCTGGGTTGGTTTTCTAGTCTAATTTGAATACATGGGAGAATAAAAAGGGATGGCTTTGTAAGGAAAGAGGAAAAATACTCTTTAGGCCTCACTCCACAGCATAAGAAGGACTGTCAGTGGGGTTGCTGACGAAGCAGTGTGCTGCCTGAAGGGGAAGTGCCTTACAGTCAGGAGGAGGAGATTGTTCCTAGGTTATTACACCATGGCCACGTCTAATGTCATGAAGAAAAAAAAAAGACTCCCATCATAGAAAAAGAGAAGCCACAGTTCACATCTCAAGCATGTAGGTCACACTGTCCCAAGCAGAGAACTCACTGTACCCATACTCAAAAACTATCACAAAAATGTCTGTGAGTGAATGTCCCTTGCTTCTATCATGGGATATTGGATCATTATTCTTGTAAAAACCGAGTGTCCTCGGAGTGCAGCCTGCTGCCTGAAGGAAGAAAGGGACGGTGAGCTAGACCCATTTCTGGGGGAAAATGTATAGAATCATGATAGATTCCTCTTCAGAAACTCTCCGTCACTCTGCATGGGACGCAAGGTCATGAACTGTGGGAAGGATGCGGTACATCCTGACGACTTGACACCAGTCCACATGTTTTGTTTGGTTGTCTGTCTCCCCCTTCTAGACTGTGAGCCCATTGTTGGTAGGGACCGTCTCTATAGGTCACCAACTTGTACTCCCCAAGCGCTTAGTACAGTGCTCTGCACACAGTAAGCGCTCAATAAATACAATTGAATGAAAGTACAGTGGAGTGTGGGGTCAACTAGAAGCCAAGAGGTACCATAGAGGCAAAACCAACCAACCTACTGGACTTGAAAAAATACGGGCAAGTCTTACGAGGATGGTAGTGAGGGGCCCATTTTGCTAACACCCCTTTCTTTAATAATAGGAAGCACCAAGGGAAGAAGTTGGGCCAGATGTAAGCATTCTGTAAGAAATTGAGATTCTTCTCTGCCAGTCACAGGGCAAACAACCAATCAATCAATTGTACTTATTGAGCACCTACTATGCAAAAAGCACTGTACTAAGCACTTGGGAGAACATAATAGACCTGTTCCCTGCCCACAAGGAGCTCACAGTCTAGAAGCAAGACGGAATGTCAGTGGAATAATGTGGTGAATTTTTCCTTTTTTTTGGCTCCACAACAGAAGATAGGCATTAAGGCTCCACCAGTGGGCTTATCCTTTTACTGTCCTTTTCTCCCGCTCCATTTACTTAAATCTCCTACTGTCCCCAACGCTCTTGTGCTGCATAAGTTACTGCTGAGCAACTGCATACACCACCCCCCTTCCCTGGAAGGTGCTTGTCTCTGCACCACCTAATCACATCCCTCCCTTTCCTCAAAACTCTTCTAAAATCCCTCCCGTGGAAGCTTTCTCAATCAATCAGTCAATCAATGGTATTTATTAGTTTTTTTGGTGGTATTTGTTAAGCGCTTACTATGTGTGAAGCACTGTTCAAAGCGCTGGGAGGATACAAAGTGATCAGGTTGTCCCATGTGGGGCTCACAGTCTTAATCCCCATTTTACAGATGAGGTAACTGAGGCACAGAGAAGTCGAGTGGCTTGCCCAAGGACACACAGCTGACAAGTGGCGGAGCCAGGATTCGAACCCATGACCTCTGACTCCTAAGCCCGGGCTCTTTCCACTGAGTCACTATGCTTCTTGAGTGCTTACTATGTGCAGAGCACTGTACTAAGCCCTTGGGAGAGCATAATACAACAGAATTAGCAGACATGTTCCCTGCCATAATGATTAATTAGATTTACCCCAATCCTTGATCACACCATCTTCTTTCACACCTAAGTATATCACTCTCATGTCTACAAACTCTACTGTACTGTGCTCTCCCAAGTGCTTAATACAGTGCCCTACACACCATAAGCACTCAATAAAAAGCATGAAATGATTACTGAAAATTGTTGGTATACATTTCTGTTAATTCCACTCTGCAATGTCTCCTTCTGCCACATCTTTTTTTTTACATCAGATTGTCTGCAATTTTGTATTTTCCTGACTCATATGATAAGCTCTTTGAGGGTAGGGGATGATCTGACACCCTTAATTCATTCATTCATTCATTCAATTCATTAAATCATATTTATTGAGCACTTACTGTGTGCAGAGCACTGTACTAAGCACTTGGGAAAGCACGATACAGCAATAAAGAGAGACAAGCCCTGTCCACAACAAGCTCACAGTCTAGAGGGAGGAGTCAGACATCAATACAAATAAACAGATATCAATATATAGTGCCTAAGCCAGTACTCTGCACATAACATAGTTCAAATAAATGCTGATTATGTTGAGGATGAAGATAACAATAAAGATGGTGATGAAGAGGAAAACAGTTTTAATTATATGCTACTCACAATAAACCCTCATATATAGAAGGATTTTCACATGGAGAAAATTTTCAATAATAATATTAGATACGAATTCATTAACCTTTAATTTGTTCTGCATATATTTTCTTGGCACTTTTAATGTGTATTCAACTTGCCTGGATTTACATAAGGACTTTATCCATAACCTGATGAATCCTGCAGAGAATTCAAAATGTTAGACTTCTGACACCACATTTATTTCAACAAGATTCTTAGCTGCCCATCTCAGGGCATCAGCATAAGTGGACCCTCTCCAAGACGGGTAGAAATGTCCTGAAGGCTGGAGGAAATATGAGATTGCAGGGAAGGAGTGAGGATAAGGCTGCAGATGTAGATTTGGGTATAATGGATGCATGAAGCCACGGGAGCAAATGAGCTTTCCAAGGGAGTGAGTTAGATGGAAGATAAAAAGAGACCTAGAACTGAGGTTTGAAGGACCCCCAATGTCAGAGGGTGGAAGGAGGAGAAGAAACCAGCAAAAGAAACTGAGGAGCGGTCAGAGAGATAGGACTGAGAGAGGAAAATGTCAGTGAAGCCAAGGTTGGATAAAGTTTCAAAGAGAAGGGGCTGGTCTACAGTGTCACAGGAAGCTAAGACGTCTAGGAAAATTAGGATAGAATAGAGGCCATCAGATCTGGTGTGAAGAAAGTCATTGGTTACCTTAGAAAAGGCTGATTCTGTGTCTTGAAGGGAGCAGAAGTCAGATTGGAGGAGATCAAGGTGAGAGATGGAGGAAACATTAAACAGCAGGTGGAAACAACTCTCTCCAGAAGTTTGGAGAGGAATGATAGGAGGGAGATGAGGCAATACAAGAGGAAGCCTTGGGGTAGAGGGACGGCTTTTTTATGATACGGGATATGTAAGCACGTGACCGCTTGCTTGAATTGAAAGCCCTGGGGAAGAAGCCTTTGCAGTGTGAACAGGTGACAATGGCAGTCAGAGATGAACGGGCCTTCTATAGAAAGTCATTCATTCATTCATTCGATAGTATTTACTGAGCGCTTACCGTGTGCAGAGCACTGTACTAAGTGCTTGGGAAGTACAAGTTGGCAACATATAGAGACGGTCCCTACCCAACAGTGGGTTAATCAGGTCTTTTGGTCATATTAGAAGACTTTTACCACACTCTTTCATGTAGTCTTCCAAAGGTAAGGCTGGACTTTTGAATCCTGTTTTTGATCTCTTTATCACTGCTAAGCAATAAGCTCCTTGTGGGCAGGTAATGTGTCTACCAACTGTTTTATTGTACACTCCTAAGTGCTTAGTACAGTGCTCTGCTCACAGTAAGTACTCACAGTGAGAAGCAGCGTGGCTCAGTGGAAAGGGCCCGGGCTTTGGAGTCAGAGGTCATGGGTTCAAATCCCGGCTCCGCCACTTCATTCATTCAATCGTACTTATTGAGCGCTTACTGTGTGCAGAGCACTGTACTAAGCGCTTGGGAAGTACAAGTTGGGAACATATAGAGATGGTCCCTACCCAACAGCGGGTTCACAGTCTGGAAGGGGGAGACAGAGAACAAAACAAAACATATTAACAAAATAAATAGAATAAATATGTACAAGTAAAATAAATAAACTGAGTAATAAATATGTACAAACATATATACATATATACAGGTATATAGATTATATATACATGTATATATATGTATAAATACATATGCATATGTGTATACATGTATATGTATATATATATTTGTATATATATATTTGTATATGTGTATATGTGTGTGCACATATATACATATATATACATATACATATACATATACATGTATATACATCTATATAGTTGTAGAACACAGTCCCGTGCTCTTTCCACAAGGCCAAGCTGCTTCTGGAAGGAAGGAAGGAAGGAAAGAAGGAGGGAGGGAGGGAAGGAGGGAAGGAAGGAAGAAAAGAAGGAAAGAAAGGAAGGGTAAAAGGAATGTAAAAAAGAAAGAAGTGAATGTAGGAACACAGCAAGCAAGAAATTAACAAATTTAACACATTTAATTAATTCAATTAAATTAATACTGCATAAGATAGTGTAAAACCTGCACAACACAGCCTCTTGGTTTATTCTAAAGCTTTTACTTTGCTTTTACTTCTGCAGAGCCAAGTGGGTACATCCCTAACTACAAAACCCTCTGAAAATTCAGATTTATCACGGCCTGAGGCATGCTCCAGCTAGTTTCTGCTACAACTAATGTGTCATCCCAAAAACCACAACTAGAACTTAAATATCTAATGATTTAACGACCCCATGTATTTACTTATTCATCCATACTCGTTGTATCTAAACTTTTCCTCCTGCTCTCACAATAAGCACACAGTGCATGCCTGGCCACCTCTTCCATTAGACTGCAAATATCTTGAGGGCAAGGACCTCTTCTAGACTGTAAGCTCGTTTTGGGAAGGGAACATGTCTACCATCTCTGTTGTACTCTTCCAAGAGTCAAATCAATCATATTTATTGAGCACTTACTTTGTGCAGAGCACTGTAACGATAATAATAATAATAATAATAATAATAATAATAATAATGGTATTCATTAAGTGCTTAACTATGTGCCAGGCGCTGAACTAAGTGCTCGGGTGGATACAAGCAAATTGGGTTGGACATAGTCCCTGTCCTTCCTGGGGCTCACTCAATCCCCATTTTACAGATGAGGGAACTGAGGCACAGAGAAGTGAAGTGACTTGCCCAAGGTCACACAGCAGACAAGTGGCAGAACCAGGATTAGAACTGCATTAAGAGCTTGGGAGAATATAATAGAACAGACACGAGCTTAGTAGAGTGCTCTGCACATAGTAAGCACTCAATAAATACTACTGATCGATTGGTATTTTTTACTTTTCTTGAATTTTCACCCCACGCAGTGGAAGAATGGGGCTTCTTTCCTTCAGTGGTCAGCAGGTAGAAGAGGGGAGACCCAGTTACTGAATGTCTTTGCAAACTCAGTTCTTCTCAATTCAAAACAACCTCATAATCACTAATCCTCTGATGGATTATGATTTTCTACTGTACAGTAAATACTTGGAAATCAAGTATTGTCAGCTTGTCACCCTTGTCAGCATTGTCACACTTGTCAGCTGTGTGATTTTGGGCAAGTCACTTCACTTCTCTGTGCCTCAGTTCCCTCATCTGTAAAATGGGGATTAAGACTGTGAGCCCCGCACGGGACAACCTGATCACCTTGTAACCTCCCCTGTGCTTAGAACAGTGCTTTGCACCTAGTAAGCTCTTAATAAATGCCATCATTATTATTATTATTATTACTCAGTAAATACAATTAATTGATTTGCCTGTGCATCATTGGACAGTGTACTTCCTAGAGCAGCAGAATTTGGTGACTGTTTTAAGCTCTGTGTTATGGCTGATTACGTCGTAAGCCACGGTGTTGGCTTGTATCTGACTTTTATATAAAAGTACTGTGAAGCCCAAATACTGGATTGCATCTGCAAAGCGATTCAGAATCATCTGCACGTCTTCTTTCACATGTGCCTTCTGAGTACAGTCATCTGCTTATCACAACTACTGATCAAGGTCTTACAGACTTTTGGTGATAATAATGGCATTTTGTTAAGCGCAAAGCACTGTTCTAAGCGCTGGGGAGGTTACAAGGTGATCAGGTTCCCACAGGGGGCTCACAGTTTTCATCCCCATTTTACAGATGAGGGAACTGAGGCACAGAGAAGTTAAGTGACTTGTCCAAGTCACACAGCAGACAGGTGGCGGAGCCGGAATTTGAACCCATGACCCCTGACTACAAAGCCTGGTCTCTTAACACTAAGACACGCTGCTTCTCATGAATGATGAGATGAATGATTCATCTCATGAGTGATGAATTTAACCTGCTGGGCTGAGAATTTAACCGACTGAGTAGTGTGGTGTAAGCACATTCTGATTCCAGTTTGCTGATCTTTCTACTGCATCTCGAGCACGGGAGCATAGAATAGGCTGAACAGGACTAGCTCTCCCACAGTCCTGCTTCACTTTAACAATCTCTAATGATCAATCAGTGATATTTACTTAATGCTTACTGTGTGCGGAGAACTATACTAAGCCCTTGGGAGAGCACAGTGTAATATTGTAACCACCATTGCCAAGAGGAGCACATTGTAACTACCATCTTCCTTCTGCCATCAAGAGTCCCTGCTCCTGGCATGCCCTGTGGGCACCGGGACGGGAATGCAGGCTTTCCCCACACACTCTAGGACTCCTCTGTCACTGCCAAAAAAATCATCGTGGTGACTGTTATCTTCCTTCCTACAACCAACGATCCCTGCCCCTGGAATCCTCCGTGCCTGCCATGCCGCAAATCAAAGTTGTTCCCGCGTGCTCTTAGACTCCTCCATCCCTACCGAGACTTTTATCGTATATTATGCATTTGCTTGAGCTATGTCTTGATGTTTCATCACTCCTAATCTGCCTCCAATCCTTTTTTTTCACTTAAAGTCTTAGACCGTGAGCCCACCTTGAGGGACAAGGATTGTGTCTAAGTCCCAACTCTGTATTCTCTCCCAGAGCTTAGCACAGCGCTCTGCATACAGTAAGTTCTTAACAAATACCATTACTACTACTAGAGTTGGTAGACACGATCCCTGCCCAAGAGGAGCTTACAATCTAGATGGGGAAACACACATTAAAATAAATTACAGACAGGGGAAATGACAGTATAAGACATATGTAACCGCTATGGGGCTGGGGATTGGGGTGAGTATCAAAGTGCTTAAAGGATACAGGTATAAGAGAATAGATAATGTGGAGGGGAGGGTTTAGAGTGGGGAAATGAGGGATTGAATAGGGAAGACCTCTTGGAGGACAAGGGTCAGTTCTATTCACCACCTCATTGTGGAGTAGCCCAAGAATTGCTGAATTCGGTAAATCAGATGAATTAGCTTGGGCATTTCCTGGTCTATTGATGATGTCAAATGCTTTTGTAAGATCAATAAATATGACACAAAACTGTTGTTGTTGCTATCTGCACGATTCCTTTTTCTGTCACGTGGCAGAGATCACATTTGCTATGCAGTGATTTGCTCTGATGCTACATTATGATTCAGGAAGCGCCCAGTTGTCTACATTCCTCCAGCATCTGTTCTACAGGCCCCTGGCTGGATTTTTGTAGACAAGGAGAATCTTCCAGAGGCTTCCCAGTCAGTTCTCTCTCCTTTATTCCTGAAGATGGTGACTATCGTGGTGCTTTTCACATCTTTTGGCATTCCCTCAGTGATTCGTAGGTTGCGTTTTATGTTGGGTTTTACGTTCAGTCCTTGCTGATGGATTTCTGTAGGAAAGCCATCAGATCTGGGTTCTTTTCCATTTCTCAAGGTTTGATCATAGAGGTTAAAATTTGGTGCTATGGTTATATGTCTACATTCTGGACAATTTTCTATGCTTTGGAAGGCCTCCTCAATGGTGGGAGTCTCATTCTGGAGTTCACTGTAGTGTTCTTGCCATGTGTAAGATTTCCTCTTTGTGATGAGGGTGGTTCAATCCACTCTTCTCAGTGGTGCAATAGAAGTAGTATTTATGGGGTCTTGGAGGTTCTCAAATAATGAGTTAAAATCCTTGGTTGATAGCCTATCGCTGGGTCTAAGCATTTTACCCCTGGACATCCTCATCCTCATCAATGGTATTTATTGAGCACTTACTGTGTGCAGAGCACTGTACTAAGCACTTGGGAGAGCTCAATACAACAGAGTTGGCAGACACATTCCCTGTCCACAGCAACTTTACAGTCTAGAGGACACTCTTGTTTTGTAGATGGATCTGAATGTTCTGACAGAGGCTTTTATAGGCTCTGTTTAATTATGTCCATGATGAACTCTGAGACATTCCGGACTCAATTCCTGTTAACTGGCAAGTTATTTTTAAATCTCTGAGTCATTTCCATCAAGCCACCCTTGATGTGTCTCTTTGGTTCATTTACTGCCCTGATGGGTTCCCAAGGTCCTTTCTTCACAGCGAGTTAAAGTAGCTCTCATCCAAACGACCCATGGTTTGCCCAGATCCCAGCTCTGGAGCTGGACTTCTCTACTGGGGTCCGCAACCATGACATTTTGGCCTGTCACCACAGTTTGGGAATCCTGAGAAAGAGGCTCTCCAGCCACTTGGAACTAGGAAATATAAACCCTAAATCCTCCCTTCCTTGGCCCTCACGGTGGGTACGGGGAAAAGAGTCCATTAAGTGCTAATCAAGTCATGTCAATCCCAACAACCACCCTTAGCAAATCTGCAAGTGCACCCATCCTCAGTATTTATTATCAATTTGCAGGCTGATCATCATCATCATCATCAATCATATTTATTGAGCACTTACTGTGTACAGAGCACTGTACTAAGCGCTTGGGAAGTACAAGTTGGCAACATATAGAGACAGTCCCTACCCAACAGTGGGCTCACAGTCTAAAAGGGGGAGACAGAGAACAAAGCCAAACATACTAACAAAATAAAATAAAATAAAATAAATAGATATGTACAAGTAAAATAAATAAATAGATTTATAAATAAATAATAGAATAGATGATGGTACGCAGCAATCTATTCATACCATTTTTGTATGTATTTATTCAGCTAATCAATCTTTGACTACTCATGTTACCACATTCTTGTTCCTCCTCTGGTTACCACTATTTACAAATGATGTGTGTCTCTCTGCCTCCCCCCACTAGATTGTAAACTCCTTGAGGGCAGGGACCGTTATACACTTCCAAGCACTAAGCCCAGTGCTCTACAAATCCGATAGGCACACAATAAACATTATCAATTGATCGATAATCAAATGCAAATTTATCTCCTTTGGCTGAAGAAATGTTTTGGCGGAAAGATACCGCACTGCCGAACTGAGCAAGAATACTGAGAATACAGACAAAGCCTAGTCAAATCAAGGTCAATCAAAACTTATGCTGAGCTCTGGGGAATAATTTAACTAATCCATCAATGGCCATTTTCTATGCTGATTAGTTGAATGGTGAAATTCGGAGCATATAAATTTTAGACTTTCAGAGCATAAATTCATAATGTAAGAAACAGATTTATAACTATTTCGACTCATTTCTCCAACCAAATTCTGTTACAGAGATTCTGGAATCACTGGCTAGGGTTGGGCTTTCTGACTCTCCGGTGAATCCTATTAGTAAGTGCTTTCACAGGAAACCGTATAAATCAATTATAATGTCAAATGCACTTGCATTAATGTTAACTTTAAAGCAAAAAATACTCTCCTAGTGGAAGGAAGGGATAAACTCCTAGGCACAGTTATCTGGCCATTGGATTTCTTTCTTCCAGTACAAGGCATGCATGAATGACTAGAGAAAGTTCTGCTTAACCTACAAGACATGACATAAAACAATTGACGGCTTCCTTGGGATTAGCAGCTGACCTTCTCTGTACCGATACTCATGTTAATCTTAGAGGAAACATGTATTTCTGGCAGAAAGTGCTCAAAGAAAGACTTCATTGGTCCCTACTGATGGCAACAGATGCCTTTTCAACTGCCCTACCTTGCTTGAAGTAGGATTCTTTGGACCTGGGCTAGGACAACAGAAATTTCCAACACAATTAAAGTCTGGATTCTAATCTAAACAAAGTTCCACTTCAAACCTCTCTGCTCTTTAAGTTTAGCCAAGGATGGGAGGGCAAACAATTTTCCCTTCTTTCTTCTTCTTTGACAAGGTATATGCTAAGAAGAGTTGCTCTTCCTTAATTCTATTCCAGTCAATCATTGAGCACTTACTGTATGTGGAGCACAATACCAAGTCTTGAGAGAGTACCACCCAACAATATAACAGATACATTCCCTGCCCACAGTGAGTTTACTGCCTAGAGAGAGAGAGATAGACATTAATATAAGTAAATAAGTTATGGATATGTACACAAGTACTGTGGGGCTGGGGTGAGGTGAATAAAGGGAGCAAGTCAGGGTGATGCAGAAGGGAGTGGGAAATGAGGAAATGAGGGCTCAGTCAGGGAAGACCTTTTAGAGGAGATGAACATTTAATAAGGCTTTGATGGTGGGGCTAGTATATGAAAAAGGAGGGCGTCCAGACCAGAGACAGGACATGGGCAAGAAGTCAGTGGCGACATAGACAAGATCGAGGAACATGAGTAGGTTGGCTATAGAGGAACAAATTGTGCAGGTTAGGTTATAATAGGAGTAATCAGGTGAAGTAGGAGGAGGCAACGTGATTGAGTGCTTTAAAGCCGATGGTAAGGAGTTTCTGTTTGATGCAGAGTGGATCAGCAACCTCTGGAGGTTCTTGAAGAGTGGGGAAACATGAACTGAACATTTTTGTAGAAAAGTGATCTGAACAGCAGAGTGAAGTTTGGACTGGAGTGGGAAGACAGGAGGCAGGAAGAATAACAAGGAGGCTGATAAAATAATCAAGGCGGAGAGGGTAAGTGATTGGATTAACATGATAGTGTGGATGGAAAGGAAAGAGGGGATATTAACAATGATGGCATTTTGTTAAGTGCTTACTATGTATCAAGCACTGTGCTAAGCAATGTTAACAATGTTGTGAAGGTTGAACTGACAGGATTTAGTGATAGATTGAATATGTGGGTTGAATGAGAGAGGGGAATTAAGGATAATGCCAAGATTATGGGCTTCTGAGAAAGGAAGGATGGCGGTGTTGTCTACCGCAATGGGGAAGTCATGGAGCGGACAGGATTTGGGTGGGAAGATAAAGAGTTCTGTTTTGGACAGGCTAAGTTTGAGGTGATGACAGGGCATCCAAGTAGAGTTGTCCTGAAGGCAGGAGGAAATGCAAGACTGCAGAAAGGGAGAGAGATTAGGGCTGGAGATGTAGAGTTGGGAATCATCCACATGGAAGTGGATGTAGCTGGAGAATAGGAGGGGCCCCAGAACTGAATGTTGAGGGTCACGCACAAGTAGGGGGTGGGAGGCAGAGGAAGAGCCCATGAAAGAGACTGAGAATGAACAGCTAGAAGGACAGAAGAAGAACCAGGAGAGGACAGTGTCATGTGAAGGTGAGGTTTGATAATGCTTCCAGGAGAAGGGGGTGGTTGACAGTGTTGAAAGCAGCTGAAAGGTCAAGGAGGATTAGGATAGAAGGAAATCATTGGTAACCTTTGATAGGACAGTATTTGTAGAGAGAAGAGGATGGAAGCCAGGTGGGAGAGGGTCAAGGGCAGAATTGGAGGAGAGGGACTTGAGACAGCTGGTGTAGACAACTCACTCAAGGAGTTTGGAGAGGAATGGTAGGAGAGAGTTGGGGCAATAACTGGAGGGAGCCCATGGGGTCAAGATGGGGGCCATGAGCGTGAGATGGCGATCATGAACGGAAAAAGGTAGGGGGCAATTGTTTTGATAAGATCCGAAGGGATGGGGCTGGATGCACAGGTGGAGGGGGTGGATTTTGAGAAAAGGCAGGAGATCTCCTCTTGAGATACTGCTGGGAAGGATGGGAGAGTTTAAGAAGGGGCAGGAAAAATGAGGGACTGGAGAGGAGCAGGGGAGATTTTAGGAAGATCATTCCTGATAGTTTCAATTTTCTCATATAGTAGGTAGCCAGACCGCATGGAAAGAAAAATGAAAAACAAAACTCTAGTTGTCTCATAGCCCAGGAAATATAAGGTTGATTCAGTTTGACGGCTGGTGGAAGTTTTTCATACAGCTGTTCTTTTCCCTGGAAAATATTTTTCAATCACCAATAATAATAATAATGTTGGTAATTTGTTAAGCGCTTACTATGTGCCAAGCACTGTTCTAAGCACTGGGGTAGATAAAAGGTAATCAGGTTATCCCACGTGGGGCTCACAGTCTTCATCCCCATTTTACAGATGAGGGAACTGAGGCCCAGAAGTTAAGTGACTTGCCCAAGGTCACACAACTGACAAGTGGCGGAGCCGGGATTAGAACCCACAACCTCTGGCTCCCTAGCCCACGCTCTTTCCACTGGGCCACCAAGGAAGCAATATCTTCTTTCTATGTTGAAATTAAGAAATAGAGGTGCCTTACCTCATCAATTTTGTTCTAATTCTTTTGGAATAAGGGAAAGGAGATTTACTTTACATTTGCTCATCTGTTACACCAATTATATCTCCAAATCAACAAACTCTTTCTCCTCATAGAAGGGAGCCTTCATTGTGAATTGCTTCGACCTACAAAACCATTACTTACTAGGAAAATACCGAAGAAAACGTACAAATGCAGAAAAATAATCAGTAAGGAAAACCAGGATTCCTAAAACGGAATGCATTTCCCTCGAGTGACAGAAACCGCTATTCCATCAATTATATTTATTGAGTGCTTGCTCTGCACAGATCACTGCTGGGAAGAGTACACTGAACGGAGCTGGTAGACACATTCCCTGCCCGCACAGAGCTCACAGTCTAGAGGGAGGTGAAAACCACTGAAAGCTTTAGGCAAAGCAAACTATCAAGAACACTGTTTTGAGTTGAAAGTTGGTGGCTGAGAAGCGTAGTAAAGGTGCCCATTGCAAGTATGGCCTAGTGGAAAGAACACAGTCCTGGGAGTTAGAGGACCTGGGTTCTAGGCTCAGCTTTGCCACTTGCCTGTTGTGTGACCTTGGGCAATTCACTTAATTTATCCGTGTCTCAGTTACCTCATCTGGAAAATGGGGATTCAGACCGTGAGCCCCATGTAGGACATGGACTGCGTCTAACCTGATTAGCTCGCATCTACCCGAGCGCCTAGTGTCTGCTACATAGGAAGCACTTAACAAACACCATTAAGAAGTAAAGAAAAAGTATGCTCTGGACCCTTGCCGGTAGTTTAGCTCAAAACACTGGGGCTATTGAAGGACTATTTTCCAGCTACCAGAAAGAGAGTTCCCTTTTCTTGGGGCACTTACCTTCATGAAGGAAGGTCTCACTGGAAGACGAAAATGTGCATCAAGTGAGGGGAAAGAGGTAAGAGACTACAAAGAGGAGAAATGATATTTCCCTGACCCATTTTTCAAATGCTCACTGGAACCTCTCTATCACCACTCTTACCCTGGGCCCAAGAAAACTAAGAGACTTCCACCTGATGTGCGATGCATATTGCACTGCTGCGGGGGTCCCAATCCCCAGATGGCTGTAGACTGGCACAGAAACCAAGGATGAGAGAAGATAAGCCGGAAAAATGCAAAGTTTTCCATTGATTCTACAGCATGAGTAATGCTAATTACAAGCCAGCCACAGAAATGTTGGTAGCTGAGAATTTCTGCAGAAAGGGTCTATTGTCTTTGAATAAAACATTAATTGTTGCTTAAAGGTTGGGCGGCAGAAACAGTCTTTATGCAACTGATTTTCATACTATTTTATAACAACAGCTTTATCTTTTATTTGAAATACAGTCCCAATTAATGGACTCAAAATCCAATTTGAATGCGGTTTTGGCAAGAGTTCTCTACAAAATGGAAAATGCCCCATTAATCTTGCCGAACCTTCTGTAAATACATGTCACCCCACTGCCATGCTGAAAAGCTCCTTGCCAGGAGTGCTTACCCAAACCAGAACCCCAGCCCTGGCACGAAGCTACTCTTTTAGGAAGAGGGATTTAATCATTTGACTTTTTAAGTGCATTTGTGATTCGATTCAGACGTGTAATCAAAGCATGTTTCAGATGGAATTTCCAGTCAGAGGAAAGAGCTGTCTTTATTAAAGTTACAGATGTTTACGACGTGACCGTTACAAAGACTGAGCAGAAGAGATTGCCGGTAATTATTAGACACAAATTCACACCTGTTGTCTGTCAGGTTTCAAACTCCTGAGGTGAGAGACTTAGTCAAGGTAAATAAGAGTGAAGGAGGCTCAGCTGCAAAAAACGAATTTTGTTCTGATCTGGTAATTAACAGGGAGAGGCATCCGAAGTGTTGTGTCTGTGACAGTCACGTCATTTCACGCTAGCAAGGGGCCATTTCCCTACAGCAGCTGTGGACTACTCTAAATCTTTCTGTACAAACAGAGGACTGGGATCAGCTTATCAAGTCACTTTATATTTGTGGTTTGGGCAACTGGAGGCTCCCCCATTTTCCTCTGCAGTAATCTGACACTGTCAAATCAATTAAACGACCTGGTGTCCAGGCCCATTCCAGTATCTTAAGCCTCTGTGTGAGTGCTTAGAACAGTGCTTTGCACATAGTAAGTGCTTAATAAATGCCATTATTATTATTATTGACCCTTCTTCAACATCACCTTTATTAACGGGCCAAACTGACTCATATATTTTAAAGAGCAAGACCAAGGGATTGTGCAATATGGCTGTCCACCTGTGAGTTATATTTGAACTAATGAGAAAGAAAATCATCAGCCTGAGAGCCCACCCAAAGGAAACAATGTTATTAATCATTATAATAATGATGTTGTTGTTTATGAACTGTGGATTTGCCAAGCACGCCGCTGGAAACAAGATAATGAGATTGGACCTAGTCCCTGTCCCAAATGGGGCTTCTGATCAAAGAGCAAGTATTTAATCCTCATTTTACAACTGAGACCCAGAGATGTTTAAGTGACTGTCCCTGCAGGACAATGGTTAAGCTGGAGTTTGAAAAATAATAATATTAATAATGGTATTTATTAAATGCTTTCTACATTCCAAGCACCAGATTAGATACAAGATGATCAGATCAGCTCCATTTCCTGTTCTACAGCCCGTTGTTGGGTAGGGACCGTCTCTATATGTTGCCAACTTGTACTTCCCAGGCGCTTAGTACAGTGCTCTGCACGCAGTATGCGCTCAATAAATACGGTTGAATGAATGAATACAGAGGACTCACAGTCAAAAAGAATGGAGAATGGGGGTTTTATGCCCAATTTATAGATGAGGAAACTGAGGGACGATGAAGCTAAGGGTATTCCCCAAGTGACTTTTGTGGCAGACCGCAGCGGGGCTGTGATCAGAATCTGCAGATGCTCCCCAAGGACAGCTGAACAGATGGCGGGCTTTGAAGCTGACCCCCTACAACATGGACATGTGTTATGCTCCAAAAGGCAGCCCCATCTAGCAGTTAGCAGGAAGGGGACAACCAGTCCAGCAGGTTCAAAGGAGCAGAGCGGGTGACCGTCTCCTGTGCAGCTCAGTAAACCTGCCAGGCCCAGAGGAAAGGGCTGCAGAGGGGCCGCAGGTAGCCCCCAACCCCCTCTCCCTGGGGAAGAGCAGCGGAGCTCCACATGCCTCTCTTGAAGTCAAACGTCTTGACGTACAACCACTTAGTGGGACCTTAATGAGAGAACGGACATTTCAGGAAGAGGGCTGAGATTTCTGGGCCCTGGCAGAAACACACTGTGAAACCGCCAGGGACCCTAATGTGGACGGTGAGGAATGCACTCCACTGAACCCAACCACAAGAAATGTCCTTAAGCGGTCGACAAAACGGCTTTTCTTTCCAGATCGTGAAGAATTACGCACAGGCAGGGTCCTGCATCACGGAGCTGGATAAAAAAAATAAATAAAGGGGGGTAAAACAAGACGGAGAAAAATCAGAAAATGGAGCCACCGTTTCCCTTACCATAAACTTCTGCTGAATAGGCTCTTGGGAAATCGTGACAGCAGCAGCCCAGCCACACAAGGACAGGCAGGTGCTGTTCACAGCCACTCTGGGCAATCATAAATCAGTCCTTTTTAGATGCTACGAGTTTAATGTACAGCTGAAGTACATCGGCAAGGAGAGAAATCCAATATCCTCCAAGATTATTTATGACAAAGCACACCTAACCGAGGTCCAATTTGTTTGTGGAATTGCAGGCATGCCATCTCAACTAAACAATGAATGAATCTACCTTCAGAGTCCCGGTTCGGGACGTAAAAGAAAGCAGCAGGGAGAGCGGCATCCCTGAAGAGACGACACTTCATTTACAGCCAAATCTAGAGTCCGCTGAAAGGTGCGACTGGTATAGTCGTCCTCTGGATGGTGAGGAATCGCTGCTATGTGGCAAACCACAGTTCACCCACCTGCCTCTCCTGGGTACTTTCGGCATTAACTGTGCTTCACTGAGTGCACAGGCCTCGTTACAAAAGTTAAGGGAATCTCCACAGTCCCTGCTTTTGTCCCGAACCATGTTCCACTCCACCGCGCTGTTGGGCATGAACTGAAACTGGGCCTTCTCGGAATAAAGTGCTGTGGAGGTAAAGTGATCAGCGGTGCAGCCAATCCAAATAGAGAGGGATTTATGATCGTAAAGGGATTTATGATTGTGAACAGCACTCTGGACTCTCCCCGAGGGTCAAATCTCCACTCCGTCAGGGAAAATTAGTAAAAGAGAAACCACATTTTCGTTTGAAAATGGCCCAATAATGTTACAATCGAGAACTGGGAAATGGTCTCACTCTGCAGCATGGCCTATGGAAAAGAGCATAGGCCTGGGAATCGGAGGGCCCGGGTTCTAATTCCCTGCTCTGCAACTTGCATATTAACGCAACGATTCTAAAATGATCTCCCCAAGGGCAGAGCTGTGGGGAGCTCATTTCCTATTTAATGATTGTCAGAGTTTTACCAATCCTATGAGTCATTCAAAAACGACACCACAATAGCCTTATATACCTTCTGGATGGCCGGGAGACCTGGCCCTGCCTCGGATGCCACATGTGGCTGCTGGCATGGTCCTAAGAATGTCATTTATGCAAAATACTTAAGAGCAGCTTGCAAAGGCAGGATCCCAGTAGTGAGGTCTAGTTAGGATACAGGCACTGAAGCAATGTTCATCCCATCTCACCTTCCCTGAGTAGGATACGTGAGGAGAATGGACAGGATACCTGAATGGCTGCTTTATGGTGAGCTGAAATGGGGTCATCGCGGAAAAGATGAACAGAAGAAATGCTTTAAAGACACAATGAAGCAAAACCTGAAGCAATGAGGCAGAGCCACGGGCAGCTGGGAGACGGCAGTATATGACAGGTCTGCCTGGTGGGCAGCAAAGAAGAAAAGGGGCAACTGTTTCAGAGGCGAGGCTTTGGGAAGAAAGTGATGCCAAGATAAAGAAACAAAAGCAGTAAAAGGAACAAATGCGAAAATGCAGCAAGGGCCAACTTTACTTGTAAAAGGAATTGTCAGTAACACACGGTCCTTATCATCACACTGACAGCAAACCCAAAAGACGGCTACAAATATTGATTCAGAAACACTAAAGGCAGGTGAATTTAGTCCTGGGGCCAACCACCTTCACACTGGAGGATTTTCTAAACCCTGAAACTGCTGAAGAATCTGGCTAACAAATTTAGTAGAGGGCTCTGTACACAGTAAGCGCTCAATAAATACGATTGAATGAATGAATTTATCAGGAAACAGGATTTCTAACCCAAGGCTTCTTTTAAATAGAAACCCAGAAGAGCTGCCTTGAAGTTTTGGAATTTGAAGTCTTTTGTGTGGAATGATTTCTTTCCAAATCTGCTCCACCAAAAAAAGGTTCAATGGTGCAAATAAAATGCACCTATGATAATAACAATGATAATGGGAGTGGTATTTGTTCAGTGCTTACTATGTGCCAAACATTGTACTAAGCAGTGGGATA
This sequence comes from Tachyglossus aculeatus, assembly GCF_015852505.1. Lineage (NCBI taxonomy): Eukaryota > Metazoa > Chordata > Mammalia > Monotremata > Tachyglossidae > Tachyglossus > Tachyglossus aculeatus. The sequence continues at coordinate 30,767,646 of NC_052075.1, read as the reverse complement.
GACACAAAATAATCAGGTTGGTCAAATACCTTAGTCCTCAATGGGCTCACGGTCTATGTAGGAGGGAAAATGGGTATTTGGTCCCTATTTTACAGATGAGGAAACCAAAGCCTAGATATGTTCCATGGCTTACCCAAGGTCACACAGCAGACAAGTGGTAGAGTATGGATTAGAACCCAGGTCCTCTGACTCACAGACGCATGCTCCTTTCACTAGATCATCCTGATCTCTCTAACCACCTTGGCTACAGCCAACCTGTTAACTACTGACCCCCGTCTCCACTCTGCTGACTCGATGGTCAGTCATTCAGTGGTAATTATTGAGTGCTTACTGTTGGCAGAGCACTGTACTAAGTGCTTTGGAGAGTACAATACGACAGAGTTGGTAGACATGTCACCCGCCTAGAAGGAGTTTACAGTGTAGAGGGGGAGGCAGATGCTAATATAAATCAATAAATTGTACATATGTACATAAGTGCTATGGGGCTGAAGGTGGGGTAAATATCAAATGAAATCCTCCCAGTGAAAAGAGAGATTGCTTGGGGAGGGACCCATCATCATCATCAATCGTATTTATTGAGCGCTTACTGTGTGCAGAGCACTGTACTAAGCGCTTGGGAAGTACAAATTGGCAACATATAGAGACAGTCCCTACCCAACAGTGGGCTCACAGTCTAAAAGACTGCATCTAAAGGTTTAAAACAACACTCCACTGCTTTTCCCCTCCTACCTCACTTCACTTCTCTCCTTCTACAACCCAGCCTGCACACTCTGGTGCTAACCTTCTCACTGTGCCTCGATATCCCCTGTCTCACCCCTGACCCCTAGCCCACATCCTGCCCCTGGCCTGGAACGCCATTCCTCCTCAAATCCAACAGACAATTACTCTCCCACCTTTCCAAGCCTTATTGAAGGCACATCTCCTCTGAGAGGCCTTTCCAGACTAAGCCCCCTCTTTCCTCATCTCCCACTCCCTCCTGCATCGCCCGATTTGCTCCCCATTCCCAGCCCCTCAGCACATATATATATATATATATATGTAATTTATTTATCAGTATTCACGTCCATCTCCCCACCTCTAAATTGTAAGCTCATTATGGGCAGAGAATGTGTCTGTTTACTATTGAATTGTACTCTCCCAAGTGTACAGTGCTCCACACACGGTGAGCGCTCAATAGATATGACTGAATGAATGTATAGGTTCTTGAGATTATGTTTGCCATTCACAAAGCAATCAATCAATCAATCAATCGTATTTATTGAGCGCTTACTATGTGCAGAGCACTGTACTAAGCGCTTGGGAAGTACAAGTCGGCAACACATAGAGACAAAGCACATCTCCTCCAAGAGGCCTTTGCTAACTAAGCCTTCATTATGTCTTCTTTCCCTTCCTTCTGTGTCACCCTTTCACTTGCATCCTCCCTCAACCCCACAACATTTATGCACATATACATTATTTATTTATATTAATGTCTGTCTCCCCCTCTAAACTGTAAGCTGCTTGTGGGCAGGGACCATTTCTACCAACTCTGTTATACTGTACTCTCCCCAACACTTAGTACAGTTCTCTGCACACAGTAAGCACCCAATAAATATGATTGATTGATTCACAATCACCTATCTGGTACTGGGCAAGCATGAATACTACAAAACTCTTAAGCCACATCTTCTTGCAAACCTACCCCCATCTTTGAAACAGATGAGGGGAGCGTGAACAGACCCACATCATCCTATTTTAGGAGGAGAAAGAGCACGAAGAAAAAGAGCACGATTTATTGGAGATCAGCAGGAAGAAGAAGTATGAGAAACGTGGTCAAAAATTCCTGGGTTAGCATGCCAGTGAAAAGGAGTGTTGATAGAAAACAGGAAACTTGCCATGTCTCAGTAGTTAAAGCTTTCTCATTCTGTATATCTTGTGTCAGCAGCTGAAAGCAGCCTGCAAGGGGCCTCCAAGCTGTAGGTTGTAAAATGGAAGGGAAAGCTCTCTATCCAAGCAGAGGCTTCCATCTGCATGAAATAATATTTCCAATGCTATTATTAATAATAATAATAGTACTCATTAAGCGCTTACTATGTGCCAAGCTCTGTTCTTAGCCCTGGGGTAGATACAAGGTAATCAGGTTGTCCCATGTGGGGCTCACAGTCTTAATCCCCATTTTACAGATGAGGTAACGGAGTCACAGAGAAGTGAAGTAAGTGACTTGCCCAAGGTCACCAGCTGACAGGTGGCGGAACTGGGATTAGAACCCACAACTTCTGACTCTCAAGCCCGTGCTCTTTCCACTAAGCCATGCTGTTCTCAGCCTGTAACAATCCACGTCTAATGCAGCACACCAAACACGTTAATAACTGGTGGCCAGGTTGCTTTAAAAAGGATTTAGAAAACTGAGCCTTCATATCCAATAGACACCATACTCCCGTTTAATATTCACCCCACCCTCAGCCCCATGGCACTTATGCACATATCCGCAGTTAATTTTAATGTCGGCCTCCCCCTCTAGACTGTAAGCTCCTTGTGGGCAGGGATGGGGTCTATCGACTCTGTCGTATTGGACTCCCTCAGATGCTTAGAATGCTGCTCTGCACCCAGTAAACATCATTGGTTTGGATGGCATCTGTTTACCATAATAATAATAATGATTTATTCATTCAATCACATTTTTGAGCACTTACTGTGTGCAGAGCACTGTAATAATAATGATAGCATTTATTAAGCACTTACTACGTGCAAAGCACTGTTCTAAGCGCTGGGGAGGTCACAAGGTAATGAGGTTGTCCCACAGGGGGCTCACAGTCTTAACCCCCATTTTCCAGATGAGGGAACTGAGGCCCAGAGAAGTGAAGTGACTTGCCCAAAGTCACACAGCTAAGTGGCGGAGCCGGGATTTGAACCCCTGACCTCTGACTCCAAAGCCCGTGCTCTTTCCACTGAGCCACGCTGCTTCTCTTAGTGCTTATAGTAATAATGGCATTTATTAAGTGCTTACTATGTGCAAAGCACTGTTCTAAGTGCTGGGGAGGTTACAAGGTGATCAGGTTGTCCCACAGGGGGCTCACAGTTTTAATCCCCATTTTCCAGATGAGGGAACTGAGGCCCAGAGAAGTGAAGCAACTCCCGCCAAAGCTGATTTCGGTCTTCGTGGCCTGCTGCTGCCTCTATTCCGCAGGCACCGGGCCGCCTTGCTTAGGAAGTGGGGAGGAGAATCATTAAACCTACTGGCCCGCCATCTCAACTATGCGTGGCTCAGTGAAAACAGCCTGGCCTTGGGAGTCAGGGGTCGTGGGTTCTAATACCGACTTTGGGCAAGTCACTTCACTTCTCTTTGCCTCAGTTACCTCATCTGGAAAATGGGGTTACGACTGTGAGCTCCATGTGGGACAACCTGATCACCTTGTATCCCCCCAGCGCTTAGAACAGTGCTTTGCACACAGTAAGCGCTTAACAAATACCATCATTATTATTATTATTATTATTATTATTATTATTATTATTATTATTATTATTATTATTATTATTATTATTATGCTGTCGCCGACACACCACACACATCCTGCCCCTGGCCTGGAATGCCCTCACACAGAAGCAGCGTGGCTTAGTGGAAAGAGCCCGGGCTTGGGAGTCAGAGGTTGTGGGTTCTAATCCCGTCTCCGCCACTTGTCAGCTGTGTGACTTTGGGCAAGTCACTTCACTTCTCTTTGCCTCAGTTACCTCATCTGTATGGGGATTAAGACTGTGAGCCCCACATGGGACAACTGGATGACCTTGTATCTACCCCAGTGCTTAGAACACTGCTTAGGCACATAGTAAGTGTTGAACAAATACCACCATTATAATTATTATATCTGACAGACAATCTCTCTCCCCACTATCAAAGGCTCATCAAAATCACATCTTCTCCAAGAGACCTTCTCCAACTAAATCCTCATTTCCTCTTCTCTCACTCTCTTCTATGTCACCCTTGCACTTGGAGTTGCACCCTTTAGTCACCCACCCTCAGTCCCAATCAATTAAGCGCTTAGTACAGTGCTCTGCACACAATAAGCGCTCAATAAATATAATTGAATGAATTAATCAGTAGTACTGATGAAGCACTTACTATGAGCAGAGCTCTGTACTAAGCAGTCGGGAGAGTGCAATATAACAGAGTTGGTAGACACATTCTCTGCCCACAGCAAGCTTGCAGTCTAGGGGGAGTTTACAGTGTACGATTTACAGCATCACAGTACTTATGTACATACACATAATTCATTTATCTATCGATTTATTTATATTAATGTCCGTCTCTCCCCCTAAGCTGTAAGCTTGTCGTGGCAGGGAATGTGTCTCCCAACTCTATTTTATGGTATCCTCCCAACATCTTACTATGGTGTTCTGAACACAGTGAGTGCTCAGTAAATAGCACTGATTGATTAAGCTCACATTAACACTAAACCAGTCAGAGAAAGAGGTGAGATCACAATTCGGGGAAGCATCATGTGAGCGCTCCAGAGGAAAAAACAATTACAGGTTTAATAAAAAGAATCCATTAAGCAAGAATTTAGTTCTTGTATTAGAGAACCTTATCCTCCATTATCAAAGGTATTGAATGCTTACTGTGTCCAGAACACTAAACTATGAGCATGGGAAAGAACAAGAGTTGGTATAAGCAATCGCTGCCCACAAGGAGCTTACATTCTACAGGGGAAGACAAACATTAGAAAAAATTACAGATGGGAGAAAGAGTAGAGTATAAGAATAGATGCGCAAGTGCTGTGGGGCTGGGGTGAATATCAAAGCACTTAAGGGGTATGCAGCCAACTGCATAATAATAATAATAATAATAATTTTGGTACTTGTTAAGCGCTTACTATGTGCCAAGCACTGTTCTAAGTGCTGGGGAGGATACAAGGTGATCAGGTTGTCCCAGGTGGGGCTCACAATCAATCCCCATTTTCCAGATGAGGTAACTGAGGCCCAGAGAAGTGAAGTGACATGTCCAAAGTCACACAGCTGACAAGCAGCGGGGCCAGGATTTGAACCCAAAGCCCGGGCTCTTTCCACTGAGCCACGCTGCTTCCCCCATGCAGCATAGGCAATGCAGAGAGGAAGGGCGGATAGGGGAAATGAGTGTTTAGCCAGGGAAGACCTCTTGAAGGAGACGTGATTTTAGGAGGGTTTTGAGATTGATGGATTATTCCAATAGACAAAAGACCAAACTCAGAGACAGCCATTCAGGGAGGTCTTCTCCATTCCCCCCGACCCGGCTACAGCACTGCATCCTCGGGAAGAGCATCAGGTTTTTATTTATTTAAGCTAAATCAATCAATCATATTTATTGAGCGCTTATTGTGTGCAGAGCACTGTACTAAGCGCTTGGGAAGTACAAGCTAAACAGGGGCTGGGTCCGTAGCTTTCAACCTGCTGAGACAAAGCACTCATTTTAGGCATTACTGCCTCCAAGTGTCACTGTGTTTTCTCATTTATGTACAGTTTTCCCTCTTCCTTCAAAATGGTAAATGTTAGCTGCCTGATGCAAGGAGGGAGGGTCCTGATACAAGTAGGAGGGTCCCAGATTTGTGTGTTGTAGGACAGATTCCTATTGCTATGGGTATAGTCTTGGGTTCTAATCCCGGCATCACCGCTTGACTGCTGTGTGACCTTGGGCAAATCACTTAACTTCTCCGGGCCTCATTTACCTCATCTGGAAAATGGGGATTAAGACTGTGAGCCCCACGTGGGGCAATCTGACTATCTTGTATCTACCCAAGCACTTAGAACAGTGCTTGGCACACTTAGTAAGCGCCTTCTAGACTGTGAGCCCGCTGTTGGGTAGGGGCCGTCTCTATATAATAATAATGATGGCATTTGTTAAGCGCTTACTATGCGCGATGCACTGTTCTAAGCGCCGGGGGGGGGATACAAGGTGATCAGGTTGTCCCACGGGGGGGCTAACAGTATCCCCATTTTACAGATGAGGTAACTGAGGCACAGAGAAGTTAAGTGGCTTGCCCAAGGTCACACAGCTGACAAGTGGCGGAGCTGGGATTCGAACCCATGACCTCCGACTCCCAAGCCGGTGCTCTTTCCACTGAGCCATGCTGCTTCTCTGTATGTTGCCGACTTGTACTTCCCAAGGGCTTAGTACAGTACTCTGCACACAGTAAGTGCTCAATAAATATGATTGAATGAATGAATGAACAAATACAATTATTATTATTATTATTATTATTATTATTATTATTATTATTATTATTATTATTATTATTATCCACAGTCCTGACTGAAGAATGCTCTCGCTCTCCAACTCTGCCCATCATTCTGTTTCATCTTTTCTGTCTTTACAACTCCCTCCTATCCCGCTTTGAGCCACTAAAATATGGTCTCCTTACGCAGCACTCACATTCATTCATCCTAGGCCCAGAGCAGAAATAGCTATTAATGGCTTACGGTCAGGCGGCCCCTCCAACTGCCATAGAATAAAGTCACAGTTTAAAGAGTTCCCCCAGTACTAAAAGACGGAGTATTAGTAGAATTTATTAAGCACTTACTGTGTGCAGAGCACTGTGCTAACTGTGGGAGAAAATACACAGCTGGTTCCTGTCCCTTGGGGGAGGGTATCAATCCAACTTGTACTTCCCAAGCGCTTAGTACAGTGCTCTCACACAGTAAGCACTCAATAAATAAGATTGAATGAATGAATAATCTAAGAGTTTAAGTGGGGAGAAGGGATTGGAGACAAGCACATCCACCGTGATAATATATTCAAACACAACACAAACAAATACACAAATACAAATACCCCTGTTCAAAGTTTCCCAAATGCAAGCTTAGAAGGGACCCACTGACAACAGCATCAGCCATTATACTGCCGATCAACAAGCCTAGAGTCCACATGAAAATGGCCGTACGATGTTTATTTTTAGAACGAATTCCAACATGCAAAAATGACAAAACAAGGCTAATGGAAAATATATTGCTAATAGGCAAGAAAACTAGACAACACAGATCCATTTATTATTGCATTAGAGTTTCCATACATCATATATCAAAAAGAATAATAATGACCGCTAAACTGTTGGGAAATGTTATATACCGTCACGGAACTGCTGAAAAATAATTATCTCTAATCACTGTGATAGAGCAGTTTTAGCACTTAGAGCTCTATTGCTCCCAGGTTGTGAGGTAAAGAGGGAATTGGGGAATGGGATGGGTGACTGCTTGACTCTATATAGGGAGCATTCATTCATTCATTCATCCAATCGCATTTATTGAGCGCTTACTGTGTGCAGAGCACTGTACTAAGTGCTTGGGAAGTACAAGTTGGCAACATATAGAGACGGTCCCTACCCAACAGTGGGCTCACAACTTGACTCTGTGGCTCACTGTGGCACAAGAACCAGGCACACCTCTCTACATCCCTGATGCCACCCAGTGCGGAGAAGCAGCGTGGCTCAGTGGAAAGAGCCCGGGCTTTGGAGTCAGAGGTCACGGGTTCAAATCCGGGCTCCACCACTTGTCAGCTGTGCGACTTTGGGCAAGTCACTTCACTTCTCTGAGCCTCAGTTCCCTCATCTGTAAAATGGGGATGATGACTGTGAACAGCCCGCCGTGGGACAACCTGATCACCTTGTAACCTCCCTAGCGCTTAGAACAGTGCTTTGCACATAGTAAGTGCTTAATAAATGCTATCATTATTATTATTATTATTATTCCTAACAGAAACACTGCCTCTGGCTCAACAGTTCCCCTCGCCGGAGGGTTTGCCTACAATAAGCAGTGTGCCTTTGGAGGTTGAGGAGTATTGCTGGAGGTGGACAGAGCCCCGACACCTACTGAGAACTCAAGATAGCAATAAACTAGAAGGGGAGACCATTTCTCTGAATGGAACATGAATAGGGGCAGGTTCTCCAATCCCTGCGAGGCCGGAGGCATCCCCAAGACACCGGTCGGGTGGTGGGACCAACCAAAGACCCAATCAAGCCACTGCCCCGAATCAGCGGGGGCCCAGGGTACGCTCCACCGTGAGCGTTTCAGCAGAATCGGTCGGGAGCCCAGCAAGAACTCTTCCCGAAGTGGTCCAGGGAGGTAGCCGGGCCACCAGGAGTCTCAACCAGAATAGACCGACCTGAAGCCAAAATTCATAAGCAACCACAGAAGTGACGGCTGAATTCTGTCCACCCTCCCATCAATCAATCAATCAATCAATCAATCGTATTTATTGAGCGCTTACTGTGTGCAGAGCACTGTACTAAGTGCTTGGGAAGTACAAGCTGGCAACATATAGAGACAGTCCCTACCCAACAGTGGGCTCACAGTCTAAAAGGGGGAGACAGAGAACAAAACCAAACATACTAACAAAATAAAATAAATAGAATAGATATGTACAAATAGAATAGATATGTACAAATAGAATAGATATATACGAATAGAATAGAATAGAATAGAATAGAATAGAATAGAATAGAATATGTACAAATAGAATAGATATGAACTCCCATGACCCTGGAGTTCAGATTTGGAGCCTGTGTGACCCAACCCATCCCCATAAACAGGCTGACAAGATCAAACCAGAGCTCAGACAGAATGTGTCCTGCCAAGCAGCCAGCATTCAGAAAGTTTTCCCCTTTTTTCCGGTGAGGACCAGAGGCCTGTCAACTCTAGAAACACCGGCCTCTAGAATGGGCCGATCTTCCTAGAATACCTGCCCCTCAAGTTAGGTCGAGACCCTAACTTGGAGGACAACAGGGCATCCGCCACGGGTGCCTTTTATGAAAACAAGAAAAAGTCTCCTTTGAAAAATTAAGACGAATGAATGCTGCAGGTCGTCGTCTTACTTTATGCTACCAAATGCTTAAAGTTAATTGAACACTTAATATAGTTTTATGATTTCTATAGGATTTTCTAATAAAGATGATGGATTCTATCGCCTGCAAGCACATATGGCAGGTTTATGTCCCATTAGTGTATATAATAAACATTGCAGAGCAGGGAAGGAGTCTCTCTTCACAGCGAGAAGAGGAGAGCGAGGGAGAAGGACAGATGTAGTTATCAAACAAGAAGCCAGACCTTCTGCTGTTCACAAGCTGGCCTTATATTAGTGCATGATGAAAAGTACGATCATGGGGGCCCATCTATCTTGGACTGGGTCTTTCAAGGCTTTTAGGAAGGAAGGGGGAAATGCTTGCCCACAGCTGGGCTTCCAGCCTAAGCAGTAACATGAGAAATGAGGAGATGCCCCTCCCAGATCTACCCTCCCACTGAAGGACTTGGCAGTCTCTGAGGGGAGGGGGTGAAAGGCCTTCTCCATAGGTCTGAAGAGGCAGGATGGATGCCCATCTCCGATGGTCAACAACTGTGTGAAACCCTGCAGATTGCCAGGCATGACCAGGCCCCTAACTGCTGGCTAGGAGGACTCACCTGCCAAGAAGACTTTGAACCTACAGGCATCTCTGACCTGTCCTGGTTGCTTCCTCCACGCCAACAGCCACTACAGTTTTGTCTCTTTTAACCTGCACCATAGTGATGGCTTGCTGCAATGGTAACCAACAGTTCGTTGTCATTAAACACGGCCTAAGACTGGGTTTCACCATCTTTGCACCATTTATTCTGCTCTCCTCATTAATTCCCCTATGCCAGTTGCTTGGGTATCTTGCTTTCGTCCATTTTCCTCAACATGTCCTTGGTCAGCGGGAACTGTGTTGCTGTGAGCATTGCTTCGGTGGGTTTCATGACCTCACTGAAGGTAATCTTGCCCGGCTATTTGTCACTGAATAGAAAAACTGCTGGCGAAACTGCAGTGTATCTTGGTCTCTCAACCGGCCATCGAGTTCAATTCCCCACTGTTATCGCATTCTGTCTTGCTGTCCAATCAAAGTCACGTTAACCTTTCTGATACTGCTTTCGACCACTCTGTCTACCTTGCTTTGCTCGACAATGGACTGCTTAGACTGCAGAATTTGATGGTGATGTGAAGGATTTCCTGGGTATGGATTGGTATATAACAAGAATTCCATACGCATTTAACCAGATTAACAACTAGGCATCTGACACCACAGGGTGAGCCTCTATAGCTTAACATTTGTCTCCCCAACTAGATTGGGAGATCCACAAGGGCCGGGATCATGTTCACTTACTCTATTGTACTCTCCCAAGCGCTTAGTACCAGGCTCTGCTTACAGTAAGACCTCAAAAAAAACAACTGATTGATTATTTTATAGGCTATATGATAGAAATGTACAGTGGCACAGCTTCTGCCCTTTCCAGAGAGGCTTTTAGGAAGAGGTGTGATTTCAATGAATTTTGAAGAATGGACCGGTCAAGATGAGCCGGCAGTGAGCCGATCGAAGAATCCATCTAGGCTAAAGTTCAGAATCGAGTGGAGGGACCCAAATGGGTCTCTGACTAGGGCTTTTTTATGGCATTTATTAAGTGCTTACTATGTGCCAAGCACTGTTCTAAGCGCTGGGGAGGTTACAAGGTGATCAGGTTGTCCCATGGGGAGCTCACAGTCTTAATCCCCATTTTTTTTTACAGATGAGGTAACTGAGGCACAGTGACTTGCCCAAAGTCACACAGCAGACAACTGGTGGAGCCGGAATTCGAACCCCTGACCTCTGACTCCAAAGCCCGGGCTCTTTCCACTGAGCCACGCTGCTTCTCATTGAGGGTTGAGGGTGCAGGCTGAACACAGGGGAAGTCCGAGATGCCATCCCCCTGATAAATAGGTTGGGCCCAGGAGGCAGTGAGTCCGGACCCCCAACAGTCAGAGAAGGCTGGGAGAGGGCTGAGAAGGGGCTGACACCCCAGGAAGAATGAAAGTAATCAGAATGAGGAGAGGCTGAAAGGAGACGGGCAGCCCAAAAGAGAGTAGTAATCCAGGAAAGATCAACTCTGGGTTCTACTCTATCGCTTTGGAAGCTCTCAGCTCTCATCTCTCCAATCTGATCCTTGTTAAGGATCACCCTGGGCTGTATAGGGGTGTCAATGTCACCACATCCACTGACACCATAATAATAATAATAATAATAATTGCATTTGTTCAGCGCTTACTATGTGCAAAAAACTATTCTAAGTGCTGGGGGGGGATACAAGCTGATCAGGTTGTCTCACATGAGGCTCACAGTCTTAATCCCCATTTTCCAGATGAGGTAACCGAGGCCCAGAGAAGTGAAGTGACTTGCCCAAAGTCACGCAGCTGACAATTGGCAGAGCCGGGATTTGAACCCAAGACCTTTGACTCCAGAGCCCGTGCTCTTTCCACTGAGCCACCGTGCCCCGGTTTGACACATTGGTGGTGATGTGCCCTGGATGTGCCAATGTCGCCGTGCCTTGGTTTCACACACAGTGCTGGTAATGTGCCATGAAGTGCCAATGTTATCATGCCCTGGTCACACATGTTGGTGGAGATGTGCTCACTGTCACAGGGCTTTTATAGAATAGCCTGTGCAATGTCCCCTGGGCAGAGTAGAGTCCTAGCTGGGGAGGGTCAGGGGGCTCCAGGGGATCATTTATCTCTGCAGCCAATCAACCAATCAATCAATCAATGGTAGTTATTAATTTATTAAGTGCTTACCGCGTGCAGATAACTACACTGACATTTGGGAGTAGGTTATAGATGAACCCTGCCCACAAGAGGCTTGCAAACTAAAGCCAAACTTGGTACTCATCAAACAACAAACACTCATTGCTTTAAGGAAAACAATGAAATGCCAAAGGTGCACAGTAATAATAATAATAATGGCATTTATTAAGCACTTACTATGCGCAAAGCACTGTTTTAAGCGCTGGGGAGGTAACAAGGTGATCAGGTTGTCCCACGGGGATCACCCTGGGCTGTATAGGGGTGTCAATGTCACCATATCCACTGACACCATAATAATAATAATCGCATTTGTTAAGCGCTTACTATGTGCAAAGCACTGTTCTAAGCGCTGGGGAGGTAACAAGGTGATCAGGTTGTCCCACAGAGGGCTCACAGCCTTAATCCCCATTTTACAGATGAGGTAACTGAGGCACAGAGAAGTAGGGTGACTTGCCCAAAGTCACGTAGCTGACAATTGGCAGAGCCGGGATTTGAACCCATGACCTCTGACTTCAAAGCCCGGGGTCTTTCCACTGAGCCACGCTGTTTCTCTTAACAAGAGAACGAACTGGGGAAAATGGTTCACCAATCCTCCTTGGAAACACAGTCTTCTAGACTGTGAGCCCGTTGTTGGGTAGGGATTGTCTCTATTCGTTGCTGAATTGTACTTTCCAAGCGCTTAGTACAGTGCTCTGCACACTGTAAGAGCTCAATAAATATGACTGAATGAATGAATGAAACCCAGAACGCAGAAAACAGCGTGGCAAAATGGATAGAGCATGGGCCTGGGATTCAGAAGATCATGGGTCCTAATACTGGCTCTGCCACTTGTCCGCTGGATGACCCTGGGCAAAACACTTTACTTCTCTGGGCCTCAGTTTCTTCATCTGTAAAATGGGGGTTGAGACTGTGAGCCCCGCACGGGACAGGGACTGTGTCCAACCGGATTTGCTGGTATCCACCCAATTGCTCAGTACAGTGCCTGGCACATAGTAAGTGCTTAATATCATAATTATTATTATGATCGTTAGAAAGCATTTTGTACCCCTCAGAGGACAAATCAATCAATCAATCAACCAATCAATCGTATTTATTGAGCGCTTACTGTGTGCAGAGCACTGTACTAAGCGCTTGGGAAGTACAAGTTGGCAACATATAGAGACAGTCCCTACCCAACAGTGGGCTCACAGTCTAAAAGGAGGAGACAGAACAAAACCAAACATACTAACAAAATAAAATAAATAGAATAGATATGTACAGGTAAAATAAATAAGTAGAGTAATAAATAAGTACAAACATATATACAGGTGCCGTGGGGAAGGGAAGGAGGTAAGATGGGGGGATGGAGAGGGGGACGAGGGCCAAAGAGCCCAGCTATGGGACAAGACACAGCTATGCAGTTACAAATATTACTAATGCTTCCTTTTTCCTGTTCATACAGTCACGTTGCCATAATCTCCCCATCAGGCTCTGCAATGCGGATTGGAAAGACACATTAAAATGCTATTTCACAGATGACAAAATCCTTTTAAAAAGAATATTCCACAAACAAATGATTTTGTTCAAAGGAAATTTTATTAATCCCCATTGAAGACTGTCAGCATCCACAGAACCCAGATGATTCGATAATTGACGGAGCTAATGTATGAGTTTTATGACAAAACCAACCTGAGGACTAGCTTTTGGTGGGCAGAAACCTCCGCTTTGAGTCTCTGATAGCTTGGGAACAAACGCTATATGGCGATGATGATGATACTCTTGGTGAAGACAATGACGAGGAGCGCATCAGTTCACCTAGAGCATCAGGGTGCCACTTTTGAAGAACCACAGGTGACAACATCTGGGTGTCATCGGAAACGGGCCTTGCATCACATCACTTTCTATCCAGACAGACTCGTGTTGTAGAAAGACACTGCCTAATAACTCTCTGCCACCGTTCTAGCCAAATTAAGTAGTGAAACACAAGCTACAGGAGAACTGGAGGAACATGGAGCTGGTCTTTGAGTGAATCCACAGAGATGCCAGGGATGAGGATGGCTGTTTTGTGGCAGGATGGATGAGCAAACGTCCACAGACGGAATGAATCTGCGGCCTCTGCTCAGCGCCAAACTGGAGAAAGGGCGCCGGGCCCACCATCATTCAAACCACGCAATGCCGTGGTCCTCGCTTTTTCATTTGACTTGTCAAAGCAGTGGCGATCCTTCAACTTGACTGTGCCGTTCCCTGAGCACTTCCTGCTTAATAGATCAAATGAATTGCTGGGCCCAACTGCATACTGAATATTAAGTCTGCCTCCTTCCCTGAGCCTAATCACCCAGAGGGTCCCCTGATTGCTGACACCTGAATTGTTTCCCAGGCAATGGGCTGGGTGTATAATGATCAGTCTGTTACTACCCAATTGGCTGGCCATCCCGGTTTAAAACTCAGAAAAGTACAATCGGGCCCCGTGCCCTAGCTCCCAGCTCTGGCCCAACTGGAAATGAGGTTTATAGATTCATCAGTCCCAGCTGGTTGCATGACTGCCATCTCCCCTTCCATCAAAAGTGTGACCAAGAAGGGTGACTAAAGCTCTGACCTCTCCCTAGGAGCTGACTGCTAACTCCCCATCCCCCTCCACCCCCTCATCTCCTCAAGTGACACCCAAACAGCTCATCATCAATCGATTAATGCTATATTTTGATGGCTTTCATGTGGTTCAGGAAGCTGAGCACTAGCGCCCCGGGATCTGGGGAGCTGGAGAAGTGTGGGCTACTCTAAGTCACACAGTGAGTGGTCCCAAAGGACTTCCCATGGCTGTAAGGGCTCTGGAGAAGGGGGCAGCCACCTGGGACTCTCACCCTCCGGGGCAGATCCCTGCCTCATCCCCATCTTAAGGGGAGGGGCTGGCCGTGGGATGCATCCCACATGGTTGGAGGGGGCGGTGTCCGAGCAAGGGACCTTTCCTAAGGGAAAGGCAGCAAGAAACACATCCCCTATTGGGTAACAAGCAGAAGGATGAAGAGGCTTCCCAGAAGACAATCAGACAAGAGGCAGGACTAAGGGCTACACGTGAACTGTGGGGAGTGAAGCAAACCAAACCACCGTCCATGTGCTGAGTCAAGGCCCAACAGGGTACCCACCCAGGGTGGGAAGCAAATTGAAAATGACGTATTCATCTTGCTTTGGAATTCATGATTTCATCAATACCATCTGGAACCCACCCTTAAACTACTGGACAAATTTCTGTGCCTCACCCTGACACCCAAGCTTCCACCTCAGTTCCCCCTCCCATCAAAGGAGCCGTCTACCAGTTACAAGGGAGGACCCAGTCTTCGTGTGTCACCTACTTTTTCCCATCCCCTCCCGGACCACATCTCTGCCAGGTGGTCTTCCCTGATGAATCTCTAATCTCCCCACTTTATATTTCACAATTATAATGGCATTTATTAAGCGCTTACTATGTGCAAAGCACTGTTCTAAGAGCTGGGGAGGTTACAAGGTGATCAGGTTGTCCCACAGGGGGCTCACAGTCTTAATCCCCATTTTACAGATGGGGTCACTGAGGGCCTGAAGTGAAGTGACTTGCCCAAAGTCACACAGCTGACGATTGGCGGAGCCGGGATATGAACCCATGACCTCTGACTCCAAAGCCTGTGCTCTTTCCACTGAGCCACGCTGCTTCTCTACTTCAACCCTTCCAGACCACTTAAAGCATGCTTGATCCCACAACTCCAGTTGCACTTATGTACATATCTTATAGACACTGTTAGGACGGTAATTTGTTTGAGGATTTTGAGGAGGTAATTTGTTGCTAGTCTTCCTGACTAAACTGTAAACTCCTTGAGGACAGGGAGCATGTCTTCTACTCTCTCAAGCACTTAGTACAGTGCATTGCAAAGAGAGGTGAGTGTGGATTCGTGGAAAAAGCACAGCCTAGTATTTAGAGGACCTGGGTTCTAACGTCTGCTGTGTGCTCTTGGGCAAGTCACTTATCTTCTCTGTGCCTCGGCCTCCTCATCTGTAAAATGGGGGAGAAAAAACTTGTCCTCCTTCCTACTTTGGTTGTGAGCTCCATGAGGGACAAAGACTGTGTCTGACCTGATTAACTTTCTAGACTGTAAGTCCGCTGTTGGGTAGGGACCGTCTCTATATGTTGCCAACTTGGACTTCCCAAGCGCTTAGTACAGTGCTCTGCACACAGTAAGTGCTCAATAAATACGATTGAATGAATGAATGAACTTGTACCTAGTTAAGTGTGAAACTGCAAAGGAGGTAATTGGGAGAGAATTTGCAACTGCTCTTCAGGGCTAGAAATGCCTGTAGGGAGGGTGATTTAATCACTATTTCTCAAATTCTATTGCATTTAGATTTTGCTAAGTTGATATAAAAGAGGTACATAAGCAACTCGAATACAAATTATATGGCAAGCCGCTTGGTCTAGTGGAAAGAGCCCGGGCCTGAGAGTCGGAGGACCTGAGTTCTAGTCCCAGCTCCACCGCTTGTCTGCTGTGTGGCCTTGGGCAGGTCACTTGCCTTCTCTGTGCCTCACTTGCAAAATGTGGATTAAGACCGTGAGCCCCGTGTGGGACATGGACTGCGCCCAACGCGATTTGCTTGTATCTACCCCAGCACTTAGTAAAGTGCCTGGCATTCAGTAAGCTCTTAATAAACACCAGAATTATTGCTATTATTACCTAACCCAGTGCTTAGCACATAGTAAGCATTTAAATGTCATAATTATTACTCCTTATTATTGCTATTAACGCGTGCCGATTGGGTGCAATGAATTGAACTCTGGCACATTTATCTCCCCATTTGAAAGCACTTGAAGAAAATGCTTTCATACAAAATGAAATTACAGCTTAGGAATTTCAGCATGCAGATTTTCGTGCAGAGCATTGAGTTCCATTATTAAGCAGAGTTGCTCTCCACATCTGGATCATGTGATTCTTTTCTTCCTGAACACTAGGATCGCAAAGCAGCCATTTTGGGTGTAAATTATTTTACCATGTCCCAAAGGTACTTCAGGCTTGGCTGATTTAAAAACTGAGAATGTCTTGATTTGGAAAGCACAGGAGGGTGATTTCAAGATCAGAGCTGGAGCTTGGTACACATAAGACCTATGGTACTTTCAGGAATGTGCAAAATTTTGTGAGAATATCAGGGCAGTGGACATTCCCGTGAAATTCCCTCATCTGTAATTTATTTTAATGTCCATCTCCCCCTGTAGACTATAAGTTCCTGGGGGCAGGGATCATATTTGCTAACTCTATTGTATCTCCCAAGCACAGTAAGTGCTCAATAAATACCACCGACTGATACATAGGTGTGAGCCAAATCCAGATCGGAAATACTTACACCTCCCCACAAAAGCCCAAGGAAAGATAAGAGGGAGAAGCTCAGATCTAGGGGAAACTGGCCTCCTCTTGTTCAGGATGAATTTTGAAACTTGGCTGTGAGGGATTCATGAAGGATGGGGTGAGGGGTGGGGGTAAGCGTGAGTGTATTTAGGGAAAAGAGTTTACCTTTTGTCTACAAAAAGGAGAAAACTGGTTTTGGTTGAAATAAGCTGGCCACTGCAACAACCAGTAAAGCCCCGGTTACCATATGGGGAACCCTTCCTAAAGCCAACTCAGAAGCAGTATTCTGGAAAACGTGGGAGGATACTGTGCCAAGATTACGGTGTGAATATCAAGGTGTCTGCCCTCCTCTAAGACCAAACATGAAGAAACAAAGGCCCTGGAACATCTACAATGAACTACCACACAAGGTGGAGATGATGAGTGCTTGTATGACCAAGGACAGATGGTCAAAGCCAGGAGTTTGTACGCGGGACTTGCTTTTTTGCAGGAGAAACGGGCTGCCAGAATGGGGAGTTGATGGCTTCTCCAGTTGCTTTCTGCTTGGAGGGTCGCTCTGCCCGTGAACCACTCATTCATTCAATCGTACTTATTGAGTGCTTATTGTGTGCAGAGCACTGTACTAAGCGCTGGAACCACACCCGCATCTTGCTCATGTACGAACAAACCTTAATGAATCCCATCCACAATATCTCCCTGCAGAACTGGAGCGTTGGGGATCACAGGTGGTCAGGGAGTCCTCGACCTCACGAGCTTGTGTAACGGAAAAATCAATTATGGGAGGAGGTAGACCAGCTCCAATATCTATTAAGATGGCACTTTCTTTTGTCAAAGAATGTCTACCACTCTTCTTCTTTTGGTACAAGACAATCAGGCTGGACATAGTACCTGCTCCTGCTATGTAGGAGGGAGTAAATAAGACATAATAGTGATGGTTTTTGTTATGCGCTTACTATGTGCAAAGCACTGTTCTAAGCGCCGGGGGGGATACAAGGTCATCAGACTGTCCCACGTGGGGCTCACAGTCTTAATCCCCATTTTACAGATGAGGGAACTGAGGCACAGAGAAGCTAAGTGACTTCCCCAAAGTCATACGGCCAACAAGCGGCGGAGCTGGGATTAGAACCCATGACCAGTGGGTTCTAAATGAGTAGGATTTAATCCCTATTTTACAGATGAGGTAAATGAGGCACAGATAGGTTGAGTGACTTGCCCAAGGTCCCACAGCAGGCAAATGGCAGAGCTGGTATAAGATCCCAGGTCCTCCGATTCCCAGCTCCATTTTTTTCCAGTAGGCCACTGTTTCCTTATTTTTCCAGTATGTCTATGGACTTATCTATTCTATTTATTTTATTTTGTTAGTATGTTTGGTTTTGTTCTCTGTCTCCCCCTTCTAGACTGTGAGCCCACTGTTGGGTAGGGACTGTCTCTATATGTTGCCAGCTTGTACTTCCCAAGCACTTAGTACAGTGCTCTGCACACAGTAAGCGCTCAATAAATACGATTGATTGCTTGATTGATTTCATGTGATAAACTGGCAGTGGGGCGAAGAGGACCATCACCACTCCCTAGGCAACACAACAAGGAGGCGTTCGAGACACCCAGAAGCTGCTCAGTGGGCATCTTGAATCTCTCCCACCCCCAGACGCTCCCCAGGTTACCAATCACACCCTCAAATTCGTGCCCTGAGGAGTGAGTGTGAAGCCACAGAGCAAGAGAGGCCTAATGGAAAGACCCTGGGAAGCGCTTAGTACAGTACAAGCGCTTAGTACAGTGCTCTGCACATAGTAAGTGCTCAATAAATACGATTGACGATCTTGGCTCCACCACATGTGTCAGCCAGTCAGTTGTATTTACTGAGCCACTGCTGTGTGCAGAGCACTGTTCTAAGCCATTGGGAGAGTAGAACGGGCACATTCCCTGCCCACAACAAGTTTCCAGTCCTGAGTCTGTGTGACCTTGGGTAAGTCACGCTACTTCTCTGTGTCTCAGTTACATCACCTCTAAAATGGGGATTAAAACTGTTGAGCCCATGTGGGACTCAATGTTATTAGCTTGTATCTACCCCAGGGTTTAATACAGTGAGTGGCGCATAGTAAGCACTTAACAAACTCAATTACCTAAGAAGCAGCGTGGCTCAGTGGAAAGAGAATGGGCTTTGGAGTCAGAGGTCATGAGTTCAAATCCTGACTCTGCCAATTGTCAGCTGTGTGACTTTGGGAAAGTCACTTAACTTCTCTGTGCCTCAGTTACCTCACCTGTAAAATGGGGATGAAGACTGTGCACCCCTCATGGGACAACCTGATCACCTTGTATCCTCCCCAGCACTTAGTACAGTGCATTGCACCTGTGAGTCCACGGTGGGAAAACCTGATCACCTTATAACCTTCCCAGCGCTTATAACGGTGCTTTGCACATAGTAAGCGCTTAATAGATGCCATTATCATTATTATTATAACAAACACCATTTTTTAAAAAAAAGAGAAACCCTCTTCCTATTGTAGAGATTGCACAATCCTTCATTTGGGAACAACTGAAATGTCTATGCAGAATATTCTTGCCAGCGAGAAAGTCTCGCTTCAAATAAGTCGTCGTTTCTAGCCTGCGCAACAAAACACAAATGTACCTTTAAGGTGTTTGCTTGATAATATCCTTGAATTCCACAAGGACCCAGCAAAGAGAAGTGATTTCAGCTTCTCTGAAAAAGCTAATTGGGTTGCCAATTGCCCTCACTAGGTTCAGACAGACAATCCCATAGAGAGAGGTAGATCTTCGACTGCGAATGGATAAAGCAAACTACCCGTTAGGTGACAATACTCTGGGCTCTTCAGCTGTTTTCTTTTAAAGTGCAGCTTAATGCAAACGCCCATCATTCTGCGGGCCAGATTGATTCAGGGCCTCTGTTACTAAATAAAACATTTTCAACTTTCAGTGCATCTCATTAAGCGCGTTAATGCAAGTTTAAATAACTCGTTGCTTTCACTTGTACAGTCGCCCGTTTTGTTATTGTTTACAGCAACCTAATTTGGCACATAATAATTCAGGCAGCATTGGTTTCAAATTAAGCTGAAGTATTAATTTTTAATACCCTTGCATTCTTCCACTGAACAAAAGCTAGTTCAGCGGGGAGTGTGCCCAAGTGATTCTTAAACCACGATATAAGGCAAATTCTTCCAAGACTTTGGGCTTCTCTTTGCCTCACTGACTCATTTCTCCATAAATTAAAAAGTCATTATCGGCTTATTTACCCTGGCACGTTTGCTTATCTAGCCCCCTGAGTGATCCTGGGAAAACCAAATGCAGAATGGTGCCTCAGCAGACTCAAAGCTATTTCCCCTCCCTCCTCGGCTACACTTCAAGGGTAAAAACCCCTTGACAACCAGGTTTGACCTACGTACTTATCTGTCTCCCCCTCTAGACGGTAAGCTCCTTGAGGGTTAGGGTATTCACGGGGGATAGATTTGGAGAACAAGGAGATCTCTTCAATAACAATAGAAGCAGTGTGGCCCAGTGGATGGAGCTTGGGACTGGGAGTCAGAAGGACCTGGGTTCTAATCCCAGCTCCGCCACTTGTCTGCTGTGTGACCTTGGGCAAGACACTTCACTTCTCCATGCCTCATTTACCTGTAAAATGAGGATTACGACCGTGAGCCCCATGCGGGACATGGATTATGTCCAGCCTGATTAGCTTGCATCTCCCCCATAATTAGAACAGTAACCGGTACATAATAAATGTTACCTTTGCCCTCCTCAGGCAACACAGGTTGCTTCTGTGGGATCATCCTCTGGAGGGCCAAGGAAAGCTGACAGTGTCAGCCTGGGGCAGGTTTATGCAAAAGAAAGGATGCGATAAAACTCCTGCCCGAACTCTGTCCATGGACCGCTCCTTCCGTAGATGGTTGTGCAATGAGGCCACGCAGGAGGGAAGAAGAATAAAGGTGTCTGTCTTGGAGAAAGCTGGGGCTCTGTGTTCTCTAAACTACACCTCACCGGGAAAGGTAGCAGTAAGCACTTAACAAATATCTTTGAAAAAGTAAAACAATAGTGACATCCTTTAAGCGCTTACTATGTGCCACACACTGCACGGGGGTCGATATAAGATAACTAGCTCACACACAATACCTATTCCACACAGGGCACACAGTTTAAGGGGAAGGGATAACAGGTACTTAATTCCTATTTTACCAATGAGGTACCTGAGACATAGAGAATACAACTGCCAGAGCTGGAATTAGAAACCCGGTCCTCTAATTCTCAGGTCTGTACTCTTTCCGCTAGACCGCTCTGCTTCTCTCAGAGAACTGAGAGGGAGAAGAAAGGGGAGGAGGAAATGGGTGATGCTTCACTATCCAGTGATATTTGACAGCTGGTAGCCTGGGATGTGGACTGTTCTCCTGCTGTCCGGGGGAGAGAATCAGGCTGGAGGTGTTTACTGATCAGTAAAACCAATTATCACCTTGCAGAGAGCCTGGGAAATCTGTCCTAACCCAACAGGGGCCAAGGCTGGGAATAATCTTGAAGTCAGCAGGTAGCACTGTAAAGACATGCACCTCCACATAGACATTCAACTTCCCACCCAAACAGCACAGTATTTTCTCTCTCCCACAGTCCTACTCCTAGGGATCTATGCCCTGGAGAATAATGTCAGTGTTAGTTTCTCTGCTTGTTACTTAAAGACCCAAACCAGAAACGGAAATCCTTGCAGAAATATAGCTTCCACCATTATAATACCCTGCTTTTACTCCCCTTGGCTTAGGGCTACTGAATTTCCAAACCTGCATTGCTTAGTAAAGTATTTCTTAAAAGCTTACTGTGGGCAAAGCATCTCACTAAGCGCTGAGAAAGAAACCACAGGTGGAAATTGGACCCAGTTCTTTGTCCTCAAGGGGCTCACAATCTATTTCAAGATAAACCTGCAGAGTTTACTTTGGTTTAACGACTCTCTCCCCTCCACACCTATGCAGTACTGTGATGGACTAGAATAAATTAGAACCCATTTTGATTCATTGCTCCATAAGAGCTGATATATTCAGTATAATTTCATATCACTAGTATATTAGTGCAAGGTGTCAGTTTGCTCAGTATGTAAAAGGTTACATATATTCACTAAAAATAACTAGTTCAAAGTCTTATCATTTGTATATATTTGCATCCTATTTTTGTAACTACATCTAGTGGGGTTTTCGAATCATTTCTTATAGATTGAGTTAGAAGTATTGTTTGGATCTTGGAAATTTATTCATGCAACTTACATTATTTCCCTTGGGAAACCATACCTAATTTAGCACTCCTTCAGCAGTCACATTTCAGGCTTACAGAAAGAAGAGGCTGGAGAAACTTGGAAGAAGAAGGGAAAGGCAGGTTCTAGGTTGGTTCTTTCTCCCTCCCTCCTCTCTTGCTCCCTCCTGGCCTTCCCTCCATTTTTCTCTCCCTCCTCTATGACTTCCGCTTGGCCCTCTCTCTCTCTCTCCTGCATTGCTCTCTCCTGGCCCACCTTCTCTCCATCTCTCCTCCATTGTCCCCTCCTGGCCCTCCCCCTCTCTCGGCTATTGCTCTCTCCTGGCCTTCGCACCATTTCTCTCTTTCTCCTCCATTGCTCCCTCCTGGCCCTCCCCCGACTCTCCCCACCATCCCTCTTCCAGTTCTCCCTCCAGGTCTTCCTTCCCTCCTTTATTGCTCTCCCCTGGCTCTCCCCCCATCCCTCTTTCTCTCCCTGCTCCATTACTACCCACTGGCCCTTTCTCCTTCCTGCATTGCTCTCTTCTGGCCCTCCTTCTCTCCAACTCTTCTCCAATGCTCCCTCCTTCCCCTCCATCCCTCTTCCACTGTTCCCTCCTGGCTTTCCTCCCTCCTTTATTGCTCTCTTCTGGGACTCCCGCTTCTCCACCTTTACTTCCCTCTTCCATTATCATCATCATCATCATCAACAATCGTATTTATTGAGCACTTACTATGTATGTGCAGAGCACTGTACTAAGCGCTTGGGAAGTACAAATTGGCAACATATAGAGACAGTCCCTACCCAACAGTGGGCTCACAGGGGGAGACAGAGAACAAAACCAAACATACTAACAAAATAAAATAAATAGAATAGATATGTACAAGTAAAATAAATAAATAAATAAATTTATTTATTATTTATTAAAACATTACTCCCTGTTGGCCCTCTCTCACTCCTCCATCATTATCTCCTTGGCCACCTCCTCTCCAACGCTCCCACCTGGCCCTCCCTCCCTCTTCTAATGCTCTCTCCTTGGCCCTCCCTCCTCCATTACTCCCTCCTGGCCCTCTCTCCGTCCTCCACTGCCCTCTCTCCCTCTGCTAGTGCTCTCTCCTGACCCTCCCTCCCTTCACCTTTCTCTCCCTCCTCCATTGCTCCCTCTTGGCCCTCTCTCCCTCAACTACTGCTCTCTCCTGGCCTTTCCTCCCTCCATCTTTCTCTTCCTCCTCCATGGCTCCCTCCTGGCCCTCCCCCCATTCCTCAGTTGCTCTCCTCTGGCCCTCCCCTACTCCATCCTTCCTCCATTTCTCCCTCTTGGCCCTCTCTCCTTCCCTCCTTCATTACAAGGAGAAGGGAGTGGTAATAATAGTAAAATAAAAATGATAATAATATTGACAAGTTGTGAAGTGTTTACTATCTGCCAAGCACTGTAATAAGCACTGGAATAGATATAATCAGGTTGGACTCAGTTAGGTTGAGCAACTAGAAACCATTAACTCCCCCACAACATGGATCTGGCAATCAACTGTAATTACTGAGCGCTTACTCTGTGCAGAGGACTGTACTAAGCCCTTGCAAGAGTATAAGAGTTGGTGGACGTGTTCCCTGCCCACAACGTACCTTCAGTCTAGAGGGGCACATATTAATAGAAATAAATTATGGATATGAACATAAGTACCGTAGAATTGAGGGAGTGGTGAAAAAAGGGAGCAAATCCAACTGCTAGGGCGCTGCAGAAGGGAGTGGGAGAAGAGGAAACTAGGGTTTACGTCGAGGAAAGGCCTCTTGGAGGAACTGTGCTTTTAACAAGGCTCTGAAGATGGGGAGAGTGATCATTCATTCAATCGCATTTATTGAGCGCTTACCGTGTGCAGAGCACTGTACTAAGCGCTTGGGAAGTACAAGTTGACAACATATAGGGACAGTCCCTACCCAACAACGGGCTCACAGTCTAGAAGAGGGAGACAGACAACAAAACATTTACGAGAGCGCTCAGTAAATAGGACGATTTGATGGATTTATGAAAGCGTTCAGTAAATAGGCTGATTTTAGGGATTTACGAGACCGCTCAGTAAATGGGCTGATTTTAAAAAGTTACGGAAGTGCTCAGTCATTACGGTTTTAGGGATTTACGAGCGCTTAGTAAATAGGACGATTTGACAGATTTCCAAAAGCGGTCAGTAAACAGGAGGATCTTACGGATTTAGGAGTGCTCAGTAAATAGCTGACTTTACAGATTTACGAAAGCTCTCAGGAAATAGGCTGATTTTAAGGAGTTCAGTCATGACGATTTCTCAGCGCTTACAACAATGCTCAGCACCTAGTAAGCGTTTAACAGATACCACCACTGACAAATTGCCGAAAACGCTCAGTAAATAGGAGGATCTGACGGATTTACGAGCGCTCAGTAAATCATCATCATCCATCATATTTATTGAGCGCTTACTGTGTGCAAAGCACTGTACTAAGTGCTTGGGAAGTACAGGTTGGCAACATATAAAGTCCCTACACAACAGTGGGCTCATCTGTCGAGTATGAAGAGGAAGGGTGTTCCAGGCCAGAGGCAGCAGGTGGGCCAAGGGTAAGCACCAAGATAGATAATAATAATAATAATAATGGCATTTATTAAGCACTTACTATGTGCAAAGCACTGTTCTAAGTTCTGGAGAGGTTACAAGGTGATCAGGTTGTCCCACGTGGGGCTCACAGTCTTAATCCCTATTTTACAGATGAGATAACTGAGGCACAGAGGTTGGCATTAAAGAGTGGCTCTGTGGAACAGCGCACAGGCTTTGGAGTCAGAGGTCAGGGGTTCAAATCCCGGCTCCGCCAATTGTCAGCTGTGTGACTTTGGGCAAGTCACTTAACTTCTCTGTGCCTCAGTTACCTCATCAGCAAAATGGGGATTAAGATTGTGAGCCCCACATGGGACAACCTGATCACCTTGTAACTTCTCCAGTGCTTAGAACAGTGCTTTGCACATAGTAAGCGCTTAATAAATTCCATCATCATTATTATTATTATTATTATTATTATTAAAGAGCAAAGTGTGAAGACTGGGTTGCAATAGGAAAGTAGTGGGGTAAGGCAAGGTGATTGGGTACTTTAAAGCTGATGGTAAGGAGTTTCTGTTTGACGCGGAGGTGCAAAGCATCACCTGTTTTTTCTAAGAGTCTCATCCCACCCCAAGAGCATTTATTTAAGGATATGTTACTTCCCCTATCTATCACTTAGATAGTAAGTACTTTGAGGGCAGGGTTAAATACTAACAGGGATCCTGTCTATTCATTGTGTTCTCCCAAGTGCTTAGTTTTTTGTTTTTTTTAAAAAAGCCCGGCAGTCTGCACACAGTAAGCACTCAATAAATACTAAACATAACATTGGTTGACTGTCTGATCTGGGAAAGCGTGATCTAAGACGGGAATTGCCTGCTGCCACTCGACTACTGCTTGGGTTGTCCTAGGAGCAAGTGTTTAGTACAGTGCTCTGCACTCAGTAAGTGCTCAATAAATACAATTGATTGATCAAAAATTCTGGACAGACAGTCTCTGCTAGGTTGCCATCACCTTCTGCCTGAAAGAGGGACTGTTGCTGAATGGGACAGATACTCCCTTAATAATAATAATAATAATTATGGAATTTGTTAAGCACTTACTATGTGTGAAGCACTGTTCTAAGCACTGGGGGATACAAGGTGATCAGGTTGTCCCACGTGGGGCTCACAGTCTTAATCCCCATTTTACAGAGGAGGTAACTGAGGCTCAGAGAAGTTAAGTGACTTGCCCAAGGTCACACAGCAGACATGTGGAGGAGCTGGGATTAGAACCCACGACCTCTGACTCCCAAGCCCGGGCTCATTCCACTGAGCCACGCTGCTTCACGCCCTTCAGCCTCCACAGTTTTTTGTTTTGTTTTTATGATATTTGTTAAGCCCCTCCTGTGTGCCAGGTACTATACTAAGCGCTGGGGTAGATAAGCGCTTAGTACAGTGCTCAAGCACTTAGTACAGCGCTCTGCACACAGTAAGCGCTTAATAAATACGATTGAATGAATACAAGCTAATCAGGTTGGACACATAGGGCTCTATGTGTCACATAGGGCTCTCCCCCTTTTAGACTGTGAGCCCACTGTTGGGTAGGGACTGTATCTATATGTTGCCAATTTGTACTTCCCAAGCGCTTAGTACAGTGCTCTGCACATAGTAAGCGCTCAATAAATACGATTGATGATGATGATAGGGCTCAGAGTCCCTATCTTTATTTTACAGACGAGGTAACTGAACCACAGAGAAGTTAAGTGACTTGCCCAAGGCTACACAATGGACAAGTGGCAGGTCCTTCGGACGCTCAGGTCTTCTGATTCCTAGGATCCATAATGAACAGCGCTTAGAACAGTGCTCTGCACATAGTAAGCGCTTAATAAATGCCATTATTATTATTATTATTATTATTATTATTATCAACAGCGGAAAGCTGCTGAAGTGTGGCTCTTCCCCTAGGACTAAAGGGGTGTGGGGGCTCTTCCGTCATACCATGTGGAAGATTAGACATCACCGAGGGATAATGAGACTAATAACCTTCGGTTGTTTCAGAAGCGTACGGCCCAAAGCGATACGTCCACCACCTTTATTCAAATATTTCCTCATATCTCTGTTCGGTGAATGGAATTACGGTCCCTGATCTGTATGGGACGGTGCACATATGTGGGGCACTAACTACCACGGTCACCTCTGGAATAACTGACGTGGAGAAAAAGTAAAAATATACTTTGCTCACTCGGCTCACTAGTCAGGTATACGTGGCTCAGCCGGCGCTCTGGCAAGTAGCCCGACTCCGCCAAACGTCTGCTGGGTGACCTATGGCAAGTCACTTAACTTCTCAATGCCTCATCTGTAAAATGGGGTCCGATGTGGGACAGAGACTGTGTCCAACCTGATTACCTTATATCTCAGAACAATGCTTGGCACATAGTAAGCGCTTAACAAATACACAGTTTATTATTATTATTATTATTGTTAGCAGGGAGCTCAGGAATCCCTCTCTGTGTCCTACGTGGATTGGCTAGCTTGTTAATCCACTTTTAACCTTGATCTGTGAAAAGGGGGTAGTAATGACACTGTTACCAGTGGTCCAGGGTTCATCTCTGGAACTGCTCTAGGAGAAGGTTCACATATATTAGAATCAAAACAAATATCTCTCAAGGAAAAGTATTCCCGCATATTATCAACCAAAGGGGAAGAATGAGTACAGTGTGCATCATCAGGAGAGGAATTTCCTTCGAGAAGAGATTAACTCACTCAGGATCAGCAAAAGAAAGGAAGAACTTGCTCACCCTGAGGGACTCTTTGTTGGACTGGGAACTAAGGGGGGCAGTCTGGGAAGCATCCACACTTTCCTCTCCATCTAAATTGCTACCACATTTATAATAATAATAATAATTGGCATTTGTTAAGCGCTTACTACGTGCAAAGCACCGTTCTAAGCGCTGGGGAGGATACAAGGTGATCAGGTTGTCCCACGTGGGGCTCACAATCTTAATCCCTCTTTTACAGATGAGGTAACTGAGGCACAGTGAAGTGACTTGCCCAAGCTACCCCATCTTGATTACTGTATCAGCCTCCTTGCTGGCCTCCCTGCCTCCTCTCTCTCCCCATTCCAGTCCATTCTTCACTCTGCTGCCCAGATCATTTTACTCCAAAAAGGTTCAGGCCACATTTCCCCATTCCTCAAGAAACTCCAATGGTTGCCCATCCACCTCCGCATCAAACAAAAACTCTTCACCTTCACCTCACTACTCTCCTCCTCTAACCACCCAGCCCACACACTGTGCTCCTCTACTGCTCACCTTCTCACTGTACCTCAGTCTTGTCAATCTTTTCGCCAAAGCACATCCTACCTCTGGCCTGGAATGCCCTCCCTCCTAGCATCTGACAGACAATTACTCTCTCCCCCTTCAAAGCCTTACTGAAGGCACATCTCCTCCAAGAGGCCTGGGATTAAGACTGTGAGCCTCCTGAGGGACAACCTGATCACCTTGTAACCTCCCCAGCGCTTAGAACAGTGCTTTGCACATAGTAAGTGCTTAATAAATGCCATTATTATTATTATTATTCCCTAAGCCCTCCTTTCCTCTTCTGCCTCTCCCTTCTGTGTTGCCAAGTGCTTAGCATAGTGCTCTGCACACAGTAAGTGCTCAATAAATACGACTGAATGAATGACTTGCTCCCTTCATTCATCCCCCACTCCCAGCTCCACAGCACTTATGTACATACCTGTAATTTATTTATATTAATGTCTGTCTCCCCCTCTAGACTGTAAACTCCTTGTGGGCAAGGAACGTGTCTTTTTATTTTTATATTGTACTCGCCCAAGTGCATAGTAGAGTGCCCTGCACACAACATGTATTCAATCAATACAGTTGAAAGAATGAATGAATAAATGACTTTGGGAGTTTGGATTTCTTTGGTTATAAAAGGCACAAGCCTTTGTTTATAAGGTGTGCATCTGCCAGATTATGCTGAGATGATGATTCCTGACATATGAGGCCAGTGTGAGTCTACCAAATTATGTTTGGATGGTGTCCCCTGGGATATGGGTGTAACTGGTCACATAATAATAATAATAATAATAATAATGGTATTTGTTAAGCACTTACTATGTGCAAAGCACCGTTTTAAGCACTGGGGAGGTTACAAGGTGATTGGGTTGTCCCACGGGGGGCTCACAGCTTTCATCCCCATTTTACAGATGAGGGAACTGAGGCCCAGAGAAGTTAAGTGACTTGCCCAAAGTCACACAGCTGACAGTTGGCAGAGGCGGGATTTGAACCCATGACCTCTGACTCCAAAGCCCGGGCTCTTTCCACTGAGCCACACTCTGTCCCCAAATAGAGAAGCAGCGTGGCTCAGTGGAGAGAATCAGTGTGGCTCAGTGGAAAGAGCCCGGGCTTTGGAGTCAGAGGTCATGGGTTCAAATCCCGGCTCCTCCAATTGTCAGCTGTGTGACTTTGAGCAAGTCACTTCACTTCTCTGGGCCTCAGTTACCTCATCTGTAAAATGGGGATTGAGACTGTGAGCCCCCCGTGGGACAACCTGATCACCTTGTAACCTCCCCAGCGCTTAGAACAGTGCTTTGCACACAGTAAGCGCTTAATAAATGCTATCATTATTATTGTTATTATTCATATAAATGTTCAGCTTCCCTCTGTTTCAGGGTTTTATTCCTAATAGTCAGGAAATCCTTTCTTAGATTTCTCTAATCATTTGGGTTTTGGACAGGTTTCGGTTAGGTTTTTTTTTTATGGTATTTGTTAAGCCCTTACTATGTGCAAGACAACATTAAATACTGTGGTAGTTACAACGTAATCCGGCTAGACACAGTCCACGTCCCACAAGGGGCTCAATGTCTTAATCCCCATTTTACAGATGAGGTAACCGAGGCACAGAGAACCTAAGTGAGTTACCCGAGGTCACACAGCAGACAAGTTGGGGAGTCAGGATTGGATCTTAGATTGGATCAGCGCTTAGAACAGTGCTTTGCACATAGTAAGCGCTTAATAAATGATATTACTATTATTATTATTATTATTATCTTAGATCTTTCTGACTCCCAGTCCTGTGCACCACTAGGCCACAACGTGACAAGCTCTGTGGTAATGCCGGTAGTCTCATTACATTCGTGAGTCCACTATTTGCGATCCTGTCTTGACAACTGATGTTAGACACTGTGCTGTAAATGAAGGCAGAATCTGGAATACTCAATGTGGTAATTGGTAAGACAGGGCTTTACAGCCATAAAGAAAAATGAGCTCTTCAGCCACCATCTGTTTTTTGAGCTTCCCAAAGGACACAACAGTCTTCTTGATTTGTACCTTGCCTTGACCATAGCAGTACACATTAAATTCCTTCACATGATTATATATTTTACTGTATACCTAAAGCAAAGAACTTGCAATCTCACCGATGACAGCACTGCTTCAGACTGGTGCAGCCAAAAGAAGGCTTTTCCCAAGAGAGACCCAGAACAATTCACTCATGCTCTAAGAGGCAAGGATTCCAGATGGAAGTGGCTCTGGAATCCACAGCTGGAGAACCATCTCCAGCTTCTCCTGCCATGCCACAGCAGTACTGTCTGAATAAACCGCTTTAACGACTGTTTTTTTGCTCATCCCAGTGTTCAGTACTGGCCTGGAGTGGAAAGCCAAGGCAGAATCCCAGAACAAAGACACCTCGGTGCACTCCATCCATCTCCTGTGAAAGCCACAATTAGCAAACTGGAGACCTTCTCTGGCCCAGTAATCCATCAAAATACTCCAAATATGAAATGCAGGCACTGGTCATGTTGAGGCCATGCTTAATCTAAGAAACCTACAATAGGACACCTTTATTGTTGTTGGATGAGCAAATTAGCTGATGAGGGCAATACTGGAGAAGGTGGGAAGGGTTTCCACAGGCTAAAGGATTTCATGGCAGTCCTCTCTGTCCCAAACCTTTCAAAAACCACATTCTGACAATTTAGAGAATGAACACCTGCCCTGTCAACTCTCTGACTAAAGAACACAGATGCAGCTCCAGAATGCTTTCCGTCTCTTACCACTTCCATCTTCACATAATATAATAATAGTTATGTTGCTCTGTATGTTCGCAGACGTTCAGACATCAACCTCGACAGTGTTCGCATTCTGTAGACGGTTTAGGCTCTATAACAAGTCAGTGTCTTACTATCAAACAAAACCTACTTCATTCATTCATTCATTCATTCAATCGAATTTATTGAGCACTTACTGTGTGCAGAGCACTGTACTAAGCGCTTGGGAAGTACAAGTTGGCAACATATAGAGATGGTCCCTACCCAACAACGGGCTCACAGTCTAGAAGGGGGAGACGGACAACAAACAAAACATGTGGTCAGACTGAATGCAGAATGGAGGATGTCATGCAGACTCTCAAACCCTAAAGTAATACTGAAAGTAGACGACATTAAAATACCTGCAGGTTATGGTTTATCAATTGGCAAACGAGCTGAGATTAGGGAGAGGAGGGGGACTGGAGTGCAGAAGAAAGTGTTAAGAAAAGGAAGGAAGAGGCAGAGTGAGAGGAAGGAGAAAGACACAAAGCACTTGCCTCTCCGTTATTCTGTAACACTGAATATTCAGGAATTGTATTTCTCCACTGGTCTTCAGTAGAATGAAACAAGCAGGGTACGTCCGCATGCTCTTAGGAAATAGCAATCCTGCCATCAAGTGAGGGAAGCTACTTAGCCATGGGCGTGAAACTGCCCAAACTCAGTATCAAGAGCAGCAGGCAAGCAATCAGTGGAACATATTAAACGCAAACTGTTTGCACAGCATGATATTAAGTGCTTGGGAGAGTATAGTACCGCTGGTAGACACAACTCCTGCCCACGAGGAGCTCCCAATCTAGTGGAGGACTCAGAGAATCATTCTTCTGAGTGTTCTTTGGTCAAAGGCTGACTGGGAATGTCTCTGTTTAGGACACATATCTGCAATCTGTACATGATTCTGTCAGGGGCCCTGACAGCAGTTCACATTCAGTCTACACTGCAGTCTTCAGTACTCAACTGCCACTGGGCAGCAATCAGCACAGCCTAGGGGCTCTAATCACAGTACTTTTCTCCTGCCAAAATGAGTGAAGAATTGGGAGTAAGGCAAGATCCAAGCAGCTTAAGCAGACATCAGGCTTGAAAGATGAAATGCAGAAATCAACTGCAATGATTGAGCATCTATTATGTGCAGAGCTCTGTACTGGGCACCTTACTGTTGATAGAGCACTACTACTACTTAGAGAGGCAGCATGGCTCAGTGGAAAGAGCATGGGCTTTGGAGTCAGAGGTCATGGGTTCAAATTCCGGCTCCACCACTTGTCAGCTGTGTGACTTTGGGCAAGTCACTTCACTTCTCTGTGCCTCGGTTAACTCATGTGTAAAATGGGTATGAAGACTGTGAGCCCCCCGTGGGACAACCTGATCACCTTGTTACCTCCCAAGCACTTACAACAGTGCTTTGCACTGTTGTAAGCGCTTATTCAATAATTTTCTCTATTTTGATGCTATTGACACCTGTCTACTTGTTTTGTTCTGTGGTCCGTCACCCCCTTCTAGACTGTGAACCCGTTGTTGGGTAGGGATTGTCTCTCTCTGTTGCCGAATTGTACTTTCCAAGTGCTTAGTACAGTGCTCTGCACACAGTAAGCACTCAATAAATGTGATTGAATGAATGAATGAATAAATGCCATCATTATTATTATTATTACTGAGTATTTAGGGGACTGACTGCAGGATGAGACGCAGTCTTTAGTCTAATGGAAGATGCAAGGAGACATAAAATGACAAAAAATGTAATCGTTAAAACAGAGAAAGTAAATGTAAATAATGAAATAGGTCAATCAATAACAAATGATCAACAATAAACAGATAAGTGCACAAGAATATTCAAGTGGACAAGAAGCATTCATTCATTCAATCGTATTTATTGAGCACTTACCGTGTGCAGAGCACTGTACTAAGCGCTTGGGAAGCACAAGTTGGCAACATATAGAGACAGTCCCTACCCAACAACGGGCTCACAGTCTAGAAGGGGGAGACAGACAACAAAACAAAACATGTGGACAGGTGTCAAGTCATCAGAATAAATAGAAATAAAGCTAGATGCACATCATTAATAAATAAAGGGGTTAATAAGGGAAGCTTCCCGGAGGAGGTGGTCTTTTAGAAGGGCTTGGAAGGTAAAGAGATGAGATTCAGCTCCAAAAATATAATTGTTTGATTGAGTGATTTGGCATAGTTAATCAGGAAAGGCATCCCAGTCTACGAGACGTATAAGCGACTGAAGGATCACAAAAGAAAAACCACACGGATTCCTAATTCAGGGTTCATGTTCATCATGCAGACCATTGGTGATCATATCAGATAAACTATTCAAACGTTCATGAATAGATTGTAAAAATTAGTATTCTGCAGTAAACCCTTTGAATTGAGATTTTTTTAACAATGCAAAACAGGTGCTTTTAATTATTAGCACTTTACTTTATGAACCTCTATAAAAACTTCATTAGAACTAATTTGGGTTAATTATTGTAGCTAATAATGAAGCCCTTCCTTTAGCAAATCCCTGCCCTCTGCATTTTCGGAGAGCTCCGACTGGGCTCGTTTACGGTAAGATAATAGCGAAACTCTCCAATCCCATTCAGAAATCCCCAAGCCGGGCAGAGGCAGTTGTCTACTGTTTCTCGGAGGGCTGCTGGACGGCGTCTAACAAGCATTTCAAATTAAAATAGCAGTTCCACTGCAATTAGCAAGCAGTAATAAATCACCCACAGTCTTCAGAGCCTAAAATAGAGCGCTGGTAGTGGACACAACAGAGCCAGTGGGTTTGCTGAATAAGTGTAGCAACTCTGGTCTTTAGGAAAATGGACGTGTCTCTCAGGTGCAGGAAACAGGGACAGAAATGCTCTTTTCCCCTCGGCCTCGGGAAGTAACGGCCCTGGGAAGGCCGGGAGAGCGAGGAGATGAGGGAGAAGAGGTCCAGGCACTTCCTTCTTTCTGCCAAAGGGACCCACCATTCCCGGATTCCAGAGCAGCACTCCGAGGCTTGGCTGTGGCCCAGCAGAAGCAGCGCTGGTCTATTCTGGAGACGTGGAGGGTATTTGAGGCTTTTCTCATCTGGACAAAAAGGTATCTGTGCTGTGCACGTTCCTCTAGCGGAAAGGGAATCCCGCACTCTGGCTGAACGCTCATCGGCTGACTGAAGGGAGTCTTTGAGGCATCTGCTGCTCTCCCTATCCCCCCTCGGATCCGACCCTGTCTGGTGCAGGCATGGAGGCCGCCTGCTGGATCCCACAAAGGGGGCTTCGTGACCTGAGTAATATGCCCTAGGTCTTCTTGGGCACCTTCTGGCCTTTCTTCCAGTTCCTGTGGTGAAGGTCTGGGCCCCCCACAAACCCAGGGTCATGAATGGGCAAGTTTTGCAGTGCAAGCAGAAAGGCTTCTACTCCGGAAAGAACAGCTTGTTCGGCTGGGGCCGGACTGCCGCTAAACAATAAGGGACAAGGGCTCTTTCCTGGCTCCTCCAGTCCAGGCTCATTAAACTCGGGGATGGGGGGGAGACTCGGGACGGCTATTGCATCTGTTACCCGAACTGGGGAAGAGGAGAGCACAGCCCCAAGTCCAGATGATCCCGGGATGTGAATGATGGAAGTGAGGCAAGCCCAGGTGCCTGAATTTTCTGCTGAAACCCAGGCACACCTCCTGGGGCTCCAGTTACTAGGAAGCACACTCAACATCAAGGCCCCCGAACAGTGTAGGGACAGGAGTGCTTTCGGCTGTTGTGCCCACTGATATAGATGTGTTCGGCCCTCGCTGTGTTCTAGGGAAGCTACTCACAGGCCACAGCCATGAGCTGCTGCTGCTGCTGCACATAACTTACTCCTGTCACTCACCTCCTCCATCCCACAGCCACCCGACCGTTCTTCATCTGAGCCTCTTTGGGCAAAGTGACATTCTGGCCAAGAAATGTATCCTGCCACAGAAAACCCACTGTAAGAAACACCGCATGCTATTTCAGGGCTCTCACGGGAGGTCCAGGACGGCCTGGGGAGACATAGAAATGAGATTCCTGCATCCCGAAATCTGTGCCAGGCGGGCGGGAGGCCTGGAGAGAAGAGGGTCGTTACACCAGGGCTCCGCACAGGATCGCTTCATCAGCCGCCTGTCGTGTTGGCAGACTGCATTCCCTGCAGTCGAGAATCAGCCCCATAGGAAGATGTGCCTCAGGTTTCAGTTACCACTAACAAATATTGACTGCTATATTTTAAAATTTCACTCATTCCCAAAATGGAGAAATATCTGCCTGGTCCTAAATGGCTGGGTAAAGACTTGCTGTCACACAGGTTACTGCTTTCTTGTTACTTTCAAAGAAAATCTCAGTTACTTCGAGGCCAGGGACAGGAAAGGCCCGAGAGGTTTGGATCTGGCAATCTCCTGCAGGGGCAGGGGCAGCCACCAAGCAGACATCCCTGGGGAGGCCCTTGCTCACGTGGATCAGGGAGAGGATTCAGCAAGCCACAATATCGAGTTTTGATTCAGAGGACGAGGGGAAAGGCAGAACTTCTTGAGAGAACTAGGGTGCCCACAGGGTGAACAGCGTACACCGGGGCCTCCATCCTGCCCGTTTTTCCCCTGGCATCCACTTAGGGCTGCCAACAGTGTTGCCACGATGCCCTGGGGGATGCTCGGGATGGGAAGGGGTTTGAGAAGAGACTGCTCCTCTTCTGTCCACAACTCTCCAACTGGCTCTGAGCAGCATCCTGTGTGCTTCAAGCTCCAAGCTGATAAAGGAGCCACGTGGAGTCAGAACTGGTGTGGTGGGGCCCCACAGAAGAGAAGGAGTGTGGCTCAGTGGAAAACAGCACGGGCTTTGGAGTCAGAGGTCATGGGTTCAAACCCCAGCTCTGCCAATTGTCAGCTGTGTGACTTTGGACAAGTCACTTCACTTCTCTGGGCCTCAGTTCCCTCATCTGTAAAATGGGGATTAAGACTGTGAGCCCCTGTGGGACAACCTGATCACCCTGTAACCTCCCCAGAGCTTAGAACAGTGCTTTGCACATAGTAAGCGCTTAATAAATGCCATCATGCAGAAAACAGAACCAGCTTCTGTACCACTTCTCTCTTCCCCTGATCTGTAATTTATTCTAATGTCTGTCTCTCCCAGAGACTGTAAGCTCCTGATGGGCAGGGATCAAGTCTACCAACTCCAATGCATTGTACTTTCCCAAACACTTAATACAATATGGGAAGCAGTGTGGCTCAATGGAAAGAGCACAGGCTTTGGAGTAAGAGGTCATGGGTTCAAACCCCGGCTCCGTCAATTGTCAGCTGTGTGACTTTGGGCAAGTCACTTAACTTCTTTGTGCCTCAGTTACCTCATCTGGAAAATGTGGATTAAGACTGTGAGGCCCAAGTGGGACAACCTGATCACCTTGTATCCCCCCCAGCGCTTAGAACAGTGCTTTGCACATAGTACGCACTTAACAAATACCACCATTAATTAATACAATGCTCCCTGCACATGGTAAGTACTCAATAAATAGCACTGATTGAATTGATTGATTCTCTGAGTAAGTGAACTTTTTGTTCTTGTGAAATTGGTATAAAAGTTAGGAAATTTGATACTTGACCCAGATTCTCCTCCTGGGGGTAATAACAATAATAATGGCAATGTATTTACTAGGCGCTAACTATGTGCCAATCACTGAACTAACCACTGGGAGTAGATACAAGATAATCAGTATGACCTAGTGAGAAGCAGTAATCAGCATGACCTATGATAATAATAATGATGGCATTTATTAAGTGCTTACTATGTGCAAAGCACTATTCTAAGCACTGGGGAAGTTACAAGGTGATCGGGGGGTGCTCACAGTCTTAATCCCCATTTTCCAGATGAGGGAACTGAGGCCCAGAGAAGTGAAGTGCCTTGCCCAAAGTTACACAGCTGACAGGTGGCGGAGCCAGGATTTGAACCCATGACCTCTGACTCCAAAGCCCGGGCTCTTTCCACTGAGCCATGCTGCTTCTCTAACCTAGTGGGAAGCAGTATAGCCTAGTGGAAAGAGCACAGGCTTGGGAGTCAGAGGAACCGAGTTCCAATCCCGGCTCTGACAGTTGATTGCTCGGAGACCTTGGTCAAGTCACTTAACTTCTCTGTGCCTCAGTTCTTCTGTTCCCCTTCCCAGTTCGACTGTGAGCCCCATGCAGGACAGGGATTCTGACCACCTGAGTTCCAATCCCGGCTCTGCCAATTGCTTGCTCGGTGACCTTGGTCCAGTCACTTAACTTCTCTGTGCCTCAATTCTTCTGTTCGCCCTCCTACTTAGACTGTTAGCCCCATGCAGGACAGGGACTGTGACCACCCTAATTAACTTGTACCTACCTCATTGCTTTGAACCGTGTTTGACAAATAGTAAGTGCATAACAAATACCATTAAAAAAAAATTCAGCTCAGACACAGTTCTCGTCTCACAAGGAGCCCACAGATTGAGGTACCTAATCCACAGTTCACAAATGAGGAACCTGAGGCACTTAAATTGAGTGATTTGCCCAATGTCACACAGCAGACAAGTTCATTCAGTCATTCAATCGTTATTTATTGAGCATTTAGCCCTGTACTAAGTGCTTGGAACAAATCAGCAATAGAGAGAGACAATCCCACAACAGGCTTATAGTCTAGAAGGAGGGAGACAGACATCAAGACAAGTAAACAGGCATCAATATGAATAAGGCCATGATCAGGAACCAAGCCTCCCGTCTCCCAGCGCTGCGTTGTTTTCTCTAGGCCAGCATGAATCCCCCTGCCCACAGGAACCAAAGCCCAAATAGGATGGAGCCAGTCTCACCGTTCCCTGGACAAATACCTAGGGCTCCACTCAAGTCTGGAGCCCATCTTCAAACAAGTTCACTCGGAGCTGAAGACTAATTCGGCCAGAGAGAGTTCGAGTTCTGCATCTCCAAGCCTAGGTTTGCTCTGTCTCACCCATGGTCAGGGATTTCTAGCACACTTCTGGGAGCAGTTGATCTTTCTGAGGGGATCAAGGGGATTTAGAGAAGCAGTGTGGCTCAGCGGAAAGAGCACGGGCTTTGGAGTCAGAGGGCATGGGTTCAAATCCCAATTCTGCCAATTGCCAGCTGTGCGACTTTGGACAAGTCATTTGACTTCTCTGTGCCTCAGTTACCTCATCTATAAAATTGGGGATTAAGACTGTGAGTCCGCTGTGGGACAACCTGATCACCTTGTAACCTCCCCAGTGCTTAGAACAATGCTTTGCACATAGTAAGCACTTAATAAATGCCATTATTATTATTATTATTCCCTGCACTTAGAACAGTGCTTTGCACATAGTAAGCAGCATGGCTCAGTGGAAAGAGTATGGGCTTTGGAGTCAGAGGCCATGGGTTCGCATCCCATGTCTGCTGGGTGACTTTGGACAAGTCACTTAACTTCTCTGAGCCTCAGTTACCTCATCTGTAAAACGGGGATTATGACTGTGAGCCCCACGTGGGGCAACCTGATCACCTTGTACCCCCCGCAGTGCTTAGAATAGCACTTGGCACATAGTAAGCGCTTAACAAATGTCATCATCACTATTATAGTAAGTGCTTAATAAATTCTATCATTATTATTACTATATAGGGCCCCCAGGAGCAATCACTTGGTTTTGCTCTTCCCTCCTGCAAGGATAAAGTGCCTGAAGGAAGAACATCCACTCTTTCCTGAACGCAGGGAGTTTCATGCCATGCAACCAGGGATGCAACCATCCCTGGGGACCGTGTCTAAATTCCCACCTGTGTTTTCTCTCCCAGAACTTGATACGGTGCTCTGTAAACAGTAAGTATAATAAATACTATCACTACAAGGTAGGGGAGATTGGGGCACCCTTCACAGCAGCATCAAGTCTGGCAACCCGACACATGGGATGCAACGTTGGTGGCCATAGAGGCAGTGGCAGAGAGGCAGATGGATAGGAAGCTAAGGCCAAGACTCAAAGTCCCCAGAGGGTAAGCCCCGCGGCTCTGAACCCCATCCTGAGGCAGTCAACTCTGACAACAAGACACTTTTAAAAGAGGAATGGGAATAGTAAACTGAAGCTTTCAAATTTTTTGAAGGTGTTTGTTATGCACTTGCTATGTGTTAAACACTGTTCTAAGAGCTAGGATAGATACAAGTCAATTAGATTGGACTCAGTCCACGTCCCATAAGTGGCTCACAGTCAAAGTAGGAGGACAGATATTTAATCCTCATTTTACAGTCGAGGAAACTGAGCAGAAGGAGGTTAAGTGACTTGCCTAAGGTCACACTTCAAGCAACTGGCAGAGCAGCGATTAGAACCCAAGCCTTCTGATTTCCAGGCCCATGCTCTTTCCACTAGGCCATGCTGCTTATTAATGTCTACTTGTTTTGTCTTGTTGTCTGTCTCCCCCTTCTAGACTGTGAGCCCGTTGTTGGGTAGGGACCGTCTCTGTATGTTGCCGATTCGTACTTCCCAAGAGCTCAGTACAGTGCTCTGCACCCATTAAGTGCTCAATCAATACAACTGAATGAATGAATGTCAAAGAGAAATTAGATATAGAAAATATTTTTCAGTCTCAGCAGGCAGGAGTAAATGCTGTATCTTCCTTGGGTCAGTCCAGAGCTTAAATTGTGGGAAGAGGAGGATGAAAATGAGAAGATGACCTCAAAGGGGCTCTATCTTAGGGGAAAATGCCTGATGGCCTGGGGAAACCACTTTTAAGTTAATAAAACAAAACAAATTCCCTCCTGAACATGCCATCAAGTTGGGTATTT
Organism: Tachyglossus aculeatus; assembly: GCF_015852505.1. NCBI lineage: Eukaryota > Metazoa > Chordata > Mammalia > Monotremata > Tachyglossidae > Tachyglossus > Tachyglossus aculeatus. The sequence goes on along the minus strand of NC_052075.1, from coordinate 30,728,171 downwards.
CACACTTTTTAAAAATTTTTTTTAATGGTAACTGTTAAGCGCTTACTATACTGTATTACAATCTGGGGTAGATATAAAATAATCAGGTTGAACACAGTCCACGTCCCAGATGGGACTCCCAGCCTTAATGTCCATTTTAAAGATGAAGTAATTGAGGAACAGAGAAGTTAAGTGACTTACCCAAGGTCACACAGCAGACAACTGACAGAGTAGGATTACAACCCAGGTCCTCTGACTCCCAAGGCCCATGCTCTAACCATGGTGATATTTCTCTCCATGTACACTTAGAACACACTCACTTTCTAAGAAAGATATTTTCCATTTAGCTCCATCACCTGAAACTGTGAAAGAAACAAATGTGCCCAATATATATTTCCTATTATCTATTGCTGTTTCTACATGAACACTCCAATTCAGCAGAGCCACAGCATTAACAACTCTTTCTCTCCATTCTCTCTGAAGAATTTCAGACCTAAACCTTCTGCCACAGTTCAGAGTTACCCTCTTTTGTGACCTTCAGCAATTTGTCCACAATGCTTCAAAGGTTTCAAGGCTCATGACCAATCCCGAAATTTTAACAGAAGCACAACTGAAATCATTTATCCAGCTTCCTTTACTTAAGTTGCATAACCCCTGACTGCCGAGCTCCACCCACTCGTCTAAAAGTAGGAAGGAAAGCAGAGCAATTCATTTGCGTAAGCAAGCTATGGTTAAAAAATAACAGCTATAATGCACGTTTGGCTAAATCACAGTGATTCCATCACATGAGGGACGATCCATTAGGATGATTTGAAATATGCTTGGAAGCCTCTTTGCAACACAGGGAGGATAAATTTGGGTTAATGTCTGTTTTACACAGAAGCATTTCCAGGGCTTTCAAACACATCATCCTTCTGACCCTTTCACAGGAGGAAGCCTCCATGAGAAGAAATCAAGGAATGTCAGTGAGAAACACAACTGCCAGAGGTAATGAGTCCCTACCAACTCTGCTTCCAACTGCCTCAAGACAGATGGGGGCCCAAAAGAGGAATGTGGTCCCATCCATGGTGCCAAGACAGGCATGCCAGAGGTGGAATTGAGACCCCTCAAGAGGCACGGCTGAGTTGGTAGGGCGGGAGGGTGGGGTGGCAGACTGGCCGGACTGGCAGGCAAGGCCAGCATTGTCCAGGATTCTCTCTTTAGCTGGGCAGGTCCTGCTCTTCCAAATCCCCTGGGAGAAACACTTCCCCAGGCCAGGGATAAGTCCCCTGAGAAGGAGTGAAGAGGACAGCAGCTCAGGCAGGTGACTCTCTACCCGAAGTTCCCATGAGCTCCAGAGAGAAATAGAGTCTTGAATATGTTCCCATAGGAAGCTAAGTGGCCAATAATGTTCACAAGTTTCAGAGGGATTTGGGTAAGATCCATGGACAAGGGGTCATTGCTGGGTCACCGGAGAGAGTCAGAGGATCAGAGAAAAGAGTTTGGGGTGCTGGGTGGTCCATTCCTAACTATGAGGTGGGGATCCAGGGGGGCAATCAGCCCACAGTTTCTCCAAGTGCCTTGGTGCCCCTGATGGAGAAACATCCCTAAGCTGGATGAGGGTATGGTGCCCTGTTCTTGGGAAACTGTTGAGGGCTGGTTATGGAAGCACCCGCACTCCAATGGGAAGTGGGACTCAATCAAGTCTTTCAAACCAAGAGGGGAAGCAAGAACAATCTTGAAAGCAAACACCACTCATCAAAGTTCATAATAGTCAAGATTTCCCGGAATCTGAGACCCTGGATCTTCCTAAATGCAAGCAGAGAAGTAGAGTTGGGGAGATGTGCCTTGGCTGCAATGGAGGAAAGATAAGTCAGTCCTAGTTTTACTATGAAACTTGGTATCCCCGAGGGTTCCCTAAGGTAATTCACAGGCTGCAGGGACACTGGTTATGGATGGCCAGACCCAAGCAGAAGTGAGTTCTGTGTCCCTAATCCTGATCCCTCTTCTCTCCAGCCCAAGAAAGCCAAATTCTTGCACGCTTTTCTTTTTTTTAATGGTATTTGCTAAGTGCTTACTATGTGTCAGGCATTGTATTAAGAGCTGGGTAGATACAAGATAATCCAATTGGACACACTAATTTTCCACAAGGGGCTCACAGCATTAATTCCTCATTTTACAGATGAGGAAACTGAGACATGGGGAAATTAAGTAACTCACCCTAGGCAAGTCTACTTGAAAATGAGGCTCATTTGGGGGATAGGGAGGGAGAGAGGAAGGGGGCTGGGAGTCTTGGAGTATGAAAGCATCGATACTGAATGAGGGGAGAGAAAAGTGACCAACCGGCCATCACTTAGCCATTGCCAGAAGCAAGTAGAAGTGATTTATGGACCCTTGAGCCCTCTCCTCTCTAGTCCAAGCTAGCCGAGTCCTTGCACGCTTCCAGTGGCCTTGGATATCTCTGGGGCCAGAACAGCCTGACAGCAGGCTGGCTGGTGATGTCTCAGTGATGCCTGGTAAAGTTCAGAAGGAGAAAGTCACAGGGGTGGGCAAGTTGTGGGCAATGGTGCGGCTGTGGGAGCAGCCAGGAAGGGCCCTGAGTGCTTGCTTGGTTCACAATCTCTGTGAAGCCGACATGGCCAGGCATTAACAGCCCAAGAAGGCAAGGGTGCCCAGGTGCCCAGATACTCAGTGCTGTGCTGAGGCTTGGAGAGGTCTGAAGGAGGTAGAGGGGGTGAGTGGGCAGAAGACGGGGACTGCCCTAAGTTGGAGGCTGATGCAGGGAGAGGAGATCCAGCTTGGGCCACTTCTTAGTTACAGGTTTATTATCACCCTTTCCAACGCAGTCTGAGCACCAACTGTGTCAGAGCACTGTAGTGGACACTTGCTGGCTGCAGAGGACTGAATTAGAGACCTAATATATAGAGAGCACTGAATAATAATGATGGCATTTATTAAGCGCTTACTATGTGCAAAGCACTGTTCTAAGCACTGGGGAGGTTACAAGGTGATCAGGTTGTCCCACGGGGGGCTCACAGTCTTAATCCCCATTTTACAGATGAGGTAACTGAGGCCCAGAGAAGTTAAGTGACTTGCCCAAAGTCACACAGCTGACAATTGACGGAGCCGGGATTTGAACCCATGGCCTCTGACTCCAAAGCCCATGCTCCTTCCACTGCATTAGATACTTGGGGAACTGAAAATAAATGGAAAGAACATGACTCTTGCCCTCCAGGAGTCAAAAGTGTAACGGAATATGGAGAGGCTGGGAGAGTGAAGAGTGGAAACCCCAGCATACTGAAAATGGGGAAATTGGGAAGTTAGAAACTGGGGAGAAAGAAATGACACTGTCCCTGGAGGCTGTTACACCCCATGAGATTAGGGCTTCTGGTTGGGTAGCTGGGTTCCCGAGAAACACAGCCCTAAAATTGATCAGCATTTAAGGAACACTTATCCCAGCCAGGCCCCTCCCAGCTCCTCCCAGTCCCTCCCAGCTCCTCCCAGTCTTATCCAGCCTCACCCAGAACAGCCCAGCTCAGCTCAGCCCAGCTCCAGCCCCATCCAGACCTGCTTTGAGATATGTCCAGCTCATTAGAGGATCAGGGCAAGGACAGTGAGGCTATCCTACCTCCCTGGTTCCAGAGTTGCTCTCTGGGCCCTGGGAGTGGAGTAGCACCAGAAGAAAGAGGCTTGATGGATACCTGAGGCAAAAGAGCTCTTAATAGCTGGATCTCCACAAGCAGAGGTGAGCTTCTATCTAGATAACTCGATGTAGACAGCCGACTGAATCATTCAAGTCCACACATCACATCTTTTTTAAACAAAAGCGGTGTTTTCGCTTCACTATCTGGATATTTACTGAACTGTCTACTTCCCTGGGCTTATGTAGACACAATCTCAACATCCCTTTAAGAAAACCACCATGTAAGCTGCATTCCCTGACATTAATATTCAAAGGAGCTACCAAAGAAAATCAAAAAAGGAATGTTTTATTTTTAAATGCAATTTTCTCAGGAAGTATTTCTGAGCAAGAATTAATAGGTTGGGAATTTCAAGTGTTCTGATTGATGAATGGACTTTTCAATCAATGGGGAGATAACTAATATTTTGGTCTCTGAAATCATTATGCAAATTAAACTGGCTGCCTCTGCAGCCCTATGACTTCAAACATCTGTTCATTACCAGTTTTATTTAAAAAAAAAATAAATGAAGTCTCAAACTGCCTACGGTAGCATTCTGAATCCTATCTTAAAGGGAGCTTTGTCCTTGACCAGAACACGTCCTTCAAGCTACGGCCCACATCGAGGTGCTGCCTCTGATGATTCCTGAACATCTGCTCCCAGACTTTTCCAGCCGACATGGCATTGGGTCAAAATTTTTGGTGGCATGTGATACGTGTGTCGACGTAGAGTTAAATCTTTGCTCTTTAACAGCAGCAGGTTTCAGAAGGAGTTAAACCACAGCCAGTCGGGTTTAGCAGGGAGGTTTCTGCGGCACTGACTCTCCGAGGGATGAGGATGGAGATGAATGGCCCGTTTGGAAAAGGAGGGTGGTGATGAGGAGCTCTCAAGCCTCGCTTGATCACCTCTCCCTTCTCTCCCACTCCGCCAAGCACAGCGTGGTTCCTTTTGGCTATGTCGTGCCCCAGTCTCTCTCATCCCAAGCAGCCCAGCTCTAAAACCTGCAAACTTCTAGATGATGGTGGTCTCTTGCTTATCCTTGAATCCGGAAGAAACCCCAGAAGAGTCTCCAGATCAGAGTCTCCTGCTCCAGGGTATCCCGGGAAAGGGAAAGAAAATTTGTGTGAGAATGAGCGTCTGCGGCAGTCTTCCACTCAAAATGGGGAAACCTGAATTACGTGACCCCCGCTGAGAGCCAGTGGACTAAAAGGGAGCCCTGATGGCTGAAGTAGTGCTGAGGTGGGCCCACATTTTCCTGCTTACACCCAGCACCAGTGAATGAAGTGACAGAGGATCTCCAGCCTCACTAAGCCTGGAAGGTTCCCTGGCTGTTCACACCCAGGGGGCCATGGTGGGATGGCAAGGTTTGGGGTCTTCTTTTTAAAATGGTGTTTGTTAAGCACTTACTATGTGCCAAGCACTATTCTAAGCACTGGGGTAGATACAAGGTAATCGGGTTGTCCCACCTGGGGCTCACAGTCCCAATCCCCATTTTACAGGTGAGGTAACTGAGTCAGAGAGAAGTAAAGTGACTTACCCAAGGTCACAGAGCAGACAAGTGGCAAAACTGGGATTAGAACCAACATCCTCTGACTCCCAAGCTGTGCCACTAAGCCATGCTGCTTCTCTACACCGCTGCTGTCTTCTCTACACCACGGTGATGTTCACCCTTGGGTGGGGTTGGGGCAGGGGGCAGGGCAGCTCGGTCATGTCAAGCGAGCCCGCTGTTGGATAGGGACCGTCTCTATATGTTGCCTACTTGTACTTCTCAAGCGCTTAGTACAGTGCTCTGCACACAGTAAGCGCTCAATAAATACGATTGAATGAATGAATGAATGAGTGGGGTCGCTTAACAAGGTACTCGTTAAGGAAGCAGCAGAGTCTAGTGGAAAGACAGCCTGACTCTAAAAGTCAGAGGACTTGGATTCTAGTCCCAACTCTTACTGTGTTGTACTTTCCCACACACTTAGTACAGTGCTCTGCACACTGTAAGTGCTCAATAAATACAACTGAATTAATGAACTCTGCCACTACCTCGCGATGCGTCCTTAGACTAATCCCTTAACCTCTCTAGGTCTCAGTTTTCTCATCTTTAAAGTGGGGTAATAAGATGAGAAGCAGTGTGCTCAGTGGAAAGAGCCCGGGCTTTAAAGTCAGAGGTCATGGGTTCAAATCCCGGCTCCGCCAATTGTCAGCTGTGTGACTTTGGGCAAGTCACTTCACTTCTCTGTGCCTCAGTTATCTCATTTGCAAAACGGGGTTTAAGAATGTGAGCCCCCACCGTGGGACAACCTGATCACTTTGTAAGCTCCCCAGTGCTTAGAACAGTGCTTTGCACATAGTAAGCACTTAATAAATGTCATTATTATTATTACTATTATCTGACTCTCCCTATTTCACAGGGATGCTGTGACTGCAAAATGAAATAACTGGTGTCAAAGCGCTTTGGGAAAGTAAAAGCGCTCCAATCACCGTAGAGCTATTATGAAGGCCTCAGTGACTGTATAGAAAATTTCAAGACAGGGGAATAGTCCAGGTGCTTCAAATTTGACCCCATGTTCTATTCCTGTGTACATTGAGCTGAGGCTGATAGTCTGATTCCTTTTTCTACTGCATAGTGAAAAGAGGGAGAAAGGAAGGGGAGAAGGGAGGAAGAGGGGGAAGGAAAAGGGGACAGAGAGAATGAACAGCAACTACTCAGCCCTAACCACCTGTAAATTCAGGGCTAAGACAAAAATGCAATCATTAGTAGCACTTTATCAACATCGGCATTTACAGGTCACCTACCATATGCAGAGAATTTATCTAACCACCTATTGAGTGCATACATTGTACCGAGAACTTTTTTTGTTTAGAACACTAATGAGTACCCGTGGACGGTGGAGCACTGTAATAGGAACAAGAGAACATATGTCATAATTAAAAAATGCAGCCCCTGCCCTTAAGGAGCTTATCGTCTAACGTTTACACTTTGATCCTCCATAACCTTTGATTCTACTCCAGAAACTAGCTTGAGATTTTTCCAGATTATCACTTCATAGCCTAAATGTGGTTTTCTGAACCCCTTGCATATCATTTAATGATCCAGTCTTTCAGCAAGTATTAACTATTGGACCTCTTTTCCAAGGCCTGAGAATGAGAACGCATCCATAGACCTTTAACAGAAGGGCTAGCAGATTCCATTCGGGGTCAGGGAAAGATGGGGGAGAGGTTACTGAGGAGGGGGAGAAGTCACTGAGTAGGGGAGAGATGACTGGGTGGTGGGGGAGGTCATTGGTGGGGGAAGTCATTGAGGGAGGGAAGAGAATACAGACAGGGCAACTGCTTTGACCCTGTCAACTCTGGACCCAATGTGGGACCAGGGAGATGGACGCTTGGGGCTGGTAACCAAGGGGTAGTCAGGCAGCTGGCCGCAGCTCGGCTTACACTGGCTCTGCTTAGACCAAATTTTCATGGGAGATGGAAGGACAAAATGAGTCCAAGAAGGATATTCAGGTTAAAGAGCTGGAGACCCACCAATTCTGTTCCAGTATTAAGATTATTTTATCTTTGGTCCTTATGTCCCCAATAGAAGAGGCTGAATTCAAGTACATTTTATTGGGTGGGAATTCTCCCTAACGTTTGGAAAGAATAACCAAAGACAGGTGTTTTCTGGGTCTGGGGATGGGGAAGCGGCATTGGGGGCATGGGGGGGAGAGGGAGACACCACTAATCTAGCTGTCACTAATTGTAAGTGATGATGGCCTAATATCAACTTAAACTGCAAAGTCCAAATGGGATAGAGGTCCAAATGGGATAGATAATCCAGGCAGATTATCATCATCATCATCATCAATCGTATTTATTGAGCGCTTACTATGTGCAGAGCACTGTACTAAGCGCTTGGGAAGTACAAATTGGCAACATATAGAGACAGTCCCTACCCAACAGTGGGCTCACAGTCTAAAAGATTATCTTGCATTTACCCCAGTATAGCGCTTGGCGCATAGAAAGCGCTTGATAAACACTATTATTATTATCATTATTGATGATAATAATGATAATAATAATAAACAATGGTCAAAGTTAAAAAAGGGAATAGGTGTAAGTTTGAATATGAAGCAGCTCAGAAACAGGTCTCGGCCTCTCCGAAAATACGATGATGCTTTTAAAAAGGAAAAATGCAAAAATCAATCTCAGCACCTTTACTAGGAGTCGAGGGATTTCACAAATTCTGCAGAGATCTCATCGCTTGCTGGGAATTCAAGGGAAGGAAAGAAACGCCTATTGAAATGGCAAACTAAAAGAAGACTTTAGTCAGTAGCAAACAGTATACACAACGGGGTACTAGAGAGTTTAACGATTACTCTGCAACAAAGGAAAAGCCTAAAAGCTAACCTCATCTTGTACAATGTATAGAAACTGTAAAGCCTCCCTCCAAAACATGAAGAATTTCCATATATTATCAGTTGCACATATTAAAATGAATTAAGGAAGCTAATCATTCAAGAACCCACACTGGCCTTTGGGAAATATGGTTGTTACAACTGATTTAATAGTAAGAATGTATTGTATTATCATCATGAATTAAACTAATGAGGGTACAGGGATATTGCTAGCTGAATTAAATGCTCTTCTGACATGATAAACTTTCCACTTTTGTGTTCATCTCTGCACTGGTCAGACCTCATTAGGACCCCTCGCCTTGTTCTAGACACTGTGCTTTGAAAATGATGGGGAAAAACTGGAGAAAATCCTGAGAAGAGTCACAAAATAATGAAAGAAATGGAAAACAGGGAAAGGAATGGGGCAGTTTAACCAAGAAAAGAGATCACTGATAGGACAATAGAATAACTGTCCATCAAAACCCAGAGGGATTTTTCAGAGAGGAGGCTGCCCAGCCTCTCTGTGCCCACTGATGCACAAACAAGAAGAAATGAACTTGGATTACAAGAGAAGAGATTCTGTATAGATAAAAGGAAAAATTGGGAAGTTGAGGCATCGCTCCTCACATTGATCTTTAAGAAAAGAACCCCTTCACCTCAACCCATTCTGTCTGGTAAATTTCAAGAGTGCACCTGACTAGGCCAGATGACTTCGGTTGCCATGATTTGTGGATTCAAGACTGTGAGCCCCCCATGGGACAACCTGATCACCTTGTAACCTCCCCAATGCTTAGAACAGTGCTTTGCCCATAGTAAGCACTTAATAAATGCCATTATTAATTAATTAACGATAAGAGAGAACATTACAACAGTGGTAGCAGACTCATTCCCCACTTACAACAAGTTTATAATCTTGACTCTGTTCACAATCTAACAAGACCCACAGATCTTTGTTCCTCCTCCAAAGTTTTCCAAACTCTCCATGGTTCTCTGGAAACCTTTAATCAAACTCTCTCCCCTGGGTGCCCACAACTCTCAATGCCTGGCTCCCAAGATGGTACGGCTTGGGATGGATCGGAGTCTGAAATGTAAGAAGCCAGAATCTCTGCTCTTCTAACTATAAATCCCTAATGTTCTCACTGTATTTACCACTCGCCTTGCCTTTTTACATTGTTTTTGTGTTTTTATTCTTTCATCTTTCCTGAGGTATCTGTCACCAGCACCCTCTACAGCCCTTCTTCTTAGACTGTGAGACCCTTGCAGGCCAGGGACTTAGTCTCATTTTCACCTGTGTAATTTTGCCAGGCATTTAGTAGGATTAAATTTGTACTTCCCAAGCACTTAGTACAGTGCTCTGCACATAGTAAGTGCTCAATAAATATGATTGATGATGATGAGTAGTAGGAGCACTCCTCTTTCACTTTAAGGAACTTCTGAGAAATCATCTGTTGTTTACCGCTAACCAGAAAAGCAGGACCATAGAAAGGGAATTGTCAGGCTTCTGTGAGGTCCCGTATGCTGACAAGGAGTGCAGAGCTTTTCTATGGCAAACGCCATACGCCGGCACCTTGTTCAAACTTCTTTCTGCCTAGGCAGTTCCCAGTGAGCTCGATTAGCCTCTGTTGTGTTAATGGGTTTTTTTGTTTGTTTTATTGTTTTTGAGATGGTCCTCTACCTCCAAGGAACTGGACACGGAACTAAATACTCTTAGCTACTAACGCATGGCACCGAGTTTTTGGCAACATTAGACTCAAACCCTTAAAACGCACTTGGGCAGTATTAAGGAAGAGTAAACTGGAGCTGGTGCAGTAGCCTCACTCCTGTCCTCTTCTCTTCTACTCCTAACTGGTGTATCACAACCAGATTGTGACAGGCGGGATATTGGCTTGAACTATGCCCAGCCCGGGCACAAGGGTGGCATCGGTCCACTGCTCTGGTCCTCTGGTTGCAGAGAGCAGAGAAGGAGATAGTTGCCTGAGATACTAGTCTCAATTTGTCACTGTCTTTTAGCTGCTCTCCCTGAAACCAGGGAGAAGGAAAACCTACCTGAAGCGACAGAACAAAGACGCTGCAGCTGCATAGGAAAATGGAAAAAAAAATCACAATTTTGCACCATTTTCATTACGGGCCATTAATTTTCTAAGAAATGAACCTTCTAAATATTTAACTCCCCACACTGGAAGAAGGCCTCTGCTGTATTATTAATTGTTAGCATGTAGTCTGAGCCTGTTATTTGTACCGTTCCGAATGATCTACAGCCCTGGCTTTAAAATGGGGAGCAGGGGAGACACCGGGTTTACAAACCAGTCAGATTCCTGGGAAGGTATCTGAACAAATTATCAGTCGATTTTCAGCCACTTCTCACACCAAATAATAATAATAATGGCATTTATTAAGCACTTACTATGTGCAAGGCACTGTTCTAAGCGCTGGGGAGGTTACAAGGTGATCAGGTTGTCCCACGGGGGGCTCACAGTCTTAATCCCCATTTTACAGATGAGGTAACTGAGGCACAGAGAAGTTAAGTGGCTTGCCCAAAGTCACACAGCTGACAATTGGCCAAGCCGGGGTTTGACCCCACGACCTCTGACTCCAAAGCCCGTGCTCGTTCCTGAGCCATGCTGCTTCTTCCAAAGGCAGATAATGTGGCTTTGGGAGAGAAAATCATACCACAGCAATTCATTCTCCTCCTAAACGAGGGCCCAAATACATAGACAAAGGGGAAATCTGTCCAGATTGCAGAAAGTCTCACATGACACTCTCACCAGCCAGTTGGGAAGATCTGTTGGGTGGGTGTCCATAGGAGGGTCATCAAGGGCTCAGTGTCTGCCTGAGGAGGTGGATGGAGTGGGGTTGCCCGGAGATCCATCCTGCAGTTGGTTCCATTCAGTCCTAAAATTGGGAGCCCCTAGAGTGCCGGGCCAGAGACCGTGTCTAATTCTTACCTCTGTATTTTTTCCCCAGTACTTAATAGAGTGCTCTGCACACACTAGGCACTTAGTCAATACTACACTTATTAATACAGCTCTTGATAATCTGGGCAAAGGCATCAAGGTGCGCTTGTCTGATCTGCAAGCAATAGTCTATAAGAGCACAGGAACAGGAGTCAGAGGCCCTGGATCCAATCCCAGCTCTGTTACTTACCTGTTGTGTGACTTTGGGTAAGTCACTTAACTTCTCTGTGCTTTGATTCTGTCATCTGCAAAATGGTGATTCAATACCTCTTCTCTCCCTCCTACTTAGACTGTAATAATAATAATAATAATAATAATGATGATGATGGTATTTGTTAAGCGCTTACTATGTGCAAAGCACTGTTCTAAGCGCTGGGGAGGTCACAAGGTGATCAGGTTGTCCCACGGGGGGCTCACAGTCTTAATCCCCATTTTACAGATGAGGTAACTGAGGCACAGAGAAGTCAAGTGACTTGCCCAAAGTCACACAGCAGACAAGTGGAGGAGGCAGGATTAGAACCCATGACCTCTGACTCCCAAGCCTGTGCTCTTTCCACTCAGCCACGCTGCTTTTCGGGTAACCTGGGGAAGAGAAAGCTGAGGGGGGCCTTTAAGCTCAGGAGGATTTTGGTGGGGAGGAGGTTAAGCAGTTGTTCTCCAAGTTCCCCATGCACAGAACAAGGAACGATAGGTTTACACTAACTAGGGAAGATTCCAGTTGGATATAAGAAAGACCATTAGGATAATAAAACAATGAAAAACCCTATATGTTGTTGATTGATCGATTGATAGAAAGGGAGAGGGTATGAGGATTCCATCAGTGGAGAACTTTAAGGAAAGACGAGGCACTCATTCTCATCACCCGCCTGGAGGCCCAGTTGGCACCTTGAGAGTCTGTGATTTTATACATAGTTTTAATTCTCTCATTTGTCACACATGAACATGAAATGCTCTTACCAAACGAAGAGCAAAAGAAATAATGAGCTATCACTGTGAATGATGATGCTCTATCCAAAGAGAAAAAAATCTTAGAATTAGAAAATTGTGCTTTGCATTTTAACATTTTCTAGTTAATTTTTCAAACGTGCCCTTTCAGTATCCCTCTGCTATTTTAACTAAAGAGGCTGCCCTTGAGCAGGGAAAGCTAAAGAGCCTGAAATCCCCATTTCTTTGCTGTAGATTTTGATTGGCTTGTCCTCTTACTTCTTGCCTGAAAAATCAAGACACTCAAATTCAGGAGATTTTTCTCTTCTACTTCATGTCCATCAGTATCCCAGATTCTCACCCGGTGGGAATTTCTTCATTAATAAGAAATGTCAGAATAAAAGGGGCAATATGTCAGTTTACAGGTTGAGATTATTATTCTACACATCTACACTCAGATGCAAACTTCTGCAAATGCATAAATTGCCCTACGAGCATATCTGTTTTCCCTCCAATCTTGACCGTGAGCCCCACGTGGGACAGGGACCGTGTCCAACCTGATTATTGTGCATCTATCCCAGTGCTTCGTACAGTGCCTGGCACACAGTAAGCACTTAACAAGTACTATCAAAAACAAACTAAATGGAACCATGCAGCTGTGCAATATTCTGGGTTCTACATTCACAACTGATGTATGAGCTTAAAAACTGATTATTTACTTATTCATTATTCAGAACAAAAGATTCATTTCAAGGGAACAACCATAAGGCTGACACTTTCCAGTAAACATTTTTGGTTCCTTTTAAATGTCAGCAGGGTCACACTTATTGAGACCCTAAACCTGGAGATTAAGACTGTGAGCCCCCCGTGGGACAACCTGATCACCTTGTAACCTCCCCAGCGCTTAGAACAGTGCCTTGCACATAGTAAGTGCTTAATAAATGCCATTAGTATTATTATTATTATTTTACTCCTCCCTTGCTTGGTCGCTTCTCCCTTGCTCCTACTGGAGTGTTATGGAGAGTGTTAATAGCGGATTAATGGGAGCAGGAGGTCTCCTATTGATTTGCTGGCAAAGACTGGGTGAATCTGTATTATTTCCTCAATTCACAGAACAAGGTTGCTGAGCACTTGGGCTCCGTCTACTCCCATAAGCTTGAAATATAGAATTTCTGTCAAATCAAAAATAGAAAAAAGATAAACTGCAGAAGAGGCTGAGAATCAGCAGAATGTAGAAGAGTATATATTTGTCCATGTAAACTACGCTAAGTAATCTATGCACCAAGGACGGCGGGTTAATCTCAGTTTCCCTCGGAAGCAGGCTAGAAATACTAATGGGAACTACAGTTCTGCCTGCAGGCCAGAGCTCTGGCTCACTAGCGTGCTGTGTTACTGGGGGGCCGGCACTGCAGTTGGGTCGCAGTGCAGGCTGAGCCTGGCCATGCTCTGGTTTACATCCCAGGTTCCCCCCAACTTTTTGGCCACCCTTCATCGGGTTTCTCCAAATGGGGGCCAGGGTCCCTGAGGACACTGCAGGGGAGGGCCAAGTTGAGGGTCCCACCCTATAACTCCTTCTAACCCTCTTCTCTAACCACAGCCAATAGCACGTATGGCGGAAAAACGATCGAACTTAATGAGTTCCTCCCACAGGAACACCCAGAGCAAAATGTTCTTGGAAATCATTATGCATCACAGAAAGGTTTTCAAGGACAACCAGAATGCTTGTTTCTTTGCCATATCATTTTCTCCATCGTTGCTTCCCTACGCCATGTTTCCTCTCTCTTTGTGACCCAAGGGTTTTGAACTTGATTCTGGAATCAGAGGGTAAGCTTGAAAAATGTGGCTTCTTGCTGCCCACAGGCTTCGTGCTGCTGTTCTGAAGGTTTTCACTGTTTCCTCTGTATGCCCCTCAGCGCTGACCATTTGGCTGAGGGCATGGGAGACAAAGGACAGAGAGACTTTGATAACTGAGAAGCAGAGTCAAAAGGGTACTGAGGGCAATGGTGCTTTTCACCACGGAATGGAGAGGGGATCCGGGCTGCACAGTGAAATACAGACTGGAGAGGAAAGAGATTGGACACAGGGAGCTCAGTAAAGAGGCTGATACCCTAGAGGAGTCAGGATATAACTGCCTGAATGAATATGTTGCCAACTTGTACTTCCCAAGCGCTTAGTGCAGTGCTCAGCACACAATAAGCGCTCAATAAATGCGACTGGATGAATGAATGAACCAGGGGAGTGGCCATTTGGACGGAGAGGAAGGGATAGATACAGAAAACGCTTTGGAGGAAAACAGACAAAACAAAGGGTGGGAGTTGAAATAGTGTAAGCCTTCAGAGATGAGAAGAATGGTAATGTTGTCAAATCAATAGGACAGTTAGATGGAGGATAGGATTTGGGAGGAGAGATGTGAATTTTAATTGTAAACATGTTGAGCTTAGGATGCCAGAGAAAAATCCATGGAGAAGTGTGTTAAGGTAAGAGAAAGACCGAGATTGCAGCCTCCTCTGCTCCTGGGACCACTGATACTGTGGGGATGGACCATGCAGCCGAATACTCCACGCGCCAAACAGCGCCTTCCTTACGGAGCCTCTCCGGCAGTAAGATACAAAGAACGTTCCAAGTTGGAGCACACTATGGAGTTGCTGACCCCAAAGGGGACCGCTATAATTTTAATACACCTGACTTCTCTAGGCCAATCTCAGCTTAAGACACAAGAGGGAAAATTGCACAGAATTTGGGAAAAAATATGTCTGTCACAAATATTATAATTCATTCATTCATTCAGTCATATTTATCGAGCGCTTACTGTGTGCAGAGCACTGTAAGCCCTTGGGAAGTACAAGCTGGCAACATATAGAGACGGTCCCTACCCAATAATGAAAAACTTTTTGTGAAAGCAAAGTATAGAGGAAAAATGGGTTCTTCAATAATCCTTTAACTTGGCCAGAATTTGTCAGAAATATCCTTCAATTTTGCAAATTGGTTCCAGTTTACTCAGCACTGATTTTTTTATGCCTACCTCAAATAAGCAAAGGCAACGCAAAGACCACATCTTCTAGCTGGGTGGGAAAAAAAACCCACAAAAAACAAGGACAACCATGTGTCTAAACAGTTGCAGGAAATGCCTGGTGCAATTGAAATTGCATTTCTGAGCACGGGTCAGCAGGCCTCATTAGGTTCACTCTCAACTGGGTCTTGGCTAATTTTAGCCCCAATTTGGAGACTAATGGTCAGAATCCCACCTGCAAATAATCTAATAGGGATGATGATGTGCAAAGTGGGCATATGATGGTCATTAATTTGGATTTTGTAGAATGTGGGGAGAAAATGAAAAAAATGATTTCATGATTACTTTACTGGGCACGATACAAATTTCTTTCATGATCTTCTGTGAATCTAAGTTCCCAAGGTATCATTCACTAAAGTAGCTGGTATAATTAATAAAGAATATTGTAAAAATGGAATCTTTGAAGAACGAACAAGAATGTCAATGATTGCCTCCTGGTCCAGTTGAAAATGACCTTGTATAAGGAACTTGAAAGTTCTGACAAAATAGGAGAAAGTTGCTACCTTTTTTTGAGGTGTATTTATTCCCACAAGCCACTGGTAGGTGTCACCCAGTGTGGGAAGAGTTGATTTCTAAAATTGCACCTCCTTAAGAAACTAGACCCTTGTGTCCCAAGAGGTTCTGGCCCATTATCTTCCCATAAGGCAAACAAGCCCTGATGCAAAATGTTCTTTTTCATATAAAATTATATGAAATTAGCCCAGGTGCTACTGTGCAGCAATATGAAGTCGGAAAGAAAAGCTTGTCCCTCAGCCTCAGAATAAGCTCTAAATATCACAGCTATGGTCCCTAATGGATGTCCATAGTTGGAGGTATTAAATGATGGAGTGACTGCTGAATCAACCCCTACTCATCAAAGCCTCATTTCCCCTACTCCATCTCCATCGCCCTTGCTCTTGGCTTTAGGCACCTGATATTCCCTCCACCTTCAGCCCCACAGCATTTATGTATACCTCTGAAACTTATTTTAATGTCTGTCTCTCCTTCTAGACTGTAAGCTCTGTTATAATTCTGTTACATTGTATTCTCTTAAGTGAATAGGACAAGTGTTCTACAAACGGTAAGCACTCAATAAGTAGCACTGCTGGACTGACTTACTGATTAGAACTCTGGTCATTAAAACCACCCTGCCTTTCCAGTAATTAGAACAGTACTTATGTCTCTTGGGACCATATGTCCCTCTATGCCCTTTTAACACAGGAAAGCACAAGAGTTAATTTGTCATTCCTTATTCACCTTCTTCAAAACAAGCGAGGGCATTTCATCCTGGAACAATGGCTATGCACAATCCTAAAGCATTCAAAAGCAATACCAGCCTGATGCAACTTCCTGTTGAATGTAATCTCAGTTGAACAACTTCAACTGAACTTGTGTTGTCAAGTAATTTCAATACATTGCAATTCGGTCAAATGCTTGGGAATGACTTTCGGAGAAAGTTTCACCTTAGAGAAACCAAGTGAAGAACGATTTGGGACTTTCCAGAGAGGGAAGAATTTCCCCATTCACAATTGAGTCATCCACTCTGACAATTCCCAAAGACAAAGCTCTGAAGAAAGGTTAGAACCGCAAAAATTGTCCTTTGAGAATTTCCCATTCAAACAGCTCTACTTGGTCAAATGATACATTGCGTTTCATCCCAGCAAATCAACAAGGGCAATTGCCACACCTGGATTTACTCACTCCAGAGCCATACAACTGCTGAGACTGTAATCATTATTCTTTTACTGTGAAGTCCAGCCACCTCACACAGCTCTCTGCACTTGGTGAGAACACAATCTAAATAATTGTTGTTGTTTTTTTAATGGTATTTGTTAAGCACTTACTATGTGACAAGCACTGTTCTAAGTGCTGGGGTAGATACAAGATCATCAGGTTGGACACAGTCCCTGTCCCACATAGTGCTTGCTGTCTAAGAGAGAGGGAGGAGGATTTAATCCCCATTTTACAATGAGGTAACTGAGGCACAGAGATGTTAAGTGACTTGACCAAGGTTGCACAGCAGACAAGTGGTTGAACGAATTCTGAAACCCTCTTAGACTTTTTCCTCATCTGAAGATTTATTGAGCTGAATGGATTCCCAATTCCCCCACATCCACTCTCCCCAGTTTCCTTCCCCCTTTGTGTGGACCTTAGCATTAGTTATTAGCCAGGACTCACCCATTCATCACCTTGAGATAGCAGGGACCAGTTTTATATTCCCCATTCCACTGTAAACTCTTCGCACAGAGCAGCACAGTGAGGCCGGGCCCCTCAAGGGATCTACAGGGTGACAGCGGAGGCTTGATGACCAGAAATAGAAAAAAAAAATCAGGGAGGAGCCAGAGTGAATAAGTGCCGACGGAGCAAATATTCCTGATGTTCAGCAGTCAGCCAACCTGGAGGAGCAGGAGAGGAGTGACCGGAGACAGTTCCACCCTCAGAGGACAGGCCCTGGCCAGGGAGCTCTGGGGTGGAACGAGTCCCCGGAAAATGACAATCCTGACCCAGCGGGTTTCAGTTACTGCCCCAGGAGCAAAGCAGCAGAGTGGGGTGCAACCTCCTTGAGGGGGGTGCTTAATTGCAGTGAGGGGAGGGAAATGGATGAGGGGGGAATGAAGGGGAACAATTTCAAAGTAGTGATCAAACACTTGTTCATGTAGGCTGCAAACGGCATTCAGGGCCCTCAGCCTGGCCCTCCTGGCTGCCAAGCATCAGGAGCAAAAAGATTTGCTGCTCAGTTAGATGAAGGCCCAGGGGTCCCAAAGGTCACTGGCACCTTTGAAAAAGAGTCAGCGGTCCATGGAAAGAGAGTAAGTGAATGCCAGGGTAGAGTTCCAAAATGAGGCCAGTGGTGAGAAGATCCAAGGGTGCAGCGAACCCTTCGTTCCACACACGAGCCCAGAAACACTGCCCTCTGCCACATTGATATTCTTGCCACTAGCAAGGCCTGGAAGCAGTTTCCAAATCTATCTCTCGATCTCATGAACTTCCTAAAACCTCTGACTGCCGAGACCGATCCCTGTCCTGACAACTGCACGCCAGGCTGGTCCGTTCACTGCTGTTGCTCCCAGCTGCCCCCCCTTCACCATGCTGGTTGAGACTGTGCTTTGCTGGGTCTTTGAAGACACAATGGAATTGTTCAAGAAAATCAATACATTCACACTTTCATTCTATCAGGTCTTCCTCCTGCTCTAACAGCAGACACTTAACTCAATAAAGCTCACAGCAACAAGCAACCTAGAATAGAATAGTTCATTTGCCATTTTATACCTTATAATAATAATAATGGCATTTATTAAGCGCTTACTAGGTGCAAAGCACTGTTCTAAGCGCTGGGGGGATACAAGGTGATCAGGTTGTCCCATGTGGGGCTCACAGTCTTCATCCCCATTTTACAGATGAGGTAACTGAGGCCCAGAGAAGTTAAGGGACTTGCCCAAAGTCACACAGCTGACAAGTGGCGGGGCCGGGATTTGAACCCACAACTTCTGACTCCAAAGTCTGTGCTCTTTCCACTGAGTCACGCTGCTTCTCCAACCTTATCCAACCTTCACAGACTTTGGCAGGACTCAGACATTTTCATGCTCGGGTTCGATACGGCATGGGTAAAATGAAACTGTCTGACCCAAAGCCCAACATCAAATAGGTCTCAGAAGCCAGTGTTTCGATGAGTTATAAATAATGAACAGAAACCAGAACTACCTTAACACGAGCCAAAGATTTAACTATCAAGGGAAAGAGGCCGTAGCAAAATGTGTTGGGAGTTGTGCTAAAACCCGAATTTGGGGGAAACAAAATTGCTTGAATAAATCCAAAACACATTGGAGCTCTCTCAGGCATAATTAACACACCACCAGGCAGAATTCCAAAAGAGTATTGTCGCTCAGCTGTCAGTCATCTTGTTAATTTGTTTTTGTCAAGAGTGTTTGTTTGTAATAGATGTGCTCTTAATGTAAGAAAACAATATTTGAAAAGGGAACACCCCCTTCTCCTCAAAATCTTGATGGCTTCAATGATACTGTCCTCACCTGATCCTCCTCTCATCTCCCTGACTGTTCCTTCTCAATCTTTTCCATGGGATCCTCGCCCTCTGTCTCCCTCCCTCTAATTGTGGGAGTCCCTCAGGCCTCAATTCTGTGTCCCCTTCTATTCTCCATCTACACCCACTCCCTCGGAAAATTCATTTGCTCCTATGGTCTCAACTACCATCTCTATGCAGATGATTCCCAAATCTATGTCTCCAGCCCCATCTCCCTCCTCTGCAACCTTGCATTTCCTCCTGCCTTCAGGACATCTCTACTCAGATGTCCCACCTACACCTCAAACTTAAACTGTCCAAAACAGAACTCGGCACCAAACCCTGCCCTCCCATCTTTCCCATCATTGTAGGTAACACCACTATCCTACCTGTCTCACCAACCCAAAACCTAAGCATTATCCTCAATTCATCTCTCATTCAACCCACATATTCAACCTGTCACGAAATCCTGTTGATTCTACCTTCATCATATGGCTAAAATTCACCTTCTCCTCTCCGAACTGTTTCTATGTTGATCCAAGCCTTGAATACCACATCATCCACCTCACTGATTTTTCTGCCTCTGATTTCTCCCTATGCAGGTCCATCACTCTCTTGGCCAGTTCACTTTTCTAAAAAAATGTTTAGTCCTTTTTTCCCTACTCCTCAAGTAACTCCAGTGGTTGCCCACCTACCTCTACTTCCAACGGAAAGTCCTTACCATCAGCTTTAAAGCACTCAATCAACTAGACCCCTACTATGTTATCTCACTTATTTCCTACTTATTTAATAATAATAATAATAATAATAATAATGGCATTTATTAAGCACTTACTATGTGCAAAGTACTATTCTAAGCACTGGGAAGGTTACAAGGTGATCAGGTTGTCCCACGGGGGGCTCACAGTCTTAATCCCCATTTTACAGATGAGGTAACTGAGGCCCAGAGAAGTGAAGTGACTTGACCAAAGTCACATAGCTGACAATTGACAGAGCCAGAATTTGAACCCATGACCTCTGACTCCAAAGCCCATGCTCTTTCCACTGAGCCACGCTGCTTCCCTCATCCTTATTATTCCATACTACAAGGTACACACACCTAGAGGGAAAAGGGAACACCCGCTTCTCCTTAAAATGTTATCTTGATGGCTTCAGTGATCCTGTCCTCTCCTGATTCTCCTCTCATCTCGCTGACTGTTCCTTCTCAATCTCTTCGGCGGGATCCTCGCCCTCTGCCTTCCTCCCTCTAATTGGATACTGTCCAATTATTTCCCACTACAACCCAGCACACAAACTTCGCTTCTCTAATGCCAACCTACTCACTGTACCTCAATCTCTTATATCTTCTTACCGACCCCTTTCTCTCATTCTCTCTCTGTCCTGGAACCCCCACCCCGTTCATATATGACAGACCACCACTCTCCCTCCCCCATCTTCAAAATCTTATTAAAAGCATTCTCCTCCAAGAGGTCTTCCCTGACTAAGCCCTTTTTTCCACACTCCCTCTCATCTGCAAAGCCTATGCACATAATATTAATAATAATAATGATGATGGCATTTATTAAGTGTTTACTATGTGCAAAGTACTGTTCTAAGCCCTGGGGAGGTTACAAGGTGATCAGGTTGACCCACGGGGGGCTCACAGTCTTAATTCCCATTTTACAGATGAGGGAACTGAGGCACAGAGAAGTTAAGTGACTTACCCAAAGTCACACAGCTGACAATTGGCGGAACCGAGAGTTGAACCTGTGACCTCTGACTCCAAAGCTCGTGCTCTTTCCATTGAGCCACGCTGCTTCTCTAACATGGATCTTTACCCTTTAAGCATGATATTCATTCCACACTCAGCCCCACAGCACTTATGTACCTTTCCATAATTTATTTTATTAATAATAATGATGGTATTTGTTAAGCGCTTACTATGTGCCAAGCACTGTTCTAAGCACTGGAGAGGTTACAAGGTAATCAGGTTGTCCCATGCGGGGCTCACAGTCTTAATCCCCATTTTACAGATGAGGTCACTGAGGCACAGAGAAGTTAAGTGACTTGTCCAAAGTCACACAGCTGACAATTGGCGGAACCGAGATTTGAACCCATGACCTCTGACTCCAAAGCCCATGCTCTTTCCACTGAGCCACACTGCTTCTCGAACTTAGATCTTTACCCTTTACGCACGATATTCATTCCACTCTCAGTCCCACAGCACTTATGTACATTTCCATAATTTATTTTATTAATAATAATAATAACGATGGTATTTGTTAAGTGCTTACTACGTGCCATGCACTGTTCTAAGAGCTGGATAATAATGATGGTACTTAAGCACTTACTATGTGCCAAGCACTGCTCTAAGCACTGGGGTAGATACAAGGTAATCAGTATGTCCCATGTGGGGCTCACAGTCCTAATCCCCATTTTACAGATGAGGTAACTGAGGCACAGAGAAGTTAAGTGACTTGTCCAAAGTCACACAGCTGACAAGTGGCGGAGCCGGGATTAGAACCCACAGCCTCTGACTCCCAAGCCTGTGTTTCTTCCACTAAGACACACTGCTTGTCTGTCTCCCCCTCTAGATGTATGCACCTTGTGGGCAGGAAATGTGTCTGTTGTATTGTTTTCTCCCAAGAGCTTACTGCAGTGCTCTGCACACAATAAGTGCTCAGTAAATACCACTAACCGAAAAGGGTTTACCTGGACAGCAGGAAGCTCTTTCCATGGGCTAAAAGCAATACATAGCAACATTAGAAATTTAGTCCACCATTCTTACCCTATAAGCCGGAACTTACCTGAAGCTTTGAACAAGATCAGGCACATCCAGAAAGATCAATTTTGAATGTTTTAAACGATCTGAAAGTGTTCACTGGCCTGAACTTTAGGACCACACTCGATAAGCAGAGCTGCAAACAAAAACTTCCAGTACACTTTGTAAAAGAACAGTATGCACTCCTTCAAAGGAGAGTATATTAAACCAGGACTTTGACTTTCCTCAACCTCTCTGGGCATGCCACAAGTGGTCCTATGTAATAATAATAATAATAATGATGGTATTTATTAAGCTCTTATTATGTGCAAAGCACTGTTCTAAACACTGGGGAGGTCACAAGGTGATCAGGTTGTCCCACGGGGGGCTCGCAGTCTTAATCCCCATTTTACAGATGAGGGAACTGAGGCCCAGAGAAGTTAAGTGACTTGCCCAAAGTCACACAGCTGACAATTGGTGGAGCCGGGATTTGAACCCCTGACCTCTGACTCCAAAGCCCGTGCTCTTTCCACTGAGCCACGCTGCTTCTAGCCTGTGAGGGCCAAACAGCCCGAAAATCAGTAGACGAATGGGGCCGCGTGAGCTGGGAGCCAGTCCACCGACCGGCTTTATGAATCTGGGCAAATCTCTTCCCCCCTGGGGGCCTTGCTTTCAGAAATGGGGATAAGACACCTGCTCGCCCTTCCTTCTTGGACTGTGAACCCCGTGAGAGATTGGGTCTGTGACTGATCTGATTACCATGTACCTAACACAATGCTTAGTATAGTGCTCGGCACAAAGTAAGAGCTTACTTTAATAAATAAATGAATCAAGTAATAAAGCCACTGGCAATCAATCAACCAATAGTGTTTACTGAACACTTCCTCTGTGCTAGACCTTAAGTTCTTGCTTTTAGACGCAAGTTCATTGTGGGCAACTCTACTGTGTTCAACAGAATTCATTCAATCATGAATCACTCATTTAATCATATTTATTGAGTGCTTACTGTGTGCAGAGCAGTGTACTAAGTGCTTGGGAGAAGACAATGCAACAATTAACGGACATTTGTGCTCTGCACCCAGAAAGCACTCAAAAAATACCATTGATTGACTGATTGATTGCAGAGTATTATAATCAGAGTATAATACAGTTTTTAGACATGCTCCCTGCCCTCAAGGAGTTTACTATATAGTAGGTAAATGAATGGGTGAACCAACATTGGGTAGTTACTAGAAACCCTTGTACAGATGCTAGGAATTTCGGAATTCCATGCGTCCATCCTGCGGCAGAGCAGAGAAAATGCTGGGGTGACAGGCATCCCTGAGGAAACTTCAGGGAGGAGCAGCAGTGGGATTTGGCAGAATTCGGAAGTGGTAATAGTAATAATAATAATAATAATAATAACAATAATGGCATTTATTAAGCGCTTACTATGTGCAAAGCACTGTTCTAAGCGCTGGGGAGGTTACAAGGTGATCAGGTTGTCCCACGTGGGGCTCACAATCTTAATCCCCATTTTACAGATGAGGGAACTGAGGCCCAGAGAAGTGAAGTGACTTGCCCAAAGTCACACAGCTGACAAGTGGCGGAGCTGGGATTTGAACCCATGACCTCTGACTCCAAAGCCCGTGCTCTTTCCACTGAGCCATGCTGCTTCTCTAGTAATAGTAATAGTCTCTAGTAATAGTAATAAAAATAATGATGATGATGGTATTAAGTGCTTACTATGTGCCAAGCACTGTTCTAAGTACTGCATAGCAGTAATAGTGTTTATTAAGCACTTAATGTGTTCAGAACACTGTACTAAGTGCTGAGAGAAAATACAGAGGTGGGAATTAGACATGTTCCCTGTCCTTCAAGGGGCTCACAATTTAAAACGAGTGTCTTATCAGACTTGTTGCCTCCCCTTCCACAAATAGACTATCACTAAGTCTTTCTGTCCCCCAGTTCCCTGCTAAATCTTTCCCCCTAAAACTAGTTCACATGAATAAAAGCCATTGTTTGATCACGCTCTGGGCATACATTTTCTCTTCTGGAAGTTCATTTCGATCCTTCAGTAGGGAGACAGATGGTCATTTAAAATGAAATCTAAATCTAAAATCCACACAAAACAATCCTGTTGTGGGTTTGTAAAACATGCTTCAGTCAAATGGAAGACCCACAGGGATCTTAGCTCGGGAGGCTGGGTTTTATGGATCAGAAGCTTCAAAGACAATCTAAAATAGGATGATTTTGAGATGGGATCAATCAGTGGCATTTATTGAGTACTAACTATATGCAGAGCATGAAGTTGGAGATTGCCAGGAGCCAGGGAATTCCTTTGACACAGCTGAAATGTGGACATGAAAGGTGAAAACTGGTGAAGGCCAAACCCCTTCATTCCCGCCAACTAGAAAGTGAAGTTAGTAGCAGTTGACTCGTCTTTCATAAATCAGAAATGGTGGTCATATTTCAGCTCTAATGCGGCCTGGAGCTTCAAGAGGTTTCTAATCATGGAATGATACTGGTTTGGGATAATAATAATAATATTTTACTTGTACATATCTATTCTATTTATTTTATTTTGTTAGTATGTTTGGTTTTGTTCTCTGTCTCCCCCTTTTAGACTGTGAGCCCACTGTTGGGTAGGGACTGTCTCTATATGTTGCCAATTTGTACTTCCCAAGCGCTTAGTACAGTGCTCTGCACATAGTAAGCGCTCAATAAATACGATTGATTGATTGATTGATTAATGGCATTTGTTAAGTGCTTACTATGTGCAAAGCACTGTTCTAAGCACTGGGGAGGTTACAAGGTGATCAGGTTATCCCACATGGGACTCACAGTCTTAATCCCCATTTTACAGATGAGGTAACTGAGGCACAAAGAAGTTAAGCGACTTGCCCAAAGTTACACAGCTGACAAAGTGGCAGAGCCGGGATTTGAACCCATGGCCTCTGACTCCAAAGCCCGGGCTCTTTCCACTGAGCCACGCTGCTTCTCTGATTATTAATTAATCTCATTAATTCATTCATTCATTCAATCACATTCATTAAGCTCTTACTGTGTGCAGAGCACTGTACTAAGTGCTTGGGAAAGTACAATCCAACAATAAACACTGACAATCCCTAGATTCTTGGGTATGCCTTTCCCCTCAGTCCTGAGCATTCATTCATTCATTCGATCGTATTTATTGAGCACTTACTGTGTGCTGAGCACTGTGCTGAGCGCTTGGGAAGTACAAGTTGGCAACATATAGAGACGGTCCCTACCCAACAGTGGGCTCACAGTCTAAAAGGGGGAGACAGAGAACAAAACAAAACATAGAGCATGTTCTTTTCTTGTAATATCAGCAAGACCATTCTCATGTGAATCAAAAGGATAGTGACTGCACCAATATCCAGCCCCAACCTTCAGTGATTTACGGCTTTAGTACAAGAAGCTGTTTGATGTGCTATAGGTGACCCAGTTAAAGACGTCCTAAGCATAAAAGACAGCCTGAAGCACAGGAAAACACAGTAACGATGGGCAGAAACCGCTCAACTACCTCGCTGCCACATCTGTGCCTTTGCAAATATTTCAGCTTTCACTCCATGGTCTGTATCAACAAAGACAAACCTGAGTATGCCCGTATACACACATGTACACACACACATCAAGGCAAGAGAGATGTTTTCAATAGATAATCTCACAGAAAAGGACCCACGCAGTTGGATTGAAGGCCTCGTGCCTGCTGAAAATACAAGCAGGGTGAAATTTCCAAAAAGGCTGAAGGACTCGTGCCTAAGAAATGTAACACTAAAGAGCCTCAGCTCTGTGGGGCCACTGGGCTGACTTCTGGGCCAGAGAATCTAAAAATTGCTTTTAATGGTGTGAAAATAGTTTCCATTTTCCTTTATTTTATGAATATGGCATTTGGAACTGGGACGAGCCCAACATACTGGCAGTGAGATGAGGGCCCCAGGGACTACTCTCATCCAGAGGCTTCGGTAGGATCTTTCTAGAGCCTCAGTGCTCTCTATGATCTTGAGAATAATAATAATAATAATAATAATAATAATAATAATAATGATAACAATAATTGTATGCGTTAAGCACTTACTATGTACCAGGCACTGCATTAAGTGTTGCGGTGGATACAAGCAAATTGGGTTGGACACAGTCCCTGTCCCACATTCATTCATTCAATCTTATTTATTAAGCGCTTACTGTGTGCAGAGCACTGTACTAAGCTTTTGGGAAATACAAGTCGGCAACATATAGAGACGGTCCCTACCCAACAACGAGACAAAACATGTAGAGAGGTGAAAACATGGGGCTCGCAGTCTCAATCCTCATTTACAGATGAGGTAACTGAGGCCCAGAGAAGTGAAGAGACTTGTCCAAGGTTACACAGCATGCAAGTGGCAGAGCCAGGATTAGAACCCATGACCTGCTGACTCTCAGGCCCATGCTCTATCCATTGTACCATGGAGGAAAAACCAAACAGAAAACCTGCTAACTTTTTATAATGGTATTTCTTAAGTGCTTACTATATAATAGAATAATATAATATAATATAATGGTATAATATAATAGAGAAGCAGTGTGGCTCAGTGGAAAGAGCACGGGCTTTGGAGTCAGAGGTCATGGGTTCAAATCCCGGCTCCACCAATTGTCAGCTGTGTGACTTTGGGCAAGTCACTTCACTTCTCTAGGACTCAGTTACCTCATCTGTAAAATGGGGACTGTGAGTACCCTATGGGACACCCTGATCACCTTGTAACCTCCCCAGTGCTTAGAACAGTGCTTTGCACATAGTAAGCACTTAATAAATACCATCATTATTGTTATTAATAATAACATCAATTAATGATTAATAATATTAATTAATAATATTTATTAATATTATTAATTTTTATTAGTAATGATGATGGCAGCACTTAGAACAGTGCTTTGCACATAGTAAGTGCTTAACAAATGCCATCATCATTATTATTATTATTTAATTTTATTTAGTTAATAAATAAAATTTAATTTACTATGTGCAAAGCACTGTTCTAAGCACTGGGGGGATACAAGGTGATCAGGTTGTCCCACGTGGGGCTCACAGTCTTAATCCCCATTTTACAGATGAGGTAACTGAGGCTCAGAGAAGTGAAGTGACTTGCCCAAGGTCACACAGCAGACATGTGGCGGAGCTGGTATTCGAACCCATGACACCTGACTCTAAAGCCCACGCTCTTTCCACTGAGCCACGCTGCTTCTCTAAAAGAAGCAAAAGTTTCTCTAAAAGTTAAAAGAGTCTTCTAACTCTCTCATGGTGCTCACAACTCAGCAGGTAGATGGGTGACCCTTGGGAGAGATTAACTAATTAATCCAATTAATTAATTGGAGGGAATTAGTTAATCTGATTTATACTAGTCGGGCTCTAACCCAACCAGTAATAGTAATAATAGTAGCATTTATTGAGTACCCATTTGGTGCACTGTACTGTATTTAGACATTTGGAAAGTAGAGAATAAAGGAGTGGCACTTGCCCTGCCCACAAGGAGTAACAGGGGAGACAAACATAAAAATATTTATAGCTAGAGTAGTGAGTGTAAATCATTGAGTACATTCCTTCACTCACTGGGTGTTATTTGACAGCTCTTTGGCATCCCGGCAGTCATTTGCAACTTCTGTGGGGAGAACAGGGCTTAATCGAAGCTCTCCCTCCCGGCACACTGATTAAGCAAACTGTAGCAATTAGAAGAGGACTATTTTTCATCCCGCTTGAGAGCACTCCAGAGAAACAGCACCAACATGCCAACGTCCGGGCCAGATACAGGCACGAACTACGGTTAGGAACTCCAATTGCCTGAACGGAGAGATTGATTAGTATAAACGATCTTAAGAATGCATTAGTCTTATAGAATGTAAGTGCCTGGTGGGCAGGGATCACATCTACCAACTCTGTTGTACTCTCCCAAGTGCTTAGTACAGTGACCTGCACTCTGTACACGCTCGGTAAATATGATGATTGATTGACCGATTCATTGAAGTTTCCAGAGGGGGGGAATTTCTTGCAAATGCTGATGACCGTCTCATTGGAGGGAATTAGTTAAAGATAACCCTTAGTACCTTAGTAACCTAAGCGCTTAGTACAGTGCTCTGCACATAGTAGGCGCTCAATAAATACGATTGATGATGATAACCCCTCAAGTTAATTGGATTCTGAGGGCTGAGCTACCACACGACTGAAACTCAGAGACTCCTGATGCAAACTGGCGTCAATGGGCTCAGTCCAGAGACCGTAGAGAAGCAGCGGAGTCAGAGGTCAGGGGCTCTAATCCCGGCTCTGCCGCTCGTTGCCTGTGAGACTTTGGGCAAGTCACCTGACTTCTCTGTGCCTCAGTTACCTCGTCTGTAAAATGGGGATTAAGACCGTGAGTCCCTCGAGGGACAACCTGATTACCTTGTCTCAGGCTTGGCTCATAGTAAGTGCTTAACAAATACCATCATTATTATTATTATTAAAATATGGTGAAGTGTGGCAAAACATGGGGGAACAGGGCAATGAATGAATGGTTGATTGGATGTGAACAATCTTCCGAATTAAGGAGCTAGAACAGGAAAGTGATTAGCATAGAAAAGGTCAGGACGTGGAAGAGAAATTATTCTTCCCTTTGCATTTTCAACGGCGCACTAAAACCTTTCAAGGCATTTCTTTCATCCTTACCTCTGTGACTAAAATAATACCATAGATTAAGAAGGAACGCAAGTTAAAATCTAATTTCCTTTTCAAAGCTGACAGCCCAGTAAGCTGTCTACTGAGTTCATACTGCTCAGAGATGACAAACAGTTTGACTTTGATTCGCAGGCTTTCAGGAGACAAGAGGGCCAGAAGGCAGATGGGAGGCAGAGGCCCAGAGCACCAGCTGTTGGACTGGTAACCAGCCCACACTCATATGTGGGTTGGACTTGCCACCTACTAGACATACTGGACAGGAGATAGTTCTCCATCACTGTCCCTAACCTGCATGGGGAGTCACAGAGCCCTGAAATCAGGCCAAAAAGTACGCTTATAACATCGGGGAGCTGCTGAAATGTGTCCAGCACAACACCCACTCTGATTCCAGCCAGAGGAGGGAGGGTATCATTGGATATCAAGTTAATTGCCACCTTCCCCACCACCACTGAGGGTTCCTGCCCACTCCCGGGATTCTCCAGGCACGCCAGAGAGGAGATGCAAGTAGCTTCTGGATGCCGTCGCGCTCCTTCATCTCTGAGGAGACGGCTGGATGGGGCCCACTTTTCCCTGTCAATCACTCCTTTCCTCCCCACTCCGTGGTTGTGACCTGTTGCTGAGGACGGTGTGCAGGAGATAGCTGGAAGCCACAGTTGTCAGCCAGGAGGAGTTGTGTGGCTAGCCACGGCCCCAGTCAACCCAGCTCAAAGACCTGACTCGGCTCTGGTCAGTCGGGAAGGGAGAGCAACAGAGGTGGGCGTATGGGCTGCTGCCCCCATAACCCTTGGCTCTGAGGGGAGTGACCAGGTGCAGCAGCTGAAGCTGGAGAATGTGTCTGTTTACTGCTATATTGTACTTTCCCAAGCGCTTAGTACAGGGTTCTGCACACAGTAAGTGCTCAATGAATATGACTGAATGAATGAATGAATGGAGAAAGGGAAGGCCCCAGGGTGGAAGTCCAATAGTTCCATTAGAGATAACTAATAGGTTCATCAAAAAGAGGGATCAATGATTTTTGGAGTTTCATGCCTCAGTGAGAACTGTCCACAGACAGAAAGGCCTGGGTGTCCAGGTGGGCCTGGCCGTTAGGTAATAATTGGGAGTGGAATCTCCTGGCTTCATGACTGGTCCCTGCCACTCTCCCTTTCTGTCTACCTGCTAGACATGCCTGTTTCTGCTGCGCATGATAAAGTTTGGCTATAAATACGGGAGGAAAGCGTGTGCTTAGCTCCATCCGATTACCCCCAGAAAGGGAATATTTGGCCCTTGACCGTTCCAAGGTCATTTTATGGACTTCCCTGCAGGAATTTCCTCAAGTCCGCCAAGTATTGTATTCCAAGGATTTGCACTTGACTGGGGCTGGGCCGGGGACACCGCAGTTCTCTTCTGTAGGTCCCAGAGAGACCTACTTAATTTCTCTCTTGCGCTGGCCTGCCTAGTAGCTGAAAGCTTCAGTCCCAACGGCATGCATTGGAGGATTTTCCATGCCCCAAAAGGAGCTACTTATGACACTTTTGGCATCCTCTAAGTACCCCCAGACAACTGCTCTTTTGCAAGAAGCTATCACTGAAGGCCACTCTTAGGAGAGCAGGAACCTTCCTGGGGGAATAATAATAATAATGGCATCTATTAATTGCTTACTATGTGCAAAGCACTGACCACAGTGGCCAAACGCACAAGTCGGCCGACAGACTCTACTGGGAAAGGCTCCGGGCTTAAAGACCCAGAGAAAAAGACAAAACATTAAAGTGGGTAAGATGGCAGAAACCTGAGGTCAGTAAAGACAATGTAATTATCATCTTTCTTCTCTTGAGGCAGTGAACTGTGTTTCTACTGTCACTGAGCCAACACCCATTTCAGAGGCAGGCTGTTATGATGAATGAAGATGAAACAGATTAAGGACCCTGTGTGGAGGAAGGGCTGTTTTCATCCTCGGGAAATAAAACAGAAATAAGCCTTACTGTCAACATTACTAAAGGTTATTTTTGGTCTGGCACTGGCCGGGCTGCCTGGACATTTTCTGAAGTTTAAGAACTTGTAGCCATTTCTAGGAGAGGGACAGGTGTCCTGAGGGCACAGGGCTAGTCTGTTTTCCACTGTGACGCCCGTTTTCCTGGTAAGGCCGTAGACAGTGGCGCGGGAGTGGAGGGTGGAAATATGCACCAGCCTGCCTTTCCTTCACCTTTTAGCATGCTGAAATGCTCTTCTACTATTCCTGCTCAAGACTCCTTCTAAGCCTGCATTCTGGCAAAAAAAAAAAGATATTACCATAAGCTAAGTCCAATTAAAAATTATTTTAAGTAATAAACTACAAGGCACTTTCTGAGGCTGGTCTCAGAACTTCCAGTCTGGTCCCAACTGAGAAAGACAAATGAACAACTATAAATGCTGTTCAGGTTCCTCAACCCCTGACCTAAAAACGCTCAGACTGGGGCCAGGGACCCCTGCCTCATTCTTGCAGTTCCTGCCCCTGAGGACGTGAGAAAAATCCCCTGCTTGAAATTCTGGCCCAGTATTACCCAGTGGCCACAGTCCTATCCTTGTGACTGTGTGAGGGGTAGTAATAGCGATAGCGTTTATTAAGCACCAACTGAGAAGCAGCATGGTCCTGTGGAAAGAGCACAGGCCTGGAAATTAGGAGACCTGGGTTCTAATTCTGGCTCTGCCAGTTGCCTGCTGGGTGACACCAGGCAAGTCACTTAACCTTTCTGTGCCTCAGTTTTCTCACCTGGAAAATGGGGATTCAATTCCTGCTCTCCTGCCTGCTTAAGACTGTGAGCTCCACGAGGGACAGTGATTGTGGCTGACCTAACGGGGTTATGTCTACAGTGCTTGGCACGTGGCAAGCACTTAGCGAAGAGAAGCAGCACTTAGAGAAGCACTGTGGCTCAGTGGAAAGAGCCCGGGCTCTGGAGTCAGAGGTCATGGGTTCAAACCCCTGCTCTACCAAATGTCAGCTGTGTGACTTTGAGCAAGTCACTTCACTTCTCTGTGCCTCAGTTCCCTCATCTGTAAAATGAGGATTAAGACTGTGAGCCCCACGTGGGACAACCTGATCACCTTGTATCCTCCCCAGCACTTCGAACAGTGCTTTGCACATAGTAAGCGCTTAATAAATGCCATCATTATTATTATTATTAGTTGGCAAATTCATCCATTCATTCAACTGTATTTATTGAGTGCTTACTGTGTGCAAAACACTGTACTAAGAGCTTGGGAGGGTACACAGTCATGGGTTCAAATCCTGGCTCCACCGCTTGTCAGCTGTGTGACTTTGGGCAAGTCACTTAACCTCTCTGTGCCTCAGTTACCTCATCTGTAAAATGGGGATTAAGACTGTGAGCCCCACGTGGGACAACCTGATCACCTTGTATCCTCCCCAGCGCTTCAAACAGTGCTTTGCACTTGGTAAGCGCAAAACAAATGCCATTGTTATTATTATTATTATCGCACTATAACAACACACACATTCTCTGCCCACAGTGAGCTAAACTGTGAACCCATTGTTGGGTAGGGACTGTCTCTATATGTTGCCGACTTGTACTTCCCAAGCGCTTAGTCCAGTGCTCTGCACACAGTAAGCGCTCAATAAATACGATTGAATGAAATGAATGAATGAATGAGCTCACAGACTAGAGGGGGAGACAGACAACATACACAAATAAATTATAAACAAATATCAAGTACAGTGTTTAGAGCACTGTACTAAGCTCTGGGGAAAAAAAAAACAGAAGAATTAGAAACAGTCCTAACAACAAGGTGTGGAGGGAATTGGACAGCAGACATAATAGGAAAGAAGAAATGATAAAAACACAAAAACCAAACTAAAGGACACAGCTCACAGTCCAACGAGTCTGAGAATAAAGGGGCTGGTCAGGGACGCAGGGTGTTAGTCACAGGGAGTCCATAGCTGCCCAGTGTTCTACAATGGGGAGCGGCAATGTTGCTGCTGCTTAAATCCCTCACAGCCCTTCAGGTGCAGGCATGTCGGGAGTGGGGGTCCCAATATGTGTGGAGGGGGTGCTGGGGGGAGAACAGGGCAAAACCACCCTTACGCTAGCTAGGCCCACACCCTCCGCTCCTCTGCTGCTAACCTCCTCACTGTACCTCGTTCTCGCCTGTCCCACCGTCGACCCCCGGCCTATGTCCTCCCCCCGGCCTGGAATTCCCTCCCTCCGCACATCCGCCAAGCTAGCTCTCTTCCTCCCTTCAAAGCCCTACTGAGAACTCACCTCCTCCAGGAGGCCTTCCCAAACTGAGCCCCCTTTTTCCTCTCCTCCTCCCCACCCTCCCCGCCCTACCTCCTTCCCCTCCCCACAGCACCTGTCTGTACAGCTTTATTACTCTATTTTCCTTGTACATATTTACTATTCTATTTATTTTGTTAATGATGTGCATTTAGCTTTAATTCTATTTGTTCTGACGACTTGACACCTGTCCATATGTTTTGTTTTGTTGTCTGTCTCCCCCTTCTAGACTGTGAGCCCGTTGTTGGGTAGGGACCGTCTCTATAAGTTGCCAACTTGTACTTTCCTAGAGCTTAGTACAGTGCTCTGCACACAGTAAGCGCTCAATAAAAACGATTGAATGAATGAATGAAGTGATTTGCCCCTGATCCCACAGCAAGTAAATGGCAGAGCCGGGATTAGAATACAGGTAAGACTGTAAGAGCCGTGCCCTTTCCACTAGGCCACATTGCTTCCCTAGAGATCAGGCACATCCATCAGCCTCTTTGTTGTGCAAGATCTAGAGCCCTGGGAGGTCACAGCTTCTACCCCAGATTGTAACCAGACCACTCTGTTCATTCATTTATCCATTCATTCAATCATATTTATTGAGCTCTTACTATGTGCAGAGCACTGTACTAAGCGCTTGGAAAGTATAATTCAGCAATAGAGACAATCCCTGGCCACACCGGGTTTACAATCTAGAAGGGGGGAGTCAGGCATCAAAACCAGTAAACAGGCATCAATATAAATACATAGAAATATATCCATCAATATAAATACATAGAAGTATATCCATATACACAACAAAACAAACAGGCATTAATATAAATAAATAGACTTATAGATATGTACATATATACACAGTGCTATGGACGGGGAGAGGGAGTAAAGGGAACAAGTCGGGGTGATGCGGAGGGGAGGGGGAGCTGAGGAAAAGGGGGGCTGAGACTGGGAAGGCCTCTTGGAGGAGGTGAGCCTTCAGAAGAGCTTTGAAGGGGGGAAAGTGTTACTGTTTGGTGGATTTGAGAAGGGACAGCATTCAACGCCAGAGGTGGGATGTGGGCCAGGGGTTGACAGCGGGACAGGCGAGAATGAGGCACAGTGAGACAGTTAGCACCAAAGGAGTAAAGTGTGCGGGCTGGGATGTAGAAGGAGAGAAGGGAGGTGAGGTAAGAGGGGGCAAGGTGACGGAGAGCTTTGTTTGATACAGAGGTTGATAGGCAAACACTGGAGAATTTTGAGGGGGGCCAGGGGTGACATGCCCATAATTTTTCTGTAGAAAGATCATCTGGGCAGCAGAGTGAAGTATGGACTGACAGGAGGTTGGGAGATCAGAAAGGAGGCTGATGCAGTAATCCAGTCGGGATAGGATGAGTGATTGTACGAACACGGTAGCGGTTTGGATGGAGAGGAAAGGGCCCTCTTGGCCAGCTGGGACCCATGACGTTAATTCCAACACGCTCCCTAGGCCCCATCTAATGGCATTTGGTAGTTGGAGCCTCCCGCCTGCCTGAGCGCCGGCCCACCTGCCTGCCTGTTTGCCCTGTCAGGGCTTGCACCCAGGAAGCACTTCCTGGGTGTCAAATTTGGACTTCGGTTGCCATTTTGCTTAGAGCACTTTTAAAGCGTTAGCAATTTCTGATCATCAAATAGAAGCCTACCAAGAGGATTAATCTATTCCCTTCACAAAGCCTCTTAAAAAATTACAGACGAAGCAATTTCCCCCACAGTTTGGCCAGTTCTATTCTATTCCACTGGAACCCTGCCGAGCAACCGGGTGGCGGGATTCATTTGACAAGAGACTCCGATTCACTTGGAGGCTATGAGGAATTTAGCTGAGCGTGGCAATCCTTTGGAAAGAAGGGCCTTCCCATCACACTGGAGAAGAGCACAGGGGCATTATGGACTAAAGGAGCGGGACCCAAGTGATAAAGCCACTTTCCAAGTCGGGTGTGATACTGACGGTCCAGAATTTAATTGAAGTTTATCTATAAAAGTGCCGGCCCAGTTCGGCATCACTAAACGCACTTCACCAGTTGAAAAGAGACTTTTCCCGAAAGGAGCTACAACTTCCCAGCACTAATATACGTTTGCCCAGTTTTTCTTATTTCCTATTTATTTCAACTGCCATTATATAGAGTAGATTGTATTCGTTAGGAAAGTACCTAGAGTAGAAAATTAACAGACCCTGGCTTGCAGCATAAAATGGAAGAAAATTGTCAGACATTAATAATACAGTCAGACTTTTCCGGGAAAAATGATGATTTGATGGAACAAATTATAAATCACCCCAACTGTTCAATGTTTGGCTGATTCACAATCTGTTATATTTGATCGAAAATGACTAGAACAAGTGTGTTACATCCGTAGCAAACATGAGCCGATATTAATATGCAAATTCCCCATGGTACTTGGGTGGGATGCCATTTTATTAATTGGAATCCACTGCCATAATTGCGGAGTCTAAATTTCTGACTTTCACAAATGCCGACCTATTGAGAATACGCAAGTCACCAAGAGCCACCTTGGCAGTCTGAACTTCAACAAAGATCTTCCAGCCCAGCAAAATGAGGCTGGCCCGGGTAACCGTGACACAATTTCTTCCTTTCTGAAGTCTAGTTCTAGTACTCTAATAGATTCCAATTCCAAACCTCTTGCCCCCTTCTCCCCAGAGGTGAAAATAATAATAATAATAATAGCATTTATTAAGCGCTTACTATTTTTTCTTTAATCGTATTTATTGAGTGCTTACTGTGTGCAGAGCACTGTACTAAGCGCTTGGGAAGTACAAGTTGGCAACGTATAGAGACGGTCCCTACCCAACAGTGGGCTCACAGTCTTTACTATGTGCAAAGCACTGTTCTAAGCGCTGGAGAGGTTACAAGGTGATCAGGTTGTCCCACGGGGGGCTCACAGTCTTAATCCCCATTTTACAGATGAGGTAACTGAGGCACAGAGACTTGCCCAAAGTCACCCAGCTGACAGGTGGCGAAGCCGGGATTTGAACCCATGACCTCTGACTCCAAAGCCCGGGCTCTTTCCACTGAGCCACGCTGCTTCTCTAGTAGTGGCTCTTACCTGGCTCAGAGTCCCATGATCCAATTCCTGGGATCAGGTATGGGCCTCGTTTGGGCGTGGAAGGGTGAGGAGGCCAGGGGGTGTCTATGAACTCTGTCCTTGCAGGCAGAATACGTCCATCTGTTCCCATCAGCGGAGAGCCTAAGCCCTGCGCTAGTGGTCACTGCAATTCAGAAAATCCCTCCTTATCCCGGCTTCATACGGGGCCGAAAAGTCCCTCTGGAGGCCTGAAACACTGTCCCTCAGTGCCTGCCAAGAAACACAGTCATCAACGAGAAAGCAGCCAACAGCACCCAATCGGTAAACTGTCAATAAATAGTATTTATTGAGCGCTTACTGTGTGCAGAGCACTGTACTAAGCGCTTGGGAAGCACAAGTCTGTCCTCAGCAGATGGCCAACAGTCACCTACAAAGAAACCCAGTACTGCTCGGAAGAAATCCACCCCGTGGAAGACTGGTCAGAATTGTAAAGCAAAGGTATTTTGGTTCCTTCCCCATCTCCACATTAAATGGAAACCATTAAAATAAAACAAACAAAACACCCCACCTTTTGAATCTGTAATAGGCTTAGTCACCAAAATTTCTAACATAAACAATTAAAACGAACCAAAACACTTCTTGAATCTGTAATGTTTACTCACCAGCATTTCTGATGAGGATTTAATCTAACTCTCACCCTCAAGCTGGAAAATTTGGTTGAGGTCCACATATCCTTTGGTTGCGGTCAATGAAACAGCTGTTGAGTAAGAGTGAAGATGCAGGTAACGTTGGGCAAGAAAGGGTCTTATCGATTTGGGCCTGAATCCAAACTACCATGGTCACTGATGGTCAGTTAACTTGCACAGACGATAGGGTATGTGTGGCTCCAAACGACCGAAACCAATCCTCCATCTGTGTCCTCCACGCTAAGAAATGTCCGGTACTACAGACACAAACAACAATAACGATCAATGGAGTCACTTTATAGGAAATTGTTGTTCTGAATCGGCAAAGAAGTACTTAGAGCGCTATGCTATCTCACTAGTTTCCGGTTATTATGGGAGTTACTGCCGAAATCAGAGTTCCCTAGGTGCTTTATGTATATCGTCATGACAGAAAGCAAGGTTACAAAATTTAACACACAAAGCCTGTTTATTAAAACAGCAATACTCCCGGGTGGTATTGCCAACTCTTAACTCCTTGCAAGTTAAACAGAAGAGTGAAACGCTACCTCACCTTTTAAAATGACGCTGTGCATTATTTTCCATTTTTTAATATCTGTCTGTTGGGTTGTTGTATTGCTTCAGCTATCTACTGGTATGTGTACACACATTTATAAGTGAGTAAAAAGGGAGAAAAATAATTGAACAACATGGGATTCATAAATGAAGCAGCAATGGCCCATTCTCTCAAAGAGGACTTGCCAAACGTTCATTTGTAGTCACTACCACAGTTTTTGGTGACTGAGTAGAGAATGACAAGTGGGATGCAGCCACGATCTAAGCAGCAGCTCCGTATTGATGAGACGATATCACCTTCCCACCGACTGGCACGGCGCTGAATGCTGGACCCATCACTGCCGGACACACACCAAACTGTTGCTAACGAGAGAGTCGATCCGCATATTGTGCGTGTGTGTGTGTGGGTGGGTGGGTGAATTGTGTCTTTTACACCACAGACGTTCTTCTTTTCTTCCTGGGTGGCTCACACACGTGCGCTTATTATTTACCACTTTACCATCCCCACGGAAGGCTACAAGTGTGCCGCCTCTCCAGTCATTTTGGCTACAGTGAAGCTACTGTGGCTACTGTTGTTGCCAACTTGTACTTCCCAAGCGCTTAGTACAGTGCTCTGCACACAGTAAGCGCTCAATAAATACGATTGATTGATTGATTGATTGGGCCAGGTCGGGGAGGAGTGCGACACCCAAACCCAATCCAGCCCCTACCTCGATTGTCCCTTTTTGGCTGCTTCCATCACCCCCCAAACCCCTCACACACACACCCTGGGGATGTTGGATCTTGCCCACTCACTACCACATTCCCTTCCCTGTCCTCCCTTCCACCTCAAAAGCAGCGTGGCTCAGTGGAAAGAGCCCGGGCTTGGGAGTCAGAGGTCGTGGGTTCCAATCCCACTTGTCAGCTGTGTGACTTTGGGCAAGTCACTTCACTTCTCTGGGCCTCAGTTACTTCATCTGTCAAACGGGGATTAAGATTGTGAGCCCCACCAGGGACAACCTGATTACCTTGTATCTCCTCAACACTCAGAACAGTGCTTGGCACATAGTAAGTGCTTAACAAATGCCATCATTATTAAAAATCATAACAATGATTAATGTGGCATTTAAGTGCTTACTACATGTCGAGCACTGTACTAAGCACCAGACTAGAACAATAGAAACAAATTGGACTGAGTCCCTGACTCACTTGGGGCTCATAATCTAAAGAGAAGAGAGAGCGGGCATTTTACCTCCATTTTTTCAGATGAGGAAACTGAGGCACAGAGAACTGAGGCACAGCAGGCAAGTGGCGGAGCGGAAAGTGGAACCCAGGTCTCCTGACGCCCAGGCATGTGCTCTTTCCTCTAGGCAACAATGACCTGGCATGACTGTGAGCCCACTGTTGGGTAGGGACTGTCTCTATATGTTGCCAATTTGTACTTCCCAAGTGCTTAGGACAGTGCTCTGCACATAGTAAGCGCTCAATAAATACGATTGATTGATTGATTGATTGATGACTGCTCAACGTACCGAATAAAGGAATGTTTTTCATCTTCGGCTCTTGGCCACACTGTGTTTTTGGTTTGCGGCTCTTCAGTTAATAATAATAATAATAATGATGATATTTGTAAAGCGCTTACTATGTGCAAAGCACTGTTCTAAGCGCTGGGGGGGATACACGGTGATCAGGTTGTCCCACGTGGGGCTCACAGTCTTAATCCCCATTTTACAGTTGAGGTAACTGAGGAAGTTAAGAGAAGTTAAGTGACTTGCCCAAAGTCACACAGCAGACATGTGGCAGAGCCAGGATTCGAACCCATGACCTCTGACTCCAAAGCCTGGGCTCTCTCCACTGAACCACGCTGACGCTTGGCTGCCTCAGAGATACGCATCCAATACATAAACATATAATCATTTGTTCCAAAGAGCAAATCTCTACGTTGTGCAATTAGGGTGGTCAGTCATCCAGTTTTATACTATGCAGTCGGGGTTTCAGCTGGCTGGTACTACTTTAATACTACTTCACGTTAATATATGTTGCCAACTTGTACTTCCCAAGCGCTTAGTACAGTGCTCTGCCCACAGTAAGCGCTCCCTAAATACAACTGAATGAATGAATGAACTTTAATGTCCATTGCTTTATTTTTGGCACCGGTTTTCTCTCAGCCATGGCTCCTGCTGCTGAGGTCCTTGGCCAGACGTCACACTGAAGACGCCGGAGCAAATGCAGCGGTCAGGGGACCCCCTTCCTCATCACCGCCCACCCCAACCCCAGGAAAAATCGTCTAATTCTGCATGAAGTATCCATAGTTCTGCATGCTTTCTGGCAGAACAGAAACTTCTTACCACTGGCTTTAAAATGCTCAATCGGTTCACCCCCTTCCACCTTACCCTCATGGCTCTCCTACTACAGCCTAGCCTCCATACTTTCCTTTTTCAGTGCCAGCTTACTGTGCCCCAAACCTATCTTCCCACTGACTCCTTTCCCATGTCCTCCCTCGACTTGGAACTCACTCTCCCTCCAAATATATATATGTATATATATATATATATATATATTCCAAGTCTGATATATATATATATATATATATATATATATATATCAGACCACCACAGTCCCCATCTGCAAAGCCTCAATAAGTTCACATCTCCTCCAAGATGAGCAGTGTGGAGCAGTGTGGCCTAGTGGAAAGAGCATGGGCTTTGGAGTCAGAGGTCATGGGTTCAAATCCCACCTCTGCCACATGTCTGCTGTGTGTCTTTGGGCAAGTCACTTCCTTTCTCTGGTTCCCTCATCTGTCAAATGAGGATGAAGACTGTGAGCCCCCCATGGGACAACCTGATCACCTTGTATCCTCCCCAGTGCTTAGAACAGTGCTTGGCACATAGTAAGCGCTTAATAAATGCCATTATTATTATTAAGAGACCTTCCCTGATTAACCCCTCTTTTGCACAACTCCCTCTCCTGTCTGGGTCGTCTACGGACTTGGATCTGTGACCTTTGGGCATTTGACATTTGTCCCACCCTCAGCCCCAGCACTTATGTACATATTTATAAATTAATTATTTATATTAAGATCTGTCTCCCCGTGCGGCCATAAGTTCACTGTGGGCAGGGAACATGTGTACCAACTCCATACCCAAACTACCTTCTCCTGATGCCATTATTATTATTTATTGAGACCTTCCCTAATTAACCCCTCTTTTGCACAACTCCCTCTCCTGTCTGGGTCATCTACGGACTTGGATCTGTGACCTTTGGGTATTTGACATTTGTCCCACCCTCAGCCCCAGCACTTATGTACATATTTATAAATTAATTATTTATATTAAGATCTGTCTCCCCGTGAGGCCATAAGTTCACTGTGGGCAGGGAACATGTGTACCAACTCCATACCCAAACTACCTTCTCCTGATGCCATTATTATTATTTAGTAAGAGTCCTTCTCTAATTAACCCCTCTTTTGCATGACTCCCTCTCCTGTCTGAGTCATCTATGGACTTGGATCTGTGACCTTTGGGCATTTGACATTTGCCCCACCCTCAGCCCCAGCACTTATGTACATATATATATAAATTAATTATTTATATTAAGGTCTGTCTCCCCGCAAGACCATAAGCTCACTGTGGGCAGGGAACATGTGTACCAACTCCATACCCAAACTACCGTCTCCTGATGCACAAATCGACCCACTCAACACCGCCCTCTCCGCTGAACTGAACTCCCTTGCTCCCCTGTCCCTCCGCAGGTTTTGTACCACTAACCACTATATATATATATTATATATATATATATATGTAATGTTATATATTATATTATGTTATATTATGTTATATATCCACTAACCACTATGAGAAGCAGCATGGCTCAGTGGAAAGAGCCCGGGCTTTGGAGTCAGCGGTCATGGGTTCAAATCCCGACTCCGCCAACTGTCAGCTGTGTGACTTTGGGCATGCCACTTCACTTCTCTGGGCCTCAGTTACCTCATCTGTAAAAGGGGGATTAAAACTGTGAGCCCCCCCGTGGGACAACCTGATCACCTTGTAACCTCCCCAGTGCTTAGAACAGTGCTTTGCACATAGTAAGTGCTTAACAGATGCCATCATTATTATTATTATTACTAACCCCCAACCCTGGGTCACCTCCATGATATGCTTCTTCCACTCCTGTGCCTGAGCTGTACCTGAGCACTGTTGGAGGGAAATCCAGACATCTCTCTGACCTGTCCACCTTAAATTCATTCCTATCTGCTTAAATGCAGCCCTCTCCACTGCCCGACAACAATACTTCCTCTTAATTCACTCCTGTACCCACTGCCCCCACTAGCTGTTCCAGACATATAACTCCCTCTTCAAACCTCCCGTCCCCCACCATCTCTTTGCCCTAATGACCCGGCCACGTTCTTCATCAACCAAAGTGAAACCATCAGGTGTGATCGCCCTAAAATCTCCCCTGGTCCTCTCCAATCCCCACCTCCTCCTTCACCCTCTTCAACTCTCCATGTACTTCCTGCAGTCTACTTCAAGACAAAATCTCTCACTTCCTCTCTAAATCTACCCCTTCGCCATGTCGTGGCTCAGTGGAAAGAGCCCGGGCTTTGGAGTCAGAGGTCATGGGTTCGACTCCCGACTCCACCGCATGTCTGCTGTGTGATCTTGGGCAAGTCACTTAACTTCTCTGGGCCTCAGTCACCTCATCTGTAAAATGGGGATTAAGACTGTGAGCCCCACGTGGGACGACCTGATCACCCTGTATCCTCCCCAGCGCTTGGAACAGTGCTTTGCACATAGTAAGCGCTTAACAAATGCTTATTATTATTATTACTATTATTATTATTCTGACTCCATCCCTTCATA
The DNA here is from genome assembly GCF_015852505.1 of Tachyglossus aculeatus. Taxonomy (NCBI): domain Eukaryota; kingdom Metazoa; phylum Chordata; class Mammalia; order Monotremata; family Tachyglossidae; genus Tachyglossus; species Tachyglossus aculeatus. The sequence goes on along the minus strand of NC_052075.1, from coordinate 30,686,434 downwards.
CCTTTTAAAAACACTCAACCCTTCCCTTCTTCCCTTCCCTTCATCTTGCCATCTCAACCGTTCACTTTCCAACGGTTTCTTCCCCATTGCTTTCAGACATCTTATGCATCTTCAATACTAAAAAAAAAACACGCTTGACCCCACATCTCCCTCCTGTTATGACCCCATCTCCCTCCTACCATTTCTCTCCAAACTTCTTGAGAGAGTTGTTTATACCCTCTGTCTCCACTTCCTCTCCTCCAATTCTCTCCTAGACTCCCTCCAATCTGGATCTTGTCTATTTCACTACCGACCCCTTTCCCACATCCACCCCCTGGCCTGAAACTCTCTCAGACCACCACTCTCTGCACCTTCAAAGCATTATTAAGGTCATATCTCCACCAAGAGACCTTCCCTGGCTAAATCCTCTTTCCCCCGGCCAGCTCTCCCTCCTGCATTGATTATGCATGTGGATTTTTGGACCTTTGGACATTTGATATTCACCCCACCCCCAATCCCACAACACTTAGGTACATATCTTGAAATTATAAATTACTTATTCATTCATATTAAAGTCTGTCCCTCTCTACACTGTAAGTTTATTATGGACAGGGAACATGCCTGTTAATTCTGTTGTATTATACTCTTCCAAAGTACCTAGTACAATGCTCTGAACATAGTAAGCACTCAATAAATACCACTGATTGATTGATGGGGGAAGGGAAGCTGATTTGTTTTCTAAAGGAGAAAAGTGAAACGAGAGAACAAACGTTGCAAACATACCACTGCTAGCACTTCTGTTAATATGCTTCCTATTAATTGTGGTATTTGCTAAGTAAATCGGGTTAGATGCATTCCCTGTCCCACAAGGGGCTCACAGTCTCAATCCCCATTTACATTCAATCGTATTTATTGAGCGCTTACTGTGTGCAGAGCCCTGTACTAAGGGCTTGGACAGTACAAGTTGGCAACATATAGAGACGGTCCCTACCCAACAGTGGGCTCACAGTCTAGAAGATATTTACAGATAAGGGAACTGAGGCACAGAGAAGTGAAGTGACTTGTCCAAGGTCACACAGCAGACAAGTGGTGGAGCCGACCTTCTGACTCCCAGGCTGATGCTCTATCCATTGTGCTATAATAATAATAATAGTCATAAGTGCTTACTATGTGCCAGGCACTGTACTAAGCACTGGGGAAGGTACAAGTAAATCGGGTTGGACACAGTCCCTGTCCCACATGGGGCTCAGAGTCTCAATCCCCATTTTACAGCTGAGGTAACTGAGGCCCAGAGAAGTGACTTACCCAAGGTCACACAGCAGACAGGTGGTGGAGCCAGGATTAGAACTCATGACCTTCTAACTCTCTGGCCCATGTTCTATCCACTCTGCCAAGCTGCTTTTCAACGCAGGAGTGCCAAGAACTGCGAGGTACGGGCGCCTTCCGTTACTTCTCCAACCACCGGTCAGGCTGTGGCTGCCATTTCTCAATGCTAATTCATACCGAGCTCCCCTCTGCTCTGCCCAAAGCCATCTCAACAAGGATGGGCGTTCAGAGGGGGCCAGATTCTCCTCGGTCGAAGCAGTGCCCTGGACAAAATTCTGGCCCCTTAAGAATCTGTGTGAGCCCATTCCGTCAGGCACCATGGAGGTGCCCGTGGTGAGGAGCCCTGTATATTCCCTGGTTCTATTTCAGCAGGTAATGTACTGTCAGCAACTAGCTGCGCCTTAAACTGAAAATTTAAACATTCTACCATCTTTGCCACATTAGAACAGTCCACGTTTCCCCATTCGGTCATTGCCCAATCACCTCCGCATTATAATAATAACAATGATAGCATCTATTAAGCGCTTACTCTGTGCAAAGCACTGTTCTAAGCGCTGGGGAGGTTACAAGGTGATCAGGTTGTCCCACGGGGGGGGCTCACAGTCTTCATCCCCATTTTACAGATGAGGTCACTGAGGCGCAGAGAAGTGAAGTGACTTGCCCAAAGTCACGCAGCTGACAATTGGCGGAGCCGGGATTTGAACCCATGACCTCTGACTCCAAAGCCCGGGCTCTATCCACTGAGCCACGCTGCTTCTCGCTGCTTTCTGCAATAAACAGAAACTACTTAACACAAGCTTTAAAGCACTCAATTCCTATTTTATCTTGCTGCATTCCTACTACAAACCCAGCCCACATGTCAATTTATTAACTTTACCTCAGTCTTGTCTAGCTCACTGCCAACCCTTCATCCACATCTTGTCTCTGGCTGCGATCTCCTCCCTCTTCACAGCTGACAGACCATCACTCTCCCCATCTTCAGCACCTTACTGAAGCATCTCTCCTCCAGGAGGCCTTCCCTAAATCCTCATTTCCCTTGCTCCCACTCCCTTGTACTTGGATTGTCAGTCTTTATGTACCCCACCTTCAGCCCCACAGTACTGATGATTACATTAATTACTGATGATACCATTCATTTATTTATTTATATATTAATGTCTGTCTCCCCCTCTAGACTGTAAGCTCACTGTTGGGCAGGGAATGTGTCTACTGTCTATACCGTACACTTCCAAGCCCTTCGTATAATGCTCTGAACATGCTGAGCACTCAATAAATATGCTTGATTGACTGGTAGAAAGAAAACTCAAAAAGATGTTCCATATATTACCAACTGAATACCGGTTTGAATATAGATTTAGGTGTGGGAGGGATTAGTGATGCAACATTGGAGTTCAAAAGAAGTCAGAAATTTCAGGAGAAAAATCCCCAGCCCACGTCATGGAAAACCACGGTAATCTGGATTTAGAAGCAGGAAGATTCTCTGTGCATCAGGAGTTCTCTGAGTCCTGTTCTGCTCAATGTCCCCTTGGGCAAACTCAGCAGCGTAGCCTGCACATTTGGAGAGGATCCACTGTGCATATTACATCTGTGTCATTTAAAAACTAATGTCTCAGAATTCATTAGCAGCCTAAATATAGATGGAAAAAAAGCATAATCGGAAAATAGTACAAATAACGGACCAGAAGGATTTGTTTTCACGGGAATGCCGGCAATCGAAACACCAATCAAGACCGATTACCTGGAAGGACGACTACAATGCTGGCCAAAGTGAAGTAATGGGAACTAGTTGGCCAAGAGAAATGTTAGGAGTGGGAGGGTGCACATTTAGAGCTCTTTTCTGGTCCAAGCGTTTTGCACAGCACTTGATAAATACCATTGATTGATTGATCGATCTCATTACCTAGTCCAAGTCAATGGCAACTGTACCCCCAAAACTTATGAGGGTGGTGGGTACTTCATGATTATAAGTCAGAGCTCATTACACGGAATAGTGGATAGAGCACGGACTTAGATTCGGAAGGTCATGGGTTCTAATCCCAGCTCCACCACTTGTCTGTTGTGTGGCCTTGGGCAAGTCACTTCATTTCTCTGTTCCCCCATCCGTAAAATGGGGATTGAGACCTTGAGCCCCACGTGGGACAGGGAATGTATGCAGCCCAATTTGCTTGTAATCACCCCAGCGCTTAGTACAATGCCTGGCATATTATCAATCAATCAATCAATCAATCGTATTTATTGAGCGCTTACTATGTGCAGAGCACTGTACTAAGCGCTTGGGAAGTACAAATTGGCATCACATAGAGACAGTCCCTACCCAACAGTGGGCTCACAGTCTAAAAGGGGGGAGACAGAGAACAGAACCAAACATACCAACAAAATAAAATAAGTAGGATAGAAATGTACAAGTAAAATAAATAAATAAATAAATAAATATTGTAAGCACTTAACAAATACCACATTTATTATTATTACAAGATGACATTCCCAGTGTAATCCTCCTCAAAGGACTTCTCTCAGCACCTCTGCTGTCTTTGTTGAAGCTCCCCAGCAAAGGCTTTTAAGGATTCACTATTAAAATAAACCCCAGAAGGAGGCAATGGTAAACCACTTCCTTATTTTTACCAAGAAAACTCTAAGGATACACTACCAGAACGATTGCGCTTGGAAAGTGGGGAATTCTGGGAGAAATATGTCCATGGAATCGCTGTGGGTCGGAGATGACTCGACAGTATAAGAAAAGACAAGATGAAAAATAAACACGAGACTGCCACTAATAATTTTTCAGTTGAGGTGCGGCTTACAATCGAATACCCTATTGAAATTTAAGATACATCTAAAAAATTCCCATTGGTGCCCATTTTAAAGCATGTACCGCCACGCTTAGAGCAATTCTAATGCGTCTCGATAAAATTCACACCCACCAAGAGTGAACGGGTGACCACCAGAAGGCACAAACCCGTGGGGAGCACCTGTCCTCCGGCATCACTACGCAAGACAAAATACCTGCCTCTCATTCCTAAAGCCTTGAGGGGAATCGTTCCGCTGAGGGGCTGATGAGCCTGAAAGCATTGCAGACCTTCAAGGACAGGATAAAAATGCCACAGTTAGAAAATTCCGAAGAAACTGCGTCCGATTTCCAAGCCAGAGGTGCGTGCAGAGAGAGAAATTAAAGGTGTGTGTCTTCTGAGAGGAGAGAACAGCTGGGTGCCACACAGAATAAATGTGAGTGTCAACCGGTGGGAAGTACAGAGCACTGAAGGGCAAGGAAAAGATGTATGGCTTGGGAAGTGGTGTGGGTAATTACTTGTCATTAAACAGCAGAGTAATTGCTGCAGCAAATTCCCATGTAGCCATTCCCCACGTAACTTCAACGTGCCCTTGGACTTGCCGAACAGACGCTGTCTCACGGATCAACTTGACTGAGAGAGCACACCGATGCGCAGCAAGCTTGCAAGTGAGAGAGTGATGTCTAGATGGAGAGAAAACTATTCTTGGTTCCCCGAGATCACGCTACTGACCGCAGCGTCCTATCTGTGCTTGCGAGCGTGGGGGAAAGGCCTGACGTGAGCCAGCACGCCTTACTGTCTTGTGTACATTTATGGATCAAGTTGTGAATGTCCACCCAGGGTGATTCCCTGGTGGACCACTTTTGAGTTTGGTTAGGAAAGACACAACCTCCAGGGCACCCTTGATCCCCCCGCTCGTCCCCATTCAGCCTGTGCAGTGCATTCCCTAAAGAGGAACACAATTTGTAGCCACCCCTACCTACCATGGGATTAAAAAACTCAGGCCATAAATTTTAGCATCCGACCCATCCCCTCAACTTGCATAAAGCCCCAAGATGGGATACTGTCCTAATCACTGTAAAGAAATTATAGTTTTTAGAGATCTGTATTATTTTTCCTGTTCAAATTTTCTCTCAGAAGTATTCTTGTTCCTTTGGGAAACATCTCAAAGTAGATATGCACATCCTTCTTTATTATTTTAATTTCTTAACCGTAATAACGCAGCACTAGTAAATGCAATACAGCCAGTAAATCTGTATTAGATGCCCGCGGAGTGTTAGATGCTTTGAATTCTAAGGGAAGGGGGTATTTTAAAGGCATCAGTCAACTCCACTTCCAGGCAGTTGAAAGCCCTTCCTCTGTATTCCAGAGGCATGTACTGGATACTTTGAAATTCTCCATGTCAACACCCTTTCTAAAATTCCTGGGTCAGCACCAGACAAGTAATGCAGTGATCAGAAAGGCCTGATTTCACACACAAGCCAAAGGGGGTTGGAAAGAATGGGGCACGTAGTGACATGGGGGAGACTGCGGGAAGGAAAAGTTTCAGAGCTAGTAACAATCATTTGTCATTGAAGAACATATTAATAGTACATGCACCTTGTTGAATAAGGAAACTAGCCCTTCAAAAACAAGTAAAGGATTAATGGGGACAAATAAAGTATAGAGAGAGAGAGAGAGGAAGAGAGAAAGCAAAAACTCCTCACAATTGGCTTCAAAGCTCTCCATCACCTTGCCCCCACCTACCTCACCTCCCTTGATGATGATGATGATGATGATGGCATTTGTTAGGCGCATACTATGTGCAAAACACTGTTCTAAGTGCTGGCGGGGATACAAGGTGATCAGGTTGTCCCACTTGGGGCTCATAGTCTTCATCCCCATTTTACAGGTGAGGGAACTGAGGCACAGAGAAGTTAAGTGACTTGCCCAAAGTCACAAGGCTAACAATGGGTGGAGCTGGGATTCGAACCCATGACCTCTGACTACAAAGCCCGGGCTCTTTCCACTGAGCCACGCTGCTTCTCTCCTTCTGCATCCCAGCCCACACACTCTGCTCCTCTGGTGCTAACCTTCTAATAGTAATAATAATAATAATGATAATGCTTGTATTTGTTAAGCACTTACTATGGGCGAAGCACTGTTCTAAGTGCTGGGGGGGATACAAGGTGATCAGGTTGTCCCACATGGGGCTCACAGTCTTCATCCCTATTTTACAGATGAGGTAACTGAGGCACAGAGAAGTTAAGTGACTTGCCCAAAGTCACACAGCAGATAAGTGGCGGAGCCAAAATTAGAACCCACGACCTCTGACTCCCAAGCCCGTGGTCTTTCCACTGAGCCATGCTGCTTCTCACTGTGCCTCGTTCTTGCCTGTCCCGCCATCGACCCCTGGCCCGCATCCTTCCCCTGGCCTGGAATGCCCTCCCTCCTCAAATCCACCAAACTAGCACACTTCCCCCTTCCAAAGCCCTAAAGAAAGCTCACCTCCTCCAGGAGGCCTTCCCAGACTAAGCCCCCCTTTTCCTCAGCTCCCCCTTTTCTCCGCATCGCCCTGACTCCTTTTCTTTGCTCTACCCCCGGCCCACAGCACTTGTGTATATATATACACATCTCTAATTCCATTTATTTATATTAATACCTGTTTGCTTGTTTTGATGTCCGCATTTATCAAAAACTCTATTTCTAGAATTATTATAGATAATTGGTTAATTATTATAGATCATTATTATCTATAATTCTATTTATCTATAGATTTATAGATGCTATTGATGCCTGTTTACTTGTTTTAATGTCTGCCTCCGCCCTTCTAGACTGTGAGCCCACTGTGGGCAGGGATTGTCTCTGCTGCTGAATTGTACTTTCCAAGCACTTAGCACAATGCTCTGCACACAGTAAGCGCTCAATAAAGGCGACTGAATGAATGAATGAATGGAGAGAGAGAGAGAGAGAGAGAATCAACTTTCTTTTTCCAAAGTGACATTAATAACCCTATCCGTGAATTTGAATTTGGCTGAAAAAACTATTTCAAGACTGACACTTCCTCTTGCAATGTGTACACTACAGGTAATCCCGGCTAGCTTGACTTGACACCTGTCCACATGTTTTGTTTTGTTGTCTGTCGCCCCCCTCTATCATCATCATCATCAATCGTATTTATTGAGCGCTTACTATGTGCAGAGCACTGTACTAAGCGCTTGGGAAGTACAAATTGGCAACATATAGAGACAGTCCCTACCCAACAGTGGGCTCACAGTCTAAAAGGGGGAGACAGAGAACAAAACCAAACATACTAACAAAATAAAATAGAATAGATATGTACAAGTAAAATAAATAAATAAATAAATAGGGTAATAAATATGTACAAACATATAGACTGTGAGCCCGTTGTTGGGTAGGGACCATCTCTATATGTTGCCAACTTGTACTTCCCAAGCGCTTAGTACAGTGCTCTGCACACAGTAAGTGTGCAATAAATATGATTGAATGAATGAATGAATAGTTCCTGGGTTTGTTCAACGTAGGGCCCACCCGTGTTTTCAAGCCTATTTATTAGTATCCCAGTTTTAAGGAATTCTTTACTTGAGGAAAACGAACCCTCTCCTGACGGCTCCCTGCCAGCTAGTCAGTCTCCGGGGTGGCCTCCCAACAAATCGCTGCTGCTGTGTTGCATTATTTGAGGCTGCCTTAGTATGGGTATAAATTTGTGTGTCCTGCCCTCCTGACTTGCATGTGCTCCCTTTGGTTCAGTATATAGCAGCTGCTCAGGTATGCTGAGTCAAGTATGGTTTATCCAAGGACACATGGAAGGCAAGTGGCAAAGCCATGATTAGAACCCAGGTCCTTTGATTTCTAGGCCGATGCTCTTTCCGCTTGGCCCTCTGCTTCCCAATTACGTCGGTTTTTTAGACTTCTTGTCAGCCCATCGCCCTGTGCCAAATCCACAAACAATTCATAATCATGTCTTCATGTATATGGGCCTGAAAAGTAGTCACAAGCACACAGCAGTTCTGAATGCTTGTCTAAAAGAGTTCTGAGAAGCAGTGTGGCTTCGTGGAAAGAGCACGGGCTTGGGAATCCAGAGGACGTGGGTTCTAAACTCGGCTTGCCACTTGTCTGCTGTGTGACCTTGGGCAAGCCACTTAACTTCTCTGTGCCTGAGTTACCTCAGCTGTAAAACGGGGATTAAGACTGGGAGCCCCATATGGGACAACCTGATTACCTTGTATCTACTCCATCGCTTAGACCCGTGCTTGGCACACAGTAAGCGCTTAACAAATACCATAATTACTATTATTATGAAACTTGTAGCCTGAGAGCTGGAAGAGTTTTCTGATGAATCAGATTCATATGCTGACTCCAGTTTCCACATCCTTCATTAAATCCTCAAGCATGGGGGAACAGAATAAGGGTGAACAGAACTGGAGTGATCACAGAACCCTGGTTCCCTCCAAATGGTGGTGGAGAAAGGATAATTCATTCGTTCATTCAACTGTATTTATTGAGCGCTTACTGTGTGCACAGCACTGTACTAAGCACTTGGGATAAACAAGTCGGCAATATACATAGACAGTCTCTACCCAACAATGGGCTCACGGTCTAGAAGGGGTAGAGAGATTATGCACTTGGATCTGTGACATTTGAACATTTGATATTCACCCCAGCCCTAACCCCACAGCACTTACATACATATCTTTAAATGATACATTTTAAATTATAGATTTATATTAACAACCATCTCTACCTCTAGACTGCAAGCTCACTATGGGCAGGGAACGTGTCTGCTAATTATTTTGTATTGTACTCTCCCAAGCACTTAGTACAGTGCTCTGCACATTGAAGTGCTCAATAAAAATCACTGATTGACTGATTACTCCAACTGTCTGAAATGACCTTTGTCTGTCTCTCCCATCAGATGGGAGGCTCCTGGAAGGCTGTGACAGTGTGTTTTATTTCTGTTGTACTTTCCCCCAAGTGCTTAGTAAAGTCTTTCAACATCAGTAGGCATTCAATAAAAATTGCTTTGATTCATTCATTCATGCATTCAGTCGTATTTATTGAGTGCTTACTGTGTGCAGAGCACTGTACTAAGCGCTTGGGAAGTACAAGTTGGTCCCTACCCAACAACAGGCTCACAGTCTAGAAGGGGGAGACAGACAACAAAACAAATCATATGGACAGGTGTCATCAGAATAAATAGAGATAAAGCTAGAAGCAGGATGACAACCTATCCCCTCATCAAGCAAGGCCAGTTAACCAGGATTAGGAGCCCCGGGGGACTATTAATCCCAACCCAAGGAATATTAATCCCCAAACATTTTCTGCACTAAATGCTGGATGTATAGAAGGGACTGACATGGGCAGGAAGTGGGGGACCACTTCCATTATCAAATCCATGTCCAGACCTGTCCCAGTGGGAGTATAAAGCAATTAGCTTTCTGTGTTTTTGGCTGCTTTTGCATTTAAAACCCTCTCAAAGCAAACAATGTAAGGGCACCTTCAAATTTCACTCCCACACTATGGAGTAGCACAGGGACTGCTGAATGTCTCTAGGTAGCTACACATACCTAGCAAATATCAGATCCTTGGCTATTTGCTGGTGTCCAGTGTTTTTGTAAAATCAATAAAAGTGGCACTGTCAGATGATCATACATGGGGAAATAAGTTGGGCATAAGCACAAAAGAAGAAGATCTGGGGCCAACGTTACTCTTAATAACAATAATAATAATAATGGCATTTATTAAGTGCTTACTATGTGCAAAGCACTGTTCTAAGCGCTGGGGAGGTTACAAAGTGATCAGGTTGTCCCACAGTGGGGGCTCACAGTCTTAATCCCCATTTTCCAGATGAGGTAACTGAGGCACAGAGAAGTGAAGTGACTTGCCCAAAGTCACACAGCTGCCAATTGGCAGAGCTGGGATTTGAACCCATGACCTCTGACTCCAAAGCCAGTGGTCTTTCCACAGAGCCACGCTGCTTCTCTTCACCTTCACCTTGAGGTGAATGGGTTAAGAGAAGGAATTCAATTGGACTGTCCTAAGAGCAGTGGGTCACGAAGGGACAAACGGAAAATTCTCTACTCTGCTCTTCACCGTGCTGGTCTCCCTGTGCTCCTAGGCTAGGGTGCACAGGAGCTAAAGAGCTAGGAGTATTAAGGGGCTACAAACAGAACTATTATGGAAAGAATAAAGGCACTGGGGCATTTTTTTTCCAGGAAAGGAGCAGGCTGAATTGCCTTCAAACACATGAAAGTCAATTATGGAATAATTACAAAGATAATGCAGAAGGAGGACGCCGGCCAGCTGTCTCCATCTCTTCAGAACACAGAACGAGAGAAAATAGGTTAAAAGCGTCTGCGGAGACCCATAAAGATGCCATCTTTGACTGCCAGTGTTGTCGATACGGCAAACCAGACATGAAGACAGGTGGTGGGATCTCCAGAGCTCGAGATGACGATCATCTGAAACCATTTTTGCTTTGGCCGTCACCCAGGGGGCAATCACCCCAGTGTCCCGCCAGCACCTCATTATCACCATCCGAACAGCACCCTGGACTGGATGGACCTGTCCTAGATAGAACTGGATGTGGTGTGGTTGTGATGTGGTTGTGCAGCCGTGTGTCTATCTCCCCCGGATTAGTTACTCAACCATCCAATTAGTAGCCAAACTAGGAATTCGCTATGGTGACTTAAGTTTTCAAAATAAAATGATTGAAAAAATATTCCTGGAGGATTCAGTCACTTCACTACAAACATCAGAGGCGCTCCGTTAGTTGAAGAGATGCTTTTGTTTTTCAACCATGTAATAGTTTACTGACATTTAAGGTTTTCTGACAAAATAATTGAACAGAATCTTTAGATAAAGAAAGCTACGATTTGAAAGGGTTTGAACACCCCAAGAAATAAATGGTTTCATCTTCTTTATCCATAAAAATAATGCTATAATAATCTTTTTATCCTAATCTCGATTGGTTTGGATGAAATTGGTACCCTGAACTGTTTCAGCAGGAACTCCCAATTTCACTCTAGGCAGAAATGGGTGGGGAAATGAGAAAAGTGCCTCTCCTGAAAAATGCCCTCTCCTTGAGACAACCCGTAGAAATGATTTCTGACTTCAACGAGGCCAGAATAGAGATTTCACTCCCTTATGGGACAGTAGCAAGAATCAATCAATCTAAAGCATTTTTTGAGCACTTACTCTTTGATAAACACTGTGCTTGGGAGAATACAGAAAAGTTAGTAGACACAATCCCGGGCCTCAACTACTGCATAATCTAGCACGGAACAATGTGGAAGACAATACCTAGCAGGTCCTTTAGGGCTTTAGTTATAATAATAATAATGGCATTTATTAAGCACTTACTATGTGCAAAGCACTGTTCTAAGCACTGGGGAGGTTACAAGGTGATCAGGTTGTCCCACGGGAGGCTCACAGTCTTAATTCCCATTTTACAGATGAGGGAACTGAAGGCCAGAGAAGTTAAGTGACTTGCCCAAGGTCACACAGCTGACGATTGGTTATCCTTCCCTCCCTCTTGTACAAAGAGTCAGACTCCAGCCCGGTGGCACAGGATCTTGGGGTAGATTTTCCAAAACCAAGCCAAAAGGGAACCAAAAAGCCAGAAGACTTATCTTTTTCTTTTTTTTAAAAAAATGGTATTTGTTTAGAGCTTACTACGTGCCAGGATAGATACACGCTAAACAGCTGGACACAGTCCACGTCCCACATGGGGCTCACAGTCTTAATCCCCATTTTACACATGAGGTAACTGAGGGACAAAGAAGTTTGGTGACTAGCCCAAGGTCACAGAGCAGACAAGTGGCAGAGCCGTGAATCCCAGGCCCATGCTCTTTCCACTAGACCATGATACTTCTCACAATCATCATCATCTGTACATAGTAAGCGCTCAGTAAATACCACTGATTGATAGATTGATCATCATCATGACTGGTTTTGTCTGCTACACTGGGCCAACCCCTGGGGTAACTACAGTGACAAACCTGAGGCCCAATCATTGAGAACTGACAAACTGAAACACACACACACACACACACACACACACACACACACAGAGAGAGAGAAAACCCAGCTCTCTGAAACTACTCCTAATACCTAACACGGAGCAACAATGAATAAAAACGATCAGAAACCTTCCTTCAAGTAAAAGCAAATCCTTCCTGGAAAAAACATCCTGCTGGGTGCATGGAAGGACCAAATTTTCTTGAGCCTGCTAATGTCTTCAAGGGTAAAATTCTCCCTGACCCTCAAGATAATCAGTTCCCTTTCACTTTCCCTGCCCCTGAGAATGGGGTAGTGCCCATCCCTGTAAGGTGGGAATGTGGTGGGAGAGATTATAGTCCAGACTCTTTGATGTTGGAGGGATTTAATTCACCCCACCCTCAGACCCACAGGTCTTATGTACATGCTAGTAATTTATTTTAATGTAATAATAATAATAATGATGATGATGATATTTGTTAAGCACTTACTATATGCCAAGCACTGTTCTAAGTGCTGGGGTAGATACAAGGTTATCAGATTGTCCCACCTCGGGTTCACAGTCTTAACCCCCATTTTACAAATGAGGTAACTGAAGCACAGAGAAGTTAAATGGCTTGCCCAGAGTCACACAGCTGATAAGTGGCAGAGCCGGGATTAGTCCCCATGACCTCTGACTCCAAAGCCTGTGCTCTTTCCACTAAATCTCACTGCTTCTCGTTATCTGTCTCCCCCTCTAGACTCACTGAGAACAGTTCCTTCCAAATCTGCTATATTTTAGTCTCCCACGCAGTAAGTACTTAATAAATACCACTGATTAACTGCTAACCTTCTCATTGTCTCAATCTTTATCCCTGGCCCCTGCCTCTGGCCTGAAACAGCCTCCCTCCTCAAATCTGACAGATAATTACTCTCTCCCACTTCAAAGCCTTATTAAAGCCACATCTCCAAGAGGCCTTCCCTTACTAAGCACCCCTTTCCTCTTCTCCCACTTTCTTCTGCATTGCCCTGACTTGCTCCCTTTGTTCTTCCCCGCTCCCAGCCACAAACACTTATATACCTATCTGTAATGTATTTATTTTTATTAAGGTCTGCCCGCTTCCAGACTGTAAGCTCGTTGTGGGCAGGAAATGTGTCTGTTTATTGTTGGATTGTACTCTCCCAAGCGCTTAGTACGGTAAGCACTCAGTAAATATGACTGAAGGAATCAGTTTTTTCAGCCTTACTCGCAAGGGGCTACATTGTTGGTAATGTCTTCTAAAATGAAACGTACACACATGCACAAATGTACTCTCATTTTCTCTCTCTTCCCCCAGGAAATAACGTTTCTCATCATATCTCTCATCTTCTTCTATCCTCCAGGCAGACCCACCCAGAAACACGCTCATTCACTCACTGGCATTCATTCATTCATTGGGCATGTCCCGACAAGACCATTACACATTTGAGAGGGTTTTTCTGGCAATCAATCAATCAATCAATCGTATTTATTGAGCGCTTACTGTGTGCAGAGCACTGTACTAAGTGCTTGGGAAGTACAAGTTGGCAGTAAACAGGTGTTCCAGATCTGTTATTCTGAGAACATTCTAACTTTTCTTTAATTACAGGTAAAACAAATCTTTCAAAGGTCATCATCGTAATTTGTAAAAAGAACCTAAATCACAGGAAAATTCTACCTTTGTTAGGGAAACAAAACAGAGAGGCAAAATTCAAAAAACTCCATGTCAGTGGGGGAACTAGGACTCTAAATCTGCTTGCAGTGGCTTGTGTAAAGATCCTTTCATCAAACTGGATTATTGTAAAAACACTTATCACGGAGGAAATTGCTAACAAAATCATTATTCAGCAGAGTACCCCCTAATTATATTACTTTCAGGAAACAAAGTCAACTGAATTACATGACAGAAATATTAGTTTAAAAGGTCAGAGGAAGTCAGCATGTGTCCTTTCTCAGAAGGCTCCAGGGGCTCCGTTCATCAGAATCCTGACCCCTGGAAGGCGGTTCGAGGCCAACAAAACAGCCATGAGTCAGCCATTTCTGGGATTTGTTGTGCCACAGGTTTAAAGTTCAGAAATGTGAACAAGGCCCACTCTTCAGGCTTCCACCCTGTCTCTCAGCTTCCAGACACCCAGGCACTTTTGCTGTGCTCCGGGAAGAAGAGAGAGAAAGGCAGCAGATTCCACAACACCAGCAAGTTTGGCAATACTAGCCAGCTAGGCCACCTACACTCTTCATCTCCATTGGAGGAGTCAGCCATTTCTGGGATTTGCCGTGCCACAGGTTTAAATTTCAGAAATGTGAACAAGGCCCACTCTTCAGGCTTCCACCCTGTCTCTCAGCTTCCAGACACCCAGGCACTTTTGCTGTGCTCCGGGAAGAAGAGAGAGAAAGGCAGCAGATTCCACAACACCAGCAAGTTTGGCAATACTAGCCAGCTAAGCCACCTACACTCTTCATCTCCATCGGAGGAGTCAGCCATTTCTGGGATTTGCCGTGCCACAGGTTTAAAGTTCGGAAATGTGAACAAGGCCCACTCTTCAGGCTTCCACCTTGTCTCTCAGTTCCCAGACACGCAGACACTTTTGCTGTGCTCCGGGAAGAAGAGGAGAGAGAAAGGCAGCAGATTCTATAACACCAGCAAGTTTGGCAATACTAGCCAGCTATGCCACCTACACTCTTCATCTCCATTGGAGGAGTCAGCCATTTCTGGGATTTACCGTGCCACAGGTTTAAAGTTCAGAAATGTGAACAAGGCCCACTCTTCAGACTTCCACCTTGTCTCTCAGCTCCCAGACACTTTTGCTGTGCTCCGGGAAGAAGAGAGAAAGGCAACAGATTCCACAACACCAGCAAGCTTGGCAAGTCTATACTAGCCAGCTAAGCCACCGACACTCTTCATCTCCATTGGAGGAATAGAGACCTTCCATCTCACCTTTCTCCCTTAGTTCCACTGTGCCACTGGGATGGAGACGCATCCAGGTTCAGGAAACCAAATGGAGACATGAAAAGCAATGTGAGCACTTCTCTCCCTCCTCATTTAAGCAGTCAAACCACAGAGCAGGTACAGTACTCGGAGACAGCAGCCATGGAAGCCGCCTCCCTCTTCTGCGATGTCCCACGGGCTCAGCCCATTCTGGTCTTTAAACTCACCGCTGATTTCTGGGAGGACATGGACCCCCGCAAGGTCAATCTGGGGGTGGAAGCCCAACCCAGCCCACATACTCCGCTCCTTTGCGGCTCACCTCCACATTGTGCCTTGTTCTCACCTGTTCCGCCATCGACCCCTGGCCCATTCCGGCCTGGAATGCCCTCCCTCCTCACATCCGCCAAACTAGCTCTCTTTCCCCCTTCAAAGCCCTACCGAGAGCTCACCTCCTCCAGGAGGCCTTCCCAGACTGAGCCTCCCCTTTCCTCTGCTCCTCCTCCCCTCCTCATCACCCCTACTCCCTCCCTCTGCTTCACCCCCTTCTCCACCCCACAGCACTTGTGTATATTTGTACATATTTATTATTCTATTTATTTTACTAATGATGTATATATATCTACAATTCTATTTATCTATTTTGATGTTATTGTTTTGTTTTGTTATCTGTCTCCCCCTTCTAGACTGTGAGCCCATTGTTGGGTAGGGATTGTCTCTATCTGTTGCCAAATTGTACTTTCCAAGTGCTTAGTACAGTGCTCTGCATACAGTGAGCGCTCAATAAATATGATTGAATGAATGAACTTGCAGCATAAAGAAGCATGGAAAGAATCTGTCTGCAATTCCTGCTGATTATCCTACAGAACCACTTCAAAGATCCCAGCCCTTCCTCAAGAGACCTCTGGCCTCAGCCCTCATCATTCATTCAATCGTATTTATTGAGCGCTTACTGTGTGCAGAGCACTGTACTAAGCATTTGGGAAGTACAAGTTGGCAACATATAGAGACGGTCCCTACCCAACAACAGGCTCACTTCCCTTCTGGAAAAATGGAAGAGCTTCCTTTAGAGTCTACTTGCCCCAGCCTGTCCCGACTACAAGGTTTCCTTTACAAAGCATTTTTCTGAAACACTGAACAGAGCAAACCAATCTTCTCTTCCAAATGCTACAAAGGCTCCCTTTTATTTTTTTTAATTGCATTTGTTAAGCACTTATTATGTGCCAGGCATTCTACTAAGTGCTGGAATACATACAAGCTAATCAGGTTGGACACAGTCCATGTCCCACATGGGGCTCACAGACTTAGTTCCCGTTTTACAGATGAAGTAACTGAGGCTCAGTGGAAAGAGCACGGGCTTTGGAGTCAGAGGTCATGGGTTCCAATCCCAGCTCCGCCACATGTCTGCTGTGTGACCCTGGGCAAGTCACTTAACTTCTCTGAGCCTTAGTTACCTCATCTGTAAAATGAGGATGAAGACTGTGAGCCCCACGTGGGACAATGTGATCACCTTGTATCCCCCCCAGTGCTTAGAACAGTGCTTTGCACATAGTAAGCGCTTAACAAATGTCACTATTATTATTATTAAGTGGCGGAGGGAGGTTTAGAAACCAGGTCCTCTGAATCCCAGGCCTGTGCTTTTTACGCAAGACCACATTGCTTCTCTTGCTATCATTCTTACTGGGAGGAGATTTGGGGAGAGGGGCTTCTTGGATTGGTGATAATCTGTAAAATGTATCTGGGGACAAAGTGAAGGGCAGTTCAGAGATGCTGTTGCTCAATGCTGCAACAGTGCAAAAAACCAGAGAAGCAGCGTGGCTCAATGGAAAAAGCCCGGGCTTTGGAGTCAGAGGTCATGGGTTCAAATCCCGGCTCCATCAATTGTCAGCTGTGTGATTTTGCTCAAGTCACTTCACTTCTCCGGGCCCCAGTTCCCTCATCTGTAAAACGGGGATGAACCCTGTGGTGTGATTACCTTGTACCCCCCCCCCCCACAGTGCTTAGGACAGTGCTTTGCACATAGTAAGCACTTAATAAGTGCCATCATTATTATCCCACAAGCTATAAGATAAATGCCCAAATGTCATCTGACCATCTCTTTGCCCTGGTCTTCAAGGCATTCCCCCAGCTGGATCCATCTTACTTAATTATTCTCTTCTCCTGTTCTATCCCAGCTTATAGTAAGCCCTTAATAAATACTACTGCTACTATTACACCTAATTACCCTCTTCCTCTGCTCTTCCCCAGTTCATAGCAAGCGTTTATTAAATATTAAATATTGAGGAGCAGCCTGGTCTAGAAGAAAGAGCAGGGCCCTGGGGGTCAGAGAACCTGGGTTCTAATCCCAGTTCTGCCAGTTTCCTGCTGTGTGTCCTTGGACAAGTCACTTAACTTCTCTGTACCTCAGTTTCCTCATGGAAATTCAATGCCTGTTATCTCAATCAATTCAATCATATTTATTCAGCACTTACTGTGTGCAGAGCACTGTACTAAACACTTACAAGAGTACAATACAACAATAAACAGACCCATTCTCTGTCCACAATGAGCTTACATTCTAGAGGGCACATGGAGACAGACTTGCACTTAGAACAGTGCTTTGCACATAGTAAGCGCTTAATATATGCCATTATTATCATTACTTAAAATGTCAGTTCCAAGTGAGACAGGGACTGACATACTTTATTAATGTGTATTTACCCCAGCACTTAGAACAGTGCTTTACACGTAGTAAGAGCTTAGCAATAATAATAATACACACTATCTCGACTCCATCCAAGTCAATCTTTCATCTTCTTTAGGTTCACTGCCCCACATTAACCCATGAAGCACAGTGACCCCTTATCTGGAATGGCTTCCCCGCTCTGCTGCACTAGGCCACGTCCCGTCCTCCTTCCTGGAACACGAGAGAAGTCTTCTTGGATTAAGCTTCTCACCAGCCTGGTCCAATTATACCTTCAGTGACCTCAACCCTTAGGTGTAACTATATAAGATATATACCTGTACCTTCTGTACCTTCGCCTAAATTTTCTTCCTATTATAATTTCATTTGGGTTCAAGTACACAGCTTTGTACACAATAAATGCTCAATACACATTCTTGATGAGGATCAGAAAGATTACTTTTGTTGTCAAATGTTCCACAATTGGCTGGACCTCCACAGCAGGTCAGAATTTTCTGAAACCACATTGTACGGGGCCATGGCTAAGTTAAAGAGAATAGGTTATATAAGTGAAATAATTTCTTAAAGGACATTATTTTGCCCTGATATGCGATACCTAAAATTCAGCTGAAAGCATCCGACATTCATTAAGGGAAAGACGATTCCAAGACAAAATGTGTCAAGAGTCCGTACCTCCCATTCTTGACACACTATCTCATGAGTGCTATTTTAAAATATGAGCAAGATACTGTAATATGTGGGAGAGGGGAAGAGAAGAATTGATTTTTACAATGAAAGGCAAATTAACAGACTGGACTAAAACACTATTTGAAAGTGGTCCTTTCCCACTGCTTTATAATAATAATAATGGCATTTATTAAGTGCTTACTATGTACAAAGCACTGTTCTAAGCAATGGGGAGATTACAAGGTGATCAGGTTGTCCCACGGGGAGCTCACAGTCAATCCCCATTTTACAGATAAGGTAACTGAGGCCCAGAGAAGTGAAGTGACTTGCCCAAGGTCACACAGCTGACAATTGGCGGAGCCGGGATTTGAACCCATGACTTCTGACTCCAAAGCCCGCACTCTTTCCACTGAGCCACACTCCTTCTCTTGTCCAGGAGACATCTTACATCAGGCCTTGCAAGGGAAAAATGAATCATTAATTTCAGGCTTCCAGATACACCTAAAAGAACCTAATATTTTTCCAGATCATTTGAATTTTTCTCTGTGTATGGGGGTGCGGGTGTGGGTGTGTGTATATCCTCAAAGGTTTCTTTGAATTTCAAACTCCTGCAAGAGAAGTGTCAATCCCTTCAATCTGCTCCTTTGCCAAGTTGAACAATCAGGACCAGGGTGGAAAATGTTCTCTATAAAATGAAAAGTCAAGTAAGCTGTTTTACACCAAGAAACGGCAGCCTGCTGGCAATTCCTTTATTTATGACAAGGTTATCTACTTCCAACAACCCTGGGATTTAGAAGGAAAACTGAGTTTACTGGGGAAATGGCATCAGTTATATCATTCCTAGTGTTTCTGGCTAACTTGCACCTGAGGCACCTGGTAGTGTCCCTGAGCTACGATGTTGGGGGGGAATTACTGTAAATTGCCGAGTGAACTTTCTGACTCTTGAGAGGACACAGCCAAACTGGGAAGTAGTGATACCACTTTTCTTTGGCTAAATGCTTTGAAAAAGTACAGAAGTGGCGGGAACCTAGTGGAAACTGCACAGGCTTGGGAGTCAGAGGACCTGGGTTCTAATCCTGGTTCTGCCACATGCCAGCTGTTTGACTTTGGGCAAGTCATTTACCTGCTCTGTGCCTCAGTTACCTCATCTGTCAAATGGGGATTAAGACTGTGAATCCTATCTGGGGCAGGGACTGTATCCAACCCAATTATCTAAGCACCTCAAGACTCTCCCCCTTCTTGACTGTTCTCCCCCTTCTAGACTGTGAGCCCATTGTTGGGTAAGGGACCATCTCTGTATGTTGCCAGCTCGTACTTCCCAAGCGCTTCATTCATTCAATCACATTTATTGAGTGCTTACTGTGTGCAGAGCACCGTACTAAGTGCTTGGGAAGTACATGTTGGCAACATATAGAGACGGTCCCTACCCAACAATGGGCTCACAGTCTAGAAGGGGGAGACAGACAACAAAACAGAACATGTGGACAGGTGTCAAGTCATCAGAATAGTTTAGTACAGTGCTCTGCACGGAGTAAGCGCTCAATAAATACGATTGAATGAATGAATGGCACATGGTAAGTGCTTAACAAAGATCATAAACTCCCTTCCTACCCCCACCACCCCAACCCCGCCAAATGGACCCTTTTTTCAGTGCACAAGTATGGCTGTCAGGGTATTAACACAGTACAGTTGGGACAAAAACCATTCCTCCTGGGCTTTCCTGGTTTTCCTCTGGGCCCAAAGGCTTGGAATTTTTGATGGGGCAGATAAAATGATCAAGGGGTCAGGCCAGGCAGATGAGGACAGTTAGCAGGAGGGGTTCATTCATTCATTCAATCGTACTTATTGAGCACTTACAGTGTGCAGAACACTGTACTAAGCACTTGGGAAGTACAAGTTGGCAACATATAGAGACGGTCCCTACCCAACAACGGGCTCACAGTCTAGAAGGGGGAGACAGACAACAAAACAAAACATGTGGACAGGTGTCAAGTCGTCAGAACTAATAGAATTAAAGCTAGATACACATCATTAACAAAATAAAAATAGAATACTAAGTATGTACAAGTAAAATAGAGTAATAAATCTGTACAAACAGTTGTGGGGAATTAAGAGCACAAGCCGGGGAGTGAGGAGAGCCAATATGTAAAATGGAGAGAGCTGATGGAGAACCTTGAAGCCGGCGATCAGGAGTTTTTGACGCAGAGGGGAAAAGGGAAACCACTGGAAGGTGGGTGAGAGAGGAGACAGCACTTATGTAAACATCTGTAATTTATTTATATTCCTGTCCGTCTCCCCCTCCAGACTGTAAGCTCTACTTCACTCTGCTGCCGGGATCACTCTTCTATAAAAGCATTCAGGGGAGGTCACCTCGCTCCTCAAGGAACTCCAGAGGTTGCCCATCTACCTCTGTATCAAACAAAAACTCCTCACCTATGGCTTTAAAGCACTCCATCACCTTGCCCCCTTCTACCTCACCTAGCTTCTCTCCTACAACCCAGCCCGCATACTTCGCTCCTCTGGTGCTAACCTCCTCTCCGTGCCTCCACCTCGCCTGTTTCACCGCCGACCCCTTGCCCACATCCTGTCTCTGGCTTTGAACGCCTTCCCTTCTCTAGTCTGACAGCCAACACTCTCCCCCTCTTCAAAAAGCCTTACTGAAGGTTCATCTCCTCCAACAGGCCTTCCCAGAATGATCCCCACTTTTCCTCACCTCCCTATCCCTTCCGCATTGTCCTGACTCGCTCCCTTTCCTATTCTCCCCTCCCCGCCCCACAGCACTTATGGGCGTAGCTGTAATTTTTATTTCTTTGTATTGATGTCTGTCTCCCCCCTCTCTAGCTTATAGGCAGAAAATGTCACTGTTTATTGTTGTATTGTACTTTCCCAAGTGTTTAGTGCTCTGCACACAGTAAGTGCTCAATCAATATGACTGTTCGATTGCTTGCTTCCTTGATTGATTGAGACCCATGTTGAGTGGTATTTCAGGAACACGGCCCAAGTAGCAGCATGGAATATGGACTGAATAGAGTAGAAGCTGGAGTATGGAGACCACAGTGGAGGCTGACACAGCAGCGTGGCTCAGTGGAAAGAGCACGGGTTTTGGAGTCAGAGGTCATGGGTTCAAATCCCAGCTCTGCTACTTGTCAGCTGTGTGACTTTGGGCAAGTCACTTCACTTCTCTGGGCCTCAGTCACCTCATCTGTAAAATGGGGATGAAGACTGTGAGCCCCCCGTGGGACAACCTGATCACCTTGTAACCTCCCCAGTGCTTAGAACAGTGCTTTGAACACTGGCTTAATAAACGCCATCATTATCAGTCTGAGTGTGATGTATCAGAAAGGAATTCCTGTGGGATAACCTGATCACCCTGTAACCTCCCCAGCACTTAGAACAGTCCTTTGAACATACTAAGTGCTTAATAAATGCCATTATTATTAGTCTGAGTGTATTGTATCAGAAAGGAATTCTAACTTGGGAAAATGGGACCAGCCATGGCTTGTCAAGGAGGGCCTGTTGTCTTAGTGTAGTTTGGCCCAAGAATTGACTTCAAACTCATCTTCAGAGAGAATTGTCAGGAACATTCATTTTGGGTTGTACAAACTCTTTGAGGACAGGGATTGCATCTATTAACTACTGTACTATCACAAGCTTAGTTCATGCTCAGTAATGATAAAAATGCTTAATACAGGTGCCAGGTGCTCAGTAATAACAATAATTATGGTACTTGTTTCGTACTTACTACGTGCCCTTCATTCATTCATTCATTCAATCATATTTATTGAGCGCTTACTGTGTGCAGAGCACTGTACCAAGCGCTTGGGAAGTACAAGTTGGCAACATATAGAGACGGGCCCTACCCAGTGCCAGGCACTGTACTAAGCGCTAGGGTGGATACAAGCAAATTAGGATGGACACAGTCCCTGTCCTATGTGGGGCTCACATTACTGCCTGAGTATCGCCAATCTCAGAGTAAAACAAAAATACATTTTGTCTCCCAAATTCCGCCTCAAGGGACTGTGTTTGGCCCATCACCATCGGTTGAAATTAGCTGTGTTTAATATCCCGCCCCCGCAGCCTTCGGTATACTCTCCCAGAAACCTCAATCATTTATCACACTACTACCTGCATCGTCTCGGCAGCAAATTCTGGGAGACACTGGACATTGGCATTTTCTAGCGGGACCTTGTTAGAGGTTAACAAGTGGGAAATGCCACTAACATTGAGAGGAATCACAATTGGCTATACTGCTAGTGGTCAGCAAGGAATGGACCCCAGCGCTTAGAACAGTGCTTTGCACACAGTAAGCGCTTAATAAATGCCATCATTATTATTACAAGAGAAGCATTGCGGTCTAGATAACAGAGCCAGGACCCGGGAGTAAGAAGGACTTAGGTTCCCATACAGTCTTCTCCATACGTCTGCTGTGTGATCTTGGGCAAATCACATTTTTTTTTGTGCCTCAGATACCTCATCTGTAAAATGGGGATTAAGACTGTGAGCCCCATGTGGAACATGGAATATATATATAAAAAATAAAATAAATAATAAAAATAAAAAAATAAATAATGGCATTTATTAAGTGCTTGCTATGTGCAAAGCACTAAATGATGGTATTAGTCAAGCACTTACTATGTGAGAAGCACTGTTCTAAGCACTGGGCGGGATACAAGGTGATCAGGCTGTCCCCTGTGGGGCTCACAGTTTTAATCCCCATTTTACAGATAAGGTAACTGAGGTTCAGAGAAGTTAAGTCACTTGTCCAAAGTCAAACAGCTGACAAGTGGCAGAGCCGGGATTAGAACCCATGACCTCTGACTCCCAAGCCCGGGCTCTTTCCTCTGAGCCACACTGCTTCATAATGTTGGGATTTGTTAAGCGCTTACTATGCGCCAAGCACTGTTCTAAGCGCTGGGGTAAATACAAGGTCATCAGGGGGCTCACAGTCTTAATTCCCATTTGACAGATGAGGTAACTGAGGCCCAGAGAAGTTAAGTGACTTGCCCAAAGTCACACAGCTCTCAAGTGGCGGAGTCGGGATTAGAACCCACGACCTCTGACTCCCAAGCCTGGGCTCTTTCCACTAAGCCAACCCAATTAGCTTGTAACTACTCCAGCACTTAGTACAGTGTCTAGCACATGATAAGTGCTTAATAATAATAATAATAATAATAACTGTGGTATTTGTTAAACATTTACTCTGTGCCAGGCACTGTTGAAGCTCTGGGGTAGATATAAGATAGGCGGGTTGGACACAGCAGTTCCTTCCCACACAGGGCTCATGTTCTAAATTCCCATTTTACAGATGAGGGAACTGAGGTTCAGAGAAGTTAAGTGACTTGCCCAAAGTCACACAGCAGCTAAGTGGCAGAGCCAGGATTAGAACCCAGGCCCTTCGAACTGCCCGGCCCGTGCTCTAACCACTAGAGCATGCTGAAAAAAGCACGTTGCCACCTACGCCAAATCATAAATGACGTGCACCTAGCTTTATTTCTATTTATTCTGAAGCAGGCATGGTGGACTTTCCCACTTCAACGATTTCCTGGTCACTGGAGGTCTCCCGCTTCTAGACCGTCTCTATATGTTGCCGACTTGTACTTCCCAAGCGCTTAGTACAGTGCTCTGCACACAGTAAGTGCTCAATAAATCAACAGAATGAATGAATGGAGGCACATTCCATGCCCCACTGCTAGGCAATGAACAGCTGTTTATATCAATCACTGAATACTATTTATTGAGTGTGCAGAGCATTATGCTAAGCACTTGAGATGGTACAATAGAGCATGTATACATGACCCCTGTCATCAAGGCTTGGGGGTCAGAGGTCGTGGGTTCTAATCCCGACTCCGCCACTTGAGAGCTGCGTGACCTTGGGCAAGTCACTTCACTTCTCTGAGCCTCAGTTACCTCGTCTGCAAAATGGGGATTAAGACTGTGAGCCCCACGTGGGACAACTTGATCAATCAATCAATCAATTGTATTTATTGAGCGCTTACCATGTGCAGAGCACTGTACTAAGCGCTTGGGAAGTACAAGTTGGCAACATATAGAGGCAGTCCCTACCCAACAGTGGGCTCACGGTCTAGAAGGGGGAGACAGAGAACAAAACCAAACATATTAACAAAATGAAATAAATAGAATAGATATGTACAAGTGAAATAGAGTAATAAATATGTACAAACATATATATATATATATATACAGGTGCTGTGGGGAAGGGAAGGAGGTAAGACGGGGGTAAAACTTGATCACCTTGTAACCCCCCCCAGCACTTAGAACAGTGCTCTGCACATAGTAAGCGCTTAACAAATGGCCATCATTATTATCAAGGAGCTTAAAATATAGCAGATCTAGTTATCAGTCCTTATTTCTAGTCTTGTTGGCCTTCTTCAAGCACTTACATCATGCTTTTCGCTTTACCCATCCTAGCCTTCTAACTTTCATTCATTCATTCAATCATATTTATTGAGCACTTACTGTGTGCAGAGCACTGCACTAAGCGCTTGGGAAGTAAAATTCATTCATTCATTCAATCGTATTTATTGAGCACTTACTGTGTGCAGAGCACTGTACTAAGCGCTTCGGAAGTACAAGTCGGCAACATCTAGAGACGATCCCTACCCAACAATGGGCTTACAGTCTAGAAGGGGGAGACGGACAACAAAACAAAACATGTAGACCGGCGTTAAAACTGTCAGGATAAATAGAATTATAGCAACAATATAAAATTCAGCAACAAAGAGAGACAATCCCTGCCCACAACGGATTCATAGTCTAGAAGGTGGGAGTTGTACTTCCCAAGCGCTTAGTACAGTGCTCTGCATACAGTAAGCGCTTAATAAATACGATTGAATGAATGAGTTCCAGGAGTGGGAAGCAGAGTAGGAGGGAAGTGGGGCACAGGAAAGACGTGGCTGAGCACTTACTGTATGTACTAAGCACTTGGGAGACTACAACAGAATAGATTTGGTAGAGATGATTCCTGCCCTTAGGAAGCTTTCAGTCCAGTGGAGGAAACAGACCAATCAATCAATCAATCGTATCAATCAATCTTATCAATCAAATAAGTTCCAGAAAAGGGAAACGGCAGAGTATAGGATGTTTACAAAAGTGCTGTAGGGCTGGGATTTGGAGAGAACCTAAGTGTATATATGTACATATGTTTGTACATATCTATTACTCTATTTATGTATTTTGCTTGTACATATCTATTCTATTTATTTTATTTGGTTAGTATGTTGGGTTTTGTTCTCTGTCTCCCCCTTTTAGACTGTGAGCCCACTGTTGGGTAGGGACCGTCTCTATATGTTGCCAAATTGTACTTCCCAAGCGCTTAGTACAGTGCTCTGCACACAGTAAGCGCTCAATAAATACAATTGATTGATTGATTGATTAAGAGATACAGCCGCAAGAGGAGACGTGCTACAGAAGGGATGGCAAATAGGTGGGAAAATGAGAGGTTAGTGGGGAAGGACTCATAGAGGAGATATGACTTTGGAGAGGCTTTAACTACTGGAAGAGTGGTGGTCTGCAGATATGGAGGGGGAAGGATCTTGGATCTAGGGGGAGGACATGAGCGATGAGAAAGGACCTTAGTACAGTGCTCTGTTTTCAAGGTACAGTGACTAGACTGACATGAAAGGAGTGAAGGGGGTGGACTGGATTGTAGTAGTAATAATAATAATAATAGTATTTGTTAAGTGCTTACTATGTGCAAAGTACTGTTCTAAGCACTGGGGAGGTTACAAGGTGATCAGGTTGTCCGGGGGGGGGGGGTGCTCACAGTTTTAATCCCCATTTTACAGATGAGGTAACTGAGGCAGAGAGAAGTGACTTGCCCAAAGTCACACGGCTGACAGTTGGCAGAGCTGGGATTTGAACCCATGACCTCTGACTCCAAAGCCCGGGCTCTTTCCACTGAGCCACGCTGCTTCTTCATTCATTCATTCAATCATTTTTGAGCACTTACTATGCACTTCAGAGCACTGTACCAAGTGTTTGGAAAGTACGGTACAGCAATAAAGAGAGACAATCCCTGCCCACAAGGGGCTTGCAGTCTAGACGGGGGAGACAGGCATCAAAACGAGTAAACAGACATCAACATAAATAAATAGAATGAATGATGGTACTTGTTAAGTGCTTACTGTACTAAGCACTGGGGTGGATACAGGCAAATCAAGTTGGACACAGTCCCTGTCCTGCATGGGGCTCACAGTCTTAATCCCCATTTTACAGATGAGTTAACTGAGGCCTAGAGAAGTTAAGTGACTTGCCCAAAGTCACACAGCTGGCAATTGGCAGAGCTGGGATAGAAGCAAATCGGGGTTGGATGCGGTCCCTGTCCCATGTGGGGCTTACGGTCTCAACCCCCATTTTACAGATGAGGTAACTGAGGTACAGAGAAGTAAAATGACTTGCCCAAGGTCAAATAGCAGACAAGTGGCAGAGCCGGGAGATCAGTGAGGTAAAATTGGAAGGGGAGAGCTGATTAGTTTTCTTAAAGCTGATGATGAATTGATGCAGAGGTGGATGGGTGAACATTGGAGGTTTCTGAGGAGTAGGGAGGCCTTTTTTTTTTTATTCTAGAAAAATGTTTTGGGAAGCAAAGTGAAGGACAGCCTGAGTGGGGAAAGACAGGAGGCAGGGAGGTCTGTGAAGAGGTTGATGCAATGGAGGTAGGATATAACAATAATAATAATAATGGCATCTATTAAGTACTTACTATGTGCAAAGCACCGTTCTAAGCGCTGGGGAGGTTACAAGGTGATCAGGTTGTCCCATGGGGGGCTCACAGTCTTAATCCCCATTTTACAGATGAGGTAACTGAGGCCTAGAGAAGTTAAGTGAGTTGCCCAAAGTCACACAGCTGACAATTGGCGGAGCCGGGATTTGAACCCGTGACCTCTGACTCCAAAGCCCGTGTTCTTTCCACTGTGCCACGCTGCTTCTTGCAACTTCCATCTCCCGCTCTGAAATATTCCTCCTACCAGGAACCTGCCTGGGTCCCTGTCTGGGTCTATATGTTCGGCAGCAGCCAGTAAAGCCCAGGGGATAGACCACAGGCCTGGGTGTAAGAAGGATTTAGGTTCTAATCCCAGCTCCCCCAGTGGTCTGCTGTGTGACCTTGGACAAGTCACTTCATTTCTCTGGGCCTCAGTTCCCTCATTTGTAAAATGGGGATTAAGACTGCGAGTCCCATGTGGGACTCACATGTGGGGCAAGTTGTTGCCAACTTGTACTTCCCAAGCGCTTAGTACAGTGCTCTGCACACATTAAGCGCTCAATAAGTATGATTGATTGATTGATTGATGTGGGACAGGAACTATATCCAACCCAATTTGACTGTATCTACCTCAGCCCTTCATACAGTGCCTGGTAATAATAATAATAATAATAATAATAGCATTTGTTAAGCGCTTACTATGCACCAAGCACTGTTCTCAGCGCTGCGGTAGATACAAGGTAATCAGGTTGTCCCACGTGGGGCTCACAGTCTTAATCCCCATTTTACAGATGAGGTAACTGAGGCACAGAGAAGTCAAGTGACTTGCCCAAAGTCACACAGCTGACTACATGCTTGGTATTGTTGTCTGTCTCCCCCTTCTAGACTGTGAGCCCGTTGTTGGGTAGGAACCGTCTCTATATGTTGCCGACTTGTACTTCCCAAGCTCTTAGTACAGTGCTCTGCACACAGTAAGCGCTCAATAAATACAACTGAATGAATGAATGAATAAGTGGCGAAGCCGGAATTAGAACCCACGACCTCTGACTCCCAAACCCAGGCTCTTTCTACTAAGCCACGCTGCTTCTCTAAGCCACACTGGTACAGAGCAAGCACTTAACAAATACCACAATTATAATAGGTGTTGTTGCTGTTGATGATGATCTCTTAAAACATTCCTACAGAATTGATAAGCGCTTAGCACAGTGCTCCGCACACAGTAAGTGCTCATGAATGAATGATAACCTTCTCTGACCTGGTTGGTGAAGAGTTGATTCTGTATTTTCAATATTCATACCGACAATTATGAAATTCCATTACTGCCTGAAAGTTGAAAAAGAAAATATTCTTTCATGAAGACTGTTTTATCCAATTCATCAATACAAGACCTATAGATTTTTACATGAAATTGAAAAGTCCAGTTAATCCACTTTTTGCCAGTTCACGGTTAAACGGTCACTGGGAGAGTGGCCCTGGGGACCCACGGGTCTTCAAAGTAGCGTTCTATTCCATTAATCAATCGTATTTATTGAGCACTTACTGTGTGCAGAGCACTGTACTAAGCGCTTGGGAAGTACAAGTTGGCAACATATAGAGACAGTCCCTACCCAACAGTGGGCTCACAGTCTAGAGTCACAGTCACATTGTACTTCCCAAGCGCTTAGTACAGTGCTCTGCACACAGTAAGCACTCAATAAATACGATTGATGAGATGATGATGATGATTGCAGACTTCTCCCACCCCTAAGGTAACACACATCAGCTCCACACCCCCACTTCCATTCTAAATAAAAGCCCGCAAAGCCCTGGAAACCCAGAAAATTCCAACCTAAGGAGGACATCCTCTCTTTTACCCACCGATCTTCCCTCTGCCGGACCCCAGAACAAGGCCTGCGACAACGAATGTCTGCGAACGGCCACAGTCCCTCCGATCCGCTGTTCCGCTGCCCTCGACAAAGCCCAGCTGATTCGTGAACACAAGCGAAAATGAACTTAGGATGCCACTTTGTAGCAAAATAATGTGCAGTTAAAGAAAACTCAGTTCCATTTCAATAGAAGGTTACCCAGAAAAGCTCTTCTTTTTTTTTTTAATGAAATATTAATTTTCATTGGCACTTCCCTGTCGGCCCGTTTCTCTCTAGTGGCATACGGGCCAACTATATAAAAACGCTAGGTCTCCATATTTGTTTTCCCGCTGCTATGTTGGGTGTGCCAGATATTCAGAATAGCTTCTTGGCAGTGGGGCTGGAGATGGAGGATGAGCAGGATAGGGATGTGAATAAAGACTTCATTTTACAGAACTCTTCACTTCAGGGATGCCCCCCTCGCCCCCGGCTGTCTCACACTGATAGGAAGCTTCAGCAGGAGGGGTGGGGGCCCATCATCATCATCATCATCATCAATCGTATTTATTGAGCTCTTACTATGTGCAGAGCACTGTACTAAGCGCTTGGGAAGTACAACATATACAGTCCCTACCCAACAGTGGGCTCAAAGTCTAAAAGGGGAAGACAGAGAACAAAACCAAACATACTAACAAAATAAAATAAATAGAATAGATATGTACAAGTAAAATAAATAAATAAATAGAGTAATAAATATGTACAAACATATATACATATGTCCCATCTATATCACAATCATAACTCATTCTTCAGGGGCTGAAGTCACTTGTTTGATGCCTCATCTATAGAGCCAGAGGAGGTTATACATCAGCAGGGGTGACAATAGCCATCTGCTTGTCCATTCTGATCGTCCAAAAGCCATTCTGTTTGTCCAGAAGTCCTATGTGAGTCCTCCATCAGCCTTTACATTCAGCTACAAAGTTCTTTGTGTTTAAAGAGGTGGCCGGGATCCTACCCAGGCCTGTGGGTGCGGCTGAAAAGACAGATGCCTAACTAACACTCAGCTTCCCACTGTGCACACTGCAAGATTGCCTTTGTCCTTTGCAGGCTGGTTTGTTTGCTATTTGCAGTGCCAAGTTAAGATACCATTATCCAAAGACCGCTATTATCCCAAACAGTTGTCTAGTTAAATTACACTGAACAGAAGACGTTCTGTTCTGGCTTTGTTTCTTAGCACTAAAAATAATCCAGAATCTCATTTTGGTTGCACAGCAATATGGCCCTTCACTGCCAGGATAATGGGATTAACGGTGGCATTATTTCCCTAGCGCAGTGTATACTTGGCTCCAGGGACGCACATTTCTTCCGTTTTAGTGCAAAGGTTTAGTTAACAGCTGGACTCGGTACATCCCGTGCAAATATATGTAAACCATATTCTACACACAGAAAAAAAAAGCTAATTTTGGATCACACTGATGCAGAATTTGTCATAATCGAGTCATCTGTATTTACCCGCCCCGTTTCCTCCCTTTGACCTCTGTTACCCACTTTGGTCTAAAATAGACCTGCTTTGGGTCTACAGTTTCCCCACTTCTGCTTCAGTGTCGTCCACCACCATGTGGAAAGAAGAGCCCATTGGGTGTTGCTGCTACTGCTTGCCTCTGGACCGGTCTGTACATCTGTCCGTGTGTTTTGCAGCCAGTGAAAGGGCCCGAGCCAACCTCAAATGTCACCTCTGACAACAGGAAAACTCTTCCACAAACTGAATTTCTGATAGGTCAAATTCTAAATTTTTCTGCCACTCAGGCCCATCGCAGGTCCCGGGAGAAACTGAATTAATTTTCTCTCCTCTCAGCACCTTGCCAGGAGTGGACACCACAATAATCAACCCCCGGGGCTCAGCTTCACTATTTCTTAATTAAAACTGGTCCCGTAAGCACTGGATCTCTAGGGAACAGGGCTCCAGAAAAATGCAAAGCGGTCCCATCATCCCAAGCAGTCACCCATTTAAACCCTCCTGAACAGACGGCATGTATCCAGACCCACTAAAATTGAATTAGATTCTCCATCAAAGTACTCTTAATTAGCTATGTCAATATTTCTCCAGGCTTCCTTTGTTTAAACCCTGCACAATTTTGCTTACAGAGCTGCCAAAACTCTAGTTAACACATTCTCACACAACAGGACATCAGGACGTGCACCGGCCTGATTCTCGAAAATTAGTCCTGATGGTCAGCCCGGGAGCAGAATAGGCAAAGTCTGGCCTCCTCTCTTGGGCTTGTGAGGTTCCTGGCATTCCAAAGACTATTTCCTACCAACAGATTCAAAGCTCTGTAATTGAAGGCAGTCTGTGGGGTAAATCTCTTGGGACAGAAATACACCACTGATTTCATTCATTCATTCATCATTCATTCATTCAATAGCATTTATTGAGCGCTTACTGTGTGCAGAGCACTGTACTGAGCGCTTGGGAAGTACAAGTTGGCAACATACCTCTGGATGGCAAAAAGCAAGAAATCCAGGACAGAGCAATCCAAAGGTTGTTTAGGAATGTCCTCTCAAGAGTTAGTTACAAAAGTTCCTTCTAGGCAGGAAGTGGGTCTATCTGCTCTATTGTACTGTATTGTATTGTACTTTGTAATAATAATAATAATAATGATGATGGCATTTATTAAGCGCTATGTGCAAAGCACTGTTCTAAGTGCTGGAGAGGTTACCAGGTGATCAGGTTGTCCCAAGGGGGGCTCACAGTCTTAATCCCCATTTTACAGATGAGGTAACTGAGGCACAGAGAAGTGAAGCTACTTGCCCAAAGTCACACAGCCGACAATTGGCAGAGCCGGGATTTGAACCCCTGACCTCTGACTCCAAAGCCCGGGCTCTTTCCACTGAGCCACACTGCTTCTCTACTCTTCTCCTTGTACTAACTGCTGAGCTTAGTACAAAGCTCTGTACACAGGAAGCACTCAATAAATACCACAGAAGCAGTGGATTCAGCACAGGCCTGGGATCTGGCCCTGCTACTTGTATGCTGTGTGACCTTGGGCAAGTCACTTCACTTCTCTGGGACTCAGTTCCCTCATTTGTAAAATGTGACTGTGAGCCCTACGTGGGACAGTGACTGTGTCCAACCTGATTACCTTGTATCTACCACAGTATCTAGTACAGGGCCTGGTACATAGTAAGTGCCTAACAGATACCATTATTATTACTATTATTATTACTATAATTATTATAGGTTTCTGAATCAGGGTGACTTGGCTCTGGGTGGGGAGTGGGGGATGCTCCAAAGTGGAGACTGGGGGGAAAGTCCAGTCCGCACTTCTGAAGTTCTTGTTCTTTTGGCTGGTTGGCCGTCTGGCTGCAGAGAGAGCCAGAAGAGCTCTTGTCACCATTACCGCCTCTCAAATTCCTTGCCCTCCCACCTCCCTGTCCCATTTTGAATTTCTCCCATGAATAATGGCAGGAAATCAGCAAACACGGAACATAAAAACATACTATTGGATCACCTTTAATAAAATATATCCAAACTAATGATCCAGGCATTCAGGGAAGGCTGCATGTTGGAGGTGAGTGATGAATATGGTTTGAAGGAGAGACGGAACATGGTGGATGGTTGGGTGAAGCAAAGTGGGGAGGCCATTCCGAATCAATCACAGGATAAGGGGTGATTGGGGTGGGAGAGTTGAGTGCGGGGGATTGGGGGAAGTTAGTTTGGGCAGAGTGGAGAAGAGGGTAGCTAGATTTTAGGCAGCTTGCAGGTGGGGAGCCTAAAACCCAGTGCTCAAAATATGTTGCTGGATGCAGACAAGAAAGGTGACGGAAGGTGATGGTTGAGGAGAGCATTACGATCTGACTGGTATTTCAGAAAGATGATTCGTCTTGTAGGGTGGAGAATAATATTGGGACTACAATTTCAGCAATTTTTCACCATCCAAGCACTTATGCAAACACCCTTAGCACTTCTGAAGGATCCATTCAAGTACTCTCCTTCCTCATCCACAAATCCCTCTTTCCATTCTCTTCCTCCTATCTATAAATTATTTGGTACCTATCTCCCCTCTTAGTCTGAAAACTCCTTGAGGGCTGAGATCACATCTCTTGTAATCTAAGTTTTAGTACAGTGTTCGGTGCACAGTTGGTTCTCAATAAATTGATTGACTGATTGATTAATTAATGGCGGAGAATTGAGAGATACTAGGTTGGGGGTGGGAAGGCCAGTTAAGTGGCAGTTGAAATAACTAAAATGGAAGAGATAAGAAGCAGCAACATTCATTCATTTATTCAATCGTATTTATTGAGCACTTACTGTGTGCAGAGCACTGTACTAAGCACTTGGGAAGTACAAGTTGGCGACAAATATAGACAGTCCCTACCCAACAATGGGCTCACAGTCAACACTTCTCGGTATGAAGGACAACCGTAAAACTTGGGTACACGCTACATAGACACACACCATCATTAAAGTAGATACAAATTAACTGGGTTTTTTATATACCAAATGACAAAATTGGCTCAGAGGTAGCAAGGTTTGGATGGTACTTCTTTAAATGATGTATTTTCCTCCACAATAACTCTTCTTTCAAAATTTATATTAAACCCACCACACAGCTTCATTTCCTGGTAAAGGACAATAGGGAAGAATTAACTATCCACAAATGAGTATGAAATTAAGTCAGCCATATCAGATGAAGAAGGCCTAAGCGCTGTTAGAAACATGCTAATTTGCGTAGCCTCTAACCATGTTTAATTGCCACATTAACAATCCTAAACACATTCTCTCCAGATCCCGGTTTGCACTTTTACAAATCAGAACCGAGCCAGCTAAATTAACTTGTTTTGTCTGGGTGTTACATTTGCTTTTTGATCTATAATACTGATAAGATTCATCAGGACCGGCTATTTTATTTGCATATTTTTATTAAACAAAGTTGGGTAATTAAATCTATCAGAGTGATTTACTCAGAGGGGAGCCATGTGTTTCTCTCAACTAGTTAGCCCCGGGTGCTATGTGCCATGCTGAGAAATTTGCATCCAGACCAGAGGGAACTTTGGGAGACAGCAGAGAGGTATCATCCAGACAGCTGAATTCCAAGGAGCTTCCCAAAGGCCTCTGGCTACACTGGCATCTCCATCTTTGGGCTCTGAAGAGAACGTGATCTCTCCTTTGCTGCTCTTCCCTTGCCAAATGAAGAAAAGGCCCTTTGGGGAGTTCCGAAACTCATCAATGGGAAACAAATAATCGTATTTGTTTTTCACAGGGGCTGAAAAAGAGATGACAAGGGAGTAATGTAGAATATGATCGGTGACTGCAAGGATCACATGCCTCTCTTTGCAGAAGGGAGCAATGAATCAATTAATCAACCAAACAACGGTATTTATTGAGCACTTATTGTGTGCAGAGCACTGTATGCAGTGCCTGGAAGAGTATAATAATATAATACAACAGAGTTGGTGGACACAATCCCTAACTATAAGGAGTTTACAATCTAGAGGTGGGGACAGACATTAAAATAAATTATGGATAGGTAAGCAAGTGCTGTGGAGCTGAGAGTGGGGTGAATATCACTAAAGGATACAAAGCAAAGGGAATAGGTAACACAGAAGGGAGAGGGAGTAATGAAAATGAGGGTTTAGTCAGGGAAGGCCTCTTTGGGAAGATGTGATTTTAATCTCCCCCTTTTAGACTGTGAGCCCACTGTTGGGTAGGGACTGTCTCTATATGTTGCCAACTTGTACTTCCCAAGCGCTTAGTACAGTGCTCTTCACACAGTAAGCGCTCAATAAATACGATTGATGATGATGATGATGATGATGATGATGATGATAAGGCTTTGCCGGTAGGGAGAGTGGTAGTATGTCATATATGAAGGGAAAGGGAGTCCCACTCAATCAGTCAGTCAGTCATATTTATTGAGCACTTACTGTGTGCAGAGCACTGTACTAATCGCCTAGGAGAGTACACTATAACATAAACAGACACAATCCCGGCCCACAGTGAGCTTACAGTCTGGAAGTGGGGAGACAGACATTAATATAAATAAATTACAGATATGTACACAAGTACTGTGGGCTGGGATGGGGGATGAATAAAGGGGGCAAGTCAAGGTCACGCAGACTGGAGCGGGAGAAGAGGAAAGGAGGGCTTAGCCAGGGAAGGCATCTTGGAGAAGCAGCGTGGCTCCATGGAAAAAGCCCGGGCTTTGGAGTCAGAGGTCATGGGTTCAAATCCCAGCTACGCCAATTGTCAGCTGTGTGACTTTGGGCAAGTCACTTCACTTCTCTGGGCCTCAGTGACCTCATTTGTAAAATGGGGATTAAGATTGTGAGCCCCACGCGGGACAACCTGATCACCTTGTATTCCCTCAGCACTTAGAACAGTGCTTGGCACATAGTAAGTGCTTAACAAATACCATCATCATTATTATCATTATCTTGGAGGAGATTTACTTTCAAGAGGCTTTGAAGGGGGGTGGAGGAGGAAAATAACTGCCTGTCAGATATAAGGAGGGAGGGTTTTCTAGGCCAGAGGCAGGACATGGGTGAGAGATCAGTGGCAAGATAAATGAGATAGAGTAACATTGATAAGGTTAGTGCTACAGGAGTGAACTGTACTGGCTGGGCTGCAGTGGAGAGTAGTGAGGTGAGGTAGGAGGGGGCAAGGTGATGGAGTGCTTTAAAGCCAATGGTGAGGAGTTTCTGTTTGATTTGGAGGTGGATGGGCAACTACTGGAGGTTCTTGAGAAGTGGGGAAACATGGACTGAACGTTTTTGTAGAAAAACGGTCCAGGCAGCCAAGTGACGTATGGACTGGAGTGGGGAGAGACAGGAGGCTGGGGGCTCACCAATGAGGCTGATACAGTAATCAGGGCACAATAGGATAAATGATTGGATGAACAGGATAGCAGTTCAGATGGAGAGGAAAGGGCAGATTTAGGCAATTTTGAGAAGGTCAAACCGATAGGATTTAGTGATGGATTAAATATGTAGGTTGAATGACAGAGAGGAGTCAAAGCTAACACCGGGTTTATGGACTTGTGAGACAGGAAGGATGGTGGTGCCTTCTATGGGGATGGGAAATTCACGGGGTGGGCCCAATTTGGATGGGAAGATAAGAAATTCTGTTTTAGACATGTTAAGTTTGAGATGATGGGAGGACATCCAAATAGAGATGTCTTGAAGGCAGAAGGAAATGTGAGACTGCAGAAAGGGAGAGATATCAGGGCTGGAGATGTAGATTTGGGTATCATCTGCACAGAGGTAGTATTTAAAGCTCTATGAGCGAATGAGTTCTCCAAGTGAGTGGGTGCAGACGGAGAGACACCAGAGGGAAAGGAACCCAGAACTGAACCTATTTATTCCGATGACTTGGCACCTGTCCACATGTTTTGTTTTGTTGTCTGTCTCCCCCTTCTAGAATGTGAGCCCGTTGTTGGGTAGGGACCGTCTCTAGACGTAGCCAACTTTTACTTCCCAAGCGCTTAGTACAGTGCTCTGCACTCAGTAAGCGCTCAATAAATACGATTGAATGAATGAATGAACCTAGAGGGACACCCACAGTTAGGTGGGGGGAGGCATAGGAGGAGCACAAGAAAGAGTCATCAGAGAGATATGAGGAAAACCAAGGAGAGGACAGTATCAGTGACGCTGAGGCTGGATAGCGTTTCCAGAAGTGGGTGGTCGACAGTGTCGAAGGCAACTGAGGAAGCAGCGTGGCTTTACTGGAAAAAGCCCGGGCTTGGGAGTCAGAGGATGTGGGTTCTAATCCCGGCTCTGCCACCTGTCTGCTGTGTGACCTTGGGCAAGTTACTTAACTTCTCTGTGACTCAGTTACCTCATCTGTAAAACAGGGATGAGGACTGTGAGCCCCACGTGGGACAGCCTCATTAACTTGTATCTACCCCAGCGCTTAGAACAATGCTTGGTACAGAGTAAGCACTTAACAAATACATTAATTATTACTATTCTTGAGGAGGATTAGGTGTAGAGGCCGGTGGACTTGGCAAGAAGGAGATCATTTGTTTCCTTTGAGAGGACAGTTTCTGTGGAGTGAAGGAGACAGACGCCAGAATTGGAGAGGAACTTGAGACAGTAGGTGTAGACACCTTGCTCAAGGAGTTTGGAGAGGAAATGTAAGGAAGCAGATTGGGTGATAACTGCAAGGAGCTGTGGGGTCAAGGGATGGTTTTTTTTAGCATATCGGCATATTTGAAAGCGGTGGGGGTGAAGCCACTGGAAAGCAATCAGTTAAGGATGGCAGTTAGGGAGGGAAGAAGGGAGGGGGCAAGTGTTATGATAGGGTGAGAAGGAATGGCTGGGATGAACTGGTGGAGGGGGGGGATTTTGAGAGAAGTCAGGAGACTTCTGCTGGGAAAAGTGGGAGAGTTGAAGAAGATGCAGGACATGGGAGGTACTGGGGAGATTTTAGGGAGATCACGCCTGATAGTGTCCCAGGCCAAAGGGGGGATGTGGGAAAGAGGCCGGAGTCAGGTTAGATGAGATCAAAGAACAGTGAGCAGGTTGGCATTAGAGGTAAGTTAGCATGACTGAGTGCTTTAAAGCAGTCAGGAAAAAAAAAAAACAAGAAAAATAAGAAAAAACCAAGAATCAATGGCAGATGGAGAATTCTTTGAGACAATCTCTATCAGAATTTTGTGATTCTGTGGCTGACTGGACACTGTTATCACTGACCTGTCAGGGGTAACAGGCCGTGTCACCTGAATAAACTTGACCCGTTCAGGAACCAGGAAACTGTCTCCCCTGAGAGGAATTACCAAAGGGACCACACCTGAGATTCATGGTACACCACAGGTCCTCTTTATTAAACTATCCCCCTGACCCCACATGCCAGGTTGCACCATCGTACATAGTCTGATAGATCCCAACTTTGCAGCGCAGCTTCTGTCTTCTATATCCAAAAAATGCCCAAACTCCTTAAGGCCTTCCAATCTCCTCCCATTAATTCCCAGTTTATCAGAGTCCTGGGTGATGAGCAAGTTCCTTCTTTCTTTGGATGATGGCATGCATAAACCCTAGTTAATTATGTCTGTCTCCCCCTCTAAACTCATTCATTCAATCGTATTTATTGAGCACTTACTTTCATTCATTCAATCATATTTATTGAGCGCTTACTGTGTGCAGAGCACTGTACTAAGCGCTTGGCTTACTGTGTGCAGAGCACTGTACTAAGCGCTTGGGAAGTACAAGTCGGCAACACATAGAGACAATCCCTACCCAACAATTCCTGCCCTCTTGGAGACAGGAAATGGGTCTACCAACTCTGCTGCATTGCACGAGAAGCAGCGTGGTTCAGTGGAAAGAGCACGGGCTTTGGAGTCAGAGGTCATGGGTTCAAACCCTGCCTCCACCACTTGTCAGCTGTGTGATTTTGGGCAAGTCACTTCACTTCTCTGTGCCTCAGTTACCTCACCTGTAAAATGGGGATTAAGACTGTGAGCCCCACATGGGACAACCTGATCACCTTGTAACCTCCCCAGCGCTTAAAAATGCCATCATCATAATCATCACTCTCCCTAGACCATCAAGACAGTGCTCTGTACAGAGTATGAACTCAATGAATACCACTGATTGACTAAATGATTGATTTTGGCAATGTTCCAGTCTTCCTTCTTTTGAGGATGGTGTGAGGAAACCCGTTTTTGAAAGATTCCGTGTGAACCCTTGAGAGGAAGTTCCTCCTTTTGGTGATGCAAAGAATCAGTTTCTGGAGGGCCCTCCTGCGATGCTCTCAGAAGTTCCTGAGGTGGCCAAATTGTCTGATGCAGGCTCAGTGTTCTGTCTGGCTATAAATACTGCTTGCCTGCTGGATCACTGGTAACAGACACATTTGGTAGATGATGGCATTTCTTAGGCACTATGTTCCAAACGCTATTCTAAGCACTGGGGTAGAGACACGATAATCAGGTCAGGCACAATCCCTGTCCCTAGTGGGGCTCACAATCTGTAGGAGGTAGTAGAATTTAATCCCCGCTTTTCAGATGAGGAAACTGAAGCACAAAGAAGTTAAGTAACTTGCCTAAGGTCGCATGGAAGCCAAGTGGCAGAATCAGGATAAGAACCCAGGTCCCCTGACCCTCAAGCCTGTGCTCTTTTCACCGAGCCACTTACCTTCTTATTTCGTATGATGAACTGATACAGACCTGTTGAAGTGACGGGGCTGAAATTCCACAATTTGGGTTGAGCTCCCACAGTGAGCTGTATAAGATCCAGAACACAATCCCCATCTTGCATTCGGGCACCCCCGCCCCCCGAAAATGTTGACCCCATCTCTTACTCTTGAGGTGGCAGGTTTTCTTTCACAAGCTCAATGATTCACTGAACAGGCTCAAAAATGGGCCGAAGTCCGTTGATGGGGCTGGTGGCAGGTAGAATCAAAATGCCACATCTCCAAAGTCATTCTTGGGAAGTAATTAACGGAGCGCCACGCTTAGGGATACTGTTGGCAGCCTCCTGAAGCTGGAAATGGTCCCATCTTTTCCAACAATAATTCTGACATTGAGTGAACCCAATCCTTAGCCCCTACCAGAACGTCTTAGCTCAGGGTCTAAAAAACAGTATTGTCTGTCAAAGCGAGTGGGCTGCAGGTAGGTCAAGGAATCCAGAAAATGGAATTCCTATTATCCCTGTCATGGAAGATGCCTTAATAAGTCAGGTAAATTTGGAACGCGAAGCGTCGGCTCTTTCTTGCGGCTAAATTTTTAAATTAAATCTGGTATGAAATTAATACTCCAAACTGGCCTTGGCATAATTTGAACTTTTGTAGTTGCTTGACTTCATGAAAGATGTAAAAGAAAATATGGTTATTTGAAACTGTTCAGGTTCTGAAACACTGTGTGCTATGAATATCATGAATATTTCATCTACTGCAAACATTTTTATGCTTATCACTCTCAGCAATCCCACATCAGACCATTTTATTCCACCTGACTGGGACTGACGTCCTTGCTCTTTCCACAGAGCCGTTCGTTTCACACCACACAAAGTGGCTATTGGATTTCCTGCCACTTTGCAGCCAATCCAAACACCCTGACAAGAGCTACCAACAGGAGAGCACGGGGGATTTAGGTTGTGGCCGACATACTGCTCCAAATTAAAGAAACCATCAGATGCTAAGGGTAAAACTAACTACCCCTGGCAGCCGCTGAACGGCTAACTAGTTTTTGCCTACAAAAAGGCTGACAGAATTAGCAGTCAGCTAGCAGGACTCAGCCAACTGGTTAAGGATCCGATGCTCCATCCACTCCGTATAAGGCCATTTTCTGCCTATGGACACAATGTGGGAATTAACACTCATTATTCGAGTGTTCCTTCAATTCTGCAAGGATCAGAAGGCCAGAAAGGTAGCTCACCATATCTTCTCTCTGACAAACGGGGAGGGGTGAGAGAACAAGAAAGAGGAGACCTGGCAATAGGCCATGAGATCAGCTTACCGCCACCCTGTCTTGGTTCCAATACCTAGTATTTAGGAATTTATCAGCCTTTTCCCTTTAATCCTCTCTTTTTGAGGATTTAAAATGCAAATGTGCTCCACAGTGTACGGAAAATAATTGAAAGAGTTTGGTAGCTCAGATGCTTTCATATGCCACTTGAATTTTTAAATAAGTCTAAACAATTGCTAGCCCTTCGTTGTTATTATTCAACCCACTCCCTTCTGAACAATTTTAGGAGGAAAAAGCATCGCGCAAATCCAGTGCGATGTTGAGATTCTGCTGCAGGGTCCTGTTGGGCTGAGTAGACACTGTCACAACAGATTGCTACCCACTGGGGAAGTGCAGAATGAGTAACACTCAGTGGGGTTTAGACCAGAGGTCTGCCCAGGGACCCTGCACTATCACTGGATAATGAAACAGGAAATTCCCCACCAACTTGGGCCTCGCTCTGGTGGAGGTAAGAGCCATGGGGAACGAGAGACGGTTGTTTGGCAGGTTGGGAGATGCCCTTCACTGCCCGGAACTTTCTGGGAAAATGACCAAAGCCCACAGTAGTCCATGTCCGTGGAAGGAAGAAGGGTGGTTAGGAGGGCAACCGCCAGAATCCGTGGGTGGATGGCCCACGGGTCAGTCCCAGTGAGACAGCATTGCTTATGGCCTTATTAATCGATGGCATTTATTAAGCTCTTATTGTGTGCAGAGCACACTTGGGGGAGTATAGAGTTGGTAAGACACATTCCCTGACCACAAGAAGCTTATGTTCTAAAATATTAAATATCGTCAATATGAAGATCGATTTTTTCAAGGGATGTATCGGTGTCCCTGCTCATTCTCCATATAGCCTAAACATCAACCAAATAATTGTAATATTTGATAATTGCTTACTCAATCAATCATATTTATTGAGCGCTTACTGTGTGCAGAGCACTGTACTAAGCGCTTGGGAAGTACAAGTTGGCAACATATAGAGACAGTCCCTACCCAGCAGTGGGCTCACAGTCTAAAAAGGGGGAGACAGAGAACAAAACCAAACATACTAACAAAATAAAATAAACAGAATAGATATGTACAAGTAAAATAAGTAGATAAATAGAGTAATAAATATGTACAAACATATATACATATATACAGGTGCTGTGGGGAAGGGAAGGAGGTAAGATGGGGGGATGGAGAGAGGGACGAGGGAGAGGGGGGAGGGACGAGGGGGAAGGGGGGACTCTGTACTAATTCTCTGTACTTATTATACAAATGGCAAGACAAAATCACAGATAATGAACTATAGTCAGTCTCCTAGCATTGAAACTCCACTCAACTTAACATAGCTCTACTGTGGGACATAGCTCTCTTCCTCCCTTCAAAGCCCTACTGAGAGCTCACCTCCTCCAAGAGGCCTTCCCAGACTGAGCCCCCTTTTTCCTCTCCTCCTACCTCCTTCCCCTCCCCACAGCACCTGTATACTCGTTTGTACAGATTTATTACTCTATTTTACTTGTACATACTTACTATTCTATTTATTTTGTTAATGATGCGCATCTAGCGTTATTTCTACTTGTTCTGACGACTTGACGCCTGTCCACATGTTCTGTTTCGTTGTCTGTCTCCCCCTTCTAGACTGTGAGCCCGTTGTTGGGTAGGGACCGTCTCTATATGTTGCCAACTTGTACTTCCCGAGCGCTTAGTACAGTGCTCTGCACACAGTAAGCGCTCAATAAATACGGCTGAATGAATGAATGGGACATGGGAGGAGAATGAGCGATAGCAGCTGCTGTTTGGAGAGCTGAAATGGGAAACCAAAATCAAAGAGGGCAGCGGTGGCCCGTAAAGGATACGGTGAAACAAATCCTTAGAAAACGCTGCATCCCAGCTGAAAACTTGGAGTCAATTGCTTAGGACAGATGTGTACGTACACTGCCATCAAAAACTCTTCAAGCAAAAGCTTCTTATGGAAAGAGAGACGCGGAAGCAAAAGAGGAAATGGAGCCAGACGCTACAGACAATATGTACGGCATATTTTTGGTTGCCCAATGTGGGCACAACTGCGTATCCTGTATTGGCCTTTTCAGCCAATTTTCACCCACATTCATAGGAGAA
The DNA here is from genome assembly GCF_015852505.1 of Tachyglossus aculeatus. Lineage (NCBI taxonomy): Eukaryota > Metazoa > Chordata > Mammalia > Monotremata > Tachyglossidae > Tachyglossus > Tachyglossus aculeatus. Next base: position 30,643,968 of record NC_052075.1, on the reverse strand, counting down.
CTTCACCGTAAGTGGTGTCTTCTTCAAATATGAACTAAGAATATACATACACACGCACACAAAAACACAGCCAATTTTCCTATTTACAGTTAATTTTAATGCCTGTCTCCCCTTCTAGACTATAAGCTCCTTGGAAGCAGGGACTGCGCCTGCCAAAAGAGCATGGGCTTCAGAGTCAGAGGTCATGGGTTCTAATCCTGGCTCCGTCACTTATTAGCTGTGTGACTTTGGGCAAGTCACTTAACTGCTCTGTGCCCTCAGTTACCTCATTTGTAAAATGGGGATTAAGACTGTGAGCCCCACATGGGACAACCTGATTTCCTTGTATCTACCCCAGTGCTTAGAACAATGCTTGGCACCAAAGTAAGCGCTTAACAAATACCATCATTATTATTATTACTTCCAAAGGACTTAGTACAGTCCTCTGCACAAAGTACTCAATAAATACCATTTATTGTGCGTGTGTATATATATGGGAATGCACACAAATACATAGATTTATAAATTGTATATGAGCACGGGCTTAGGAATCAGAGGTCGTGGGTTCTAATCCCGGCTCCGCCACTTATTAGCTGTGTGACTTTGGACAAGTCACTTCACTTCTCTGTGCCTCAGTTACCTCATCTGTAAAATGGGGATTAAGACGGTGAATCCCATGTGGGACAACCTGATTACGCTGTATCTATCCCAATGCTTAGAACAGTGCTTGGCACATAGTAAGTGCTTAATAAATACCATTATATCTTTATCTACCTATCTATGTCTATCTATCTATATGTATATATACACAGAGAGAGGACAAATATCTATAAAATACTCCAACCACTGTACTAAAGCACTGGAGGAGATGCAATATAACTAATAATAATAATAATGATGATGATGTTATTTGTCAAGCACTTACTATGTGCCAAGCACTGTTCTGAGGAATGGAAGAGACACAAGTTTATCAGGTTGTTCCACGTGGGGCTCACAATCTTAATCCCCATTTTACAGTTGGGGTAACTGAGGCACACAGTGAAGTGACTTGCCCAAAGTCACACAGCTGATAAGTGGCAGAGCTGGGATTAGAACTCATGACCTCAGACTTCCAAGCCCGGGATCTTTCCACTAAGCCACAATAGTCCCTGTCTCACATGGGGCTCACAGTCTAATCAGGAGACAGAACAGGAAATTTAATGTGCTTTTTACAAAATACGGAACTGAGGCTCAGAGAAGCTAATAACCTGCCCCAGGGCACACAGCAGGCAAGTTGTGTAGCTGGAATTAGAATCCAGGTCTCCTGACTCCCGAGCCCATGTTCTTTCCATTAGCAGTAGTATAGTCCAAGCTACATCTCAAAATACAAAGTAATGCAAAACGTACACATCTAATTCAAGCTCAAGCTATTTTTTCTGTGAATTATGGCATATATGTATATCAGCCTGAATAAGTTCACCATCGCATACATGGGGGGAAAATATTTGCTTCTGTAATATCCATAATACATTTTGCACAAGGGTGATTTGGCAGGTGTTTTCATTCCATGACATAAAAGAATGGGAATTTAGCATTATTAGTGTATCTGAAGGAAGATAACCGCTGTCTGAGAAGACTGAGCTGTATGAAAAAAAATGAAACTGAACTTACATTATGATTCAGCAGGTTCCTTTGTATTTATGAGATCCACAGGCAAAGAAAAAAACCCTCTTTTAGGCAGGCAGTAGTTTATTGCATCTCCTGTCCTTCCAGACACACCTGAAATGGACTTTCCCCCATGTTTAGAATAGCTGCACAAATAAATCCAAGCTTCCCATAAAAGTTGGAAAGAAGATATAATTCATTTTTATATAAAAGTTCATTTATGACTTGATAGACATGTTTTGCTCCGACATCTTCTTGCACATAAAAATGAGAGGTGCACTTATCGGGAAATGTGTTTATAATAGGGCTGTGGCTTCCATTTGCCTGAGAAAGGGTCTAAAATAGCTAATGTCAGAATCAGCCCAAATGCATTTCTAACTGGAAATAACCATGGATTCAGAGGGCCAGAAAACCTGTAAACTTCAGCTAGGGATCACAGCATTAGGTCAAGAATGAGTTTTTGCAGAATGAGACACCAAGATGGTTTCTCAGTAGAGAAATTTGGGGGAATTTGGGGAAATTGAGCAGAAACCATTACAAAACTTTCAATTGGAGAAGCCCAGTAAAATGAACCAAGCCCAGTTGCTCCTGCGCTTGGCTCTTTCCTAGGAAGTGAAGTCACCTTCCCACCTTCTCTTCTTCCCTTTCCTCCTCCTTCTCATCAGTTCCTGCTCCTTCCCCCACACCACGAGTAGTGTTTATGGCCCTACAGTGACAGCGATAAAGGGGATGGCCCAGAGAGTGAGAGAGAGAAATATCCAGTTTGCATCTTTACACCAAACTCTTCCCCTACACCCCAGCTTGGGACAGTGTCTCTCACAGTGTCTGCTTGTAACAGCCCTGGGAGGACCAGAGTGATGAGCTCTGTTCCCTCAATGGAACTGCTAAGAGTAAGCTTGTTGCGGGCAGGGAACACGTCTAACCCTGTTGCATTGTACTCTCCCAAGTGCGTAGCAAAGTGCTCTGAACATAAGTGTTCAATAAATACCACTGATGGGTTGAGTAGGTGGCTGCTACCCCATCCATAAATGATGGCCCCACCTTCCAAATGCCTTGTGGCTAAGTTACGTTCCAGGCTTTGTCACTCTTAGCCGAGAGCTGGAAAGAATTCAGTAACTCATAGAGAGTCTGCATTTCCATTTCCAGGGAATAGTTGTTATTATTCCTAAAGCCTACTAAAGCCTACTCACTTTGACTTCCTCTGCTAAGACTAGGGGGAGTGGGGGTGAAGTGGCTTGTGAGGATTATATACGGAAGGTAAAAATGTTTAGAAAGGATTTTCAACATTACTCCACAAGAAGAGAGTCCAGATATTGTCTAACATACAGTTGGTTCTTCTAAAGTGCACGATTTCACCAGTACATGATGGCAGAATGAGGGAGCATTTTGCCCGCAGTGCAAGCTTGCCTGGAGGCCAGTGCACTCACATGCAACATTGGACACAGCAAGTACTAAAGTGTTTTCTTCAGTGGGGGTTTTGCAAGAACTCAGGCCCAGGGGTATGAGAGAACTAGCCTGATATATCTCTATCTATCTCTCTCTATATATATAAATTTTATTTTGTGGTATTTGTTAACTATAGTTTTTCCGGGGAAAGTGCAAGCACTTTGCAACGGGGGCAAAGATGCTCTAGAAAAAAACCATAAGAATGATAATCAAGCCCCAACTCTGCTTACAGCTAAGCCCTTCTGAATTGGGTCACAAATAGGACAGGCTTTCCTTGGCTGTCAGATCTCCTCAGACTTAGTATGAAAGATGAAAATCCATCTCAGAAAAAAAAAACAAAAAAAAATCTCATTCGCACAACCCTAAATGGGAGAAGGAAAGTGACTGCCCCAATGTCCATATTTTATGCTGGATCGCCGAGTCAGAGATTATTGCAGATAACTCCCCAGTGCTTGCAAGAGTTATGTTTTCAGGAGAAGTGATACGGAGAAGTGATCTTTTTGTCTGTATGTACTTGTTAATTTCCATCTAGTTGACAGAAAGGTAACATAGAAATCTGGATCCATTACAGTCAAGAATCTACTTGTGTAAGTACGAGTATTACCAAGACTGTCTACCTAGTTCACCAAGGGACTTTCAGGATGTAAAAAAATGTTTCAATAATGGGGCTGTCGGCACGAAAAGATGTGTTCTAGCTACAAGAGACAAGAAATTTAACCCAATTAAAACATAAAAAAAATCACCCACAGAATCTGGGCTTTTTGTACAGCTCAAAAAATTAACTTAATGCAAGACTGCAATCTTCGTGTCTTTAGAGACTGTAACAAAGTACAGGGTCTCCATCTCTATACACCTACCCACACATTATCTGTTCTTTATGTTTGAAGATGACACTATTAATATTGATCATGGTCAGACCAAAGCACAGGCACTGCTCAATCTCCAACCACACAAGCAAATCAACTCTGCTTCTTGAAATCTGTCTGCTCAAAAACTTGGGTTCATAACGCCCCTTCCCACCTGCCCGCAAACTTCCTCTACCGACTGAGTATCACTGGCTGGACAGTTGATTTCTGTTGCCTCAGAACAGCTATTACTGCGCTACAATGGGGTAGAGCTTTACTCCCCACCGTGTATTGATGGTTCTAGCATTGGTTTTTCCTTCCCCTCCCATTTTCCATCTTCCCTCTTCCCCAAACAACCCCTGCCCAAGTACATTGCTGTTTAGCATTCACAGCTTGCCCCTAAGTTGTAGAGCTCCCACAGTAACCCCATCAAGTCCATCTCATTGTTGATTATCTCATCTTGTTCTGTGATGATGAGTTTGGCTGATAGGTGTAAGCAGGAGAAACTGCTTCAGGATCCGGCTGTGTCCTTCTTAATTGCCGTAGGTATCAAAGCCTCAGAAAAAGTGCTTTGATCCGAAGCTTTATGCCAATAGGCCATTTATTTTCGGTCTGTAAGTCATCCAGAGGACACATGGGTCTTCTTGATTCAGTTTTCCACTTCCTGCCATAAAGCATCCCAAAGTACCCCGCTCAGACAGCAGAACTCAGTGACAGTTTTCAGCTCTTTTCCGCTGAGGAAGGAAAAGCTCTAATGCTGGAATTTCCCGGGTGTGCACACGTAACTATAGTTTTGCTCAAGATTAATGCCAGAAGAGAGCCTTGAGCGACCTCTGGAAAAGGACACACGATCCTCTGTCAGCCTTGCTTTTTTTCACATACCCCATATCCTAGGTAACCGGATTCTCTCGCACCCCCAGTTTCAGTAATCTCCCAGCTATTCATTCATTCATTCAATCGTATTTATTGAGCGCTTACTGTGTGCAGAGCACTGTACTAAGTCTCTACCCAACAATGGGATCACTATTGCCATCACAGACCTTCTCCATCCTACTCACTTTGACTTCCTCTGCTAAGACTAGGGGGAGTGGGGATGAAGCGGCTTGTGAGGATTATATACTGAAGGTAAAAATGTTTAGAAAGGATTTTCAACATCATTACTCCACAAGAAGAGAGTTCAGATATTGTCTAACGTACAGTTGGTTCTTCCAAAGTGCACGATTTCACCTATCAATCAATCAATCAATCGTATTTATTGAGCACTTACTATGTGCAGAGCACTGTACTAAGCGCTTGGGAAGTACAAATTGACGGCAGAATGAAGGAGCATTTTTCCCACAGGGCAAGCTTGCCTGGAGGCCAGTGCACCCACGTGCAACATTGGACACAGCAAGTACTAAAGTGGGAGTTTTCTTCAGTGGGGGTTTTGTAAGAACTCAGGCCCAGGGGTAGGTATGAGAGAACTAGCCCGATATATCTATATCTTTATCTCTCTATATATATAAATTTTATTTTGTGGTATTTGTTAAGCATTTACTACGTGCCTAGGACTATACTAAGCGCTGGGATAGATTATATGTTTGTACAGATTTATTACTCTATTTATTTTACTTGTACATATTTATTCTATTTATTTTGTCAATACGTTTTGTTTTGTTGTCTGTCTCCCCCTTCTAGACTGTGAGCCCGCTGTTGGGTAGGGACCGTCTCTATATGTTGCCAACTTGTACTTCCCAAGAGCTTAGTACAGTGCTCTGCACACAGTAAGCGCTCAATAAATACGATTGAATGAATACAAGCTAATCAGACTGTACACAGTCACTGTCCCACATGGGGCTCACAGTCTTAATCCCCATTTTACAGATGAGGTAACTGAGTCACAGAGAAGTTAAGTGATTTGCCCAAGGTGACAGAACAGACAAGTGGCAGAACTGGGATCAGGTCCTTTCTGACACCCAGGCCCATGCTCTAACCACTAGGCCATTCTGCTTCTCATCAAACTAATCTCATTTTGTACATCTTAAGCTAATTTCTTCTTGGCTGAGTACGGTGATTCAAAAATCCCATTCGCTCTGAACTCTCCAGCAGTTCTGCAAATCCAACTGGATAGTACAATGCTCTGCACATAGTAAGCGCTCAATAAATACGACTGAATGAATGAACTGGAGAACGCACGAACCAAGGACTGAATCTGTAACGTTTTAAAAAGCAAAACCTTGCAAATGTCAAGCAGTCTACACAGTGGAGAAGCTGACACTGACTCCGATCAAATCTACTAAGGACGTTGCAACCACTTTGACAATCCTCATCCAAGAAACAGCAGCGTGGCTCAGTGGAAAGAGCACGGGCTTTGGAGTCAGAGGTCATGGGTTTGAATGCCGACTCCGCCACATGTCTGCTGTGTGACCTTGGGCAAGTCACTTAACTTCTCTGAGCCTCAGTTACCTCATCTGTAAAATGGGGATTAAGACTGTGAACCCCACGTGGGACAACCTGATCACTTTGTATCCCCCCCCAGCGCTTAGAACAGTGCTTTGCACATAGTAAGCGCTTAACAAATGCCAACATTATTATTATTATTATTATTATTATTAGAGGACTTCTCCTGCCCTTGTCTCCTTCTTTTCCCCTTCCTGGTGCAAGCCTGTTTCCCCCACTTATTCTTATAACAACCCCTGCTTCCAGTGATCCACTATAAGTAGAACTTTGAAAAATTGCACACAATGCTGCCCTATTTGCTTTTGAATGATGATGGATGTCCCCTGCTAACCTTGGCCCAAATTGGATACCCAGAATTCTCCCGCAAAGAGCTGTGTCTTTCCTATTGCCTTTCCTGTTGTTTGCATACCAATCCCGATCATCTCAAGCACTGCAGAGTTGAGGATCCTAAGCCAGAGGCCAGAAAGTCTTCCCGGAGGCCTATTATTAGAAGGGACCTGGGCCGGTCACCTCATTCATAGCTCTGCCTCCAGCAGTTCGACCCCTAAACCATCGCTAACAGATGAGAATCTCCTTAACTTCCAGGGGCATTTCACGACTCCCCTCAGAAGCTCATTCCAGTCATTCCCAGCCCTTCCATCCCAAGAGTAATCCATTTCATTGATTCAAATCCCCTAAGTTACAGGAAGACAACCCGTCTCTTCACTAAGTTCTCAGTCAGGCTAGAAAATATCTTCCACCCACTCAACATCCCTCCCTTAAGGCTCTAGGTTGCAGAGATGTATAACTAAGATCCTCTGCGGCAAGTGGGTCCTTGGGAAATGTGCTCCGTCCAGCCAGAATGAAACAGAGGGCAAAAATCACCAGGCTTTTTTAATTTTTATTTTTCATTAGAGCCTGGTCCAAACGTGAGGACCTTATTCCTCACCTTCAGTAGTGTTCAGAGGAAGGGGTGGCTTGGGCTTATAATAATAATCATAATAATAATGGCATTTATTAAGCACTTACTCTGTGCGAAGCACTGTTCAAAATGTCCTAATAGCTGCGTAGCTGAGAGTTTGAATAGCCCTTGTGGTAGTGTGGTAGATCTAATTTTAGTCACCATTTTTCACTATCATTTAACATCTGTTATTTTTCATAACGACTTCACAAAAGCAACAGATCAATTCTTTCTGACTCAGCACAATGAGGCCTTAAATCCGATTTCTACGCCCCTTGTTACGGGTGAACTGGAAGATTGATTCCTGCACTGTCGTGGCAAAGGTGAATTTAAATGTATTCGGCCAGCCCGGCTGAACGACTTGCGATCTTTAAAAGCACAACGGCTAAACGAAGTAGCCTTCTATTGCTGTGATTATTCAGGAAAAGAAACAGATCTACTTTAAAACGATTCAAGGCTCTACCACTCACTGCCCTGCATCAGAATACACAGCCCTATTCTCCATTACTCTTACAGAAATCCAAAATAATGTGTAGCCAGGGGCAGTGACACTTCATTTTGAGCAGAGGGGCAAATGTGGGCTTGGAGCTTCGGGAGGTGTGGTTTTGAGAAGACAAGAGACAAAAAGAAGACAGTTAGAGAGGAAAGAGGAGGAAGGGGAAGAAAACAATCCCGAGGGAGCATCTTTTTTGTTAACGGCATTTATTAAGAGCTTACAACGTGTCAGTACACTGTAATATACTGTACGGTACACTGTACTAAGCACTGGGGTAGATACAAGCTAATCAGGTTGGATACAGTCTGTGTCCCACATGGGGCTCACAGTCTTAATCCTCATTTTACATATGAGGTAACTGAGGCACAGAGAAGTTAAATGACTTGACAAGGTCACACAGCAGACAAATGGCATGGTTCACAGCGTGGCTCAGTGGGAAGAGCCCGGGCTTTGGAGACAGGGGTCATGGGTTCGAATCCCGGCTCCGCCACTTGTCAGCTGTGTGATTTTGGGCAAGTCACTTAACTTCTCCGTGCCTCAGTTCCCTCATGTGTAAAACAAGGACTAAAACTGTGAGCCCCCCGTGGGACAACCTGATCTCCTTGTAACCTCCCCAGAGTTTAGAACAGTGCTTTGCATATAGTAAGCGCTTAATAGCGCATAGTAAGCGCTTAATAAATGCCACCATTATTATTAAATGGCAGAGCCGGGATTAGAACCCAGGTCTTTCTACTCCCAGGCCCACGCTCCTTCCAGTAGACTATGCTGCTTCTCAAGATCTGAGGGTATAATAAATAATAATAATAATGGCATTTATTAAGCACTTACTATGTGCAAAGCCCTGTTCTAAGCGCTGGGGAGGATACAAGGTGATCAGGTTGTCCCACGGGGGGCTCACAGTCTTGATCCCCATTTTACAGATGAGGTAACTGAGGCACAGAGAAGTGAAGTGACTTGCCCAAAGTCACACAGCTGACAACTGGCGGAGCCGGGATTTGAACCCGTGACCTCTGACTCCATTTGAGGAGAGACTAAAATGATCTGAGATGTGGGGAGAGGCTGGAGGCAGGGAGACCGGCAAGCAGTTACCCTGTAGACTGGCGTAGTGAGAAGCAGCATATGGCCTAGTGGACAGAGCAAGGGCTTGGGAGTCAGAAGGTCATGTACTTTAATCCCACCTTTGCCACTCGTCTGCTGTATGACCTTGGGCAAGTCATTTCACTTCTCTGTGCCTCAGTTACCTCATCTGTAAAATGGGGACTGACACTGTGAGCCCCAAGTGGGACAGGGACTGTGTCTAGCCTGATTTGCTCGTATCTACCCCAGCGCTTAGTACAGTGCCTAGCCCGTACTAAGATCTTAACAGATACTATCATTGTTATCATTATTATTATTATTATTATTATTATTATCAACTCCTTGTTCTGTTTTGTTTTTATGGTATTTGTTAAACACTTTTTTCTCGCATTTACTAAGTGCTTACTATGTGCAAAGCACTGTTCTAAGCGCTGGGGGGGTTACAAGGTGATCAGGTTGTCCCACGGGGGGCTCACAGTCTTCATCCCCATTTTACAGATGAGGTAACTGAGGCCCAGAGAAGTTAAATGACTTGCCCAAAGTCACTCAGCTGGCAAGTGGCGTAACTGGGATTTGAACCCAGGACCTCTGACTCCAAAGCCCATGCTCTTTTCCACTGAGCCACGCTGCTTCTCCTGTGACAGGCACAACTTTGTGACAGGCACTGCATTACGCACTGGGGTAGACACAAGATAGTCATGTTGGACACAGTCCATGGTCCACTTGGGGCTCACAGTCTTGATCCCCATTTTACAGCTGAGGAAACTGAGGCACTGGGAAGTGATTTGCCCAAGGTTACACAGCAGCCAAGTGGTGCAGCTGGTATTAGAAGGAGCATGGCTTAGTGGATAGCACAGTCCTGGGAGACAGAAGGTCATGGGTTCTAATCCCGGCCCCACCACGTGTCTGCCGTGTGACCTTGGGCAAGTCATTTCACTTCTCTGGGCCTCAGTTACCTCATCTGTAAAATGGGGATTAAGAGTGTGAGCCCTCTGCGGGACAGGGACTGTGTCCAACCTAACTTGAATCTACCCCAGTGCTTAGAACAGTGTTTGGCACATAGTAAGCACTTAACAAGTACCATTATTATTAGAACACGGATCCTCTTACTCCTTTTCCACTAAGCCACAATGCTCCGCCTTCTTCTCTACCAATCCTCCAATAATAATAATGATGATGATAAGGATAAAAATAATAATAATTATGGTACTAGAGAAGCAGCGTGGCTCAGTGGAAAGAGCCCGGGCTTTGGAGTCAGAGGTCATGGGTTCAAATCCCAGCTCCGCCAATTGTCAGCTGAGTGACTTTGGGCAAGTCACTTAACTTCTCTGGGCCTCAGTTACCTCATCTGTAAAATGGGGATGAAGACTGTGAGCCCCCCGTGGGACAGCCTGATCACCTTGTAACCTCCCCAGCTCTTAGAACAGTGCTTTGCACATAGTGAGCGCTTAATAAATGCCATTATTATCATTTATTAAGCACTTTCTATGTGCGAAGCACTGTACTTAGCACTGGGGTAGAGACAAGCTAATCAAATCAGACGCAGTCTCTCTTCCAAGTGGAGCTCACATTCTAAGTAGGAGAGCGAAATCAGGTACTGAATCTTCAATTTCCAGATGAGAAACCTGCGGCAGAGGGAAGTTAAGAGACTTATCCAAGGTCACACAGCAGGTAAGTGGTGGAGCTGGGATTAATAATAATAATAATAATGATAATGCTGGTATTTGTTAAGCGCTTACTATGTGTAAAACACTGTTCTAAGCGCTGGGGGGGATACAAGGTGATCAGGTTTAAAATCTAGGTCCTCAGACTTCCAAGTCTGTGCTCTTTCCACTATACTACCCTGTTTCTCTGGTCCTAACTGGAAAGAGTGTGACGAATCAAGGACAAAACTTAGGTTGTGGACTTTGGGGAAAGAGAAGATGTCAATTAATCAATCAATATATCATATTTATTGAGCACTTGCTGTATGCAGTGCTCAATCAATATATCATATTTATTGAGCACTTGCTGTATGCAGTGCACTGTACTAACTGCCTTTTTTCATGGTATTTACCAAGTTACCATATTTACTATATGCCAGGCTCTGTACTAAGTGCTGGAATATCTACAATATATCTATAACAGTTGGCAGAAATGTTCCCTGCCCACAACAAGCTTACAGACTAGCAGGAGATATAGATAGCAATATAAATAAATTATAGCTATGTACATAGTTCTGTGGGGCTGAGGGAAGACTGAATAAAGGTTGCAAGGCCTCTTGAAGGAGATAAGCTTGTCTGCTGTGTGATCTTGGGCAAGTCACTTAACTTATCAGGTGCCTCACCTGGAAAATGAGGATTAAGACTGTAAGCCCCATGTGGAACACTGACTATGTCCAATCTGATTACCTCCCCAAGTACTTAGTACAGTGCCCAGCACACAGTACCGTAAAAAAATAATAATAAGGCTTTGAAGGTGGTGAGAGTGACGGACTGTTCCATTGCCAGAGGCAGGATGTGGACAAGCGAGATTAAGGAATAGGTTGGTGTTAGAAGAGTGAAGTCTGTGAACTGGGTTGCATTAGGAAATCAGGAAGGTAAGATAGGAGGGGACAAAGTGATTGAGTGCCTTAAAGCCAACGGTAAGGAGTTTCTGTCTGATGCAGAGGTGGATGGGGAAATCAGAAACTGGAGGTTTTTGAGGAACGAGGAAACAGGGTCTTAATGTCTTTTTAGAAAAACGATCCAGGCAGCAGAGTGAACTGGAGTGGGAAGATACCGGAGGCAGGTAGGTCAACAAGAAATCTGATGCAGGAGTCAAGGTGGCATAGGATAAGCACTTGGATCAATGTAGTAACAGTGTGGATGGAAAGGACAGATTTTAGAGATGTTGGGAAGGTAGAACTGATAGGATTTGGTGACACAGTGAATACGTGGGTTGAATGAGAGAGATGAGTCAAGCATAATGCCAAGGTTATGGGCTTGTGAGACAGGAAGGAGATGGGAAAGTCAGGGTGAGGGCAGAATTTCGGGTGGGATAAATGGGAAGTTCTGCTTTGGACACCTTAAGTTTGTGGTACTGGTGGGACCATGTTTTTGATCCTGATGGGAAAGTTAGGTGGAGGAGACGAGAGACGGAGTACCGACCGGCAGCTGAACACTGTCCCGGCCAAATGGAGTTTCAAACTGATAAGCCCACATTTATATTCCAGTCAAAGAAAGGAGCTGATGAGAGCACCCTAAATTACCTATGCATTATGCAGCATTATGGCTGTTAAAAGTACTTAAGCACCAACCATTTTTATAAATGGCAAGATGGGCCAGAACATTTACACAGTGAAGTGCAATGTCAGATCACAGTACCTTTGAACATCTGTATTTGAAATAGCTGCACAAAAATGAGGATTTAGTATTTTTAATTGGATGGAACCCTCCCACAGCCAAAAGTCAAAGTCAAAAGGCAGGGCTGTCAACTGGGTGTTGGAAAAAAAAATCTCTCTTCTGTGATTTTCCCCTTCTTCACTGGGGACCACCAGAAGGACTTCCCTAGAGTAGAATATCAGACTAATTTTGATCATTGAACCCAACCTGCCACCATTTTCTCTTAGAAATTTGTCTATTTAATCTAGACCACCTACTTTATCATTCAGTGGTATTTATTGAGCACTTACTATATGCACAGAACTGTACTTATCAGTTGGGTGTGGGGGAGAGTGTGGTGGGGAAGCCACGATACAACAGAGTGGGTACAAATTCACCGCCCACAGGACCAAGCAGGGGCCCGGGAGCCAAAGGACCCAGATTCCAATCCTGGCTCTGCCACTTACCTGCTGTGGGGCCCTGGGCAAGTTCAGTGCTGTGCACACAGTAAGCGTTCAATAAATACGACTGAATGAAATTCATTCATTCATGAACGTTGATGATTGATGGTTGATGATAGATGGACATGAATTCATGGATTCATTCATTCAATCGTATTTATTGAGCACTTACTGTGGGCAAAGCACTGCACTAAGTGCTTGGGAGAGTACAATATAACACTACACAGACACATTCCTGCCCGCAATGAGCTCACAGTCTACAGGAGGAGACAGACATTAATATAAATAAATAAATAAAATACAGATAGATACATATGTGCTGAGGATGAATGAAGGAGCAAGTAAGAGCGGCGCAGAAAGGAGTGGGAGAAGAGGAGATAAGGGCTTAGTCAGGGAAGGCTTCTTGGAGGAGATGTGCCTCCAATAAGGTTTTGAAGTGGGGGAGAGCAATTAACTGGCTGATATGAGGAGGAAGGGCCTTCCAGGCCAGAGGCAGGATATGGGCGAGAGGTCGGCGGTCAGATAGATGAGAATGAGGTACAGTGAGGTTGGTGTTAGAGGAACGAATTTTGTGGGCTGGGTTGTAATAGGAGAGTAATAAGGTTGGAGAGGGCAAGATGATTAAGTGCTTTAAGCCAATGGTGAGGAGTTTCTGTGAGATGCGGAGGTGGGTGGGCAACCACTGGAGTTTCTTGAGGAGCGGGGAAACATGATCTGAACGTTTTAGAAGAAAAATGATTCCGGCAGCAGAATGGAGTATCAACTGCAGTGGGGAGAGACAGGAGGCAGGGAGGTCAGCGAGGAAACTGATAATATAATCAAGGTGGGATAGGATAAGTGCTTGCATTAATGCGGTAGCAGTTTTGAAGGTGAAAAAGGGGCGGATTTTGGCGATGTCGTGAAGGTAGAACTGACGGGACTTAGTGATGGCTTGAATGCGTAGGTGCAACGAGAGAGAAAAGTCAAGGATAATGCCATGGTTACAGGCTTGTGAGACAGAAAATATGGTGGTGCTGTCAACAGTGATGGGAAAGTGCGCGGGAGGGCAGGGTTTGGGTGGGAAGATAAGAAGTTCAGTTTTAGCCATATTAAGTTGGAGGTGACGGGAGGGCATCCAGGCGGAAATGTCTTGATGGCAGGAGGAAATGTGAGACTGCACAGAGGGAGAGAGGTCAGAGCCGGAGATGTAGATTCACTTAAGTTCTCTGCATCTCGGTTTCCCCAACTGCAAAATGAATATTCGATACTGGTTCTCCCAACTACTTAGACTGCGAGCCCCATTTGAGACAGGGACTGTAGGTGATCTGATCAACATGTAGCTAGCCAGCACTTAGGACAGTGCTTGACACATAGTAAGTGCTTAACAAATACCACACACACACAAAAAAAATTGGTGGCTGGATTCAATTCCAAGGGGAAACACCAGAAGATGGGGACATTTTGTCTGGAATTCTTCTCTAATATACCCTAGTACTTGCTGGAAAGTGTGAAGCCTTTAATACCGCCCATGACATTTTCCTAAAACACCAATATATCTCTACACTCCTCAAAAATCTCCAATGATTACTCATTCCTCTCTGCATCAAACAGAAACTCCTGACTATTGCCTTTCAGGCATAAACTCTCTCTTCTCCATTCCGAACTTTGCCCCTCTATCATTTCAACCCAACTAGCACAATTCAGGCCTCTCATGCCAACTCATTATGTCCAAGACTGAATTCCTTATCTTCCCTCCCAAACCCTGCCCTCTCCTTGACTTTCCCATCACTGTTGATGACACTACCATCCTTCCCATCTCACAAGCCCGAAACCTTGGTGTCATCCTTGACTCTGCTCTCTCGTTCACCCCTCACATCCAAGCTGTCACCAAAACCTGCCGGTCTCACCTCCTCAACATCGCCAAGATCCGCCCTTTCCTCTCCATCCAAACTGCTACCCTGCTGGTTCAGTCTCTCATCCTATCCTGGCTGGATTACTGCTTCAGCCTCCTCTCTGATCTCCCATCCTCCTGTCTCTCCCCACTTCAATCCATACTTCATGCTGCTGCCCAGATCATCTTTGTGCAGAAACGCTCTGGGCATGTTACTCCCCTCCTCAAAAATCTCCAGTGGCTACCAATCAACCTATGCATCAGGCAAAAATTCCTCACTCTCGGCTTCAAGCTGTCCATCCCCTCGCCCCCTCCTACCTCACCTCCCTTCTCTCCTTCTCCAGCCCAGCCCACACCGTCCGCTCCTCTGCCGCTAACCTCCTCACCATGCCTCGTTCTCGCCTGTCCCACCGTCGACCCCCGGCCCACATCCTCCCCCTGGCCGGGAATGCCCTCCCTCCCCAAATCCGCCAAACTAGCTCTCTTCCTCCCTTCAAAGCCCTACTGAGAGCTCACCTCCTCCAGGAGGCCTTCCCAGACGGAGCCCACTCCTTCCTCTCCCCCTCCTCCCCGCCTTACCTCCTTCCCCTCCCCACAGCACCTGTATATATGTTTGTACAGATTTATTACCCTATTTATTTTACTTGTACATATTTACTATTTATTTTATTTTGTTAATATGTTTTGTTCTGTTGTCTGTCTCCCACTTCTAGACTGCGAGGCCGCTGTTGGGTAGGGACCGTCTCTATATACTGCCAACTTGTACTTCCCAAGCACTTAGTACAGTGCTCTGCACACAGTAAGCGCTCAATAAATACGATCGAATGAATGAGTGAACCTATTATTTATTTTCATCTCTCTTGTTCCTGCTTTTTCTCCTCCTGGAACTCCTCCACTTTGACAGACCACCACTCTTCCCTTCTTCAGAGCCCTACTGAAATCATATCTCCTCCAGGAATATTTCAGTGACTCATCTCTCAACTCCCTGCCCTATTTTTCCTCCCTAAGACTCAGCTATGCATCAATCCAGTCTCCTGCTAGACTCTAAGCTTCTGTAGGGCAGAGATCATGTCTACTAACTCTGTTGAACTGTTCCTGTCACAAAATACTATTTTATTCACAAAGTGTTCAACAAATACTAATGATTTATATTTTATGATGATGACATTAATAATACTAATAATAATGATGGCATTTGTTAAGTGTTTACTACGTGCAAAGCACTGTTCTAAGTGCTGGGGGGCATACAGGGTGATCAGGTTGTCCCATGGGGGGCTCACAGTCAATCCCCATTTACAGATGAGGTAACTGAGGCCCAGAGAAGTGAAGTGACTAGCCCAAAGTCACACAGCTGACAAGCAGCAGAGCCGGGATTTGAACCCATGACCACTGACTCCAAAGCCCGGGCTCTTTCCACCGAGCCGTGCTGCTTCTCTTACTATATACCAAGCACAATACATTATATTGATCCCTAAAATTAATGCCAATAAAAACTCTGGGTCAAATGACTGATCCCGTAATAATAATAATAATAATAATAATAATAATAATAATGGCATTTATTAAGCGCTTACTATGTGCAAAGCACTGTTCTAAGCACTGGGGAGGTTACAAGGTGATCAGGTTGTCCCACGGGGGGCTCACAGTCTAAATCCCCATTTTACAGATGAGGGAACTGTGGCACAGAGAAGTGAAGTGACTTGCCCAAAATCACACAGCTGACAATTGGCGGAGCCGGGATTGGAACCCATGACCTCTGACTCCAAAGCCCGGGCTCTTTCCACTGAGCCATGCTGCTTCTCTTACTATATACAAAGCACAATACATTATATTGATCCCTAAAATTAATGCCAATAAAAACTATGGGTCAAATGACTGACCCCGCAAGTGGATCAAGTGCTTCGAACAGTGCTCTGCACATAGTAAGTGCACAACAAATACTATTGATTGATTGATTTTGATACCGTTCCTTAGGTAGATAACTCAGGATGCAGATAAACTTCTGAGAGATTCATTTGGCATCTCACCAAATGCCAGAAATGGTGACTAGAGAGAATTCTTTCATTCATTCAATCGTATTTATTGAGCGCTTACTGTGTGGAGAGCTCTGTACTAAGCGCTTGGGAAGTAGAAGTTGGCAACATATAGAGATGGTCCCTACCCGACAACGGGCTCACAGTCTAGAAGAGAATGTGAACCAGAATGCTGAGATTCCCTATGGAAGACTCTGAAAATACACCAAAATGAAACATAACCAATAATCTAGAATGAGATGATACTTAGGGCCCCCCTCACCATTCAGATATGAATTTTTTTTGTCTCCTTAAAGTTGGCCTTCCAAAGCAATTTCACATCTTGTTTGCATCTGCTATGATATGACTGCTTGGTATTAGGCAGGAGTAGTAATCAATAACACTACTAACAGCTATTCCCACAGCTCACTTAAAAAATAAGCACCAAAGTTATGTGGGATGGAAACCACCCAATTAGGTTTTCCTACACCAATTTAGCTTGTCGAGCTATTGAATATTTTGACATTAAATGCGTTCACAGTGGTGAGTTTGTGAGAGAAAAATTAGCCCTTTAATTAGCAGTAGAACCAGGCCAGAAACCTGCCATCTGGTTTGCCTTTGGTATCCTGTGAAATAGTACTGTTATCAGAAATTAAAAACACTAGAAATGAATTACCTCAAAGAGAAAAATTAACTGCATACAAATATAAACTCCATCTCCAAAGTGCTGAGTCAATTCAGAGTGAGGAAACCACATTTTTGGCATGACTCTTAACATCCATTTCCAGGTTACGAGGAGGAGGAAGTGAAGTCAAGCTGCTCTTTGGAAACATTAAGGGGTTGGAAAGCAAAAAAAAAACCACAAGGGTGTATCTATAGGGAGATACCTATATCTATATCTATAATCTATATCTATATATCTATAATGGCCACAGTGACATTGGGACATGCTGGGACATTTATCATGAATAGTTCCACCATCTGATCTGATCTTTTGGAAGGCCCTAAAGAAAGAATGCCAAACCATCATATTTGAACTAGACTCTGATTTCACAGACAAATACTGCATGTGGGGCAAATATATGCTATTGGGAATGGTGAGTAATAATAATAATGGCATTTATTAAGAGCTTACTATGTGCAAAGCACTGTTCTAAGCGCTGAGTAGCATGGCCTAGTGAAAAGAACATGAGCCTTGGGAGTCGGAGGACCTGCGTTCTTATCCCAGCTCCACGGCTTGCCTGCTGTGTGAATCTAGGCAAGTCATATAACTTTCCTGTGCTTAAGTTTCCTCAAACAGTAAAATGGGGATGAAATTCCAGCTCTTCCTCCTATTTAGACTGTGAGCCCTGTGTGGGACAGGGACTACGTCTGACTTGATAAACACATATCTACCCCAGTGCTTAGAAGAGTACTTGACACACAGTAAGTGCTTAATGACTACCCTAAAAGATGTGCCCTGAACTAAAATAAAGGAACTTCTGTCCCATACAGGCCTGCGAAGTTAAATGGAAACATTTCACAGCAGAGGAAAGAAAAGTTCATTATAAACTCTCTTTATATGACAGCTCTTATACGTACACAAGGTAAGTTAGAAAACAGAAAAGTGACTGAACACGTGCGTGGACATGAAAATGTCTGCCTCTTTCTTGAAAATCCATGTAAACATACACACATCCACAAGCACACATACAGGTAACATGAGAAAAGCTCCTGGAAAAATCCCAAACAACTATGCCCTAGCTGTGTCCTGGACCCAAATAATGCTCCTTAATTTGGGAACCAGACTGAGAAAAAAAGACACAGGGATCATAGGGATCACATCCTCCCTCTCTCCCATCCTTATTCCTCCCTCCCTCCCTCCCTCCCTCCCATTTCCTTCCCTCTGTCTTTCCAACCTTCCTTCCTACCGACCTACCATAAAAGGGGGTTTAAGAGCTGAGGGGAACCTTCTTCATCATACCTAGTGTTTAACAGGCCAGAAAAGCAGCATGACCTTGTGGAATGGGCATGGACTGGGAGTTGGAAAACCCAGGTTTCAATGACTACCCTAAAAAATGTGGCCTGAACTAAAATAAAGGAACTTCTGTCCTATACAGGCCTGCGAAGTTCAATGGAAACATTTCACAGCAGAGGAAAGAAAAGTTCATTGTAAGCTCTCTTTATATGACAGCTCTTATACATACACAAGGTAAGTTAGAAAACGGAAAAGTGACTGAACAAGTGCGTGGACATGAAAATGTCTGCCTCTTTCTTGAAAATCCATGTAAACATACACACATCCACAAGCACACGTACAGGTAACGTGAGAAAAGCTCCTGGAAAAATCCCAAACAACTATGCCCTAGCTGTGTCCTGGACCCAAATAATGCTCCTTAATTTGGGAACCAGACTGAGAAAAAAAGACACAGGGATCATAGGGATCACATCCTCCCTCTCTCCCATCCTTATTCCTCCCTCCCTCCCTCCCATTTCCTTCCCTCTGCCTTTCCAACCTTCCTTCCTACCGACCTACCATAAAAGGGGGTTTAAGAGCTGAGGGGAACATTCTTCATCATACCTAGTGTTAAACAGGCCAGAGAAGCAGTATGACCTAGTGGAATGGGCATGGACTGGGAGTTGGAAAACCCAGGTTTTAATCATGGCTCTGCCACTTGCCTGCTATGTGACTTTGGGCAAGACACTAACTTCTCTATACCTCAGTTTCTTCATCTGTAAAATGGGGATTAAATGCCTATCTCCCTCCCCCGTACACTGTGAACCCCACACGGGACATGGACTGTATGTGCTTAGCACACAGCAAATGGTAAGAAAATACCACAATTATCCTCCTCCCCCTCCTCGCCTTTTCCATGGTACCAAAAATCAGCCAGACCTCAGGCAGAGCTCAGAGTTGGAAATCTCCCAGAACTATGTGGGGTCTCAAAGGTCACCTGGACCAGCCCATACAGGTGTCTTTTTTTCCTTAAAGATCTCTAAGCAGAGATGGACTTAAAGACTCTCAGGGTTGGAGATGCTCTATCCTCCCTCAGAAGTCTCTGCCGTTGTTTGATTCCATCGGTCGTCAGGAAGATCTTCCTTATAACCCACCAATCCCACTGCATGGTCTTTACTTAAGTCTATTTCAACTAGTCCATTCACCCATGGATGTGGGAAGCAGCCTGCTAGAATCCTTCTCACAGATACTTGCCCCCTTTTTTATTTTAAAAAAAGTATTTGTTAAGCACTTACTCTGTGTCATGCACTGGTCTACATGGCCTAGTGGATAGGGAACCGGCCAGGGAATCAAGAGGACCAGGGTTCTAATTCTGGCTCTGCCACTTGTCTGCAGTGTGACCCTGGGCAAGTCACTTAACTTCTCTGTGCCTCAGTTACCTCATCTGTAAATTAGGGATTAAGAATTTGAGCCCTCTGTGGGATGTGGACTATGTCCAACCTGGTTAGCTTGTATCTAATAATAATAATAATAATGGCATTTATTAAGTGCTTACTAAGTGCAAAGCACTGTTCTAAGCTCTGGGGAGGTTACAAGGTGATCAGGTTGCCCCACGGGGGGCTCACCGTCTTCATCCCCATTTTACAGATGAGGTAACCGAGGCCCAGAGAAGTGAAGTGACTTGCCCAAAGTCACACAGCTGACAATTGGCAGAGCCGGGATTTGAACCCACGACCTCTGACTCCAAAGCCCGGGCTCTTTCCACTGAGCCACGCTGCTTCTCCCCAGTGCTCAGACTGCCACATAGTAAGCATTCAATAAATGGTATAAAAAACAAACAAAAAAAACCACAGGTCCTGTCCAGCATGGGGCTCACAGTCCAAGTGGGAGGAAAACGGGAGAACTGAGGCACAGAGAAGTTGAGTGACTTGCCCAAGATCATTTGGAAGAGTCAGGATTAGAACCCAGGTCCTCCGATTCCCAGGCCCGTGCTCTTTCCACTAAGCCACGTTGCTTCTCTTAGATCACAATCCCCACTACACGTATACGACTAAGGATCTCAGAAGAGTAAATGGGCTGGGAGGGGATGATGGTTGAAGGACTTAGTATGCCAGCACCGGTGGCATCTTGGGGAGGCACAAACCCTCCCCCTTCTAGACTGCGAGCCCACTGTTGGGTAGGGACCGTCTCTATATGTTGCCAACTTGTACTTCCCAAGCGCTTAGTACAGTGCTCTGCACACAGTAAGCGCTCAATAAATACGATTAAATGAATGAATGAATGGTAGTATAGGGCAGGTCCAAATTAAATTGTGCAAAATCCCTGAGTCAAAGGCAGGTCTACCCTGTGTAAAAGTCACTGAAGGGAATGGCGGGCACATGGGGAAGAGAGGGAGAGAGAGAGCAGAAAGGAGGGAAGTACCTCATCCTCCTCCATCCCTGATCTGTCCCTTTCTCACCCCTTCTCACCTTCTCTTTCCACTTCTCCACCTCCCTATGTTCTTACACCTTAGCTTCTCTCCCGCCTTCCCTCCCTCCCACCAGCCTTAAAACCCTTCAAAGAGCTATGGCCAGTGGTAGTCCCCAATCTTGGGCGATAATGGATTGTAAGCTCCTCAAGGGTAAAAACCACGGTTCTTCCTTCTAGAGTAAGTTCCCAAGTGCCTTTTTGTGAAGTGTTCTGCAGACAATCGGTGTCGGCTATGAACCCAAGTGTCTCAGGTCGGTGCTCTGCACAGGCAGGCATTCAATCCGCGCTGTTTGTCAGTGAGGGGCATAATGCAAGAGGGATCCCAACACACTTGGAAATGTAGTCTACTGTAGAAAGGCTCAAAATGCACTTTTTACCAAAAATTCGTATGCGGTGAGCCCACAATAAGCTGCCTTTTTAGTGGCTGTGATCCTGCGAACAACAACAAGGAAGAGGCTTTGCCAGGCTACTGATGTGCTCTACCTGGGGCTGGTGATTGCCGCCCTGTGGGGATGGAGCATGGAGGGAGGTGTGGCTTTCTCTCCCCATTCTACCCAGTAATGGGGATTAATAATAATAATAATAATAATAATAGCATTTATTAAGCACTTACCATGTGCAAAGCACTGTTCTATGCGCTGAGGAGGTTACAAGCTGATCACGTTGTCCCTCGGGGGGCTCACACTCCCCATTTTACAGATGAGGTAACTGAGGCCCAGAGAAGTGAAGTGACTTGCCCGAAGTCACACAGCTGGCAATTGGCGGAGCCGGGATTTGAACCCACGACCTCTGACTCCAAAGCCCGGGCTCAAGACTGTGAGCTCCCCGTGGGACAAACAGCGCTTAGGACAGTGCTTTGCATTCATTCATTTATTCATTCAATCGTATTTATTGAGCGCTTCCTGTGTGCACAGCACTGTACTAAGCGCTTGGGAAGTACAAGTTGGCAACGTATAGAGACGGTCCCTATTCAACAATGGGCTCACAGTCTAGAAGACAGGCTCACAGTGTAGAAGCACATATTAAGTGCTTAATAAATGCCATTATTATTATTATTATTATTATTAATGACTGCCGCATAGAGCCACATAGATAAAAGGCACTCGTATTGAATCGCGACGGGGTATGCAGCCAGGGGGAACCTGGAGGTACAGAGAGAGGAGCAGGTTGAGAAGCAGCGTGGCTCAGTGGTAAGAGCCCGGGCTTTGGAGTCAGAGGTCATGGGTTCGAATCCCGGCTCTGCCAACTGTCAGCTGTGTGACTTTGGGCAAGTCACTTCACTTCTCTGGGCCTCAGTGACCTCTTCTGTAAAATGGGGATGAAGACCGTGAGCCCCCCGTGGGACGACCCGATCACCTTGTAACCTCCCCAGCGCTTAGAACGGTGCTTTGCACATAGGAAGCGCTTCATAAATGCCATTATTCTTATCATTAGAAGCATACGGAAAAGCAAGAAGGAAGCACGCCGAGAGCAGCAGGAGAGCAGCAGTCGGAAGCAGCAGAAGGCAGCACCCTTGGGAGCAGAGAGAAGCACTGGAAGAACGGGCTCCCTTGACCAGCAGACTGGTATTGGACCCTTGGTGGAGTGGAGTGAGTGTCTTTGTGCATGTGTCACTCCCTTGCACATTGGTAAAACTAAATAAAAAACTTTTTACAGTAACTGTGGTGATCAGGGATGTGGTTTGAACTCGACTGCGTGTCACCGAGGCTCCCCCCGTCCGGGAAGGTCCTTGTTTGTAGGAACCTGGGGTTTGCGACACCTTACAGTCAGGTCAGTAGCCAGATATAACATCCATTACATGTTCTTGATGTAATGCACATTAAAGAAAACTCACACAACAGTAGCGTGGCCTAGTGGAAAGAGCACAGGCTTGGGAGCCAGAGGACTTGCGTTCTCATCTGGCTCTGCCGCTTCATTCATTCAGTCGTATTTATTGAGCGCTTACTGTGCGCAGAGCACTGTACAAAGCGCTTGGGAAGTACAAGCCGGCAACATATAGAGACAGTCCCTACCCAACGACAGTGTTGTGTGACCTTGGGCAAGTCATTTCATTTCTCCGGGCCTCAGTCGCCTCATCTGTTAAATGGGGATTAAGACTGGGAGCTCTCTGTGGGAGAGGGGCTGTGTCCAACCTGATTATCTTGTATCTATCCCAGCACTTATTATAGTGCTTGGCACACAATAAACACTTAACAAATAGCATTAAAAAAACAACCCAGCATGCATGCCTGGATCTACATCATGCCCAAGCATACAAACTCACTCCCACTCCCTTGGAGAACTCATTCGCTCCTATGGCTTCAAATAATAATAATAATAATAATAACAATAATAATAATAATAATGGCATTCATTAAGCACTTACTATGTGCAAAGCACTGTTCTAAGCGCTGTGGAGGTTACAAGGTGATCAGGTTGTCCCACGTGGGGCTCACAGTCTTCATCCCCATTTTACAGATGAGGGAACTGAGGCCCAGAGAAGTGAAGTGACTTGCCCAAAGTCACACAGATGACAATTGGCAGAGCCGGGATTTGAACCCATGACCTCTGACCCCAAAGCCCGCGCTCTTTTCCACTGAGCCACGGTGCTTCACGCTACCACCTCTACGTGGATGATTTCCCAAAATATACATCTCCAGCCCTTCTCTCTCTCTCTCTCTGGCATTTCCTTCTGCCTTCAAGACATCTCTACTTAAAGTCCCACCAACACCTCAAATTTCAGAACTCCTTCTCTTTCTGTCCTCCCCGAATTTTCCTGTCACCGTAGACAGCATCGACACCATTCCTGTCTCACAAACCCGTACCCTTGGCATTATCCTTGATTCATCCCTGTCATTCAACCCACGTATTCATTCTATCACTAAATCCTGTCAGTTCAACCTTCACAACATTGCTAAACTTTGCCTTTTCTCTCCAACCAAACTGCTACCAGAATGCTGTTAATCCAAGCATTCATTCATTCATTCAATCGTATTTATTGAGCACTTACTGTGTGCAGAGCACTGTACTAAGCGCTTGGGAAGTACAAGTTGGCAACATATAGAGACGGTCCCTACCCAACAATGGGCTCACAGTCTAGAAGGACCTTGATTACTGTAACAGCTTCCTTACCGATCTCCCTGCCTCCTGTCTCTCCCCACTCCAGTCCATACTTCACTCTGTTTCCCTCCCTCTCTAGACTGTAAGCTCATTATGGGCAGGGAACACATCCACACAATAGTCCATGTGACCCCCGCGCCCACAAGGAGAATACAGTCCACAGGGGGTAACTGTGGAAGAACTGACTGTATCTGACTTGTACTTCCCAAGCGCTTAGTACAGTGCTCTGCACACAGTAAGCGCTCAATAAATACAATTGAATGAATGAACTTTTAAACTTTTAGACTTTTAGGCTTTTAGAATGAGCCCCCTCCTCCCCCCTCCATCCCCCCCGCCGTACCTCCTTCCCTTCCCCACAGCACCTGTATATATGTATATATGTTTTTACATATTTATTACTCTATTTACTTATTTATTTTACTTGTACATATTCTACTTATTTTATTTTGTTAATATGTTTTGTTTTGTTCTCCGTCTCCCCCTTCTAGACTGTGAGCCCACTGTTGGGTAGGGACCGTCTCTATATGTTGCCAACTTGTACTTCCCAAGCGCTTAGTACAGTGCTCTGCACACAGTAAGCGCTCAATAAACACGATTGAATGAATGAATGAATGAATGAACTGACTGCATCCCCATTTCCCAAACCAGGAAAGCGAGATCAGATCACATCAAGAGATTTATCTTAGGGTGTATGGTGAATTGTTGCCATTCATTATTTTTGCATTTACTGATTGGTTTGGCTTGGGGCCTATCCCACTTATTCCAAAACTATCAGCAGCAGAATTCTTGGACCTCTGTGCCTTGCAGGGAGAGAAAAAGAGAATATCATTATTTGCATTGCTTGGTCACATACTTCAGGAATAAAAGAAATGCTTTAAGAAACAATGAGGCTACTGTAGCTAACATTCATGCGCCGGATTTGAAGTGCCAAGTGCGTGGACGACGGGTAGGCATGTGATGGCACAGAAAAGGCTTTTAACTGTGGCTCATTTCCTCCGACCACTCCTGCCTATATCATAAATTATACCCCCTCTAAGCTGCAGATCTTTTAAACTAGTTTTGCTCAGTCCTGGCATACAAAACAAGTGTGGCTTTGTTGCTTCAGAATACGAGGACAAAATTACAGAACTCAATAACTGTCCGCATTATCGATAAGGATAAGCATCTCGACAAATGGCTGTTTTACCTTAACAACTATTCCTGGTTGGGGCAGTAAGAACGGTATCCATTTACAGTAATCATAAATGTACCTGAACAATAAACATTCTATGCAGAAACTATTTTTAATTCAGAAAGACCCATCATATTTATTGTTAAACGTGCTTTATCTTTTATGATATGAGACAGCCCTAAGCTCCTACTTGAAACTAAAATCCCAGGGAACCGCACAGAAAATAACAATATTTGAGCTGACCGTTAGCCAGATGCTTTATGTGGAGGGCTTGCTCTCTGCCCAGCTGGTTTCCCTGCGGCCAAAAAAGCGAGCCCAGGAAGCTGGATCATCATCATCATCATCATCAATCGTATTTATTGAGCGCTTACTGTGTGCAGAGCACTGTACTAAGCGCTTGGGAAGTACAAATTGGCAACATATAGAGACAGTCCCTGCCCAACAGTGGGCTCACAGTCTAAAACGGGGAGACAGAGAACAAAACCAAACATACTAACAAAATAAAATAAATAGAATAGATATGTACAAGTAAAATAAATAGATAAATAGAGTAATAAATATGTACAAACATATATACATATATACAGGTGCTGTGGGGAAGGGAAGGAGCTGGATGGAGCTGGACTACAATAATAATAATAATGATGGTATTTGTTAAGCGCTCACTATGTGCGAAGCACTGTTCTAAGCGCTGGGGAGGCTACAAGGTGATCAGGTTGTCCCGCTGGGGCTCACAGTTTTAATCCCCATTTTACAGAGGAGGTGACTGAGGCCCAGAGAAGTTAAGTGACTTGCCCAAAGTCACACAGCTGACAGGTCATTCATTCATTCATTCGATCGTATTTATTGAGCGCTTACTGTGTGCAGAGCACTGTACTAAGCGCTTGGGAAGTCCAAGTTGGCAACATATAGAGACGGTCCCTACCCAACAGCGGGCTCACAGTCTAGAAGGGGGCGGACAGTTGGTGGAGCCGGGATTTGAACCCATGACCTCTGACTCCAAAGCCCAGGCTCTTTCCACTGAGCACACAAGGAAGGCAACTCAATCAATTAATCAATCAATGAAATGTATTAATTACTTTCTGTATGCAAAACACTTGGGAGAGTAAAATACAGTTGGTTGATACAACTCTTGGCGGCAGGGACCTTACACAGTCTAATTGGGGAGGAAGATATTCAAATAAATAAGAGAGTTGTACATCATAAGAGCTGTGGGGTTGGGGTGGGGAGAGAAGCAAAGTGCTAAATGAATACAGATCCGAGTATACAGGCGATGCAGAAGCGGGGGATGTGGGCGAATAGGGTGGGGAAATGAGCGGACAGTCAAGCAAGACTTTTTGGATGAGGTGCGAAGATGGGGAGGATAGTGGTCTGTACTTATTAGGATTTATCATTGGCTTTAAAGCCCTCAATCCAATCGCCGTGCCCTCTCCCACCTCACCTCCCTAATCTCCGACTCCAACCCACCCCACACTTCACTCCTCTAATGAAAACCTTCTCATTGTACCTCGAGCCCATCTCTCTCACCGCCAACGTCTCACCCACATCATGCCAGAAACACTCTCCCTCTTCAGAGTCGACAGCTAATTAATTTCCCCCCCTTCAAAGCCTTACTGAAAGCACATCTCCAAGAGGCCTTTCCTGAAAAACCTCTTCTTTCCTCTCTTCTCCCGCTCCCTTCTGTGTCACCTGACTTGCTCCCTTTACTAATAATAATAATGATGGTATTTGATAAGTGCTTACCATGTGTGAAGCACTGTTCTAAGCGCTTTATTCATCAGCCCTCCTAGCCCATCAGCACTGATTGAATGAATATCTGTAATTTTATTTATTTGTACTAACGTCTGTCTCCCCCTCTAGATTGTAAGCTAGTTTTGGGCAGGGAATGTGTCCGTTATATTGTTATATTGTACTCTCCTAAACGCTCTGCACACAGTAAGCAGCGTGGCTCAGGGGAAAGTCAGAGGTCATGGGTTCAAATCCCGCCTCTGCCACTTAGCTGTGTGAATTTGGGCAAGTCACTTCACTTCTCTGGGCCTCAGTTCCCTCATCTGTAAAATGGGGAGTAAGACTGCGAGCCCCACATGGGACAACCTGATCACCTTGTAACCTCTCCGGCGCTTAGAACAGTCCTCTGCACATAGTAAGTGCTCAATAAATGCCATTATTATTATTATTCTTAAATGCTCAATAAATATGACCGACAGACTGACTGATTGTTTGTACATATTTATTACTCTATTTATTTATTTATTTATTTATTTTGCTTGTGCATATCTATTCTATTTATTTTATTTTGTTAGTATGTTTGGTTTTGTTCTCTGTCTCCCCCTTTTAGACTGTGAGCCCACTGTTGGGTAGGGACTGTCTCTATATGTTGCCAACTTGGACTTCCCAAGCACTTAGTACAGTGCTCTGCACACAGTAAGCGCTCAATAAATATGATTGATTGATTGATTACTAGTACTTAGTGAGCACCCCCGCCATACAGAGCTCTCCACCAGGTGTTTGGGGGAGTATAAAAGAGGTGATATATGGGATCCCTTGCACTCAAAAGCGTTTACTATCTGCCAGGCCTCTCCTGACTCTCCATTTCCAGCCAGCGGTTATGAGCAGTAGCAGCAGGCCGTCCTCTAGACTGTAAGCTCATTGTGGGTAGGGAATGTGTCTGTTATATTGTCATTCTGTACCCTCCCAAATGCTTAGTACAGTGCTCTGCACACAGTAAGCGCCCAATAAATACGATTGACTGATGCAGACTCCCTGCGCCGGACAGCACGCAAGCAAAAGAAATAAGGACATTAAACCGGCTTCAGGCACTGGAGACCATGAAAAGCAGAAGCATCACTTGATGTGGAAAAGCACTTTGAAGATGAAAAGTGTGAATACTGGGAATTATAAATATTAACAAGATGAAAAGGAGGCATGAATAGTTTAAAAATTTTAACAACAGCAAAAAGTCCAAGTTGATTTCTGAATAAATCATATTTAGAGACGTTTCCATAGTTTGACATTTAGATGCCCCAAATTATTTACATCCGAGAGGAAGGTTACAACTTTAGACAAAGTTTCTTACAGGAACTCTAGAATCTTCTTCACCCCGTTTTACCTTCCCACAGTCTGTGAACAAGCACAGCCACAATTTCTAAATGAAGAAATAACTGCTGTTTACATTTCTCTCTCACGGTCCATTAGTGTCTGCAACCTAAGCCTGCC
Source organism: Tachyglossus aculeatus (assembly GCF_015852505.1). NCBI lineage: Eukaryota > Metazoa > Chordata > Mammalia > Monotremata > Tachyglossidae > Tachyglossus > Tachyglossus aculeatus. The sequence continues at coordinate 30,615,527 of NC_052075.1, read as the reverse complement.
ATGAACTGCAAAGCTTTCAGTGGACTTTGGAAAAAAAAAAATCTTATAAACGAAAAGGAAATTACTTTCTGGTAGACTAGAGAAAACACGCGCAGCATTGTCTGGACTTTTTGGAGTGTGTGTTTGTGAGAGAGAGAAAGAAAGAAAACCAACGTGCATGCAGTCAGTTTAGCAGCACTGAGGCCACTTTTTTTTGCAGCCCTGTTCTGCTGCACAGGACGTGTGAGAAGAATAGACCGCAGCAAGATTTCTCAAAATCTGCCTGATGAACTCTATAGGTGCACATGTAAGGAGGTGAACAAAATGAGAGTGAACAAAACCAACATTTTCAAAACTCAGTGAAGTACACAGTCAATGTTTGGAAGGGTATGTGGCTAGGCAGGGAGAGGTTGCTTCCCTTGAGTTGAAACTTTGACTCTCTCCACCCGAACTGCCACCACACCGGTCCAAGCACTTGTCATATCCAGTCTCAACTACTGCATCAGCCTCCTTGCTGACCTCCCTGTTTCTAGCCTCTCTCCTCTCCAGTCTATAATTCACTCTGCTGTCCAGGTCATTTTTCTAAAAATTGGTTCTGTGCATGTCCTCTCACTCTTCCAGAACCTCCAGCGGTTGCCGATCCATCTCGGCATCAAACAGAAACTCCTCCTCATCAGCTGTAAGGCACTCAATCTCCCATTGACCTATCCTCACTGGCCTCCCTGCCTCCAGCCTGGACTTCACTCTGCTGCCCCAGCTATTCTTCCAAACCATCATTTAGCACACGCCTTCCCACTCTTCAGAAACCACCCATGTGGTCCAGCCATTTCCACATCAAGCAGAAACTCCTCATCAACAGCGCACTCAACCAGCTCTCTGCCCCCTCCCTAGCCCCCTTTCTCTCCCATTACAACCCAGCCCTCAAACCTTCACTCCTGAAATAGCAACAAACTTACTCTGCCTCATTCTCATCTCTTCTGGCATCTACCTTTGGCTCACGTCCTCTCTCCTGCCTAGAAGTCCCTCCCCCTTCATATTGGGTAGACCACCCTTCTTCCCATCTTCAAAGCCCTACTAAAGGAAGACTTCCTGCCTAAACTCTCATCTCCTTAATCAATTTTGACTCACTACTGTATCACCATGCACTTGACCCATACCTCCTAAGCACATAGGAACCTACCCATCCCCAATCTAATAACCCTTTATGTACATATCTTTCCACTAAATTGCTTCCCCTACCAGTAATTTATAGTGATGTCTCTTTCTCCCCTACTAAGTCCCTTGAGTATGGGGATTGTGTCTCATTGCTCTATTGTACTCTCCTAAGCTCTTAGTATAGTGCTTGGCACCAGTAAGCACCCAGTAAATACCAATGATTAAGTGATGGATTTGAAGACCAGGACACCAAGAAGCACTGCAGGCAGCAAGAGAAGGGCCGCCGACCATCCCGAAGCCCACTCACCAGAAACTGATATAAGAGGAGGGTCTCTGCCACACCCCCATTCCTTTCCCCACCATAAGGGGCCTGGGATCACTCCAGGGGAAGGGACACGGAGCCCTCCAGCCCCTCTTATTCATTCATTCATTCCATCGTATTTATTGAGCGCTTACTGCGCTTGGGAAGTACAAGTTGGGAACATAAGTTGGCAAGTACAAGTTGGCAACATCGGAGGCCTAAGACTGTGCCAGAGAAAAGGGCCGCCAACCACCTCAGCACCTAACAGGCAAACCACAACCATAATAATAATGATGATGGCATTTATTAAGCGCTTACTATGTGCAAAGCACTGTTCTAAGAGCTGGTGATCAGGTTGTCCCACGGGGGGCTCACAGTCTTAATCCCCATTTTACAGATGAGGGAACTGAGGCCCAGAGAAGTGAAGTGACTTGCCCAAAGTCACCGAGCTGACAACTGGCAGAGCCGGGATTTGAACCCATGAACTCTGACTCCAAAGCCCGGGCTCTTTCCACTGAGCCACGCTGCTTCTCTAAGCCACAAGCCAAAAAAAACTGAAATAAGGGGAGGGCCTCCGCCCCTCCCTCGCAGCGGGGACATAGGATACTCACGTAAAGGAAGGATGAGGCCCCCCAGGTCCCTCCCGTCACCTCGGTGGTCTAGGATCACCCCTGAGGAAAGGGTCACTCACTGCACGGGGGTCCTCAGGACTGAGCAGAGGGGAGGGTTGTCATCCCCCCAGTGATGCCCACCGGAGGCCTGGAACTACACAGAAAGAAGAGACCCTGGCCCCCTGGGACCATCTCACTATCCCTGCAAACAGGACTGTGAGCCCACTGTTGGGTAGGGCCCGTCTCTATATGTTGCCAACTTGTACTTCCCAAGCGCTTAGTACAGTGCTCTGCACACAGTAAGTGCTCAATAAATACAATTGAATGACTGAATGAATGAACTGCACCGGACGCAGAGACACTGTCACCCTCAATCCCCCCTCCCTCCATCCACCTGTGCACTGAGGACTTGGGAATGCACAAGGAATTACCAATCCCCCTCCCCACCATCCTCACCCCTCGGCACATGGGGACCTCAACGCCAAAGAAGCGGGCGGAGATAACAAAAATAACAGCATTCATTCATTCATTGAATCGTATTTATTGAGCACTTACTGTGTGCAGAGCACTGTACTATGTGCTTGGGAAGTACAAGTTGGCAACATATAGAGACGGTCCCTACCCAACAGCGGGCTCACAGTCTAGAAGGGGGAGACAGACAACAAAACAAAACATATTAAGAAAATAAAATAAATAGAATAAATATGTACAAATAAAATAAATAAATAGAGTAATAAATACGTACAAACATATATACATATATACAGGTGCTGTGGGGAGGGGAAGGAGGTATGGTGGGGGGAGGGGGAGGGGGAAGAGGGGGAGAGGAAGAAGGGGGCTCAGTCTGTGCTCAGCAGGTCAAAAGTCACCCATCGACAACTAACAATTCCCTAGCATTGCTCGATCCTCCACGCCAGACAGATACGTTCATAACTTGTTAATCACAGCTCAGAACTTTTGGATTCCCCCACAGCTGGGAGCTGCTAAATCCCCACCGACACGAGAAGCAGCGTGGCTCAGTGGAAAGAGTGGGGGCTTTGGAGTCAGAGGTCATGGGTTCAAATCCCGAGCACGGGCTTTGGAGTCAGAAGTCATTAGTTCAAATCCTGGCTCCACAAAGTGTCAGCTGTGTGACTTTGGACAAGTCACTTCACTTCTCTGGGCCTCAGTTCCCTCATCTGTAAAATGGGGATTAAGACTGGGAGCCCCCCGTGGGACAACCGGATCACTTTGTAACCTCCCCAGCGCTTAGAACAGTGCTTTGCACATAGTAAGTGCTTAATAAATGCCATCATTATTATTATTATTATTATTCTCTGAGCCTCAGTTCCCTCATCTGTAATGATGTAATGTAATGGGGATGAAGACTGTGAGCCCCCCGTGGGACAACTGGATCACTTTGTAACCTCCCCAGTGCTTCGAACAGTGCTTTGCACATAGTAAGCACTTAATAAATGCCATCATCATTATTATTATTATTCTCTGAGCCTCAGTTCCCTCATCTGTAATGATGTAATGAATGGGGATAATAATTTATTAAGTGCTTACTATGTGCAAAGCACTGTTCTAAGCGCTGGGGAGGTTACAAGGTGATCAGGTTGTCCCACGGGGGGCTCACAGTCTTAATCCCCATTTTACAGATGAGGGAACTGAGGCCCAGAGAAGTGAAGTGACTTGCCCAAAGTCACACAGCTGACAATTGGCGGAGCCGGGATTTGAACCCATGACCTCTGACTCCAAAGCCCAGGCTCTTTCCACTAAGCTATGCTGCTTCTGAAGGCTGTGAGCCCCCCATGGGACAACAGGATCACTTTGTAACCTACCCAGTGCTTAGAACAGTGCTTTGCACATAGTAAGCGCTTAATAAATGCCATCATTATTATTATTACTATTCTCTGAGCCTCGGTTCCCTCATCTGTAATGATGTAACGTAATGGGGATGAAGACTGTGAGTCTCCCGTGGGACAACCGGATCACTTTGTAACCTCCCCAGCGCTTAGAATAGTGCTCTGCACATAGTAGCGCTTAATAAATGCCATCATCATCATTATTATTATTCTCTGAGCCTCAGTTCCCTCATCTGTAATGATGTAATGTAATGGGGATGAAGACTGTGAGCCCACCATGGAACAACCAGATCGCTTTGTAACCTCCCCAGTGCTTAGAACAGTGCTCTGCACATAGTAAGTGCTTAATAAATGCCATCATTATTATTATTATTATTATTCTCTGAGCTTCAGTTCCCTCATCTGTAATGATGTAATGTAATGGGGATGAAGACTGTGAGCCTGCCGTGGGACAACCGGATCGCTTTGTAACCTCCCCAGCGCTTAGAACAGTGCTTTGCACATAGTAAGTGCTTAATAAATGCCATCATCATTATTATGATTATTCTCTGAGCCTCAGTTCCCTCATCTGTAATGATGTAATCTAACGGGGATGAACACTGTGAGCCCCCCGTGGGACAACCGGATCGCTTTGTAAGCTCCCCAGCGCTTAGAACAGTGCTCTGCACATAGTAAGCGCTTAATAAATGCCATCATCATTATTATTATTATTATTCTCTGAGCCTCAGTTTCCTCATCTGTAATGATGTAATGTAATGGGGATGAAGACTGTGAGCCCCCCATGGGGCAACCGGATCGCTTTGTAACCTCCCCAGTGCTTAGAATAAATGCCATCATTATTATTACTAGAAAAACCTACCTTGGTCAATGGGTCTACGGATCAGCGGCCGCAGCTCCAGATTTTGTTTCCCTTATGTCCTAGTCGCACCATGTGCCTTCCGTCCCCTCCCTCTGATCTTTCCACCCCAGCAACCCTCCTCAGTGCACTTTCATCTAACCCTTCCCCTGGCCTTGGGCGGCCCTCACCCCTCTCCCCCTTTCCCATCCCCGTCATCCCGTCTGAGCGCCGCCCTTCATCCCCCTCCCCCGGCCCTGGCCCCCACTAACTCATCCCCCTTCAACCCCTTCCCAGCCCTGGCCGCCTCCCCACAGCTTCGGCCAGCGGGAAAGCATCCCTTCATTACAGACCTCATCCCGACCCAGTCACCGCTCCTTCTCACCGTCACTAAAACCTGGCTCTCCCCAGGTGACCCAGTCTCCGCTGCCCTCTCTCTAGACTCATTTTCTCCCACTCCCCCAGACTCACTGGGAAAGGGGGAGGAATCAGCTTCCTTCTTGCTTCCCAATGCTGCTTGGGCACCATCCCACTTCCCCCACCCCTCTCTTTACCTTCCTTTGAAGCTCATATCATATCTGTGAGCCCATTGTTGGGCAGGGACCCTCTCTATATGTTGCCAACTTGTACTTCCCAAGTGCTTAGTATAGGGCTCTGCACACAGTAAGCGCTCAATAAATACGATTGAATGAATATCATCTGCCGTTACCGCCCATTCCAATTACTAGTCATGGTTATCTACTGCCCCCTCGGCCCCATCTCCAACTTTCTGGACGATTTTGATCCCTTTGATTGATTCTCTTATTCTCTCTCCCTTTGTTGATCCTTCAATATCCATGTCGATGGCCCCGACGACGCTTCCACTGTCCACCTCCTCTCCCTCCTCTACTCCAACGACCTCCTCTCTAACCCACCTCACGCACTCGGCAATTTAGGCACGCACTTGATCTTAAAATCTTCAGAAACTCTAAAATCTCTACTCTCACCAATTCTGAAATTCATTCTTTCCATCGTATTTATTGAGCGCTTACTGTGTGCAGAGCACTGTACTAATCACTTGGGAAGTACAGTTCAGCAAGAAACAGAGACAATCCCTGCTCACGGTGGGTAAAATGCCTGCTCTCCTTCCCTTTTAGATTGTGCACCCTGTTTAGGACAGGGACTGCGTCTGATTTAGTTATTTTTTTTTTTATCAACCCCAGCACTTAGAATATAGTAAACACTTAAAAATGTCATTAAGGTGATAAGAGCAAATGTAATTATCATTATGATGACATTTTAATCATTATGAAAATTATTGTTTTTATTGCAATTACCTCACAGGGTACAGTTTCCCCAAAGATCCCACTGCTCAAAGGTCACCTGGCTGGCTCCTTGCTTTCTCGCCATAGTAATGGTGGTTGCAAAGGGCAGTGGCAGGGGTGTTTCTAATAACAGTAATAATACTAATACTAACACTATAATAATAATAATAATAATGATAATAATGAGAAGCAGCGTGGCTCAGTGGAAAAGAGCCCGGGCTTTGGAGTCAGTGGTCATGGGTTCCAATCCCAGCTCTGCCAACTGTCAGGTGTGTGACTTTGGGCAAGTCACTTCACTTCTCTATGCCTCAGGTCCCTCATCTGTAAAATGGGGATTGACTGTGAGCCCCTCGTGGGACAACCTGATCACCCTGTATCCCCGCAGTGCCTAGAACAGTGTTTTGCACATAGTAAGCACTTAATAAATGCCATCATTATTATTATTATTAATAATAATAATGATCATGGTATTTATTAAGCACTTACTATGGGCCAGTCCCTGTACTAAGAACCAGGGTAGAAACAAGGAAATAGCGTAGGACACAGTCCCTGTCCCACATTCATTCAATCATATTTATTGAGAACTTACTGTGTGCAGAGCACTGTACTAAGCACATGTGGCTCACAGTCTTCATCATCATTTTACAGATGAGATAACTGGGGCACAGAGCAGTAAAGTGATCTGCCCGAGGTCACACAGCAGACAAGTGGCAGGGCTGGGATTAGAATCCATGACTTTCTGACCGCCATGATCGTGATCTATCCACTACGCCATGCTGCTTTTCAGTGAGTATCCGGCCTCCCTACTCCTGAGCCGAGGAGTTGCTTTTCCACAGTCACTCCTAAAGGGGCCACAAAGGAAAGTCCCACCCTTGAGTTCTGCCCCCCACCAGCGTGACTCAGTGGAAAGAGCGCGGGCTTTGGAGTCAGAGGTCATGGGTTCAAAATCCCGGCTCCGCCAAGTGTCAGCTGTGTGACTTTGGGCAAGTCACTTCACTTCTCCGGGCCTCAGTGCCCTCATCTGTAAAATGGGGATGAAGACTGTGAGCCCCCCGTGGGACAACCGGATCACTCTGTAACCTCCCCAGCGCTTAGAACAGTGCTTTGCACATAGTAAGCGCTTAATAAATGCCATTATTATTATTATTATGGTCAGGCACTATTTCCCAAGCGGGAAGCAGGACTTTGCCAAAACAACTGAATGGATAAGAACATGCTCCAGTCCCGGTTACCCTGAAATCTCCACTTTGACAGCCTGCCTGTTCCTAACAGTACTCTTTCCTGTATCCTGGAATGAAGGAGCGAAGGGTCCAGCCTCCGACAATAAACAATGAAAACACTGGTAAGTTCCCCTCCCCGCTTCTATCTGTTGAATCCCCAGGATCGGAATCTCTCTTTCACTGTTGTTCAGCTTTCCTGGGCCTGTTCTTCCCTGCTTTTTCAAGACCATTTACAGGAAATTTAATTTTGCAAACCCCTGAACAGGTGAGCCTAGGGCACGGCAGCCCTGACGACACAGCCGGAGCCTGATGGAGCCAGGGGGTCTGGGCAGGTGGAGAGCTGGCTGCCTGGGTCTGAGACTCAAGGAGGACCGAGAATTCATGAAAATCCCAGGGGAGAGGTTTATCCATCAATGAAGCCATCAGTGGTATTTATCACACCCTCACTGAGTACATAGCACTGTAATAATAATAACAATAATGGCATTTGTTAAGCGCTTACTATGGGCAAAGCACTAGTTCCAAGCGCTGGGGAGGATACAAGGTGATCAGGCCGTCCCACATGGGGCTCACGGTCTTCATCCCCAATTTACAGATGAGGGAACCGAGGCACAGAGAAGTGAAGTGACTTGCCCAAAGTCACACAGCTGACAAGTGGCGGAGATGGGATTTGAAGCCATGACCTTTGACTCCCAAACCTGGGCTCTTTCCACTGAGCCACGCGGCTTCTCTGGACTCCTGGGGGATACAATATAGGCTCGGGAGGTGTTTGGAGCGACAAATCCCGATACGAGCCCATGCTTTATGGGTCACAGCTCTGATCTGGAGAGAAAAGTTAGATCGCTGGAATCTGGCCGGAATGGAAGGGGGCTGCACCCAGCTGGGCTTTTTCGCCAACGTCGTCTCGGTCACGACAGGCAAATACAGAGCAGAGTCCTCCACACCCAAACCCAGAAGGAGTAGCCAGAGAGACAGTGACAGTCTTAATCACCACATTTCACTGCTTAATTCCCCGCCAGCTTGTTCATCAATCAATCAATCAATCATATTTATTGAGTGCTTACTGTGTGCAGAGCACTGTACTAAGCGCTTGGGAAGTACAAGTTGGCAACATCCAAGACAAAGTCACATCATCGATTAAACGTAAGCGCAGATGACTGATTGTGCATTCAGACTGGCCACCAAACCGCAAAGTTTATTGGAATTTCTACCTGAAACAAGGTTAGAGGAATACATCTGACAGCCTACACATTAGTACTTGATGAATTTGCTGAAAACTTTTCAGCACTGAAACTGCCCAGCAGTGAAAGCAACAATGTATCAGCATTCATTCATTCAATCGTATTTATTGAGCGCTTACTGTGTACAGAGCACTGTCCTAAGCGCCTGATGGAAGAGAAGAGGCTTCATGGAGTTTTTTAAGGGACCCAAGGAAGAACTCACAAGATGGGAAGTGATGATGATGTCTGGGATGCAGGACTTTTTCACTTCTCTGAGCCTCAGTTCCCTCATCTGTAAAATGGGGATTAAGACTGTGAGCCCCAAGTGGGACAGCTTGATCACCTTGTATCCCCCCCCAGCACTTAGAACAGTGCTCTGCACATAGTAAGTGCTTAACAAATGCCATCATTATTATTCATTCATTCAGTCATATTTATTGAGCGATTACTGTGTGCAGAGCACTGTACTAAGTACTTGGGAAGTAAAAGTTGGCAACATATAATTATATTATATTATATTATGTTATATTATATTATATATTATAATTGGATATTATATTATTGTAATTACCCAAAGGCAATTCTACTCTTTGTTCCAGTTTCTTTCAAACACTTGTTTCTGCCATTCCGAGGGAAATTTCTCAGACAACAGGTCCCTCCTTCCCAACCTCTCAAGCCGCGGTCTCTCCCCACTCCACTCCATATTTCACTCTGCTGCCCTGATCATTTTTCTACAAAAACGTTCAGGATGTGGGTTTTAATCCTGGCTCCTCCACTTGTCTGCTGGGTGGCCTTGGGCAAGTCATTTCACTTCCTCTAGGCCTGTTACCACATCTGTAAAGCAGGGATTAAGACTGTGAGTCCCATGTGGGACAGGGGCTGTGTCCAACCTGATTACCTTGTATCTACCCCAGTGCTTAGAAGAGTGCTTGGCACATTCTAAATGCTTAGCAGATAGCATAATTATTATTAATTATGGTTACCCATCCACCTCTGCCATCAAACAGAAACAGAAACTCCTCTCCATTGGCTTTAAAACACTCAACCTCCTTGTCCCCTCCTTCCTCACCTCGCTACTCACCTATTACAACCCAGCCCACACACTTGGCTCCTCTAATCCTAACCTTCTCGTCGTATTTTGATCCCGTCTATCTTGCCACTGACCCCTCTCAGGGTCACACCTGGAGAGTTCCCAGTACTCCACCAGTCTCAACTACAGGAGGGAGAGTCAGGCGGAGGCATATCCATCCCATTCCTTGCTTGGGCAGGGGCTAGCGAGTACTGCATCAGCCTTCTCTCTGATCTCCCATCCTCGTGTCTCTCTCCACTTCAATCCATACTTCATGCTGCTGCCCGGATTATCTTTGTCCAGAAACGCTCTGGGCATATCACTCCCCTCCTCAAAAATCTCCAGTGGCTACCAATCAATCTGTGCATCAGGCAGAAACTCCTCACCCTGGGCTTCAAGGCTGTCCATCACCTCGCCCCCTCCTACCTCACCTCCCTTCTCTCCTTCTACAGCCCAGTCCGCACCCTCCGCTCCTCCGCCACTAATCTCCTCACCGTACCTCGTTCTCGCCTGTGCCGCCGTCGACACCCGGCCCACGTCATCCCCCGGGCCTGGAATGCCCTCCCTCTGCCCATCCGCCAAGCTAGCTCTCTTCCTCCCTTCAAGGCCCTGCTGAGAGCTCACCTCCTCCAGGAGGCCTTCCCAGACTGAGCCCCTTCCTTCCTCTCCCATCTCATGCCCCTCTCCATCCCCCCATCTTACCTCCTTCCCTTCCCCACAGCACCTGTATATATGTATATATGTTTGTACATATTTATCACTCTATTTATTCATTTATTTATTTATTTTACTTGTGCATATCTATTCTATTCATTTTATTTTGTTAGTATGTTTGGTTTTGTTCTCTGTCTCCCCCTTTTAGGCTGTGAGCCCACTGTTGGGTGTCTGTATATGTTGCCAATTTGTACTTCCCAAGCACTTAGTACAGTGTTCTGCACATAGTAAGCGCTCAATAAATACGATTGATGGCGATGATGATGGAAGGCAAGCTGCTACAAGTCCAAAACTCACCTGCGCTGGGCAGGAGTGGCACGGGAGAGAGTCGAAGGAGGAGACTTCAGTTTACTTTTCAGAAGAAGGCAATGATAAGCCACTTCCATAGTTTTACCAAGAAAACTCTATGGATACACTACCAGAATGATTGCAGGTGGAGGTGGGGCGTTCTGGGAGAGATAACTTGTACTTCCCAAGCGCTTTTTACAGTGCTCTGCACACAGTAAGCGCTCAATAAGTACGATTGAATGAATGAATGAATGTGTCCATGGCATCGCTGCGGGTTGAAGACGACTCAACAGCATAAGAAAAGACAATCTTGCCACTGACCCCCTTCACCCATGCTCTGCCTCTAGCCTGGAAAGTCCTCCCTCCTTATATCTGACAGACAATTACTGTCCCCTCCTTCAACGCCTTATTGAAGGCACATCTCCTCCAAGAGGCCTTCCTGTCTAAGCTCTCTTTTCCTTTTCTTCAACTTCCTTCTGTGTCGCCCTAATTTGTGCCCTTTTATTCATTCTAGACTGTGAGCCCACTGTTGGGTAGGGACCGTCTCTATATGTTGCCAACTTGTACTTTCCAAGCGCTTGGTACAGTGCTCTGCACACAGTAAGTGCTCAATCAATCAATCAATCAATCGTATTTATTGATTGATCATATAAATATGATTGAATGGATCCCTCCTCCAGCCCCACAGTACTTGGCATACATATCTGTAATTTATTTACTTACACTAATGTCTGTCTGCCCATCTAGACTGTAAACTCCTTGAGGGCACGGAATGTGTCTGATATACTCTCCAAGCCCTTAGTCCTGTGCTCTGCAAACAGTAAGCACTCAGTAAATACAACTGATTGACTAAGTGACTGATTTTTCTCCCAGTGATAGTAAGCTAAGGGCAGTATAATATCAATTATTTTATATATATATATATATATATATATATATAATGTATATAATATAATCATTATATTATAATATCAATTATTATCAAGAAGCAGCGTGGCTCAATGGAAAGAGCATGGGCTTTCATTCATTCATTCAATCGTATTTATTGAGCGCTTACTGTGTGCAGAGCACTGTACTGAGCGCTTGGGAAGTACAAGTTGGCAACATATAGAGACCGTCCCTACCCAACTGTGGGCTCACAGTCTAGAAGTCTTGGGAGTCGGAGGTCATGGGTTCAAATCCCAGCTCTGCCAATTGTCAGCTGTGTGTCTTTGGGCAAGTCACTTGCATTCTCTGTGCCTCAGTTACCTCATCTGTAAAACGGGGAGTAAGACCGTGAGCCCCACGTGGGACAACCTGATCATCTTATATCCTCCCCAGCACTTAGAACAGTGCTTTGCACACAGTAAGCACTTAATAAATGTCATTATTATTATTATTATTTATATTTGCAATTTATTTACTTATACTAATGTCTGTCTCCCCCTCTAGACTCTAAACTCCTTGTGGGCATGGAATGTGTCTGATATATTGCTATATTGAGAAGCAGCGTGGCTCATTGGAAAGAGCCCGGGCTTTGGAGTCAGAGATCACGGGTTCAAATCCCGGCTCCGCCAAATGTCAGCTGTGTGACTTTGGGCAAGTCACTTAACCTCTCTGTGCCTCAGTTACCTCATCTGGAAAATGGGGATTAAAACTGTGAGCCCCCCGTGGGACAACCTGATCACCTTGTATCTACCCCACTGCTTATAACAGTGCTTTGCACATAGTAAGCGCTTAACAAATACCATTATTATTATTATTATTGTACTCTCCAAGCCCTTAGTCCAGTGCTCTGTGAACAGTAAGCACCCAATAAATACAATTGACTAACTGATTGATTTTCTCCCAGTAATAGTAAGCTAAGGGCGGCATAATATCAATTTGAAAAAAAGTCTTAACAACCCTACCTGCATATATCTCGATGTTGGGCAGGGATTGTCTCTTTGTTGCTGAATTGTACTTCCCAAGCGCTTAGTACAGTGCTCTGCACACAGTAAGCGCTCAGTAAATACGACTGAATGACTAAATCTATAGTTCTATTTATATTGATGCTACTGAAGCCTGTTTTGTTTTGTTGCCTGTCTCCCCTCTTCGAGACTGTGAGCCCGATGTTGGGCAGGGATTGTCTCTGTCTGTTGCTGAATTGTACCTTCCAAGCGCTTAATACAGTGCTCTGCACACAGTAAGCGCTTAAATTGTACTTTCCAAGAGCTTAGTACAGTGCTCTGCACACAGTAAGTGCTCAATACGACTGAATGACTGAATCTATAGTTCTATTTATATTGATGCTACTGAAGCCTGTTTACTTTTGTTGCCTGTCTCTCCCCTTCGAGACTGTGAGCCCGATGTTGGGCAGGGATTGTCTCTTTGTTGCTGAATTGTACTTCCCAAGCGCTTACTACAGTGCTCTGCACACAGTAAGCGCTCAATAAGTACGACTGAATGAATGAATGAATATCTCCTTATTCAGCGAATGATAAGAGGATTTCCTATAATGCTTCTTGTTAAAGTCACGACGGAAGGACAAAAACTGGTTAGGAGAAACCGTGATCACATTTTCATCAATTTTTACTTGAAACATCTTCCCTGATCCTAGTTCCTGTTGGAGCAGCTCCTAAAGACAGCTGCTGGCTGCCGGGGAAGAGAGGGCAGGCAGACCTTCTTGATGAGAAAATAATGCCAAATGCTAAAGGCACCTGTTTGGATGCTACTTAATTCATCATTCAACTCTGGCAGCACTGAGATTTTCAATCGAAAAGAATCCCAGGGGAAAAAAAAGAAACACAATCAAACCCAGGATTCTCATTTCTAGCTTGAAATCTCCCAGTAGGGTCAGCAAAGTGGGCGAATTTATCCGTTGGTCTTATGTAGAAAGGGTTGAAATGATTTGCAATTTAGATAACACACCCTTATTGGTTTCTGTCCATGCCAGAGCCAAAGGGCATTAAGATAAGCCTTTGCAGCTTGAACGCAGGGAATCCTTGCTTTTCCATTATTCCTCTCCCTTTCTCCCTTCCTGGGGGAGATGGAAGGACTAGTGATTGCCTGGAGGGGGATCTGTTTGTTTTTTTCCTCTGGTACATTTTCTCTTCTTTCCAGTACCTTCAGTTCCTATTATATTACAATAGTCAGGCGCTTGCAATAATAAGGTCATACACGAAACAGCTCTCACTGCACCTCTCAGCTCTTTCCCAAACAATTTGATGGAGGCGGTAATGGGGCACACTTTGATTTTTTCTCTTTGGAAAGTTCTCCTTACATGTCCGACTCATTTATAAAAACTAAATGGCAATTGATAGTAAAGCGGATATTTGAATAGTGCTTCGTGATGTGACATTTTGTGCAGGGAAGCACCGTGGCTTAATGGAAACAGCACGAGTCTGGGAGTCAGATGACCTGGGTTCTAATCCCAGCTCCAAAATTTATTTGGTGTGGCTCAGTGGAAAGAGCCCGGGCTTGGCAGTCAGAGGTTGTGGGTTCTAATCCCGGCTCCGCTACTAATCAGCTGTGTGACTTTGGGCAAGTCACTTCACTTCTCTGGGCCTCAGTTACCTCATCTGGAAGATGGGGATTACGACTGTGAGCCCCACGTGGGACAACCTGATTACCTTGTATCTACCCTAGCACTTAGAACAGTGTGTGGCACATAGTAGATGCTAAACAAATACCAACATAATTATTATTATTATTATTAATGTTTCAAGACATATCTACTTGGATGTCCCGCTGACACATCAAACATATCCAAAACAGACCACCTTATCTTCCCTCCCAAATCCTGTCCTCCCCCTGATTTTCCCATCCCTGTAGACAGCACCACAATCCTTCCTATCTCACAACCCCATAATCTTAGCAGGTTTTTTTATGGCATTTATTAAGCACTCACTATGTGCAAAGCACTGTTCTAAGCACTGGGGAGGTTACAAGGTGATCGGGTTGTTCCACGGGGCGCTCACAGTCAATCCCCATTTTCCAGATGAGGTAACTGAGGCGCAGAGAAGGTAAGTGACTTGCCCAAAGTCACACAGCTGACAATTGGCAGAGCCGGGATTTGAACCCATGACCTCTGTTTCCAACACCCGTGCTCTCTTCCAATATCCTTGACCCATTTCTCTCATTCAAACCACATATTCAATCACTATATCCAGTTGGTTCAACTTTCACGATATCGGTAAAAGCCACCCTTTTCCTTTCATTTAAACTGCTAGCAGCGTGGCTCAGTGGAAAGAGCCCGGGCTTTGGAGTCAGAGAGGCTCAAATCCCGGCTCTGTCAACTGTCAGCTGTGTGACTTTGGGCAAGTCACTTCACTTGCCCACAAGGTGAGCCCACCATGGGACAACCTGATTGCCTTGTAATAATAATAATAATGGCATTTACTAAGTGCTTACTATGTGGAAAGCACTGTTCTAAGCGCTGGGGAGGTTACAAGGTGATCAGGTTGTCCTACGTGGGGCTCACTCTTAATCCCCATTTTACAGATGAGGTAACTGAGGCACAGAGAAGCTAAGTGACTTGCCCAAAAGTTACACAGCTGACAATTGGCAGAGCTGGGATTTGAACCCCTGACCTCCCCAGCGCTTAGAACTGTACTTTGCACATAGTAAGCACTTAATAAATGCCATCATCATCATCATCATCACCACCTTTATCTGAGCATTTATCCTATCCAGTCTTGATTACTGTACCAGCCTCCTTGCTGACCTCCCAGCCTCCTGTCTCTCCCCACTCCAGTCCGCTCTTCACCCTTTTGCCCCGATCATTTTTCTACAAAAGTGTTCAGTCTATGTTTCCCCTCTCCTCAAGAAACTCCAGTGGTTGCTCATCCACCTCCGCATCGAGCAGAAACTCCTTATCAGCGGTTTTCAAGCACTTCATCACTTCGCCCCTTTCTACCTCACCTCACTGCTCTCCAACTACAACCCAGATGGCACACTTCACTCGTCTAACGCCAACCTATTCACTGTATCTCCATCTCGGTCTATCTCGCTGCCAAACTCTCGCCAATATCCTGCTTCTGGGCTGAAACACCCTTCCTCTTCAGAACAGACAGCTACTCTCCATCTTCAAAGCCTTACTGAAGGCACATCTCCTTCAAAAGGCTTTCCCTCACTAAGCCTTATTCATTCAATCATATTTTTTGAGTGCTTACTGTGTGCAGAGCAGTGGCTTTTCTCCCACTCCCTTCTGTGTCACCTTGATTTGCTCTCTTCATTCATTCATTCATTCATTCAATCGCATTTATTGAGCACTTACTAAGCGCAGAGCACTGTACTAAGCTCTTGGGAAGTACAAGTTGGTTTTATTCACCCCTCCCTCAACCCCACAGCACTTACATATATAATATATTTATTTATATTAATGTCTGTCTCCCCATCTAGACTGTAAGCCTATTGTGTGCAGGGACTGTGTCTACCAGCTCTGCTATTTTGTACTTTCCCAAGCCCTTAGTAATAATAATAAAATAATAATAATAATGGCATTTATTAAGCACTTACTATGTGCAAAGCACTGTTCTAAGCGCTGGGGAGTTACAAGGTGATCAGGTTGTCCCACATGGGGCTAACAGTCTTAATCCCCATTTTCCAGATGAGGTAACTAAGGCACAGAGTAGTTAAGTGACTTGCTCAAAGTCACACAGCTGACAATTGGCAAAGCCGGGATTTGAACCCGTGACCTCTGACTCCAGAGCCCGGGCTCTTTCCACCGAGCCACGCTGCTTCTCTTCTTCAGTACAGTGCTCTGCACACAGTAAGCACTCTATAAATACCACTGATTGATGATGATGATGATGATAATAGTAATGGTATCTGTTAAACAATGACTATGAGTCCAGCACTGTACTAAGCACTGCGGGAGATACAAGATAATCAGGTCCCACATGCGGCTAGCAGTCTAAGTAGGAGGAAGAACAAGTATTGAGTCCCCATTCTGCAGGTGAAGGAACTGAGATACAGAGAAGTGAAGTGACTTGCCAACAGTCCCATTCCAGGTACGTAGCGGAGCCAGGATTAGAAACCAGGTCCTCTGACCCCCAGATTCATGCTTCTCTACCTGCTGAGTGGTGGTGGCCTTCCCAGACTGAGCCCCTTCCTTCCTCTCCCCCTCGTCCCCCTCTCCATCCCCCCCATCTTACCTCCTTCCCTTCCCCACAGCACCTGTATATATGTATGTACATATTTATTACTCTTTATTCATTTATTTATTTTACTTGTACATATCCTATTTATTTTATTTTGTTCGTACGTTTGGTTTTGTTCTCTGTCTCCCCCTTTTAGACTGTGAGCCCACTGTTGGGTAGGGACTGTCTCTATATGTTGCCAATTTGTACTTCCCAAGCGCTTAGTACGGTACTCTGCACATAGTAAGCGCTCAATAAATACGATTGATGATGATGATGATGATGATGGTGGTGATATACCTGCTGTGCAAGTGAGGGGGATTCCTCAACATGCCAGAACTGAGAGAAGACCAGAGAGCGAGAAGAAGGGATAGCAACAGCTCCCAGCAGCAGGCTCCTGCCTCCTCTCTCCCAATCCAGGCAGAGTGGGGCAGCAGCAGAAAAGCCATGGGTACAGAGCTGGCCCGGAAAGGGAGGGGAAAAGTAAAAAGGAGAGGAGTGAGAAGAGGGTTTTGAAAACACCTAAATGCCACCTATCAATCAGGCTGCTGTTTGGCTACCTCAACAGGGTTGTGGCCGGGATGGAAGTCTCTAGTTCCTGAAACATCAGCTGGGTCTGTCCTGTGCAGTCCCTGAAAACTTGGCCCTGAAGTCACCTTGAGCAGAATTGGTTTATTCATTCATTCACTCCACTGCATTTATTGAGTGCTTACTGTGTGCAAAGCACTGCACTGAGTGCTTGGGAGAGTACAACACGGGAGGGTGTTCCCACTGTAAAGTCACTTTTGAAAAGCCTTTCCAGATAGACCTGGACAGTAAGTTCCATCCAGTTGGGTTTTTGGTCCCAAACCTCTGTTCAGTAGTTATACTTCAAGGCTGATCCATCCTTATCATTCATCATCATCATCAATCGTATTTATTGAGCACTTACTTGTGCAGAGCACTGTACTAAGCGCTTGGGAAGTACAAGTTGGCAACATATAGAGAGGGTCCCTACCCAACAGTGGGCTCACAGTCTATCATTCCCGAATTAACTAGTCACAGAATAGTGTTGGTGGGGTGAGGGTGGAGGGGTAACACACAAATACACATACACACACATAGAATCAGGCTGTTTAGAAACCATGTTAATGAGTTAATTCACTAAAAGCAGCGAGGTTGGGCTGAGGAGCAGATGATATAAGCAGGCATCTACTGCACCAGGACTGGGAATTCAGGCCAAGGATGTCTTCCGTGACTTCCCAGTTGCTCAAGAAGAGGAGCACCAAAGAAAAACCCTGCCTTGGAGGCACAGACTCTGGACTGGTCATGGCCCTCATTGCTATTCTCTAGTTCCCATGCACATTCTACCTGTGAAATGCTGCTGCGCCTGCATCTGGAATCTGCAATCCCCAGTGCAATGCAAAATGCTTTCCCAGAGAAAAATAGACCAAGACCTCCTTCTTCATTAATCACTACAGAAATCAGGGCTACACACGCCGAGGACAGTGTCCTCTCAGTACACATTTCTGGCCCTGACATTTTTCTAACTCCCAGTCTACTAAATAGCCTGGGAATGGGAAGGCTTGGAGAACTGCTCAAGGTTAGGCTGGAGGATTCAGGCAGAGCTCATCCATTCAGAACCTTCTCAGTTGAAATGGTTTCGCTCCCATCACTAGGCCCCACCAGTAGCTCCAAAATGCTAAATCCACCAAAACGTTTACTAAAAAGATGATCATCAGTCAATCAATCAATCAATCGATCATTCTAAACCCATGGGATAGTATACCAGGTGTAGCAGCCACAATCCCAGCCCACAGGAAGCTTCCAAAAAGCGCTGAGATGAGAGTTGTGAGGATGTAACCTCCCGGAGAAGGAACTTAATCGGGGGAAGCTTCCTGGAGGAGGTGGGATGTCAGGGCTGGCAAGGGTCAAGAGTCACACGTCAGTCCTTGAAGGGCTTTAGGGTGGCAATTTAGAAAAATAGGCCAAAGGAATTCAGCGAATAACCCCAGTAGTAAATTCCAGCCCCATTACTCATTGTACTCAAAGGGCCGGCTTATCGCCGCATGGGTCATCTCAGTCTTATTTCCCCTTATTAGCTAGTTCTATTTTTGTTTCTCTGTACTAAGCTTTAGAACTGCATTTCTCCTTGTCATCACATTGCTTCCCCAAGCTCAGGGGAAAGAGTGCTACCCAACTGGGGAATGAATCTGAGGAACAAACCAAACCCAAATCTAGCCTACACCATGGCCAAAAAGGTAGAATTCCCAGAAAAAAAATATTCTCCAATGAGTATCTTCATTTTTCTGAGCCTTTACCATTCAAACCCCTAGATCACATGCCCTTGAAGTTCTTCAGTGAACAAATTCAGCTACATTAATACGTTTATATTAAAGCCATAAACTGGTCATGAAATCTTACCTTCAAGACGCACTTTTCTCAAATGCTACTGTCCTGTATTTCTATTTTATGACTTATCAGACCTTAATCAAAGATTCATATTAAGATCATAGGGGCAGGACTGAAAAAATATGGCATTTGTTTGGCTTTTCCTTGTGTACACGTGTAAATGTAGTTGAACTTGCAGGTACCTGAACTGGGGCATGAACTTGATTCCTTCTATTAGTGTCTCTTCTTGTTTCACCAAACATCTTCAATAAATGTGGAGGAAGGGGTGTGTGAGTGTATGCGAGTGTGAGAAGCAGCGTGGCTCAGGGGAAAGAGCCCGGGCTTTGGAGTCAGAGATCATGGGTTCAAATCCCGTCTCTGCCAACTGTCGGCTGTGTGACTTTCGGCAAGTCACTTAACTTCTCTGTGCCTCAGTTACCTCATCTGTAAAATGGGGATTAAAACCGTGAGCCCCCCGTGGGACAACGTGATCACCTTGTTACCTCCCCAGCACTTAGAACAGTGCTTTGCACATAGTAAGCGCTTAACAAATACCATCATTATTTTTTTTTTTTAAAAGATTCGGAGGCCCAGCACTCTGAAGCTGAATACAGGAGTTGTCTAAAAGGCTATTTAGAAATGGAAAAGAAGAGATGATGTCCTAATGTTGTCTCAGTGTTTTGTTTCATATCTCCGTATGTATCCATTAGTCCCTCTTTTTATTTTTAGATTGTGAACCCTGCAAGAGACAGAGACTGCACCTAATCCACACCTGCACTTTCCCAGTGCTTAGTACAGTGCTCTGCATCCAGTAAGTACTTAATTAATACTATTACTACCACTTCTAGGTGACCGAAGAACAAGAGAACTCCAGCCTGGGCCACACCTGATTTGTGGTCGGACAATGGTATTTATTGAGCATTTCCTGGGTGCAGAGTCTACAAGGAACTTACAGCCTTCGAGGGGCAGACAGACATTGCAATATAGATAAGGGAAATGGCCAAGTGGGCTGTGGAGTTGAGGTGAGCAACAAGTGCTTAAGAGGTAAAGACCCGAACGTATAGGAAGAGATGAAGGTGGGTAGGGGAAGGTGATCTGAGCTTTGGCAGTTCGCTTTAGATTTTTTACCTTACTACTAATAGTCTAGCTGGGCGGAAGCCATTGACCTCATGGATTTGAGGCCCTGATTCTATCTGTCAGTACAGTATTTATTATTCGTCACTAACACTTTCATCAGGTGACCTGCGTTAAAGAAAAAGCAGGAAATCAGAAGACCCTAAATCCAGACAGATAAACTGCTATTAAGAATTCTTTCGAAATGTCAGAAAAAGGATTTTCTTTCAATGTACCTTTGCTAAAAATAGGTAAAAATGTGTGGTTATTGAAATAGCCACATAAAGGATAAGAAAATTTGGCTGGATCTACGTATACACCCTCCACTGACATACACACATACATATACCCACAAATACATACACACACATACACAGGCGCACACACACAGTCTGATAACATCACAACGATGTACATAAATGTAGCTTTTTCCTAAGGGGCTCAAGCCCACCCAATCCGTTGCCAATGATAGAGGGACCATTTCACTGCATGTTTACTGGGGAAGAGAGACTGAAGGAGACTCGCTGACACACTGCGTCAGGGACCCAAAGATGCAGGCACATCATTGTTCCCTCAACTAATAAGCCACCAGACGAGGTGAAAAGACGGCCAGCTTTATCTCTTAAGTATGACATTTCAATTACAAAGTCCACATGGCAGGGAACCAATTCCTGGAAGTTATCATACCTTGCATCTTCCTAATCTTTCCGTGAAACCTTCCAGAGTTTATAGACAGCCCAAATACGAGCAAGAATGGATAAAACCCCATGCAGCCAGTTATTAATAATATTCAAGGAAAGCAAGGTGGCCCCCATAAATTCCCAGAGATGCTTTAATGTGTGATACCAATCTTCTTAATATTCTAATAAAAATAGTGTACACTGCTTTTTGAATTGAGACTGAACGTACTCCAGCCTCATAACTAAAGCACCATTCACCTTCAGTGCTTTACAGGAGATGAGCTGGAAGAAGCAGCATCAGCACTTTCTGTCTGTGTGATATACTGACTCCCCACTGAAATAGCGGCCAGTGGCCAAAAATATGCCATTTCCTAGGGAGGAGTGATATCTTGAGAGGCTGACATGCTAATGTCGGTTGAAATGCATTATATGAAAATGGTTTTCAAAATGCTTCTCCGATCCTTTTCTGAGGAAACTTGTAACTCTCCCACAACTGAACAGGAATGGTTAAAATCCTGTAGCTTTGCATACCAACATATATCCCTCTTCACCTACTTTTCAGATATGCATATGAAAGCTCTAAAATCCATTAATTTTTTAAAGCAAAATGTGTCATTCTAAAACGGGAAATCAATTTTCGCCCTTAATTCTCTCACAGTGGAAGCTGCCTGCCTAGAAAGCAATACATCAACAGCAAATTTATGGCTCAATATGAGGATCAGCCCACAGCTAGAAATTTGCAGATCTATCTAACTGAACACATTAAATCGTCTTCCTGGGTCATGCATAACCAGGAGTAACTCTCATAGTTCAGCTTGTGCTATGGGAAGAGCTATTACAACTGTGTGTGTGTGTGTTCACTTTTGGGGGGCCTAATCCATTGTCCAGAGAAGCTGTGCACATTGTCAATGTAACGAATTCAATCACAGATCTCCCTATCACTTTTAAATGGACGAAAGGGTTTCTTCACCTTCATCAGAAATCGGAGCCCTGTATGCTTAAACTGAAACGGCTAGGGAAAATGGAAGTGTGCATTGGGAAACAAGGTCCTTAAACCAGTGTTCTCTGCAATCCCTGCAAGTGAAAGCATACGGCACTTTTAGCAGGGTTCTGTATTCTTAAGGGTAACCAAATCCAATTTACTGGTCTGGATGTCACAGCTCAAAAAAGGAAAGAAAAGAATTAAATCTTTTCCCACACACCAGAGTCCCAAGTGCAGGAGACATCCCCATAAGTCATACCAGAATGCCATCAGGTTTAGATTCTTCTTGCTGAAGTAAACGCTCGATACCACAGGGAGGACTGCACATTCAGCTTGTGCGATGGTGTTAAAAGGGAAAATACATTTTACAGTCCCTTGAGGAAGATTTTCTTTGGTTTTTAGAGAATAATCCCATAAATCAAGAGACACCGAAATAGCCATGACTAAGTGCAAATAGAAAGGTGCATTCAGAGCTACTTTAGATTCCTTTCTATTGCTTCAAAACCATAAAACCTCAGTCCTCACAAAGCCCGAAAGGTGGCCATGTCAACACATCTTCTATTTTTTCATCTCTAAGATCCACCCATGAAAACTCTAAACACGGGTACAAATATAACTGAGGCATGAGATGGATAGAGCCTTGGAAGCCAGTCTTTTATTCATCTCCCTCAAGCTACGCTCCAATCTGTCAACTGGCTCAACAGGCCAGTATTCTCCACTGCCTCAAAGGGCAGAGAAACTTTTTAAAGGACACCAAACCTAACGGAGCAGCTTTCACAGTGCACTGTGAGGCAGCGCGCTTTGACAACCTGCTAATGGGTTCCACTGTGGATCGTTAGAGGGATCCTTTGCCTTTCCCCGGAATGTGCCGTGCCCCAAAACCTAAGGAACCATCTGCGGATGCAAAGGAAGTCATACTTGTCAGTGGATCACATACAAACCCTAAGGGGCAATGCCACTCAGAGACGACTTCCATATCTATCCAAGAAATCTCCATGGATACACACACCAGAGAGACTCAATGACAAAGGATGGGATGTTCCGAAGAAGCACGGAGTCGCTATGGGTCGAAACGACTAATCGGCATTTGAAGGAAAAGGAGAACCTTATGCCTGCTCCACTTAGCATTCTTCCATTCAATCCTATTTATTGAGGGCTTACTGTGTGCAGAGCACTGTTCTAAACGCTTGGGAAGTACAAGTCGGCAACATATAGAGACGGTCCTTACCCAACAACGGGCTCACAGTCTAGAAGGGGGAGACAGACAACAAAACAAAACATGGAGACAAGTGTTAAAATCGTCAGAACAAATAGAATTAAAGCTATATGCGCATCATTAACAAAATAAATAGAATAGTAAATATGTACAAGTGAAATAAACAGAGTAATAAATCTGTACAAATATACACAAGTGCTGTGAGGAAGGGAAGGAGTAGGGTGGGGAGGATGGGGAGGAGGAGCGGAAGCTTTTCCTCTCCTTCAAGGGGCAAATTGGGAATTTAGAACAAGAACCACTGGGTGGGGTTGGCTCATGACGCTTAGAAAGCATTGGGAAGAATTCTCCTACTGAACGAATGTGTGTGTTCCCATTTTGATCTTATGTATCCCTACCCACTGGGTGGGGTTGGCTCATGACGCTTAGAAAGCATTGGGAAGAATTCTCCTACTGCAACGAATGTGTGTGTTCCCATTTTGATCTTATGAATCCCTACCCTGGCGCTGAGACTAAAGGCTAGGATTGGACAGGGAAGGAGATGCTGGAAGAAATATCAAAGTCACCTGGCAAAATTTGAGGGCCTGAAAATGTCCATGGACAACGGGCAGGAGGGTGGGATCCAATCCGGGAAAGTCCAGAGTAGGGGGTGATCAGAGCTCCAGGCAGAAATGGAAATAAATGACGCATGAAGCCAGAAAGCTGAAGGATGAATAATAATCATCATCATCATCATCATCATCAATCGTATTTATTGAGCACTTACTATGTGCAGAGCACTGTACTAAGCGCTTGGGAAGTACAAATTGGCAACACATAGAGACAGTCCCTACCCAACAGTGGGCTCACAGTCTAAAAGTCATTTCCTTAATAATAATAAAGTAGGAATAATAAATAGAATAATAGAATAATAAAGTAGGAATGGACAAAGGAGGAGCAAGGAGTTCAGCAGTGACATTATAGGAGCAGGAAGACAGTGGAGGTCGGATGCAGAGCTCTGGGAAAGCTGGAGGCGGGGTGAAAGGGTGAAGAAAGTGGATGGGAAGTGAATGGGTGGGGAATGTGACTGTGGATTGGAAAGGGCATTGATCTTCAATCAATCAATAGAATTCACTGAGCACTTAATCTGTGCAGAGTACTGTACTAAGAACTGGTTTCAGGGTGACTGGGTTTCAGAGCTGGGCATCAGGCTCCAAACCAAACTATAGTGCAGCCTTCTCCATGGCTGAGACACCCGGACCTCACAAATCCGGTTCCTCGAGGAGTTCCATCAGTGGCTCAGTGGAAAGAGCCCGGGCTTTGGAGTCAGAGGTCAGGGGTTCAAATCCCACCTCTGCCACTTGTCAGCTGTGTGACTTTGGGCAAGTCACTTAACTGCTCTGGGCCTCAGTTCCCTCATCTGTAAAATGGCGATTAAGACTGTGAGCCCCACATGGGGACAACCTGATCACCTTGTAACCTCCCCAGCGCTTAGAATGGTGCTTTGCACATAGTAAGTGCTTAATAAATGCCATTATTATTATTATTATAGGTCATACTCAGTAACGAATGGCAAGATAAAAATAACAGCAATGAAGTTCTAGAAAATAGTCAGCCCCCAGCATCATCTTAGAGAAGCAGCATGGCTCAGTGGAAATAATAATGATGGTATTTGTTAAGCGCTTACTATGTGCAAAGCACTATTCTAAGCGCTGGGGAGGTTACAAGGTGATCAGGTTGTCCCACGTGGGGCTCACAATCTTAATCCCCATTTTACTGACGAGAGCGCGGGCTTTGGAGTCAGAGGTTAGGGGTTCAAATCCCGCCTCTGCCACTTGTCAGCTGTGTGACTTTGGGCAAGTCACTTAACTTCTCTGGGCCTCAGTTCCCTCATCTGTAAAATGGGGATTAAGACTGTGAGCCCCACACGGGACAACCTGATCACCTTGTAACCTCCCCAGTGCTTAGAACGGTGATTTGCACATAGTAAGCACTTAATAAATGCCATTGTTATTATTACTATAGGTCATACTCAGTAACGAATGGCAAGATAAAAATAACAACAATGAAGTTCTAGAAAATAGTCGGCACCCCAGCATCATCTTAGAGGAGCAGCATGGCTCAGTGGAAAGAGCACTGGCTTTGGAGTCAGAGGTAGGGGTTCAAATCCCACCTCTGCCACTTGTCAGCTGTGTGACTTTGGGCAAGTCACTTAACTTCTCTGGGCCTCAGTTACCTCATCTGTAAAATGGAGATGAAGACTGTGAGCCCCACATGGGACAACCTGATCACCTTGTAACCTCCCCAGCGCTTAGAACGGTGATTTGCACATAGTAAGCGCTTAATAAATGCCATCATTATTATTATTGTAGGTCATACTCAGTAACGAATGCCAAGATAAAAATAACAACAGTGAAGTTCTAGAAAATAGTCGGCCCCCCAGCATCATCTTAGAGAAGCAGCATGGCTCAGTTGAAAGAGCATCATCTTAACACAGAAACTTTGGGTGGATCCCCTGAGGAGAATGAGCGACAATTGGATAGCCCCAAGCAGTTCATCTCTGCAGGGAGAGCTGGTATCGGGAAACCAAAGACAAGGAAGGCGAAAGAAACCTTTTCAGAACCCAGTAAAACCAAGTCCCAGACAGTGCTGCATCTCGACTGAAAACCGCGAATTCGTTGCTGAAGCTAGAACTGCGTGGCTCACAGCTCCTAAGTGAGGAGTGGGTCTCCTGGAGCAAAAGCTCCGGATGGAATGAGACAAGGAGGAAAATGAGAAAACAATGTCCGGTGCAGCAAACATTAAGCATTACAACATAAAAAATTGACAGCCTATCTATATGCCAAATGTGTCAAGGACTGTGGATCTCACAGTGGTGTTTTTAGCTACATACATACCCACAGGTGAACTTCACCATCAGTGGTGTCTTCTTGGAATATGAAGGACCGCATGGCTCAGTGGAAGGAGCCCGGGCTTTGGAGTCAGAGGTCATGGGTTCAAATCCCGGCTCCGCCAATTTGTCAGCTGTGTGACTTTGGGCAAGTCACTTCACTTCTCTGGGCCTCAGTTCCCTCATCTGGAAAATGGGGATTAAGACTGTGAGCCCCCCGCGGGACAACCTGATCACCTTGTAACCTCCCCAGCGCTTAGAACAGTGCTTTGCACATAGTAAGTACTTAATAAATGCCATTTAAAAAAAAAGGACAACTATACAGGCATGGGCACAGACGCACATGCATACGCTTTCATTCATTCATCCATTCAATCGTATTTACTGAGTGCTTACTGTGCTCACAGCACTGTACAAAGCACTTGGGAGAGTACAATTAAAGAATAAACAGACACAACAAGTTTACAGTACAGAGGGGGAGACAGACATTAATGTAAGTAAATTACGATATGTACATAAGTGCTGAGGGGCTAGGAAGGGGTAATAATAATAATAATAGCATTTATTAAGCACTTACTTTGTGCAAAGCACTGTTCTAAGCACTGGGGAGGTTACAAGGTGATCAGGTTGTACCACGGGGGCCTCACAGTCTTAATCCCCATTTTCCAGATGAGGTCACTGAGGCACAGAGAAATTAAGTGACTTGCCCAAAGTCACACAGCTGACAATTGGCGGAGCTGCGATTTGAACCCATGACCTCTGACTCCCAAGCCTGGGCTCTTTCCACTGAGCCACGCTGCTTCTTTAAGGCCGAAGGTTATGAATAAAGGGAGCAAGACAGGGTGATAGGGAAGCGAGTGGGAGAAGAGGAAAGGGGGGCTTAGTCATTCATTCATTCATTCAATCGTATTTATTGAGTGCTTACCGTGTGCAGAGCACTGTACTAAGCGCTTAGGTCTCCACGATGTACACAAATGTGATTGATTTATTTATTCACATTAATATATGTCTTCCTCCCTAGACTGTAGGCTCCTTTTGGGCAAGGAATGGGTCTGTTTATTGTTATACTGTACACTCCCAAGTGCTCTGTACAGTGCTTTGCACACAGTAGTCGCTCAATGAATACGATTGAATGAATAAATGAAAGGAGATGTGCCTTCACTCAAGCTTTGAAGTTAGGGGAGAGTAACTGCAACTGTCAGATATGAAGAGGAAGAGTGTTCCAGGCCAGAGGCAGGACATGGGAGAGGGGACAACAGTGAGATAGGCGAGATTGAGGTGCAATAAGAAGGTTATCATTAAAGGAGTGAAGTGTGGGCTGGGCTGGAGTAGGAGAGTGGTGACTGAGTGCTTTAAAGCCAATATTGAGGAGTTTTTGTCTGATGTGAAAGTGGATGGGAAACTACAGGAGGTTCTTGAGGAGTGGGTCTGAATGATTTTGTAGAAAAATGATCCGGGCAGCAGAGTGAAGGATGGACTGGAGTGGCGAGAGACAGGAGGCAGGGAGGTCGGCAAAGAGGGTGATTCTGTAATCAAGGGGACCGGATAAATGATTGGATTAATGGAAAGGGAGGATTTTAGGGAACCGACAGGGGATGGACACACACATGTGCCTGCACTCCCTTCCACCCCCCGCAATTGGGATAGTGAAATAGAAGAAATGATCTAGTACAGTGCTCTGCACACAGTAAGCGTTCAATAAATACGACTGAATGAAATGATCTCCCCCCACCAAGGAGCTTTAAATCTTCCGAGTCCCAGGAGGGACTCAACTACCAGGGGGCTCAACTAGCAAGCCACACAATTTCCCACTGTCACCTTCCAGCATACCCCTCCCCACCCCTAATTCAAACTTCAAAGGTTGCTTGGGGACTCTAACTCTCTCAGGGGAAACCAATCACAGCTGAGCAGGGGAGATAGGACACTGAATCCTTCCAGTGCTCCCTTCAAAGCCTAAGAGAGTATAGTCACCTGCACTACAACTCCAAGAAAATTCCTCTGCCATGGACAGACTGAATCGAAATTAGGGAAACAAATTTGACTTTGGGAAGAAGGATCATATTCAAAAAAATAATCCTCTAAATGCTATATACACTTTGCCTGGGACAGAACTGAAAATTCAGAGCAGCCACATCCTAACGAGACAGCATGAATGTCCATAAAACAATTCTGGTAAGTGAGGGATTCGCAGCTCCCACGGAAGGAATTAATCCAAAAATCCATTAGGGGGTTGTACAGCTTTAATACCATTCATGACTTGCAAAATGGTTTCAAAGAGCTGAAGTCTTTCTTCAATCCAAGGCTTGTCTGATTCCTACAATATTTCTGTTATCAAAACGTTAAAATCTAACACAAAAACTCCTTACAGGCACTGAACAGAGATAGATGCAACCGGTGTCCATAATGCTCCGGGACTGAATGAGTTGGGTTGATGTAATCAACACCCGGCTGCTCTGATCGCAGTGACGGCAAACATTTCTGCCCTCCGAGGCCTTTGAAATGCCCTCCTTAGATCTGCCTGGGACCATCCCCGAGGAGAGCGGGGTGATCGAAGCTGTTAATCAGGGGCAGAAGAACCAAAGCCCTGGCATTTCAGGAGGCCTGTCATTAGCCGCAAAAATGGCTGACAGAGATTTTGTAGCAATCCCGAATGGTGGGTTCATTTATAACAGCCACACAACACAGTACATACCTAGTCTCAAACCTGAATGAAACCAGACTGGGCCTAAGAGAAATTAGGCCGTGGCCAAATAAAACGCAGTACAAGCCAATAATTTGGCCTGGACCAGACGTCAGGAGGCAGGGACTCACTGGCTCACAATCCATTACTGTTAATTTGACATATACCTACAGGACCAGGCAGTTTTGTGTGTGATAACTTTTTTTTTTTTATTTGGCTGTTTGTGGAGTTTTGTTTGTGTTTGTTTCCGTGTAAAGTCCAGGGGAAGACAAGCTTTGGAAGCAGGTTCACTTCTAGCGGGCAATCTTTCGTGGAAGTGCGTGGTGGGCTGGATAGCCCTGTGAGCTCTTCTGTAGTGAGGTCAATGATTCACCCAGGGCATACACTGTGTGCTGTAGATTACCCGTGGGCCTTTGAAGGACTTTCTTATAGACAAAACTACGAACACTTCTGATGATCTTCCAGACAAAAGAGTCTGGGAACCAAGTTCCCGTCTTCCCTCTTCCATTTTTCAATACGTAACCAGGCCTGGAAATAATTTAAGAAAAACAACCTGGAGGAGAGGGTCCCCAGAGGACACGGAAGTGAGTCTGACCACTGATGGTATAAGTGCTGTGCGTGCTGATGATCAAAATGCAACATCTGTACCCTGCTCTTGTCAACAAATGACTATGCAAATAAAAATCAATAGCACACAAACAGGAAATCATTACCTCTTCTATTAATGTACATGCAGAAACTTTATACAAGGCGCTCAAAAGGTCATTTGCGCACTACCTTAACAATAATGAGAAATTTCTACTCGATTTCAGGCATACAATGAATGAAATTTGCAAACTGTTGGACTGGAAAAAATGAAAGTAATGATCTTTCAGGGTTACAATTTGCACCTAGACTATGCTAATAAGAATGCACGCATATTTTCACCCTGCCAATTAAATAGTTATGTGCTACCGGCCCAACGCCAGCTCAAAGAGAAACAGTGAATTGGCCCTAATTCTCAGAATCTGGTTGGAACTCCTTAGATTAGCAAACTAAGCAGAGGTATTAAATTTTAAGCATGTTATTCCAGTAATCAGCTTTTCCCTTGTCTTCTGTAACACAGGTTAGATTGTCAGGAAATAAAATGGATCAGATAAGCTCTTTGGGTAAAAGGCTTTCTCTAAAGCACACCTTGCAAACTTTCCCTCTAATGCACAAGCCCATGTCCAAAGGACTCTAAACTGCTCCAGTTCCCCATCCCTTGTTCCCAGTTCTTACGCCTCTTCTTGGAAAGCAATGCTGCTTTACATCTCTCCCAGAGTTCTGAAAAGCATCCACTGACGCAGGACGAAATTGCCTGAATATCGAACGCAGTCGACGAATAGTTTTATTGGGCTATAGCTGGCTCATGTCGCAAGTACCTGGGGAGAGATACGCAGGGCTGGCTTTGCTCAGGAACCCTTAAAGGAAAAAACTGAGAATTGTGTTTTGGGGGGTGAAGTCCCTAAGGAAGTCTGTTAGCTGAATCCCGACTGTGTGGAAACACTGCTACGTTGTAGGATTCAGATGCAAGACAACCTGTCCTTTCCCAAGTGGCATCTTGGGCTGTATTCCTTCCTGCCTGGCTCATCACAGCTTATTTGGCCAGGACTCTTGAGGAGCTTATGTAGACGAGAGGGAGCATGGATTCGTGGAAAGAGCACAGGCCCAGGAGTCAGAGGACTGGGTTCTAGCCCTAGCTCTACTTCATACATGCTGTGTAACCTCGGGCAAATCACTTAACTTCTCGGTTTCTTGGTTTCCTCATCTATAAAAGGGGGAGGAAACACCCGCTCTTTCTCTCTCCTCCTCAGTGCAGACCCTTTGTGGAACAGGGGCTGTATCTGAGCTCATTATCTAGGATCTCACCCAGCACTTAGGTGGTACAGTGCTTTGCATATTCATTCATTCATTCAATCATATTTATTGAGCGCTTACTGTGTGCAGAGCACTGTACTAAGCGCTTGGGAAGTACAAGTTGGCAACATATAGAGATGGTCCCTACCCAACAGCGGGTTCACAGTCTAGAAGGGGGAGACAGACAACAGAACAAATTAACAAAATAAAATAAATAGAATAAATATGTACAAGTAAAATAAATAGAGTAATAAATACGTACAAACATATATACATATATAGAGGTGCTTTGGGGAGGGGAAGGAGGTAAGGTGGGGGGGATGGGGAGGGGGAGGAGGAGGAGAGGAAGGAAGGGGCTCAGTCTGGGAAGGCCTCCTGGAGGAGGTGAGCTCTCAGTAGGGCTTTGAAGGGATGAATATTATTGTATGATATATAAAGTATATATTCTCATGTAATAATAAGCCCGCGCCAGGCCTCTCCATCGCCCCAACAGGAGCAAGTTTGGTGCGGTGCGGTGGGGCTCGCCTCCCTGCCCGCGGGCGGCTTTCCCTGACCATGGCAAGCACTTCATAAATACCATCATCAACAAGGGCTAGGGAGCAGTATGCATTTCAACTTTCCCAGCAATTCCCCACCTGGGAAGAACTTGGGTTTCTCCTGGTCTCTGCAATTCCTCCTGCTTGTGGAGGCTTCCCCGTATGGGGATCAAGTGGCCATGGTTTCCACGCAGGTTCCCTTAGGCTTCCAGTGGGTAAAGTGAAAGATGTGGCAGGTGAGGATGAGACAGAGGCAGCATTCAGACATCACCTCCAAATATCCAAAACTTAGTGAGGGCATCGTATCTGGGACATCATGTCTACGAGCTCCTCGAGGGCAGGAATAATGTCTCTGCACACAGTAGGTGCTCTGTAAGAACCGCTGATTGACTGCTAAGCTATCCACCAAGTCTCTGCTCTCTGGACTCCAAATGTCAGTGATGGCAGCCCTGAGCAGGCCCTTCCTCCTGAGCAGCAAAACATACTGCAGTTTGGAAAGGAGAAGAAGAAGAAGGAAGAAGAAGAAGGAAGAAGAAGGAGAAGGAGAAGAAGGAGAAGGAGGAGGAGGAGAAGGAGAAAAGGAGAAAAGAAGAAGAAGAAGAAGGAAGAAGAAAAGAAGGAAGAAGAAAAGAAGGAAGAAGAAAGAAGGAAGAAGGAAGAAGAAGAAGAAGAAGAAGAAAACTAAATCCAGTTGACCAGGAGGTGGGAAGCGCCAACAGGGGCTACTCAAAAGTCAGATCTCTAGGACACTCCCAGAAAGCCCTGGAGGATGGGTCAGACAGGGGTTTCCTTCTTATAAAAATGATTCTTTTGCCTTACACCCACCCAGGAGTAATGAAGGCACCAAAAATCACCCATTAGCGAATGTCATTTTTATACATTGTTCTTACATTTCCATTCATTTAGGTTTCATTTCACATCCTTCAGGCTTCATTAAACCAGACTTTTAACATTCTCAATACTTTTACCTCAAAAAAAAAAAAATTCCTTATGATCACTTAAATAACAAACTAGCTTTCTAGGAGGTGCTATACGGGGAGATAGCATTACAGCCCCATTTCATAAAGATGGATAAAGACCAACAAATAGCAATTTGAGGTTCCAGTGCAGCTGCTTATATTTGAAGGGCTGCGCACTGAAGCCAGACTGGGGTAACCTCCTCCCAGAGATGGTCCGGGACCCAGAATCCGTCTCAAAGTCAGAAGAGTTTAATAAGATACGTATAAAAAGACTCTGTCTTGGCTCTGAACTTGTCCACATGTATACCTGCCCACAGGAGCTAACTCCATGTGGGTTATGAAGGCACTGGTCCTCTCCTATCATCCCTATAGCTTAATTAGAAGCAGCGTGGCTCAGTGGAAAGAGCACAGGCTTTGGAGTCAGAGGTCAGGGGTTCATATCCCCGCTCTGCCAATTGTCAGCTCTGTGACTTTGGGCAAGTCACTTAACTTCTCTGGGCCTCAGTTCCCTCATCTGTAAAAGGGGGATTAAGACTGTGAGCCCCCCGTGGGACAACCTCATCACCTTGTAACCTCCCAGCGCTTAGAACAGTGCTTTGCACATAGTAAGCACTTAATAAACACCATCATTATTATTATTAGCCACCCATTCAAAGTCCCTGGCAAGACCTGAGAGTTTCCAAGAAGATTTGCATAGATTCCCAAATCTGATTTCTCTGATTCTCTGACTCTTTAAAGCCTGCCTGACTCTCCCAAGTTTAATCAATAATAATAATAATTGGACTACGCACCGGGGTCAATACAAGGTAATCGGGACAGACACAGTCCCTCTCCCACAAGGGGCTCACAGTCTAAGCGGGAACGAGAACAGACTTCCCCACTTAAATCCCTACTTTACAGACAAAGAAACTGAGGCAGAGAGCAGATGGGTAACACAGCAGGAAAGTGGTGGAGCCAGGATTAAAACCTAGGTCCTCTGATTCAATCAATCAATCGTATTTATTGAGCGCTTACTGTGTGCAGAGCACTGTACTAAGCACTTGGGAAGTACAAGTTGGCAACATATAGAGACAGTCCCTGCCCAACAGTGGGCTCACAGTCTAAAAGGGGGAATTTTCCCAAGGGAAGATTCCCAGCTTCATCCCAGTTTCGTCCCCTGTAAAAGGCCCCCTCCCTCTGCCTCCACACACACAATGAAGTTTTGGCATCCTGGGCTGCATATTCCTCACAGAATGTGGGCCCATGGTAGATGTTGAAGCAGCGTGGCTCAGTGGAAAGAGCCCGGGCTTTGGAGGCAGAGGTCAGGGGTTCAAATCCCAGCTCCGCCAATTGTCAGCTGTGTGACTTTGGGCAAGTCACTTCACTTCACTGCGCCTCAGTGACCTCATCTGGAAAATGGGGGGATTAAGACTGTGGGACAACCTGATCACCATGTAACCTCCCCAGGGCTTAGAACAGTGCTTTGCACAAAGTAAGCGCTTAATAAATGCCATCATTATTATTATTTGTAAGAGCCAGTAAGGAAAAGGTGGGAGAGAGGATGCAGGTGGGGCAGGTGCCTTCTGGGAATTGTCTTCTGGGAATCTGCAAAGCAGTGAAAGAGTTGTTGGGGAGGGAAGAAAAGAGACCAGTGGACTGATAACTCTTGGGACGTGTAATCCAGGAATGCTATTTAGGGATTGAGTGAGTCCCTACAACACTTCAGGGAGAGGGGAATGCTATCTGGGAATCAGGGGCGTCCCTACAATAATTCAGGAAGAGGCCCTGGCCGAGGTGGATGCCCAGGCCCGCCCACGTAAGGAATAATCCCTGTCACACTGTGGGGGGGGTTCTCCAAGACCCAATAAAGCTGGGCTCCATGGAGTTATCATGAGTTGGCCCCTCCAAATGGCAATGGGAGCCTAGTGGTGGGCACTCTTGTGGCAGTGGAGCCCACTGTTGGGTAGGGACTGTCTCTATATGTTGCCAACTTGTACTTCCCAAGCGCTTAGTACAATGCTCTGCACACAGTAAGCGCTCAATAAATACGATTGATGATGATTCATCATTCAATCATATTTATTGACCGCTTACTGCGGACGGAGCACTGTACTAAGTGCTTGGAAAGTACAGTACGGTAATAGAGAAGCAGCGTGGCTCAGTGGAAAGAGCCCGGGCTTTGGAGTCAGAGGTCAAGGGGTTCAAATCCCAGCTCTGCCAATTGTCAGCTGTGTGACTATGGGCAAGTCACTTTACTTCTCTGGGCCTCCGTTCCCTCATCTGTAAAATGGGGATTAAGACTGTGAGCCCCCCGGGGGACAACCTCATCACCTTGTAACCTCCCCAGCGCTTAGAACAGTGCTTTGCACATAGTAAGCGCTTAATAAATGCCATTATTATCATTATTATTATTAATAGAGGGAGACAAGCCCTGCACTTGGAAAGTTAAATACAGCAATAAAGAGAAACAATCTCGGCCAACAGCGTGGAACGGAAGTGTGGTCTGAAGGATGTGGAGAAATGCCGCAGGCTCCCAGATGAATGTTGGAAACCTGTGGTGGCAGGAAAACCAGCCAGCGGCACTTTCTGAGCCGAAACTCCAAGAGGATCACGAGATGGAGGCAAAAAAGAAACTCTACATGCTGTTCCCAGCAGGTGAATCACCCTTGGAGGGGACGGGGAGAGAAGCAGCGTGGCTCAGTGGAAAGAGCCCGGGCTTTGGAGTCAAAGGTCATGGGTTCGAATCCCGACTCCCCCACTTGTCAGCTGGGTGACTTTGGACAAGTCATTTAACTTCTCTGTGCCTCAGTTCCCTCATCTGTAAAATGGAGATTCATTCATTCATTTAATCATATTTATTGAGCACTTACTGTGTGCAGAGCACTGTACTACGTGCTTGGGAAATACAAGCCCCCTGTAGGACAACCTGATCACCTTGTAACCTCCCCAGCACTTAGAACAGTGCTTTGCACATGGTAAGTGCTTAATAAATGTCATTATTATTATTATTATGGCTTCATCTCAGTGTGTGCTCAGTGTGGTCAGGACTGTAGGTCCTAGTTTGGCCTTTCCAGCACCTACGTCATCATTTTCTAATACAAAATACTGCTAAGTATAAATAGTCGAGGCCCAGGGCCTCTCACAAAAATAAAAGGCTCTCGCAACACCAAGTCAGATAGATCCTGCCCATCAGCTGCAACTGCGATCGATAACTCTCAAGGCAGCTAGCATGGTATAATGTATTGATTCATTTCTGATCTCTTTTAGATCACAGTCTCTTTTAGACTGTGAGCCCACTGTTGGGTAGGGACTGTCTCTATATGCTGCCAATTTGTACTTTCCAAGCGCTTAGTACAGTGCTCTGCACATAGTAAGAGCTCAATAAATACAATTGATGATGATTTCTGATAGCTCTGCCCTATTAAACTCATCCTCCAAGAGGCCTACCCCAACTAAGCCCTCATTTCCTCTATTCCCTTTCCCTCTGTATCACCTTCACACATGGATTTGAACGCTTTGTTCACTCCACCCGCAGCACCACAACACTTACGTACAAATCCATAATTTATTTATTTATACTAATGTTTGTCTCCCCCTCTAGATTGTAAGTTCCTTTTGGGAAGGCAGGGTGTCTACCAACTCTGTTATACTGTACTCAGCATAGCTCAGTGGAAAGAGCCCGGGCTTTGGAGTCAGAGGTCAGAGGTTCAAATCCCGGCTCCACCAATTGTCAGCTGTGTGACTTTGGGCAAGTCACTTCACTTCTCTGGGCCTCAGTTACCTCATCTGTAAAATAGGGATTAACACTGTGATCCCCCCGTGGGACAACCTGATCACCTCGTAACCTCCCCTGTGCTTAAAACAGTGCTTTGCACATAGTAAGTGCTTAATAAATGCCATCATTATTATTATTATTCATTCACTCAATTGTATTTATTGAGTGCTTACTGTGTGCAGAGCACTGCACTAAGTGCTACTATTATTCTCCAAAACAGTACAGTGCCCTGCACAAAGTCTGCATTCAGTAATTTGTCTTTTCTGGGATCAGTCACAGCTTCTCCTCCAGGCCTGGTCTCTAAGCAGCGTGGCTTGGGAGTCAGAGGTCATGGGTTCAAATCCCGCTCCGCCACTTGGCAGCTATGTGACTTTGGGCAAGTCATTTCACTTCTCTGTGCCTCAGTTACGTCATCTGTAAAATGGGAAGTAAGACTGTGAGCCCCACGTGGGGCAAACCGATAACCTTGTTTCTACCCCGGCGCTTAGAACAGTTCTTGGCACATAGTAAGCGCTTAACAAATACCATAATTATTATTATTATTTCTCCCCTAGCCCCACTGCTGACATCATTGGCAAGGCAGCTAGCACCTTGTTCAAGCACCTTTGTTGGATGACAGTCAAAGAACCAGAGGGCTGTGTATTTCCCGGCAAGATGCCAATTTGGCACTTAATGGTGGCCTATTGCTGCTTAAAAACTATTATCGGTAGGTTTTGCTACAGTTACCACCGGCCAAAAGGCCAAAGACTAAACAGCAAACACTTCTCTTGGTCTTTACGGTGAATGGGCCATCTGTTTCAGTGGCCGAATCCATGCCGAGAGACAAGAAAACTTGTTTTCTAAGTTTGGACAGGCTGTCCTGGCAATGATTGTAAAGATTCGGCCCAAGGATGATATGCCTGGTGGGGTGTGATGGAGACCCCTCCTGATGCCACCAGACGCAACTGTCTGCACATCCGCCAAGCTAGCTCTCTTCCTCCCTTCAAAGCCCTATTGAGAGCTCACCTCCTCCAGGAGGCCTTCCCACACTGAGCCCCCTTTTTCCTCTCCTCCTCCCCATCCCCTCCGCCCTACATCCTTCCCCTCCCCACAGCACTTGTATATATATTTGTACAGATTTATTACTTGTACATATTTGCCATTCTATTGATTTTGTTAATAATGTGCATATAGCTTTAATTCTATTTGTTCTGACGATTTTGACATCTACCATCATCATCATCATCAATTGTATTTATTGAGAGCTTACTGTGTGCAGAGCACTGTACTAAGCGCTTGGGAAGTACAAGTTGGCAACATATAGAGACAGTCCCTACCCAGCAGTGGGCTCACAGTCTAAATGTCTACATGTTTTGTTTTGTTGTCTGTCTCCCCCTTCTAGACTGTGAGCCCGTTATTGGGTAGGGACCATCTCTATGTTGCCAACTTGTACTTCCCAAGCACTTAGTACAGTGCTCTGCACCCAGTAAGAGCTCAATAAATACGACTGAATCAATGAATGAACTGCATCTCCTCCCTTCCTTCCACCTCTCTTCACTAATCAGTGAATCAATCAATGGTATTTATTGAGCACTTACTATATACAGATCACTATTCTAAGTACTTAAGAGAGTATAATACAACAGAATTAGTAGAAACGTTCCCTGCCCATACCAGTGGCCTTGGTGAGACCAACGGTTTTCGGGAGGAACTTGCTTCCCTCAGTCTCTGAGCCCAAAATCAAGAAATCATTTTTCAGGGCAAACCTCCTCACAAGCAGCTTCCACCCCCTGAGGATGGCCAGCTGGTCCAATTTTACGATGATCAGTCTAGTTCTCATCTGACCTGTAACCTGCCCATTTTTTATGTCCATTAAAAATGATTTCAATGGTGCTTCTGCTCCTGAGTCAGGGCCTCAGATGTGATGGCAGAGGTCATGCAAAACTGGAAGGACCTGGAGAAAGTTGAAGATTCAGCCCCTACCACCCCCAAATGAGAAACAGTCTAGGATCGCCCTTAATTGGTGCATTTTGACAAGGTGGCACATTGGGATCATCGCATTGTTGTAAGTGCCCAGAAGGACGGGTTTCATGTCACGGGGGCCGCGTTATCTGGTGTTTATGAGGGCCATCAGCGGCCACCTGCTCCTGCCTCACCTCTGCTCCAGATATTAATATGGATATTAAGTTCTACAACTCAAGTGTCCTTGGGGCGCACAACAAGATTGACATCTATCGCAACTTTGAAAATCAGCCTGAAAGGGCGCGATTTTCACCAGCATCTGATTATGTTCAAATTATTTCCAGAGCCATTCCTCTTTGAGGGCGCTCAATGATTTAGAAAATAATATCCATTTCATTTTGTTTCTGGCTCAGAAGCACTATGGACTCGATCTTACCAAGGGCAGAAAGAAAAAAAAAATCATTTAAAAGGGATCAAAGAAAACAGCTATTTTAGCATCCACAGGAAAAGCAACTCTTCAGGGTCGAACAATTTCTCCTGAGTTGTAATAATAATAACAACATGAATTTCTCTGGCAGCTTTCTTCTAGAGAGCCGTAAGTGTTTTCCCAACCCTCACCTCATCTGTCCTCACGGCATCCCTCAAAGCCAGGCAGGAGAGGAAGCCAGGTCATCAAAATTATTAGCAGGGTGGCTCAGTGGAAAGAGCCCGGGCTTTGGAGTCAGAGGTCATGGGTTCAAATCCCGGCTCCGCCAATTGTCAGCTGTGTGACTTTGGGCAAGTCACTCAACTTCTCTGGGCCTCAGTCCCCTCATCTGTAAAATGGGGATTAAGACTGTGAGCCCCCCGTAGGACAACCTGATCACCCTGTAACCTCCCCAGCGCTTAGAACAGTGCTTTGCACATAGTAAGCGCTTAATAAATGCCATCATTATGGAGAAGCAGCGTGGCTCAGTGGAAAGAGCCCGGGCTTGGGAGTCAGAGGTCGTGGGTTCTAATCCCGGCTCCGCCACTTGTCAGCTGTGTGACTTTGGCCAAGTCATTTCACTTCTCTGGGCCTCAGTTCCCTTGTCTGTAAAATGGGGATTAAGACTGTGAGCCCCACGTGAGACAATCTGATAACTTTGTATCTAACCCAGCACTTAGAACAGTGCTCGGCACATAGTAGGCGCTTACGAGAAGCAGCGTGGCTCCGTGGAAAGAGCCCGGGCTTTGGAGTCAGAGGTCAAGGGTTCAAATCCCGGCTCCGCCAATTGTCAGCTGTGTGACTTTGGGCAAGTCACTTCACTTCTCGGGGCCTCAGTTCCCTCATCTGTAAAATGGGGATGAAGACTGTGAGCCTCCCGTGGTACAACCTGATCACCTTGTAACCTCCCCAGCGCTTAGAACAGTGCTTTGCACACAGTAAGCGCTTAATACATGCCATCATTA
The DNA here is from genome assembly GCF_015852505.1 of Tachyglossus aculeatus. Lineage (NCBI taxonomy): Eukaryota > Metazoa > Chordata > Mammalia > Monotremata > Tachyglossidae > Tachyglossus > Tachyglossus aculeatus. The sequence continues at coordinate 30,576,477 of NC_052075.1, read as the reverse complement.
TTATCAAAATGAGTCTGGGGAGACATTCGGGCCCAGAGGTGCCTTGTGGCAGTACTAGCCATAGACCCTCCAACATCCAATCTTTTGGGAAAATACTAAATATAACCAAGGAAAACCCAAACAGTGTACAACTAAACTCTTACAGCAAATGGATAAAGGCCAATGAATTCCTTCCTCTTTCAGAATGGAATAATCACTCATCAGTGGTATTTATTAAGTGCTTACTGTGTGCAGAGCACTGCACTAAGTACTTAGGAAAGTACACACAATACAGTCAGTAGGCATGACCCCTGCTCACAGGAGCTTACAGTTTGGACAGGAAGACAGACAGTAAAATCAATTACAGACATGTGCATACGGGCTGTAGGTCTGAGGATGGTGTATCAAGCGCTCAAAGTGCTTAAACATAAGCGATTGAATAACAGGAGAACAAAAAAGGAGACTGAGAACGAGAAAACCAACCAACATATCCATAGGTCCAACAGCATGGCAAGAAAGTGCCCAAAGGAACTAGAATGCTCTCCGGCCCAAAACGGGAGGGGAGGAGAAGAATTTCAGTAATAATAATAATAATAATGATGGATTTGCTAAGCGCTTACTATGTGCAAAGCACCGTACTAAGCACTGGGTAGGTGACAAGGCAATCAGGTTGTCCCACGAGGGGCTCGCAGTTTTAATCCCAATTTTACAGATGAGGGAACCGAGGCCTAGAGAAGTGAAGTGACTTGCCCAGAGTCACACAGCTGACAGTCGGCGGAGCTGGGATTTGAACCCATGACCTCTGACTCCAAGGCCAGGGCTCTTTCCACTGAGCCACGCTGCTTCGAAAGAAGAAAGCTATCATGATGGATTAAGAATTTAGTAAAGGAAGGAGCATGGACCTGGGTTCTAATCCAAGCACTGGCACTTGCCAGCTGTGTGACCCTAGGCAAGTCACTTAACTTCTCTTTGGCTCAGTTACCTCATCTGCAAAATGGAGATTAAGACTATGAGCGCCATGTGGGAAACGGACTATGTCCAACCCAATTAGCTTGTATCTACTCCATCACTTAATCTAATGCTTGCCATATAGTATGTGTTTAATAAATAGCATTTAAAAAGAGTTGGGGGCAGCTCACATTTTCAATGACCCACTTAGACACCAGGGAAAATCTCTCACTCTAAGACACGAGATGGGATCTGGGATAGTCTGGGAAGAGATTTCGAGTTCGGTTCATCTCACATCCTAGCAGTGCATGACTAAACCCTCATCCCCCTGCCCTATTTTCCCACCTCGCAAGAACTTAGGTACTCACCCCACTCTCACAGCACTTACCAGCGCTTAGAACAGTGCTTTGCACATAGTAAGCGCTTAACAAATGCCATCATCATCATATATATCACAGCACATAAACTCAGTCGCTTCTCTTACCTGTAATTTATTTCCAGGTCTGTCTCTCCAACTAAATCATAAACTCCTTAAGAACAGGGACTGTATCTAATTAGCCTGCTGTACCCTTCCAAGTACTTAGTACAGTGCTCTGCACAGGATAAGAACTCAAAAAAATACCACTGACTGATCAACTGGACATTTAGATGAATCAAAAAAGGCACTGAACCTTCCAACCAATGCTGGGAGAGAGTCACCCTTTATCCCCTGGCCAACAGGGAAAGTTGGAAATGACCAGAGAAGACTGTCCTCAAGGATGTTTCACCACCCAAATTCCACTATTGCTCTTTTTCCTTCACAGGACATGCATCTATGACAAGTAAACTGAATAAGCGTCTTTGCATCTTGCTGCTTTCTTCCTTTGTGACATTCAGTGTTCTGCAGATAACATTCTGCAGTGGCGATGGCTCTCCCAGAACTGAGCTACAGTTGATTTAACCAATGGATGTGTGTTTTCCCCAAATAAGCAATGCGTGAACTCATTATAGCAAGCATTATATCTTCTTTTCACTTTATTCCATTTTCCCTGAGGACCACAGGGAGCTGCACCTTTCAGAATATCACCCCCGTTCACTGTATTGGAAAGTTAACAGGTGGCACTTGGTAATTTTCATGTTTGTTGAAATCCGTTGTAGACTAATTACCACACCTGATAATGCACATTCGTATTTCTGCAAAACAACTAATACATATTTAACCTAACTTTAACGGTTTTTAATTTTGGTGCAAACATTTTCCACGTTCTGTTAGTAGCCATTTGTCTTTGTTTCTGGACAGCTCTTAATAGTCATTTAACATATGTAACAACTGAGGGCAATTTATAAGAACTTGAAAGGCTTGAAGAAACTGGGAAAGTTGCTGAAAATTCAAAATTAACTTCTCAAAACCACTACAACAAAATTCACATAACCAGAAAGCATCTTGAAATAACTCTTCCGTCTAAAAAAAGTGCCACAGATGTTTGCTGTTCCTTATGTACACTCAGTTCTAACACGGTTTTCAGAAAACAATTTGGATAGAGCACGACGGAAGACATTCTTCCCACAACGTGAGTCTGCTCTGATGTAGGGAGAAAATGTTAAATGCATGGTGACTTTGCCTCACTCTAGAGAACTTTTGTGTTTCTTTGCTTCCGCAACTTTACAGTATTTAATATAGCAAAATAGCAGTGAGAAACAAGATGTAAAGCATTCTGTAGTGATGGACATAAAATAATATGGGAATACGCATTATAAAGTGTCAGTCATGATGGTATCTTCACATATCTACCCCTTAACTGCTAATTTGTGTTGAAACAATAGTTTTTATTCATTTATTCATTCAATCATATTTATTGAGCGCTTACTGTGTGCAAAGCACTGTACTAAGCGCTTGGGAAGTACAAGTTTGCAACATATAGAGACGGTCCCTACCCAACAGCGGGCTCACAGTCTTTTTCCATAATCCAAGGTCGTTCAAGAACACAACTCCTACTTCACAGAAGCAGCAGCAGCAACTATGTATTGATCGCCTACCGTGGGCAGAACACTATACAGAGCTCTGTACTGAGAGCCTAATGAGCGCAGAGAACCATACTCGGTGCTTGGCAACCTACAATAGTCACGGTCCCTACCCTGAACAAATTCACATTCTCATGGCCAGTGGTCCACTACCGTAGAGTCTATTTAAGATCTACGATATCCACTTTGGGCTAACTGAATTTTCTCTCAAAACGATGACCTCATTTCCAGAGTAATTAAAAACTACAGCATGCCTCCTTTCTCAAACTATGAGTCTCAATATTTCAATGCTGGATACCATATTTAGTATATAACTGTGTCCCCCGCATAACTGACCCACGCAGATTTTTAAAGAGGAATTTTGTATTTTTTTGTTACAGAATTGTGAGCAGCAATAGTAGTGTTGGGTGAGTTGTATTAGTAGGATGAGAATGGGTGAAACCAGGTGTGCAGAGTTAGTTTACTGAGCCTCTACTATATGCAGCACTGGGGAAAGTGCCATAGAAATAAGAGATACAGTCTCCAGCACCCTATTACCCTCTTTTCTTTCTCCCCTCCATTCCCCCTCCTTTCATTCTCCTCTTTTTTACTCCTCTTCCTCTTCATTCCCCCTGAAACGGCTTCACTCTTGTCTTAATGCTATGAAAATTATGCTAAGGGGGGTGGAAGGGTAATTATGGGAATGAATACGAAATTACCAACCGCTATTACAGACCTCATCTGACTGGAGCGATCGTCATACTTTGACTTTGTAACCTCCCCAAAAGTCTGTGCTTTTCTCTTACAGTATTTAACCAACTTTTGCTGACAATACTGATGTGTCAAGCAAAAAAATCTCAGTCGAGTAGTTTTCAAGTTTCCCGTAGCGAGACGCCATAATAAGCAATTACCAGGCTTGATCGAACGCTAGCCTTGTGGAACTTTGGCACCCCCTTAATTTTGCACTATTAGTCACCTCATGAAGTCATTTGAAATTTCCTTCATCAATTGTCCTCGCGAGTTTTCAATTTGTCATCCTTCACCCTCATTTCCCCAGACAACCCTTCACTTCTCTGCAGTATCCTTCATTTAAACGCTCACATACGCTGGGTCCTTAAAAAGGCGATCTATGTTTGAAACACTTTTTTTGCCCAGTCACTTTCCCTGTCAAGACACTGTCATCAGCGAGCTGCACAATACTTCCCTGTGGCATTAGACAATCTCCCCCTTCCCTAGACACCACTTTAGGAAAGGTTTTTGAAAATAACCAAGGCTGAATTAAACGTTTCGGCATATCATGGGGAAAAGCATTCTCCAGATAAAAAATTGGTGGTTGGTGGCAGGATATTAAAGGTTTGGCTATGGAAAAACATCAGAATGGATGTCTATGCTTTATCTTTTACCCTGATTTGATTGGTCTATTATTTGGCAAGACCTCATATTTTAACATTACAAGGGTCCGCCATCGGCACGGCCACTCTGAGCAAAGTCCAAAGCCCATCCAGCCCCGGGATTCTTTTGTTGAAAATGGCCACAGGACGCTTCGAGGAGTAGTGAGATGGTTTATTTCCTTAACATCAGAAAATGAATGCAAGTCCACCCGGACACTCAACTACTAGGGTGCGGGTTCGACTGCTTTCTGTGATATTGTATCACTGCTTTGCTTTAAGCTTACATTTGGCAGGAGAGGAGACATAAGAAAGAAATAGCAAATGAAATGATATTCTCAAAGGTCTTAATTATTTAATAATAATAATAATGATGGCATTTATTAAGCGCTTAATATTTGCAAAGTTCTAAGCGCTGGGGGGATACAAGGTGATCAGGTTGTCCCATGTGGGGCTCACAGTCTTAACCCCCATTTTACAGGTGAAGTAACTGAGGCCCAGAGAAGTTAAGCGACTTGCCCAAAGTCACACAGCTGACAAGTGGCGGAGCCGGGATTGGAACCCATGACCTCTGACTCCAAAGCCCAGGCTCTTTCCACTGAGCCACGCTGCTTCTCTATTATTTATTTAAATAATATTTATTTAAAGAGAGATGACACTATGAACACATGGGGGCTGAGGCACTAAACCACTAAACACAGAAAGAGAGTTGGAGGTCTACTATCGAGCTGCAAATTCTTTCAGTAAAGCAAGGCTCCCAGCAAACAGTCCTGGGGAAAGCAGGCGCTCTCAGAGGGCAGGGTAGACAGATTCCATACTCTATACTCATTCATTCATTCATTCAATCGTATTTATTGAGCGCTTACTGTGTGCAGAGCACTGTACTAAGCACTTGAATGGAGTATTCCATACTCCATAACTAAAAGTGCCATGGCACCAACAACATCAGCAACTATCAGTGCCCAGCAAGTTTCTGTAGTGATTTCTAAAGATGCCCCCCACCTACTCTCCTCTGATCGACAGACTCTGATGTCACAGGAGCCCAAAAGAAGGATTAAAAATCCCAAATCACCATGCATCCTGCTGCAGACACTGCCTCCGGGCCTTGACCAATATGTTTACCAATCAATCAATCAATCAATCAACTGTATTTATTGAGCACTTACTGTGTGCAGAGCACTGTACAAAGCGCTTGGGAAGTACAAGTTGGCAACATATAGAGAGAGTCCCTACCCAACAGTGGGCTCACAGTGTAGAAGGGGGAGACAGAGAACAAAACCAAACATATTAACAAAATAAAATAAATAGAATAGATATGTACAAGTAAAATAAATAAATAAATAGAGTAATAAACATATATACATATATACAGGTGCTGTGGGGAAGGGAAGGAGGTAAGACGGTGGGGATGGAGAGCTTAGTACAGGGCTCTGCATACAGTAAACACTCAATAAAAATGATTAATTGACTATCTAGGTGGGTCTCTCCTCTAACAGGCACCAGCTCCTAGTCCTGAATGAGACCACATTTCAGCCTCCTCCTGCTGTGGCATCTACTCTTCAATCGAAACCAGGGCCCCTAGTCTTATCCCACGGGTTTTCCTCTTAGCACAAGCAGTTTCCCAGTCTAACGTGGACCAAATGCCTCCTCGAGGCCTCTCCCCATCACCTCTCAGCCTATCCAAGTCCCCCCGACTTTCCCTCTACTCCCCCTCTAGACTGTAAGCTTGTTATGGGCAGGGAACGTGTCTGCTAAGTCTGTTGCATTGTGCTCTCCCAAGCTCTTAGTACAGTGCTTTGCCCAAAGTAAATGCTCGATAAATACTATCGATTGATTGATGTGTTGATTGATTGAAAGGCGTGTTTTACTCCCGTGCAATTCGATTGATTGATATGTTGCTTGATTGAAGGGCATGTTTTACTCTTGGGGTTTTGCTCCAGTGCAATTCGGTGTCTTAAGAGAAACAAATGAAGAACCGTCCACCTCAGGAACCCTCCATACATAATTGAGCACGGGGAGACTCAATCATCCCTCCGCTGAAAATCCCTGTAATGAGCCAACTCAATTACCAACCTTTCAGAGCGGACGTAAGCGGTCCTTCTAGAGGAGAACGGAGGTCACGGGCCGAGGTGGTGAGATCCTCTGGCTGCACAATATTTGGTGTAAGGTTGATTAACTTCATTTACAGCTGTCACCATCGCCTTACTTTCAGGACCAAAGCGGAAGTCCCAAAGCGCAGTAACAGAAGGGACGCCACATTAACTTGACTAACACCCTTCCAGATACACTCGCAGTGGTGTCTGAAACTCCTCTCCGGGAATGTGCAATGAGGGAAATTAAATGAGGTCATTGAACTGAATTAATACACAGTGGCTTCACGTCTGATGACTTGCTGCCATTAATACTGACCGTAAATTTCACCATGTTTACAATTAAAACAGAAAAAGTCACAGCTCTGCCGCATAATAAATTATGCTCGCTTGTGTCACTTTAATGGCTTTGGTTAATATGAAAACGGTGGCCTTCCAACTGAAAATGTTCAGGCTAAATTTCACCAGCATTTCTAATCCAAGAGATAGCCTTCATTAGGGACAGCCTTTTCCCCCCACTGTGGTTTAACAACAAAATAAAAAACCAAAACAACTGGCCACCCAAAGATCATTCCCAGAAATGAGGATGTTTTGAAAACCGGGATTCACCCTTTGGAACACAATATAGAGAAGCAGCATGGCCTAGGGGAAAGAGCACTTACCTGAAAGTCAAAGGATCTGAGTTCTAATCTCAGCTCTCCCATTCACTGCTGTGTGACCCTGGGCAAGTCACTTAATGTCTCTGTGCCTCAGTTTATTCATCTGTCAAATGGGGGCTTACGAGAAGCAGCGTGGTTCAGTGGAAAGAGCATGGGCTTCGGAGTCAGAGGTCATGGGTTCTGATCCCGGCTCCGCCACTTGTCAGCTGTGTGACTTTGGGCAAATCACTTAACTTCTCTGTGCCTCAGTTCCCTCATCTGTAAAATGGGGATTAAAACTGTGAGCCCCATGTGGGACAACCTGATTACCTTGTATCCCCCCAGTGCTTAGAACAGTGCTTGGCACATAGTAAGCGCTTAACAAATACCATTATTTAGAAGCAGCGTGGATCAGTGGGAGAAGCCCGGGCTTGGGAGTTAGAGGTCATGGGTTCTAATCCCGGCTCTGCCACTTGTCGGCTGTGTGACTTTGGGCAAGTCTCTTAATTTCTCTGTGCCTCAGTTACCTCATCTGTAAAATGCGGATTAAGACTGTGAGCCCCATGTGGGACAACTGATTACCTTGTATCCCTCCCCAGGAAGCAGTATGGCTCAGTGGGAAGAGCCTGGGCTTGGGAGTCAGAGGCCATGGGTTCTAATTCCGGCTCCGCCACTTGTCAGCTGTGCGACTCCGGGCAAGTCACTTAACTTCTCTGTGCCTCAGCTACATCATCTGTACAATGGGGATTAAGACTATGAGCCCCAAGTGGGACAACCTGATCACCTTGTATCCCTCCCAGGGCTTAGAACAGTGCTTCGCACATAGTAAGTGCTTAACAAATGTCATTATTATTATTATCATTATTATTATTACCTGTTCTCCCTCCTATGCCCCATGAGGGACAGACACTGTGTCCAATCTGATTAACATACATCTATCCTAGAGCTTTACTCTGCTTGACACAGAGTAAACACTTAACAAATACAATAATAATAATAATAATAATAACAGTAACAACATCTCAAACTCAGAACACTGCTGAGCTCCAACTCTAAAATTGGCTTTTTAAAACATAGGACTTTACCTGGTGCTGGAATTTTAAATGAAGACATCCTTCTGCTTAGTAATTGGTTGATTTTAGGAGGAAGAAGATGTTCTCACCTGCTTCATGACCAGCGGTAACACAGGGTACCTCTGGGACTAATAACTGCCCCAGTTCCCAACACAGAAATAATAATTGTAGCATTTTTAAAGCATTTACTACCTGCCAAACCCTGAGGTAGATACAGGATAATCAGATCTTACACTGTCCCACAAGGCACACGGCCCAATGGGGAGGGGGAACAGGTATTTAATTCCCATTGAACAGAGGAGGAAACTGAGGCTCAGAAAATTAAGGTCCCACAGCGAGCATGTGGCAGATTCAAACCCAGGTCAATTGATTCCCAGACCTGGGCTCTCCCCACTAGCATTCAGTCCAGAGTTTTGCACACAATAAGTGTTAATAAATACCATTCAATCATGTTTATTGAGTGCTTACTGTGTGCAAAGCACTGTGCTATTACACAGTGCTTAATTAATGTTAGTATATTAGTAATTAGTGATAATATTAGTATATTACTAATAATGTACTAATCAATCAATCAATCAATCAATCGTATTTATTGAGCGCTTACTATGTGCAGAGCACTGTACTAAGCGCTTGGGAAGTACAAATTGGCAACACATAGAGACAGTCCCTACCCAACAGTGGGCTCACAGTCTAAAAGGGGGAGACAGAGAACATAACCAAACATACCAACAAAATAAAATAAATAGGATAGAAATGTACAAGTAAAATAAATAAATAAATAAATAAATAGAGTAATAAATATATACATATATATATGCAACCATATATACATATATACAGGTGCTGTGGGGAAGGGAATACTAATGTATACTATCACTACTGCTAGGCTATGCTGCTTCTCTAGAAGCAAAGATGCCTTTGGCCCACCTTAGCTCTTTGCTAATAATAATAATAATAATAATGAATTTATTAAGCACTTACTATGTGCAAAGCACTGTTCTAAGCGCTGGGGAGGTCCTTCAGGGGCCAATTAATCCTACCCATTTGCTTTTTTCCCCAACTGGGTTGCTAGTCTAGATTCCAGCCCTCAAAACGCAAAGCTTTCTGCTTGGCCCATCTTCCTTCACTTGAAAATTAAACAGAGATCCATCAATCACTGTTATTTACTGAGTGCTTACAGTGTATGGAGCACTGTACTAAGTGCTTGGGAGAGTTGAACGCGACCGAGATGTTTCAGATGTAACTCTAAGAGAGCCTTGGAGTATTTCCAAGGATCGGAAAGGGACCTGCCCATTGTGGTTGTACTAGTAAGAGCAGTAATAATAATAATAATAGTAATAATGATGGTGCTTGTTAAGCACTTACTATGTGCAAAGCACTGTTCTAAGCGCTGGGGGGATACAAGGCGATCAGGTTGTCCCACGTGGGACTCACAATCTTAATCCCCATTTTACAGATGAGGTAACTGAGGCCCAGAGAAGTGAAGTGACTTGCCCAAAGTCACCCAGCTGACAAGTGGCGGAGCCGGGATTTGAACCCATGACCTCTGACTCCAAAGCCCGGGCTCTTTCCACTGAGCCACGCTGCTTCTCTAACAATAATAACAGTAATAACAGTAATAATAACACAATAATAACAACATAATAATATATAATAATATAGTATTATTATATGATATATAATAATAACAACAGTAATAACAGTTTCTTCTCTGTCAAGCTACTTCTTGATAGTTCCCAGGAAGGGAAGGGGTTTCCAAGGAGCCCAGAAAGAAACGGAAGAGTATAGACAGAGCAAATGGCAAAATTAACTGCTCCTGCCCCTGACTCACAGGATTTGTGACTCTGCTAAGAGTCACACTGGCAGAGGCGGCAGGAGAAGCATTTTCTTTTTTTCTATTCGTTTTGTCGTCTGTCTCCCCGTTCTAGACTGTGAGCCCGTTGTTGGGTAGGGACCGTCTCTATATGTTACCAACTTGGACTTCCCAAGCACTTAGTACAGTGCTCTGCACACAGTAAGCGCTCAATAAATACAAATGAATGAATTGATTTTCTGCTGCTTCTGCTCCTGCCCTTCCTGAGGAGCTTTGGAGTGTGTGTGGGGGGCGGTGGGGAGGGATGAGGGGGGTGAGGGATGTTGGCATGTTGGGAGATGAGGAGATTTTAAAAAAGGTGATGGTGAGGGGAGACTGGAAGCGGGTGGTTGGGGGCTCGAGACCACCGTTCCTAAAAAAGTGGACAAAATCCACCTGGCACTGTAAAAATTCAAGTGGGCAGGTGTGAAAAGGTTTCAGATCTGAGCAGGGTGAGGTGGAGAGATTGGAAGCAACGGGATTATGGAAAGGAAGCTTTATGCACTAAAGCAACAAGCAAATGCAGCAGGAAATAAAAATAATGAAAGCTGCATTTAGTAAACACTTTCAGTGTACCGAAGCACTGTGCTAAGCACTAGATGAGACAGAGGATCATCAAAATATATACAGTTTATTTCCCTTATAGGACTTAGTGTCACAGGTAGAAAGAGTGGGTATCTTATCCCATGTTACAGATGAGGAAATTGAGGCACAGAGTCATTAAAGTGTCTTGTCCCAGGTTTCACAGCAGAGCAGTATCTGAGCTGAGGCTAGATCCTAGACCTCCTGACTCAAATCCCGGCTCTGCCAATTGTCAGCTGTGTGACTTCGGGCAAGTCACTTAACTTCTCTGTGCCTCAGTTACCTCATCTGGAAAATGGGGATTAAGACTATGAACCCCCTGTGGGACAACTTGATCGCCTTATAACGTCCCCAGCACTTAGAACAGTGCTTTGCACATAGTAAGTGCTTAATAAATTCCATTATTATTATTATTATTATTATGTTCTTTTCATTAGGCTGTGCTGATGATTGATTCAGTGTGTTAGTCTACGGAGCCAATCGCGATTGGAACTCATGGATTCTCAGCCCACCAAAACAGTTACATTCTGAAAATAATAATAATAAAATAATTATTATTATATAATACATATAATATAGTGTATATAATATGCATTATATAATATATTATTACATAGTACTGTTTTATTAAAATATTATTTATTATCTATAATGATGTATATTATTATTGTATAAATATATATTATATATTGCATTATTATTATAGTATTTGTCAAGCGCTATGTGTTCTAAGACACAAGGTAATCAGGTTGTCCCACGTGGGGCTCACGGTCTTAATCCCCATTTAACAGATGAGGTAACTGAGGCCCAGAGAAGTGAAGTGACTTGCCTAAGGTCCCACAGCAGACGTGTGGCGGAGCCGGGATTAGAACCCACGACCTCTGAGTCCCAAAGCCATGTTCTTGCCATTAGACCTTGAATTTTGTTGAAGGGGCGGGTAGTGGGGTGAGTTTGTGTGTTGCGGGGGAGGCCTCGGAGAGCTGAAAAGCCCAGTTTTGGGCAGCCATCACTCCTGGGGCAGACACTAGGGCCGAACCGGGGGCTTGCCCGTAAACACAATCTTCCAAGGGGAAAAAAAACCCATCTGCTGGACCTCAGCTTCCTTCCTGTGATGAACTGGGGAAAAAAATACCAATAGGAAACCCCCACACATTAAGCTGATTTTCCACTACAACTCAACCTGCAATCTTCACTCCGCTAATATAATAATAATAATAGTGATGGCACTTATTAAGCATTTACTATGTGCAAAGCACTGTTCCAGGTGCTGGGGTGGTTACAAGCTGATCAAGTTGTCCCACGGGGGGCTCACAGTCTTCATCCCCATTTCCCAGATGAGGTAACTGAGGCACAGAGAAGTTAAGTGACTTGCCCAAAGTCACACAGCTAATTGGCAGAGCTGGGATTTGAACCCATGACCTCTGACTCCAAAGCCTGTGCTCTTCCCACTGAGCCACATTGCTCCTCGACCTATTCACCCATATATCAACCTACTCACTTCATTACACCTCAATCTCATCTATGTCGCTACTGAACCCATGCTCACATCCTCCCTCTGGCCTGGACCTCCCTCCCAATCAATCAATCAATCAATCGTATTTATTGAGCACTTAATGTGTGCAGAGCACTGTACTAAGCGTTTGGGAAGTACAAGTCGGCAACACATAGAGACGGTCCCTACCCAACAGCGGGCTCACAGTCTAGAAGGGGGAGACAGAGAACAAAACCAAACATACTAACCAAATAAAATAAATAGAATAGATATGTACAAGTAAGATAAATAAATAAATAGAGTAATAAATATGTACAGACATATATACATATATCCAGGTGCTGTGGGGAAGGGAAGGAGGTAAGATGGGGGGATGGAGAGGGGGATGAGGGGGAGAGGAAGGAAGGGGCTCAGTCTGGGAAGGCCTCCTGGAGGAGGTGAGCTCTAAGCATGGCTTAGTGGATAAAGGTTGGGCCCTGGGAATCAGAAGGACCTGGGTTCTAACCTTCTGGCTCTGCCACATATCTGCTGTGTGACCTTGGATAAGTCACTTCACTTCTCTGTGCCTTAGTTATCTCATCTGTAAACTGGGGAGAAGAGTGTGAGCCCCATGTGGGAGAGGGACTGCTTAATAATAATGGCATTTATTAAGCGCTTACTAAGTGCAAAGCACTGTTCTAAGTGCTGGGGAGGTTACAAGGCGATCAGGTGTCCCACATGGGGCTCACAGTCTTAATCCCCATTTTACAGATGAGGTAACTGAGGCCCGGGGAAGTGAAGTGACTTGCCCAAAGTCACACAGCTGACAAATTGGTGGAGCCAGGGTTTGAACCCATGACCTCTGACTCCAAAGCCCGGGCTCTTTTCCACTGAGCCATGCTGCTTCTAACCCGATAACTTGTATCTACCCCAGCATTCATTCATTCATTCATTCATTCAATCGTATTTATTGAGCGCTTACTGTGTGCACAGCACTGTACTAAGCACTTGGGAAGTACAAGTTGGCAACATCTAGAGACGGTCCCTACCCAACATCGGGCTCACAGTCTAGAAGGGGGAGACAGACAACAAAACATATTAACAAAATAAAATATATAGAATAAATATGTACAAATAAAATAGAGTAATAAATACGTACAAACAGATATACATGTATATACATATATACAGGTCACTTAAAGCCAACAAGGCCTAAGGTGGTTACTACGGTATTTAGTAGTTAGCACTTAGAACGTGGTTGGCACATGGTTAGCGCTTAGCAAGTACCATAATTATTATTAATATCTGACAACGACCACTCTCGCCATCTTCAAAGCCCTTCTAAAATCTGATCTCCTCCAAGAGGCCTTCTTTAAGCCCTGATTTCCCCTATTTGTCCTCCCTTCTGAATCACCTATGCATTTGGGTTTGTACTTTGTGCGCATTTTACAGGTGAGGTAACTGAGGCCCAGAGAAGTGAAGTGACCCACCCAAAGTCACCCAGCCGACAAGTGGCGGAGCCGGGATTAGAACCCAAGCCCTCTGACTCCCAAGCCCGGCCTCTTTCCACTGAGCCACGCTGCTTCTCAAATGAATGGATCCTAGATCCTCACTCCATATCATCCTTGAGGAAAACGGGCTAAGGGGAAACCATTTGGGACAATAGCTCCAATTCCAAATAGCCTGTAACTAGTTTCAAATCATATTCCACGGGTTTTCTTCAGAATGTCGCAGCCTCAGCTTGTTCTACGGGAAGCACATCAGAAACTACCCTAAGCCTCCACATTCACTCTCATGGGTGCAAGAGGGAAGCCCAGAAGGCCAAACTATTTAAAGAGGAAAATCTGGTTCCACACATCATCTTGCAGGAGAACAGGAACATAGGAAGATCCTTGGCTTCTCTGTCCCAGACAGAAATCAGGCGCTAAAAAGAGGCAACTGTGAAACGGAACCGGGTGCTCATCTGCAGGGTGTAGGGAGTCTATCAACTCTACCGTATTGTTCTCTCCCAATCACCAGTACAGTGTTGGGTCCACAATAAACACTCAATAAATATCATTGATTAACTGATTGATTGACTGGGAGAGCTAGCCCCGGCACTGGATAGTCCAGAAAACTGCCGTTCTGCTCATCTCAAGATTCAAGAAATTCATTCATTCATTCAATCGTATTTATGGAGCGCTTACTGTGTGCAGAGCACTGTACTAAGCGCTTGGTAAGTCCAAGTTGGCAACATATAGCGCCGGTCCCTACCCAACAACGGGCCACAGCTAACACAGCTTTGCTACCATGCTTCCTGACAAAGCTACTCCGAAGACGATCCCTGGATGAGGCGGTTTCACCGGATCAAGTATATTGAAAGCCGCCGTGCCAATCCATCCTTGTTTATTTCTCAGCATCTCTCCAGACTGAATTTCTATTCTCGGTATAAGCGCTTGCCATCTGAAATGCTAATCACGCTAATTTCAAATGCTGGGAGCTACTCAACCAGCCCTTCGGCCCTTCGCTCTTCCAGCCTTCTTCCTTGACTCTTAACCCCAGGGAAGAGCCCGCGGCAATTACTCTCATCCAGGGGCTATCGGACCAGGGTCATTTTTGCAGATTTTATGTGCTTGTGTGGGCCTGCTTACCTCTGCTTGTGTTCCCTTAGCAGCGATCTAACGGTGTTTCCTCCTCTGGAACCTCCGCACTTCCTTTCAGCTTGGAAATGAAATGCCAATTAAGGACTTATTTTGCCAATATGTCATTCGAGGACTCTTGGTTAAATCTGCTTTCAGTGTCTCAGTACCAAAGCCCTGTGCTGAGTGCTGGAGTAGATAAAAGATACTCAAAAATCAATCAATGGCATTTATTGAGTGCTTACCATGTGCAAAGCACTGAACTAAGTGCTTGGGAAAGTATAATTCATTCATTCATTCAATCGTATTTATTGAGCGCTTACTGTGTGAAGAGCACTGTACTAAGCGCTTGGGAAGTACAATAATAATAATAATGGCATTTATTAAGCGCTTACTATGTGCAAAGCACTGCTCTAAGCGCTGGGGAGGTTACAAGGTGATCACGTTGTCCAACCGGGGGCTCACAGTCTTAATCCTCATTTTACAGACGAGGCACAGAGAAGTTAAGTGACTTGCCCAAAGTCACACAACTGACAAGTGGTGGAGCCAGGATTTGAACCCATGACCACTGACTTCAAAGCCCAGTCTCTTTCCACTGAGCCATGCTGCTTCTCTAGTTGGCAACATTATAGAGACGGTCCCTACCCAACAATGGGCTCACAGTCTAGAAGATTCAAAAGATACATCATTACCGCATGATAAAGTTATGCTTTCTTGTGTCACTATAATGGGCTTAGTTAATGGGTAAAAAGTAGCCTACCAACTGAAAATTTATACTTCCCAAGCGCTTAGTACAGTGCTCTGCACATAGTAAGCGCTCAATAAATACGATTGATGATGATGATGATGAAAATATCCTGGACCAATTTTGCTAGCATTTGTAATCCAAGACGTTATTCATTAAGGGCAGCAGAGGCTGGAAAAAGGAAAAAGAAATTTGTGAAGTCTACCTAGTAGATGTACGTGCATCAAGCGCTTAGAACAGTGCTTTGCACATAGTAAGCACTTAAATACCAAAATTATTATTATTATTATTATTTATGGAGCACCTACAGGTGCAACACCCTGAATTAAATCCTTGAAATGTGAGATTGGCTAAGAAAAGGCTAGGAAGAGTGGGACTGTCTCTATATGTTGCCAACTTGTACTTCCCAAGCGCTTAGTACAGTGCTCTGCACACAGTAAGTGCTCAATAAATACGATTGATTGATCATTATTATTATTATTACTGTACGCAGATGACTACCTCCTAGAAGCTCACACTCTAGGGAATTATGCAGCTGAAAAAATGCTGAGGGACTATATCTGTTGCCGAACTGTACTTTCCGGTCGCTTGGTACAGTGCTCTGCACAGAGAAAGCGCTCAATAAATACAACTGAATGAATGAATACAGGCAACCAAAAGCTTTCATTGGCTCTAGAGAACTCAAAGCTGTGATATAATTCTGCTAGTCTTCTCCCTAGGCCTCACAGTGACCACCGATGCAGTGATAGTTTTGTTAGTATGTTTGGTTTTGGTTTTGTTCTCTGTCTCCCCCTTTTAGACTGTGAGCCCACTGTTGGGTAGGGACTGTCTCTATATGTTGCCAATTTGTACTTCCCAAGCGCTTAGTACAGTGCTCTGCACATAGTAAGCGCTCAATAAATACGATTGATGATGATGATGATGATGATTTAGGGAGTGACCAAGGCGGGAGAGAAATGATGATATTTAATGTTGTCCTAATGAATAACTCTTCAATCCTGAGAAACTTACACATAGCTCACGTGGGGAGAAGACACATCTAATAACTCAAGAAAAAACCAAGGACATACCAGAGCTCTCTCCTCTTTCTCCTCGACATAGTGACATCAATCCTTGTACTTCCCAAGCGCTTAGTACAGTGCTCTGCACACAGTAAGCGCTCAATAAATACGGCTGAATGAATCAAATTTATTGAGCACTTATTGAATGCGGTGTGCCATACTAAGCGCTTGGAGAGTACAACAGGACAGATCTGGTAGACACGTTCCCTGCCCTCAGGGAGCTTACAGTCTAGAGGGGAAGACCAACACTATAGTAAATTTCTATGTACAAAAGCGTTGTGCTGCTGAGAATGAGGTGAATAAAAAGTACAAATCCAAGTGCAAGGATGGTGCAGAAGGGAGAGGGAGTACGGGAAAAGATGGCTTAATTGGGGAAGGCCTTTTGGAGGAGGTGTAATTTTAATAAGACATGAGGGTGGCAGCCCCTTTGAAGCCCTGAGCCCCTCTAAAACCTCAGTGTATCATATGTCCCTTCTAGACTGTGAGCCCGCTGTTGGGTAGGGACCGTCTCTATATGTTGCCGACTTGTACTTCCCAAGTGCTTAGTACAGTGCTCTGCACACAATAAGCGCTCAATAAATACGATTGAATGAATGAATATGTTGATAAGGAGCCTGAGCATTGCATTTCCTCCGTGGTTGGAGATTTCCACAGGAACACCTCTCTAATTACAGAGGACAAAGCAACTGTCTACTCACCCAGCTTTTCCAAGTGGCCAAAACTTACTTAATGTGCTCCTTAAAATGTACACAGCTTCGCTGGCTGAGTTCCCCCAGCTGTCTGCTAAGAAGGAAGACTCCGACCGCCTGCTCTGCAGTGGCATTCATTCATTCATTCATTCAATCGCATTTATGGAGCGCTTACTGCATGCAGAGTACTGTATTAAGCACTTGGGAAGTACAAGTCGGCAACATATAGAGACGGTCCCTACCCAACAACGGGCTCACAGCCTAGAAGGAGGAGACAGACAACAAAACAAAACATGTAGACACGAGTCAAAATTGTCAGAACAAATAGAATTAAAGCTAGATTCACTCATTCATTCATTAAATCGTATTTATGGAGCGCTTACTGCGTGCAGAGCACTGTACTAAGCACTTGGGAAGTACAAGTCGGCAACATATAGAGACGGCCCCTACCCAACAACGGGCTCACAGCCTAGAAGGAGGAGACAGACAACAAAACAAAACATGTAGACACGAGTCAAAATTGTCAGAACAAATAGAATTAAAGCTAGATTCACTCATTCATTCATTAAATCGTATTTATGGAGCACTTACTGCGTGCAGAGCACTGTACTAAGCACTTGGGAAGTACAAGTCGGCGACGTATAGAGACAGTCCCTACCCAACAACGGTCTCACAGTCTAGAAGGGGGAGACAGACAACAAAACAAAACATGTAGACAGGTGTCAAAATCGTCAGAACAAATAGAATAAAAGCTAGATGTATAAAGGAGAGTCTGCGGGTATCATAGCTCTCGCTGATGACATCTAGTCCACTGTCCCTGAGTTTATGTCTGGCCAGAGCAGCTATTATTATCATCATCATCATCAATCGTATTTATTGAGCACTTACTGTGTGCAAAGCACTGTACTAAGCACTTGGGAAGTACAAATTGGCAACATATAGAGACAGTCCCTACCCAACAGTGGGCTCACAGTCTAAAAGGGGGAGACAGACAACAAAACCAAACATGTAGACAGGTGTCAAAATCGTCAGAACAAATAGAATTAAAGCTAGATTCACTCATTCATTCATTCAATCGTATTTATTGAGCGCCATCCCCATCCTCTAAACAGTATAGGCACTAAGAGTCAGCTCAGCAGAACGTCAACTGAGGCCCCTAGTTCTCACTTACCAATCACTCTCTTTTCACGCTGGGCTCTGAAGAATATGGTGAGGAATTTGCAGATCCGCATCTAATTGAACCCTACCCTCTCCTAACTCAGGACGACATCCCATATTTCGGCGAAATTTGCCTCTCAAAGCCAATGGGGTTCGTAGGAGTTGACAGCACATCCCTTCCCAGGACCCCCCTTTTATGAGCTTTCTTTAGAAGCACCCACAGAGAGACAAAGACACACAAACCCAACCCAACAATCATTACATCCTTCCTGTCTATCACCTCGGACACCTCTTATTATGCTGCGTTTTTCCACCTTTTTTTTTGTTTGCTTTTTTTTTATAGTACTTATTAAACACTTACTACGTGCCAGGCACTTTACTTAGCACTGGAGTAGGCACAAGCTAATTAGGTTGGACACAGTCCGTGTCCCACATGGGGCTCACAGTCTTAATCCCCATTTTACAGATGTGGGAACTGAGGCACAGAGAAGTGAAGTGACTTGTCCAAGGTCACACAACAGACAAGTGACAGAGCTGGGATTGGAACCCAGAACTTTCCTAAACTATTTAATTGACTACTGAATTGCATATCTCCATGGAGCAGGAGTTCCCCAGAGCGACAGGAATCCCTGAGGAACTAAGCTCGGGGTATTCAGTGGAAAAAGCACGGGCTCGGGAGTCAGAGGTCATGGGTTCAAATCCCGGCTCCGCCGCTTGTCAGCTGTGTGACTTTGGGCAAGTCACTTCCACTTCTCTGTGCCTCAGTTACCTCATCTGTAAAATGGGGATTAAGATTGTGAGCCCCACATGGGACAACCTGATCTCCTTGTATCCTCCCCAGTGCTTAGAACAGTGCTTTGCACATAGTAAGCGCTTAACAAATACCAAAATTATTATCATCATTATAATTCAGAGGCTTCAATAAGGCCTTCCAGAGCTGACCGGTTATTTAACCAGTCAGGACTAGGGCTGACAACCCTAGATGCTCCTCATTTCAGTCTGTGCCCATGTCCTGTCAAAGAATAAAAGCGGAAGATGAAGTTTTCTGTTTAGGCCCTCCTGAATGTGATGCTTTAGAGCCCGATTTAGTGAGGACATGCCAAAAGGACGGGGAACACTTTGCCACAGCATGGCCGTGAATTGGTCATAACCCAATGCAGCTTTACACAAATGTTTTGTTTTAATAGCATGTTTCAACAAGACCAAGAACCCCTGGGCAACACTCATCAGCTCATCTCAATTAGAGGAACCAGCACCATTTTTTCCTGGAAAGTGAACTTTCAACAGCATTTATTGAGTGCTTACTATGTGCAGAGCACTGTACTAAGCATCTGGGAGAGTACAATACAATAGAGTTGGCAGACATGCTCCCTGCCTATCAGAAATTTACAGTCCAGAGGGGGAGACAGATGTTAAAATGAATTATGATTACATACATAAGTACTGCGGGGCTGAGGGTGGGGTGAATATCAAACGCTTAAATCCAAGGGTGATGGCAATGAAGAAGGGACAGGGAGTAGATGGGAGCACACAGGGAAGCCTCCTTGAAAAAGATGTGATTTTAACAAGGCCTTGAAGGTGGAAGGAGTGGCTATTTCAGTTATATTCAAACCACCATCCCCCTTAAAACCTCATTTTCTATTGAGACAATAGTTGACACAATGTTTTTCTTGATTATAAGGAGGTTTTCAAAACAGCAACTTCTACGTCGTAGCATGAATACCTGCGCCGTTAACTCGAAATAAGGTGCTCCTGGCCTGAGTCAATGGGGCAGGAGCTGGTTTGGGTGGCTTTTTCAAGAGTCCATTTAATAACAATAATAACAATAATAATAATAATGGCATTTAGTAAGTGCTTACTATGTGCAAAGCACTGTTCTAAGCACTGGGGAGGTTACAAGGAGATCAGGTTGTCCCACATAGAGCTCACAGTCTTAATCCCCATTTTCCAGATGAGGTAACTGAAGCACAGGGAAGTTAAGTGACTTGCCCAAAGTCACGCAGCTGACAAGTGGCGGAGCCGGGATTTGAACCCATGACCCCTGACTCCAAAGCCCGGGCTCTTTCCACTGAGCTGCGCTGCTTCTCTGCTTCTCATTTATCCTTGAGAACCCATGGTGTTGAGGAGCCAGGACTGCCTCTTCTGCTTTTCAACTAACAAAATCAAAAAGCCGAGAGAATAGAAAGAAAAAGCGGGCTCAGGCCCGCACATCCCAGACAGCCCGAACTCGTGGAGCCTGGAACTCGGAGCCAGCCCGGAACACAATGTTTGAACTCGGGAGGGGTGGGTGGCCCAAATTGGCCCTCCTACTGCTCCATGTGTTGGTCCCAGACTTTCTCGGAGAGCCTGGCACTCCTGGCAGGGCCAGGAGTGGATTCCCATTTTGCCACTTACGGTCACTGAGCTCATTGCCCTCCCGCACCCCATTTTGACATTTTTAAAAAGCATTCTCCCTTGCAAACACATAGTATGTAAGGCTCGCACTACGATTCATTCGAAATCTACCTCGTAGAGTTAATAGAAAATTTTTGGCCGGGAGTCCGGGAGTGGGAGGCTTCCCTGAAAAACTGCCTCCCTTCCCAAATGTGGTCACTCTAAAGTGGAGCCACGGGAGCCTAATGGGAAATCCACCACCGGTCAGGTTTAAAGATGGATTCTAAGCACCAGCCCACACAGAAAGCCTCCATGGTAATAAATGAATAAATAATGACGGCATTTGTTAAGCACTTACTACGTGCCAAGCACTGTTCTAAGCGCTGAAGTAGTTTTTTAGGCCAGCCATAATGCCCTGGACTCTCCAAATGCACCTCTGCACTGCTCAACACACAATATCCAGGCTAATCCCAGATAAATAGCAACCCTGGAAGGTGCCTGAAAATGGGAGCAGGACAGTAGTGAGAGTTGTTCAAAGGGGGATTTTGCTCCAGGCTAAGCAGGTAATTGCATTTATTGGAATAGTAATGATGGCATTTATTGAGCGCTCACTATGTGCAAAGCACTATTCTAAGCACTGGGGAGGTTACAAGGTGATCAGGTTGTCCTACGGTGGGGGGACTCACAGTCTTAATCCCCATTATACAGATGAGGTAACTGAGGCACAGAGAAGTAAAGTGACTTGCCCAAAGTCACACAGCTGACAACTGGCGGAGCCGGGATTTGAACCCCTGACCTCTGAGTCCAAAGCCCGGGCTCTTTCCACTGAGCCACGCTGCTTCTCCATAAGAAGAGGAACTGTCTTCTTCTTATGGAGAAGACGGTTCTGGGAAGGGAAGAACTGTTTCCCTCCTATTCCGTGAGCAATTCCAGGGCCCAACTTGTATCTATTCTGTGCACCCCACATTCCAGGTCAGACCCGCAGGATTCCCAATGAACACCTGACCCAAAGGAGCTTCGGAACCATGATCAGAGTAACAAAGGAGGCCAACCTCCTCAGTGAAAACTGAGATTCCAGGCTCTCTGTCTATATGATCCCTTTCGGTATTACTCGAGAAACACTGTTATTGAGAGAACTTCCAGAAGAATGTACCCGTTGCTTTCCAAGCTTGGGGAAGTTTTTATAAGCCTTTTTTAAGAGCTTTTCTATTTAAAAAAAGTACAAACATGTTAAGGAGTTCATGAAAACCAGAATTTCATTTATTTTTCAACTGCTACAAAATCTTTCAAAATCTTTGATAGGAAGAAAACAATAGCATGGAGCTGCAGATTGATGATGCATACATTAAAGATAAATTATCATTTCCATTAAAGATAAATGATCGACACCTGAATTTAAGCTGCATTCAAAGGTCCTGGAACCCAAGGAAAGACTCCCAAGGAAACTATAGGAAGACAATTCAATAAAGAACATATTTTTATATTTGGCAAGGCTGAGTTGCTTTCCAATATTTCATTTTATCCAATATGCCCATTATTGATTTTGCAGCTTAGAAAAGGGCCTAACAGCCACACTGCTTCAATCAAAACTGGAAAATGACTCTGCAGCCTGGTCACAGAAAGAATCGCATTGTCCATTCAATTCTCCTGTAATGTTCTCAGAGAATCTCAGGCTAAGGAAAACGTGCAACACAGGACACACAACTTGTGCAATGCCACGTGCGTGCACACAGTGCTTTTGTCAAACGGCAGCACAACACAATCCACCCAGACGGATTCATTCCTTTGACCGTAATTATCGAGCGTTTATTGATGACCACTGATGACAAAGCATTTCCTAACTCCCTAAGAATGCCCTCTCCCAAATGCAGACTGAAAATTTTTTGTTATGGGAGAACCCTTTGCCATCTGGAAAACCACAACCCAACTTAGTAGAGAAAGTTGAAGAAAGTCTCGGAAATAAAAACTCCTATTTCAAATTCAGTTTCTGCCAGTTCTAGTATGGATTTGAACAGGCTATTTTTAATGTGTCACATTCTGCAACTTTTTCACTCCCCCGACATTAGTGACATTAATGCTTGTAAACTTGCTCCTGTATACGGTTTACTAAAAGCAAAATCCACCTGCACGGCTCTCTGACCGAGGATTTCCAATGAGGTTGCTGTGGTCCAACAGCCTCTCTTTAGAATTTCCCAAGAATTTGGAAGTACTGCCATCTTTTTATTTCAGTGACTCTGCTCAGACATACCACCATGGCTAAATGTGCAGCCCTGCATACTCAGTCAATGGTAGTGGGGGCTTCTCATTCCTTCATTCAATCGTATTGAGAGCTTACTGCGTGCAGAGCACTGTACTAAGTGCACGGGAAGTAACCACCACAGAGCATCGCCTATATTATTTCCTTGCTTGCTTTGGAAATCTTGGTCCAAGGGATCGGAAGGAAAGTGAGACAGTAGTGAGAGTTGTTCACAGAGGGATTTTGCTCCAGGCTAAGCAGGTAATTGCATTTATCGGAATGGCAGAACGGTCTCCCTGCTGTTCTGTGAGCAATTCCAGGGCTCACTTCCAAGGAGAGTGGGGGGAGAGTGTAGAAAATCCACACTTCTAAAATGTTGGGCATACCCATGGCATTTTCCCAGGAAAATCCCCAAGAATTAAGTTAAAATTTTCAAACAAACCGTAGAAAGCCACGCTCCTCCCTCCCTCTCCCCACCCCCAACTTCCATATAACTACCATCTAGAAACTGAATGATCTTGGTAATTGTTAAGTTCTTGCTTTGTGCCAAGCACCGTTCTAAAGCACTGGGGCATGTGTAAGACTCAATTTGGAGACAGGTCCTTTTCTACACAGAGCTCAAGGAGAGGATGGAATCATCGCTCAATATGATACTACCTTCAAGGAGGCGTGTTCCTGGGCTACTTTGAAAAATTACGGCTTAGACTGTGATCCCCATGAGAGTCAGTGACTGTGTCCAAACTGGTTATCTTCTATCTACTTCAGTTCTTCACTCTGTACAAGTAAGCACTTAAAAAGTACTATAATAATTATTATTGTTTCATATCAGTGGATGAGATAGTTAATCTAACAAGCAAAATTTTTCTCAAAAGCCTTGAATTAAATCACTTCTGAACTGCGGTTCTGAAGTATGGTCAATGGAATGAAAAAAACTGTAATCAAATATTATTCTTTGGAATTTGAGAGGAAAGAGAGGATCTTGGCAATGTTGCGGAGCTGAGCCTGGCGGGTTTTGGGGACGGCTTGGATGTGATGGGTGAACGATGATTACGGTATTTGTTCAGTGCTTACTACGCGTCAAGCATTGTTCTAAAAGCTGGGGTGGGGACAGTTAATCAGGGAGGCCACAATCCCGGCCCCCCGTCTACTTCTAAGTAGAGAAGCAGTGTGGCTCAATGGAAAGAGCCCGGGCTTGGGAGTCAGAGGTCACGGGTTCAAATCCCGCCTTTCCAATTGTCAGCCTTGTGACTTTGGGCCAGTCACTCACTTCTCTGGGCCTCAGTTCCCTCATCTGGAAAATGGGGATGAAGACTGTGAGCCCCCTGGGGGACAACCTGATCACCCTGTAACCTCCCCAGTGCTTAGAACAGTGCTGTGCACATAGCACTTAATAAATGTCATTATTATTATTATAAGTAGCAGGGAGAACTGGTATAAAATCCTTGTTTTACAGTTTGAGGGAACTGAGGAACAGAGAAGTTAAGTGACTTGTCCAAGGTCACACAGCAGCCATCCAACAGGCAATGATTCTCCCCCTGCTTCGAAGCCTTATTGAAGGCACATCTCCTCCGAGAGACCGTCCAGACTAAGCCCTCCTTCCTTCTTATCCGACTCCCTTGGGCATCGACCTGACTTGCTCCCTCTATTCATCCCCCCAACAGCCCCACAGAACTTCTGCACATATCTGTAATTTATTTATTTATATTACCGTCTGCCTCCCCCTCTAGACTGTAAGGTCACTGTGGGCAGGGGATGTGTCTGTTTATTGTTGCATTGTACTCTCCCAAGAGCTTAGTGTAGTACTCTGTACCCAGTAAGCGCTCAATAAATATGAATAACTGAATGACCGACAAGTGGCAGAGCCAGAATTAGAACCCGTGTCCTGTGATTCCCAGGCTCACGCTCTTTCCATTAGGCCATACTGCTAGGCAAGGCGCTCAGGTTAGCCTTTCCACCAGAGCAACGAGTTTTCTGGCGTTGGTTTTTGAATTTTTAATGCAAAGTCCAGATTTCAACTGCCCTGTCCAGCTAGTATAATAATAATAATAATAATAATAATAATAATAATAATAATAATAATGGCATTTATTAAGTGCTTACTATGTGCAAAGCACTGTTCTAAGCGCTGGGGAGGTTACAAGGTGATCAGATTGTCCCACTCGGGGCTCACAGTCTTAATCCCCATTTTCCAGATGAGGTAACTGAGGCACAGAGCAGTTATGTGACTTGCCCAAAGTCACACAGCTGATCATTGGTGGAGCTGGGATTTGAACCCATGACCTCTGACTCCAAAGCCGGGCTCTTTCCACTGAACCACACTGCTTCTAGTATCCAGAGCCGGAATGAGGGAAAGGTTCCAGATGAGACAGTTCGTTTTGCATTTCTGGTGTGGCCCTGGCATTGTTGGTTGGGTGAGGGGTCTTGAGTAATAGGAATAATCATCATCATCATCATCATCAATCGTATTTATTGAGCGCTTACTGTGTGCAGAGCACTGTACTAAGCGCTTGGGAAGTACAAGTTGGCAACATATATAGTCCCTACCCAACAGTGGGCTCACAGTCTAAAAGGGGGAGACAGAGAACAAAACCAAACATACTAACAAAATAAAATAAATAGAATAGATATGTACAAGTAAAATAAATAAATAGAGTAACAAATATGTACAAACGCAGCTACTATGGAAGCTGTAAGAAGGCACAGTGTAAGAAGGCACAGGCATACACATGCTGTACATAAGAAGCAGTGGGTAAGAAGCAGCGTGGCTCAGTTGGAAAGAACACGGGCTTTGGCGTCAGAGGTCATGGGTTCAAATCCCGGCTCCGCCAATTGCCAGCTGTGTGACTCTGGCCAAGCCACTTAACTTCTCTGGGCCTCAGTTACCTCATCTGGAAAATGGGGATTAAGACTGTGAGCTCTCTGTGGGACAACCTGATCACCTTGTAACCTCCCCAGCGCTTGTACAGTGCTCTGCACACAGTAAGTGCTCAATAAATACGATTGAATGAATGAATGCTTTGCACATAGTAAGCGCTTAATAAATGCTATCATTATTATTATTATTATGTATAAAATACTGTAGTAAGTGCTGGGAAAAAGTAAACAGATTAAAATTAGACAAGTTCTCTGACCCTCAAGAAGCTCGCAAACTAAGAATTTGGGCAGGTTGGAGATCTGGTGTTGGACATACCAAGGAAGGTGAAGCAACATTAAACGGAAAACAATACTGAAAGATAAAGACAAGGATAAATAGACTGCGAGCCCATTGTTGGGTAGGGACCATCTCTATTTGTTGCCAACTTGTTCTGCACACAGTAAGCGCTCAATAAATACAACTGAATGAATAGCACAGGAATTATTACAATGCCACGGTTCTCGCCCCCTGGGCAAGGCTGTTCTGAGCCCAACAGCCACAAAGGTCATCATCATCATCAATTGTATTTATTGAGAGCTTACTGTGTGCAGAGCACTGTACTAAGCGCTTGGGAAGTACAAACTGGCAACACAGGGACAGTCCCTACCCAACAGTGGGCTCACAGTCTAAAAGGGGGAGACAAAACCAAACATACTAACAAAATACAATGAATAGAATAGATATGTACAAGTAAAATAAATAAATAGAGTAATAAATATGTACAAACATATATACGTATATACAGGTGCTGTGGGGAAGGGAAGGAGGTAAGATGGGGGGATGGAGAGGGGGACGAGGGGGAGAGGAAGGAAGGGGCTCAGTCTGGGAAGGCCTCCTGGAGGAGGTGAGCTCTCAGCAGGGCCTTGAAGGGAGGAAGAGAGCTAGCTTGGCGGAGGGGCAGAGGGAGGGCATTCCAGGCCCGGGGGATGACGTGGGCCGGGGGTCGACGGCGGGAGAGGCGAGAACGAGGTACGGTGAGGAGATTAGCGGCGGAGGAGCGGAGGGTGCGGGCTGGGCTGTAGAAGGAGAGAAGGGAGGTGAGGTAGGAGGGGGCGAGGTGATGGACAGCCTTGAAGCCCAGGGTGAGGAGTTTCTGCCTGATGTGCAGAGTGATTGGTAGCCACTGGAGATTTTTGAGGAGGGGAGTAACATGCCCAGAGCGTTTCTGGGCAAAGACAATCCGGGCAGCGGCGTGAAGTATGGATTGAAGTGGGGAGAGACACGAGGATGGGAGATCCGAGAGAAGGCTGGTGCAGTAGTCCAGACGGGATAGGATGAGAGCTTGAACGAGCAGGGTAGCGGTTTGGATGGAGAGGAAAGGGCGGATCTTGGCAACGTTTCGGAGCTAAGACTGGCAGGTTTTGGTGACAGCTTGGATGTGAGGGGTGACCGAGAGAGCAGAGTCGAGGATGACACCAAGGTTGTGGGCTTGTGAGACGGGAAGGATGGTAGTGCCGTCTACAGTGATGGGAAAGTCAGGGGGAGGGCAGGGTTTGGGAGGGAAGACAAGGAGTTCAGTCTTGGACATGTTGAGTTTGAGGTGGTGGGCAGACATCCAGATGGAGATGTCCTGAAGCCTGGAGGGAGGGAGAGAGAGCAGGGGCAGAGAAGTAGATGTAGAGTTGGCCAGTCCCAATGGCCAACTCACTGGCCCAAGCATCCATCACATCCTGGCTTCCTCTCCATCCAAACTGCTACCACATTAATAAAATCACTCACCTTATCCTGCCTGGATTACTGCACCAGCCTCCTAGCTGAGCACCCCTGCCTCCAGCCTCTCCCCAATCCATACTTCACTCCGCTGCCTGGATCATTTTTCTAAAAACTCATTTTCCGCAAGTCTCCCCACTCTTCAAGTGCCTCCAAAGGTTGTCCATCCATCTCCCCATCAAACAGCCCCTAGTTCATGCCCTCCCTCCAGCCTGGGCATCCTCCCCATCTCCAAAACCCTACTAAAATTAGCTCTCCTCCTGAAAACGTTTCTTGACTGAGCTCTTTTCCCCTCACCCTATTTTCCCTCCCATGGCTCACCCATGCACACAGTCCCAACCCTTAAGCACTCTGCGTCTCATTCCACCCTCAATCCTAAAGCTGCTTATGTAGAGAAGCAGCGTGGCGTAATGGCTAGACCACGGGCTTGGGAGTCAGAAGGACCTGGGTTGTAATTCTGGCTCTGCCACTTGACTGCTGTGTGACCTTGGGCAAGTCACTTAACTTCTGTATGCCTCAGTTACCTCATCTGTCAAATGGGGATGAAGACTGTGAGCCCCCTGTGGGACAACCTGATCACCTTGTAAACTCTCCAGCACTTAGAACAGTGCTTTGCACATAGCAAGCGCTTAACAGATGCCATTGTTATTACATATCCCTATATTTAGTTGCTTCCCATACCTGTAATTTCTTTTAATGTATGTCTCCCCCATTAGGCTGTAAGCTCCTTGAGGAGAGGGAGGGATCACGTCTGCCAACTGTACTACACTCTCCCAAGCACTTAGTACGGGGCCCTGCACAAAATAAGAACTTAATAAATACCACTGATTAATTGATTGAACACAGAAGAGCCAAGTCTACTATGTAGGGTGTCCAAGTGGCAGCCTGGAGTCCGCAACAGATGATGTTGGCTATGTTCATTCATTCATTCATTCGTATTTATTGAGCGCTTACTGTGTGCAGAGCACTGTACTAAGCGCTTGGGAAGTACATGTTAGAACTCCACTTGCTACCTCCTGATCAGATTGATACCAGCCAGTCTGACGCCCATTCTAGGTGAGGCTACCCTGTGCTAGTTGAAAAACAACTAAAAACGTGGCTTATCCCTTTTAAAGCTGTCCCTTCTCCCATACCCAAGGTAGCAGAAACTAAGGGTGACCAGAAAATCCATTTCTAGTCTTCGGTAACATTGTGAATTTATGAGACGGCTAAAGGATTGGCTGAGCTTTGAATGTCCACCGATCTTGGGCAGCCACTCGCTAGGGGAGTGCCAAAGTAGATCTGTAACTTGTGATGTTTCATACCAAGGTGCCAGGAAAATAGTCTTCAGCTGAATGTGGCTCCAGAAACACGCACTATCCTACAGCTGAATGTGTTTACGGGCCGAATTTTTTGGGAAAAAAATGGGGCCTCTGGAAAGCTTTTGTTAAATCATGAGATGAGACGTCCCTGCAAGTTTAAATTTCCCTAGATGGTTAACCGTGGCTGTATTAGCAGGTCCTGTGAATTGAAAAATTAAATTATGTTGACTTGAATACGGTCATAACTGCTTAAGTACAACAGCAAGCATCTATACTGACAGGGCTGGGTGGGGAGAGGGAGGGAGAAACTAGGATGGGGAGAGGCAGGGGAAGAAGCAAAAGCAGTTGTTGTACTAATAATAATTACTACATTATTATTATTATTATTGTAGCATTTGTTAAGCATTTACTATGTACCAGACACTATACTAAGCACTGGGGTGGATATAAGTAAATCTGTTTGGACACAGTCCCTGTCTCCGTTGGGGTTCACAGTCTTAATCCCCATTTTATAGATGAGGTAACTGAGGCACAGAGAAGTTAAGTGACTTGCCCAAGGTCACACAGCAGTCAAGTGGCAGAGCCAGAATTACAACCCAGGTCCTTCTGACTCCCGAGCCCGTGGTCCAGCCATTACGCCACGCTGCTTCTCTAGAGCACGGAAAGAGCACGGGCTTTGGAGTCAGTGGTCATGGGTTCAAATCCCGGCTCCGCCAACTGTCAGCCGTGTGACTTGGGGCAAGTCACTTCACTTCTCTGTGCCTCAGTTCCCTCATCTGTAAAATGGGGATTGACTGTGAGCCCCCCGTGGGACAACCTGATCACCTTGTAGCCTCCCCAGCGCTTAGAACAGTGCTTTGCACATAGTAAGCACTTAATAAATGCCATCATTATTATTACCCCAGCACTTATTACAGTGACTGGCACATAGTAAGCACTTAACAAGTACTATTAAAATACAAAAAGAGGGAACAAAGATCTGTTTAAGTTTAATATGAAGAATGGTAAAGGATTAAATGAGCAGAAAGTGAACTCTGCATCACAAAGGAAAAGGGACAGGTAATAAAACTGGCAATGTCCGCCAAGCTAGCTCTCTTCCTCCCTTCAAGGCCCTGCTGAGAGCTCACCTCCTCCAGGAGGCCTTCCCAGACTGAGCCCCTTCCTTCCTCTCCCCCTCGTCCCCCTCTCCATCCGCCCCATCTTACCTCCTTCCCTTCCCCACAGCACCTGTATATATGTTTGTACATATTTATTACTCTATTTATTTATTTATTTTACTTGCACACATCTATTCTATTTATTTTATTTTGTTAGCATGTTTGGTTTTGTTCTCTGTCTCCCCCTTTTAGACTGCAAGCCCACTGCTGGGTAGGGACTGTCTCTATATGTTGCCAATTTGTACTTCCCAAGCCCTTAGTACAGTGCTCTGCACATATTAAGCCCTCAATAAATACGATTGATGATGATGATGATGATCTCTTTAGCATCTCAACGCATTAACTGCCTCTACAGACTGAATTTCTATTCAAGTGTTATAAACTTAAGGCAGTGCTTGAAAAAGTCAGCTTTGCTTCATTGGAGAAAAGCACCTGTGTCCTCCTAGGCTTATACGATCCCTTACCTCCAATTACCACCCAGTAGTTTTTCCCGAATTGGTTTCTGCTCCACACTGGACGAAACATCCCACTTGAAAGTAATAGCTTTTCACCTCTGTCAGAAGCAGCGTCCTGAGTGGGACGGGCTAGCCGCCCACCCCCACAAAACCAATGTTTACCGGCTGATATCCCAGTTTCTTTCAGCTCCAACTTTTCTTTTGAGGTTTGGCCCCAAAAAATCCATATCTTATTGACATCTTGGAGTGGATAGGGCAGTCGTTTACTACTTCAAGGCTTGGGGCTGTATCTCATTACCTTTCTATGATTCTATGCTGCTATTTTTACAAGCCTCAGCCACGGCGTCATTGTAGACTAGAAAATAGCGAGCCGGTTCCCGTTCAGTGAACAACCCTGAGGCGGACTAAAAGCAGGAGCCTGGGTGTCAGAAGGACCTCAGTTGTAATCCCAGCTGTGTGACCCTGGGCAAGTCACTTCACTTCTCTGTGCCTCACCTGTAAAATGGGGATTAAGACTGTGAGCCCTATGTGGACATGGACCGTGTCCAACCTGCTTACCAAGTTTAGAACTGTGCCTGGCACATAGTAAGCACTTAAATACCATTAAAAAACAAAATCTGAAAACCTGGCCCACTTTCTGCACTGAGACAGACCACTGCCTATTAGTCCAGGCTGAATCCATCTCTCTTCTCAATCAATCAATCAATCAATAGCATTCATGGAGCATCTACTTTGTGCAGTTCACTGTTCTGAGCAGTTGGGAGAAGTAGACATGATCGCTGCTCCTGAGGAACATATAATCTAGCAGGGGAGAAAGGCACTTAAATAAGTTATAGATAGGAGGAGGCAATAGATCTTAAAGAAATATACATAATGGCTACAGTGGGGGTTGAGTGCTAGTGGCACAACTGTGCTGAAAGGACATTTGGGGAATACAAAGCTTGGAGGTTATCAATCAAATGGGGAAGACCCTTTGGGAGATACACAAATGCAGAAGGGCTTTGAAGATGGGGAGAGCAGAGGTCTGCTTGATAATAATAACAACAACGATGGCACTGTTCTAAGTGCTAAGGAGGTTACAAGGCGATCAGGTTGTCTCACGGTTTTAATCCCCATTTTACAGATGAGGTAACTGACCCAGAGAAGTTAAGTGACTTGCCCAAAGTCACACAGCTGACAATTGGCAGAGTCGGCATTTGAACCCATGACCTCTGATTCCAAAGCCCGTGCTCCTTCCAATGAGCCACGCTGCAGGTGGGAGATCCAGGCAGTGGGAAGGGCATGAGTGGCGTGAGAGACAATGAGGCATACCGACCAGGTTAGTTGGAGAGGAACACGGAATACGAGCTGGGGTGTAGTGGGAGACGAGAGGTCTCAAACTCGCCTACCTCTCTGCCAACCCCTAGCCCACGTCCCGCCTCTGGCCTGAAATGCCCTTCCTCCTCAAATCCGACAGACGATTACTCTCCCCCCCATTCAAAGCCTTGTTGAGGGCACAATTCCTCCGCGAGGCCTTCCCAGACTACGTTTCCCCCTTTCCTCTTCTCCCACTCCCTTCTGCATCGCCCTGACTTGCTCCCTTTGTTCTTCTCCCCTCCCAGCCCCACAGCATTTCCGTACATATTCATACTTTATTTATTTGTATTGATGTCTCTCTCCACACAGCTACACTGCAAGCTCATTGCGGGCAGAGAATGTATCTGTTTATTGTTGTATTGTACTCTCCCAAGTGCTTAGTACAGTGCTTTGCACATAAGTGCTCACTAAATATGAATGAATGAATGATGTACAGGGCACAGCTGATTGACTACTTCAGAGTCAGAGACAGTTTCTTCTTGATATGGACAAGAATGGGTCAGGATTCAGGGCACTAGTGTATCAAGTGCTTAGTACAGTGCTCTACACACAGTAAGCGCTCAATAAATAAGATTGACTGGCTGATGGGTCAAAAGGCCAAGAAATTCTATGCTTCAACCATTCTGGCCTTGGCCTGTTCGGACATTCACTCCCAGCAGGGAGACGGTGAGGACAGCAAGGTTCAAAAGCAAAGCAAGGTTACAGAGGACACTGAGGAATTTCAATTTCCCAGACATATGATACAGAAACAAGACAGGGAAAAATACACTTAGAATCCGGGCCAATTAGTCTGGCTCCAGACCTCAGTGATCCTCTACGATAGGCTTAATGTAGCACAGGGAACAGTCAGCTGCTGTGGTTGAGTGTGAAGAGGCAGAGAGGAGAAATGGGGTGAAAGGGAAACAGAGCGGCCGCGCAAAAGCTAATTTAGTGCTGAGTCCATAGCATCCCACAAAGGCGCCAAATGAATCCGGCTTGGCCGGTGGCCCGGCCCGAAGAGTTACCTTTCTTTACAAACTGCATAAAAAGCATTCCTCAGAGAAGTGGTCCAAGATTGCTCTAAGGCACATCATCAGGAGCATTAGCTAGAAATCGATAAATACATTTTGGAAGGGAGGCTGAAGCGGAAGATAACAAAAAATATACAGATCATTGGGAAGAGGGAAACAAGACAGGGCTAGTCCATAAATCTCCAAACAGTTCCAATTTCTAGAAGAACGGAGGTGTTCATAGGTAACACCGCGTTGGTCAATGAAAATGCATGAAATAGTTGGAGCGGTTATCTTCCCTTCTAGCAGAGATAACATGCTAATCAAGATGCAGGTTTTGTGGTCCAATTTGGATCCTTAATTTATAGTTCTTATCGGCCCAGATCTTGTAAAATCCCCACTACTGCCCATACACATTCAGGCTCAGGAAGACATTTTACAAGATATTGGTCTGCATATCTGAAATTGAAAGTAGGAACAAACTGAATTATTTGAACAAGTTGTCGAGATATGTGTTGTCTTATCAGGAGGGACGTTGTTTATATCGGTCGTTGGAGAGCAGATAAACTCAGAATTTCCTAGGCTGTTGTACAAATGTGCCCATTCAGCCCAGTAGAAGAGAGAAATGATGAAGAATTCCTATAAACCATATGATCCTCCTATTCGCCCTCTCTTCTGTATTGTTTACGCACTGGGGTCTGTTCCCCTGAAGCACCCCAGCCCCACAGGACTTCATGATGTAACAAAAGCCTTATACTCTCTCGTTCCCCTATCGGAAATTTATTTTAATTTCTTCCTCTCTAGACTGTAAACTTCTTGTGGGAAGGGAACGTATCTATCAACTCCGCTGTATCGTTCTCTACCAAATTCCTAGTACAGTGCTGGGCATCCAGTAAATGTTAAGTAAACACCACTGATTGATTGGAAAATCATGCTAGTCAAATTATCCTTGCTAATCAATCGATAAATAAACTTCTTGTGGGAAGGGAACGCATCTATCAACTCCACTGTATCATTCTCTACCAAATTCCTAGTACAGTGCTGGGCATCCAGTAAGTGTTAAATAAACACCACCGATTGATTGGAAAATCATGCTAGTCAAATTATCCTTGCTAATCAATCGATAAATCAATCGGTAGTTGAGCGCTTACTGTGTACTCTGGGGTACACTCCGAACAAGTGACAAGAAATCGTTCTTCCAAGCCCCGGAATCCAACCAAAAAACGTAATCCTACTGCTGGAGTCAATTACGTAAACTGGGGCTTGAGCATTAAATGCAAACAATGGAATTTATCGAGTGCTTTCCGTGTGCAGTGCACTTGGGAGAGTACAATAGAATAGGTAGACATGATCTCTTCCCTCAGGGAGCTTATCATCTAATTTAGAAAACTTTGATAGCTTTGCTATCATCATCATCTTCAGTGGCATTTATTGAGCACTTATTGTGTGCAGGGAAATAATAATAATAATGGCATTTATTAAGCGCTTACTGTGTGCAAAGCACTACTGAGCACTTGGGAGAGTACAGTACAAAAGAACTGGTAAAAACATTCTCTGCCCACAGGGAGCTTGCAGTCTAGAGGGAGAGGCTGACGGGCAATTACAGTGTCAGGGACTTCCTTGCCGTTTCCCAAACCGGTGTTCTTAAGCGTGCCCTAGAGAAACTCTGCAGCGGCTGAAGAAATCCCCTTCCGGCCCACTCTGCTCGCCACTTACCTCATCCCTCTGCTTCTCCTTCTCACTTCATTCCCGTTAGTGCGTCTCCTCTCCTCTCACTCCCTCTCAGCATCTAAGGAATCCTGCCACTTTTATTTCTGAGGGGGCGAAGGGAATGGAGGGCGTGAGGGTTTGCGGGGTGAAAAAGTTTGAGGACCACTATTTTAGACTCCTCACAACAGAAATATTTAAAACTCCCTAGAAATGCCCAATTATACTCAGTTCTCCTTTTAAACGAACACCACATTTTTGGAATATTTTAAAAAGTGTTATATGTGTCCTTTGGCTAAATTGAGCCAGTTTAAGCAAAATAAATGTTCAGATTAACAAATGCAAATCTGGAATCCCGAGTTTGCAGTCTGAAATCCTCCTGGATGCACTGTCACCCTAATCGTTGATAGCAAAATTGATCAATCAATGGTATTTATTGAGGACTTACGGTGTGCCGAGCACTGTACTAAGCACTTGGGGGGTATACCATGCAACAGAGTTGACAGGCTCATTACCTGCTCACAAGGAGCTTATAGTCTAGAGGGGTAGTCTAGAAGTCAATAAATTTCACCGTGAAATTGGTGCGGCAGTCTCTGATGGGGACTGTCTCTATATGTTGCCAATTTGTACTTCCCAAGCGCTTAGTACAGTGCTCTGCACATAGTAAGCGCTCAATAAATACGATTGATGATGATGGTGATGATGGGCTTGGATAGAGAAAAGAGTGTCTCGAGTTCAGCCACCTAAAATTGAAGGTACCCAAAATGGAAGGGCATTCTTCCATTTTGACAGAATCATTAACACAGACGTCGGGAAATAGCACAGGCCTGGGAATCGGAGGACCAGGGTTCTAATTCTGGCTCTGTCACTCACTAGCTGGGTGACCTTGGATAAGTCACTTAACTTCTCTGGGCCTCAGTTTCCTCATCCGTAAAACTGGGGTTAAATACCTGTTCTCTTGGGCTGTGAGCATGTGGGGGAGGATTATCTAATATTTACCCCAGCACTTAAAAGAGTGCTTGACATCGAGTAAGCGCTTAACAAGTACTCCAGTTGGCGTTATTATTATTCTCCATGGTGTCCCTAATGAACAAATTGAAAGTCTGTAGCTTTATTTAATAATTGCTTAGAAAGGCTTCAAATCACTTAATATGCTTCAGTGTGGGAGAAGCTAAGGCGGGATGGCTGTTATATCACTTAATGAGTATATCCATTTTTATAGACTCAAATGAACATCTTTTATTATCCCCTTTGGCTACAATACCCTTTTCACTGAGGCATACGAACAGGTCTGCGAAATGAAGAGACTTTAATTCATGGTCTCTTCACTGAATTTTTACTCCCATCCCAATTAGTCAAAATGGCTTGAGCAGAGCTCAAAACCAGAAATCTTCTTTTCCTTTCTTGCAAATATATACTACTGGCAGTGTGACATGCATTTGAATTCCCCTTCCCTGTGGATCTTTACACCTCAGAAAGACACCCATCTGTGCTAGAGACAGGAAAGGATTAGATCATATCTGAGAGCCTTCTTGCTATGATACACTATGAAAGGTTACAGAAATATGAGGGAAGATATGATTTCAAACACTTGGATACGTTAGTAGATTTTTGACTCATGTGAGATATGAAACTAGAAGAACGTTTACATGAATTACTAGTCATACCTAGGTTGACAAGGTAATTTTATTTAATACCCTTTTCATAAAATTCTCCTATCTTTGTGTCTTATTGTTACTATGTTTCACCCCAAATTTTAACTGACACCTCAGATCGTAGATGAAAAATTTTGTTTTAGAAGAAATTCAACAAAATTATCTAACGGCAACGCATATATTAAAAGGTAAATCAAAAGTGCCTTTCCAAAATAGCACTGTCTAATCCAATCTGTTAGCACATGCAGTCAGACTTCAGTTTAGAAAACAGTGCTGCTAACGGGGCGCTCTGACCCAACTACACGTATGCGGTGCCTACAAAGACTGATGCACAACTGACGCTCTCGCCCATGTTGTTTGTATGTGGGCGGAGATCGCTTCCCTACTAATGGGTTCGTTCTGTACCGGTCTGCCTCTACAGATGAGCCTGCCCCCGGGCAGCCTAATATTGTTGGTGTTTGTTAAGTGCTTACTATGTGCAGAGCACTGTTCTAAGCGCCGGGGAGGTTACAAGGTGATCAGGTTGTCCCACGGGGGCTCACAGTTCTAATCCCCATTTTCCAGATGAGGGAACGGAGGCCCAGAGAAGTGAAGTGCCTTGCCCAGAGTCACACAGCTGACAGTTGGCGGAGCCGGGATTTGAACCCATGACCTCTGACTCCAAAGCTCCTGCTCTTTCCACTGCGCCACACTGCTTCTCCAGAAGATCACCTCATCCCCCAGGAATTGCTTCCCACCAGGCTGGGCTGTTCACTGGGCACGTTTCAGGGGAAGAGTCAGAGATGAAGTACCCTCTTCGTTGGGTAGGGACCGTCTCTATATGTTGCCAACTTGTACTTCCCAAGCGCTTAGTACAGTGCTCTGCACACATACGATTAATTGATTGACTGATCTCAGTGATCTGTACTGGACCTGGGCTGGCGGGAATCTTGAGGGCTATGAGCCTAGTCGATTCCCAGTGATGTGGTAAACCCTGAGGGATCCGCGCCCACTCTGGGATCATCCCAGGAATGAAGCATTTCTGCTTTCATAAGATCACTTCTCTGCCTGAGTCAGAAAGTCATGGGTTCTAATCCCAGCTCTGCCACTTGTCTGCTACGTGGTCTTGGGCAAGTCACTTCACTTCTCTGTGCCTCAGTTACCTTATCTGTAAAACGGGGATGAAGACTGTGAGCCCCACGTGGGCCAGGGACTGTATCCAACCTGATTTGCTTGTATCCACCCTAGCGCTTAGTACAGTGCCAGGGATATAGTAAACATTTAGCAAATACCATAATGTGGAGGTGGATGGGCACCACTGGAGTTTTTTGAGGAGTGGGGTGACATGTCCTGAACGTTTTTGTAGAAAAATGATCCAGGCAGCAAAGTGAAGTAAGGACTGGAGTGGGGAGAGACAGGAGGCGGGGAGGTCAGCAAGGAGGCTGATGCAGTAATCAAGGCAGGATAGGATGAGTGATTTTATTAATGAGGTAGCCAGTTCGGATGGAGAGGAAAGGGAGGATTTTAGCGATGCTGCCAAGGTGGGACCAACAGGATTTAGTGATGGATTGAATATGTGGGTTGAATGACAGAAAGGAGTGAAGGAGAACACCAAAGTTACGGGTTTGTGAGACAGGGAGGATGGTGGTGCTGTCTACAGTGAGGGGAGAGTCTGGGGGAGAACAGGGTATCATCATCAATCATATTTATTGAGCGCTTACTGTGTGCAGAGCACTGTACCAAGCGCTTGGGAAGTACAAATTGGAAGATAAGGAGCTCTGTTTTGGACATGCTAAACTTGAGGTGACGGGAGGACATCCAAGTAGAGATGTCTTGAAGGCAGGAGGAGATGTGAGTCTGGAGAGACGGAGAGAGATCTGGGGAGGAGATGGAGATTTGGTAATCCTCTGTATAGAGGTGGCAGTTGAAGCCACGGGAGAGAATGAGTCCTCCAAGGGAGTGGGTGTAAATGGAGAACAGAACCAGGAGAGGACAGAGTCAGTGAAGCCAAGGTTGGATAACATTTCCGCATTTCCACTTCTCCCACTCCATTCTGCATCACCCGGGCACTTGGATTATTCACTTGACCTCAGCACTACAGCATTTATGTACACAGCCATCATTTATTTACTTATTTTAACGTCTGTCTCTCCCTCTAGACTGTAAACTCCTCGTGGACCAGGAATGCGTCTGCCAACTCTGTTGTATTGGACTCTTCCAAGCGCTTCGTACAATGCTCTGCATACAGTAGGCACTCAATAAATACCATTAATTGATTGGTTCATTAATTGACTGATTAACTGAAAGTCAACCCACATGGGGCAGGAAGGACAGTTCATCATCATCATCATCAATCGTATTTATTGAGCGCTTACTGTGTGCAGAGCACTGTACTAAGCACTTGGGAAGTACAATTTGGCAACATATAGAGACAGTCCCTACCCGACAGTGGGCTCACAGTCTAAAAGGGGGAGACAGAGAACAAAACCAAACATACTAACAAAATAAAATAAATAGAATAGATATGTACAAGTAAAATAAATAGATAAATAAATAGAGTAATAAATATATACAGATATATAGGTGCTGTGGGGAAGGGAAGGAGGTAAGATGGGGGGGATGGAGAAGGGGATGAAGGGGAGAGGAAGGAAGGGGCTCAATCTGGGAAGGTCTCCTGGAGACAGTTGCCTCACAGCAGTGATGAATTAGTATTCTCATGGTGGTAGTTCTTCTTGAATTTACCCATTATCCTGTTCCTGTGTTTCTGGTTTTCATTCAATTTTTTAAATTGTATTCATTGAGCACTTACTGTGGTTTAAGTACAAAGCGTGTTTTTAATAATAATAATAATAATAGCATTTATTAAGCACTTACTATGTGCAAAACACTGTTCTAAGTGCTGGGGAGGTTACAAGGTGATCAGGTTGTCCCACGTGTGGTTTACAGTCTTAATCCCCATTTTACAGAAGAGGTAACTGGGGCACAGAGAAGTGAAGGGACTTGCCCAAAGTCACACAGCTGACAATTGGCGGGGCCGGGATTTGAACCCATGACCTCTGACTCCGAAGCCCGCGCTCCTTCCACTGAGCCACGCTGTTTTTCCATCCTTTCAGATGGCCAGTCCCCTGTGGAACACGGACTTTTCCTGGCTCAATACCCATGAATTTATTCTCTCCTCTTCTATACTGTAGGCTCTCTGAGGACAGGGAATGTGTCTCCCAACTCTGTATTGTGCTCTCACAAGGACAGATCCCTACGCGTAGTAAGCGTTCAATTAACACCATGAATTGATGGACTGATTGCCACTGACCTGCAGTGTGATATTAAGCAAACTACTTCTCTTGTCTGGGCTTGAGTCTCATCTGTAAATAATAACAATAATAATCAAGGTACTTGCAAAGCGCACATAGTAAGCACTGTTCTAAGCGCTGGGGTAGATAGAAATTAATCAGATCCCACAGGGGGGCTCACAGTCTAAATGGGAGGGAGTGAAATGGGGAGAGTAATCTCTGCCTCTCCATATCTCACAGGAATTTTGTGAAGAGGAAAAGAGACACTTGATGTGAAAGCACTCTAGATAAATAAAAGCACTGTACAAATCAAAGTTTATTATTTTTCTCCCCAGTGCTCAGAACAGTGATACTCACATGTAAGCACTTAATATCATTGTGCCTCCTCCTATTGCAAGGGATTTATTGGTGAAAGTTCCTCACAGTAATGAGATGAAGTTATTTCTAAACCAGAATATAAAACATTTTTATTTCTTGCTCACCAATATGAAAATAAATGCCGACTGATGCAGCCCAGATAGTCCCGCAGTGCTAAAACTCTAGTCTTACAAATAGTTTCCTGAGGATGCAATATGAACAGGGTAAGCTGGGCAGTTAATGGCTGATGGATAGCCTGATCACCTTGTAACCTCCCCAGTGCTTAGAACAGTGCTTTGCACATAGTAAGCGCTTAATAAATGCCATTATTATTATTATTATCATAGCAGGGGCTTCCTTTGGGGCAGAAAGCATTGTCTGTGGGATGGACAGAGTGAGGCTCAGTCCAAAGGCTGAGCTAAATGACCTTCCTAAACCCCTTCCAAGTCCTTTGATTCCAGGAAATGAAAATGGCATTTGGAGACCAATTGATCCTCCCCTTTAATTCCAGCCTGGATCTCGCTTATCTCTCGGCCCATCCCTTTCTCCCATCCTCTCCCTAACCTGGAACTCCCTCCCCATCCATAAATGCCGGACCACCACTCTCTCCACCTTCAAAGCATTACGAAGGTCACATCTCCTCCCTGATTAAGCCTTTTTCCCCAGTTCGTTCTCCCTTCCTCATCGTCGATGCACTTCAGCCTGTGACCTTTGTACACTTGATATTCTCCCCATCCCCACAGCACTTTAGTACATATCTTTAAATTATATATTATAAATTCCTAATTGATTCATATTAATGTCTGTCTCTCCCTTTAGACAGTAAGCTCATTATGGGCAGAGAACTTATCTGCTAATTCTGTTGTAACT
This sequence comes from Tachyglossus aculeatus, assembly GCF_015852505.1. Classification (NCBI taxonomy): domain Eukaryota; kingdom Metazoa; phylum Chordata; class Mammalia; order Monotremata; family Tachyglossidae; genus Tachyglossus; species Tachyglossus aculeatus. The sequence goes on along the minus strand of NC_052075.1, from coordinate 30,535,856 downwards.
GTACTCTCCCAAGCACTTAATATTGTGGTGGGCACATAGTAAGTGCTCAATAAATACAATCAATTGATGATTGATTCTGAGGTGGCTTGGGTAGAGGTTGGAGAAGCAGCGTGGCTCAGTGGAAAGAGCCCGGGCTTTGGAGTCAGAAGTCATGGGTTCAAATCCCGGCTCCACCAACTGTCAGCTGTGTAACTTTGGGCAAGTCCATGCCTCAGTCACCTCATCTGTAAAAATGGGGATTAAAACGGTGAGCCCCCCGTGGGACAACCTGATCACCTTGTAATCTCCCCAGCGCTCAGAACAGTGCTCTGCACATAGTAAGCACTCAACAAATACCATCATCATCATTATTATTATTAAGGTAGACATAGACCAGTCTGCAAAGGAACACCCCCAGGAAGAGGGGAGGGGGAAGGGCAACAATCAATTGGGAATAACAGGAAATGTGACAGTTTATTGCTATATTGTACTCTCCCAGGGGCTTAGTACAGGGCTCTACACACAGTAAGTGTTCAATAAATATGATTGCACAAATAAATGAATGCCTTCAGCAGGGTCCACTTTGAAATTAGAAGAACGTTGGCTGTGTAGTCAAATCATTAAGATGATGAAGCTAGATTCAAAAACCTCCCAATGCTTCACGCTCATTATTACTTGACTACGGGGAGGGAGTGTAATGGCTGCTTTTAAATTTCCAGTTTAATTTTGAGGAGATAATGCTCAGAATTAAGAAAAAACATAGCTTTGCAGCGGGGGAGGAGGATGGCCTCAACACTGAGGGTCCCAAACGCAAGGTGCCTAAGCAGGAATTTGAATAACTTCCAACACTATCTCCTTGCATCGTGTGAAGTCAGCAACATGGATTTATTTAAACATAGATCTTTCTGTGGGTAAAGAAGATGTATGCGGGTGCAATCGCCTCAGCAGATCTTCTAGGTCCTGGGATGCCATTTTCTTCGGCTTGCTGGCGATATTTATTTTTTGTATATGTCGCAAGCAGAAATGGCCAAGCCCAGGCCCACGATCCTGCCCCCCGAGAGGGTCAGGACAGCAGAGGCGGCCCAAGGGAGACTGAGGCAATGCTGGGAGTTGTTCTTTCCTATCAAGCTTGGAGAGGAGGCATCACCACGGAAGGGCAGGGGAAAGGGGGTGCATTCATTCACTCATTCAATCGTATTTATTGAGCGCTTACTGTGTGCAGAGCACTGGACTAAGCGCTTGGGAAGTACAAGCTGGCAACATACAGAGACGGTCCCTACCCGACAACGGGCTCACAGTCTAGAAGGGGGGAGACAGACAACAAAACAAAAGATGGAAAGCAGCTTGCCCTTCTAGACTGTGAGACCGTCTCTATAGGTTGCCAACTTGTACTTCCGAAGCACTTAATACAGTGCTCTGCACACAGTAAGCGCTCAAGAAATACGATTGATGATGATGATGATGATGATGATATAGAGACAGTCCCTACCCGACAACGGGCTCACAGTCTAGAAGGGGGAGACAGACAACAAAACAAAAGATGGAAAGCAGCTTGCCCTTCTAGACTGTGAGACCATCTCTGTATGTTGCCAACTTGTACTTCCCAAGCGCTTAGTACAGTGCTCTGCACACAGTAAGCGCTCAATAAATATGATTGAATGAATGAATGAATAGAGACTGGGCCCAGGAGTCAGAAGGACCTGGGTTCTAATCCCGGCTCTGCCACTTGCCTGCTGTGTGACCTTGGACAAGTCATTTCACTTCTCTGGGCCTCAGTTGCCTCATCTGTAAAATGGGGATTAAGACTGTGAGCACCATGTGGGACAAGAACTGTGTCCAACCTAATTAATCCTGAGCATTTAGTGTAGTGCTGACTACACCCTGTCAATGCTACTGGAAAGGTGACCGGGGAATTAGACATTTCCTTTCAGGGTACAAGTCGTTTCTGCTCTGAATCAGACCGGGCAACCCCAGTCTCAGTCAAAGGGCTACTTGAGAAGCAAGCCAGCCAATCGAAAGGCTCCAAGCAGTGGAAAGAGCCCGGGCTTGGGCGTCAGAGGTCATGGGTTCGAATCCCGGCTCTGCCACTTGTCAGCTGTGTGACCTCAGGCAAGTCACTTCACCTCTCTGTGCCTCAGTTGCCTCATCTGTAAAATGGGGATGAAGACTGTGAGCCCCACGTGGGACAACCTGATCAGCTTGTTCCCCCCCCCCCCCCCCGGTGCTTAGAACAGTGCTTCGCACATAGTAAGCGCTTAACAAATACCATCATCACTATTACCACCCCGCAACGGCTCTCCCCAGCCAGTCCTAGCTTTTCTCATTCCGTGTCTCTCATTACAGATGCCCTAGTTCTTCTGACATCAAAGTTATTGTTCAATCTCAAAATGTCACTAATTTGTCCCTTAAAGCAAACACATAAAACACTTTGTGATACACAAATGTATTCACCAGAGGTCCCGTTTATTTGCTTTAAGATATATGCTGTAAATCACCAACTCCCTAATGGCACTGGGCTATGAAGATATCTGTATTAAATTCCCTTAGAATCTGAGGATTTGTTTTTTTTTCTGTTTTCTTCCTGTAACGGCCTTACAAATTAATGGCAAAAAAAATAACCAATCCATCCATCTCTTTTCTCTCCCTCTCCTCCCCACCCCTGTCCCCCATCTCTCACCTTTCCCATCCTCCCTGTCTTTGATCTCAGCATCCCAGGACTCCCTCTCCAAAAATCCCTCAACCGGAGTTCCTTTCCCCTAGAGCAAGGATCTGCAATCTTTTCATGAAAAAGAGCCCTTTTAAATGAAATCTTTGAGAAGTCGCTGTGAAAAGAACCAATCATACAATTTGAATAGAATAAGTGCGGAGGGAAGGGAAGGGAAGAAAAAGGACAGGGGAGGGAGATCCAAAGAAATGGGGAGGAAGGGAATGGGAGCCGGGAGGAGAGAAAAAAGACAGAGACAAAGAGAACTAGAGAGAGAGAGAGAGAAACAGATTTCTCGGTTCATTTGAAAATGGGGGAGAGTAAAGGCCAAAGTGGCAAAAAGACTTTTGTGTGCTGATGTCACATCTCACTCATCCATCCTCCCACTCCTCCTCCACCTGAGCCACCACCATCAGAATAGCTACCAATCAATCAATCCATCAATCAATGGTATTTATTGACTAGTTACTATTTGCAGAGCACTGTTCTAAGCACCTGGGAGAGTACAAGAGAATTAGCAGACACGTTCCCTGCCCATACTGAGCTTACAATCTAGAGGGGTAGACAGACATTACATGAATAAGTAATTTATAATAAATGTTTTAAAGATGTATATATAAGTGTTGTGGGGTTAGGGTGAATACCAAATGCCCAAAGGTCACAGATTGAGGTACGCAGATGAGACAGAAGGAAGAATGAGCCAGGGAAAAGAGGGCTTAATTCAGAGAAGAACTCAAGGAGAAGATATGACCTTAACTGGGCTTTGAAGGTGGAGAGAGAGGTGGTCTGGCGTCTGTGGAGAGGGAGGGAGGTTCAGGCCACGGAAAGGAGGGAGGAGAGGGGCTCGCGGCAGAATAGATGAGATCAGGGCATATGGATGGCAACAGAGGAGCAGCGTATATGGGCTGGGCTGTAGTAGTGATTAATGAGGTGAGGTACGATGGGCCTAGCCAGTGGTAAGGAGGTCCTGTTTGATGCGGAGGTGAATGGACAGCCATTGGAAGCTCTTGAGGAGCGAGAAGACATGCACTGAAGATTTTTGTTGATAGCTCACCTGTGCAGCAGAGCGAAGGATGGACAGGAATGGAGAGAGACAGGAGGCTGGGAGGTCAGCGAGGAGGTAGATGCAGTAATAATAATAATAATGGCATTTATTAGGCACTTACTATGTGCTAAAGCACCGTTCTAAGCGCTGGGGAGGTTACAAGGTGATCAGGTTGTCCCACGGAGGGTTCACAGTCTTCATCCCCATTTTACAGATGAGGGAACTGAGGCAGAGAGAAGTGAAGTGACTTGCCCAAAGTCACAAAGCTGACAACTGGCGGAGCTGGGATTTGAACGTGTGACCTGTAACTCCAAAGGCCGGGCTCTTTCCATTGAACCACGTGCTTGAATCAGCCTGGTAGCAGTTTGGACAGAGAGGAAAAGGCAGATTTGGGCGATGTTAGGCAGGTCGAACCGAAAGGATTTAGTGATGGATTGAATATGTGAATATCAAATGAGAGAAAGGAGTCAAGGATAATGCCGAGGGTACAGGCTTGTGAGACAAGGACGGTGGTGCCATCCACGGTGATGGGAAAGACAAGGTGAGGACAGAGTTTGGGTGGGAAGATAAGCACCTCAGTTTTAGACAGGCTTAATTTGAGGTGGCAGTGGGATTTCCAAGTATGGGTGTCTAGAAGGCAGGAGGAAATGTGAGATTGTAGGGAAGGAGAGGGGTCAGGCCCTACATTTGGGAATCATCCTCATAGAGATGGTAATTGAAGCCATGGGAGAGACATGGCCTATCAGAGGTGTGGGTGTAAGAATCTTTCCACACAGCATGCATGGAGTGCATGCTGCCTGATGCAGAGGTTCTAATAATAATAATAATAATGATAATAACGGTATTTGTTAAGCGCTTACTAAGTGCAAAGCACTGTTCTAAGCACTGGGGTAGATACAAGGTAATCAGGTTGTCCCACGAGGGGCTCACAGTCTTCATCCCCATTTTACAGATGAGGGAACTGAGGCCCAGAGAGGTGAAGTGACTTGCCCAAAGTCACACAGCTAACAAGTGGCGGAGCCGGGATTTGAACCCACGGCCTCTGACTCCAAAGCCCGTGCTCTTTCCACTGAGCCACGCTGCTTCCCAATAGCCAATCCCAAAGGGATAGCCTTCCCAAAGGGATAGGTCCTATCCCTTTCCCAGAATACAGTTCACTTTGGCTGCCCCGGCACCCAAAGCAAAATCTCCTCATCCTCCCCCTCCTTCCTCTCCCCCTCGTCCCGCTCTCCATCCCCCTCGTCTTGCCTCCTTCCCTTCCCCACAGCACCTGTATATATGTATATATGATTGTACATGTTTCTTACTCTATTTATTTATTTTACTTGTACATATCTATTCTATTTATTTTATTTTGTTACTATATTTGGTTTTGTTCTCTGTCTCCCCCTTCTAGACTGTGAGCCTGCTGTTGGGTAGGGACCGTCTCTATATGTTGCCAACTTGTACTTCCCAAGCGCTTAGTACAGTGCTCTGCACACAGTAAGCGCTCAATAAATACGATTGATTGATTGATTGATTGATCCTCGGCTTCAAGGCTGTCCATCCCCTCGCCCCCTCCTACCTCACCTCCCTTCTCTCCTTCTCCAGCCCAGCCCGCACCCTCCGCTCCTCTGCCGCTAACCTCCTCACTGTACCTCGTTTTCTCCCGTCCCGCCGTCGACCCCCGGCCCACGTCCTCCCCCTGGCCTGGAATGCCCTCCCTCTGCCCGTCCGCCAAGCTCACTCTCTTCCTCCCTTCAAAGCCCTACTGAGAGCTCACCTCCTCCAGGAGGCCTTCCCACACTGAGCCCCCTTTTTCCTCTCCTCCTCCCCATCCCCCTCGCCCTATCTCCTTCCCCTCCCCAAAGCACCTGTCTGTACAGATTTATTACTCTATTTTCCTTGTACATATTTACTATTCTATTTATTTTGTTAATGATGTGCATTTAGCTTTAATTCCATTTATTCTGACGACTTGGCACCTGTCCACATGTTTTGTTTTGCTGTCTGTCTCCCCCTCCTAGACTGTGAGACCGCTGTTGGGTAGGGACCATTTCTACATGTCGCCGACTTGTACTTCCCAAGCTCTTAGTACAGTGCTCTGCACACAGTAAGCGCTCAATAAATACGATTGAATGAATTGAATGAATAAATCCAGCTTTATTTCTATTTATTCTGACGATTTTGACACCTGTCCACATGTTTTGTTTTGCTGTCTGTCTCCCCCTTCTAGACTGTGAGACCGTTGTTGGGTAGGGACCATCTCTATACATCACCGACTTGTACTTCCCAAGTGCTTAGTCCAGTGCTCTGCACACCGTAAGAGCTCAATAAATACGATTGAATGAATTGAATGAACGAATCTAGCTTTATTTCTATTTATTCTGATGACTTGGCACCTGTCCACATGTTTTGTTTTGCTGTCTGTCTCCCCCTTCTAGACTGTGAGACCGTTGTTGGGTAGGGACCGTCTCTATATGTCGCCGACTTGTACTTCCCAAGCGCTTAGTCCAGTGCTCTGCACACAGTAAGCGCTCAATAAATATGACTGAATGAATTGAATGAACGAATCTAGCTTTATTTCTATTTATTCTGATGACTTGGCACCTGTCCACATGTTTTGTTTTGCTGTCTGTCTCCCCCTTCTAGACCGTGAGCCCGCTGTTGGGTAGGGACCGTCTCTATACGTCGCAGACTTGTACTTCCCAAGCGCTTAGTCCAGTGCTCTGCACACAATAAGCGCTCAATGAATACGAATGAATGAATTGAATGAATGAATCTAGCTTTATTTCTATTTATTCTGATGACTTGGCACCTGCCCACATGTTTTGTTTGTTGTCTATCTCCCCCTTCTAGACCATGAGACCATTGTTGGGTAGGAACCGTATCTATACGTCGCCGACTTGTACTTCCCAAGCACTTAGTCCAGTGCTCTGCACACAGTAAGCGCTCAAGAAATACGATTGAATGAATGAATGAATGAAAGGAGAAGCGGGGAGGGGAGCAGGGGAGCTTCTTGACCCCAGACTGGAGGGAACCTCCCCTCTGTTGTGCCGAAGTACAAAGTTGAGTGGGGATTTGGTAAGGCGGCTGTTTTTGCCCCCTGCCCTTCCCTGCCCAGCGTGCACCTACCTAGTGACCTGCAATCATAGTGGGATTGAGCATTCCCCTTCCCGGCCCGACTGGACTGGCGTGCCTCAGCTAACTGTTGCTTGCCTGGGCACAAGTGAGGGAGAGACGGAGGCGTTCCCAAGTTTTCCAGCCGTCTGGTAAGGTGAGTGGGGCCTCCGCTATTCCCTGGGCCACGACCACATTCTGCCAGCAAAGGGGACCACTATCGTGGAATCCCCATTTAAGGCTCAAAACAGCTTCCCAAAAAGCTGTGCGTGAACATTCATGGCGTCACCCTCACGGTGCCAACTCTGACCACTAAATGTACAGATTTGCACAGATTTATTACTCTATTTTACTTGTACATATTTACTGTTCTATTTATTTTGTTAATGATGTGCCTCTAGCTGTACTTCTATTTATTCTGACGACTTGACACCTGTCCACAGGTTTGGTTTTGCGGTCCGTCTCCCCCTTCTAGACTGTGAGCCCGTTGTTGGGTAGGGACCGTCTATGTTGCCGACTTGAACTTCCCAAGCGCTTAGTATGGTGCTCTGCACACAGTAAACGCTCAATAAATACGAATGAATGAAGTGAATGAATGAATGAGCTTGCAGTCAAGAGGGGGAGACAGACATTAACATACATAAATAAATAATAAACAAATATCACCTCGACTCGTCACCTTGTCTGTCTCTGCATGTTGCCGACTTGTATTTCCCAAGTGCTCAGTACAGTGCTCTGCACACAGTAAGCGCTCAATAAATACGATTGAATGAATGAATGAATGAGTGCCTCTGTTGGAAAGGCTCATCTAAGGATCATGAAGAGCCAGATTGGGGTGGAGAGCCACAGGTTCCTGACCTCTGCCCTGGTGCTCCTTCCACCAAGTGTCTCACTCCTACAGCTCTCCCAGGAAAGTCTGTGTGTGTGTGTGTGTGTGTGTGAGCAAGTATGTTCCATGCATGTGAGAATGTGTACATTCATGTACGTGTGAGCAAAAGTCTCCAGTGGTCGCCCATCGACCTTCTCATGAAGCAAAAACTCCTCACTATTGGCTTCAAAGGTCTCCATCACCTCGCCCCCTCCCACCTCACCTCCCATTTTTCCTTCTACAGCCCAGCCCGTCCACTCCGCTTCTTTACCGCTAACCTCCTCACTGGGCCTCGTTCTCACCTGTCCCGCCATCAACCCTTGGCCCACATCATCCCCCGGGCCTGAAATGCCCTCCCTCCGCACATCCGCCAAACTAGCTCTCTTCCCCCCTTCAAAGCCCTACGGAAAGCCCACCTCCTCCAGGAGGCCTTCCCAGACTGAGCCTCTTATTTCCTCTCCTCCTCCCCATCGCCCCCCTCACCCTACCTCCTTTCCCCTCCCCACAGCACTTGTGTATATTTGTACATATTTATTATTCGATTTAATTTGTTAATGATGTGTACATATCTATAATTCTATATAATTATATAATATAACTATAAAATTCTAATTATAATTCTATATTTATCTGTTCTGCTGCTATTGATGCCTGTCTACTTGTTTTGTTGTCTGTCTCCCCTTCTAGACTGTGAGCCCATTGTTGGGTAGGGATTGTCTCTATCTGTTGCCGAATTGTACTTCCCAAGTGCTTAGTACAGTGCTCTGCACACAGTAAGTGCTCAATAAATATGATTGAATGAATGACTGTGTACCTATAAGGTTCATTGAACAAACAGGAAAGCAGCACGTTCTAATGGAAAGTGGATAGGCTTGGGAGTCGGAGGACCTGGGTTCTAATACTGGCTCCTTGTCTGCTGTATGATCTTGGGCAAGTCACTTAACTTCTCTGTGCCTCAGTTATCTCATCCGTAAAACGGGGATTTAATCATCCTCCCTCTGGCTTGGACTGTGAGCTCCATGTGGGACACGGGCTGTGTCCAACCAAATTATCTTGTATCTACCCCAGTATTTAGTCCAGTGCCTCTCACACAGTAAGCACTTAACAAGTAGCTCGCTTCCTCCTTCCTCTCCCCTTCCTTCCCCTCTCCATACCCCCCACCTTACCTCCTTCCCTTCCCCACAGCACCTGTATATATGGATATATGTTTGTACGTATTTATTACTCTATTTATTTTACTTGTACATATTTATTCTATTTATTTTATTCTGTTAATATGTTTTGTTGTCTGTCTCCCCCTTCTAGACTGTGAGCCCACTGTTGGGTAGGGACCATCTCTATATGTTGCCAACTTGTACTTCCCAAGGACTTAGTACAGTGCTCTGCACGCAGTAAGCGCTCAATAAATACGATTGGAAGTAGCTCATCTCCTCCAGGAGGCCTTCCCAGACTAAGCCCCCTGTTTCCTCTCCTCCTCCCCATCCCTCCCACCCTACCTCCTTCCCCTCCCCACAGCACCTGCATATATGTTTATACAGATTTATTACTCTATTTACTGAGTGCTTACTGTGTTCAGAGCACTATACTAAGAACAGTGCTTTGCACATAGTAAGTGCTTAATAAATGCCATCATTATTATTATTATTATCCCTCAGCTTCCTTAGCTGTAATCTGGAGATAGTAACCACTACCCTCCCCTATCTAACTGCTACGGTGATAAGGGTACGGCTTTGGGAGGGGTTTGGTAGCTTTGTCATCTTGCATGAAGCAAGCTCTTGGCAGGTCCTGGGAGGCGGTGTGAGGAGATACTTCCAGCCGCCAGATTTTCTACCACAATGAGTGTAGAGGAGCCATGCGGCAAAAGATCAAAGGACAGAGTCAGCGGCATTTAGGTGTAGTTCATCTTCAAGTCGTCCTCCATGACGGATTATCTTTCTACAGAAACGTTCAGGGCATGTCACCCCCTCCTCAAAAATCTCCAGTAGTTGCCTATCAACCTCCGTATCAAACCCAAATACCTCACTATTGGCTTCAAAGCTCTCCATCACTTTGCCCCTTCTTACCTCACCTCCCTTCTCTCCTTCTACATCCCAGGCCGCACACTCAACTCCTCTGGTGCTAATCTTCTCACTGTACCGATAGGCCCACGTCCTATCTCTGGCCTGGAATGTCCTCCCTCCTCAAATCTGCCAAACAATCACTCTTCCCCCCTTCAAAGCCCTCCTGAAGACTCACCTCCTCCAAGAGGCCTTCCCAGACTAAGCCTTCCTTTTCCATAGCTCCCCCTCCCTTCCGCGCACCTCGACTTGCTCCCTATGCTCTTCCCCCTCGCTCCACAGCACTTATGTATATATCTATAATTCTATTTATTTATATCGATACCTGTTTACTTGTTTTGATGTGCATATATCTATAATTCTATTTATTTATGTTCATGCCTGTTTCCTTTGTTTAGATGTCTGTCTTCCCCCTTCTAGACTGTAAGCCTGATGTGGGAGGGATTTTCTCACTTTATTGCTGAATTGCACTTTCCAAGCGCTTAGTACAGTGCTTTGCACACAGTAAATGCTTCATAAATATGATTGCTTGAGTGAACGAATGACAGCTGGCTAGGGCACAGTTCCCTAAAAGAGATGACCAACTGGCCCAAATGTCAGGATACGTTCCTACCAAAATCTTCCATTTACTGAGGTGACAAGTTCCAGCTCCCAAACTCTACTGGAGACACTGAGTGAACAACTTACCCTGAATTTACACTGACTTTCCACCAATTTAGACGCTTTTTAAATCTCACATTGCAAATGCTTACTTATGCCTACAAATATGATTCTGAATACTGAATTTCCAATGTTCACTGGAACAATGGGTTGAAAATCCTATTCGTAGCTAGAAGTTAATGCAATGTGCCTAGAGAATTCCGAGATAATTACCGAATTAATCCGATAATGTGCTATTCCGTTTTCTTTTTTTTTTTTTTTTGAGTCCACAAACTTCAAAAAAGGTTACTCCATGCTTACTGTATGCAAAAATATCCCTGTTGACAATTTATTTGGTCCCCTGTTTAACCCCCAGCTTTCTTTCAAAGTTGGTAATTACATTGTGAAGCAAGGTATAGAGTGGAAGAGCTGATTTCTCCTCCTCAGCCGAGCCAGTTTTTGTTCAGTGCCCCGAGAAAGCATGTACTGCAATTAATATTTATCCCGCCTCGAGGGATCACTGACTGAGCTGACCTGGTCGGCAGCAATAAACTGGAAAGGTACCTATACCTAGGCCTTCCAGAAAGATGTTCCCAAGCAGAGAAATGGGCCATATCCCAAAGTAACAATTCAGCATCACACACAGCAGGGATGGACAGGAGGCACAAACACAGTACCAAACCAAGGAAACTACACACATGAGCTTCTTCCCTAACTCAGGTTTCCACTCCATGTTTTAGGTAGAACACGGTTAGGAAACACTCTTCCAACAACTCATTCTCTTCTATTTCCCCTGTCTGCTATTTAGTCAGGGAAGGCCTCTTGGAAATGCGCCTTCAATAAGGCTTTGAAAGTGGAAAGATTAACTTAACTTCCCTGTGCCTCAGTTACCTCATCTGTAAAATGAAATAAAAACAAGTTGTTGCCAACTTGTACTTCCCAAGCGCTTAGTACAGTGCTCTGCACACAGTAAGCGCTCAATAAATACGATTGATGATGATGATGATAAAATGGGGATTAAGACTGTGAGCCCCACGTGGGACAACCTGATCACCTTGTATCCTCCCCAGCGCTTAGAACGGCGCTTTGCACATAGTAAACGCTTAACAAATGTCATTATTATTATTATTATTATTATTGCCTGTCGGATCCAAGGCAAGAAGCAGGATGGGGGTGAAACGTCAGCAGTGAGATAGATGAGATTGAGGTACAGTGAGTAGGTTGGGATGAGCAGAGTAAAGTGTGCAGGCTGGGTTCTAGTAGCTGGGTTCTTCTAGACTGTGAGCCCGTTGTTGGGTAGGGACCGTCTCTATATGTTCCCAACTGTATATGTACAGTGCTCGGCACACAGTAAGCGCTCAATAAATACAATTGAATAAATGAATAGGAGAGTAGCAAGGTGAGGGAGGAGAGCAAGATGATTGACTGCTCTAAAGCCAGTGGTAAAGAGATTCAGTTTGAGGCGGAGGTGGATGGGAAACCACTTAAGGTTCTTGAAGAGTGGGGAAACATGGACTGAACATTTTTGTAGAAAAATGATGCAGGCAGCAGAGTGAAGTATGGACACAAGAGGATAGAGATGGTAAGGAGGGAGGCCAGCAAGGAGGCTGATACAGTAATCAAGGTGGAATAAAATGAGAGATTGGATTAACATGGTAGCAGTTTGGATGGAGAAGAGAGGATGGACTTTAGCAATGCTGTTAAGGTTGACAACAAATGATAACAATATATCACTTAGGATTTGGGGATATATTGAATATGTGGGTTGAATGAGAGAGAGGATTCGAGGATAACACCATGGTTAAGAGCTTCTGACACAGGGAGGATGGTCGTGCCGTCTACTGGTGGGTGGGAAAGTCAGGTGACCGATACGGTTTCAATGAGAAGATTAGGAGTTCTGTTTTGGACATGTTAAGTTTGATGTAATGGCAGGATCTACAAGTACAGATGCCTTGAAGGCAGGAGGAAATGCGAGCCTGAAGAGAGGGAGAGAGATCAGGACTGGAGTTGTAGATTTGTAGCAATGGGAGTGAATGAGTTCTCTAAGGGAGTGGGGGGAGACGGAGTATAGAAGGGGACCTAGAACGGAAACTTGAAGGTTTGGGAAGCAGAGGAGGAGCTCTTGAAAGAGACTGAGAATGAACAGACAGAGATGTAGGAGAAGAACCAGGATTGGACGGCATCAGTGAAGCTGAGGATGGATAGTGTTTCCAGGACAAGGGGGTGGTCAACCGTGTTGAAGGTAGCCGAGAGGTCGATGAGGATTAGGATGGGGTACAGGCTGCTGGATTTGGCAAGAAGGAGATCATTAGCGACCTTTGAATCATTAGCGACCTTTGAGAGACTCAGGAATTTGCTGGCACTGGCAGGTCCATACCAGCCACGGGATGAAAAGGAAGAATGGGGTGGGCAACCAGGTGGAGAAAAATAATACCCAATATTCCGGGCAATGGAAAAAGCAGACAGCCAGCAGGCTCACAGTCAGAAAGGATAATTGCTATTACCCACCCCCATCTAGGCTGGCATTGGCAGGTCCATACCAGCCAGAGGACGAAAAGGAAGAATGGGGTGGGCAACCAGGTGGAGAAAAATAATATCCAATATTCCAGGCAACGGAGAAAGGAGACGGCCAGCAGGCTCACAGTCAGAAAGGATAATTGCTATTACCCACCCCCATCTAGGCCTGGGAAGATATAGAAATGGCCTGGCTTCCAAATAGCTTGTATCAGCAAAAGTCATGGTGTATTCTAAAGGAACACTCTCACAACAATGACCGCAAGAAGCCCAGGGCTCTATGGTCGCGATTGTTCGCCAAACCAAGTAGCAGCTATTTCAAGGATTAACATCCCACTCTTAAACCAATACGAGATTTCGACAGGAAGACATTTGAACTGAACTCAGAGAGAGCAATTGCTTGAAGAGCAGATGTGGAAAGACAGGCTTAAGTTGATCCAAAGTAGTGTAAAGTGTTGATTTTTTAAATCCTGCCCTGTACTTTTTAACGGAGCTCCGTAAGCCATGGAGGTCTGGTAATCACTGAGAGATACCGCGAGGCTTATCATTCCATGAAATCATAATGCTCCCTGAAAAATCAAAGGACATTTCTACTGAGTTGCACACGCTGAAATATAGGAAGTAGTATGACATCTTTCGAAACCGCCTTGAGTTTGTACAAACATCCTCTAGCAAGACTTCTAAACCAGTAGACCAAAATTAAGTCCCAAGTCAGAGTTACCTAAGAGTTAGCAACTGATCAAACTGTGTAGTGCCATTTCTTCAATTGTTCAAGCTGCTGGTAACCTTCAATCCTAGATTCCTTCAATCCTAGAACAGCCCCATTACCCTAACCTGCAGAGGAAACATCATTTTCAAACTCATATGCCTGATCACTTTGTAACCTCCCCAGCGCTTAGAACAGTGCTTTGCACATAGTAAGTGCTTAATAAATGTCATTATTATTATTATTTTCATTATATGCACTTGGTATTCACGCCACCCTCAGCCCCACAGCAATTATGTACATATCTGTAATTGATTTTATAATCATTTCATTTTCATTACATTCATCATTTATTTATTCATATTAATGTCTGTCTCCCTCTCTAGAGTGTAAACTTATGTAAACTTATTTTATTTGTACATATCTATTCTATTTATTTTATTTTGTTAGTATGTTTGGTTTTGTTCTCTGTCTCCCCCTTTTAGACTGTGAGCCCACTGTTGGGTAGGGACTGTCTCTATATGTTGCCAATTTGTACTTCCCAAGCGCTTAGTACAGTGCTCTGCACATAGTAAGCGCTCAATAAATACGATTGATGATGATGATGATGGGCAGGGGATGTACCTACCAACTCTCTTGTGTTGTATTCTCCAAAGCACTTAGTACCTTGCTCTGCACACAGTAAAGGCTCAATAATTAAAAAAATAACGGAAAGATTTTATGTAAAGCCTTTAATTAGCACTCAGACACTAAAGTGTTTAAAGACCATATTAAACTAATAAGTAGTAAAAACAGTTATTGCCTTCATAGGATTTTGTTTCTGGCAAAATTTAGAATGTTGCTAAAAAGGTAGAAACATTATTTGAGTACGTCTTTTTTTTTTTTTTAGAAAGGGAGGATTTTCTAAGGAGATATCCATCCCATGATCTCTAAATGTGATCTCTTTCTGCTCATTAAAGCTCAACGTAAATAAATCACCATTAGGAGGTGGCCACTCTTTCTGACGGTGATTAGGAAACTAATGAATCAAGGCAGTTCTACAAGTCAGGGAGATGGGCAGCTCTCATGGACTTGGGAGTCTGGGACTGAAAGTTCCTGAAAGTTCAGGTTCAGGGAACCCTTTGCCCACAGAATCGGAGTCGAGAAAGCTTGCGAAAAGAGGGAGGAGAGAAGAGGGAATGCGAAACTATATAAACTGAGAGAATTCCTTCCCTCTAGTGATTTCAACACCCTCAAGAGCCTTGGCATAAGGTATGTGTCTTTGTTGCGACTCTGTTGAAAGTGTTAAAGAGCAGCTGCAATTCAGGTAGGGGTCTCAAACACTACACCCCCTTAGTAGGGGCTTAAAACAGAATTGCTGGCCCAACCCTAGTCAAATTGGAAAAGCTGGGAAGAGGGACAACTGTTTTCAGATTGGGGAGAGCCCTGTGCTGCTAGTGGCAGGGGGGATGATGATAATAATAATAATAACAATAATGATGGCATTTATTAAGCGCTTACTATGTGCAAAGCACTAAGCATTGGGATAGATATAAGGTGATCAGGTTGACCCACGAGGGGCTCACAGTCTTAATCCCCATTTTACAGATCAGGTAACTGAGGCACAGAGAAGCGAAGTGACTTGCCCAAAGTCAAACAGCTGACAATTGGCAGAGCTGGGATTTGAACCCATGACCTCTGACTCCCAAGCCCGTGCTCTTTCCACTGAGCCACGCTGTGTACCCACGTGCGTCCACCCTGTCAATACATATGTCCATGCTCACCCACATCCCTTTCTAAACTTCCCCTTCCATGAGCCACAAACACACATACATCTCTGGAAAAAAAAAAAGTGAGGGTAGGAAGGAAATAAAGAAAACAAAGTCAAGAAAAATAGCCCCGGATCAGGAGTGAAATGCAGCATAAGGTCACACCCTTCCTCCTCCCTGGAATTCCCTTCGCATATCTAACGGATCAGAGCTCTACCCATCTTCAAAGTCCTAATGAAATCATATCCCGCCTCCGCCACTTGCCAGCTGTGTGACTTTGGGCAAGTCACTTCGCTTCTCTGTGCCTCAGTTGCCTCGGAGGGGGCAGGATTTTTCCAGCACTTAGAACAGTGCTCTGCACATAGTAAGTGCTTAATAAATGCCATCATTAAAATGGGGATTAAGACTGTGAGCCCCTCGTGGGACAACCTGATCACCTTGTATCTATCCCAACGCTTAGAACAGTGGTTGGCACATAGTAAGTGCCTAACAAATGCCATCATCATCATCATATCTCCTCCAGGAAACCTTCCGGGACTAAGGTCTCATCTCTCTCTCCCACATTTTCCCTCCATACTGCCTCACCATGCCCCCTAAGCTCTCAGTCACACCCTTCCACCCCCACAGCACTTTTATTCATCTTCTCATACTTAGTTGCTTCCCTTTCCTGTGATTTATGTTAAAATCAATCTCCCTCATTGGATTGTCTTCCAACTGTGTTGTTCTCCCCCAAGTACTTAGTACAGTGCTCTGCACAAAGTAGGCACTCAATAAACACCACTGACAGATTGATTGCTTAAAGATCAATAACAATGATGGAATTTGTTAAGTGCTTACTATGTACCAAGCACTGTTCTCAGCGAAGTAATCAGGTTGCCCCACGTGGGGCTCACAGTCTTCATCCCCTTTTTCCAGATGAGGTGACTGAGGCACAGAGAAGTTAAGTGACTTGCCCAAGGTCACACAGCTGACAAGTGGCAGAGCCGGGGCTAGAACCCATGACCTCTGACTCCCAAGCCCGTGCCCTTTCCACTAAGCCATGCTGCTTCTCTTGAATGAATGAAAAGCAGAAGGGAATGAAAAAATGAAAACGAATAGGAGCACAAGCGAACCAGTCACGAGTGGCTTGGTTGAAGAGAATATAGAAGCAACACGGCACAGTAGATAGAGCACGGACTCGGGAATCAGAAGGTCACGGGTTTCTAATCCCGGCTCCGACACTCATCTGCTGTGTGACCTTGGGCAAGTCACTTCGCTACTCTGGGCCTCAGTTACCTCATCTGTAAAATGGGGATTGAGTTTGAGTCCATGCGGGACAGGGATTGTGTCCAACCCGATTTGCTTGTATCCACCCTAGTGCTTAGTACAATGGCTGGTACATAGTAAGCGCTTAACAAATACCTTAATTACTATTATTATTTCAGAATGAGAGTGAAAGAGAAGCAAAGAAAGCAAAGATGAACAATATCAGAGCATAAAAAGTGTGCTAACCTTTCTACTACTATTCATTCGCAGGTGTTTCCACTTTTCCACCATTTCTTCTTCTTTTCCTCATCTCAACCCCCTCTCTTTTCTCCTCTCCTGCACCATGGTGATAGATGGCAAGTTAAAGACAGGCAGTAATTTCAAGATAAGTACTTGGGAGAGGAGAATATAGTTGGTCTCCAATAAAACCACTCAAATTCACACTTCTAAGACAAGGCAAGGACCACCACACAAGTTCAATAGGCACCGACGGTCAGGTATGTCAGACAAGCATGCTGACATCAAGGTTTCCTCGAGAGGCTCCAGAGGGGAAACAGGTGGGTAAGGAAAGAGGCTCCACTATTAGTAGTATCAACATCACTGCCTCTGTCTCAACAGGGCTCTCCTCATGAACATTTTTTCCTTGCAGATAAAGGTCATCAGAGGAATGTAACACTAGAAAAATCCTTTTCAAAGGACACTCACCCGGTACAGCCATGGCCAATATATGTGCGAACAAATTCCTGAAACTTAAAGAGCGCCCTGGAAAATGTCATGCCCTTTCATAACAAACTTGACTACTGGCTGATCAAGTTTGGGAGGTCACGTCCTTGGAGTGGTTTGTTCTAACAGAACTTGAAGTCAGAAGTCCCGATTTAATTGCTAGTTCTGCTGAAAGGCAAGCCTAATAGGCCCTCAGCACTTGGCTTGCTCTTTTCTAAAGTGAAGCTCTCACATGGTGCAATCAATAAATCCATCATATTTATTGAGCACTGTGTGCAGAGCACTGTACTAAGCACATGGGAGAATGCAATAAACAGAGTTAGTACACTTGATCCCTCTCCACAAAGAGCTTAGAGTCTAGGGGCGGGGAGACAGACATTAAAATAAATAAATAAATTATGGGCATGTACTTATGTAGTGTGCAACCCTCAACAAATGGCTGTTGTCATTCATTCAATTGTATTTATTGAGCACTTCCTGTGTGCAGAGCACTGTACTATGCGCTTGGGAAGTATAATTCACCTTTCCTCCTCTGACCCTGGAAAGGGTGACATGTAACTGTACCCAGAAGAGATATAATAAGAGATTCAGGATTTTCCCTCACATATCTCTGGATGGTTGTTTTTGGCTTGCACTTCTGGACATCTGACAAGAGAGAGCTGCCCCATTACTTAATTCATATAAGATGTCACTGGGAGCAGGCTTAGTTCCTGACATATTTCTGCCTGCCAGTTAATCATCATTGCCAGCATTTATCAGACACCTACTGTTTGCAGAGTACTCTCATAGATGCCTAATATGTTCAAAGAACTGTATTGGGAGTTTAGGAGCATATAATAAAAGTATAACATCCAGTCCATGCCCTCGAGATAATTACAATCTAACAGTATCTGAATTTGTCTTTTTATCTTTCACCCAAAAGTCATTTGGGGGAAGGACTTGGGGCTAGAGGTGGCACTTATCAATTTGCATTATCCTGAGCTGTGACCTAGGAAGGAAGTCACATTTTATGGTAATCTCTCCACCCCCATCTCCCCCTCTATGTGCTATTCACACTAACCAAACTTGAAAAACACTAATGAGAAGCAGAATGGTATTTGTTGAGCACTTACTATGAGCCAAACACTGAACTATGCACTAGACACTGGGAAAGCATTTTGGGGGGGAAAAGAATCACCCTTTCTTTTGGTGGCCTATTTATTAGATTTCAAAGGAGATTGCAGTTGCAGCTATATTTGGGAAAAATGCAGAGTCAAAACAAGCTAAACATCACTCTACCTGCTGACCAAGGGTGGTAGACCCATGTGTCACTCCTCAAACCCGAGAAAAGAACACCCCTCTCAGGAATGACTGCACAGTGCACCAATCTATCCCAGTGTGATTCACCCTATCCACTGGAAAGCCATGTTCCTCGTAAGCATCGATCAATGATAAAATTGTCTCCCCCTTTTAGACTGAGAGCCCACTGTTGGGCAGGGACTGTCTCTATATGTTGCCAACTTGTACTTCCCAAGCGCTTAGTACAGTGCTCTGCACACAGTAAGCGCTCAATAAATACGATTGATTGATTGACTGATTGATAAAAGGATGAGGTGGCCGATCTCTCCGTGGATTGGCTCATCCCAGCAGTTGAGATTATCTTAAATAGAGGAGGCACACGGTACCTTTCAATTCTGTAAATTTAATGAATTTGGTGTCCATCTCCTTTACAGGCTCATTAAGGAAGCGTTGTGCAGATCTAGATCTTCCATTGACCCTCCGGACACCCCATAACTCTTTCCCAAGACTCAACACATGGGTTATTTAACATTTCTGTTGAACAATTTCCTCGCTGTAGCAGGGTGAAGCCAAATCCCTAGAACGTGGTGATTTTCTCCCAGGCACCATGGATTAAGAACCAGAATTCCACTAGCATTTTGGCAAACAACCCAGGGAAAAGAATTCTGAATCCCATGAAGGCATGTGATCAAGCAGCGTGGCTCAGTGGAAAGAGCACGGGCTTTGGAGTCAGAGGTCATGGGTTCAAATCCTGGCTCCGCCAACTGTCAGCTGTGTGACTTAACTTCTCTGTGCCTCAGTTACCCTTCTGGAAAATGGGGATTAAAATTGTGAGCCCCCTGTGGGACAACCTGATCACTTTGTACACCCCCCCAGTGCTTAGAACAGTGCTTTGCACATAGGAAACACTTAACAAATCCCATCACTATTACTATTATTATTATATGAAGGGTATCATGTTTGCCTTCCTTAGCTCACCTTTAAAATTCAAAGTTTTGTCAAGCCAAAATTTATTTCTTTCCCTACTGCCTTGGAACTTCGTCTGGCAATTTAGCTCGGCCAAGCGGCAGGAAGAACAGCTCCGGGGTCTTTTCCAGTCCCTCTGAGGAGAGTTGCGGGGCACGCTAAGAGATAATAGCTAGACACTGAGGTAAGCACATCAGCTAGTATTCCCCCAGCACCCTAACATGAGCTCCTAATGTTTTTTGTTCTAAGAAAGATCTTCTTAGTGCCTAATTATCGATATTGCTTTCCCCCCTTCTTATTGTTAGAGATGGATCCATCCAAGCAGTTTAGTCACTCATTTAGAATCATTAATTTCATCCCAGTCCTTTTTAACAAGGGGCCTCTGTCTCAGGATCAAATTTCCTCCCGGAGTCCCTGAAATCTTTACCACTTTGCTGAGCTGCATTCTTTATTTACCTTCTTTACCTCTTTTGACCCTAATGGACACATTATCGCACCTATCCTTCCTTCTCTGAGCCTGTGTTTCTGTGCTTTCCTCCTCTTTAATTTACAGGAAAGAGGCGCTAAATCCGTAGCACAGTGCTCTTGGCACACAGTAAGTGTTCAGTAGTTACCACTGATTGATAATGGATTTTTCAGAAGGTTTTTGGGTCCTGTTAACAGTGAGACTCTCTGAAAACATCCCCTGTCCTTCTTGAATGTCTCTACCACACGAGCCATCTAAAATGGTCCCTAGAAATGTAGTCTATGGTGATTCCACACTGACATACCCACAGCCCAAGAGCAGGCTCTTCAGCTACTTCTGACTGGGACAACTGAAGAAACCTGAAATCAATCTCTCCCTCCCTCACCCACTTCAACTTTCATACAATCAATAAATAATATTTATTCATTCATTCAATCGCATTTCTTGAGCGCTTACTGTGTGCAGAGCACTGTGCTAAGCGCTTGGAAAGGACAATTCAGCAACAGAGAGAGACAATCCCTGCCACACAACGCTTACTTACTGTGTGCAGAGAATAATAGAGTGACCAGACACAATCCTTGTTCAGGATCTTACAATCCAGTGGGTGGACAGATATTAAAATATACTTAATAATAATAATAATAATAATAAGTATCTGTTAAGCAATTACTATGCGCCAAGCAGTCTACTCAATGATGGAGAAGGTGAAAGGTAATGAGGTTGAATCCACCCCCGTCCCTCAAGGGGCTCATTGTATGGAGAAGGTGAAAGGTAATGAGGTTGAATCCACCCCGTCCCTCAAGGGGCTCATTGTATAAGGATGGAAAATGTGAATTTTAATCACCATTTGACAGATGGGAAAACTGAGGCACAGATAAACTGAGCGACTTGCCCAAGGTCACAGGGCAGGCTAGTGGCAGAGTCAGGATTAGAACTCAGTATATGTGTAGAGAAGTAGGAAGGCCTGGTGGAAAGAACATGGGAAAGAACAAGAGGACTTGGGCTCTAATCCCGGTTTTGTTGTCTGCTATTTGACTTTGGACAAGTCACTTAACTTCTCTGTGCCTTAATTTCATTCATTCATTCAATTGTATTTATTGAGCACTTACTGTGTGCAGAGCACTGTACTAAACGCTTGGGAAGTACAATTTGGCAACATATAGAGACAGTCCCTACCCAACAACGGGCTCACAGTCTATAAGGGGGAGACAGACAACAAAACAAAACATGTGGACAGGTGTCAAGTCATCAGAATAAATAGAAATAAA
The DNA here is from genome assembly GCF_015852505.1 of Tachyglossus aculeatus. NCBI lineage: Eukaryota > Metazoa > Chordata > Mammalia > Monotremata > Tachyglossidae > Tachyglossus > Tachyglossus aculeatus. The sequence continues at coordinate 30,514,551 of NC_052075.1, read as the reverse complement.
GCTAGATGCACATCAACAAAATAAATAGAATAGTAAATATATACAAGTAAAACAGAGTAATAAATCTGTACAAACATATATACAGGTGCCGTAGGGAGGGGAAGGAGGTAGGGCGGGGGGGATGGGGAGGAGGAGAGGAAAAAGAGGGCTCACTCTGGGGCTCAACTGTAAAATAGGAATTGAATGCCTGTTCTCCCTTCTTCTTAGACTAGGAGCCCCATGTGGGACAGAGACTGTGTCCAATGTGATTAACCTGTATCTACCTCAGTGCTTAGAACAGTGCTTGACACATGCTTAAAAAATACCATCATCATTAAGAATAAGAATATGTACCGAAGTGTTGTGGTGGGGGAGGCTAAGCGTTTATTATGTGCCAGGCAATATTCTAAGCACTAGAGTAGATGCAAACAAATCAATTCGGATACAGTCACAGTCGGGCTCACTGTTGTAATCCCCGCTTTATAGATGAGGTAACTGAGGCACACAGAAGTGAAATAACTTGCCCAAGGTCACACGGTAGACAAGTGACAGAGCTGGGATTGGAACCCACATTCTTCTGATTCCTAAGCCCGTGCTCTATCCACTAGACAACCTGCTTCCCTATTTCACAAGACCATAAACGTGGCATTTTCCTCGATTCAACTCTCTCATCCCCCCCACATATTCACCAAATCCTGTCAGTTTTACCTTCACAACATTGTTAAAATCCACCCTTCACTCTCCATCCTAAAAGCAATCATGCTGATCAAAGCGCTTACTCTATCCCACCTTGACTCATGCATTTTGCCTCCTCCTCGCTGACCTCCCAGCCCCTCCTGTCTCTCCCCACACCATACTGACAATCCGCTGCCCGGATCGTTTCGCAAGAAAAACGTTCAATCCACATCTCCCCACTGCTCAAGAACCTCCAATGGCCGCCCATCCAACTCCGCAAACAGAAACTCTTTACCAATACTTTCCACTCCTCTAGCACCAATTTACTCACTGTGCCCCAATCTCCTCTATCTCGCCATGGACCCCTTTCCCACAACCTTTCCCTTTCCCTCCCCTTCCATATATGCCAGACCACCACTCTTTCCACCTTCAAAGCATTATTAAGGTCACATCTCCTCCAAGAGGTCTTCTCCAACTAAGCCCTTTTTCCCCGGCTTTCATTCATTTATTCAATTGTATTTATTGAGCACTTATTGTGTGCAGAGCACCGTACCAAGCGCTTGGGAAGTACAAGTCGACAACATATAGACAGTCCCCACCCAACAACGGGCTCACAGTCTAGAAGGGGGAGACAGACAACAAAACAAAACTTTACACTTGCTCTCCTTAATTCTATTTTTTCTGACGATTTTGACACGTGTCTACATGTTTTGTTTTGTTCTCTGTCTCCCCCTTCTAGACTGTGAGCCCGTCGTCAGGTAGGGACCATCTCTATATGTTGCCGACTTGTACTTTCCAAGCGCTTAGTACAGTGCTCTGCGCACAGTAAACACTCAATAAATACCACTGAATGAATGAATGCCTCGTTTCTATGCACTTGGATCTGTGACCTTTGGACATTTGATATTCACCCCACCCCTAACCCCATAGCACTTACATACATATCTTTAAATGATACATTTTAAATTATAGATTTATATTAACATCCACCTCTACCTCCAGATTGCAAGCTCACTAAGGGCAGGGAACGTGTCTGCTAATTATTGTGTATTGTACTTTCCCAAGCACTTAGTACAGTGCTCTGCACATTGAAGTGCTCAATAAATATCACTGATTGACTGATTACTCCAACTATCTGAAATGACCTTTGTCTGTTTATCCCATTAGAATGGAGGCTCCTGGAAGGCTGTGACAGTGTGTTTTATTTCTGTTGTACTTTCCCCCAAGTGCTTGGTAAAGTGTTTCAACATCAGTAGGCACTCAATAAAAATTGCTTTGATGGTGATGACAATGCTATCCCCTCATCAAGCAAGGCCAGTGAACCAGGATTAGGAGCCCCAGGGGACCATTAATCCCAGTCCAGGGGACTATTAATCCCCAAACATTTTCTTCACTAAGTGCTGGGTGTATAGAAGTATAGAAGGGACTGAAATGGACAGGAAGTGGGGGACCACTTCCATTATCGAATTCGCGTCCAGACCCGTCCCAGTGGGAGTATAAAGCAATTAGCTTTCTGTGTTTTCAGCTGCTTTTGCATTTAAGACCCTCTCGAAGCAAACGGAAACAGTCCGAGTTTTCATCCCATTTCATGACATTTACCTTCCACCCAACTTTCCAAACACTCCAGTTTTCAGCCCAGGCAGCTGGATTCTCTCAGCTCTCCGCAAACTTTCAAATCTAACCATTTTAATTTACTCTCTTCACAACTCCTTTGTGCCACCTCGGCACTTTCACACTCACAATCAACTGCTGCCGTTCTGTACACATCAACTAATGCTATTAAGTACTTTCTCATCCATATATCCATCTTTTCTATTCTCTTCTTCCTCCCATTTTGTGTCTATCTCTCCTGTTGGATGGTAAACTTCTTGGGGGTTGCCCTCAAGAAGGATTATGCCCTCTAATTCTATTATACTTTCCCAAGTGCTTAGTTCAGTTCTCTGCACAGAGTAACAATAAATTCTAACGACCAACAGATGAACCGAGTTCATGATGGAAAACTCAGAGCCGGAGGCTGACTTGGATTTGCAAAGCCCCCAGCTCATTCCCAGAACTTCATCTTGAAGGACTCCATCTCTATTCATCATCATCATCAATCGTATTTATTGAGTGCTTACTATTCCATCTCTAGCCCCACATTAATTTCAAATTCTTCCTCTGGGTGTGCTTTCCAGCTAATAGCACTACTAGAAATCAACTGAAAGAAGGAGCCCTGCTTGTAACAAGTTAGATTCCCATTCTCTCTTCATCTCCAATTTTGATGGTGTGAGAACCAATTTTGAGCTCAGAAAAGCTTCACTCTGGAGGATCCTTCCATCTCCCACATCCTGCCAAAATATTATAATATGTGTCCTCATGCCCAACACATATCTCCTTATGTGCCACGAGGACTTGTGTGTCCTGCCAACACCTTAAGCAGAACAGGTCCAAAACTGAACTCATCATCTTCCCTACCCAAATCCAGCCCTCCACTTAGCTCTCCTATTACTGACAACAAACACCACCATCCTCTCTATCTCAAGCCTGCGACCTGGTAGGGACCATCTCTGAATGTTGTCAACTTGTACTTCCCAAGCGCTTAGTACAGTGCTCTGCACACAGTAAGCGCTCAATAAATACAACTGAATGAATGAATGAATGAATGAATGTGTCCTTATGCCCAACACATATCTCCTCAGAAAACCCGGCCCAGCTCCAAAGTCTCCAGACACCTCTCATATCAGCCCGTTGTTGGGTAGGGACCATCTCTATATGTTGCCAACTTGTACTTTCCAAGTGCTTAGTACGGTGCTCTGCACACAGAAAGCACTCAATAAATACGACTGAATGAATGAATGAATGAATATCAGTAAGCAGAGCATTTTCCACCCCACAAGGAAATCACTGACTGAGCCTGAATAAAAACCCCAATAATTCATATGGTCAATAAAAACTGTTTTCCTGTCATTCATAAGGAAGACTGGATTACTGCACCAGCATCGCTTCTGATCTCCCAACCTCCAGTCTCTCCCCGCTTCAGTCTATACTTCCCTCTGCTGCCCGGATTATCTTTCTACAGAAACGCCCTAGGCATGTTACTCCCCTTCTCAAAAATCTCCAGTGGTTGCCTATGAACCTTCATCCAAAGCAAAAATTCCTCACTATTGGCTTCAAAGCTCTCCATCACCTCGCCCCCTCCTACCTCACCTCCCTTCTCTCCTTCTCCAGCCCAGCCCGCACCCTCCGCTCCTCTGCCACTAATCTCCTCACTGTGCCTCGTTCTCGCCTGTCCCACCATCGACCCCTGGCCCACGTCCTACTTCTGGCCTGGAATGCCCTCCCTCCGCACATCAGCCAAACTAGCTCTCTTCCTCCCTTCACCTCCTCCAGGAGGCCTTCCCAGACTGAGCCCCCCTTATCATCTCCTCCTCCTCCCCATCGCTCCCACTCCCTCCCTCTGCCCTCACCCCTTCCCCTCCCCACAGCACTTGTGTATATTTGTACATATTTATTATTCTATTTATTTTATTAATGTGCATATATCTATAATTCTATTTATTTATATTGATGCTATTGATGCCTATTTGTTTTGTTTTGTTATCCATCTCCCACCTTCTAGAATGTAAGCCTGTTGTTGGGTAGGGATTGTCTATTGCTGAATTGTACTTTCCGAGCACTTAGCACAATGCTCTGCACACAGAAAGCGCTCAATAAATACGACTGAATGAAAAGGACAGGCAGAGGGAATATAAGGAAAGCCTGATGGGGAGGAGGAGATAGATGCTTCCCATAAGCTTACTGAAAATCAACCCAGACCTAGGGAAAGCTAAGTCAGCAACCAACTGATCTCAAAACACTGAATTTCAATTGCTCAGTTTCTAATGATCTCATTTTCAGAACAGCACACGCCTGCTGGAAGAGGAGGCTTAGAAGACAAAACAAAACAAAAAAAAAATTGCCCAAATTAGCCGGTCTCCCTTGCTTAGCCAAGATTCACTCTCATTAAGGAAACTGTAGACCCACCCGCATAATCTGCTTGCACATCAATATTCTTCCCATTTGGAGGGAGACACCAGACCAAGCTAGATTTCTCCTCTTTTACTTCCAAAAACCTCGTAGGCCATTGTGTCACTTGGCTATTATGCACTTCCCAACACTACAGTGTTCTGCACCAAGTGGACACTCAATAAATGTTGCTATTGCTACAAGGTCTCTGCCAATGTCATCTGCTGCGCGAGTGCAAATATCTCTAACTCTGCTCTCTCTCAACTCCTACTTTATTCGGATCCATTCAAACTGGGAGAAAATAGGACACATTCTCCCGGCTTGGCGGGAGCCACCTATTTTCTATTCAGCCATTTCCCTGGGAATCTGAAAAATTTAGAAGGAGCAGGTTAAGTCACACAGCCTCTTGACTACAGGCCCTTTATGTGAAAGTCTGTCTAAAGTTCTTCCTCCAGTACGCTTTCTGCGTCTTAACAGGCTTCATGGCAAGTCAAAAACTCATAATATTTTTAAAAAAAGAGTACGGGTGAAAATGGTGAATACTTTGCATGGGGTCTAAATAGATTTACAAGCATGCTTCCAGCCGACCAGAAGCATGTCTTTAAACTGGTTAGGTTTAATTCAGACTTGAGGGCTGCTTACGCTGCTGGTTAAAGCTAGAGAGAGCCATTTGCAGTACGCACATCCGGGAGAGCATACCAGAGTGGTAGTTTGTTTTCCCCAAGAACAGAGCTATAAATCCTAAAGAAAGCCAATTGTGACTATAGAAGTGGGGGATGCTGGTAGGTGGGATTTAAGGAATTCCAATTCAGGCCTGAATCTGGAGGTGAAAGTAGAGGGATTTGGGGATGGATTGGTGATCAGGCAAGGGAATCTTCCCCTCCCCAAAGGAGAGGGCAGGGGACAAAGAGCTAGATGGAGAAAGACTATCATCTCCTCCTCCCCATCCCGCCCCACCCTACCTCCTTCCCCTCCCCACAGCACTTGTATGTATATTTGTACAGATTTATTACTCTATTTATTTTACTTGTACATATTTACTATTCCATTTATTTTGTTAATAATGTGCACCTAGCTTTAATTCTATTTGTTCTGACGATTTTGACACCTGTCTACATGTTTTATTTTGTTGTCTGTCTCCCCCTTCTAGATGGTGAGCCCCTTGTCGGGTAGGGACCGTCACTATATGTTGCCGACTTGTACTTCCCAAATGCTCTGCACACAGTAAGCACTCAACAAATATGATTGAATGAATGAATGAATGAATGATGTTGTCCGGCCCAACTTATCCTAGGGTGGCACACCTGTGGTCTCGCCCAGATGCCCCAGTTCCACTCCAAAGCTTCAGGGCGAAACCAGACACATGATTCCACAATGCCCATGCACAGAGCCAAGCTGAGGGACATATTCCATGGAGCCCAACCCAGGTACTTGGAGGTGCACTGGGATCTTTCACCATGGGAATACCAGAATCATCTCTTCCAGGAGGCCTTCCCAGATTGAGCCCCTTCCTTCCTCTCCCCTCGGTCCCCCTCTCCATCCCCTGCATCTTACCTCCTTCCCTTCCCCACAGCACCTGTATATATGTATATATGTTTGTACATATTTATTACTCTATTTATTTATTTATTTTACTTGTACCTATCTATTCTATTTATTTTATTTTGTTAGTATACTTGGTTTGTTCTCTGTCTCCCCCTTCTAGACTGTGAGCCCACTGTTGGGTAGGGACTGTCTCTATATGTTGCCAGCTTGTACTTCCCAAGAGCTTAGTACAGTGCTCTGCACACAGTAAGTGCTCAATAAATACAATTGATTGATTGATTGATCTCCTTAAGGATCTCCTGAGCAATCAAATCAATCGTACTTATTGAGCACTTATTGTGTACAGAGCACTGTACTAAGCTCCTGGGAGAGTACAATACAACAAAGATTTTTTTTGTTTGTTTGTTTTTAATAGCATTTATTAAGTGCTTACTATGTGCAAAGCACTGTTCTAAGCGCTGGGGAGGGTGCAAGGTGATCAGGTTGTCCCATGGGGGGCTCACAGTCTTAATCCCCATTTAACAGATGAGGCAACTGAGGCACAGAGAAGTTAAGTGACTTGCCCAAAGTCACACAGCTGGCAATTGGCGGAGCAGGGATTTGAACCCATGACCTCTGACTCCAAAGCCCGTGCTCTTTTCCACTGAGCCACGCTGCTGTTCCCTGACCACAGTGAGCTTACAGTCTAAGCAAATCAGTCCCCTACCCCTCAACTGCCTCTTGGCAACTTTCACCTGCCACTAACAGGTGACAACACTACATGTTGCCAACTTGTACTTCCCAAGCGCTTACTACAGTGCTCTGCACACAGTAAGTGCTCAATAAATACGACTGAATGAATGAACAGTGTTTCCTTCTTTTTGAAGGGGGAAAAAAAAGTTCTGATCTGAAGAGGTCAGTGAATTTTCTCAGAGAAAGCACTGTTTAATCCATGTTTAGAAAATAGGAGTCACATGGACAATACCAAAAGTTATCTATCTACTGCAGCTCAAATTACTTGCCACAGAAATGCAACACTCGATCGCATTTATTGAGTGCTTACTGTGTGCAGAGCATTGTACCAAGTGCTTGGGAGAGTATAATGTAACAGAGTTGGAAGACACATTCCCTGCCCACAATGAGCTTAGAGTCTAAAGAGAATTTGACATGTTGCTCTTTGAGTTTCCCCAAATTCAAGCTCCATGTTTCTAGATGCTACAGTGCCAGTGTTCAGCTAAAAGCCCAGGACAATGGAAACACCTACCCGGGGCCACCAGCAACTTGCTAGCCACCTTCCAACCAAATCTCTCTCATCTGTAGAAATGGAGAATAGGGAGAAATTGAATAATGGAACTCCACAGACTGACCCTGACCCTCATTCCCCTTTTGTTTCAACTTCCTCACCCGTGCTCCTGATGAGAAATACTCAGCTATAGCCCCAAACAGTTCCCCCCTTCTCCCATGCTGGCCCCTGAATCCAAAGAAACACCTTGCTGACAACCATAAGAACCATCCTCTGCCACTCAGGCAGGTACCTGACTTCTTGTGGCAGCCCTCAAACTAAATTCAAGCTAAATGAACACACCCTCCATCTTCGGCTGGCTCCTGCCCTAAAACAGCCACCACTGGCCCAGAAAAGGGGCCCTGGGCCACCCAAACAGTGGGTAAATGTAAACTGAGTAAAACAAACATTTTCACTATGAACAAGCAGGGGAATGAGCATGTTCTGTTTGGGGGCAAGTGGATACCAAACTTTCGGGAATGTAGGGAGAGTTTATGGGATGAGGTCTCAGGAAGGTCAGTAGCCTTCTGCCGCCAGTCTCAGCGGGTTTCCACAGGAGCTAACCTAAAGCCAAATACAAACTCATTGTGTCCCACTCCATTTCCCGAAAGAAGAAAATATGCATTTCTTCCAATGTACCTTCTGTGGGGAGGTGCAACAGATTGCAGGCTCATTAGATAGACAACCTAATTAGACTTAAGCAGTCATAATTTATTGCATCATGGCCAGATTTTAATGCAATGATCTTTACCTATTCCACCCATTATCCTACCTGTTTCTCCTACAGTTTCAGAAATAAAACCATATTTTCAGTATTTCCTTCCTCCCCTCGGGTAGTTCTTTTTAATTTCCCCTTTTTCTTAAATGCCTTGGATGGACCATTTGGCCCGTTTCTCAAGGGAAAACCCAGTACTGTTCTGCTAGATGAATATTGTGTGACCTCTTCCACACAGGTGGGTATCCTTTCCATCACCAGTTAAGTGAGGAAGTGACCTTGTCAGTCCAAAGACAAAAGAATAATGAGCTCTCGACAGGGTAGCCTTGCTGTGGAAGGCTGGTAAAAGGGAGATTCCAGAGAGAAAGGCAGAGTAACGACATGAGAATATTCCAGATAGCAGGACCGGGTGTTTTTAGAAATCCTCAGAGGCATGAAGTCCGCAATTCTGATCGTAAGCCAGGGTAAAACCCACTGATCTTCTATTTTTTCCATTAATTATCAACCAGATCAAATGAATCAGCTTTTAAATAAGTCTGGAGGGAACTGTTTCTGAGGAATCATGCTTGGGTACTGAGATTTCTACAGTATTTCTGCAGGAAGTCCGACCGACCCACGTGTACAGTTGCGAATAACGCACTGCTCTTATACAAAGTAATATGACCAATCACCTCTGCCAGAAGGCGCAGCAGTCCCTCTTCAAGAGTCTGAAAGATCAATTAGAAATTCCCTCACAAGGAAACTGTACCAAACTGGAGATTTTTACAAGTCCAGCAAGCCATCATAGTAATACTGCTCCATTAATTGCCACTTCAGTGGACAAGCTGGCATAACAGGGGAGGTGCATTAACACATTTGTATCCTGTAGTGAACAACAGAGCAAATTACCTTCCAGAGACAAATTCTGCTCCCTCTCCCTACTGTGCATTTTACATTCGAAACCGAAAACCTTAACCATAAACCAGCCAAGCGTGCGCTCTGAGTGTGTATTAGATCACCGTGTCAGTTTTCACTCTCTGACATTCCTTTTCTCCAGGAGGTTGGGAATGGAGTCCTTGCCCTCTGTCTCACATTTTCCACAGACAAACGCTGCCATCTCCTGGTCTCCGACACAGGACTCCGGCTTCGATCCACACGGTTTTTTTTCAACCAAGCTTCAGATTTATAGCTGTACTTTTTTTTAAATTATATTTTAGAAACAGAGTTTTCTTCTTACCTGACATTGCTGGTTCAACATGTCAGCAAAACATATGCACAGACAGAGGGCATCCATACGGATTATCAGCAAGCAATATACCTGGGAAAGCATTCCACATATTTCCCTTCCAAATGCATATATTTTCCACAATGCATAAATCCATACGTCTTGTACCAATATTACATGATTACTAATTTCCTATCAACATAGTTTTCTCTGTTGAGCAAAAATACCAAAATCCCCGGGTACCTCTCCTAGTTCAGAGGTATCGATCATGCTCTGCTGCTCGCAGAATTTTCTCACAATCTTTGGTTGATAAGCCACCCTATCAAAATTTTAATAGAGTCATTTAGCTTTCTAGCCAATTATCTTCCATAAACACTCTGTTAAACATGGAAAGCATTAAAGAATTACAATTGCCATGAATATAAAACATGAACATTTTGGAGTATTACTTACACCAATGACACTATGTCACCACGCTGAACTTCGTAATTCCGAATTTTCCAGTGGTTCAGAAGCACCACATCAGATGAATGGCTTCCCCCAGGATTCAGGGAAGGCTGAGGAAAAGGAGAGAAAAATATTTAGGCAACACATCCCCATCAGTTTCTCCGCTTTAGGGGAGTTACTCTTTAAACCTTAAACTAAAGCGCAATAAGTTCCCCAAACCTTCTAATGAGCTGCAATTCCAATTATTGTGGAATCACAGCAATTAGAGTGAGAAAAAACAAAAGTAGAGGAAACCACATTCAGTCTATTGAATTTGGCAAAGTCAGATATCTGTTCTTCCCAAGGCTCTCCAAATTAGGGAAGCAGGGGACAGGAGGGATGAGTGTGGGACAGAGAGCCTGGAGAGGGCTCCAGTAGATGGAAATCGGGGAAGTGGGAGGCAATCGGGTACCATTTAGCTGCTCTGGCCACACTTGAGTGGGCAGAACCAAATTCCACATCTCTCAAAAGAAAATGAGTAGTTGTCCAAATGAAATCAGTTATTGTCACCGTCAGTATTTCTTGATTACTTCTGTGTGCAGAAGCACTGCTCACCCTTTTCTGCAGAAATGACCTCTAATTATCCGACTTGGATAGAACATGATAGAAGAATTGGGGGACATGGTTACCGTAACAGCTGTGAATTAAGTTATTATGCATTGCAACTCTGATAGGAAGGCCGTTTTAAGAAGTTCAGTGGATTGTGTGCCCCCCCCCCCAGGTACTAGTTCTTCATTGTCATTGCAGTGGGAAACAACTGTAACTATTTACAACGTAATGCTTATTAGAAACAGGTTTTAAGCTATACAAATGAGTTTCCTGTGATGTGCTAATGATCATTGATAATTGTCAGGGAAACAAGTATAACAGTTCACTTCAAATCATAAACCTTGATGTAGCGTTTTCATCTTCCACAACCTTATTGAATTTCATCAAATGCGATAGAAACCTTAATTTTCAATTGTTTTCAAACCACCTTCCCCCTTCCCCCTTACTTCCCATTGCAGCAATTGCTAACCTAGTGCAATTTGTGAATAACCCAAGGTCTACAGGAATGGAAGTCAGTCATGGTTTAGTATGCTACTCAGATTGGCATAGTGGATGAGAGGGTTATTCATTCATTCATTCATTCAATCACATTTATTGAGTATTTACGGTGTGCAAAGCATTGTCCTAAGCATTGTACAAAGCACTGAACGCTTGGGAGAGTACAATATAACAATAAATAGACACTTTCCCTGCCCATAACAAGCTTACAGTCCAGAAGGGGAGATGGATTTTGGGCAAATTAGAGAAAATTAATCTATATACATACATATATATATATATATACATATATATATACTGATATATACTAATATATACTATATATATGTATAGTTTATATATTTACTCCTTGTGGGGAGACCTGGTGGAGAAACAGGAGTTTCTGTTGGATGAGGAGAAAAATGGGCAGCCATTGAAGGTTTTTGAAGAGGAGAACGACATGTTTGGAGCAGTGTTTTAGGAAGATAACTGGGCCATATGTAGCTTGAAGAACTGTGATGATTGTTTAAAATTATTTTAATGAATCATGGGGGAAAAGGTGGAATTCCTTTTTGTCTTTAAAATGAGTAAATATTAATGTATATTAGTGAAATATGAGACACTGTTTTTTGAGAAAGTATCACTGCTGAAGTTACAGGACTTGCTGGTAATATCTCTAGTAGTAGCAATAATATTTATTTAAAAAGTGCTTACTTTGTGCAGAGCACTATACTAATTCGTTCATTCCTTCAATCGCATTTATTGAGCACTTACTGTGTACAGAACACTGTACTAAGCACTTGGAAAGTACAATACAGCAATAAAGAGAGACAATCCCTGCCCACAGCAGGCTCACCATCTGGGGTGGGGTGGGAGAGAGACAGACATCAATAGAAGTAAACAGCCATCAATATAAATAAATAGAATAATATATACATACATATATATATATATATATATATATATATATATGTTGTGAGGCAGGGAGACTGGTGAAGAGCAAAGGGAGCAATTCATGGTGCTGCGGAAGGGAGAGAGAGGTTAACAAAAGTGGGGCTTAGTCTGGGAAGGCCTCTTGGAGGAGGTGCACCTTCAGTAGGGCTTTGAAGGGGGAAAGACTGATTTTCTGGTGGAAATTGAGAAGGGAAGGCATTCCAGGCCAGAAGCAGGACGTGGGCCAAGGGTCAGCAGTGAGACAGATGAGACCGAAACACAACGAAGTTAGCACAGGAGGAGTGGAGTATGCGGGCTGGGAGGTAGAAGGAGAGAAGCGAGGTGAGGTAGGAGGGGGCAAGGTGGTGGAGAGTTTTAAAGCCAACAGTGAGGAGCTTTTGTTTGATATGGAGGTGGATAGGCAACCACTACAGATTTTTGAGGAGGGGGGTAATAGGCCCTGAATATTTCTATAGAAAGATAATCTGGGCAGCGGAGTGAAGTATGGACTGAAGTGGGGAGAGGCAGGAGGTTGGAAGGTCAGAAAGGACGCTGATGCATTAATCCAGTCGGGATAGGATGAGTGACTGTACTAACGTGGTAGCGGCTTGGATGGAGAGGAAAGGGCAGATCTTGGCCAAGTTGAGAAGATGAGACTGACAGGACTTGGTGACGGACTGGATATGTGGGTTGAATGAAAGCTAAGTGCTACTGAGCACTGAGAGAGAATACACGGGTGGGAATTAGACATGGTCCCTTCCCTTGGAGGTGGGAGCTACAGCCTAAGAGTTTAAGGAGGGAGAAGGGACTGGAGACACATCAGGAGTGATAAAACGTGAAAACACAACCCAAACGAGTGCACAAAATAGGCTCAGAGTCTCCGCAGAGATGGAAGAGTCCAGGAGCACGTTGGAGCGGCTTTTGTCCCCGGCCAGATGCCTCCAAAGCATGCTTGGAGGAGAGACTCTCAATGGTGGGAGGTAAGGGGGCAGTTACCACAGAGCTTTTTTCTGAGGAGATAGAGGAATCCAAAGAGACTCTACTAGTATTTCCCCAAAGGTTAACACAACACTCATCTAACAGTGATGAGCAGGTAAACTCATGCAAAGTTAGAAAACAGAAGGGTATTGAGGAAAGCCCTCCAATACCCAGCTAGATTGTAAGATCCTGAACAAGGATCATGTCCGGTCACTCTATTATTCTCTGCACACAGTAAGGAAGCGCGGTGTGGGCAGGGATTGTCTCTCCTTACTGCTGAATTGTACTTTCCAAGCGCTTAGTACAGTGCTCTGCACACAGTAAGCGCTCAATAAATACGATTGAATGAATGAATAAACTAAACTAAAACAGAGATATAAGCCAGAGTTAGCATGCCAAAGCAGGCAGCAAACATTCTACGAGAGTATTTTGGTTTGATGTGAATGGTTTGGACCCAGTTTGGGGATTGTCCCTCTCCTCCTTCCTCAGAAAAGAACTTTTGATTTACTGTGGAACCAAAAGAAGGTCAAGTCTTACTGTCAAGGCCAAGCTGGGTTTCTAAAAACAAGAAAATTTAGCCAAGAGCTAATCCAAGGACAAAGTTTTCCATCACGGAAAAAAACAAAGGCGTGAAAAGGTATACTGTACTCGTATAAAGTGTTCCTTTGAGAACCTTCAGTGTCATAACAATCGATACAACAGAGGGGTCCCCTTTCAGGAAAGACAATTCACTGCTTAAGGGAAAGCTAAGGCTTTGCCTTTGTCAGGCTGAGGAAAAGCATTTAATGTCTCATCCAGATGAGCTGTTGTTCCGCTGATCACAAATAGAGCATTCTGCTTCATTTCCACTTGTACTCCAGGCTAATTCCAACAGGATGGAAAGGAACAGAAATTGTTCCTTTCTCTTTTTTGAGGATTTTCAGGCACTGATTTCTGCAACAAATACCTCCGAGTACTAAAAGTGAACCATTCTAAACTAAGGCTCTCCCCAGGAGAAAACCTAAGATGAAGCACGCCTAATTTCAGCGATGGAATCCAGAAAAGAATCAGTCAGCACAGCATTCAAATGTGGGAGCGTTGCCCCCTGCTTATCTTTCTCAGAACGGCAATTTCTTTTTCAGAAATAGCCAGATGTATCTTTTAAAATCAAAGGAGCATTTTAAGTCAAAGAAAGGGAACAGAACACAAACTGCCACAGTCGTATCTGACAAAAGAATCTTATATTTATCCCTCCTCATTGTTAGCGATAATACATTGTACTGCCATGAAGGAAAATGAACTCTCACGCGGGTTCAACTGAAAACCCTAGCAGAGCAGCCAGACTCATATTATGTGCCTTGGCCAACTGAGGGTCCGGGAGCACCACCAGGGACTCCGAATAAAGCCGAAAGAACCAACGGCCTGGCAAATTTCAAAGCTTTGACTTATATGCAAGGTCAGCCCTTATGCGCTCTCAGTGTTGGGATATTTGCACACGATTCGAACACGCCTATGCTTGCATTGATTTCATGCATCCACACTTCTTCAGCCACGGGGTGTTTTCTGAATGAGTCCCATTTTTTTCTCCTCAGGGCCCACGGGAAGTGGAAATATGAAACTGTGAATAGCCTCTCTGGAGTTCTGTTTCTTATTATACGCCTTCGATGGTTCCAGCTGGATTGTAGCTGCTGTGAAATCACAATGGATGCTCACGAGCAGGGAAATCTTTATATATTCTTCTGTGGCTCAATTCCCAAACAATTCCAAATCCAATTCTCAGATATTGTTTTAAGGCCAAAAAGCTTTTTTTTTCCTTTGCAACAAGTACAAGACCATGTCAAAACCAGTCTCCCACGCAGGCTGCTATTCTCACAAGCACTACTCGGCCACTTTTAAGGAGTGGTTCAAGCTCCGGCCACGAATTTGGCTTGTCACTCCACATCTACGAGGGATGATATGTTTCTCCTATAGGTCCCGTTTCCTGTTAGGGCTCTACCGCTGCTCATGCTGTGCTGCCTCTTCTAAATTACAGTTCCTAAAGACTCCCACACCACACCACTGTTGCCTTGGCCCGAGAAGCGGGTAGAGGAGAATGCCAGGGAGCAAAAGGCGGCAGTGGGGACCTAGAGGTTGTAGTGTGTACAGTGCTTCGTTCACACAAATCCCTCGGTTGGAAAAAAGTGTGATCTCCTGTCGCCCGTCCGGAGGCTGGTATACCAGATAGCATGGCCAGGTATGCCACCCATTGGCCTGCCATCCAACAGTGGGCACCTTGAGAATGCTGGCTCAGTGGAACAATGAATAACGATGACCGGAATCCCACATGGCGATTTCAGCTTGAGGTGCTGGTGACTCTTCAGAACAACATCTCTTCTTCCTCTTCTGACTCATCCCCCCTTTTCTGTGCCGCCTCCTTCGATAGGATGTATTTCAATCTACTCCACTTCGGAGTGAAATCTCACAGTTCCTCTTAGAGATACTCAACGATCCTTTTAGTATATACCTGCGCTCGGTAATACTCCCAGTCCTAAGCAGGGACACTCACTCCCAGCCCCTCTGTGGACACCCATCTGGATGGTTCCACATCCTTACACTCACAGATACCCCTCTCTCTCAATGATGGACATGTGAACCCTCAGAACCAGATTGCCATGGGGTGGACCGTGGATCTTTGAAAACTTCCTATATCAATAAGTACAATTGAATGAATCAATCAATCAATCAATATCCTCTCCCACTTCTCCAGGGAGGTCACCTCTATCTGTTTTGCCCCTACCGTGGGTGGGGCTCCCAGCACCCACTCCCTAGTCGGGAGGAAAGAAACTTTTCCTCACCTGAGTTCACTCCTCTTATGGCTCCGGTTCCAAGATCAATAAAAAGTAATACTGATAATGGCATTTATTAAGCACTTACTATGTGCAAAGCACTGTTCTAAGCGCTGGGGAGGTTACAAGGTGATCAGGTTGTCCCACAGGCAGCTCGCAGTCTTCATCCATTTTATAGATGAGGTAACTGAGGCCCAGAGAAGTGACTTGCCCAAAGTCACACAGCTGACAATTGGTGGAGCTGGGATTTGAACCTGTGACTTCTGACTCCAAAGCCCGGGCTCTTTCCACTGAGCCACACTGCTTCTCCATGAGCTAGGAGGCAATTGCCAATAGTCCCAGGGGTTGAGAGGCTAGGGCAGGGGCCTGCCATAGCCCTAGATCTCTCCCCTCACCTTGACTTTACCCACAGCGGGGCCCTATACGGGTCATCCTGAAGTGATGATAATAATAAAAAACAATAATAATAATAATTATGGCATTTTTTAAGCACTTACCATGTGCCAGGCACTGTCCTAAGCGCTGGGGTGGATACAAGCAACTCAGGTTGGACACAGTCCCTGACCCACATGGGGCTCACAGTCTCGATCCCCATTTTACAGATGAGATCACTGAGGCTCACAGAAGTGAAGCGACTTGCCCAAAGTCATGCAGCAGAGCCAAGATTAGGACCCACGACCTTCAGACTCTATTCACTATGCCATGGTGACTTGCTGTTTGATGTGGAGATGAGTGGGTACTTCTGAAGGTTTTGGAGGAGTGGGGAGATGTGCACAGAAGGATTTTTGTAGAAAAACGATCCAAGCACCAAAGTGCACATAGTAAGCGCTCGACTGATTGATTGATTGATTGAAGTATGGATTAGACGGGGGAAGAGGCTGGAGGCAGGGAGATCATTGAGGAGACTTGCAGTAATCGAGGTGGGACCCGATAAGTGCTTCCTCCCTGAGCCTTCGAAACAGGAGCGTTATCCTCTCCCAGCCCTCAAACCTGAGGCTCCAATCCGGGGAAAATTCCCAAGTCAGAACAATATTCTCTTAAGGACTGAAACCTGACAACTCTTTGGTTCCTGCTCAGCTCAGCGATGAGTAAAGTTCACTGAGTTAACCAAGCAATTTACTGGGGAAGAAGCACTCCCATCAACAATCAAGCAAGGAGAATAAAAGCGCCCAGGAGCGGCTCTCTCACCGGGGTGTGCAGGGAGATATGGTTTGCCCTTTGGAAATGGCAACAAGGGGCCAGAATTACTTACAGATAGAGAGTGAATGGATCATCACCCAGTCTGGATGGGCAGGGAGAGAAGGGGAGGGGAGGAGAGGGAAACTGTTTACTGGAAAGTTTAATTCACCTTGATTCCCTTGTGAAAACACACTCTTCCTTTAACAGAAGCAGCAAGCCTATTTACACAGGACTGGGAAGATAAATCGATAGACATAGTCACACCAGCATTAAATACCTGGATAAAAAGCATTCTGAAACTGTCAGTTTTCTGACTCTCATTCCAGGCAGAGTGCAATTGTAGATGTTCTTTTATAGTCAATGAGAGGAGAGTAATTTTTAAAATACCATCCGCTGTATTTGGATAGTCGAAAGAACTAATCTACTTAGCTCTTCTGCCTGGCTGGATGGCAAAGACTCTGAAAAACTAACTTCACAAAATCCATAACCAAATTGCTTTCAATTTTACAACGAAACAAGTTTGTTGCAAACACCACCGGTGGGAGGTCTGCAACAATAATCATAATGTGCTAATCACTGGCGTAGATGCAATTAGATCAGACAGGGGCCCTATCCCACACTGGGCTCCCACTCTAATGGGGAGGGAAAATGGGGAAACTGAGGCACAGACGAGTTAAGTGGTATACCCCAGGTCACATAGAAAAGTGGTGGAGCCAGGGAGAACCCAGGTCTGCCGACTCCCAGTTCTGCACTCTTTCTACTGAGTCTTAATAATAATAATAATAATAATGATAGCATTTATTAAGCGCTTACTATGTGCAAAGCACTGTTCTAAGCATTGGGGAGGTTACAAGGTGATCAGGTTGTCCCACCACACAGGGCTCACAGTCTTAAACCCCATTTTACAGATGAGGTAACTGAGGCCCAGAGAAGTGAAGTGACTTGCCCAAAGTCACACAGCTGACAAGTGGGGGAGCCGGGATTTGAACCCACGACCTCTGACTACAAAGCTCGGGCTTTTTCCACTGAGCCACGCTGCTTCTTGATGCTTCTCTAGTCCCAGGTCTCCAATTTCTCTTTGGAACAGACCCCCCTGAGACACAGAAATTAGGGTGGCTTGGGGCCAGGTCAGGCCTCCCAAGACCCCACTATCTCAGAAAGTAGAATCCACCAGGTGTAAATTCACTGACGGTCAGTAAAAATGAGTTAAGCCATTTGTGTCTGCACAGTGCTTACAAAGATTTCAAAGCCAGAGTGCATAGCAGCAGGAGGAATACCCAGCAGAGAGCATGAGCGGATTTATTACTCTATTTATTTATTTATTTTATTTGTACATATTTATTCTATTTATTTTATTTTGTTAATATGGTTTGTTTTGTTCTCTGTCTCCCCCATCTAGACTGTGAGCCCACTGTTCGGTAGGGACCATCTCTATATGTTGCCAACTTGTACTTCCCAAGCGCTTAGTACAGTGCTCTGCACACAGTAAGCACTCAATAAATACAACTGAATGAATGAATGAATGAATGAATGAGCCAGAAGATCTGAGTTCTAATTCTGACTCTGCCACTTTTTTTTTTTGGCATGCATTTGTTAAATGCTTACTGTATGCCAGGCACTGTACTAACCACTGGGAAAGATACAAGCTAATCAGGCTGGACACAGTCCATGTCCCACATGGAGCTCACAGAATTAACCCCCATTTTACAAATGGGGTAACCGAGGCACAGAGAAGTGAAGTGACTTGCCCAAGGTCACACAGCAAACAAACGGCAGAGCCAAGTTTAGAAGGTTACAAGGGGGGATTACAAGGCGATCAGGTTGTCCCACGGGAGGCTCACAGTCTTAATCCCCATTTTACAGATGAGGGAACTGAGACACAGAGAAGTGAAGGGACTTGCCCAACGTCACACAGCTGACAGTTGGTGGAGCTGGGATTTGAACCCATGACCTCTGACTCCAAAACCCGGGCTCTTTCCACTGAGCCACGCTGCTTCTCTAATTATTTAGTTAGTGAACGCCACGTGGAATAGGGACTGTCTGACCTGATTCACTTTTATCTACCCCAGTGTTTTTGACAGTGCTTATCACACAGTAACAGCTTCATAAATACCATAAATATTACTATACTTCCATCACAGACCTCCTCTTGCCCATTGCTTCCTCCCTTAGGGTGGGGGGTGCCTGGGTGTGGAGTTTGTCAAGCATCCAGTCAGCTGCTCCTGACATGAAGAGCCACATCCTCCTCCTCCCAACCCCCAGCCCCCACCATTCATTCATTCAATCATATTTATTGAGCGCTTACTGTGTGCGGAGCACTGTACTAAACGCTTAGGAAGTACAAGTCGGCGACATATAGAGACGGTCCCTACCCAACTACGGGCTCACCGTCTAGAAAGGGGAGATAGACAACGAAACAAAACATGTGGACAGGTGTCAAGTCGTCAGAATAAACAGAATTAAAGCTAAATGCATATCATTGACAAGATAAATAGAATAGTAAATATGTACAAGTAAACACGTGCTCTCCGCCACTTCTGAACGGTCAGTACAAAGGTTTGAAAGTCAGTCTATGTTCAAACTGTTCGCAAAAATGATTCTCAGCGGTTGACAACCATCATCCGAAGCCCAAGATGGAATTTCACCCAATGTATCTCCCTCGGGCCAGCGGGGTTTTCTGCTATAGAACGTGAATCGCATCTGGGTTGAAGTGCGGAAACAATTTTAATAAGAAATGGAGCAAAATCCCTGCCAGAAAGTGATGTAAGTAGAGCACTGCTCTGGCCACATCTATGATGACAATTCCATCTCACATCAGGAGGTTAGCCACAGACACTACAGCCCCGGCCCCACAGGTAACAGAACACGCCATTCCTTCGGCTCACCCGTATATCATTCAGAGAAAGGCGGGGGGCTGGAGAGGGTTGCAGGGGGACGCAGGGGAAGAAAAAACTGGGGAAGAATGAGTACATCTTGTTATTAGAAGGTATCCTTGGTTATTTTGATTGATACTAAAATTGATACTAAGCACTGTGGTAGATACAAGATAATCAAATAGGACACAAATAGGACAAGCTCCCAGACTGAGCCCCTTCCTTCCTCTCCCCCTCGTCCCCCTCTCCATCCCCCCATCTTACCTGCTTCCCTTCCTCACAGCACCTGTATATATGTATATATGTTTGTACATATTTATTACTCAATTTATTTATTTATTTTACTTGTACATATCTATTCTATTTATTTTATTTTGTTAGTATGTTTGGTTTTGTCTCCCCCTTTTAGACTGTGAGCCCACTGTTGGGTAGGGACTGTCTCTATATGTTGCCAATTTGTACTTCCCAAGCGCTTGGTACAGTGCTCTGCACATAGTAAGCGCTCAATAAATACGATTGATGATGATGATGATGATGATGATGACACAGACCTGTCCCCGATGGGCTTTACAGTGTAAGAGTCTGAGAACAAATTCTGCTGAGGAAACTGAGGCCCAGAAAAGTGAAGTAATTTGGGGAAACAGTGCGGCCGAATAGAAAGAGCGCACTGTGAGTCAGAGGACCTGGGTTCTAATCCTAGCTCTACCACTTACCTGCTGCGACTCTGGGAAAGTCACTTAACTTCTCCATTTCTCAGTTCCCTCATCTGTACAATGCCGATTCCTTCCCGGTTACATCGGGAGCCCCATGTGGGACAGGGACTGTGTCCGACCCGATTATGTGTGAGAAGCAGCGTGGCTCAGTGGAAAGAGCACGGGCTTTGGAGTCAGAGGTCATGAGCTCAAGTCCTGGCTCTGCCACTTGTCAGCTGTGTGACTTTGGGCAAGTCACTTCACTTCTCTGGGCCTCAGTTACCTCATCTGTAAAATGGGGATGAAGACTGTGAGCCCCCCGTGGGACAACCTGATCACCTTGTAACCTCCCCGGCACTTAGAACGGTGCTTTGCACATAGTAAGCGCTTAAGAAATGCCATCATCATTATTATTATTATCTCGTATCTACCCCAGAGCTTAGTACAATGCTTGGCACAGAGTAAATGCTCAAGTGCTATCCTTATTATTATTATTATTTGCCTGAGGTCTTAGAGCAGGTCACTAACAGAGTCGGGAATAGGACGCTTAACCCCATGGCTCTCTCCAGCTATTGGCCTTCCTCCTTCCTACGATTCCTCTCCAAATTCGAGCAAGTTATCTACACCTGCTGTCTCAAAATCCTCTCCTCCAATTCTCTCCTTGACCTGCTCCAATCTGGCATCCATCCCCTTCACTCCACAGAAACTGCTTTCTCAAAGGTCACCAATGATCTCCTTCTTGCCAAATCCAGTGGCCTCTATTCCATCCTAATCCTCCTCCACCTCTCAGCTGCCTTCTAGACTGTCATCCATCCCCTTCTCCGGGAAACATTAACCAACCTCAGCTTCACTGACACTGTCCTCTCCTGGTTCCCCTCCTATCTCTCTGGCCACTCATTCTCAGTCTCTTTCACAGTATCCTCCTCTGTCTCCTACTCCTTAACTGTGGGAGTCCCTCAAGACTCTGTTCTTTGTCCCCTTTTATTCCCCATCTAAACTCCCTGGGGTGTAGACTGCTTTCTAGACTCACATGCTTTCAACTAGACTCTCTAGACTGTGAGATCACTGTGGGCAGGGACTGTCACCCTTTATTGCTGTATTGTTCTTTCCCAAGCACTTAGTACAGTACTCTGCACACAATAAGTGCTTAATAAATATGACAGGATGAGATTGCGGTACAATGAGAAGGTTGGCATTAGAGAGAATGCCATATGCTTCCAACTACCACCTCTATGCAGGTGATTCCCAAATCCCCAGTCATGATCGCTCTCCCTCTCTGCAGTTTTGCATTTCCCCCTACCTTCAAGACATCCCTACTTGAATGTCAATCAATCAATCAATCAATCGTATTTATTGAGCGCTTACTGTGTGCAGAGCACTGTACTAAGCGCTTGGGAAGTACAAGTCAGCAACACATAGAGACGGTCCCTACCCCCCGAAACTGAACATGTCTAAAATAAAACTCCTTATCTTCCCACCCAAATCCTGACTTTCCCAACACTGTAGACGGCACCACCATCCTTCCCGCCTAGTAAACCCATAATCTTGGTGATATCCTTGACTCCTCTCTCTCTTTCAAACCACATATTCAATTCACCATTAAATCCTGTTGGTTCCACCTTCAGAACGACGTTAAAACCCATCCTTTCCTCTCCATCCAAACTACTACCATGTTTATAATAACAATAATAATAATAATGGCATTTACTAAGCGCTTACTATGTGCAAAGCACCAAGCACTTATCCTATCCCACTTTGATTACTTTATCAGCCTCCTTGCTGACCTCCCTGCCTCCTCTCTCTCCCCACTCCAGTTCATAATTTACTCCGCTGTGTGGATCATTTTTCTAGAGAAACGTTCAGGCCATGTTTCCCCACTCCTCAAGAACCTCGAGTACAACCTTCTCATTGTACTACGATCTCATCCTATCATTCAATTGTATTTATTAAGCGCTTCTTGTGTGCAGAGCACTGTACTAAGCACTTGGGAAAGTACAATACAGCAATAAAGGGTGACAATCCCTGCCCACCATGATCTCACAGTCTAGAGTCTACCTTGTATCTAAATGCTTAGAACAGTGCTTGGCACATAGTAAGCACTTAACAAATACCATTACTATTATTATTATTATGGAGTCTATCTTGCCACCAACCTCTCACCCACATTCTGCCTCTGGCTTGGAATGCCCTCCCTGTTCATATCCAATAGACAACTACTCTCCCCACCTTCAAAGCCTTATAAGAAGACACTTCTCCTCCACGAGGCCTTCTCTTACTAAGCCCTCCTTTCCTCTTCTTCCTCTCCCTTCTCTATAGTCTTGACTTGTTCCCTTTAATCATCCCCACTCCCAGTGCCACAGCACTTAAGTACATTTCCGTTAACTTTATTTATACTATTGTCTATCTCCCTTTAAGCTGTAAGCTCATTGTGGGCAGGGAATGTGTCTGTTACATTGTTGTATTTTACTCTCCCAAGTGCTTAGTAATAATAATAATAATAATAATAATAATAATGGCATTTATTAAGTGCTTACTATGTGCAAAGCACTGTTCTAAGCGCTGGGGAGGTTACAAGGTGATCAGGTTGTCCCACGTGGTGCTCACAGTCTTCAACCCCATTTTACAGATGAGGGAACTGAGGCCCAGAGAAGGGAAGTGACTTGCCCAAAGTCACACAGCTGACAAGTGGCGGAGTGGGATTTGAACCCATGACCTCTGACTCCAAAGCCCCGGCTCTTTCCACTGAGCCACGCTGCTTCTCCAGTACAGTGCTCTGCATACAGTAAGCACTCAATAAATACAATTGACTGACTAAGTTCCATGCTCTTTGTTCCCATTGTTGTATCCTGCATTTTTAGATACCATGACTAAAATGTCTTTCACCTGGCAGAAACCCCAAATCATTAGCACCTTAACTTCTATTAAACGTGGATCCAGATGGACGGGTATTGTTGAAACCAAAAATCTGGGAGGAGAGTTCTCCCATCAGACTGCAAGTCACAGATAATAGATATGGAAGCAGACAGCCCTGATTACAGAGTCATCGGCCTTTCCTCAAAGGCTTTAAAGTACAAAAAGTCCTAAACAACACATTCCAATTGAAGGATGGCTCTTAGATTAAGCAACTGTCTCCATCCATGGGTTGTTTTCTCTTCAGACCGTAGAATGGTTGTCATAGCATCTTAGATCAAATGACAAATGGCTTCTGGAATTTATATTTCAGTTCACTTGCAAGACAAGTGCTGGAATTAACATCACCTGATTTAAACCAAACTTCCCCTAACGATAAGGCTGATGTAACATAAGCCGCCCCCAAGCAGACTGAAACTCCTCGAGGACAGGGATCATGACTACCAACATTATTGTACTGTACTCTCCCAAGTGCTTAGAACAATGTTCTGCATACAATTAGCACTTGATTCATTCATTCATTCATTCAATCGTATTTATTGAGCGCTTACTGTGCGCAGAGCACTGGACTAAGCACTTGGGAAGTCCAAGTTGGCAACATATAGAGACGGTCCCTACCCAACAGTGGGCTCACAGTCTAGAAGGGGGAGACAGAGAACAAAACAAAACGTATTAACAGAATAAGATGAATAGAATAGAATAGAATAGAATAGAATAGAATAGAATAAATGCTATTGATTGATCACAAATTGGCATCCAAACCACCTGGATAACTGAACATCAAATGCCCAGAGAATGAGGACTCCTGTCCAAGACAGAAAAACCACAGCCCTTATACAAAAAAACCCCATCTGCTTCTTTCAATGTGACCAGAAAACAGATGCCTTCATATTTCCTTGTAATCACACTATGGACAATAAACATGTCCATCAACTCTGTTATTCTGTACACTCCCAAGCACTTAGTACAATGCTCTGCACACAGTAAGTGCTCAATAAATGATCAATTAATAATAACAATTATTATTATGGTATTTGTTAAGCGCTTAATTTGTGCCAGGCCCTGTTCTAAGCACTGGGGGGTAGATACAAGCAAATTAGGTTGGACAAAGTCTCTGTCCCGCATAGGGCTCACAGTCTTAATCCCCATTTTACAGATGAGGTAACAGGCACAGAGAAATAAAGTGATTTGCGCAAGGCCACACAGCAGACAAGTGACAGAGCCAGGATTATCAAGCAGTCATTAACTCTGTTAGCACTATTAAAATTCAGTTTTATGATTAATTCCCCACCCAGCTGCTGCTGGAAGCCCAAGAGATTCAGCTCTCCCCTTGAGGTAATGATCCTGCTCCCTGCTTGATGTTCGTCTGGCACCTTCAAAAAATTCTTCCAGACAATTTCGTTGGCTTATCCCGATCTGCTGGAAATGTTGGGGGCTTCCCATTTTCGCTAATGAATTCTTCACTTGTGTAGACATCAAGTGATTTGGGGCCAAGAGTGTTGGCATACACTCAGTTCTCCGCAGCACAGCCCCCAGCGATCATTCACCTTATCTGGACCTCAGTTTTCTCATCTGCAAAATGGGAATATGATACCCACTCTCTCTCTCCTTCTTAGACTGTGAGCCCCGAGCAGGACGGGGACTGTGTCTAATCTAAATGCCCGTTATCGACTCCAATGCTTAGCAAGAGTTAGTCCCTTATCAATACCCCAGATATTATTAAGTAGTGAAAATGACTCTAAAAGATACAAGTAGTTTCTTATGATCTCATAACACGTACACCTTTCCCATGACTGAGGAATGTGCATGACAAGTGTGGGCACCCAGAGGAGGAAGAGAGAGAAGAGAGAAGCAGTGTGGCTCAGTGGAAAGAGCCCGGGCTTTGGAGTCAGAGACCACGGGTTCTAATCCCGGCTCTGCCAATTGTCAGCTGTGTGACTTTGGGCAAGTTACTTAACTTCTCTGGGCCTCAGTTACCTCATCTGTAAAATGGGGATTAGGACTGAGCCCCCTGTGGGACAACCTGATCACCTTGTAACCTCCCCAGTGCTTAGAACAGTACTTTGCACATAGTAAGGGCTTAATAATGCCATCATTATTATTATTAAGCAATAGTAATGGTATTTGTTGAGCACCTAGTGGGTGCAGAGAGTTTCTCCCCCCTGTAGACTGTAAGCCTAGTAAGAAGCAGTGTGGCTCAGTGGAAAGAGCCCGGGCTTTGGAGTCAGAGGTCATGGGTTCAAATCCCACTCCGCCAACTGTCAGCAGTGTGACTTTGGGCAAGTCACTTAACTTCTCTGTGCCTCAGATACCTCATCTGTAAAATTGGGATTAAGACTGTGAACCCTCCATGGAACAACCTGATCACCTCACAAACTCCCCACGCTTTGCACATAGTGAGTGCTTAATAAATGCCTTCATCATCATCATAAATCATACTCTTTTCAAAGGGATCTTTTTTCTTTTTACAAAGTGATGAATAATTTCAAAATTAAGATGCAAAAAGAAAGACTACAGAAGGATGGTTAAGAAACATCATGGCATAGAGCTGCGTAAGAGCACAGGCCTGGAGTCAGACGACCTCTCCCAAGCAGTTAGTATAGTGCTCTGCGGACAGTAAGTGCTCAATAAATATTCATCCATTCAATCGTATTTATTGAGCACTTCCTGTGTGCAGAGCACTGTACTAAGCGCTTGGGAAGTACAAGTTGGCAACATATAGAGATGGTCCCTACCCAACAGTGGGCTCACAGTCTAGAAGGGGGAGACAGAGAACAAAACAAAACATATTAACAAAATAAATAGAATAAATATGTACAAATAAAATAGAGTAATAAATACGTACAAACATATACACAT
Source organism: Tachyglossus aculeatus (assembly GCF_015852505.1). Taxonomy (NCBI): domain Eukaryota; kingdom Metazoa; phylum Chordata; class Mammalia; order Monotremata; family Tachyglossidae; genus Tachyglossus; species Tachyglossus aculeatus. The sequence goes on along the minus strand of NC_052075.1, from coordinate 30,488,448 downwards.
ATATATGCACATATATACAGGTGCTGTGGGGAGGGGAAGGAGGTAAGGCGGGGGGATGGGGTGGGGGAGGAGGGAGAGAGGAAGGAGGGGGCTCAGTCTGACTGATTGCTAATAAAATAAGACTAAGCACTGATGTAGATACAAGATAATCAGGTTAGATGCAGTCCCTATACACACGGGGACATTCTAAGTAGGAAGGACAGTAAGTATTGAATTTCCATTGTACAGATGAGGAAACTGAGATACAGAGAGGTTAAGTGACTTGCCCAAGGTTACACAGCAGATAAGACACAAGACATAAAGACAGGGTCCCTGCCTTTAATGCAGTTTAATGGGGAAGCAGAACAGGGACTGCTTGAAGATGGAATTCATTCATTCAATCATACTTATTGAGCACTTACTGTGTGCAGAGCACTGTCCTAAGCGCTTGGGAAGTACAAGTTGGCAACATATGACCAAGGGGGTGAGGTGGAGAGCTAATCAACGAAGGCGTCAATTCATTCATTCATCCAATTATATTTATTGAGTGCTTACAGTGTGCAGAGCACTGTACAAAGCGCTTGGGGAGTACAATATAACAATAAACACGACCTGCTTACGACAACCTTACAGTCTGGAGGGGTAGAGGTGGGCTGGAATGGCAGACCACTGGAGGGAGCGGCCTGGCAAAGAGAAGGGAGAGGGCAGAAAGAGAGTTTTGTGTGGCACAATATTTCAAGGGTCAAACAGGGAGCGCAAAGTGGAGGAGCACAGAGGACAAAGTACAAAGTTACTTCCACTAGACAGCCCTGAAACCCACCGTCGGAAGGTTTATTCCGATCTTCATCGGGCTGGCTGGGCGGGGAGAGACTCATGGAAGCAGGAGCCACAGTGTGTTTTCCTGAAGAAAGGAGTTTCTGGAGGATGAGACTTGCCAGTTTCAACCTTACGACATGATTTCTCTTCTATATGCTGAGAAGCAGCGAGGCTTAGTGGTTAGCACACAGACCTGGGCGTCAAAAGGACCTGGGTTCTAATTCTGGCTCTTCCAACGTGTCTGCTGCATAACCTTCGGCAAGTCACAACTTCTTTTTGCCTCAGTTACCTCGCCTGTAAAACGGGGGTGAAGAGTGTGAGCCCCATGTTGGTCAGGGAGTGTGTCCAAGCTGATTAACTTTTATCTACCCCAGTCCTTGAAATAGTGCTTGGCACATAATAAGTGCTTAACAATACCATTCCTATTATTATTCTATATTCTTAGTATTTATAAAACATAAACAGTGCAAAGCACCTAGTAAATGCTTAATAAATGCCATCATTATTATTATTGTTATTATTATTATTATTATTGCTATTATTATTATAAAATTTCAGGATTTGAGAGTAAACAGATTTTCTTTGAATGTGTTGCTAAGACAGGAAGGACCAGGCAAAGAAGGCCTCCTGAAACTGTCAACTCCTCAAAGCACCATCTTCAATCTCTTAAAAGGAAACAATAAGAGGAAAAAAAGAAAAAAGATGTTTTTTATCCAAAGGAAAAAACATGTCATTCATTGTTGGGCATTTATCATTAGCAGTTCCGTTTCCAATTTAAGTCTCCACAGCAGGTGAGGAAGTAGGAAACCAGCATCAGTTAAAAAAAAACCCAAAATTTAAAAAAGCTTCACTTCTTATGACTTATAAACCCTTATCCATGATAGTTTAAAAGCCAATTATTTAATCTGATGGAACAGCTCAGCACCACTATCCAAGATGAGGTCCTTACTTCAGTCCTGCAGGTCAGGACTCAGTCTTGTTCAGATTAGAGAAGCAGCGTGGCTTCGTGGAAAAAGCACGGGCTTGGAAGTCGGAGGTCGTGGGTTCTAATCCCGGCTCTGCCACTTGTCAGCTGTTTGACTTTGGGCAAGTCACCTAACTTCCCTGAGCCTCAGTTACCTCATCTGTAAAATGGGGATTAGGACTGTGAGCCCCATGTGGAACAACCTAATCACCTTCTATCACCCCCTTAGAGCGCTTAGAACAATGCTTCGCACACAGTAAGTGCTTAACAAATGCCATCATCATTATTATTATTATTACAAACTAACCAAATGCTAAATGTGTATAAACTGAAGCTATGGAAACTTTCTAGGAAGAGGAGTCCCTATAAAATGTAGGAAATCTTCCTTCCTTGGAAGATAATGAAAAGGGGATTTTTTTTCCTCTTTTAATAATAATAATAATAATGATGGTATTTGTTAAGCGCTTACTATGTGCAAAGCACTGTTCTAAGCGCTGGGGGCATACAAGGTGATCAGGTTGTCCCACATGGGGCTCACAGTCTCAATCCCCACTTTAAAGATGAGGTAACTGAGGCACAGAGAAGTTAAGTGGCTTGCCCGAAGTCACACAGCTGACAAGCGGCAGAGCCGGAATTAGAACCCATAACCTCTGACTCCCAAGCCCGTGCTCTTTCCACTGAGCCATGCTGCTTCTCTTTCGCTATGGATGTTTCATTTTGGGGTAAGAGAAATAACGAAGTACATGCGTAGGCTTGGTCTGAGTCAAAATAACCCAACAGTGTAAAGTCAGCCCAGGAAAATTGCTAAAACCATGTTTATATTCTTCCCCCAACCGACTAGATTTTAAACCCAAGACTACTGAGTGTTTAGAACACCAGGACATTCATTCATTCATTCAATTGTATTTATTGAGTGCTTATTGTGTGCACAGCACTGTACTAAGCGCTTGGGAAATACAAGTTGGCAACATATAGAGACGGTCCCAACCTGACAACGGGCTCACAGTCTAGAAGGGGGAGACAGACAACAAATCAAAACATGTGGACAGGTGTCAAGTCATCGGAATAAATAGAAATAAAGCTAGGTGCACATCATCAACAAAATAAATAGAACAGTAAATATGTACAAGTAAAACGGAGTAATACATCTGTACAAACATATCTACAATCAGAGATCACCGCTGACTGTATTAGAATTTCCTAATACATCAAAACCACTTATTTTCAGCCTGAAATACAACCTCAAGTACTGGCTTCTGACCAACTCCTACCCGATGGCAAGCACTCCTTACGCAAAGTCACCGCTCTTCATTTTTACAATTTTCTAACAGCTGATTAAAATGTAATCCTCTAAAGGCTAACAAGCACACGTCTTTTCCGGCATCGCTAACACTCAATCGCGGATTCCATCTTGTGCGAGCAGGCCTCTGAGCTCATCTTAATCTCCGGCGCTAAATCCCCTTAACCGGGTCCCGCTGGCCGCCCGTCAGGACGGCCTTCCCGCTGCCACCCTCAATTTGAACAGCTCCCCGGTCTCCGTTCCCCAGCCTCAGCCACTCCCCCTCTTCTTATTTTATTTTATTTTATTTTATTTTATTTTATTTTGTTGGTATGTTTGGTTCTGTTCTCTGTCTCCCCCCTTTTAGACTGTGAGCCCACTGTTGGGTAGGGACTGTCTCTATGTGATGCCAATTTGTACTTCCCAAGCGCTTAGTACAGTGCTCTGCACATAGTAAGCGCTCAATAAATACGATTGATTGATTGATTGATTGATTGATTCTCCATCTGGCTTCTTCAGCCTGATTCCCTGGGACGCGGTCGTTTGAATTCATTGTCAATCGTATTTCTTGAGCGCTTACTGTGTGCAGAGCACTGAACTGAGCATTTGGGAAGCACAGGTTGGCAACATAAAGAGACGGTCCCTACCCAACAACGGGCTCGCGGTCTAGAATGGCCTGCTTCCACTTGAATCTCAAATTGTTTAAGCCAGGCCTCTATCTATTTATTTTATTTTGCTGGTATGTTTGGTTTTGTTCTCTGTGTCCCCCTTTTAGACTGGGAGCCCACTGTTGGGTAGGGACTGTCTCTATATGTTGCCAATTTGTACTTCCCAAGCGCTTAGTACAGTGCTCTGCACATAGTAAGCGCTCAATAAATACGATTGATTGATTGATTTTCCCTCCTGAACCCCGCTCCTCCTCCTGTCTTTCCCACCGTCAGCTGTTTCCATAGGTGCCAATTCATGCTACGGAGGTGGAGAAACCAATATTTTTGCTCCCACAGCCTAGGTTTTTTTTTTTTTTAATGGCATTTATTGAGCGCTTACTATGTGCAAAGCACCGTTCTAAGCGCTGGGGGGGATACAAGGTGATCAGGTTGTCCCACGTGGGGCTCACGGTCTTCATCCCCATTTTACAGATGAGGGAACTGAGGCTCAGAGAAGTGAAGTGACTTGCCCAAAGTCACACAGCGGACAAGTGGCAGAGCCGGGATTTGAACCCCTGACCCAAGGGCTTCCGTGAAGGCTGCAGAGAACTAAAAGGATTGTTTCTGATCTATTTGCTCTTCCCAGCCTGAGTCCTGATCTCATTCCACTTTCTTTGTCCAAAATCCAACTCCCTTTGATCTCACACTCATAATAAAACCTTGGTCCAAGGTTGTGCATCACAGTGACTCTCCCTATCTCCCTTGGATTAGTATTAATCATATTTATTGAACATTTACTGTGTGCAAAGCACTGTACTAAGCACTTGGGAGAGTACAATATACCATCAAACACATTCCCTGACCCCAGCCAACTCACATATTAGACCCCTCTCTTATCCATCCTCATGTCACCGTCATCTCTAACTCCTGCTTACACTTTCTCAGCTTGTGAGTGGACTGCTGAGATATTCATTCACTCATTCCATCGCATTTATTGAGCGCTTACTGTGTGCGGAGCACTGTACTAAGCGCTTGGGAAGTACAAGTTGGCAACATACAGAGACGGCCCCTACCCAACAACGGGCTCACAGTCTAGAAGGGGGAGACGGACAACAAAACAAAACATGTGGACAGGTGTCAAGTCATCAGAATAAATAGAAATAAAGCGTAGATGCACATCATTAACAAAATAAATAGAGTAGAAATATGTACAAATAAAATAAATAGAGTAATAAATCTGTACAACCAGATTTTGTTGGTCCCTACCCAACAATGGGCTCACAGTCTAGAGAAGCAGCGTGGCTCAGTGGAAAGAGCACGGGTTTTGGAGTCAGAGGTCATGGGTTCAAATCCCGGCTCTGCCAATTGTCAGCTGTGTGACTCTGGGCAAGTCACTTCACTTCTCTGTGCCTCAGTTACCTCATCTGTAAAATGGGGATGAAGACTGTGAGCCCCCACCGTGGGACAACCTGATCACTTTGTAACCTCCCCAGTGCTTAAAACAGTGCTTTGCACATAGAAAGTGCTTAATAAATGCCATTATTAATTAATTAATTAGAAGGGGGAGACAGACAACAAAACAAAACATGTGGACAGGTGTCAAGTCAACAGAATAAATAGAAATAAAGCTAGATGCACATCATTAAGAAAATAAATAGAACAGTAAATATGTACAAGTAAAATAAATAGAGTAATAAATCTGTACGAACATATATACAGACTGTGAGCCCCCCGTGGGACAATCTGATCACCTTGTAACCTCCCCAGCACTTAGAACAGTGTTTTGCACATAGTTAAGCACTAAATAAATGCCAGGCTGCAAGCCCATTGTTGGGTAGGGACCGCCTCTATATGTTGCCGACTTGTACTTCCCAAGTGCTTAGTACAGTGCTCTGCACACAGTAAGCGCTCAATAAATACGATTGAATGAATGAATGAATTATAATAATAATAATAAAATAATAATTTTGGTATTTGTTAAGCACTTACTATGTGCCAAACGGGGGCCAATGATGATGACAATGAGGCAACCACTTTCCTTTCTTGGTTTCCTCACCTACATCTCTTTGCAGAATCAAAAATACTTCAGACCAAGTTAACTTCTACTCGGGTCTAGATTAGACTCCCACCAGAGTCTAAACGCTCTACTGTAATCATCCACTACCCCCATCATCATCATCATCATCAATCGTATTTATTGAGCGCTTACTATGTGCAGAGCACTGTACTAAGTGCTTGGGAAGTACAAACTGGCAACATATAGAGACAGTCCCTACCCAACAGTGGGCTCACAGTGAGCCCGTCTTCTAGACTGTGAGCCCGTTGATGGGTAGGGACCGTCTCTATATATGTTGCCAACTTGTACTTGCCAAGCACTTAGTACAGTGCTCTGCACACAGTAAGCGCTCAATAAATATGATTGAATGAATGAATCTGCTTACCATCAGCCCCCCTCATGTCACCAAACCTCCACTGTGCCTCAGAAGTTTCCCCGGCTAAAGAGACCAATATCAACCTATGGCCTTACATGGCGGGGAGCAGGGACTTTCTGAGTCATCTGTGAAAGTTCACATGTTGAGAGTGTCTCTAGAATGCTAACTGATGAAGACAAATTACAGAAGAATACACAGAGAAGCAGCGTAGCTCAGTGGAAAGAGCCCGGGCTTTGGAGGCAGAGGTCATGGGTTCAAATCCCGACTCTGCCAGTTGTCAGCTGTGTGACTTTGGGAAAGTCACTTAGCTTCTCTGTGTCTCAGCTACCTCATCGGGAAAATGGGGATTAAGACTGTGAGCCCCCTGTGGGACAACATGATCGCCTTGTAACCTCCCCAGCGCTTAGAACAGTGCTTTGAACATAGTAAGCGCAAAATAAATGCCATTTAAAAAAATCTAATACAATGATTCTATGGGAATCAATCAACCAGTGGTATTTATTGAGCACTTATTAGTGCAAAACACTGTACTAAATACTTGGGAAAGTACAATATAATAGAGTTGGTAGGCATGATCCCTGTCTACAAGGGGCTTACAGACTAGGGAGAACAAGAGACAGAGATGAAAATACATTTCAGATAGGGGAATACTGAAGGAAGGAAGTTCATTCATGCATTCATTCATTCAGTCGTATTTATTGAGCACTTACTGTGTGCAGAGCACTGCACTAAGCGCTTGGGAAGTACAAACTGGCAACATCTAGAGATGGTCCCTACTCAACAGCGGGCTCACAGTCTAGAAGGGGGAGACAGACAACAAAACAAAACATACTGACAAAATAAAATAAATAGAATAAATATGTACAAGTAAAATAAATAAAGAGTGATAAATATGTACAAACATATATACATCCACGGGGGAAAAAAATGCCCTCCAAGACGTGCCCCTGATGAAAACTCAGTGATAGAGAAGAAGCCCACTCCTAAATCGAACCCATTGGTGGTATTTATTGAGCGCTTACTGTGTGCAGAGCACTGTACTAAGCACTTGAGGGAGTACAAGCTCATCCCAGGTGCCAGCAAATAAAATAAATAGATAAAATAAAAGGTGTCTCCCCCTTCTAGACTGTGAGCCCATTGTTGGGTAGGGACCGTCTCTATATGTTGCCAATTTGTACTTCCCAAGCGCTTAGTACAGTGCTCTGCACACAGTAAGCGCTCAATAAATACGACTGAATGAACAAATGAATGAATGAATAAAATACGGCTTATAAAAGGGAGCAAAGAGTTTACATGAAAGAAGTAAACAAAAACCCATAAAAGTACATTACAAAGTTAGCACACAACAGCTGCTTCAGGTCACATATGTTCACCGCCATAAATACCGGCAAATCTATTGGAATTCTTTATTAATAATAACAACATGTTAGAGTGCCACATAACAACTACGACATCCTTAGGGGCAGGAACCTCAGGTGGGAATCTAAACCAAAGGTAATTTGAAAAGAAAAAAACCTAGTCACAAGACAATAAAGTGGGCTAAAATTAAATCTGCATTCCTTTCCCGTTACTCCCAGCCGACTCGTGAAGGGTAGAATACAGAGCAGTCGGCGCGGAATGAGACTTTAAACCAGGTGGTTTTCAGTGCAGGGAAAGTGCAAAATCAGCAGGTAACAACGAAATTCACCAACTCGGCCTCAAGTGACTGTGCATAAATCACAATATGTCTGTTTTCTTGATGTCTTCCATGCAGTCATCCTGCCAAGACGTCAAACAGTCGCAACCTGCGGGATTATTGGGCAGCATTAAATGCACTCTGGGTCCAAAACTAAATGACAGATGGGGGAAAAAAAAAGGAAAAAGGAAACTCTCTTCCTTGCCTTTAGACAGAACTTTTAATTTCCAGCTCGGCAGGAAACGGGATAATGAGTGCAAAAAGCCAGCTAGGAATCTAAGAGGTTTATTACAAATCAAGTTCTGGGGAATCATACAGATAGCTTAAAGTCAAGGCAATCACCGAACCAATAGAATTGTGCTATTGATGAATAAAAGGCTACATGCTGATTAAGTCTCACTTTCCCTCACACCCCGTGGCTTTCAAATATATTCTACATAAATCACTCTCTGAAGTCTGAGCTAGATGACGATATTCTAGAGAAAGATCTTGTGGAGTTGTCCCACTTCTGCAGAATTAGAAACGAGAGGAGGAATTCTGTTTTACAAATGAAATTCCCGTTTAAAAAATCCTTCGTTCATTCTGGTGCTTCAAATCCCTCACAATGGGCTGCCCCCATTCTTTAATTGGTATTAAGATGGACTTTCACTTACCTTCTTTAAACCTCTCATTTTATTTCTGAATAACGCACTTCCAGGCACGTTCCCTCGATTCTGAACCAGTGACCCTGCTGCGGGGGCCCTCGTTCTAACAAAACTTAAAAGTCGGGTTTGGTGGTTATTAAAAGATTCCTTGGGCAATTTCACAGAAACGGACAATTCTTTGACCAATCTAAATTCCAATTTGAGTAATTACATTCTACCTACCGATATCTGCTCTACAGTTTCAACTGCATGCAGTTCTATCTTTTACTCCTGAGTCAATCTTTTATTTGGTAATCTTGTGTCTCTTAAAAGAAAAATACAACCCTCTTCATTGGAATCCACATTTATATAAGGGTAAAAGTCACTCCTATGCATAGAGAAGCAACGTGGCACAGTGGATAGAGAACAGGACTGAGAGTCGGAAGGTCACGGGTTCTAATCCCAGCTCGGCCACTTGTCGGCTGTGTGACCCTGGGCAAGTTACTTAACTTCTCTGGGCCTCAGTTACCTCATCTGTAGAATGGGAATTGAAACTGTGAGCCCCATGTGGGACAGGGACTGTGTCCAACTTGATTTGACTGTATCACCCCAGCGCTTAGTACAGTGCCTGGCACATAGTAAGTGCTTAGCAAATACCATAATAATAATAATCAACCTCTGGAATGAAAGGACTATAAATCATCATCTCCAGGACTCAACAAATATACCCTTCTCCTCACCGGGGACCAGTAAAAAATGATGATGGGTGAGGATAATATATATAATACTTATGGTGTTTGTTTATATGCCAAGCACTGTTCTAAGCATTGGGGTAGATACAAGGTAATCAGGTCGTACCATGTGGGGCTCATTCATTCATTCAGTCGTATTTATTGAGCACCTCCTGTGTGCAGAGCACTGTACTAAGCGCTTAGCACTGTATTAAGCTCATAGTCTTAATCCCTATTTTACAGATGAGGTACCTGAGGCACAGAGAAGTTCAGTGGCTTGCTCAAGGTCACACAGCAGACAAGTGGCAGAGCCGAGATTAGAACCCACGCCCTCTGGCTCCCAAGCCCGGACTCTTTCCACTAAACCACGCTGCTTCTCCGAACAAGCGAATCGAGAAGCAAGGGGAAGACATCATCATCATCAATCGTATTTATTGAGCGCTTACTGTGTGCAGAGCACTGTACTCAACCAAACAGATAAGCAGAGACAGCAGGCATCTGGCTGGGTTATTTTGCTTGACTGGAATGAATTTGGCCAATATTTCTTGAGGCCTAAGTATTAAACAAATCCACATTTTCCCAGCGCTAACTGTTGACTGCTCACCTGGCTGTATGCTGATGCCCCTCAATCTGGGGGTCATGATCCCCAGGAGGCAGGTGGGAAGCATGAATCCATCCCGCGAGGCGAGGTCTCATTCCATCCTGCTCTGAGCCTCATCAGCCACATAATGATAATAATGATGGCATTTATTAAGCGCTTCCTATGTGCAAAGCACTGTTCGAAGAGCTGGGGAGGTTATAAGGTGATCAGGTTGTCCCACGGGAGGTTCACAGTCTTCATCCCCATTTTACAGATGAGGTAACTGAGGCACAGAGAAGTTAAGTGACTTGCCCAGATTCACACAGCCGACAATTGGCGGAGCCAGGATTTGAACCCGTGCCCTCTGACTCCAAAGCCCGGGCTCTTTACTGCTCGCCTTACCCCAGCAGGCTCACCATACCCCTTCTGGGAGTTGGGAGACAGGGGTGTTAGGGATTTGGGGTGGGGGTGGCAGCACGGGGAGTGATCCTTTTGGGGGACGGTCTGGAGAAAAAAGATCATACTAGGCTATCACTCAATGGTATTTATTGAGTGCTTACTGTGTGCAGAGAACCATACAAAGCACTTGGGAGAGTAAGCTCACTGAGGGCAGGGAATATGTCTGTTTATTGTTGTTTTGTACTCTCCTAAATACAAGAGTACAGTGTATTCTGTACACATACAGAATACATAAATACAGAGTACAGTACGCTTAGTACAGTGTTCTGCACAAGGCAAGCGCTCAAAAAATATGATTGAATGAGCACAATATAACAATAAACAGACACATTCCCTGCCTACAATGAGCTTGCAGTTTACAGTCTATGGTACTCAATCCATCAATCAGTGGAATTTACTGAGCGTTTACTGAGTGCAGAGCATTGTTCCCCTTTTATAAGCCGTATTTTATTCATTCATTCATTTGTTCATTCAATCGTATTTATTGAGCGCTTACTGTGTGCCAAGCACTGTACTAAGTGCTTGGGAAGTACAAGTTGGCAACATAGAGAGATGGTCCCTACCCAACAACGGGCTCACAGTCTAGAATGGGGAGACACCTTTTATTTTATCTATTTATTTTATTTGCTGGCACCTGGTTGGGTAGGGACTGTCTCTATATGTTGCCAATTTGTACTTCCCAAGCGCTTAGTACAGTGCTCTGCACATAGTAAGTGCTCAATAAATACGATTGATGATGATGATGAGCTTGTACTCCCTCAAGAGTGGGCTTCTTCTCTAGCACGGAGTTTATATCAGGGGCACGTCTTGGAGAGCATTTTTTTTTCTGTGGATGTATATATATATATATATATATATATATACATATATATATATATGTTTGTACATATTTATTACTCTTTATTTATTTTACTTGTACATATTTATTCTATTTATTTTACTTTGTCAATATGTTTTGTTTTGTTGTCTGTCTCCCCCTTCTAGACTGTGAGCCCTCTGTTGGGTAGGGACCGTCTCTAGATGTTGCCAGCTTGTACTTCCCAAGCACTTAGTACAGTGCTCTGCATACAGTACATGCTCAATAAATACGATTGAATGAATGAATGAATGAGAGAACAATATACCAAATTAGCAGGCAAATCCCCTGCCCATAAGAAGCTTACAGTCTAGAGGGGGAGACAGATAGTGATATAAATAATTTATAATACGTAATTTGGGGATATATTTACTTAAGTGCTGCACGGTTAAGGGAGGGGTGAATATCAAATATCCAAAGGTCACAGATCCAAGTGCATAAACGACGCAGAAGGGAAAGCGAGCCACGGAAAAGAGGGCTTAATCTGGGTAGGCCTCTTGGAGGAAATGTGACTTTAATAATTCTTTGAATGTGGGGAGAGAGGTGGTCTGCAGGAACGCTTACAACGGGTAATCAGGAGGACACAATCATGACAGTCTTCTAGACTGTGAGCCCACTGTTGGGTATGGACTGTCTCTATATGTTGCCAACTTGTACTTCCCAAGCGCTTAGTACACTGCTCTGCACACAGTAAGCGCTCAATAAATACGATTGATTGATTGACAATACAATCAGGATCAGTGAAAGGGATTTCACTCTAATCCCTAGCATACAGCTGGCCAAGAAAAAGAAAAAAACTAGGGGCTTATCAGCAGCTACTTTGTTAATTGTTGATGTGAGCCCCTTGTTGGGTAGGGACCGTCTCTATATGTTGCCGACTTGTACTTCCCAAGCGCTTAGTACAGCGCTCTGCACACAGGAAGCGCTCAACAAATACGATTGAATGAATGAACGGGCTGTGGAAAGGATAAGGGCAGGAGACAAGACCTGTGTAGTATCTCTGGGAGCTTAGAACAGTGCTTTGCACATAGTAAGCGCTTAATAAATGCCAAAAAGAAAATACCATTGACTGACTGATAGGGAAGCAGCATGGCTCGGTGGAAAGAACACGGGCTTTGGAGTCAGAGGTCATGGGTTCAAATCCCGGCTCTGCCAATTGTCAGCTGTGTGACCTTGGGCAAGGCTCTACACATAGCACTTCATAAACACTGTTACTACTACTCACTCTACTAATCAATCGTTTGTATCTAATGAGCGCTTACCGTGTGCAAAGCAATGTACAAAGCACTTCGGAGAGTACAATATAACAGATTTGGTATACAGGTTCCCTGCCCATAAGGAGCTTACAGTCTAGAGGGGGAGACCGACATTAAGATAAATAAATAATAATAATAATTCAATGTACAAAGCACTTTGGAGAGTACAATATAACATTTCGTATACATGTTCCCTGCCCACAAGGAGCTTACAGTCTAGAGGGGGAGACCGACATTAAGATAAATAATAATAATAATTATGAAATTTATTAAGTGCTTACTATGTACAACGTACTGTTCTAAGCACTGGGGTGATTACAAGGTGATCAGGTTGTCCCACGGGGGACTCACAGTCTTAATCCCCATTTTCCAGATGAGGTAACTGAGGCCCAGAGAAGTGAAGTGACTTGCCCAAAGTCACAAAGCTGACAATTGGCGGAGCTGGGATTTGAACCCATGACCTCTGACTCCAAAGCCCGGGCTCTTTCCACTGAGCCCCGCTGCTTCTCTAAGCATGCTGGCTGCAAGCAGGAGTCCTCCTGGCATGAGATGGGACCCTCAGGGCAGAGGAGAAAGGCCAGGAGTAAGAGATTCATTCATTCAATCGCATTTATTGAGCACCTACTGTGTGCAGAGCACTGTACTAAGCGCTTGGGAAGTACAAGAGATGCAGCGCCAGGGCCACAGCATGAGTCCTGCGGTAATGAGCAGCTACACAGCTGAGTTGCCACTGCAGCCATGGCCTCCCTGGCTATTTGGGCTCAATGGAAAGAGCCCGGGATTTGGAGTCGGAGGTCATGGGTTCAAATCCCAGCTCCGCCAATTGCCAGCTGTGTGACTTTGGGCAAGTCGCTTAATGTCTCTGGGCCTCAGTTCCCTCATCTGGAAAATGGAGATTAAGACTGTGAGCCCCCCGTGGGACAACCTGATCACCTTGTAACCTTCCAGGCACTTAGAACGGTGCTTTGCACATAGTAAGCGTTTAACAAATGCTATTATTATTATTATTATTATTATTATTACCAGCGGATCCTGACAAGCCCAGCCTGGCCCAAGAGCGACACACCTGTGTGGTCCTGCAGGGACGTGATCAGACTGGGGGGAGGCAAGCGGCTCGATGACTCCACGGAGGGCCGGATGGGATGCCAGCACCCCATCTCAGTGAACTCTCCCAGCGCTTACTACAGAGCTCCGCACACAGTATAAGCGTTGGGACAAGAAGCAGCACAGCTCAGTGGAAAGAGCATGGCCTTTGGAGTCAGAGGTCATGGGTTCAAATTCATTCAATCGCATTTATTGAGTGCTTACTGTGTGCAGAGCACTGTACTAAGCGCTTGGGAAGTACAAGTTGGCAACACATAGAGACGGCCCCTACCCAACAGTGGGCTCACAGTCTATCAAATCCCAGCTCTGCCAACTGTCAGCTGTGTGACTTTGGGCAAGTCACTTCACTTCTCCGTGCCTCAGTTCCCTCATCTGGAAAATGAGGATTAAGACTATGAGCTCCCTGTGGGACAACCTGATCACCTTGTAACCTCCCCGGCGCTTAGAACAGTGCTTTGCACATAGTAAGTGCTTAATAAATGCCAAAAAAAATACCATTGACTGATAGGGAAGCAGCGTGGCTCGGTGAAAAGAACACGGGCTTTGGAGTCAGAGGTCATGGGTTCAAATCCCAGCTCCGCCAACTGTCAGCTGTGTGACCTTGGGCAAGTCACTTAACTTCTCTGGGCCTCAGTTACCTCACCTTGAAAACGGGGATTAAGATTGTGAGCCCCAAGTGGGACAACCTGATCACTTTGTAACCTCCCCAGCGCTTAGAACAGTGCTTTGCACCTAGTAAGCCCTTAATAAATGCTATTACTATTATCATTTTGAGCCCGCTGTTGGGTAGGGTCCGTCTCTATATGTTGCCAACTTGTACTTCCCAAGTGCCTAGTACAGTGCTCTGCACAGTAAGTGCTCAATAAATATGATTGAATGAATGAATGAATGAATGAATGAATGATTATTATTAAAGGGGTGGTGGATGCATAGGACGAAGCTTACCTCCTTTTGCACCTTTGGGTTCCTCTTCCTTTCCCTCCTTTATTCTTCTTCCTCCCTCCCCCCTTCCTTCCCTATTCCCACAAAAGTCCGCTCTCTTGCTGTACCCTCATTAATGATGAAAAGTTGGCACTCCTGCTCTTAGGAGACAGGGTAAAATAAAATAGGAAGTGATTGGGTGGGGCAAGTGGGCATTGGTGTCCTGCCCTGCGGTGGGGAGTAGCTGGACATCTTGGGGAGGAGACAGCCTTCTGCTGGGGCCAATGCAGGCCAAACTGAACAAACCCCAGCCTTGGCCCAGTCCCGGCATGTGCTCCATGCCCTGCCATAGCCCAGGCTAGTTGGAATCACCAAGAAACACGGGACTCCCTTCTCGTGGGGGGCACTGACTCCCAAAACAGGGCATGGATGAGTGGGCAGGGATTCCTTTAGGCTGCTGGAACTTATAGATCCAGTTCCCCCTTGGAAACCTCACGTTTGAGTCACTGAAGGCCCAAGGGGCGGCTCAGGAGGGCCCTGGCCCACAGGAGTTGCCATGGCTTGAGGGAAGGGAACTGCAGAGATGCCAGAGCCAGTTTGAGTCCAGCCCAATCCAACTGAGGGGTTCAGGTCCATAAGGACTTGAGCTGAGCAGCGATAAGATCACAGGGAGAAACAAGGTGGTTATGTCTGAGGAGGAACAGGGGGCTGAACTTGCTAGCTCCATTCAAGTGCCATTCCGTGAGGGAAAAGAGGTTCATCCGTTACCTGCATCGATGTTCCCTCCACTCTCGCCACACAGGCCACTCGATCCAGGAACGTCACAGTCACCGGCACGGCTACGAAGAAACCTTTCAGGAAGGCCTTGGCGGACCTTCTTCCGAAGCCTTGAGCCTGGGCCATATCTATAACCACACACAGGGAAACAAGGAGAAAGATCTGTCACAAAAAAAAAAAAACAACAGGACTATTTTGGAATTCCAGCACAAAGTTTTTAATATGAAATCAATCATATTTATAGCGCTTAGTGTGTGCAGAATAAAACATAATGCAGTTAGTAGACAGAGTCCCTGCTCACAACAAGCTCACAGTCTAAGTGAAAGCATCATTTAGGAAACTGAGAGCAATAATCCAAACTGGATACAATTAAATCTGAAAGGTTAATGAACCTACAAGCAAGGACAAATTACCTCACTTCTCCTCCCAACTCACTCCCACTCTCAACCCTTGGTGCTGTTAAGATAATGTTTGATGCAAAATACCAACAGCCGGCCCATTCACTCCGCCCAACTGTTTACTCCAATTTGTCAACATAAGGCTCCACCAGTGAACCACGGAGAAACTTTCGGAATGGAAGGCAGAAATAATTAGAGAATGATAAATTTAGATAAAATAATAAGCATTCCACAATTAAATGCTTCCCTGATGGTGGTGCCTGTGAAATCCATGATCCAAATAGAAAAATCACCCTGCCCCTGAAGGAAATAAACGTATATAATTATCCACGTCCATTGAACAAGTCAAAAAAATACAGCACTAGTCTTTCATGCCAGAGAGGCAGGGATCCAACTTGTACTTCCCAAGCGCTTAGTACAGTGCTCTGCACAGAGTAAGTGCTCAATAAATATGATTGAATGAATGCATCTAGACTGCCTGATGCCAATGGGTGGGGTGAGCAAGGGCCCCGCCCCCCCTTTGTGCAGACATCACCTTGGTAGGAAAACAATAATTGTGGTAGTTCTTAAGCGCTTGCTATGTGCCAAGCACTGTACTAAATACTGGGGTAGATACAAGATAATCTAGACTGTGAGCCCGTTGTTGGTAGGGGCCGTCTCCATTTGTTGCCGATTTGTACTTCCCAAGCTCTTAGTACAGTGCTCTGCACACAGTAAGCGCTCAATAAATACGACTGAATGAATGAATGATAAGATAATCAGGTTCCACATGGAGCTCACGGTCTAAGTAGGAGGAGGGACAGGTATTGAATCTCCATTTTGCCGAGTAAGAAGCAGTGTGGCTCAGTGGAAAGAGCCTGGGCTTTGCAGTCAGAGGTCATGGGTTCAAATCCCACTCCGGCAACTGTCAGCTGTGTGACTTTGGGCAAGTCACTTAACTTCTCTGCGCCTCAGGTACCTCATCTGTAAAATGGGGATTAAGACTGTGAGCCCTCCGTGGGACAACCTGATCACCTTGCAAACTCCCCAGCGCTTAGAACAGTGCTTTGCACATAGTGAGTGCTTAATAAATGCCATCATCATCATCATAAATCACACTCTTTTCAAAGGGGTCTTCTTTTCTTTTTTACAAAGTGATGAATAACTTCAAAATTAAGATGCAAAAAGAAAGATTACAGAAGGAGGGTTAAGAAACATCATGGCACAGAGCTGCTTAAGAGCACAGGACTGGAGTCAGACGACCTCTCCCAAGCAGTTAGCATAGTGCTCTGCGGACAGTAAGTGCTCAGTAAATATGACTGATTGCTAATAAATTATGACTAATTTATTATTATAATTAATATTATTATTTATTATGACTAGCCGGGATTAGAACCCAGGTCTGCTGACTCCCAGAACAGTAGGCCACTGTCCCCAGAGTGAGCCATCGCTTTGAACCACCCATCATCTCAAGTTCAAGCACTATTGTGTGGCTGGCCGAGCCAGCAAAGAGGAACTCAGAAGTGCAGGCGGGACAAAGTCCCTGTAACCATAACCACTAGACAACCCGGGCCAGGAATACAACAGCGGGTGTCCCTCGCCCCCCATTCCAACTGAACAAGATATAGAGATAGGGGAAGGGGGGCGGGCAGAGATTGGACAAGCAGAAACAGGAAACCCGAATGGCCCAGAGGGACAGGTGATAAATACCGGCCACCTCCGACTATCTGAGCAGCGGATCCAAACGTGAAGCGCGGGAGGCCCGCTCTGTCTGCACCAAGAGCCGTGGGACAAGTGACTGTCCTCTGAATGCTAGTGGGGCTGGAAGCTGGGGCACTTTGCCACGGGTTTGTAACACACAAATACACTCCTTGGGTGCTTTGCCACGTGCAAGTAACACATAAGTGAATTGCTCCCAAGTGGGAAGCGTTCGTGTGTGGGAGCTAGATGCTTCGACACGTGTGAGTAATGGATAAGTGAATTCCTCCCGAGTGAGGAGGTCGGGCCTAGGTGCTTCACCACGTGCAAATAACACATAAGTGTAGAGAAGCCGCGTGGCTCAGTGGAAAGAGCCTGGGCTTTGGAGTCAGTGGTCTTGGGTTCAAATCCCGGCTCCGCCGGTTGTCAGCTGCGTGGCTTTGGGCAAGTCACCTCAATTCTCTGTGCCTCAGTTGCCACATCTGTAAAATGGGGATTGACTGTGAGCCCCCTGTGGGACAATCTGATCACCTTGTAACCTCCCCAGCTCTTAGAACAGTGCTTTACACATAGTAAGCGCTTAATAAATGCCATTATTATTATCCCCTTCTAGACTGTGAGCCCGTTGTTGGGTAGGGATCATCTCTATATGTTGCCAACTTGTACTTCCCAAGCGCTTATTACAGTGCTCCGCACACAGTAAGTGCTCAATAAATACGATTGAATGAATGAATGAATGTATTCCTCCCAAAAGGGAAGTTCAATTTGCCACCTGTGAATAACTACAATAAGTGTATTCCTCCCAAAAGGGAAGTTCAATTTACCACGTAGAATAAATCTGGCCTTGCTCAGCCTTTCTGACTCCAGTCTCTCCCTCTCCCCGGACCGATGCTCAAACCCATCCCCACTTGACAGGTGACGGTCACGCTCCTTCGGAAACGCGGTTCCCCAAGATGATCCATGCGGACTGTGGAAGGGACCCAGTGCCTCTCAATCAATCCATCACCGTGAAACTAAATCCCCTGGCCTCCCACTGGGTTAGCCCTGCCGACCTAGTCCAGGGGAGCCAGTGACCCAGGGCTACCTCTGGCCACGGATTAGCCCCTCATGATTGACCAGAGGGGTCCGGCCCGGGGATCTAGCTCAGAACTGGGCTGTTAGAGAACACACAAGCATCTTCTGCACCCTCCAATCAATCAAACAATAGGATCCACTGAGCTCCTTCTGTGAGCACTGTACTGTGGTTGGAAGACTACAGCGAAATTAGTAGATATGATCTCTGCTCTAACCTCCTCCCTGTACCTCGTTCTCACCTGTCCCACCGTCGACCCCCAGCCCACGTCCTCCCCCTGGCCTGGCATGCCCTCCCTCCGCACATCTGCACATTCTATTTATTTTATTTTGTTAATATGTTTTGTTTTGTTGTCTGTCTCCCCCTTCTAGACTGTGAGCCCGTTGTTGGGTAGGGACCGTCTCTATATGTTGCCAACTTGTACTTCCCAAGCGCTTAGTATAGTGCTTTGCACACAGTAAGCGCTCAATACGATTGAATGAACAAATGAATCCGCCAAACAAGCTCTCTTCCTCCCTTCAAAACCCTACTGAGAGCTCACCTCCTCCCAGAGGCCTTCCCAGACTGAGCCCCCTTTTTCTCTCTTCCTCCCCACCCCCCGCCCTACCTCCTTACCCTCCCCACAGCACCTGCATATATGTTTGTACAGATTTATTACTCTATTTTACTTGTACATATTTACTATTCATTTTATTTTGTTCATATGTTTTGTTCCCTTCCCCACAGCACCTGTACATATGGTTGTACATATTTATTATTCTATTTATTTATTTTATTTGTACATATCTATTCTATTTATTTTATTTTGTTAGTATGTTTGGTTTTGTTCTCTGTCTCCCCCTTCTAGACTGTGAGCCCACTGCTGGGTGGGGACTGTCTCTATATGTTGCCAACTTGTACTTCCCAAGCGCTTAGTACAGTGCTCTGCACATAGTAAGCGCTCAATAAATACGATTGATTGATTGATTGATTTTGCTGTCTCCCCCTTCTAGACTGTGAGCCCACTGTTGGGTAGGGACCGTCTCTATATGTTGCCAACTTGTACTTCCCAAGCACTTAGTACAGTGCTCTACACACAGCAAGCACTCAATAAATACGATTGAATGAACTGAATGAATGAATCTAGCTTTATTTATATTTATTCGGATGACTTGGCACCTGTCCACATGTTTTGCTTTGTTGTCTGTCTCCCGCTTCTAGACCGTGAGACCGTTATTGGGTAGGGACCGTCTCTATATGTCGCCAACTTGTACTTCCGAAACGCTTAGTACAGTGCTCTGCACACAGTAAGCGCTCAATGAATACAATTAAATGAATGAAAAAGTAAGATTGACAGTAAAATCAATAACAGTAGGGGGACACAACAGAGTATAAAAATCTGAAAGTAGCAACTACAGGGCCTACCTCAAGCTTAGCAAGGTACTTGTTACACACTAAACATTTACCAAGCACTCACCATCATGATCACCTTGAAGAGGAATTCCATGCTTGGTGCTTTCCACAACCAGGCAATTCCCGTTTGGAACGGTTCAGTTTGCTGAACAGAAAGGAAGTCCCCAGCCTTAACATCCTTTATAGGAATGTGACTTACTTCAGCTGACTCTAATGGGAGTTATGTGTGCCTGTGGAGAAGGATACAGACCTCTAAATTGCCCATAATCTAATATTCCTGCCTGGAAGGGATGCAGCTGCAGGAAGGCTCTTGAAAATACTACGTTTAAAGTAAGTAATCCGACTCGGGCTTTTTAAGCAATAGTAATTTTTTCTATTCCGTTGTGCCTCACTTGACACATCTCGCACCAATGATACGTGACACATTCTGCCCTGGGTTCCAGTATTAATGGCACGATATTGTAAGCAGGCAGCAACATTTGAATAGAGAAACCAGTGAACTTTCATGCCAAGTCCCAATCCTGCAATATTATCTACAACCCAATTTAACAGGAATCCTTCATAATAATAATAATGATGGCATTTGTTAAGCACTTACTATGTGCAAAGCACAGTTCTAAGCGCTGGGGAGGATACAAGGTGATAAGGTTGTCCCACGTGGGGCTCACAGTCTTAATCCCCATTTTACAGATGAGGTAACCGAGGCACAGAGAATGATAATAATAATAATGCCATTTATTAAGCACTTACTATGTGTAAAGCATTGTTCTAAGCGCTGGGGAGGTTGCAAGGTGACCAGGTTGTCCTATGGGGGGGCTCACAGTCTTAATCCCTATTTTACAGATGAGGGAACTGAGGCCCAGAGAAGTGAAGTGCCTTGCCCAAAGTCTCACAGCTGATAGGTGGCGGAGCCGGGATTTGAACCCATGACCTCTGACTCCCAAGCCCGGGCTCTTTCCACTGGGCCACGCTGCTTCCAACTAAGTGAAGCTCTTCTCAGTGACAATATCTTTCACCAAAGGCCTGAAACAACTTCACTACCTGCTAGTGCACTGCTTCCAGAAGAGAATGAACGCTATTTAAAATAAGGATTTCCTACTAATGATAAATAAGCATTTATTGAGCACTTACTATGTGCAAAGAACTGTTCTAAGTACTACAGCCTAGCCTGCACTCTTTGCTCCTCTAACTCAACCTAAGCTCTGTACCTCTATTTTATCTCTCTCCTCACCAATCTCTTGTTCACATCCCCCCCTCTGTACCTCTATCTTATCTCTCTCACCACCAATCTCTTGTTCACAACCCCTCTCTGGCCTGGCACTCCCTCCATTCAAATCCAACAGACCACCCCTCTCATCAGCTTCAAAACCCTTCTAAAAATCACACCTTTAAAAGGCCTTCCCAAAGTCCTCATCTCCCTTCCTCACCCTCCCTTCTTCATTGTCTGCAACTATGACCCTGAAGCACTTGATATTCACCAATATTCACTTGATATTCACTTATAATCTCCTAGCCCCCAGCACTTATGCACATATCCTTCGCCTCTCCTGCCTCCCTTATCTGTTATTTATTTTAAATCTTTCTCCCCTTCAGGGCAGGGATCACACCTACCTACTCAGCTGCATTGTAGTTTCCCAAATACAATACAGTGCTCTGCACACAGTAAGCACTCAACAAACACCACTGATTAATTGATTGATTGATTGATTAAAAAGAAGCAGGAAGGAGGGAAGAGGGCCAGGTCCTTTCCTTCATACTTTTTCCCAGCCCTGACAGTCACAGGGAGCCAATGCTGGTATCTCCTATTTTAGGTGGAAATTGAAAAAGTAGCTGAAACTGCACAGCATACTTCATCATCATCATCAATCGTATTTATTGAGTGCTTACTATGTGCAGAGCACTGTACTAAGCGCTTGGGAAGTACAAATTGGCAACATATAGAGACAGTCCCTACCCAACAGTGGGCTCACAGTCTAAAAGGGGGAGACAGAGAACAAAACCAAAGATACTAACAAAATAAAATAAATAGAATAGATATGTAGAAATAAAATAAATAAATAAATAAATAGAGTAATAAATCTGTACAAACATATATACATATGTACAGGTGCTGTGGGGAAGGGAAGGAGGTAAGATGGGGGGGATGGAGAGGGGGACGATACTTCCAAATGATAAAATAATAATAATGTTCGTATTGCGGATGAAAACTGTGAGCCCCCTGTGGGACAACCTGATCACCTTGTAACTTCCTCAGCGCTTAGAACAGTGCTTTGCACATAGTAAGCGCTTAACAAATACCATCATTATTAATATATCCTAATATACCATCATTATACCATATCATTAATCATCATTATACCATATCATTAATATACCATCATATAGCACTAACTATATGCCAAGCACTGTTCTAAGCGCCGGGGTAGATGAGCCCGCTGTTGTGTAGGGACCGTCTCTATATGTCGTCAACTTGTATTTCCCAAGCGCTCTGCACACAGTAAGCGCTCAGTAAATAGGATTGAATGACTACAAGGTCATCAGTTTCATTCATTCATTCAATCAATCGCATTTATTGAGTGCTTACTGTGTGCAGCACACTGTACTAAGCGCTTGGGAAGTACAGGTTGGCAACATACAGAGACGGTCCCTACCCCACAACGGGCTCACAGTCTAGGTTGTCCCACGTGGGGCTCACAGTCTTCATCCCCATTTTCCAGATGAGGGAACTGAGGCACAGAGAAGTGAAGTGACTTGCCCAAAGTCACACAGCTAACAAGCGGCAGAGCAGGGATTAGAACCCATGACCTCTGACTCCCAAGCCCGGGGTTTTTCCGCTGAGCCACGCTGCTTCCCTTGAGGAGGGATTTCTTCCCTGATCATTGAGGAGGGATGGATTCTTCTGTCTGGTTCAAGAGAGAGTGAAGGAAAAAAAAGAATCCAGGGTCAGGCAGTGACAGTGACTAGTTTCACGGTCCAGTCTAACCCATAGTTTTCTCAGGGGCTTGAAGTCACAAAGACACTCTCACAACCTATATAGTAAGCACCTGTGTTAAGGTGTTAAGTTGCCATGGTGCATCAACAGCCGGGCCACCTTACGGACACTTCGAGGCGTTGTGGCCCTATAATCAACCGATACTTACGGAGAACTCACTGTACTAAGCGCTTGGGCGAGAACAATATACGAAACGCAGCGTGGCTTAGTGGCAAGACTAAGGGGTCGTGGGTTCTAATCCCGGCTGTCTGCTGTGTGATCCTGGGCAAGTCATTTCTCTGTGCCTCAGTTACCTCACCTGTAAAATGGGGATTAAGACTGTGAACCCCACGTGGGACAACCTGATTACCTCGTATCTACCCCAGCGCTTAGAACCATGTTTGGCATATAGGAAGTGCTCAACAAACACCATCATCATTATTATTATTATTATTAAGAGTTGGTAAACAGGTTCCTCCCTTCAAGGCCCTACTGAGAGCTCACCTCCTCCAGGAGGCCTTCAAAGACTGAGCCCCTTCCTTCCTCTCCCCCTCATCCCCCTCTCCATCCCCTCCATCTTACCTCCTTCCCTTCCCCACAGCACCTGTATATATGTATATATGTTCGTACATATTTATTACTCTATTTATTTATCTTACTTGTACATATCTATTCTATTTATTTTATTAGTATGTTAGGTTTTGTTCTTTGTCTCCCCCTTCTAGACTGTGAGCCCACTGTTGGGTAGGGACTGTCTCTATGTGTTGCCGACTTGTACTTCCCAAGCGCTTCGTACAGTGCTCTGCACACAGGAAGCGCTCAATAAATACGATTAATTGATTGATTTCCAGCCCACAGGGAGCTTAGAGAAGGAGAGCAAAGTCAGGAGTTCGACATTTCTAGAACTCAGTCACGACTCACTGCTCAGACGTACAGCTTGGGGCTCAGAGGGGCCAGATTTTTTCTGGGACTGGCTTTTCTCCAAACGGTTGAGTGGTGCCAGTTGAGGAGCACTCCTTGCTGTTGGGAGACAATCCGACCCACAGCTGCAGCTTCTGCCATGGGAAGATTTACGGCAACTGAACTCATCATAAGGCCAGGTTTTCCCATTAACTTGGAGCTTCCTAGAGGTCACGTTTTACTCCGAACTCTTCTGGAATAATAATAATGGTATTTGTTAAGCGCTTACCATGTGCCAAAGCACTGTTCTAATTGCTGGTAGATACAAGGCAATCAGGTTGTCCCACTCAGGAACAATTCCTCATGTACAAATTGGTTGACAAAGGAGCCGTTTCATTCATTCGTTCATTCAATCGTATTTATTGAGCGCTTACTGTGTGCAGGGCGCTGTACTAAGCGCTTGGGAAGTACAAGTCGGCAACATATAGAGACGGTCCCTACCCGACAACTGGCTCACAGTCTAGAAGCAGCGTTGGCTCAGTGGAAAGGGCCCGGGATTTGGAGTCAGAGGTCATGGGTTCAAATCCCGGCTCTGCCAGCTGTCAGCTGTGTGACTTTGGATAAGTCACTTAACTTCTCTGGGCCTCAGTTACCTCATCTGTAAAACGGGGCTTTAAACTGTGAGCCCCCCGTGGGAGCTGATCACCTTGTAACCTCCCCAGTGCTTCAAACAGTGCTTTGCACATAGTAAGTGCTTAAATACCATCAATATCCAGCGCTTAGAACAGTGCTTTGCATATAGCAAGTGCTTAATAAATGCCATTATTTATTATTAGAAGCGGGCTCACAGTTAGCAGAGATGAAAGTGCTGGGTGACCTGCAGTCCACCTCCCCCCAACACGAAGAATCAATCAATCAATCGTATTTATTGAGCGCTTACTGTGTGCAGAGCACTGTACTAAGCACTTGGGAAGTACAAGTTGGCAACATACAGAGACAGTCCCTACCCAACAGTAGGCTCACAGTCGATAAGGGGGAGACAGAGAACAAAACCAAACATACTAACAAAATAAAATAAATAGAACAGATATGTACAAGTAAAATAAATAAATAGAGTAATAAATATGTACAAACATATATACATATATACAGGTGCTGTGGGGAAGGGAAGGAGGTACCTGGAGAGCTGGTCCAGACGGCCAGAGTGAAAATTCAGGATCCCTCCTGCTCCTTGGTGGTGTCCACACTGGCAGACAAGACCCCTTTGCAGTCAGGGGTGGGCCAGCTATTTAGAGGCCTTTTCTAAAGCAAAAGATTTTCCAGGTGGTCTACCAGGTTTCCAAATGAAGAGATAAGATGCTGGAAAAGTAGGAAGTGCCTAATGGGAAAATGTTAAGCCCCAGCAGTCTCTCTGAGCTGAAATATCCCCTCTGACTCTGCAGAGTTAACAAAGCCCCTTCCTGGGATGGGAGGGGAGCGATGGTTAAAGAAGGGAAGTGGAGACCACCCTCTATCCACCCCTCCTGAATCCTCTCCCGGGAAGGAATCACTGCCGGAGGTTTGGCTGCTCCTCAGTCCGTGGAAAAGCAGCGCGGAGCCCTGGAAGTTGCACCAGGACATCAGAGGTCCAACGGCAGAGTCGCCGGGAGTTCCCGCACTGTCCCAGCCCAGAAGAGCAGGGAAGTAGTGGTGTCTAATGGATAAAGCACGGGTCTGGGATCCAGAATGACTAGGGTTCTAGTCCCGGCTCTGCACCTGTCTGCTGGGTTACCTTGGACAAGTCACCTAACTTCTTTGTGCCTCAGTTACCTCATCTATAAAATGGGGATTAATCAACCAATCAGTCGTATTTATCGAGTGCTTACTGTGTGCAGAGCACTGTACTAAGCGCTTGGGAAGTACAAGATGGCAACATATAGAGACGGTCCCTACCCAACAGTGGGCTCACAGTCTAGAAGGGGGAGACAGAGAGCAAAACCAAACATACTAACAAAATAAAATAAATAGAAGATATGTACAAGTAAAATAAATAGAGTAATCATATATACATATATACCAAAAAGGGTACGCTTTTGGTGGAGGAAATCTTCCCTTTCGAGTAAACTGCTGGAGCTTTTATGGTTTTTGCTCATGTCAATGAGGAGAGGGAAGAGGAAAAAGAGGAGGAAGAGAGAAATGATGGTATTTGTTAAGTGCTTACTATGTGCCAGGCACTGTACTAAGCACTGGGGTGGATACAAGCAAATCAAGTTGGACGCAGTCCCTGTCCCACGTGGGGCTCACAGTCTCAATCCCCACTTTCCAGATGAGGTCACTGAGGCCCAGAGAGGTGAATAACAATAATAATAATGATGCTGGTATTTGTGAAGCGCTTACTATGTGCCAAGCACCGTTCTAAGCGCTGGGGTAGATACAAGGTCATCAGGCTGTCCCACATGGGGCTCACGGTCTTCATCCCCATTTTACAGATGTGGATTAAGACTGTGAGCTCCGTGTTGTACCTCCCAAGTGCTTAGTACAGTGCTCTGCACACAGTAAGCGCTCAATACGACTGAATGAATGAATGTGGGACATAGACTGTGTCCAACCTGATTATCTTACATTTAACACAGCACTTAGAACATGGCCTGGTACATAATAAGAGCCTAACAAATAATTTTTAAAAAGCAAGCAGGCCCACTATCATTTAGACCACGGGCATCAATACCCAGGAGCCCGCAGGACCCCCATGTGCGGCCCACCTGAAATTTCAGGAAAATATTTTTAGATAATTAGCTAGCAGAACTCATCGGAATTGAGATGTGCCCTGTCTGAGAGATCCCACAGCTGGCAAAAATAGTTCTGTCTGTTCATTTAGAACAGTGCTTTGCACATAGTAAGCGCTTAACAAATATCAAAATTATTATTATTATTCATTGATTCGATCAAAATTGATCAACAGCTGGCCAGCACTAGGACTGCTACTGTTCACTTTTGTATCCGTGCAATTATTAATAATAATAATAATGTTATTTGCTAAGCACTATGTGCAAAGCACTGTTCTAAGCGCTGGAGGGGGGACACACAAGGTGATCAGGTTGTCCCAGGTGGGGCTCACAGTCTTAATCCCCATTTTACAGATGGGGTAACTGAGGCACAGAGAAGTTAGGTGGCTTGCCCAAGGTCACACAGCTGACAAGTGGTGGAGTCGGGATTCGAACCCATGACCTCTGACTCCCAAACCTGTGCTCTTTCCACTGAGCCACGCTGAATTGATGACGGTGTTCATTAAATTTCCTATTTATTGCTAAAGAAACCCATATTTTTGAATAACTCATCTCATCATTGAGAAGCAGCGTGGCTCAGTGGAAAAAGCATGGGCTTTGGAGTCAGAGGTCATGGGTTCAAATCCTGGCTCCACCACTTGTCAGCTGTGTGATTTGGGCAAGTCACTTAACTTCTCTGGGCCTCAGTTCCCTCATCTGTAAAATGGGGATGAAGACTGTGAGCCCCACGTGGGACAACCTGATCACCTTGTAAATTCCCCAGCGCTTAGAACAGTGCTCTGCACATAGTAAGTGCTTAATAAATGCCATTATTACTATTATTATTATTATTATCACTGTTATCAATAAAAAAAGCAGTATGTTCACCAGCCTGGGAGCCGGAGAACTTGGGTTCTAGTCTTGGCTCCACAATTTGTCTGCTCTCTGACCTTGGGCAATTAACAACTTCTCTGGGCCTCAGGTACCACATCAAGCGCTTAGTACAGTGCTCTGCACACAGTAAGCGCTCAATACGCTTGAATGAATGAATCTGTAAACTGAGAATTAAATCCTCCTCCCTCCGACTTTGACTGTGAGCCCCAGGCGGAACAGGAACTGTTTCCTTGTACCTTTTAACTGCCCCCAAAGCTTAAAAAATTAAAGGAAAAAATGCATGCTGTCCTCACACAGATGGATTTCTGGTCATGTGGCCCACCACTGAAAACACCTGGACACCCAGGATTTATAATAATAATGGCATTTATTAAGCACTAAGTACTGGGGGAGGTTACAAGGTGATCAGGTTGTCCCACGGGGGGCTCACATTCTTAATTTCCATTTTACAGATAAGGTAACTGAGGCACAGAGAAGTTAAGTGACTTGCCCAAAGTCACACAGCTGACACTGAACCTCAGGCTACCCTGCTCTTGCTCTTCAGGCGGAAAATGGACCTCTACAGGATTAGATTTTCCTATTTCCTGGGTGGTTTTCCACCAGGAAATTGGGCTGAAGGCTGTAATGTTGGGCTGTAATAAAGCTTTTAATGTGTCCTCAGAGAGTCTAGTGCAATTGCTGATTACAGAATAGTCACAATTCTTATACAAATACCTCACCAAAGCTTTAACTTCGCCAGCTTCAATTAGACATTACCAGAAATTGGAGGCTTAGTTGAGCAGATTTATGTTGTTAAAAGAATGCAGTGAAGGAAATTGAAGGTTTTAAGATGGTCTGAGGCAGAATCAATCATATTTATTGAGCGCTTACCGTGCGCAGAGTGCATATTGAGAGTATGTATTGAGCACATATGAGAGTACAATATAACAGAGTTGGTAGACATTCCCTGCCCACAGTGAGCTTCCAGTCTAGAGGAGAGATAGGCACTGATGTAAATCAATAAATTACGGGTATGTACATAAGTGCTGAGGCAGGGGTGAATAAAGAGTACAAATCCAAATGCAAGGGTGACACAGAAGGGGGTGGGAAAGGAGGAAATGAGGGCCTCTTGGAGGAGCCGTGCCTTCAGTAAGGCTTTGATCATCACCATCAATCGTATTTATTGAGCGCTTACTGTGTGCAGAGCACTGTACTAAGCGCCTGGGAAGTACAAGTTGGCAACATATAGAGACAGTCCCTACCCAACAGTGGGCTCACAGTCTAAAAGGGGGAGATGGTGGGGACAGTTACCACCTGTTACATATGAAGAGGGAGGGCATTCAAGGCCGAAAGCAGGATATGGGCAATAAATTGGTGGCGAGATGGATGAAATCAGGTACAGTGAGTAGGCTGGCATGGACCGTGATCCTGCTGTGGGCAGGGATCATCTCTCTATCACTGCATTGTACTTTCCAAATGCTTAGTAGAGTGCTCTGCACACAGTAAGTGCTCAATAATAATAATAATGGCATTTGTTAAGCGCTTACTATGTGCAAAGCACTGCTCTAAGCGCTGGGAGGAGGCCAGGTGATTAGCTTGTCCCACATGGGGCTCACAGTCTTCATCCCCATTTTCCAGATGAGGGAACTGAGGCTCAGTGAAGTGACTTGTCCAAGGTCACACAGCAGACATGTGGCGGAGCTGGGATTAGAACCCATGACCTCTGACTCCCAAGCCCGGGCTCTTTCCACTGAGCCATGGTGCGTCTCTGTAAATAAATACGATCGAATGAATGAAGTGCGCAGGCTGGATTGTAGTTGGAAAGCAGCAAGGTATGGTAAAAGAGGGCAAGGTGATTGAGTGCTTTAAAGCTGATGGGGAGAAGTGTTTGATGCGGAGGTGGATGGACAACCACTGGAGGGTCTTGAGGAGTGGGGAAACACTGGACTGAAAATTTTTGCGGAAAAATTATCTGGGTGGCAGAGTGAAGTACAAAACGGAGTGGAAAGACACAGAAAGCAGGAAGGTCAGCAAGGAGGCGGATGCGGGAATCAAGAAAAATGAAATAGAAAAGAGGCCAAGTACAATTCTGTCTGAATATGAACAAGTGTGGTGGGGTTGGGAGGAGCAGGAGAACAAGTGCAGTTTAAGCACAGCTCTCTCTGGTTTCTGCTCGTTTTTCGTTAAGAGCTTCGGTTTCCACAGGCATAGCCACCAACAGCAATGGTTCCTTGGAGAGGGTAGCTTGTGTAATCACTTCAAGTGATAACAGGGCTCCAAAGGACACTAAAGAAATCACTCAAACCAGGCGGGCTGGGCAGACGGAGACAACTGCAACGATCTCTTCACTCTCCCGCCCGGCTGCGACATCACGGGATTGAGCTGGGTGCATCTGCCTCCCCACACTCAAGGCATGGAAAGTTGCCAGCCATCACCCTGAAAGCCATCATTTCACGGCCAAGGGAAGCCCTGCTTAAAGCCTCAGCGCTTCTACATTTTCTGACCAAATTAGGGCTCAATTTTTAAAGTTCACCCGTGTGTTAAATACTACTACTAATAATAATTTTGGTATTTAAGCACTTGAAGCAGCGTGGCTCAGTGGAAAGAGCCCAGGCTTTGGAGTCAGAGGTCATGGGTTCAAATCCCAACTCTGACAATTATCAGCTGTGTGACTTTGGGCAAGTCACTTCACTTCTCTGGGCCTCAGTTACCTCATCTGTAAAATGGGGATTAAGACTGTGAGCCCCCCATGGGACAACCTGATCACCAGCTCTTTACAACAGTGCTTTGCACATAGTAAGCGCTTAAGAAATACCATCATTATTATTATTATTATTATTACTATGTGCAAAGCACTGTTCTAAGCACTGGGGAGGATACAAGGTGATCAGGCTGTCCCATGTGGGGCTCACAATCTTAAACCCCATGTTACAGATGAGGCCACTGTGGCACAGAGAAGTTAAGTGACTTGCCTGAAGTCACACAGCTGACAAGCAGCAGAGCCGGGATTTGAACCCATGACCTCTGACTCCTAAGCCCATGCTCTTTCCACTGAGCCACGCTGCTGCTGCTACTACTACTAACAATTATAGCAACAACAATGATGATAATAATAACTGCGGTCTTTGTTTAGCACTTGGTAAGGCCAGCAGCCGGAGAAGCAGCATGGCTCAGTGGAAAGAGCACAGGCTTTGGAGTCAGAGGTCAGGGGTTCAAATCCCGGCTTCCCCAACTGTCAGCTGTGTGACTTTGGGCAAGTCACTTAACTTCTCTGTGCCTCAGTTAACTCATCTGTAAAATGGGGATTAAGACTGTGGGCCCCCCATGGGACAACCTAATCACCTTGTAAACTCCCCAGCGCTTAGAACAGTGCTTTGCACATAGTAAGAACTTAATAAATGCCATTATTATTATTATTATCATTAAGCAGCAGAGTCGGGATTTGAACCCACAACCTCTAACTCCTAAGCCCGTGCTCTTTCCACTGAGCCATGCTGCTGCTGCTGCTACTACTAATAATAATAATAACAACAACAACAATGACGATAATAATAATTGTGGTCTTTGTTTAGCACTTGGTAAGGCTCGCAGCCTAAGTAAGGAGGGAAGAGAGGTATTGAATCTCCATTCTACAGATGACGAAACTGAGGCCCAGAGAATTTAGGTGACTTGCCCAAAGTCACTCAGCAAGCAAATAGCAGGGTTGGGATTAAAATCCAGGTCTCCTGAATCCCGGGCCCACGCTCTTTCCCCTAGGCCGCAACATGGAGGATGAAATACAACAACTAGGAGACAGGAATTGCCTCTACCAACTCTATTGTACTCTCCCAAAAGCTTAGTTCAGTGGGTAGGGACCGTCTCTATATGTCGCCAACTTGTACTACCCAAGCGCTTAGTACAGTGCTCTGCACACAGTAAGCGCTCAATAAATACGATTGAATGAATGAATGAATGAATGAATGCCCTGGACACTATTCAATAAATATGATTGATTGCCTCACTGACTGACTTGTCCAAGGTCCCACAGCAGGCAAATAGTAAAGCTGGGATTAGAACCCAGGTCCTCGGATTCCCAGCCTGTGCTCAGTCCCCTAGGCCATGCTGTTAGCTCAATCCCAAGCCTACCCTGCGGGGGAAACATTGAAAGAAAAGCAATCTGCACAGACGGAAAGCAGGCCAAAAGGGTGCTCAGCTTGATCTCCTAAATGTCTCCACTTTCTCTAAGGGAAATGGGTCCTGCAGTGCCAATCTGGTGCTGTGAACCACAGGAACAACAACATCAGAAACTGGATTCCCCAAGGGACTACTGCAGGTTTATGCCACCCCTGAGAAGAGTTTTTCATTAATAGATATACCTGTTTCACCACAAGAGCCCAGAACCCGCCGATGTTTGCCATCTGCTCTACCACACCTGTAAGATGGGGGGGTAAATTTTCCTCCCTCAGACTGAAAACCGTGAGGCCCGGGTGGAACAGGGACTGTGTCCAACCTGATTAGCTTGTATCTGCCCCAGCACTTAGAACGGTGCTTGACACTTAGTAGGGGCTTAAATGTCATTTAAAAAATAAGACTCAGGTGCAGGTCTCAAACTTCAAAGTCATCAACAAACTTGGGCACCCCTGACAGAGACGGAAATCCACAGCCCAGTCTGTTCAGACTGGAAGATTACTCGTTGCTTGGAAGATCGGAGCCGTTGGCTCCCTAAAGTGATTTCAAATTAACCACTATTATGTGGCTTTTTGAGGAGGGGAGTAACATGCCCAGAGCGTTTCTACACTACCGCTTTCCAAAGCTGTAATAGATAAAGTCATAGTGGCTCAGTGGAAAGAGACGGGGTTTGGGAGTCAGAGGTCTTGGGTTCAAATCCCAGCTCCGCGACGTCAGCTGTGTGACTTTGGGCAAGACATTTCACTTCTCTGTGCCTCAGTTCCCTCATCTGTAAAATGGGAATGAAGACGGTGAGCCCCCGCCATGGGACAACCTGATCACCTTGTAACCTCCCCAGCGCTTAGAACAGTGCGTTGCACATAGTAAGCCCTTAATAAATGCCATCATTATTATTATCTTTAAAACAGAAAAGGATCTACTCCCAAACTTCCATTCATTCAGGTCCCTTAGGTTGAGACACATTATTATTATTTTGTGGGGTTAAGTACTTTCTATGTGCCAAAACACTATGCTAAGCATTGCTGTCCCAGTCTAAAAAGTGGGGAGAGGAGTGCCTGGTCTTCATTTTACGGATGAGGAAATTTTGGCTCCAAGAGGTTAAGTGATTTGCCAAAGGTCACAGAGCAGGTCAGTGGAATTTGAACCCAGATCTTCTGACTCACAGTCCAGTGTACTATCCACTAGACCAAGCTGATTTCCAACAGGCCCCTACTCTCTATTGGCAAGGGATTAGGAAGTTGGCTGCATTATTCCACACTTCCCACTTCAGGCACAGTTCCCTACTTTGCATTTGGAGCCTCTTAAAGATGGAGCAATCATATTTTTGAGTGCTTACTGTGTGCAGAGCGTTGTACTAAGCACTTAGAGAAGCAGCGTGGCTCAGTGGAAAGAGCCCGGGCTTTGGAGTCGGAGGTCAGGGGTTCAAATCCCGGCCCTGCCGCTTGGCAGCTGTGTGACTTTGGGCAAGCCACTTAACTTCTCTGGGCCTCAGTTACCTCATCTGTAAAATGGAGATTAAGACTGTGAACCCCCGTGGGACAACCTGATCACCTTGCAACAGCCGCAGTGCTTAGAACAGTGCTTTGCACGTAGTAAGCGCTTAACAAATACCATCATTATTATTATTATTATTGAGAGTACAAGAATTGGTAGACATGTCCGTGGCCCGAGATGAAGCAGCGTGGCTCAGTAGGAAGAGCCCGGGCTTTGGAGTCAGAGGTCATGGGTTCAAATCCCGGCTCCGCCAGTTGTCAGCTGTGTGACTTTGGGCAAGTCACTTCACTTCTCTGGGCCTCGGTTACCTCATCCGTACAATGGGAATTAAGACTGTGAGCCCCCCGTGGGACAACCTGATCACCCTGTAACCTCCCCAGCGCTTAGAACAGTGCTCTGCACATAGTTAGCGCTTAATAAATGCCATTATTATTATTATTATTATTATTATTATTATTATGAGCTTAGAGTCTTAGGGGGGAGCCTCTGAAAGACTCCAGAGTATTAAGGCAAAGAATGAAGGAACCAGCAGTAAAATCCCTTCCGACACTGCCCAAAACCAAAGACCTATACAAGAGCTATAGAGAAGTGCTATAGCCTAATTCATTCATTCATTCAATCATATTTATTGAGCGCTTACTGTGTGCAGAACACTGTACTAAGCGCTAATGGACAGAGCACAGGCCTGGTAGTTGGAAGGACCTGGGTTCTAATCCCGGCTCCACCACTAGTCTTCTGTGTGAACTTGGGCAAGTCCCTTCACTACTCTGTGCCTCAGTTACCTCATCTGTAAAATGGGGATTAAGACTGTGAGCCCCATGTGGGACACGGACTGTGTCCGACAAGATTAGGTTGAACCTACCCCAGTTCTTAAATACCATAAAAAAAAAAAGTGCCCCAGAGTGCTGGTTATTCAATCACTGGTGAGGAATTGGTGGCATTCAGAAACACCCTGGATACTTAGGGACACACTGCTCATTCTGTATGGGGGCAGGGGGCCTGAACCTTCCTATATCTGATCTGATTGTCTTTCTTTCATTCATTCAATCGTATTTATTGAGCACTTACTGTGTGCAGAGCACTGTACTAACCCCAGGGCTCAGCACAGTGCTCTGGCACATAAATGTCTTAAAAACAGCTCAGTTAATTTAAATAATTAGAAAAGGTCCCTTAGATATGGCTTCCCTCACCAACCCCAAAACACCGGGGAAACCCTCCCCGAAACTAAGCATTTTCAGCAGTAACAACGGAACTTGAAGCAGCCACTGAATCCTGCTACTTAGACACTGTTGTCCACAGCGGACTTGACGTGACTGACTCCATTTTGTGTATGCTGACGGTAACCCTCCATTTCTGCAGGCTGAGAGAACAAGTCTGTAACACACGCTTTCAAGGCCATCAACAAGTAACACCCATTGGAAGAGAATTTACATCCCTATTACCTATTTATGCAAGGCCATAGGGCACAAGAATTTACATCCCTGTTACCTATCTATGCAAGGCGTGGGAATGGAGAACAAAGATAATTTGTAACATCCTGCCGGTCCCAATTCCTGAAATTTCTAAATGCCCGACTCCCATGTTGCCGTAACTCAATGAAAGACACAGTGATATTGGGATGGGGTTGCTTGTCACTCGTCCCTCTCCCGGGAGGTAAACGGGCAGGTAGCCACTTTCCTTCTTTACTGCTCTATCTGAACTCATATACTGAGTATATGTATAAACTCAGTATATACATGTATATACTCAGTATATATACATGTATATAGTCAGTATATACATGTATATGTATATGTATATACAGTACACTGCGTATACTGAACTCAGATACTGCTCTATCTGTACACATACATACACATATGCATACACACACATATATACATACATATATACACATACATACACATATATATGCATATATACATATATACACGCATATATATGTTTGTATATATTTATTCTATTTATTTATTTTACTTGTACATATCTATTCTATTTATTTTATTTTGTTAGTACGTTTGGTTTTGTTCTCTGTTTGTTCTCTGTCTCCCCCTTTTAGACTGGGAGCCCACTGTTGGGTAGGGACTGTCTCTAGATGTTGCCAACTTGTAATTCCCAAGTGCTTAGTACAGTGCTCTGCACACAGTAAGCGCTTAATAAATACGATTGATTGATTGATTGATTGAACTGATGTCTCCGAGTCACTCTTCCTATGTGCATCACCACCCTGGGTACAAGAACCCTGCGGCCTATTTACACCGAGTTAACCCATTTTGCACCCTACTTGGCCATAACAGACACTATTCTGTCCAATAACGCAGGGGCAAAGACACAGAAAATAGAATCAAAAAGACCAGATGTCTTTTTGGAGACTGACAGATTGTTTGGCAACTTGGGGGCATCAAGCTTCATACCTAAGTAAAGACCTAATCAAGCGGCTGTGGAGCCGCACCTTCTATATGGCTGGGAGTCTTGAACCTACTACTGAAGGCATGTCTAGCTTAGCTTCTTTTTTTTTGGGGGGGGGGGGGGTATTTGTTAAGTGCTTACTATGTGCCAGTTACTGTACTAAGCGCTGAGGTAGATACAAGCTAATCAGGTTGGACACAGTCTCCGTCCCACATGGGGCTCACAGTCTTTATCCCCATTTTAAAGGTAAGTGAGGCACGGAGAATTTAAGGGATTTGCCCAAGGTCACACAGCAGACAAGTGGCAGGGCCAGAATTCGAACCCAGGTCCTCTGGCTCCCAGGCTTGTGCTCTATCCACTAAGGTGTTTCACCAGAGTCGCCAGAATAAGCAGCCAACGTCAGGACAAGATTACCAACACTACGACCCTGGAATGCAGTGAGCTCACTGCTCACTGTAGTACAACTCTGCTGGGCAGCACATGAGGATATTAAATAATAATAATTTATTAAGCACTTACTCTGCGCAAAGCACTGCTCTAAGCGCTG
This sequence comes from Tachyglossus aculeatus, assembly GCF_015852505.1. NCBI lineage: Eukaryota > Metazoa > Chordata > Mammalia > Monotremata > Tachyglossidae > Tachyglossus > Tachyglossus aculeatus. The sequence goes on along the minus strand of NC_052075.1, from coordinate 30,452,705 downwards.
GGGTAGATACAAGGTAATCAAGTTGTCCCACGTGGGGCTCACAGACTTAATCCCCATTTTCCAGATGAGATAACTGAGGCACAGAGAAGTTAACTGACTTGCCCAAAGTCACACAGCTGACAAGGGGCGAAGCCGGAATTTGAACCCATGACCTCTAACTCAAAAGCCAAGCTCTTTCCACTGAGCCACGCTGTTTCTCTGATAATGGATAACCAGAAAGGCAGACTGAATGGTTTAGGTTACTGTGAAACAGACTCAAAAATATACTTTTGGCAGCAAACAGTCCCACGGGTAGGACCTTGGAGCAGTGGGGATCCTGCCCTTGCGGTGAGAGACACCCGGAAACCCAACTACTTGGAGAGGGTAAGACTAGAATCCAGTACACTCCAAGAGAAAAGGGGGAAGAACTAGAGGAACATGAGCCCAGGACACCTACAGAGAAGTAGCAGCATGGCTCAATGGATAGAGCACAGGACTGGGAGTTAGAAGGACCTGAGTTCTAATTCGGGCTTCTCCACTTTTCTGCGGTGTGAACTTGGGCAAACCACTTTACTTCTGGGCCTCAGTTACCTCATCTTTAAAGTAGGGATTAAGAGTGTGAGCCCCATGTGGGCCAGGGACTATATCTAGCCTGATTAACAGTGCTAGGCACAGTAAGCACTTAAATACCATAATAATAATTATTATTATTATTATTAGCTTGTATCTACCACAGCACAGTGCTCGTTGGGTAGGGACTGTCTCTATATGTTGCCAATTTGTACTTCCCAAGTGCTTAGTACAGTGCTCTGCACATAGTAAGCGCTCAATAAATACGATTGATGGTGATGATGATGATGCACACACTCAAGCGCTCAATAAATACGACTGAATGAATGAATGAATGAACAGTGATTGGCAGAGTAAGAGCTTAAGTGCCATAATAATAATAACAATAATAATAATGGTATTCGTTAAGCGCTTACTATGTGCAAAGCACTGTTCTAAGCGCTGGGGGATACAAGGTGATGAGATTGTCCCACGTGGGGCTCACAGTTTTAATCCCCATTTTCCAGATGAGGTCACTGAGGCCCGGAGAAGTTAAGTGACCTGCCCAAGGTCACACAGCTGACAAGCGGCGGAGCCGGGATTCGAACCCCTGACCTCTGACTCCCAAGCCCGGGCTCTTTCCACTGAGCCACGCTGCTACCGTAATTATTATTATTCTTAGGTACAGAGGGTCCTTGAGGGGAAAAAGTACTACATGTAGGAAAAGGCAGTTTGAGCAAGAATTGTTTTCACTGTTACCTAATGAAGAAGCCATTAAACATGGGTTGAGACCTCATAGCTTGGTACCCGCCTGGCTTCAGTCAAAGGGTGGGGGCAGTGACAGGGGTGCGGGGGCTTGAGGGGCACTGAGCCGAGGGGGTCTCCATACCTGCATTAAACGATCAGGAAAGCTGGAGGGCTTTTAGGACCCAACAGAGGCTGACCAGGGTCAAAGCACTCCTAAAGTGATTGCTGGGGGGTGATTTCGGCCAAGATTTTGAGCTGAGGACACTAAATGTATATATGCCTGTACAGATTTATTACTCTATTTATTTTACTTGTACATATTTACTATTGTATTTATTTTATTTTGTTAATATGTGTTCTTTTGTTGTCTGTCCCCCCTTCTAGACTGTGAGCCCGCTATTGGGAAGGGACCACCTCTATATCATCATCATCAATCGTATTTATTGAGCCCTTACTGTGTGCAGAGCACGGTACTAAGCACCTCTATGTTACCAACTTGTACTTCCCAAGCGCTTAGTACAGTGCTCTGCACACAGTAAGCGCTAAATAAATATGACAATGAATGAATAAATGACATCACACTCCCAAATCTACCTCCCTAGCCAGGAGTTCTCTACTTCCTGGCAAGCTCTCATGTCCCCCTGCCTCTAGAACCTCTGCTCTTGGGTCGCCCAAGACAGGGGGACCATCCCTAATTCCCATCTGTGATTTCTCTCCAGTGTTCAGGATTAACAAATACTATTGCTTCTACTGTTGCCAGTACCTTAAGTTCAACATCTAAAATTAAATTCCTCATCTTCCCTTCCAATCTCCTCCTCCACCTAACTTTCCCATCATCTCTCAAACCCTCCACCGTGCTATTATCCTTGTCCCTCATATTCAGGCACTCACTAATTCTTGCCGGTTCTTTCTTCACAGCATCTCCAGGACCTGCCCCCTTCCTCTCCATCCAAAGTGCCACCATGGTGGACCAAGAATTTGTCATTCCTGCCTCCAGTGTCCCCCCTCTCCACTCTACTGTCTGAATCATTTTCCTAAGGCATTGTGTCACTCAAAATCTCCCTCAAAATCTCCAATGGTTGCCCATTCCACTCTACGTCTAGCGGAAACTCCTAACAATTGGCTTTGAACGCTCAATTGGTAAACTCCCCATACCTTAGTTTCCTCATCTTTCAAACAGGGAGTAAAGCATTTTTCTCCCTCCCCCTAAGATCATGAGCCCGATGTGGTGCAGGGACTGTGGCCCACTTGATTATTCCGTATCTTGTGCTCTGTACAGTGCTTGGCACATTGTAAACACTTAAGAAATATCACAGTCATTATTATCACTGTTATACTTATCCTGTCTTCTTTCCTTCTGCACCAGGCCTTCTAAGCCTTTGTCTGCTTTAGAAGGCTGTTCTGCATTAGTGAAGAATGGATGTGTATATATGTATATGTATATGTTGCCAACTTGTACTTCCCAAGCGCTTAGTACAGTGCTCTGCACATCAATCAATCAATCAATCAATCAATCGTATTTATTGAGCGCTTACTATGTGCAGAGCACTGTACTAAGCGCTTGGGAAGTACAAATTGGCATCACATAGAGACAGTCCCTACCCAACAGTGGGCTCACAGTCTAAAAGGGGGAGACAGAGAACAGAACCAAACATACCAACAAAATAAAATAAGTAGGATAGAAATGTACAAGTAAAATAAATAAATAAATAGATAAATAGAGTAATAAATATGTACAACCATATATACATATATACAGGTGCTGTGGGGAAGGGAAGGAGGTAAGACGGGGGGATGGAGAGGGGGACGAGGGGGAGAGGAAAGAAGGGGCTCAGTCTGGGAAGGCCTCCTGGAGGAGGTGAGCTCTCAGCAGGGCCTTGAAGGGAGGAAGAGAGCTAGCTTGGCGGATGGGCAGAGGGAGGGCATTCCAGGCCCGGGGGATGACGTGGGCCGGGGGTCGATGGCGGGACAGGCGAGAGCGAGGTACAGTGAGGAGATTAGTGGTGGAGGAGCGGAGGGTGCGGGCTGGGCTGGAGAAGGAGAGAAGGGAGGTGAGGTAGGAGGGGGCGAGGTGATGGAGAGCCTTGAAGCCCAGGGTGAGGAGTTTCTGCTTGATGCGCAGATTGATCGGTAGCCATTGGAGGTTTTTGAGGAGGGGAGTAATATGTCCAGAGCGTTTTTGGACAAAGATAATCCGGGCAGCAGCATGAAGTATGGATTGAAGTGGAGAGAGACACGAGGATGGGAGATCAGAGAGAAGGCTAGTGCAGTAGTCCAGACGGGATAGGATGAGAGCTTGAATTAGCAGGGTAGCGGTTTGGATGGAGAGGAAAGGGCGGATCTTGGCAATGTTGCGGAGCTGAGACCGGCAGGTTTTGGTGACGGCTTGGATGTGAGGGGTGAATGAGAGAGCGGAGTCGAGGATGACACCAAGGTTGCGGGTTTGTGAGACGGGAAGGATGGTAGTGCCGTCAACAGAGATGGGAAAGTCAGGGAGAGGACAAGGTTTGGGAGGGAAGACAAGGAGCTCAGTCTTCGACATGTTGAGCTTTAGGTGGCGGGCGGACATCCAGATGGAGATGTCCTGAAGGCAGGAGGAGATGCGAGCCTGGAGGGAGGGGGAGAGAGCAGGGGCAGAGATGTAGATCTGGGTGTCATCAGCGTAGAGATGATAGTTGAAGCCGTGGGAGCGAATGAGGTCACCAAGGGAGTGAGTGTAGATTGAGAACAGAAGGGGACCAAGCACTGAACCTTGGGGAACCCCCACAGTAAGAGGATGGGAGGGGGAGGAGGAGCCTGCAAAAGAGACTGAGAAGGAACGACCGGAGAGATAAGAGGAGAACCAGGAGAGGACGGAGTCTGTGAAGCCAAGGTCAGATAACGTGTTGAGGAGAAGGGGGTGGTCCACAGTGTCAAAGGCAGCTGAGAGGTCGAGGAGGATTAGGACAGAGTATGAGCCGTTGGATTTGGCAAGCAGGAGGTCATTGGTGACCTTTGAGAGCGCAGTTTCCGTGGAATGAAGGGGACGGAAGCCAGACTGGAGGGGGTCGAGGAGAGAGTTGTTGTTGAGGAATTCTAGGCAGCGCGTGTAGACAACTCGTTCAAGGAGTTTGGAAAGGAATGGTAGGAGGGATATGGGACGATAACTAGAAGGTGAGGTGGGGTCAAGAGAGGGTTTTTTTAGGATGGGAGAGACATGGGCATGTTTGAAGGCAGAGGGGAAGGAACCAGTGGAGAGTGAGCGGTTGAAGATGGAAGTTAAGGAGGGGAGAAGGGATGGAGTGAGAGATTTCATAAGATGAGAGGGAATGGGGTCAGAAGCACAGGTGGCCGGAGTAGCACTTGAGAGGAGGGAGGAGAGTTCCTCTGAGGATACCGCTGGGAAGGATGGGAGAGTAGCAGAGAGTGTTGAGAGCCGGGGGGTTGGAGAAAGGGGGGAAGAGACTTTGGGGAGGTCGGACCTGATGGATTTAATTTTGTTAATGAAGTAGGAGGCCAGATCGTTGGGGGTGAGGGAAGGAGGAGGGGGAGGAACCGGGGGCCTGAGAAGGGAGTTGAATGTACGGAAGAGCTGGCGGGGGTGATGGGCATGGGTGTCAATAAGGGAGGAGAAATAGTTTTGTCTGGCAGAAGAGAGGGCTGAGTTAAGGCAGGAAAGGATAAACTTGAAGTGAACGAGGTTGGCATGGTGTTTAGACTTTCGCCAGCATCGTTCAGCAGCTCGAGCATAAGAGCGAAGGAGGCGGACAGTGGCAGTGATCCAGGGCTGTGGGTTAGTAGTGCGAGAGTGGCGAAGGGAAAGGGGAGCGAGCGAGTCTAGCTAACATAGTAAGCACTCAATAAATACGATTGATGATGATATGTGCCGGGGGAAGCAGCCTGCTTTTTATCTAGCAGGTAGCTAAAGGCCCCCAAACTATGCACAATTCACCCAAATTCAACCTCCATTGGTACCAAAATAGAAAGTCAGGCTATAGGGCTGGAGCCAAGGAATCAATCAATCAATCGTATTTATTGAGCGCTTACTGGGTGCAGAGCAGGATAGGATAGGAGGGTCACCTAGAAGGAGATACTCCCACCATGTCCAAAGCATCTCATCTCTAGAGCACGGGCTTTGAAGTCAGAGGTCAGGGGTTCAAATCCCAGCTCTGCCGCTTGTCAGCTGTGTGCCTTTGGGCAAGTCACTTAACTTCTCTGTGCCTCAATTCCCTCATCTGTAAAATGGGGATTAAGGTTGTGAGCCCCCCGTGGGACAACCTGATCACTTTGTAACCTCCCCAGTGCTTACAACAGTGCTTTGCACATAGTAAGCGCTTAATAAATGTCATTACCTTCTACACTGTGAGCCCACTGTTGGGTAGGGACCGTCTCTATATGCTGCCAACTTGTACTTCCCAAGCGCTTAGTACAGTGCTCTGCACACAGTAAGCGCTCAATAAATACAATTGATTGATTGATTGATTGATTGGACTCAGGCCTCCCCTCCAGCCCAGCCCAGAGGGAGAACTATTAAGCTCTGAACATGCCTCTTCATTAAGCTCTACTCTCCAAGTGCTTAGCCCAGTACACCGATCAAGCAATTAATCCATGGTATTTTCTGAGTGTTTACTATGAGCAGTGCACTGTTCTAAGCACCTCACCAGGTGGATGTTCAATAAATGCTGCTGCTGTTAACTCCTCTGTTGGACCCCCTTCTTGAAAGGCGCACTCAATCATCTGTTCTTAGAGTGCAATGCAGCCGGTAGACACGATCCCTGTTCTCAAGGAGTTTAAAGATATGTATCTAAGGGTTATGGGGTTGGGGGAGTGGAGAGAGTCCCCCATGGCCTTAGGAGGTGAGTACCCAATGCACAAGTGAGGAGGAAGTGGCATTCACTGACCTCAGCCCTACGGAGCCCAACAGGTGGAGAAGGGCACCCTAGGGCCTCAAACCAAAGTCACAAATTCACCCACCTCTTTGCAGCCTGACGAACAGCTGCATTAAGGGCTTCGAACCGCGAGCCAGCCTCAATTAGGGATAACCGACAAATGTTCGGAAGGTGAGCTCGGGAACGAACTCTTAATATCTTTAGAAAAAAAGAGCCTGTCAAACCTAGAGGTTCTCATTGGCAGTGACTCAGGAGGCACAAAGCGGGATGGAAAATATAGACTGGGGAAAGGGAGGCAGAAATAATGAAAAGGAGGTGGGAAAATATTAGGCCAACCCCGAGTCACTGTCCCACAGTGACTAAGAGAACCAGCCTGCCGTCGGCTGGTGAGCAGCTTTTTGCCCACAAAAAAGGGCTTCTTTGAGAGACCTAATTACAGCCCCCCATCTCTAATTAATTAATCCCTAATTACATCTCCCCTATTGCCAGCAACTGGGGAGAGGAGATGCTGAAACTGATCTATTTGGGGGTAGGACAGGGCCAGCTGAAGGGCAAGCCAACTTCAAGGGCTACTCTGAAGCAACTCTGGCTCTGAGGGAACAGCCGGGAGAAGTAGGGGCGAGTGGGATTGAGTACTGACTGGGAAGAAAAGGAAAGATGACTTTGAAAATCAAGGCTGGGAGACGGGGTACAGGTTCAAGACCTCAAAGGGCAGTTCTGTGCTAGCAGAGCACAGTGTATTCTTCCCCATACATCTGGAAATAATAATAATAATAACTTTGGTATCTGTTAAGCACTTACTATGTGCAAAGCACTGTTCTAAGCGCTGGGGAGGCCACGAGGTGATCAGGTTGTCCCACGTGGGGCTCACAATCTTAATCCCCATTTTACAGATGAGGTAACTGAGGCACAGAGACGTTAAGCGACTTACCCAAAGTCATTCATTCATTCAATCGTATTTACTGAGCGCTTACTGTGTGCGCAGCGCTGTACTAGGCGCTTGGAAAGTACAATTCGGCAACAGATAGAGACAATCCCTACCCAACAACGGGCTCACAGTCTAGAAGGGAGAGACAGACAACAAAACAAGTCACATAGCTGACAAGCGGCGGAGGCGGGATTTGAACCCATGACCTCTGACTCCCAAGCCTGTGCTCTTTCCACTGAGCCACGCTGCTTCTGTAGTGCCTGATATTCAGGTGTGCTGAATTTCTAGACTGTGAGCCCACTGTTGGGTAGGGACCGTCTCTATATGTTGCCAACTTGGACTTCCCAAGCGCTTAGTATAGCGCTCTGCACACAGTAAGCGCTCAACAAATACGATTGAATGAATGAATGAATTAATTTCAAACAGGAAACTCATATTGTAATTAAGCGCTCAATAAATACGATTGAATGAATGAATTTCAAACAGGAAACTCATATTAAGTGATATTTTTATAAATGTACAGTCCCAGCCATGCAGAAACCACTGAACCAACCTCCCAACATTTCTGTAAGCAACATACACTTACTCTAAGCCCTAGTGAAACAGTAAAAGACACTGATTTTGAGAAGCCTTTTTTCCACACCCCTGCGAACCGGCTCGGTGCCTTCGGGGGCAATCGGACCCAACTTCACGTTTTTAAAATACTGTGGATCACCTTGAAAGGTCCAGAGACCCCCCCGAAACGTGTTCCCTCCCCGCTGGTGCTTCAGTGCTCTATTAAAGAACTGTGGCTTGATTATCTGATCTCCAGCACAGAATGGACCCCTCCATCGATAGGATGGGAAAGAATTATGTTCCCTGCCTCAGTTGCGTCGCTCCCGGCCAAAGGAGAGGGCTGGTCACGGCAACCACCAAACCCCAGCGAACTGACGTGCTGCTCCTCTAAATGAGGAGATGCAGGGTCCGCGCTTAGGGGCGTATCTAGGTGATAAATTACCTCAGAAAGCGGACTAATATTGAAAAGCTGCCTAATCTCACTCCGACAGAACCGGGGCTTATCTCCACCATCAGCACTTAGGGGTGCCCCAGTTTCTATAAAGTGTGCCTGGCCCAATGTTGTTATGATTTAGATGGAGTAACTCTCCTTTATGGACTGTCTTTCCCAACGGAACGTGCTATTTCTTTTAAATTCCAGAAGGCCTTTATGGGTAAAAAGCAGCAGAGCGGGGTGAGTGAAATGACACGATTTCCTGGGGTGGCTGTGACACATACAGCAGGCCCAAACGGGCCCCTTCGGGTTCTCTCTCGGGACATCCCGGGGCTACTCATTCAATCGTATTTATTGAGCGCTTACTGTTCTAAGCGCTCGCGAAGTGGGAATGGGAAGCAGCGTGGCTCGATGGAAAAGAGCCCGGGCTTTGGAGCCAGAGGTCGTGGGTTCAAATCCCGCCTCTGCCACGTGTCAGCTGTGTGACTTTGGGCAAGTCGCTTCACTTCTCTGGGCCTCAGTTCCCTCATCTGTAAAATGGGGATGAAGCCTGTGAGCCCCACGTGGGACAACCTGATTACCTTGTAACCTCCCCAGCGCTTAGAGCAGTGCTTTGCACGTAGTAAGCGCTTAATAAATGCCATTATTATTATTTCCCCCTCTCCATCCCCCCCATCTTACCTCCTTCCCTTCCCCACAACACCTGTATATATGTATATATGTTTGTACATATTTTTTACTCTATTTATTTATTTATTTTATTTGTACATATCTATTCTATTTATTTTATTTTGTTAGTATGTTTGGTTTTGTTCTCTGTCTCCCCCTTTAAGACTTTGAGCCCACTGTTGGGTAGGGACTGTCTCTATATGTTGCCAACTTGTACTTCCCAAGCGCTTAGTACAGTGCTCTGCACATAGTAAGCGCTCAATAAATACGACTGATGATGAAGTACAATTCGGCAGCATATAGAGATGGTCCCTACCCAACAACGGGCCCACAGTTTAGAAGGGGGAGACAGACCACAAAATAAAACATGTGGACAGGTGTCAAGTCATCAGAACAAACAGAATTAAAGCTAAATGCACATCAGCGTGGCTCAGTGGAAAGAGCCCGGGCTTTGGAGTCAGAGGTCATGGGTTCAAATCCCGGCTCCGCCAAATATCAGCTGTGTGACTTTGGGCAAGTCTGTGCCTCAGTTACCTCATCTGTAAAATGGGGATTGACTGTAAGCCCCCTGTGGGACAACCTGATCACCTTGTAACCTTCCCAGCGCTTAGTAAGCACATAGTAAGCGCTTAACAAATGCCATCATTATTATTATTATTATTATTATCATTAAAATAGAGTAGTACATATGTACAAGTAAAATAGAGTAATAAATCTGTACAAACGTATATGCAGGCGCTGTGGGGAGGGGAAGGAGGTAGGGCGGGGGGGATGGGGAGGAGGAGAGGAAAAAGGGGGCTCAGTCTGGGAAGGCCTCCGGGAGGAGGTGAGCTTTCTGTAGGGCTTTGAAGGGAGGAAGAGAGCGAGCTTGGCGGACGGGCAGAGGGAGGGCATTCCAGGCCAGGGGGAGGACGTGGGCCGGGGGTCGACGGTGGGACGGGCAAGAACGAGGGACGGTGAGGAGGTTAGCGGCGGAGGAGCGGAGGGTGCGGGCTGGGCTGGAGAAGGACTACCAGACGACCATCTTCTCAGCCTCTAAGGTCCCCAGCAGACTCCATGCAGGGCTGGGGGCCGAAGGCTGTTCCCCTCATAGTCCCTAAAGCAGCAGGAGACCACGCTTGGGAATGCAACCAGTGGAGTCTCTAGCTATCAATCAATCAATCAATCGTATTTATTGAGCGCTTACTATGTGCAGAGCACTGTACTAAGCGCTTGGGAAGTACAAATTGGCATCACATAGAGACAGTCCCTACCCAACAGTGGGCTCACAGTCTAAAAGGGGGAGACAGAGAACAGAACCAAACATACCAACAAAATAAAATAAGTAGGATAGAAATGTACAAGTAAAATAGAGTAATAAATATGTACAACCATATATACATATATACAGGTGCTGTGGGGAAGGGAAGGAGGTAAGACGGGGGGATGGAGAGGGGGGTGAGGGGGAGAGGAAGGAAGGGGCTCAGTCTGGGAAGGCCTCCTGGAGGAGGTGAGCTCTCAGCAGGGCCTTGAAGGGAGGAAGAGAGCTAGCTTGGCGGATGGGCAGAGGGAGGGCATTCCAGGCCCGGGGGATGACGTGGGCCGGGGGTCGATGGCGGGACAGTATCAAATCCCACCTCTGCCACTTGTCAGCTGTGGGACTTCGGGCAAGTCCCTTCCCTTCTCTGCGCCTCAGTTCCCTCGTCTGTAAAATGGGGATGAAGACTGTGAGCCCCACGTGGGACAACCTGACACCCGTGTAACCTCCCCAGCGCTTAGAACAGTGCTTTGCACAGAGTAAGTGCTTAATAAGTGCCATCATTATTACCAAACTGAAAAAGAGCAGAAGATGAATGTGAGCCCACTGATGGGCAGGGACTGTCTCTATATGTTGCCAATTTGTACTTCCCAAGCGCTTAGTACAGTGCTCTGCACACAGTAAGCGCTCAATAAATACGATTGATGATGATGATGATGATGACGGGCAGCAAGTAGCAAGTTTCGATCCAGTGCCAAGGTTGATATCGCACATTGCATAGAGAAGCAACGTGGCTTAGCGGAAAGAGCACGGGCTTGGAAGTTGGAGGTCGTGGGTTCTAATCCCGGCTCCGCCGCTTGTCAGCTGTGTGACTTTGGGCAAGTCACTTAACTTCTCTGTGCCTCAGTTATCTCATCTGTAAAATGGGGATGAAGACTGTGAGCCCCACGTGGGACAGCCTGACAATCTTGTATCTACCCCAGTGCTTAGCCCATAGTAAGCGCTTAGCAAACACCATCATTCTTATTAAATCCTGCTGTTACTAGCTGTTTCTATGGCTCCCCGCCCTCCACTGAATCTTTACAATCTGTGGCTTAAACTGTACTTGTTTATTTTAAGTCTAGCCTATCTAGTGTAAACCCCACTTAAACTGTAAGCTTCTCAAAGGCAGGGTCTAGGCTTCCTATTTTTACTGATCTCCCCCCAATAGCAGAGTACAGTGCTTAATATTACCAATTTATTTATTTATTTAAGGGTTAAGATGGCACTTGGGGTCTGCAAACGGGAAAAGGAGGGGATGACATGTACTGAAATTTAAAATTGAGCAGGTTGGATCTAATGCCATGCGATGATGAAAAATGAAAGTACGCAATATTTAGAACTGACAACATTCTTTCCAGAAATCAGATAAGTGAGCGCATCAGTCACCCTGGAGGTTATAGGAAATTGAATTTGGTCTCAACCTCAGTGCTTCAATGTGCTACTTCTACATCATGCAATTAGGCGCTCGATGTGCCAAGTTTCAGAATTGGGGCAAAGATCCTCTCCTAATGGGGTTTAAAAGATGTTAGATGGTTCAGCCTACCATTCCACAGACAGTTCATTAGGTGGATATGCACAATCAGCCCCAGGGACCCCACCAGGCTGCTTGCAAAGAGATACTCCGGGGCCATTTCCAAAGGGAACAACGTCTTGGAGTGGCAGCTCTTCTTTGGGACCGCAGGGTGAATTGGAAGGGGAAGAAGTGGGCTGTCAGGGAGGGATCAATTAGGATGAGGTTTAGGAGCATCACAGGCTTGGAAGAGGTTAATATTTATTTATTTATTTATTTTACTTGTACATACCTATTCTATTTATTTTATTTTGTTAGTATGTTTGGTTTTGTTGTCTGTCTCCCCCTTTTAGACTGTGAGCCCACTGTTGGGTAGGGACTGTCTCTATATGTTGCCAACTTGTACTTGTACAGGGCTCTGCACACAGTAAGCGCTCAATAAATACGACTGATTGATTAATTGATTGACTTGAAGTAGGAATATTAGAAACTCTTTGGGGCTGTCAGCGGTTAGTACACTGGAAGTGAGGGTCTCAACAATAATGCGCAAACTGGGCCCAGTAGCGGGAGGAAACAGAAGCAGCATGTCCCGCTGGAAAGTGCAGGGATAGAGTCAGGAAGATGAATGACATGAAAAATACGATTGACGTGACTTGGATTCTAATCCTGACTACCACTCGCCTGCTGCGTGACCGTGGGAAAATCATTTAACTTCCCTGAGACTCGGCTTCCCCATCAGTAAAATGGGGATTGGATACCCATTACTCCCCCTTTTAGACTGTGAGCCCACTGTTGGGTAGGGACTGTCTCTATATGTTGCCAATTTGTACTTCCCAAGCGCTTAGTACAGTGCTCTGCACATAGTAAGCGCTCAATCAATACGATTGATGATGATGATGATGATACCTCTTCTCTATTCCCCATAGACCGTGAGCAGCGTGGCTCAGTGGAAAGAGCCCGGGCATTGGAGTCGGAGGTCGTGGGTCCGAATCCCGGCTCTGCCACTTGTCGGCCGTGTGACTTTGGGCAAGTCACTTCACTTCTCTGGGCCTCAGTTCCCTCCTCTGGAAAATGGGGGTGAAGACTGTGAGCCCCAAGTGGGACAACCTAATTACCTTGTATCTACCCCAGCGCTTACAACAGTGCTTGGCACCTAGGAAGCGCTTAACAAATACCAACATTATTATCATTATTATGTGGAATATTTCCCAGTTTTTCAGCTCAACATTTCCCACCTGGACTATTGCTTGCTGCCTTCCCTGCATACTGACTTTCCCCTCTTCCGTCCTTACTTCTCTCTGATCATTTTTCTGAAAAAAGCATTCAGTCTTATCTTCCCACGCCACAAAAACCTCATCCGGTTGCTCGCCTACCTCCACATCAGACAGAAATTGCTTACCTTCATCATCATCATCAATCGTATTTATTGAGCGCTTACTATGTGCAGAGCACTGTACTAAGCGCTTGGGAAGTACAAATTGGCAACTCAATCAGCTCCCTTCTAACTCCCCTGATTTCCTACTATAATAATAATAACAATGGTATTTGTTAAGCGCTTACTATGTGCAAAGCACTGTTCTAAGCGCCGGGGGGATACAAGGTGATCAGGCTGTCCCACGTAGGGCTCACAATCTTATTCCCCATTTTACAGATGAAGTAACTGAGGCCCAGAGAAGTTAAGTGCCTTGCCCAAAGTCACACAGCTGACAGTTGGCGGAGGCAGGATTTGAACCCATGACCTCTGACTCCAAAGCCCGTGCTCTTTCCACTGAGCCACACTACTATAAACCCAATCCACGCACTCCACCCCTCCAACACAAACCTAGTCTCTGTATTTCGATCCCAACTCTCCCATCACCCCCCCCCCGCCTTGCTCACGTTCTCCTTCAGAACTGGAACTAAGCGCTTAGTGCAGTGCTCTGCACACAGCAAGCGCTCAATAAATACGATCGATTGATTGATTGAACTTCCTCCCATTTAATAATGGTGCTTGTTAAGCGCTTACTACGTGCCAGGCCCTGGGGTGGATACAAGCAAATTTGGTTCCCCGTCCCACGTGGGGCTCGCAGTCTCAACCGCCATTTTACAGATGAGGGAACTGCGGCCCAGAGAAGTGAAGTTACTTGCCTAAGGTCACACAGCAGACAAGTGCAGAGCAGAATTAGAACCCAAGACCCGCGGACTCCAACCATTAAGCTATGCTGCTTCGTATCAACTGTCTGCCACTCTCCCCCCATTCAAAACCCTCCTAAAAAATCACATCTGCACCAAGAGCCCTTCTCTCGCCGTCATGCCCCCATCCCTCCGGCTTCCGCAACGCCTATGCACTTGGCTGTGTCCACTTAATAATAATATAACAATAATGATGGCATTTGTTAAGCGCTTATTATGCGCGAAACACTGTTCTAAGCGCATCAGTTTGTCCCACGTGGGGCTCACAGTCTTAATCCCCATTTTACAGATGAGGTAACTGAGGCCCGGAGAATAATAATAATAATGGCATTTATTAAGCGCTTACTATGTGCCAAGCACCGTTCTAAGCGCTGGGGAGGTTACAAGGTTGTCCCACGGCGGACTCCCAGTCTTAATCCCCATTTTCCAGATGAGGGAACTGAGGCCTGGAGAAGTGAAGCGACTTGCCCAAAGTCAAACAGCTGACAGCTGGCGGAGCCGGGATTTGAACCCCTGACCTCGGCCTCCAAAGACCGGGCTCTTTCCACCATTATTACTTAACTTCTCCTCTGTGCCACAATTACCTCATCTGTAAAATGGGGATTATGACTGTGAGCACCCAGTGGGACAACCTGATCACCTTGTAATAATAATAATGATGATGATGATGGCATTTATAAAGCATTTACTATGTGCAAAGCACTTGTAACCTCCCCAGCGCTCGGAACAGTGCTTGGCACACACTAAGCGCTTAATAAATACCATCATCGTTATTATTATTATTCTTATTTCAGAAGTGCTTACTCTGTGCCACTGTTCTAAGCGTCGGGGGAAATAGAAGGTGATCAGGTTGTCCCACGGGGGGCTCACGGTCTTCATCCCCATTTTCCAGATGAGGTGACTGAGGCCCAGAGAAGTGAAGTGACTCGCCCAAAGTCACACAGCTGACTGTTGGCGGAGCCGGGGTTTGAACCCATGACCTCTGACTCCCAAGGCCGGGCTCTTTCCACTAGGCGCGCACACACAAGAGATACACACACGTGGGATTCACGTGGACAAACCCACCTGATACGTGTTGCCGACTTGTACTTCCCAAGCGCTTAGTCCAGTGCTCTGCACACAGTAAGCGCTCCATAAATACGACTGAATGAATGCAGCGTGGCTCAGTGGAAAGAGCCCGGGCTTTGGAGTCGGAGGTCATGGGTTCAAATCCCAGCTCCCCCACTTGTCAGCTGTGTGACTTCACTTCTCTGGGCCTCAGTTCCCTCATCTGTAAAATGGGGGTGAAGACTGTGAGCCCCACGTGGGAACAACCTGATCACCTTGTAACCTCCCCAGCGTTTAGAACGGTGCTTTGTACATAGTAAGCGTGCAATAAATGCCATTATTATTATTCTCTGTGCCTCAGTTACCTCATCTGCAAAATGGGGATTAAGACTGTGAGCCCCAAGTGGGACAGCCTGATCACTTTGTAACATCCCCATTCATTCATTCATTCAATCGTATTTATTGAGCGCTTACTGTGTGCCGAGCACTATACTAAGCGCTTGGGAAGTACAAGTCGGGAACATCTAGAGACGGTCCCTACCCAACAATGGGCTCACAGTCTAGAAGGGGGAGACAGACAACAAAACAAATTAACAAAATAAAATGAATAGAATAGTAAATATGTACAGCGCTTAGAACAGTGCTTTGCACACAGTAAGCGCTTAATAAATGCCATCATTATTATTCTCTGTGCCTCAGTTTGCTCATCTGCAAAATGGGGATTGACTGTGAGCCCCCAGTGGGACAACCCGATCACCTTGTAACCTCCGCAGTGCTTACAACAGGGCTTTGCACATAGTAAGTGCTTAACAAATGCCATCATTATTATGATTATTATTCTCTGTGCCTCAGTTACCTCATCTGCAAAATGGGGATGAAGAAGATTGTGAGCCCCCTGTGGGACAACCCGATCACCTTGTAACCTCCCCAGCCCTTAGAACGGTGCTTGGCACATAGTAAGCGCTTAATGCCTTATTATTCTGTGCCTCAGTTCCCTCATCTGGAAAACGGGGATGAAGACCGTGAGCCTCCCGTGGGACAACCCGATCACCTTGTAACCTCCCCAGTGCTTAGAACGGTGCTTGGCACATAGTAAGCGCTTAACGCCTTCTTAGTATTCTGTGCCTCAATTACCTCATCTGTAAAATGGGGATGAAGACTGTGAGCCCCCCGTGGGACAACCCGATCACCTTGTAACCTCCCCAGCGCTTAGAACGGTGCTTGGCACGTAGTAAGCACTTAATAAATACCATCATTATTACGATTATGATTCTCTGTGCCTCAGTTCCCTCATCTGCAAAATGGGGATGAAGACTGTGAGCCCCACGTGGGACAACCCGACCACCTTGTAACCTCCCCAGCGCATAGAACGGTGCTTGGCACATAGTAAGTGCTTAATAAACGCCATTATTACCAAGCGCTTAGTCCGGTGCTCTGCACACAGTAAGCGCTCAATAAATATGATTGAATGAATGAGGGACAAGGAGATTGAATGCTTTAAAGTCAATGGTGAGGACTGATTGAATGAATAAATGAATGGTACACGGAAGCGTGCACACTGGCGAACGTTGATGCTAATAATAATAATTTATTTGG
Organism: Tachyglossus aculeatus; assembly: GCF_015852505.1. Classification (NCBI taxonomy): domain Eukaryota; kingdom Metazoa; phylum Chordata; class Mammalia; order Monotremata; family Tachyglossidae; genus Tachyglossus; species Tachyglossus aculeatus. Next base: position 30,436,373 of record NC_052075.1, on the reverse strand, counting down.
TATTTGTTAAGCGCTTACTATGTGCAAAAGCACCGTTGGAAGCGCTGGGGAGGATACAAGGTGATGGGGTTGCCCCAAGTGGGGCTCACGGTCTTCATCCCCATTTGACAGATGAGGGAACTGAGGCCCGGGGAAGTTGTGAAGCGCTGACTCTGTGACCGCTGTTGGGTGGGGACCGTCTCTCTATGTCGCCAACTTGGACTTCCCAAGCGCTTAGTCCAGTGCTCTGCACACAGTAAGCGCTCGATAAACACGATTGACTGATTGCCCAGCGCCCCAGCCTTCATCCCCGTTTTGCAGATGAAGCCACTGAGGCCCAGAGTAGGGAAGGAAGTGAGGGGCCCAAGGTCACCCGGCGGCCAACGGTCGGAGGGAGGGAGGGGGGAGGGGAACCCCGCCCCCCCCCCGCCGCGGTGGCTCGGGTCCCCCACTTCCGGTCGCCCCCCCGCCCCCGCCGTCCCTCACACTCACCCCCCCCGCCCTTGTCCCTCGCAGCCCGGCCCGGCCCGGCCGCCTTACAGACCGGACAAACCGCGGCCGGGCGCCGCCGCCGCCGCCGCCATCTTGAAGCACGCGCGGGGCCGCCGCCATCTTGGTGAAGGCCGCGCCATCTTGGTGAGGGCCCGCCATGTTGCTAGGGAGACGCCATCTCGCCAGGGGCCGGCGCCGAGCTGCTACTGGGGAAACCGCCCCCCCGCCATCTTGTGGCTGCTCCGTAAATGCCAATAGGACTACTTCAGGCATTCATTCATTCCTTCACTCACTCATTCATAAAGCCATCCACTCACTCACTCACTCATTCACTCACTCATTCATTCATCATTCACCCATTCATTCATCCATTCATTCATTCACTCACGCATTCATTCATCCATTCATTCATCCATTCATGCATTCATTCATTCACTCACGCATTCATTCACTCACTCATTCATCCATTCATTCATCCATTCATTCATTCATTCACTCACGCATTCATTCACTCACTCATTCATCCATTCACTCATTCACTCACGCATTCATTCACTCACTCATTCATCCATTCATTCATCCATCCATTCATTCATTCACTCACACATTCATTCACTCACTCATTCATCCATTCATTCATCCATTCATTCATTCACTCACTCATTCATCCATTCATTCACCCATCCATTCACTCATTCATTCATCCATTCACTCACTCATTCATTCATCATTCATTCATCCATTCACTCACTCACTCATTCATCATTCATTCATCCATTCACTCACTCATTCATTCACTCATTCATTTATTCATTCATTCACTCATATTCATTCATTCACTCACTCGCTCATTCATTCACTCACTCACTCACTCATTCATTTCCTCACTCATTCATCATCCACTCATTCAATCATGTTCATTCATTCACTCACTCATTCATTCCCTCACTCATTCATCATTCACTCACTCATTCACTCATTCATTCAATCATGTTTATTCATTCATTCATCCATATTTATTGAGCGCTGACTATGTGCAGAGCACTGTACTAAGCACTTGGAAAGTACAATTCAGCAACAGATGGAGACCATCCAACAAGTCAGCAACAAAGAGACAATCCCTGCCCATCTTCGGGCTCACAGTCTCAAAGGGGGGAAACAGACAACAGAACAAAAGTCAACAGGCATCAGTAGCATCAATATAAATAGAACTATAGATTCAGTGATTCCGTCATATTTATTGAGCGCCTCCTCTGTACAGAACACTGTACTAAGCGCTTGGGAAGTACAAGTCAGCAACAATGAGACAATCCCTGCCCAACGTCGGGCTCACGGTCACGAAGGCGGGAGACAGACAACAGAACAAAAGTCAACAGGCATCAATAGCATCGATACAAATAGAACTATAGATCGTCATTCAGTCGTATTTACTGAGCGCTTACTGTGTGAAGAGCACTGTACTAAGCGCTTGGAAAGTACAATTTGAGCGCTTACTGTGTGCAGAGCCCAAATACGTGATTGCCAAAGGTGACTGTTGAGTTGACAGGGACTCTTTGTGTTGGTAGCAGACTTCCTCGGGTGAAGTCTGTGAAATTTTAGGAGGGTTTTGAAGATGATGAGGATTGTGGTCTGGCGAATTTGGGAGCGGAGTGAGTTCCAGGCTGGGGGAACTGTGTACGGAGGAAATTAGAGGAGGAAATATTGACAGTAAGGTCAGGAATCGATACTTTCCCTAGACCAGACACCTCTGAAACTTAAAAGAAAAGAAAAAATAAAGCTCTCCGATCCCCAGTGTCAGTCGGGCTAGGCCAAACAGAAATCCTTTTCGTTGCTGACAATTACTTAGTGACTCCCCGGGTCCTTCTTCCCCCAGCGAAGGTGTTTGATTACAGCTGTTCCTTCAGCCCCTGCCATAGAACTTGCCATCTTCTTGCCTTTAGACATTGGAACCATCTTGGAAGAGAAGCAGCGTGGCTCAGTGGAAAGAGCCCGGGCTTTGGAGGCAGTGGTCATGGGTTCAAATCCCAGCTCTGCCAATTGTCAGCTGTGTGACTCTGGGCAAGTCACTTAACTTCTCTGGGCCTCAGTTCCCTTATCTGGAAAAGGGGGGTGAAGACTGTTAGTCCCCCATGGGACAACCTGATCACCTTGTACCTCCCCCAGGGCTTAGAACAGTGCTTTGCACATAGTAAGCGCTTAAGAAATGCCATCATTATTATCATCATCATCATCATCAATCGTATTTATTGAGCGCTTACTGTGTGCAGAGCACTGTACTAAGCGCCTGGGAAGTACAAATTAGCAACATATAGAGACAGTCCCTACCCAACAGTGGGCTCACAGTCTAAAAGGGGGAGACAGAGAACAAAACCAAACATACTAACAAAATAAAATAAATAAAAATATAAATATAAATAAATAACAATTATTATTATTATTGTTAACAAATACCATCATTATTACTATTATTATTAAATAACAGGAAAAGCAGCTTTTACATTGCCAGTTTTAGGAGAACAAGGAGTTGATACACAATATAGGCCATTCACAGTTGGGTTGTCAAGAAATACCAATTCCACTTTTATTCATTCATTTATTCGATTGTATTTACTGAGCGCTTACTGTGTGCAAAGCACTGTACTAAGCGCCTGGGAAGTACAAATTGGCAACATATAGAGACAGTCCCTACCCAACAGTGGGCTCACAGTCTAAAAGGGGGAGACAGAGAACAAAACCAAACATACTAACAAAATAAAATAAATATAAATATAAATAAATAATAATAATTATTATTATTGTTAACAAATACCATCATTATTACTATTACTATTAAATAACAGGAAAAGCAGCTTTTACATTGCCAGTTTTAGGAGAACAAGGAGTTGATACACAATATAGGCCTTTCACAGTTGGATTGTCAAGAAATACCAATTCCACTTTTATTCATTCATTTATTCGATTGCATTTACTGAGCGCTTACTATGTTCAAAGCACTGTACTAAGCGCCTGGAAAGTACAATTTAGCAACAAATAGAGACAATCCCTGCCCACGTTGGGCTCACAGTCTAAAAGGGGGGAGACAGGCATCAAAACAAGTAAGCAGGTATCAACAGCACCTGTATATATGTATATATGTTTGTACATATTTATTACTCTATTTATGTATTTTACTTGTACATATTTATTCTATTTACTTTATTTTGTTAATATGTTTTGTTTAGTTGTCTGTCTCCCCCTTCTAGACTGTGAGCCCGCTGTTGGGTAGGGACTGTCTCTATATGTTGCCAACTTGTACTTCCCAAGCGCTTAGTACAGTGCTCTGCACACAGTAAGCGCTCAATAAATACGATTGAATGAATGAATGAATAGCATCAATATAAATAATAATAACGATGGTATTTGTTAAGCACTTACGATGTGCTCACAGTCTAAACAGGGGGACACAGCCATTTATTTATTTATAATGGCATTTATTAAGCGCTTACTATGTGCAAAGCACTGTTCTGGGCACTGGGGAGGTTACAAGGTGATCAGGTTGTCCCATGGGGGGCTCACAGTTTTAATCCCCATTTTCCAGATGAGGGAACCGAGGCCCAGAGAAGTGAAGTGACTTGCCCAAAGCCACACAGCTGACAGTTGGCGGGGCTGGGATTTGAACTCATGACCTCTGACTCCAAAGCCGGGGCTCTTTCCAAAGTGAAGAGGCATCAGTAGCATCAATATAAATAAATAATAATAACGATGGTATTTGTTTAGCACTATGTGCCAAGAACTGTTCTAGCGCTGGGGTAGATACGAGGTAATCCGGTTGTCCCCCGTCTTAATCCCCATTTTTACAGATGAGGCTCAGAGAAGTGAAGTGACTTGCCCAAGGTCACACAGCAGACAGGTGGTAGAGCTGGGATTAGAACCCATGGCCTTTTGGCTCCAAGGCCCGGGCTCTACCCACTAAGCCGCACTGCTTAGTCTGGGAAGGCCTCTTGGAGGAGTTGGGCCTTCAGTAAGGCTTTGAAGGGAGGGAGAGTAATTGTCTGGCGGATTTGTTGCCAACTTGTGATTCCCAAGCGCTTAGTACAGTGCTCTGCATACAGTAAGCACTGAATAAATACGATTGATTGATTGATTGATTGATTGATTGATTGATTGGAGGAAGGAGGGCGTTCCAGGCTAGAGGCAGGACGTGGGTCAGCGGTGAGACAGGCAAGATCAAGGCACAGTGTGAAGATTAGCATTAGAGGAGCGAAATATACAGACTGGGTTGGAGAAGGAGAATAGTAGAATAGGAATAGAATAGGAGAATAGGAGAAAAGGCAGGAGCGGACAAGGTAATGGAGTGTTTTGTTTGATGTGGAAGCGGATGGGCAACCACTGGACATTTTTGAGCCGCAGTGTGAAGTATGGGCTGGAGTGCGGAGAGACAAGAAGCTGGGAGGTCAGCAAGGAGACTGATGCGGTAATCCAGGCGGGATAGGATGAGTGATTGTATTAACATGGCAGCAGTTTGGATTCATTCATTCATTCATTCATTCATTCAATCGTATTTACTGAGCGCTTCCTGTGTGCAGAGCACTGGACTAAGCGCTTGGGAAGTCCAAGTTGGCAACATCTAGAGACGGTCCCTACCCAACAACGGGCTCACAGTCTAGAAGGGGGAGACAGAGAACAAATTGGATGGAGAGGAAAGGGCGGATTTTAGTGATGCTGTGAAGGTGGGACTGACAGGATTTAGGGATGGATTGAACTTGAACTAAATTGCTAGGAGCTTTTCCAAAGATTTCAAAGATTGTACTTTTCCAAAGTTTCCGGCAACTTTTTTTTTGGTATTTAATAAGAGCTTACTATGTCCTTGAACGAGTTGTCTACACGCGCTGCCTCGAATTCCTCAACACCAACTCTCTCCTCGAACCCCTCCGGTCTGGCTTCCGTCCCCTACATTCCACGGAAACTGCCCTCTCAAAGGTTACCAATGACCTCCTGCTTGCCAGATCCAACGGCTCCTACTCTATCCTAATCCTCCTCGACCTCTCAGCTGCCTTCGACACTGTGGACCACCCCCTTCTCCTCAACACGCTATCCGACCTTGTCTTCACAGACTCCGTCCTCTCCTGGTTCTCCTCTTATCTCTCCGGTCGTTCATTCTCAGTCTCTCTTGCAGGCTCCTCCTCCCCCTCCCATCCTCTTACTGTGGGGGTTCCCCAAGGTTCAGTGCTTCGTCCCCTTCTGTTCTCGATCTACACGCATTCCCTTGGTGACCTCATTCGCTCCCACGGCTTCAACTATCATCTCTAAGCTGATGACACCCAGATCTACACCTCTGCCCCTGCTCTCTCCCCCTCTCTCCAGGCTCGCATCTCCTCCTGCCTTCAGGACATCTCCATTTGGATGTCTGCCCGCCACCTACAGCTCAACATGTCGAAGACTGAACTCCTTGTCTTCCCTCCCAAACCTTGCCCTCTCCCTGACTTTCCCATCTCTGTTGATGGCACTACCATCCTTCCCGTCTCACAAGCCCGCAACCTTGGTGTCATCCTCGACTCTGCTCTCTCATTCACCCCTCACATCCAAGCCGTCACCAAAACCTGCCGGTCTCAGGTCCACAACATTGCCAAGATCCGCCCTTTCCTCTCCATCCCAACCGCTACCCTGCTCGTTCAAGCTCTCATCCTATCCCGTCTGGACTACTGTATCAGCCTTCTCTCGGATCTCCCATCCTCGTGTCTCTCCCCACTTCAATCCATACTTCATGCTGCTGCCCGGATTGTCTTTGTCCAGAAACGCTCTGGGCATGTTACTCCCCTCCTCAAAAACCTCCAGTGTCTACCAAACAATCTGCGCATCAGGCAGAAACTCCTCACCCTGGGCTTCAAGGCTGTCCATCCCCTCGCCCCCTCCTACCTCACCTCCCTTCTCTCCTTCTCCAGCCCAGCCCACACCCTCCGCTCCTCTGCCACTAATCTCCTCACCGTGTCTCGTTCTCGCCTGTCCCACCTTCGACCCCTGGCCCACGTCCTTCCCCTGGCCTGGAATGCCCTCCCTCTGCCCATCCGCCAAACTAGCTCTCTTCCTCCCTTCAAGGCCCTACTGAGAGCTCACCTCCTCCAGGAGGCCTTCCCAGACTGAGCCCTTTCCTTTCTCTCCCCCTCCTCCCCCCTCCATCCCGCCCATCTTACCTCCTTCCCTTCCCCACAGCACCTGTATATATGTATATATGTTTGTACATATTTATTACTCTATTTATTTATTTATCTTACTTGTACATATCTATTCTATTTATTTTATTTTTTTAGTATGTTTGGTTTTGTCATCTGTCTCCCCCTTCTAGACTGTAAGCCTACTGTTGGGTAGGGACTGTATCTATGTGTTGCCGACTTGTACTTCCCAAGTGCTTAGTACAGTGCTCTGCACACAGTAAGCGCTCAATAAATACGATTGATTGATTGATTGATTGCCAGGCCTGTACTAATAATAGAGAAGCAACGTGGCTCGGTGGAAAGAGCCCGGGCTTTGGAGTCAGAGGTAATGGGTTCAAATCCCCACTCTGCCACTTGTCAGCTGTGTGACTTCAGGCAAGTCACTTAACTTCTCTGGGCCTCAGTGACCTCATCTGTAAAATGGGGATTATGATTGTGAGCCCCCCGGGGGACAACCTGATCACCTTGTAAACTCCCCAGCACTTGGAACAGTGCTTGGCACATAATAAGTGCTTAATAAATGCCATTATTATTATTATTACTAAGCCCCAGGGTATGTATAAGTTAATCAGGTTGCACATATTCCCAATTCTGCATAGGCACAGAGAAGTGAAGTGACTTGGCCAAGGTCAAACAGCAAACAAGTGGCGGAACTGGGATTAGATGAGAATTTAAGGGACCATTACAAACACTCCCCGGGATTCTTTCATGCATTCATTCAATCGTATTTATTGAGCGCTTACTGTGCGCAGAGCACCGTACTAAGCACTTGGGAAGTACAAGTCAGCAACTTATAGAGACGGTCCTTACCCAACAACGGGCTCACAATCTAGAAGGGAGAGACAGACAACAGAACAAAACATGTGGACAGGTGTCAAGCCATCAGAATAAATAGAAGTAAAAGTAGATGCACATCGTTAACAAAATGAATAGAATAGTAAATATGTACAAGTAAAATAAATAGAGTAATAAATCTGTACAAACATATATACAGGTGCTGAGGAGAGGGGAAGGAGGTAGGGCTGGGGGGATGGGGACGGGGAAAGGAAAGAGGGGGCTCAAAAGCCCGGCCCTGGGAGTAGGAGGACCCAGTTTCTAATCCCAACTCCATCACTTGTCTGCTATGTGACCTTGGGCAAGTCACTCAGCTTTTCTGGGCCTCCGTTTCCTCATCTGATAAATGGGGAGCAAATCCTCCTCTGTCCAACTTAGGCTGTGAGTCCCACGTAGAACAGCCTGATTAGCATGCTTAGTACAGTGCTTGACATATAGTAAGCACTTAACTATCTTATTTATCTTATTTATCTTATTTTCTATTTTTATCTTAGAAAAATAGAGTGGAATTGGTCCTATGGCTGATCCCCAGCAGTACTACTTGGCTCTTGTCCCCAGGCTGACTCCCATAAGAGATGGTTTCTTTGATTTGCCAACCTCAATGAAGTGAGCTTGTAACTGTGGACTCTGAGCTGCAAGGAGCCTGAAATTCTGCTCCTCTAGCCTCAATACCTAGTGATCTTTGGTTTTTGTTTTATCTTATCATAGCATTTTCTTTCGTCTCACCTTATGGCTCCGTCGCCAATCCCCTCTCCCCTTATTTAATTTCAGATTGTGAGTCCCCCGGGGGGTAGGTACTGTATCTAATTCCCACTTGTGTAGTCTTTCCCAGTGCTTTGTTCAGTGCTCTTCACACAGTAAGTACTTAATAAATATTATTACTATTACTTTCAAGCACCATGAAATGCGTCTCTTCAATAATATTTATTGAGAAGCAGCATGGCTCGGTGGAAACAGCACAGGCTATGGAGTCAGAGGTCATCCCGGCTCTGCCAGTTGTCCGCTGTGTGTCTTTAGGCAAGTCATTCAACTTCTCTGGGCCTCAGTTACCTCATCTGTAAAGACTGTGAGCCCCCCGTGAGACAACCTGATCACCTTGTAACCTCCCCAGTGCTTAGAACAGTGCTTTGCACACAGTAAGCGCTTAATAAATGCCATTATTATTGTTATTAGAATGTACTGTGGGCAAAGCATTGTACTACACACTGGGAAAAAGTACATGGATGAGAATTAGATACAGTCCCTGGTCCTCCAGGGGCTCACAATCTAAGCATGAGAGGAGAGAATTGAAGATAATAAAGAACAGACAATAAAAAAAACAAAAAAAAATAACATGAAAAGACAAGGACTGATTAAATAAGATAAGAGTTGCAGAGCAATCTGACTAAAGGTCTATTCCCTGCTCCCCAGCTCCCAGGCAGAGTGGTTCAGGATCCAACAGCCACCTCAACCCCAATATTTTAAAAGCTCAGGAGGCAGAGCTGCTACTGGAGAGAGCTGGAAGGGGCCCAGAGCCAGGGGGATGGTAATAATAATAATAATAATGGCATTTATTAAGCACTTACTATGTGCAAAGCACTGTTCTAAGTGCTGGGGCAGGCATGGGATACCCACCTAACTAGAGACTGATCAAGACCAAACTGTTCCAGCGTGTTCTGGACAATTTTCTGGGAGACTAAATCTAATGTATTTTTATAGTCCAGATAAGTTGCCCCTATTCCTTATCCCTTTTCCATATGGCTCATTGCACCGCCCTGGGAAGAGATTCAATTTGTCAGGGAGGATTTTCTTTTCCCAAAACCATGTTGTTTGCTGCTTGCTCTCCTAAGGACATTTGTTAATCGACCTGTTGACCGATGGTTCTCTGGTCCCCCCGGGAATTGATGTCAATCTCTGTAGCGCATGATCACCAGAGTGTACTTTCCCTTTTTAAATGCCAGGTGCGGTACTGGTCCGTTTCCAATCCTCAGGGACTTCTGCTTCCTCCCGTTCCCATTCCTTCGGCTTCTCAGAAATGACGGCTCACGGCTTTGCAAGAAAACCTGCCCAGTCCTCCCATGACCTGGATGGGAAGGTGAGGGCGACAGGAGGGGCGGGATTGGGCATGCCTTCACATACAGCAAATCTAAATGGACCATTTTATTTTTAGATGCAGTACCCTAGGGAACTTGATTTTAATGGTTCTTTTTTTAACTATGGTGAAATCAATCATATTTATTCATTCATTCTTTCATTCAATCGTATTTATCGAGCGCTTACTGTGTGCACAGCACTGTACTAAGCGCTTGGGAAGTACAAATCGGCCACATACAGAGACGGTCCCTACCCAACAATAATAATAATAATGATAAAGGCATTTATTAAGCGCTTACTACGTGCAAAGCACTGTTCTAAGCGCTGGGGAGGATACAAGGTGATCAGGTTGTCCCACGGGGGGCTCACAGTTTTAATCCCTATTTTACAGATGAGATAACTGAGGCACAGAGAAGTGAAGTGACTTGCCCAAAGTCACACAGCTGACAATTGGTGAAGCTGGGATTTGAACCCATGACCTCTGACTCCAAAACCCGTGCTCTTTCCACTGAGCCACGCTGCTTCTCTAATCCAAATGGACCATTTTATTTTTAGATTCAGTACACTAAGGAACTTGATTTTAATGGCTCTTTTTTTAACTATGATGAAATCAATCATATTTATTCATTCATTCATTCATTCAATTGCATTTATTGAGCGCTTACTGTGTGCACAGCACTGTACTAAACACTTGGGAAGTACAAATCAGCAACATATAGAGAGCGTCCCTACCCAACAGTGGGTTCACGGTCTAGAAGGGAGAGACAGACAACAAAACAAGTAGACAGGTGTACACATTGTACACAGCGCACTGTACTAAGTGCTTGGGAGAGCAAAATATAACAGAGTTGGTGGACCCATTCCCTGACTACAATGGGGCTCGCAGTCTAGAGAGGGAGACAGACATTAATATAAATAAATAAGTTATAGATCTGTACATTAGTGCTGTGGGGCTGAGGGAGGAGTGAATAAAAGGAGCAAAACAGAGTGATGCAGAAGGGAGTGGGAAAAGAGGAAATGAGGATTTAGGGAAGGCCTCTTGGAGAAGATGGGCCTTCAGTAAGGCTTTGAAGGTGGAGAGAGTAATTGCCCGTCAGATATGAAGAGGGTGGGTGTTTGAGGACAGAGGCGGGATATGTCGGCAGCTAGATAGGTGACATCGAGGTGCCGTGAGTAGGTAGATTAGCATTAGAGGAGCAAAATGTGTGGATTGGGATGTAATAGGAGAACAGAAAGGTAAGGTAGGAGGGGGCAAGGTGATGGAGAGCTTTTAAAGCCAGTAGTAAGGAATTTCTGTCTGATGCAGAGGTGGATGGGCAACTGCTGGAGGTTCCTGAGGAGTGGGGAAGCACGGACTGAACGATTTTGGAAAAAAATGACCCAGGCGGCAGAATAAAGTGTGACTAGGGTGGGGAGAGACAGGAGGTAGGGAGGTCAGCAAGGAGGCTGATACAGTAATCAAGCCGGGATAGGATAAGTTCTTGGAGAACCTGGTACTAGTTTAGATGGAGCAGAAAGGACTGATTTTAGCGACGTTTGAAGATTGAACTGTGAAGATGTGGATTGAATGAGAAAGAAGAATCAAGGATAACACCCAGGTTCCAGACTCATGAGACAGGAAGGGTGGTGGTGCTGTCTTCAGTGATGGGAAAAAAAAGGGGAGTATAGGGGATTGGGTGGGAAGACAGGGAGTTCTATTTTAGACTTGGGAAGTTTTAGGTGATGGGAGAACATCCAAGTAGAAATGTCTTGAGGGCAATAAGAAATGTGAGATTGTGAAGAGGGACAGAAATTAGGGCTAGAGATGTCATTTGGGGAATCATCCATGTAGCGGTGGTACTTGAAGCTATGGGAGCAAATGATAATAATCATAATAATGGCATTTATTAAGCACTTACTATGTAGAAAGCACTGTTCTAAGCCTGGGGAGGTTACCAGATGATCAGGTTGTCCCACGGGGGACTCACAGTCTTAATCCCCATTTTACAGATGAGGTAACTAAGGCACGGAGAAGTTAAGTGACTTGCCCAAAGTTACACAGCTGACAACTGGCAGAGTTGGGATTTGAACCCATGACCTCTGACTCCAAAGCCCGGGCTCTTTCCACTGAACCACGCTGCTTCTCCAAATGAGTTCTCCAAAGGAGTGGATGTAGATGAAGAACAGAAGCACCGTGGCTCCATGGAAAGAGAGCCCGGGCTTTGGAGTCAGAGGTCGTGGGTTCAAATCCCATCTCTGCCAATTGTCAGCTGTGTGACTTTGGGCACTTGGGCACTTCTCTGTGCCTCAGTTACCTCATCTGTAAAATGGGAATGAAGACTGTGAGCCTCCCGTGGGACAACCTAATCACTTTGTAACCTCCCCAGCACTAAGAACAGTGCTGTGCATATAGTAAGCGCTTAACAAATGCCATTATTATTATTATAATTAAAGGGGACCCAGGACTGAGCCTTGAGGGACTCCCACATTTAGAGGATGGGAGGAGCTTGCAAACGGGACTGAAAATGAATGGCCAGAGAGATAGGAGGAGAACCAGAAGAGGACAACGTCAGTGAAGCCTAGATAGGCTAAAGTTTCCAGGAGAAGGGGATGGTCGACAGTGTTGAAGACAACTGAGAGGTAGAGGAGAATTATGACGGAGCAGACCCCCTTAGGTTTGGCAAGAAAGAGGTTATCGGTGAACTTTGAGAAAGCGGTTTCTGTGGAGCGAAGGGGACAGAAGTCAGATTGGAGGGGCTCAAGGAGAGAATTGGAGGAGAGAAACTTGAGGGACAGTGGGTATAGACAACTCGCTCGAGGAGTTCGGCAGGAAAATCCAAAGAACTACTCTTTTAGGTTTGCTTTTCACCAAAATGAACCTGTAGGGGTTCAACATCTCTTACAGTTAGTTTTTCACAGGAAAAACAATTCGATCTAAGAACTTTGAAACATTTTGGAAAGTATTTTCCCCAGCACTTGACTTTTAGCTTAAAAATTATATCATCATCATCATCATCATCAATCGTACTTATTGAGCGCTTACGATGTGCAGAGCACTGTACTAAGCGCTTGGGAAGTACAAATTGGCAACATATAGAGACAGTCCCTACCCAAAAGTGGGCTCACAGTCTAAAAGCAGAGATTATCTTATCGTAGATTATCTTTGCAATTTATCATAATAGTTTTCCCAGTGTCAGTTGAGTTGCACTCTGAACAGATTTCTTAGCTAAGTTTCCTATCCTGTCAGTAACACGCAGCAGTTCACTGATTAAGAAATGAGTTATATAATCATCTTTTTAAAAATTTCTTCTGCTTCTACAGATCACAGTGTCCTTTGAGCAGGCCATCATACTTTCCCCAAATAAACGTGAATTTAAAAAACACTGGCAGGCTACTAGTGTTGCTTAAACTTTCTTGTTATTTCCTCCTCAGCTTCGTCGTATCTTGATCCCACCACTCACGCGTTATGGATCTGCTCCTTTTTTTGTCTTTTCCTTATCGTCACAGACAAATTCGGTGGTATCACATCCACAAGTAGCCATGCATTGGCATTCCGTGCAAACACTTCCCCATTTGTCGTGCTCCCCGACCCAGATACAAATGTACTTCCAAGCAGACCTGCTTGAAATAGATTCTTTGGAAACTGGGTCTTTACTCTATGTCAAGTATTCAGAAGGACCCACTTGGAGACTAATTAAGCCAAGAATGTTGTGTTAAATCTTCACGATGAAATGCAAATTTCCCTTTGGAAGGCAAATTGTCCGTCACAGAAATTTGATGGGGATGTTTCCAAAGAATACACTGTTTGGAGCTTTGGGGAAAAGCCAATCAATCGATCAATGTTATTGAGCACTGACAGTGTACTAAGCATTTGGGAGAGTATAATACAGTAAAGCTGGTAGACTAAATCCCCATCCACAAGGAGCTTACAGTCTACAGGGGAAGACGGACATTCCAATAAATTACAGGTAGGGGAAATGGGTGCATACAAAAGCGCTGTGGGGCTCGGGGTGGGGTGAATATCACGTGTCTAGCAAGTAAAGCCCATGACATGAACCATCCCTACTGATAGAGCACTTCCACAACGGGGTTGGGACCCAGAGGAAGCCCTTAAAACCCAGGACTTTTGGCTTTCTTGCTCAGTTAGCCCTTTGATGGGCAACTGGGCTTGGTACTAACTGGTCCCAGTTGGCCCATTTTAGCGTAAGAGTTGCCGATCTCTTTTAAACAATTTTAAGCACTGGTCCCTTCTTCTTATCTCAATTCCGGGCAGACCCTACTCTTCTCTTTTTTATGGTATTTGTTAAACACTTACTATGTGCTTAAGAGAAGCAGGGAGGCTCTATGGAAAGAGCCCGGGCTTTGGAGTCAGAGGCCATGGGTTCAAATCCCAGCTCCGCCAGTTGTCAGCTGTGTGACTTTGGGCAAGTCAATTCACTTCTCCGAGCCTCAGTTACCTCATCTGTAAAATGGGGGTGAAGACTGTGAGCCCCCCCGTGGGACAACCTGATCACCTTGTAACCTCCCCAGTGCTTAGAACAGTGCTTTGCACATAGTAAGCGCTTAACAAATGCCATCATCATCATTATTATTATGTGCCAGGCATGGTACTAAGCACTGGGGTAGATACAAGATCATTAGGTTGCACAAGGTCCCTGTCCCACATAGCGTTCACAGTCAAAGTCGGAGGGAGGAGGATGTAATCCCCATTTTGAAGATGATGTAACTGAGGCCCAGAAAAGTGAAGCAACTTGCTCAAAGTCACACAGCAGACAAATGGTAGAGCTGAATTTAGAACCCAGGTCTTGATGCTCCTGATGACCCTTCCGCTGCCCTCCTCACCATTGACTTTAAAGCATTCAATCTCCTTGTCCCCCATTCATTCAGTCGTATTTATTGAGCGCTTACTGTGTGCAGAGCACTGTACTAAGCACTTGGGAAGTTGGCAACAAGTTGTGGTCCTCCAACCACACCTCGCTACTCTCCCACTACAAACCAGCCCGCACACTTCACTCCTCTAATGCAAACCTTCTAACTGTGCTTCGATTTCATCTTTCTCGCCACTAACCCCTCACTCACGTTCTGCCTCTGGCCTGGAATGCCCTCCCTCCTCAAATCCGATGGACAATTACTCTCCCCCATCCGAAGTCTTGTTAATGGCACATCTCCTCCGAAAGTCCTTCCCCAAGCCCCCCTTTCCTCTTCTCCCACTCCCTTCTGCGTCGCCCTGACTCGCTCCCACTGTTCACCCCCACCTCCCAGCTCCACAGCGCTTACGTACATACCTGTAATTTACTTATTTATATCATCATCATCAATCGTATTTATATAAATACGTATTTATATAAATCGTATTTATATAAATGTTTGCCTCCCCCAGTCTAGACTGTAAGCTCACTGTGGGCAGAGAATGTGTCTGTTCATTGTATTGTACTCTCCCAGGCGCTTAGTGCAGTGCTCTGCACAAGGTAAGCGCTCAATAAATACGATTGAATGAATGAATGAATGAATGAATGCCTGCTTTCTAACAATCCTCAACTCTACTAGTGGAAAGAGCCCAGGCTTTGGAGTCAGAGGTCACGGGTTCAAATCCCGGCTCCACCAATTGTCAGCTGTGTGGCTATGGGCAAGTCACTTAACTTCTCCGTGCCTCAGTTTCCTCATCTGTAAAATGGGGATTAAGACTGTGAGCCCCCCGTGGGACAATCTGATCACCCTGCAACCTCCCTAGCGCTTAGAACAGTGCTTTGCACATAGTAAGCTCTTAATAAATGCCATTATTATTGTTATTATCATTACTCACCTCCTGCTCCACCCCATTTGAGCCACTCACCAATTTGGACACACACTGTATCTCATTGTCTCTAGCCACTGCACAATCTCTACCTTCACCAATTCTGAAATCTCTCTTTCCGACGCCAGCCGCCTCACCTGCCTTCTCTTCCACACACTTCCTCCCACAAATCTGTGCTGTTCCCCAACAAACACCTTGGATCTTTTGACCCCATCCAATGCTTTCATACCATCATGCCCCATTTAGCCTCCCTACCAAAACTACCTTCCCTTGATGACCAAATTGACATGCTCGACACCAACCTCTCTACTAAACTCAACTCACTTTCTCCCCTATAATAATAATAGTGATGGTATTCGTTAAGCACTTACTATGTGCCACACTGTACTAAGTGCGGGGAGGAATATAAGTAAATCAAGTTGGACACAGTCCCTGTCTCATGTGAGGCTCACAGTCTCAATCCCCATTTTACAGATGAAGCACAGAGAAGGGAAGCAACTTCATTCATTCATTCAATCCTATTTATTGAGCGCTTACCGTGTGCAGAGCACTGTACTAAGCGCTTGGAAAGTACAATTTGGCGACAGATAGAGACCATCCCTACCCAACAATGGGCTCACAGTCTAGAAGGGGGAGACAGAAAACAAAACAAAACGAGTAGACAGGCATCAATAGCATCAAAATAGATCAATAAAATTATACATATATACACATCATTAATAAAATAGAGTAATAAATATGTACAAATATACACAAGTGTTGTGGGGCTGGGAAGGGGGTTGAGTGGAGGGAGGGAGTAGGGGCATTGGGGAGGGGAGGAGGAGCAGAGGAAAAGGGGGGCTCAGTCTGGGAAGGCCTCGTGGAGGAGGTGAGCTCTCAGTAGAGTTTTGAAGGGGGGAAGAGAGCTAGTTTGGCAGATGTGAGGAGGGAAGGCATTCCAGGCCACAGGTAGGACGTGGGCCAGGGGTAGACGGCGGGACAGGCGAGATCAAGGCACAGTGAGGAGGTTAACGGTGAGAGGAGTGGAGTGTGCGGGCTTGGCTGTAAAAGGAGAGAAGGGAGGTGAGGTAGGATGGGGCAAGGTGATGGAGAGCTTTGACGCCAATAGTGAGGAGTTTATGCTTCCTGCGAAGGTTGATAGGCAACCACTGAAGATTTTTGAGGAGCGGGGTGACATGCCCAAAGCGTTTCTGTAGAAAGATAATCTGGGCAGCAGAGTGAAGTACAGACTGAAGCGGGGAGAGACAGGAGGTTGGGAGATCAGAAAGGATGCTGATACAGTAATCCAGGCAGGATATGATGAGCGATTGTACCAACAAGGTAGCGGTTTGGATGGAGAGGAAAAGGCGGATCTTGGCGATGTTGCGAAGGTGAGACCGGCAGATTTTGGTGACGGATTGGATGCGTGGGGTGAATGAGAGAGTAGAGACGAGGATGACACCAAGGTTGCGGGCTTGTGAGATGGGAAGGATGGTAGTGCCGTCCACAGTGACGGGAAAGTCAAGGAGAGGAGAAGGTTTCGGGGGGAAGATAAGGAGCTCAGTCTTAGACGTGTTGAGTTTTAGGTGGCGGGCGGACATCCAGGTGGAGATGTCCTTAAGGCAGGAGGAGATACGTGCCTGGAGGTAGGGAGAGAGAACAGGGGAGCAGATGTACATTTGGGTATCATGTGCCTAGGGATGGTAGTTGAATGAGTTCACCAAGGGAGTGAATATAGACGGAGAACAGAAGGGGACCAAGAACGGACCCTTGAGGAACCCCTACAGCTAGGGGATGGGACGGGGAGGAGGAGTCTGCGAAGGAGACTGAGACTGTACGGCCAGAGAGATAAGAGGAGAACCAGGGGAGGACAAAGTCTCTAAGCTAGCATCCCACAAGCTCCCAATCTTGATAGCCGTGGGGCAGGAAGAACATTCACTATATCCCTGAAGGGTGAGCAGCTCCCTGATTCCTTCCTGGCAGCCACTTGGACCCTGGTCCCTTTGAAAGGTGAATTTCTAGGGCACCTTTTTCCTTGTTCCTTACGTCATCTCTCCTGGATACCCCAGATGCCCCGGATGTTGGGGCAGTGCTCTTACCGTCTGAAGGATGGACTCCTACCCGCGAAGGGCCTGCACCCTGAGAGAGAGAGAAGCAGAGAAGGGGGCTACCAAGCACCAGATAAAAGTTAAGCGTCCTTCAGAAAGAGGACAGAATCTTTCTCAGTGTGCTGTGGAGGATGACAAAGCATGGATGATTAGAGAGAACTGTGAAAAGGATGCCACCCAAGATGGTGTGGGAAGAGCGGAATCACTGGATGAGACCTTTGCAGAATGACTGGACAAGAGTTTTAGACTGTGAGCCCACTGTTGGGTAGGGACCGTCTCTATATGTTGCCAACTTGTACTTCCCAAGCGCTTAGTACAGTGCTCTGCACACAGTAAGCGCTCAATAAATACGATTGATGATGACGAGTTTCTGGGAGAAACTCGGACTGCACTGCCCTGTGGGTTTCAGTCTGGCCGCCCACTTCCTAACTGCTCTGTCCCCACCTCCTCCTGGAGACACAGACTCTGACACGGAGTTCTGGGCTATATGGCTCACCTGGCCGCTCTAATGAGGACCACTGGCCTGGGATTCCGAGAATATAGGTTCTGGTCCCGGCTCCACCACTTGTCTGCCATAATGACGGCATTTATTAAGTGCTTACTATGTGCAAAGCTCTGTTCTAAGCGCTGGGGAGGTTACAAGGCGATCAGGCTGTCCCACGGGGGCTCACAGTCTTCATCCCCATTAAACAGGTGAGGTAAATGAGACACAGAGAAGTGACTTGCCCAAAGTCACACAGCTGACAATCGGTGGAGCCGAGATTTGAACCCGTGACCCCTGACTCCAAAGCCCAGGCTCTTTCCACTGAGCCACGCTGCTTCTCTGCCATGTGACCATGGGCAAACTCCTTCACTTCTCTGTACCTCAGTTACCACATCTACATTCATTCATTCAATCGTATCTATCGAGCGCTTACTGTGTGCAGAGCACTGTACTAAGCGCTTGGGAAGTACAAGTTGGCAACATATAGAGACGGTGCCTACCCAACAGTGGGCTCACAGTCTAGTCTTAATCCTCTACGAAATGAGGATTAAGATTGTGAGCCGTTTGGTGACAATGAGAAGCAGCGTGGCTCAATGGCTTTGGAGTCAGAGGTCATGGGTTCGAATCCCGGCTCCGCTCCATGCCTGCTGTGTGACCTTGGGCAAGTCACTTAACTTCTCAGAGCCTCAGTTACCTCAGCTGTAAAATGGGGATGATGACTGTGAGCCCCGCATGGGATAACCTGATCACCTTGTATCCCCCCAGCGCTTAGAACAGTGCTTTGCACATAGTAAGCGCTTAACAAATGCCATTATGAGAAGCAGCGTGGCTCAGTGTAAAGAGCACGGGCTTTGGAGTCAGAGGTCATGGGTTCAAATCCCAGCTCTGCCAACTGTCAGCTGTGTGACTTTGGGCAAGTCACTTAACTTCTCTGTGCCTCAGTTACCTCATCTGTAAAATGGGGGTTAAAACTGTGAGCCCCCTGTGGGACAACCTCATCACCTTGTAACCTCCCCAGCGCTTAGAACGGTGCTTTGCACATAGTAAGCACTTAACAAATACCATTATTATTATTTATTATTATTAATGAGGTAGCCATTTCTCTGAACAGAATCAAACCTGTCCAGTGGGCTGTACTGGGCCTGTTGCAGGAATTGTCATCACTTTAGGACACTACCATCACTGCTATCACTACCACCATCACCGAGCAGCGTGGCCCAGTAGAAAGGGCACGGGCTTGGGAGTCAGAGGTCATGGGTTCTAATCCCAGTTCCACCGCTTGTCAGCTGCGTGACTTTGGGTGAGTCATTAACTTCTCTGTGCCTCAGTTCCCTCGTCTGTAAAATGGGGATTAAGACTGTGAGCCCCACGTGGGACAACCTGATCACCTTGTATCCCCCCAGTGCTTAGAACAGTGCTTTACACATAGCAAGCGCTTAACAAATGCCATCATTATTATTATTTATTACATCCCCTATGCATTTGGGTTTATACTTTTAGACTGTGAGCCCACTCTTGGGTAGGGACTGTCTCTATATGTTGCCAATTTGTACTTCCCAAGTGCTTAGTACAGTGCTCTGCACATAGTAAGCGCTCAATAAATACGATTGATGATGATGATACCCCTTAAACACTTTGATAGTCATCCCACTACATCCTACAGCATTTATGTTTTGTCTTTTGCCATCGAGTTATTTCGACCCAAAGTGACACCACTGACACATCTTTCCCAGAATGCCCCGCTCTCCATCTGCGATAGTTCTGGTAGTGTCACCATAGATTTTTCTCGGTAAAATTATGGAAGTGGTTTACCATTGCCGCCTTCCGCGCAGTAAACTCGAGTTTCTGTCCTCGACTCTCTCCCATACTGTGCTGCCCAGCATGGGTGAGCTTTGACTTGTAGCAGATTGCCTTCCACTTACTAGCCACTGCCCAAGCTAGCAATGGACTAGGTATGCTCCTGCTTGGCTCTCCCACCCCTGGCCGAGGCTGGTAGAGTACTGGAAACTCTCCAGGTGTGACTCTGAGAGGAGCATTCGTTCATTCAATTGTATTTATTGAGCGCTTACTGTGTGCAGGGCACTGTACTAAGCGCTTGGGAAGTACAAGTTGGCAACATATAGAGACGGTCCCTACCCAACAGCGGGCTCACAGTCTAGAAGGGGGAGACAGACAACAGAACAAAACATGAGGACAGGTGTCAAGTCATCAGAATAAATAGAAGTAAAGCTAGATGCACATCATTAACAAAATAAAGAGAATAGAATAGAATAATAGTAGAATAGGAGCAACATTTATGCAGTAACAATAATAATAATAATAATAATAATAATAATGACAGTATTTGTTAAGCGCTTACTATGTGCCAAGCACTGTCCTAAGCACAAAGTTATCAGGTTGTCCCATGTGGGGCTCGAAGTCTTAATCCTCATTTTACAGATGAGATAACTGAGGCACAGAGAAGTTAAGCGACTTGCCCAAAGTCACACAGCTGCCAAGTGGCGGAGGAAGGATTAGAACCCATGACTTCTGATTCCCAGCCCATTCTCTCCACTAAATCATGCTGAACTTTATACTCTGGTATTTCCCCTATCTGTAATGTATTTTAATTTCTATCTCCCCTCCAATATTGTGAGTTTCTTGGAGGCAAGAGTCATATCTACCAACATTATTGTATTGGACTACCCCATTTGCAGCATGGCCTAGTGATGATGATGATGATGATGATGGCATTTATTAAGCACTTACTATGTGCAAAGCACTGTCCTAAGCGCCGGGGAGGTTACAAAGTGATCAGGTTGTCCCACGTGGGGCTCACAGTCTTAATCCCCATTTTACAGATGAGGGAACTGAGGCACAGAGAAGTTAAGTGACATACCCAAGGTCACACAGCTGCCAAGTGGCGGAGCCAGGATTAGAACCCATGACTTCTGATTCCCAAGCCCATTCTAGACTGTGAGCCCACTGTTGGGTAGGGACCGCCTCTATATGTTGTGAACTTGTACTTCCCAAGCGCTTAGTACAGTGCTCTGCACACAGGAAGCGCTCAATAAATACGATTGAATGAATGAATGAATGAATTCTCTCCACTAAGTCATGCTGAACCTTATATTCTGGTGCTTCCCCTATCTGTAATGTATTTTAATTTCCATCTCCCCTCCAATACTGTGAGTTTCTTGGAGGCAAGAATCATATCTACCAACATTATTGTATTGAACGATCCCATCTGCAGCATGACCTAGTGGAAAGATCATCGGCCTAGGAGTCAGAAGGACCTGAGTTCCAATCCTGGCCCTGCATCATATCTGCCGTGTGACCTCAGGGAAGTCACTTTACTTCTCTGAGCCTCAGTTCTTCATCTGTAAACTGGGAATTGAAACTGTGAACCTCACATGGGACTTGGACTGTGTTCAACCTAATTAGCTTGTATCTACCCTAGCACTTAGTACAAGGCCTGCCACACAGTAAGCACTTAACAAATACCACAAAAAGTGCACACAGTAGCCCAATAAATGCCATCAAGTGCACACAGTTTAGTGCTCAATAAATACCATAGATTGACGCATCATCATCATCTGCATCAGCAAAGCATCATGACTATCACCACCATCCATACGATTTATTTATTAAGCTGTTCTGAGTCTTACAGAAAGAAAAAGAGGCTAACGCTGCCTGGTCCTGATGAAGTCTACCATTGGGAACAACAGACGAGACTTAATCCTGGCACCTCAGGACAAGGAACGTGAAGTGAAGGAATTGACCAAGTACAAGATGTTTGCACTACTCTATCTGCACATAGTGTGTGCATTGACCTACTAAGAGGTTGGGAGCATACAACAAAATAGAGAGCATTCCCTGCCCTCACACTTTCTCAACCCTGCCAGTTATGTTCCCTGATCTTGAGAAGCTTAGCATACCACCAGGGCCAAAGTGCTATATAAGTCCTAAACAACTACATTCGAATGTTAACACAATGCTCTGCACACTGTAGACACTCAGTAAATAACATTGATTTATAGACTGATAACGAAACAAGAACAAAGAATGGTCCCAACTGGGCCACTGGTTCACTCTTTGGATTCAGCAATTTGCAGGAGTTGAGGCAAGCCTATAGAGCACCTCGTTTTTTCACATCTACTTGTGAAGCGTCTATTGGAATTTCAGCTTTGTTTCACTCTGGAAAAATCATTTGGTTTCCTTCCGAAACAGTCGTCTTCTATTCGTTCAGTGCCCGTGTCACCAAGAAAAAGAGGGGTGAATTCCAAGAGAAACAAACAAAGGGAAATGTCACATTTTGGGCAGAATTTTTCTCAGATACACTGATGTCAGTGCCTGGGGAAGGGGAGTCCAAAATCTGAGAGAAACCTAGCGTGGATAGGGTTTCAGGAGAAATTTACTGATAGAAACAACCAAAATCTGCTTATTATGGTCTCCATAGTAATAATGATAGTTGCATCTGTCAAGTACTTACTATGTGCCAAGCATTCTACAAAGCACAGATTATCAAGATAATCTGGTAGGGCAAAATCTATTTGTTGCTGAATTGTACTTTCCAAGTGCTTATACTATACTGACTGGGTGTTTGCATCAGCGTCCTTTCTGATCTCCCAACCTCCTGTCTCTCCCCACTTCAGTCTGTACCTCACTCTGCTGCTCGGATATCTTTCTACAGAAATGTCCTGGGTATGTCACCTCCTTCTGTAAAAATCTCCAGTCGTTGCCTATCAACCTTCATATCAAGCAAAAACTCCTCACTATTGGCTTCAAAACTTTCCATCACCTTGCCCCTTCTTACCTCAACTCCCTTCTCTCCTACATCCCAGCCCAACACGCCACTCCTCTGGTGCTAACCTTCTTACTGTGCCTCGTTCTCACTTGTCCCACTGTCGACTTCTGGCCCACGTCTTACCTCTGACCTGGAATGCCCTCCCTCCTCAGATCCGCCAAACAATCACATTTCCCCACTTCAAAGCCCTAGTGAAGGCTCACCTCTTCCAGGAGGCCTTTCCAGATTAAAACCCTCTTTTCCTCTGCTCCCCTTCCCCGCCCTATAGCCCTGATTTGCTCCCTTTTCTCTACCCCACCCCGCCAAAAACAGCACTTGTGTATGCATGTACATATTTATATTTATTTTTGTTATTTATTTATTATTAGTTTTCATTGATGTATATATATCTATAATTCTATTTGTTTATATTGAGTACAGTGCTCTGCACACAGTAAGCACTCAATAAATACGATTGAATGAATGACTGTTTACTTGTTTTGATGCCAGTCTCCCCACTTCTTGACTGTGAGCCCACTGGGGGCAGGGATTGTCTCTATTTGTTGCTGAATTGTACTTTCCAAGCACTTAATAAGTGCTCTGCACACAGTAAGTGCTCAATAAATATGATTGAATGAGTGAATATTGTCTCTTCCAAACGCTTAGAACAGTGTTCTGCAATAAATGCGGTTGATTTATTAATTGAAAGTAATGGGGGAAAAGCCCTTGGAGAGCAAACAATTGAAGGTGGCGATCAGGGAGGGAAGAAGGAAGGGGGCAAGTGTGTTGATAAAGTGCGAAGGAATGGTGTCAGAGGTGCAGGTGGAAGAAGTGGATTTCGAGAGAAAGCAGATCTCCTCTTGAGAGATTACTGGGAAAGATGGTAAAGTTGAAGAAGGGGCAGGAGGGGGGCGGGGGGACTAGAGAGGAGCAGGAGAGATTTTAGGGAGATCCCACCTGAAATTTGCAATTGTCTCACTAAAGTATGTTTCCAGGTCATTAGGAACAGGAGGTGGTCAGTGAACAGAGAGTTTGAGGAGGGAGCTAACCATCTCAAACAACCGGTGAGGGCATTTGACACGGGAGTCAATAAGGTTGGAGAAATAATTTTGCCAGGCAGAGGAGCAGGAAGAATTAGAGCACCTAAGGATGAGGTGAACGAGGTGGGCCTGATGGCTGGATTTCCACCAGCAGAGCTCTGTGGGTCATGCAGAGGAGCAAAGGAAGGACACTGTGGCACGGATCCAAGGCTGTGGATTAGAAGTAAGAGAATGATGAAGGGACGGGGGGCAAGTGAGTTGAGTTTAGTAGAAGAGGGTGGTGTTGACTGCATCAATTTGGTTGTGAAGGGAAGGGGATTTGGGAATGGAGACTAAATGGGGCATGATGACTTGAGAAAATTGGATGGGGTCATAAGATCGGAGGTTCCGTGGGGGAATAAGAAAGATTTGCAGAGAGGAGGTATGTGAGAGAGAAGGCAGTTGAGGAGGTTGTGAGCAGAGAGAGGGATTTCAGAGTTTGGGAGGGTAGAGGTTGTACAGTGACTAGAGCTGATGAGATAGAATGTGTGTCCAAATTGGTAAGTGGGCGAGCTGGGGTGGAGCAGGAGGTGAGTGAAGTTGAGGAGTGATAGAAAGTGGACTGATAAAGTATCATCAGGAACATCTATGTGGACATTGAAGTCCCCGAGGATCAATTATGGTTATGCATATAAGTGCTGTGAGGCTGAAAGAGGGGTGAACGTCATGCGCTTTAAGAATACAGATCTATCACCTGCCTCTTGGATGCCTCTCCACTGAAGCAAGAATTTGACACAGCCTGTCTAGAGCTCTCCCCTCCAGAGATGTTTCCAAGGAAAGCCTGTTCCTATAGCAACCCTGATGAAACTGATATTCTCCTTTGAACAGATCCTGAGAGTTTCAAGATTCCACTTCCATCTTTCATTACCAAACCTCTATGAAGTTACGTATAAAACATGCCATTTGGGGAAATACATACATTTTACTCCCAGTTGCAATTGCACGCATGGCGGCATGGAGCTAATCTTGCTTGTAGAATTATTTGAAAAATAGTGCATTCAAAAGAGCAATTATCGCATTATGTTTGGTAAATAAAGAAAGTATGGGTTCAAAGGTTGTAGTTTCAAAGGTTGTAGTTTGACTGAAAGTTCTCTCTAGCCCTGGAAGCAAGCCTAATTGGATGCCAGGTCTCCCAAACAGTCTTCAGTCAAAAGAAGCTGGTGGTTCATTCAGCCACTCGCATTTCTTGATTCTGGTATTTCCAAATTAGGAATCGAACTCCACCTGAAGGATTTCAATGGAGAGGATTATTGCCCTCGTAGCGGAGCTGCTTTCAGAAGGAGCTGGAGTAACCCGTCATCAAACCGGATGAAGTAGTTATTGCCGTCTTTTACCTCAACTACAATGCTTACACTTCTCCGACCCCACTATGACCGTTCAATTCCACCCCTCCAGTCAGCCCAGCCCAGTCCTCCTCTCCCACCATGCCTCTCCCTCGCCCTTCTCCACCCAATCCACCCCCCCAGCTTCTGCCATCCCCCACCTTCCTCCTAGCCCTATTCCCGTAATCCTGTCCAAGCGTCATCCCTTGTCCCCAGCCCGCTGAGTCGGGCCCCACCCACTCACTTCCATACAACTGTATGCCACCCCCCTTACCATCCCCTCCCCCAGAAGTCCTCAAATAGCCTCAACCACGTGCAGCCCATGAACCCCCACCACATCACAGGGCAACGTCCCTTCATCCTTGACCTCTTCTTGACCCAGTCACTACTCCTTCTGGCCGTCACTGAAACCTGACTCTCCCCAGATGACATTATCTCCCGTGCTGGTCTCTCCAGAGGGGACCTCATTTTCTCCCACTCCCCAACTTTCACTGGGAAAGGAGGAGGCGTTGGCTTCCTTCTTGCACCCCACTGCCACTTTCACACCATTCCACCTCTCCCATCCCTTTATTTTGCTTCCTGTGAAGTTCACATCAACTGCCTCTACCACGCACTCCAGATTCCAGTGACGGTCACCTACCGCTTCCCAGGTCCAATCTCCATCTTGATCCCTTCCACACATTCCTTCTCTCTTTCTCCATTCCTACATTGATCCTTGGGGACTTGAACACCTGACAGATGTTCCCGATGACCATTCCGCAGCCTGCTTTTTTTAACTCCTCAGCTTTACTCACCTCCTGTTCCACCCCACCTTGCCCGCTCACCAACTTGGAAAAACACTTGATCTCATCATCTCTAGCGACAGCATAATCGCTTCCCTCACCAACTCTGAAATCCCTCTATCTGGCCACAACATCCTCACCCGCCTTCTCTCCCGCACACCTACTCCCGTTAATTTGTGCTGTTCCCCCAGCAAAGACTTCAGATCTTTTGACCCCATCCAATTTTCTCAAATCATCGTGCCCCAGTTGGGCTCCATATCAAAACCACCTTTCCTTGATGATCAAATTGACTCTTTCAACATGACCCACTCTACTGAACATGACTCACTTGCTCCCCTATCACCACTAACCCACAGCCCTGGATCATCTCCACAGTCCACCTGCTTCGCTCTTGTACATGAGCTGCAGAGCACTGCTGGTGGAAATTTAGATATCAGGCCAACTTCGTCCACTTCAAGTTCATCCTTGACTCTTGACTCTGCCCTCTTCTCTTCCTGGAAAAATCACTTTTCCACCCTATTGACACGAATACCTATCACCCTCACCATTTGATCCAGACAGTTAACTTCCTCCTAAAGCCTCCTGTACCCCCCTCCTTCCCCATCCCTTGCCCCAATGACATTGTCAATTTTGTTAAGAAAATTGACACTATCAGGAATGATCTCCCTAAAATCTCCCCAGGCCCTCTCTAGTCCCTCTCCCCTCCTGCCCCTTCTTCTACTCTCCCACCTTTTCCAGCAGTATCTCTAGAGGAGATCGCTTGCCTTCTCTCAAAAGCCGTGTCCTCCACCTGTGCATCCGACCCCATTCTTTCTCATCTTATCAAAACACTTGCCCACTCCCTTCTTCCTAACAGCCATTTTCAACTGTTTGCTCTTCAATAGCTGTTACCCCACTGCTTTTAAACGTGCCTATGTCTCCCTTATCCTAAAAAAACCCTCCTTTGACCACACAGTTCCCTCCAGTTATCCCATCTCCCTCCTACCATTTCTTTCCAAACTTCTTGAGTGAGTTGTCTATGCCCACTCTCTCAAATTCCTCTCCTCCAATTCTTTCCTTGATCCCCTCCAATCTGACTTTTGTTCTTTCATTCCACAGAAACCTCCCACTCAAAGGTCACCAATGATCTCCTTGTCGATGATCTCCTTGTTGCCAAATCCAACAGCCTCTACTCCATCCTAATCCTCCTCAACTCCTCGGCGGCCTTTGACACTGACGACCACCCCCTTCTTCTGGAAACATTATCCAACCTCGACTTCACTGACACTGTCCTGTCCTGGTTCTCCTGGTTCTCTCTAGCCACCCATTCTCCTTCTCCTTTGTGGACTCCTCCTCTCCCTCCTTGGATACCAGGTGATCAGGTTGTCCCACGAAGGGCTCACAGTCTTAATCCCCATTTTACAGATGATGCAACTGAGGCTCAGAGAAGTTAAGTGACTTGCCCGAAGTCACACAGCAGACATGTGGCGGAGCCGGGATTAGAACCCATGACCTCTGACTCCCAACTTGTTTACTATTTCTGCCTCCTGACTGATCTCCCTGCCTCCAGTCTCCCCTACCTCCAATCCATAATTCATTCTGCTGCCCTGATCATTTTTCTCGAATATCAGTCTGCAAATTTCTCCTCACTCCTCCAAAATCTCCAGTGGCTCACCATTCCTCACCACATCAAGCAGGAACACTGACCATTGGATTTATGGCATTCTGTCAATTCTTTCCCTCCTGCTTATCTATTCTCTTCTCCCACTACACTTCAGCTTGCACTCATTATTCCTCTCAAACTAACCTATTTATTGTATCTGGTTCTCGTGTCTCAAGCTGCCAACTTCTTACACATGCCCTCCCTCCTGCATTGAACTCCATCCTCTTCACATCTGACAAAGTACTGCTCTCCCCATATTCAAAATCCTTCTGAAATATCAACTTCTCCATGAGGTCTTCCCTGATCGATTCCAGAAGTTCTTCCCAAATTGCCCCAATTTTTATCCCCCAACTGCTATTTCAGCAACTTCACGCCACCTAAGTAATAGTAATATCATTTATTTAAGGGCTTACTTTGTGCAGAGCACTGTGGCTCAGTGGAAAGAGCTCAGGCTTTGGAGTCAGAGGCCATGGGTTCAAATCCCGGCTCAGCCAATTGTCAGCTGTGTGACTTTGGGCAAGTCACGTAACTTCTCTGGGCCTCAGTTACCTCATCTGTAAAATGGTGATTAAGACTGTGAGCCCCATGTGGGACAAGTGATTAGTTTATATTTGCTTAGAGAAGCAGCATGGCTCATTGGAAAGAGCACGGGCTTGGGAGTCAGAGGTCATGGGTTCAAATCCTGGCTATGCCACATGTCTGCTGTGTGACTTTGGGCAAGTCACTTAACTTCTCTGTGCCTCAGTGACCTCATCTGTAAAATGGGGACTAAGACTGTGAGCTCCACGTGGGACAACCTGATCACCTTGTATTCCCCCCAGCGCTTAGAACAGTGCTTTGCACATAGTTAGCGCTTAACAAATACCATCATTATTATTCTCTGGGCCTCAGTTCCCTCATCTGTAAAATGGGGATTAAGACAGTGAGCCCTCCGTGGGACAACCTGATCACCCTGTAACCTCCCCAGCACTTAAAACAGTGCTTTGCACATAGTAAGCACTTAATAAATGCCATTATTATTATTATTGTTATTATTATTATTATTAAGCTCTGGGAATGAGTATACAAGTGGGAATTAAACATGGACCCTGACCCTCGAGGGACTCACAATCTATGAAAGCACTAGTCTACCTTAGTACTTCAGAACTCACAATCTGCCACAATAATTATATAGATGCCTTTATACTATTTATATATAATTATTATTATATATTATTACATACATAATACATTATAATATATTATCATTTATATATATTCATCCTATCTGTCCTTTATCATCTCCCCTGCTATACTGTATACTCCTCAAGAGCCGGAATTATGTTTGCAAATTCTACTGGACTCTCCCAAGTCCTTAGTACAGTGCTTTGCCCACAGTAGAGGTTCAGTAACACAACTGATTGATTTATTGATTGATGAATTGATGAAATGATTGTCTAGGAGCAGCCCCATAAACTTAAGGGGGGCATGATGGATCCAAACACCTAGATCCTGGTCCTGACTGTTTCTGGCCAACAACTCCTGAGGAGTGCTGGACTTGGGCTTGGCTCCTGAACAAAATATGGAGCTCAGACCAGGACACTAAAGAGGAGGGTAACGGAAGAGCATGACCATATAAATACAAGATCAGAAAGAGCGGGCAGGAAAGCTGGAAACAGTTGGGAAAGTAAAGCATATTGAAAGGTATAGATACTTTAATCCAAACATTCTTTGATTTTGTCAGGTAAAACAGGAGGCCTAAAGAAAATTTCACACATGCTTCTTCAGCAGGTAGGGAGGGAAAGCTGAGAACAGTTAGCTGTGAAAAGATGAGATTTTGTTTTTTTCCACTTCTGTCTTCATGAAAGAGATCAACAAAAATCAGGACACCAGAGCAAATACATTATCTTTCTTCCCTTCCTTTGAAGCCCGTATCATCAGCCTCTACTACCCACTCCAGATTCTAGTAACTACCATCTACCACTCCCCAGGTCCTACATCCAAATTCTTTATCCATTTTGATCCCTTTCTCACATTACTTCTCTCTTTCTCCATGCCCACATCGATCCTTGAGGACTTGAACATCCACGAAGATGTTCTTGATGACCCTTCTACTGACAACCTCCTATCACTCTTCAATTCCACTGACCTCACACTCCTCCCCATAAATCTGTACTATTTCCCCACAGAGCCCTCCGATCCCTGGACTCCATCCAATTTCCTCAACTCATCATTCCCCACTTAGCCTCCATACCCAAACTACCCTCCCTTGATGACCAAATAGATGCTCTTACCATCACCCTCTCTACTGAACTCAACTCATTTGCTCCCCATCCCTTCTTCAATCTCATACCATGAACGAGTCCTGCATCCCCTCCACGGTTCGCCTCCTTCATTCTTGTGCTCAAGCTATGGAACGCTGCTGGCGGAAATTGAAATATCAGGTTGACTTCATCAACTTCAAGTTCAATCTTGCATGCTTTAACTCAGCTTCTCCTCTGCCCAGAAAAATCATTTCTCCACTGTAATTGACACCCATGCCCATCTACCTTGCCAGTTGCTCCAGAAATTTAACTCTCTCCTCAGACCACTGCCCCTGGCTACCCCCATCCCTTGCCCCAATGACCTGGCCTCCTATTTCATTAAGAAAATTGACACTATGAAGCTCCCTAAAATCACCCCTGTCTCTCCTCAATCCCTCCCCCTTCTGGTCCCCTCTTCAACTCTCCCAACCTTCCCAACACTATCTCTAGAGGGGATCTCTTGCCTCCTCTCAAAATCCACACCCTCCACCTGTGCATCCAACTCCTTTCCCTTTATATCTTATCAAAACACTTGCCCCTCCCTACTTCCCTCCCTAACAGCCATCTTAAACTGTTTGCTTTCCAATGGCTTCTTCCCAACTACTTTCAAACACGCCCATGTCTCCCCTATCCTAAAAAAATCCCTCCCATATCCCATGGTCCCCTCCAGTTATCACCCCATCTCCTCCTACCATTCCTCTCCAAATTCCTTGAGTGAGTTGGCTACACCCACTGTCTCAAATTCCTCTCCTGCAATTCTCCCCTCGACCCCTTCCAATTTAGCTTCCATTCCCTTCACTCCACAGAAACCGCCTTTTCGAAGGTCACCAGTGATCTCCTCCTTGCCAAATTCAATGGTGTCTACTTCATCCTAATCCTCCTTGACGTCTCAGCTGCCTTTGACACTGTGGAAACCACGCCATTCTCCTGGAAATATTACTCAACCTTGCCTTCACTGACTCTGTCCCCTCCTGGTTCTCCTCTTATCTCTCTGGCCATTCATTCTCAGTCTTTTTCACGGGCTCCTTCTCTGCCTCCCACCCCCTAACTGTGGGGGTCCTTCAAGGTTCAGTTCTGGGTCCCCGTCTATTCTCCATCTACATTCACTCCGTTGGAGAACTCATTGGCTTCAATGGCTTCAACTACCACCTCTGTGTGGATGGTACCCAAATCTACATCTCCTCCCCTGATCGCTCTCCTTCTCTCTAAGTAATCTCCTCCTGCCATCAAGACACTCTACCTGATTGTCTTCCAGTCACCTCAAGCTTAAGATGTCCAAAATAGAACTCATTATGTTCTCACCCAAACCCTGTCCTCCCCGACTTTCCCATCACTGTAGACAGCACCACCATCCTTCCTGTTTCACAAGCTCATAGCCTTGACATTATCCTTGACTCCTCTCTCTCATTCAACCCACGTATTCAATCCATCATTAAATCCTGTTCGTCCCACTTTCACATCATTAAAATCAGCCTTCCCCCCGCCACCCCACCATCCAGACTGCTACTGCATGAATACAATCACTCATCCTACCCTGCCTGGATTATTGCATCAGCCTCTTAGCTGACCTCCCAGCCTCCTGTCTCTCCCCACTCCAGTCCATACTTCACTCTGCTGCCCTGATCATTTTTCTACAAAGCCCTTCAGGACATGTCACCCCCCTTTATCAAAAAACTCCAGAGGTTACCCCTCTACCTCCGCATCAGATAAAAACTCCTCACCATTGGCTTTAAAGCACTCCATCACTTTGCCCCCCTTACCTCACCTCACTACTCTCCTACAGCCCAGACACTTTGCTTTTCTAATACTAACCTTCTCACCATTCCTCAAGTTCACCTATCTCACCTCTGACCCCTCAACCACATCCTACCTCTAGCCTGGAATGCCCTCCTTCCTCAAATCTGACAGACAATTACTCTTCCCTCCTTCAAAGCCTTATTGAAGGCACATCTCCTCCAGGAGGCCTTCCCTAACTTAGCTCCCCTTTTCTCTTCTCCCACTCCCTTATGTGTTGCCCTGACTTGCTCCCTTCATTTATCTCCCTTCCCAGCCCCGCAGCACTTATGTACATATCTGTAATTTATTTACTTATATTAATGTCTGCCTTTCTCTCTCTAGACTGTAAGATCATTGTGGGTAGGGAATGTGTCTGTTTATTGTTGTATTGTACTCTCCAAAGTGCTTACTACAGTGCTCTGCACAGAGTAAGTGCTCAATAAATACATTTGAATGATTGAATGAAATACATTCGGAGAGGAGGTAAGACTGCAACTCGAAAAGAGAAGAATCAATCAATCAATTGCATTTATTGAGCGCTTACTGTGGGCAGAGCACTGTACTAAGCGCTTGGGAAGTACAAGTTGGCAACATATAGAGACAGTCCCTACCCAACAGTGGGCTCACAGTCTAGAAGGGGGAGACAGAGAACAAAACCAAACATATTAACAAAATAAAATAAATAGAATAGATATGTACAAGTAAAATAAATAGAGTAATAAACATGTACAAACATATATACAGGTGCTGTGGGGAAGGGAAGGAGGTAAGACGGGGAGATGGAGAGGGGGACGAGGGGGAGAGGAAGGAGAAGAATGTTGATAGGACAGAATAAGTGCTTAGTACAGTGCTCTGCACACAGTAAGTGCTCAATAAATACGATTGAATGAATGAATGCCCCTCAGAGTCAGAAAAGTTCCAGCGGAATCCCCATCGACTGTGGAAGATGGGAGGCTGCAGAGAGCAGCAACAGCAAGCTTGTGAATAGTTTCAAACGGTTCGATAATCCAGTTGTCTGTTGTATAAAGGCTTTATGGTCCGGTTCAATAATCAGAGATGTTACACAGCCTCTGTTAGTGATAATCTCCTGGGGGTGAAATCCCCCCAGGATTTATAGCAGCCAAACTGCAGCAGACTACAGTGGTCTGTCTACGCAGTCTGTCCTTGGCCAGAGCAGGACACTTGATTTTCCTGGCGTGATTTAATCTTCACGAAGCTATGTTGGTGGTTTCTCAGTCTCCTGTGCCTCTTCAAAAGAGGCTTCCAGGGTCTAGCCATGTCAAATTGAAATTCCTCACAATCAGCTTCAAGGCTCTCCTCCATCTGGCCCCTCGTTTTCTATCTGTTCTCTTCACTCGCTATTCCCCAACTGGCTGTTTCCTTCTGCCCAAGCCAACCTTCTAGCTGAAACTTGCTCTCGGTTCTTCCCTTGTTTCCCCTGCTTGGAACACCCTCTCTCCCCAAATCAGACAGACTCCAGCTCTCCCCATATTTAAACCCCACATTCCAAAAGCCCATCTTCTTCAACAAGCTTTCCCTGATTAATTCCCCAGCGCCCTGAGCCACATTCTCCCTTTAGTCAATGTTTGACCTTAGGAACTAATTTACATGCTCCCCAGGGCCCATGTGCTCAAGTTATTTATTTTAGTTATTTATTTTGACCACTCTAGTTGTAAATGTTTTTATGTTGCAACACTTCTTTATCCTGAATTTCCCAAGCCCCTTAGAACAGTGCACCACACCGAGGTGGTGGGGGAAGAAAACTTGAAGGTCTTAATGGACTTCTTCTCCAAATCCACAAACTGTCACGGATTGACAACCAATCTGAGGACTGACCTGCATCTGGTAATTCTTAAGTGCATCCACGGCACAGAAGTGAATGCGGTATTTTGTGGTATTTGTTAAAGCACTTACTCTGTGCCAGGCACAGTACTAATTTCTGGGTTGGATACAGGCAAAACATGTTCGACACAATCCCTGTCACAAATAATAATAATAATAATAATAATAATAATAATGATAATAATGGTATTTATTAAGCACTTACTATGTGCAAAGCACTGTTCTAAGTGCTGAGGAGGTTACAAGGTGATCAGGTTGTCCCACGGGGGGAGCTCACAGTCTTAATCCCCATTTTACAGATGAGGTAACTGAGGCACAGAGAACTTAAGTGATTTGCCCAAAGTCACACAGCTGACAATTGGCTGAGCTGGGATTTGAACCCATGACCTTGGACTCCCAAGCCCGGGCTCTTTCCACTGAGCCACGCTGCACACATGGGGCTCATTGTCTTTATCTCTATTTTACAGGTGAGGGAACGGAGGCACAGAGAAGTGAAATGACTTTCCCAAGGTCACATGGTAGACAAGTGGCAGAGTCGGGATTAGCACCCAGGTCCTCTGACTCTCTGGCCCATGATCTAGCCACTAGACCATGCTGCTTCTCATGCTATCACTCGGTTTTGTTACCTGAATAGGACAAAGATGCAAGACTGGACAAGGAAGTAGAAAACAGAATACACAGGTTACTGTGCTCTTTGGAAGATTAAAAGACTGCAAATGTCCCCAGGATGGCATTGGGATTCTTAATAATAATTAATAACTATGATATTCATTAAATCTTTACAAAGCGACAGCAAGGCTGGATACAAGACAACCCCCAGATCAGACACAATCCTTTTCCCAGAAGGGCTCCTTGTAGTAACCGTGGTATTTATTAAGTGCTTACTATGTGCCAAACACCCTACTATAATATAGCTCCTACAGATGGATTTCACATTTAACTTTTAGAGCAAGCACAAGTTTATCAAGAAATGGCAAGGAGGGATTACAAACAAAATCATCCTGGTGGGAGGAGGCTCTGATTCTCCAGCCCAAACTCGAGGAAATAGGCTTTGGCATCACTAAAACTGCAGGGAGTGTGATTTCAGTTTGGTATCGCTATCATCTTCCTGGGTATAACCATCCGCACCAAGCGAACAGCATGGTTGTTGGGAAAATTAGTTTCCCCAGAGCCCATAATATGATAATATTTTTTATTAAGCACCTACTAAACGCTGGAGTGACTACGAGTTAATCAGGTCAGATCCACCAGGCATTCAGTATTTGAGGAAAGGAGAGCTGAGATCGGGAACCAGGACTCAGAAGGAGACAAGTGACTTGCCCACAGCTACTCAGCAGGCCTGTGGTGGGCCTATTTTCTTTCCACCAGGCAATCCTGCCTCCCAGAGAGAAGTAGACTAAATTTGAGCTGAAGGGAGAGCCTCCCCGCATCCAACGGAGCTTCAGCGCTTAGTAATAATAATAATAATGATGATGGCATTTATTAAGCGCTTACTGTGTGCAAAGCACTGTTCTAAGCACTGGGGAGGTTACAGGGTGATCAGGTTGTCCCACGGGGAGCTCACAGTCTTAATCCCCATTTTCCAGATGAGGTAACTGAGGCCCAGAGAAGTGAAGTGACTTGCCCAAAGTCACACAGCTGACAAGCGGCGGAGCTGGGATTTGAACCCGTGACCTTTGACTCCAAAGCCCGTGCTCTTTCCGCTGAGCCACGCTGGCATTTGGTAAGCGCTTAACAAATACCATTATTATTATTACCTTGCGACCCTCTTTCTCTAGAGACTGCTTGGCACCCAGTAGGCCCTGAATGGCTACTTTTTCTATGGCTGGGCTACCGCCTGACTGGGGGCCCGGGCAGGCAAGGTGCCCCCTCCAGCTAGCCGGTCCTAGGAAGACAAGGGAATACTATTACACTGATTCATTGCAACGTGGGCCCTGCACATCCTTTGCAACTGAACTAGTCCCCTGCAGTTTCCTCCTCCCTCCCTCTTCTTCCACACCTTCCAACGAAGCTGATTTCTGAGCCATTCCTCTTCCAAGTCCGTGTTTTACGGTGGGTAATGCCCTGGTAACGGGTTGTTAGGTAACTGATGAGATGTGAGTCAGCCACTACTTTGTTTTCTTTATTTACAACTATCCCCGCTGCTGGGGGCCGACGGCTGGATGGCTTTCATTCCCCGGTCACTTCCCCAGATTAAAAAGTGATTTGTGAAGCCGTTTTCAATCTCTCAGGTTCCATTAGAAAGCCCCATCTAGGGGAACCTGAATCAGGACACGGAAAGTATTAAAATGTGAACACGGAGAGCCCCGTCGGTTGGACAAGATTTCAGCCGCACTGTTAAGCAAACGCCTCCAGTTGTCTGATGTCGGTGCCGGCACTGACCGTCCTCCGCGTTTCAACTCAGGCACGAGGCTTGATTTCAGCTCAAATAAATAATAATAATAATAATGGTGGCATTAATTAAGCACTTACTATGTGCATAGCACTGTTCTAAGCGCTGGGGAGGTTACAAGGTGATCAGGTTGTCCCACAGGGGGCTCACAGTCTTAATCTCCATTTTGCAGATGAGGTAACTGAGGCACAGAGAAGTGAAGTGACTTGCCCAAAGTCACACAGCTGACAAGTGGCGAAGCTGGGATTTGAACCCATGACCTCAGAGTCCAAAGCCCGGGCTCTTTCCACTGAGCCACGATGCTTCTCAGTTAAATGGGAAACAGGCCTCTGGGCTCAGGGAAGGGGGGTGGGGGGTGAGGGGGTGGGTTGTTGCCACACAATGGCCAAATCCACCCAACACCGGGCCTGTAGGGAGGCTCAGACTTGCCCAACTGATTCCTCACCCCCAGTCCACAAGCCTAGGGCTTCTGGAAAAGACAAAGTCAAGGCCCCTTGTTCCCTTTACTTGGGTGCTGAGGGGATGGGGAAGAGGGAATTGACTGGAGGGAAGGAGGGAACCAAGCCAGGATGAATCACCTGCTCCAGGAGTTTCCCCAGGAAAGAGGAATGAAAGGGAGGGCAGAAGGTGGTGGGAGACCCGCTACCCCAGCCCTTAGCATTCAGTGAGCACTTAGCAAATACCATAATTATTATCATTATTATTACCAAGGTCAGGGTCACTGATCCCAAGGAGGGTAGTGTGTGTATATATATATAGAGATAGATAGATAGATATCCCAAGGAGGGTAGTGTGTGTATATAGATAGATAGATAGATGATAGACAGATAGATATAGATATATATGTGTGTACATATGTATATATGTACACACATATATATCTATATCTATCTATCTATATATGTACACACATATATATCTATATCTATCTAGATAGATAGATATACACATATATATCTATATCTATCTATATAGATAGATAGATAGTTAGATATAACAAACATATATTAGAGAAGCAGCGTGGCTCAGTGGAAAGAGCCCGGGCTTAAGAGTCAGAGGTCTTGGGTTCTAATCCCAGCTCCGCCAATTGTCAGCTGTGTGACTTTGGGCAAGTCACTTCACTTCTCTGTGCCTCAGTGACCTCATCTGTAAAATGGGGATTAAGACAGTGAGCCCCACATGGGACAACCTGATCACCTTGTATCCCCCCCAGTGCTTAGAACAATGCTTGGCATGTAATAAGCACTTAACAAATACCATTATTATTATAAGACTGTGAACCCTACATGGGACAACCTGATCACGTTGTATTCCCCCAGTGCTTAGAACAGTGCTTGGCATGAAATAAGCGCTTAACAAATACCGTCATTATTATTATTATAAGACTGTGAGCCCAACATGGGACAACCTGATCACCTTGTATTCCCCCCCAGTGCTTAGAACAGTGCTTGGCATGTAATAAGCACTTAACAAATACCATCATTATTATTATTATAAGACTGTGAGCCCAACATGGGACAACCTGATCACCTTGTATCCCCCCCATTGCTTAGAACAGTGTTTGGCACATAGTAAGTGCTTAACAAATACCAAATACATGCCTGGCACTGTACTAACAAGCGCTAGGTGGATGCAAGCTAATTAGTTCGGACAAAGTCCCTGTCCCACTTGGAGCTCACAGTCTTAATCCCCATTTTACAGATGAGGTAACTGAGGCACAGAGAAGTTTAAGTGACTTGCCTGCAGTCCCACAGCAGACAAGTGATGGAGGTGGGATTAGAACCCAGGTCCTTTGGATTCCCAGGGCCATGCTCTATCCACTAGGCCAACCTGCCCAGCTGTCCAAGAGATGGGAGAAGCCATGGCTGCTGCCGCTTCATGAATGGGGAGAAAAACCACCCAGGCAGAGACTGTGAGCCCCACGTGGGACAACCTGATCACCTTGTATCTCCCCAGCACTTAGAACAGTGCTCTGCACATAGTAAGCGCTTAATAAATGCTGTTATTATTATTACTATTATTATTATAGTCCCAGAATTCACTCCTCCTGACTGGAAGCAGGACAGTCCTTGCAAAAGATAGGCGGGAAGGGGGCAGGGGAAGAGGCTGGTTGGCACGGGTGACTTGGATAAATGCCCACTCCCGCAAGCAGAAGCCGGGGTTCCTCCTTGGGGCAGGAGACACTATTTGTCTCTGCCGCAGAGTGTCTACTTCAGTCACCGCTGTACAGCACAGATTGGCAGCCCCACCTCAGAGGGAATTTCATTCATTCAACCGTATTTATTGAGCGCTTACTGTGTGCAGAGCACCGTACTAAGCCCTTGAGAAGTACAAGTTGGCAACATAGAGAGACAGTCCCTACCCAACAATGGGCTCACAGTCTAGAAGGGGGAGACAGACAACAAAACATGTTTTTTTTGGAATGATCCAAATCTTCCCCCACCGTTATTGTCCAGCATGCTGTAACATGGGATTCTCGCCCAGGCTACTCATAGCATGCTCCTCTCTTACGGTTCTGAGTGTCATGCTAAATAAAACAGCCTGAGAGGGAGGACGGGGAAGGGGATTCATTCATTCACTCATTCAATCATATTTATTGAGTGCTTACTGTGTGCAGAGCACTGTACTAAGCACTCGGGAAGTACAAATCGGAAACATATAGAGATGGTCCCTGATCAGTGGGGATTAAAACTGTGAGCCCCATGTGGTACAGGGACTATGTCCAACCTGATTAGCTTGTATCTATACCAGTGCTTAGAAGAGTGCTGACACATAGTAGGTGCTTAACAATTACCATTATTTTATTACTATCGTTATTATATAGAATGGTAGTTGGCTCATTCCACAGGACCTCCCAAACGTCACGGTGAGACTCGTACTCAGTTGATTTTTATTAGTGGGTCAACGTCAGCTTGAAGGGCCTTAGCCATGGTACTCACCGGGCCCTCAGTCTGGCTCCGGACTGTAGCTGTTTTCAACTTTGGCTTAGTAATAATAATAATGATGGTACTTGTTAAGCACTTACTATGTGCAAAGCACTGTTCTAAGTGCTGGGGAGGGTACAAGGTGATCAGGTTGTCCCACGGGGGGCTCACAGTCTTCATCCCCATTTTACAGATGAGGCAACTGAGGCACAGAGAAGTGAAGCAACTTGCCCAAAGTCAGCTGACAATTGGCAGATCCGGGATTCGAACCCATGACCCCTGTCTCCAAAGCCTGGGCTCTTTCCACTGAGCCATGCTGCTTCTCTTAGATGAGGGAGTTGCAATTATGCTTCTTAGATTTGCTGGGGACGTCAGCCTCGGGGCTGGCTTATCCCTACAGAGGCCAGGATCGGAATTCAAAATGACCTCTAGAAGCTGGAGAAACAGCAGAATTAAGTTTCAACAGAGGGATGTATATAGCGATCGACTTAGCTAACTGCACAACCACAAACTGGCCGGAAACTAATTCAGCCCAAGAAGAAGAGAGAGTCGTTTGCCATGTAGTATTGTTCCTCATGAAAAGCTTTTGATCACAAGGGTTAGGAGTTCCTTAGAACCGACTGCCAAAGGAGCATATGAAATCTCCTTCACTGGAGAGATATTTAAGAATCACAAAGAGCCAGTCCAACTTTATCTGGTGGGTTAGGAAACCTTTGGAGATTGTTTCTTCCTCCATGTTTCGGTGATGTTAATTATACAACTGACTTTTACAAATATCAGCCAGCTGAAAGGATAAATTGTTTCTATTTCTGTTAAGCTCAAGATAGCCAGCAAACACAATGTTGTAGAGTGATTTTTAAGCATCTGAAAAGTTCACGGGAGAGATGGGACAACCTCTCATCATTCAGAAAGCCTCAGTTCTCTAGAACTGCACAAGGTTTCCTTGTTGTTTCCTACTTTTGGTCGGGTGTGATCTGGCTTTGAAGTGAGAGTACCAATGGGAAAATTCCCGTGACTAGAGGGCTGCAATGAGAAGTTCATTCATTCATTCATTCATTCATTCATTCAATAATATTTATTAAGCACTTACAGTGTGCAGAGCACTGTACTAAGCGCTTGGGAAGTACAAGTCGGCAACATATAGAGACGGTCCCTACCCAACAACGGGCTCACAGTCTAGAAGGGGGAGACAGAAGTTAACTAAACTATTTTAAACACTCAGGAATAGGTTGGTCTGTGGCAGATTAACTTTAATTTTTTAGGTGGTTCCAATTTCCTTGATTTTCTCTGGTCCTTTATTGCACATTGGGTCTAGATGTGAAATGCAGTGCTCCACGAGATTCCTTCAATTCATCCTTTCATTAGAAGGGACAACTTTGAAAACACTAAATGAATTTGACACTGAATATATGAAAGTGATTTTTGTGTGGTTCCTTTTCTCTCACAACCTTAGTTGAGGATCTCATATTTTATATAAATGAGAACACGCAAATTCAAAAGGAACAATGAATTTTAAATGCGATGACTTTAATGTAATTGTAAATGAAATGGGGTGGAAGAAAAATATGTTCTCTTCCCTTTTGAGAGGTTAGATATTCAAAAACGATTTCTTGGATGATAAGCTGCTGTTCGGGCTGGAAATAATAGGGCAATATATGTCGCCAACTTGTACTTCCCAAGCGCTTAGTACAGTGCTCTGCACACAGTAAGCGCTCAATAAATGCGATGGAATGAATGAATGAAGTAACCGTGCTAGGAAGCCGCATGACCTAGTGGAAAAAGTACCTGCCTGGGACCCAGAGGACGTGGGTTCTACTCCCAGATCTGCCACTTACCAGCTGGGTGACCTTGGGTAATTCACTTCACCTCTTTGTACCTCATTTTCCTCAAATGCGAAGTGGGGATTCAATCCCTCTTCTCTCTCTTTCTTAGACTGTGAGCCCCACGTGGGACAGGGACTGCGTCTGACCCCATTAACTTCTATCTACGCCAGGGCTTAGAGCAGGGCTTGATTCACAGTAAGCACTTAACAAATACCATAAAAATACTTTCTGGGGATTCAGTTTGGCCTTTTCCCCCTCCTTGGAGGGCTGGGGTGTGGGGAGGGGTCACCAATAGAGTGAGGAGCATCCCCAGCCTTCCTACCTGCTCTGGATATGGCCGGAATAGAGAGAGAGCCCTCTACCAGGGGGGCCTGCTCCAACTCAGGAGCTATGGCAGCCTCGGCTCTGGAAGACGCCTGGGCCTGGGGTGGGGGAAAGGGGATAATCAAACAATCAGTGGTACTTGTGAGCATTTACTATGTGAAGAGCGCTGTACCCAGCGCTTGGAAGAACGCAGTACAGTAGAGCAGGTAGATAGGATCCCTTCCCACAAGGAGCTAACATTCCAGGCAGGAATCAGATAATCTAAGGGAAATGGCAGTGAATAAGATGATGTACATAAATTAATAAATCAATTGATTGTATTTATTGAGTGCTTACTGTGTGCAGATCACTGTATTAAGCGCTTGGGTGAGTATGTTATAAAATTGGTAGGCACAACGAGCTTACAGTCTAGAGGGGGATATAGATGTTAACATAAATAAATTACAGATAAGTACGAAGAGCTGTGGGGCTGAGAGAGGGTGAATAAAGGGGGTGAATCCAAGTGTGAGTGGGGTGCGGGTGGGCTGAATATCAAGTGCTTAAGGGATATAGATGAATGAATGTAGATCCAAATGAACAGGCGATGCAGCTGGAAGGGAGAAAAGAGGAAATGAGGGCTCAGTGGGGGAAAGTCTGACTAATGAGGCGGAAGAGGAAAGCAGCAGACTGGTGCTATTTGATCAAACAGGCAGGAGGGAAGCAAGGAGTTCAGTACCTGAAGCATTGAAATACTGTAGCACCAAAGGCCAAGAGGGGAAGTGGGCTCCATAGAGACTGGGAATGGAGCATGGAACGTAATGGAAAATTGGAATTTATTTTAAGATTTCTTGGTCCCAAATCTTTACCAAGGCTGTAAGCTCCTCGTGGTCAGGGATCTCACCCACCAAGTCTGTATTCTAATGCACTTAGGGCTGTGCTCTCACACAGTAAGCACTCAATAAATTCCACCGATTGATCGATTGAGACAAGTCTCTTAGGTGGAGAGGACCCCTCTGCCTGCTGGTTCCCCTCCCCTGGAGTTTGCAGCTGAGACAGGTTGCAGCTTGAACTGCTTTAGGGAAGCAGCGTGGCTCAGTGGAAAGAGCGTGGGCTTTGGAGTCAGAGATCATGGGTTCGAATCCCAGCCCCGCCATATGTCTGCTGTGTGACCTTGGGCAAGTCACTTAACTTCTCTGAGCCTCAGTTACCTCATCTGTAAAATGGGGATTAAGACTGTGAGCCCCACATGGGACAACCTGATCACCTTGTATCCCCCCAGTGCTTAGAACAGTGCTTTGCACATAGAAAGCACTTAATAAATGTCATCATTATTTGCAAGTGGAAATTGATTTGTACCATTTAGTTCCGCAGACTCCGCTAATGATGTCGAACCCTCAGTCCTCTAGTTTCCTTTCACTGTCTCCTTGCAAACCTGGCTGGTCATCTCTGCAAAATGAGTCCCCCACCAGGGATGCAGGGCCTGGAAGCTACCTGGGGGAGTGTGAGGAGGGCAACGGTGCCTTCTCTGGCATTTTCACCCCCTCCCTGCTGCTTTTCCAGCCCATCATTGCCCAGGTGGGAGAGGTGTGCAGAGGGCAGGGATGAAGAAGGGTGCCCAGGACTATCACCAAGTGAATTGCCTCCAGAAGGTCCTGTGCGGAAGGTTAGCAAGTGTGCAACAGTGGAGGAAGTTGGCATTTGGGAAGGCGTCATCACCCAGTAGAGAAAACATAAGCCTCGGAGTCAGGAAGCCCGAGTTCTAGTTCTGACTCTGCCACCAACCCTCTTTGTGACCTTGGACAAGTCACTTAATTCCTCTGAGCCTCAGTT
Source organism: Tachyglossus aculeatus (assembly GCF_015852505.1). NCBI lineage: Eukaryota > Metazoa > Chordata > Mammalia > Monotremata > Tachyglossidae > Tachyglossus > Tachyglossus aculeatus. Next base: position 30,393,698 of record NC_052075.1, on the reverse strand, counting down.
TCCACATCTGTATTTGGTATTCACCCCACCCTCAGCCTCACAGCATTTATGTACATATATAGACTGTAAGCTCATTTTGGACAGGGAATGTGTCTACCAACTCTGTTTCATTGTGCTCTCCCAAGTGCTTGGTACAGTGCTCCGCACATAGCTAGTGGTAAACAATAATAATAATAATAATATTTGTTAAGCGCTTACTACGCCAAGCACTGTTCTAAGCACTGGAGTAGATACAAGGTAATTAGATTGTCCCATGTGGGGCTCAGTCTTAATCCCCATTTTACAGATGAGGTAACTGAGGCACAGAGAAGTTAAGTGACTAGCCCAAAGTCACACAGCAGACCAGTGGCAGATCTGGGATTAGAACACACGACTCTGACTCCCAAGCCCTTGGTTTTTCCACTGAGCCACGCTGCTTCCCATTGATTGATACCATTGATTGATACGCAAATAAATTATTTGGTTACATTAGTGTCTGTCTTGCCCTCTAGGTTGTAGGTTCATTGCCAGCAGAGAACACCAACTCTCTTACATTGTACTCTAGCAAGTAAAATTTTCTGCACACAGAAAGTGCACAATAAATACCTTGATTGATTGATAGATTGAATAATAATAATAATAATGATGGTGCTTGTTAAGCGCTTACTATGTGCAAAGCACTGTTCTAAGCGCTGGGGAGAATACAAGGTAATCAGGTTGTCCCACATGGGGCTCACAGTCTTAATCCCCATTTTACAGATGAGGGAACTGAGGCCCAGAGAAGTGAAGTGACTTGCCCAAAGTCACACAGCTGAGAGTTGGTGGAGCTGGGATTTGAACCCATGACCTCTGACTCCAAAGCCTGTGCTCTTTCCATTCATTCATTCATTCATTCAATCGTATTTATTGAGCGCTTACTGTGTACAGAGCACTGTACTAAGCGCTTGGGAAGTACAAATTGGCAACATATAGAGACGGGCCCTACCCAACACTGAGCCACGCTGCTTCTCCATTCTTGAATGATCTGTAATATGGGTAAACATACCTGTTTTACCTCCCCTAAGACTGTAAGCCTCATGTAGGACAGAGACTGTGTCTGATCTACTTATCTTCTCCAGTGTTTACTATATAGTAAGGCTCAATAATAATGATAACACTAATGTGATATGATATATGATAGAATAACAATAATAATACATAGACTTAATAATAATTTTGCCCAGCAAAATGATTTCTCCACCCTTATCGACCCCCATGCCCAAGTCGTTCCAGATGTTTAACTCCCGCCTTAAACCCCCGGCCTGCCGCCTCCCCAATCCTTTGACCCTAATGACCTGGCCACCTACTTTACTGAGAAAACTGACACTATCAGGCGTGATCTCCCTAGAATCTCCCCTGCCCCTTTTCAGCCCCTCCCTGCTCCTGACCCTTCTTCAATTCTCCCACCTTTCCCAGCAGCATCTCTAGAGATCTCCTGCTCTCTCTCCAAATCTCCCCCTCCACCTGCCCCTCCTCTGACCCCATTCCTTTGCAGCTTATCAAAACACTTGCCCTTCCCTTCTTCCCTCCCTAACTGCCATCTTCAACAGTTCACTCTCCAGTGGTTTCTTCCCCACTGCTTTCAAACGTGCCCATGTCTCCCCTATCCCCCCAAAAACCTCTCTTGACCCGACGGCTTCCTCCAGTTATCGCCCCATCTCCCTCCTGCCATTCCTCTCCAAACTCCTGGAGTGAGTTGTCTATACCTGCTATCTCAAATTCCTCTCCTCCAATTCTCTCCTTTACCCTCTCTAATCTGGCTTCCTTTCCCTTCACTCCACAGATCCTCTCGAAGATCACCAATGATGGTGGTGGCCCGAGACAGGCTCTTGGAGAGGAGGCAGCAAGAACACCAAGGGTCTGACCCGGGTGGGACTGTCATCTTTTAAACTGCTCAGTAGGAGGCTGAAGCCTCCATTCCAAGCAGCGTGGCTCAGTGGAAAGAGCCCGGGCTTTGGAGTCAGAGGTCATGGGTTCAAGTCCCGGCTCCACCAATTGTCAGCTGTGTGACTTTGGGCAAGTCGCTTAACTTCTCTGGGCCTCAGTTCCCTCATCTGCAGAATGGGTATTAAGACTGTGAGCCCCCTGTGGGACAACCTGATCACCTTGTAACCTCCCCAGCGCTTAGAACAGTGCTTTGCACATAGAAAGTGCTTAATAAATGCCCTCATTTATTTATTTTATTTTGTTAGTAGGTTTGGTTTTGTTCTCTGTCTCCCCCTTTTAGACTGTGAGCCCACTGTTGGGTAGGGACTGTCTCTATATGTTGCCAACTTGTACTTCCCAAGTGCTTAGTACACTGCTCTGCACACAGTAAGCGCTCAATAAATACGATTGATTGATTGATCATTATTATTATTATTATTATCCTGGTGAGGTCATCCTTGTAACCTCATTTCCCCGGTGGAACAGTGTCTGTAAACCACCCAGCTATACTGGGAAGTGCACCAATCATTTATATATAATATCTCACCAGAAATAGGCAGTCCCCTCGAAGGGGACAGTAGATATTACTACTACTACTAATGATGATGATGGTGATTACTATGTATCTATTCCCCCTCTCAGGATTACACTTGGAGAGTTTTCAGTACTCTACCAGTCTCGGCTATGGGAGGGAGAATGAAGCAGAAGCCTACTTATTCCATTCCTAATTTAAGCAGTGGCTAACGAGTGGAAGGCAATCTGCTACAAGTCAAAACTCACCTGTGCTGGGCACAAGCAGCACAGGAGAGAATCGAGGGCAGAGACTCAGGTTTACCACGTGGAAGGAGACAGTGGTAAACCGCTTCCATATTTTTACTGAGAAAACTCTATGGATACACTACCAGAACAATTGCAGATGGAGCGTTCTGGGAGAGATGTGTCCATGGAGTTGCTATGGGTTGGAAACAACTCAACAGCATAAAGCAAGAAAAGACATGGTATTTATTAAGATCTTACTCTGTGCTAGGCACTGGGGTAGAATACAGAACAATCAGATTTGATATAGGCCCTGTCCCATACAGGACTCATAGTCTTAGGGGGAGGAAGAACAGGTATTTTTTCCTTATATACAGATGAGGAAACTGAGGCCCAGAGACTAACTTGCCCAGGGTCACACAGCAGACAAGAGGCAGAGGTGGGACTAGAATGCAAGTCTCCTGACTTCCAGTCTTGTGCTCTTTCTCTAAGCCAAGCTGCGAAACAATCAATTCAGGATTTCCCTATGGGTTTGCAGGGGATCTCCCCAGATTTATGGAAAAGTGTAATTAGCAGCTATGCTTAACTCCATGTTTGGTTCTTTCATTCATTCATTCAATCATATTTATTGAGCACTTAACTGTGTGCAGAGCACACAGTACTAAGCGCTTGGAAAGTACAAGTCGGCAACATATAGAGATGGTCCCTACCCAACAACGGGCTCACAGTCTAGAAGGGGGAGACAGACAACAAAACAAAACATATTAACAAAATGAAATAAATAGAATAGTAAATATGTACAAGTAAAATCAATTGAGTAATACATCTGTACAAACATATATACAGGTGCTGTGGGGAGGGGAAGGAGGTAAGGCGGGGGTGATGGGGAGGAGGAGAGGAAAAAGGGAGCTCAGTCTGGGAAGGCCTCCTGGAGGAGGTGAGCTCTCAGTAGGGCTTTGAAGGGAGGAAGAGAGCTAGCTTGGCGGATGTGCGGATGGAGGGCATTCCAGGCCAGGGGAAGGATGTGGGCTAGGGGTCGACAGTGGGACAGGCAAGAATGAGGCACAGTGAGGAGGTTAGCAGCAGAGGAGCAGAGCATGTGGGCTGGGCTGTAGAAGGAGAGAAGGGAGGTGAAGTAGGAGGGGGCAAGGGGATGGACAGCCTTGAAGCTGAGAGTGAGGAGCTTTTCCCTGATGCGTAGGTTGACTGGTAGCCACTGGAGATTCTTGAGGAGGGGAGTAACATGCCCAGAGTGTTTCTGCACAGAGATGCTCCGGGCAGCAGTGTGAAGTATAGACTGAAGTGGGGAGAGACAGGAGGATGGGAGATCAGAGAGGAGGCTGATGCAGTAATCCAGTCGGGATAGGATGAGAGATTGAACCAGCAGGGTAGCAGTTGGATGGAGAGGAAAGGGCAGATCTTGGCGATCTTGCGGAGGTGAGACCAGCAGGTTTTGGTGACAGATTGAATGTGGGGGTGAACGAGAGAGCGGAGTCGAGGATGACACCAAGGTTGCGGTCTTCTGAGACGGGAAGGATGGTAGTGCTGTCTACAGTGATGGGAAAGTCAGGGAGAGGGCAGGGTTTGGGAGGGAAGATAAGAAGTTCAGTCTCAGACATATTGAGTTTTAGATGGCAGGCAGACATCCAGATTGAGATGTCTTGAAGGCAGGAGGAGATATGAGCCTGAAGGGAGGGAGAGAGAGCAGGGGCTGAGATGTAGATTTGGGTGTCATCAGCGTAGAGATGATAGTTGAAGCCGTGGGAGCGAATGAGTTCACCACGGGAGTGAGTGTAGATAGAGAACAGAAGGGGACCGAGAACTGACCCTTGAGGAACCTCTACAGTAAGGGGAGGGAATGTGTCTGTTATATTGTTATACTGTACTCTCCCAAGTGCTCCATAATTGCAATTGATTGATTGCTTGATTGATTGATTGATTGCCCCTGAGAACTATAAACTGTTCCAAGCTACTGTAGCTTGCCTGTACCTAGATGCAAAGCTCTCAGCCTTCAACTCCAGCCTCTCCACTAAACTTTACTCCTTTCCCCCACTTTCCCTCTGTCCCTCACACACTGACCGATCCCAGTCCAGAAGTCATTCATTCATTCATTCATTCATCAATTCAGTCGCATTTATTGAGCACTTATTGTGTGCAGAGCACTCTATTAAGCGCCTGGAAAGTACAATATAGCAATAAAGACAATCTCTGCCCACAACGGTCTTACAGTCTAGAGGGGGTGAGACAGACATCAAAACAAGTAAACAGGTTTCAATGTAAATGAGTAGAATGATAGATATATACATATATACATAAGTGCTGTGGGGCTGGTGGGGGGAAGAGCAGAGGGAGGGAGTCGTGGTGACACGGAAGGGAGTGGGAGCTGAGGAAAAGTGGGGCTTAGTCTGGGATGGCGTCTTGGAAGAGGTGTGCCTTCATAGGGCTTTGAAGGGGGGAAGAGTGACTGTCTGGTGTATTTGAGGAGGGTGGGCATTCTGGGCCAGAGGTAGGATGGGGGCCAGGGGCTGGCAGCCAGACAGGCAAGATTTATTTATTTTTTTTTTTTTTAGTATTTATTAAATGCTTACTATGTGCAAAGCACTGTTCTAAGCGCTGATCAAGGCGGTTAGCTCCAGAGAAGTGGAGGGTGTGGGCTGGGATGTAGGAGGAGAGAAGGGAGTTGAGGTAGGAGGGGGCAAGGTGATGGAGAGCTTTAAAGCCAGTAGCGTTTTTGTTTGATAAGAAAATGGGTAGGCAACCAATGGAGATTTTTGAGGAGGCATGGGTGACATGCTGTGAACGTTTCTGTGGAAAGATAATCCGGGCAGCAGAGTGAATTATGGACTGAAGAGGGGAGAGGCAGGAGGTTGTGAGGTCAGGAAGGAGGCTGATGCAGTAATCCAGTCGGGATAGGATGAGATTGAAGGAGCAGGGTAGCCGTTTGGATGGAGAGGAAAGGTGGATCTTGGCAATGTTATGAAGGTGAGACCGACAGGATCACTCCCACTGTCCGCTTTCTCTACCCCTGCATTTGTACAGCCAAGCGATCTTGACAGAAATCCAAAGACCAGGCTAGCCCTTGCCAAAACACATTTACAGTTGTCAGCTGAAGCAGCGGTTCTATTCATCTGCACAACAAAACTACTACATGTCTCTAATTGACTCCCATTCCAGACCTTTCACTCTCTAATAGCTCCGGGTGTCCTCTCTCACCCCGATGACTGAACTACTCTGTTAGCAAGACAGAGGTCATTAAGTAGTAAAAACAGGTCCGGAGGGAGTATATAAAAATGCAAATGTTAGGGTTGGCTGAGGAATTGATGTGACAGGTTATTGCAGATTATTGCAGAATCTCAGGTTACTGAGAAACAGCGTGGCTCAATGGAAAGAGCACGGGCTTTGGAGTCAGAGGTCATGGGTTCAAATCCTGGTTCCGCCACTTAGCTGTGTGACTTTGGACAAGTCACTTAACTTCTCTGTGCTTCAGTTCCCTAATCTGTAAAATGGGGATTAAGACTGTGAGCCCCCCATGGGACACCCTGATCACCTTGTAACCTCCCCTGCGCTTAGAACAGTGCTTTGCACATAGTAAGTGCTTAATAAATGTCATTATTATTATTGGGCCTTAACTGGGGAAGACTTGTCAGAGGAGGAATTTGAGGGTTTTGAAGGTGGAGAGAGCTGTGGCCTCTTCGGCTATGGGGAGAGGGAATTACAGAGCAATGGAAAGCAAGAAGGAGAGGGTAAGGGCTGGACAGTCAAGAGTGAGAAATAGCTCGAAGATTTTCTACAGAGAAGTCAAGAGAGTCAGCTGGAGAGAAGAGGGTGAAGAAGGAAGATAGGTAAAATAAGAAGAGTTGGCCTTGAACCCAGTCGTGAGGAGTTTTTGCTTGAGATCGAACCTTCCACTCTGCACCACTGTCTCATCCATAGTTTGAGACCCTGGAACTCTTCCACAGAGCTACTAGATCTAGATTTCCTGCCTGTGATTTAAATCCATCCCCCTAGAACTCCCTGCTGTCCTTTCCTAGGTCAGTGGTGCCAACATACATCACCACCACAAGCTCCTTCTCAACCGATTACAGCCCGAGTCAGTCAGTTGTATTTATTGAGGGCTTACATTGTGCACAGCACTGTACTATGTGCTTGGGAGAGTGTAATATTGCAATAAACGGACACTTTCCCTGCCCACAGTGAGCTTACATTCTAGAGGGGGAGACAGACAATAATATAAAGAAATAGATTATGGGTATGTACAAAAGTGCTGAGGGGCTGGGAGGTGGAGGGGGTGAATAAAGGGAGCAAGTCAGGTTGATGTAGAAAGGAGTGGGAGAAGAGGAAAGGAAGGGTTAGTAAGGGAAGGCCTCTTGAAGGAGCTGTGCCTTCATTTAAGACTTTAAATGGGGGGAGAGTAATTGTGGATACGAGGAGGGAGGGCATTCCAGACCAGAGGCAGGACGTGGGCGAGAGGTCAGCAGCAAGATGGACGAGATCAGAGTACTGTGAGAAGGTTATCATTAGAAGCACGATGTGTGTGGGTTGGGTTGCAGAAGGAGAGCAACGACATGAGGTAGGAGGGGGCAAGGTGATGAACCGCTTTAAAGCCTATAGTGAGGAGTTTTTGTTTGATGTGGAGGTGGACGGATAATAATAATAATAATGATGGCATTTGTTAAGCACTTACCATGTGCAAAGCACTGTTCTAAGCACTGGGGAGGATACAAGCTTATCAGGTTGTCCCACGTGGAGCTCACAGTCTTACTCCCCATTTTACAGATGAGGAAACTGAGGCACAGAGAAGCTAAGCGACTTGCCCAAAATCACACAGCGGACAATTGATGGAGCCGAGATTTGAATCCATGACCTCTGACTCCCAAGCGCGTGCTCTTTCCGTGGAGCCACGCTGCTTCTCACAGTGGATAACCACTGAAGTTTCTTGAGGAGTGCATGGAAATATGCCCTGGTCATTTCCTGAAATTTCCTGAAATTCCTGAAATGTCCTGAAATTTCCACACCATTTCTGCCAGCAGCACTCTGCGGCTCATGCACAAGAGTGGATTGCGGAGGTGATTGAGGGCTTGGGTTAACGGCACAAGATCGATGAAGTGAGTTGAGTTTGGTAGAGAGGGTTGTGTTGAGAGTGTCAGTTTGGTTATTGAGGGAGGGTAGTTTGGGTATGGAGGCTAAATGGGGCATGATGAGTTGAAAAAATTGGATGGGGTCAAAAGATTGGAGGTCTCTGTGGGGGAACGGCGCAGATTTGCAGGAAGGACGTGTGTGGGAGAGAAGGCAGTTGAGAAATTCGGGGTTGGATAGAGGGATCTCAGAGTTGGTGAGGGTAGAGATTGTGCAATGGCTAGAGATGATGAAATTGAATGTGTGTCTAAGTCGCTGAGTGGGTGAGGTGGACTAGGAGGTGAGTGGAGTAGAGGAGTGATAGAAAGCGGGCAGTGTAAGGGTCATCAGGAATGGTTGCATGTGATCTATATACTCTCTGCACCTGCTCGGCAAATCATCACAAGGACCTTCTGTCATCACACAATAATAATAGTTGCGGTATTTCTTAGGAACTTACCGGGTGCCGCTGGCTTGCCTCTGCACCACAAAGGAGACTCTATTCTGTACTACCTTCTTCCATTCTGGTGGGAAAGAGAAAAGAACCCACAACAAGGAGGCCTCTTCAGAACCTTGGGCCGACTGGTGGCTGCTTCAGTGGTCACCATGGCTGGGGATGTGCCCTGAACTCTGAAAAGAAGAATAATGTTACCTTGGCAGATGAAATGCCTCTGCCCACAGTCTAGTAGAATCTCATGTTTAAAAGGAAGGCCTCTAACCACAGCACCGTACTGATTTTGTATATATTTTGTGTATTTGCCTGTGTTGTGTTTTATTGCTTCATCACTCCTGATGTTTCCACCTCCAGCTTCTTCTCCCCACTTGTACTCTTAGATTGGGAGCCCCCCTGAGGGGCAAGGACCATGTCTAATTCCCACCCAGCTCTTAATACAGTGATCTGCACACAGTAAGTGCTTAATAAATGCCATTACTAGTACTACTACTACCATCACCAAACACTGGGATAAACATAAGATACTCAGTTTAGACGGAGCCCCCGTCCCACATGGGACTCAGGGTTTATAGGGGAGGGAGAACAAGTTTTTAATCCCCATTTGATAGGTGGGGAGAAGCAGCGTGGCTCAGTGGAAAGAGCCCGGGCTTTGGAGTCAGAGGTCATGGGTTCAAATTCCAGCTCCGCCACTTGTCAGCTCTGTGACTTTGGGCAACTCACTTCACTTCTCTGGGCCTCAGTTACCTCATCTGTAAAATGGGGATGAAGACTGTGAGCCCCCTGTGGGACAACCTGATCACCTTGTAACCTCCCCAGCGCTTAGAACAGTGCTTGGCACATAGTAAGTGCTTAATAAATGCCATTATTATTAGTAGTAGTACTACTACTACTACCGTCACCAAACACTGGGATAAACATAAGGTACTCAGTTTAGACACAACCCCTGTCCCCCATGGGATTCAGGATTTATAGGGAAGGGAGAACAAGTTTTTAACCCCCATTTGATAGATAAGGAAATTGAGGCACAGTGAAGTGACTTGCCCAAGTTCACAAAGCAGGAAAGTGGCAGAGCTGAGATTGGCACCCAACTCCTTTGATTCCAAGTCCCGTGCTCCTTCCACTAGGCCAGACTGCTCGAGACCAACACATTCCTCTGCCCAACTTGTGGACCTCCTCCTCAGTATAGACTGTTGGGTACCATTCATTCAATGGTATTTATTGAGCGCTTACTCTGTGCAGAGCACTGTACTAAGCGCTTAAGAGGGCACTTGATGCTAGTGGGTGGGAGGCTCCCATCTATAGGTCAGCATTTACCCTCTTTAGCTGGAAGCGCCCTGACCACTGGAATTATCCCGGTCAAATCAGTTCTGAGTGAGGAGCTCTACTGTCAGTGGGGGAATATTGAGCCTCCTTGCTGAACTCCCTGCTTCTGCTCTCTCCCCAGTACAGTCCACACTTCACTCTGCTTCCTGGACCATGTAGTCTTTGTTTCCCCACTCTTCAAGAACCTTCGGTGGTTGCCCATCCACGTCTGCGTCAAACAGAAACTGCTTATCATCCGTTTTTAAGCACTTGAATCACATTGCCTCCTTCTACCGTACCACTTCGATTTCTCACTCCAACCCAGCTGACACACTTCACTCCTCTAAATGCCAACCTACTCAATGTACCTCCGTCTCGTCTATCTCACCGCCAGTCCCTCACCCACATCCTGTCTCTGGCCCGGGATGCCCTCCCACAGATGATCACACTTCCCACCTTCAAAGCCTTACTGAAAAAACACATCTCCTCCAAGAGGCCTTCCCCTTACTTCCTCTCCTCCCACTTCCTTCTGTGTCACCCTTGCACTTGGATCAGTACCCTTTATTCACTCCTCCCATAGCCCCACAGTACTTACATAATAATAATGATGATGATGGCATTTATTAAGCGCTTACTATGTGCAAAGCACTGTTCTAAGTGCTGGGGAGGTTACCAGGTGATCAGGTTGTCCCACGGGGGGACCCTCCCTCAGCCCCACAGTACTTACATGATAATAATAATAACGATGATGGCATTTATTAAGCGCTTACTATGTGAAAAGCACCGTCCTAAGCGCTGGGGAGGTTACAAGGTGATCAGGTTGTCCCACGGGGGGCCCCTCCCTCAGCCCCACAGTACTTACATGATAATAATAATAACGATGATGGCATTTATTAAGCGCTTACTACGTGCAAAGCACTGTTCTAAGTGCTGGGGAGGTTACAAGGTGATCAGGTTGTCCCACGGGGGGACCCTCTCTCAGCCCCACAGTACTTACATGATAATAATAATAACGATGATGGCATTTATTCAGTGCTTACTATGTGCAAAGCACTGTTCTAAGTGCTGGGGAGGTTACAAGGTGATCAGGTTGTTCCACGGGGGGCTCACAGTCTTTAACCCCATTTAACAGATGAGCTGAGGCACAGAGAGGTGAAGTGACTTGTCCAAAGTCACACAGCTGACAATTGGTGGAGCCGGGATTTGCACCCATGACCTCTGACTCCAAAGCCGGTGCTCTTTCCACTGAGCCACCCTGCTTCTCTGCTACACATCCTTAATTCATTTATTTATATTAATGTCTGTCTTCCCCTCTAGGCTGTGAGCTCCTTGTGGGCAAAGAATATGTCTACCAACTCTGTTATGTTGTACTCTCCCAAGCACATAGTTACAGTGTTCTGTACATAGTAAGCACCCGATGCATGCAATCCATTCATTCATTCATTCAATCGCATTTATTGAGCGCTTACAGTGTGCAGAGCACTGTACTAAGAGCTTGGGAAGTCCAAGTCCAAGTAGAGACGGTCCCTACCCAACAACGGGCTCACAGTCTAGAAGGGGGAGACAGACAACGAAACAAAACACGTGGACAGGTGTCAAGTCGTCAGAAACAAAGAGACTGCCAACACCCAGGAACAGGAATAGATCAAGATCCGGCACTCAGGCACTGGGGTGATAAGTTGTGACTTCATCAGAGAGCAACAGTGGAGAGATAAGCAACTCAGTATGATGTTCGAAGGAGAGCTGAACTGAGGGCCACCTTCCGAACCGCTGATGAAGCTGGTCCTAACTGAATCAGGATTATTCAATTCATTCAATCGTATTTATTGAGCGCTGACTGGATTAGAAGTGGGCTGGTTGAAACCATTTGTCAGAACTGACAGAGGGAAGCGAAGCCATGCCAGCCCCCTGGAGAGCGGCTTCTATGAAGTCCCACTGATGGGAGAATTCTCAACATCTCCAATCTATGTTGGGCTAGTCACTGGGCAATGCTTTGGGCTCGGTGGCCATGGGCCAGAATTTGCCCCTGCCCTTCCTTCTCCAAGATCAGAGTGGTTAAAATGGTGGCACAGTTCAGCATGCGCGGTGGGTTCTGCGGCTAACCGGTTTCACTGGTGCCACACCAGCCCCAGGAGAACTTGCTCCTGCTGGCACTGGTTGAGTCTCAGTCGATTCCACTCAGCATGGCTCAGTGGAAAGAGTCCGGGCTTTGGAGTCCGAGGTCATGGGTTCAAACCCCGGCTCCGCCAATTTTCAGCTGTGTGACTTTGGGCAAGTCATTTTGAGTCTCTGTGCCTCAGTTCTCTCATCTGTAAAATGGGGATTAAGACTGGGAGCCCCACGTGGGACACCTGATCACTTTGTATCCCCCCAGCGCTTAGACCAGTGCTTTGCACATTGTCAGAGCTTAGCAAATACCATCATTATTATTATTATCTCTGGGTGCAGTGAACCACGCTGATTTGGGATGTGCTTCCCAAGCGCTTAGTACAGTGCTCTGCACTCAGTAAGCGCTCAATAAATACGATGGAATGAATGAATGAATGAGTGTGCTTTCTCTCCCGCCGTATCCTGTTACCATCCCAGAGGGCTTTGATTCCTGGGGGCTCTTTGTGCATTTTTAAATGTTTTTCTCAACATCTACAAAACCAGACCTCTGATCGACAAGTTGCCACTGAGGGATCACAGCCAATCCCCACACGGAGGCTTCCCCCACTCCAGTTAGCCCACGGCCATTCCTATTTCCTCCAAATAGTTCTCCAAGCTGAAAGGAAGGAGCTCAACAAGAAGGTTGCATGAGAAGAGAACAGGAGCTCTCCCCAGGAAGGACAAGCCCTCCTTCTACATCCCAGCCTGCACACCCAGCTCCTCTGGCGCTAACCTCCTCACCATGACACGACCTCTCCTGTCCCGCCGTCGACCTCTGGTTGACATCCTAACTCTGGCTCCCTCCTAAAATCCTCCACACAATCACTCTTTCCCCCTTCAAAGTCCTTCTGAAGGCTCGCCTCCTCCAAGAAGCCTTCCCAGACTAAGCCTCCCCTTTCCTCAGCTCCCCTTCCCTTCTGCGTCACCTCGACTCCCTCCCTTAACTTCCCAACCCACAGAACTTACGATTATGTATATATACCTACAATTCTATTTATTTCTATTGATACCCGTTTACTTGTTTTGATGTATATAAACCTGTAATTATATTGATGCCTGTCTACTTGTTTTGATGTCTGTCTCCCTCCTTCTACACTGTAAATGTGGTTGGGCAGGGATGGTCTCTATTTCTGAACGGCACTTTCCGAAGCTCACTACAGTGCTCTACACCCGGTAAGCATTCAATAAATACGACTGAATGAATGAATGACTCATCTCGTTACCACTCCAGACAAACATGAGGAAACTTGCTGTAATTACGATTAATCGAGTCCTTTTATTTCATATCGACCATTCTGCAGAAACGTCATGAACATCAGGGCAAACAGAATCGCAGGAAGTGTTCGGCTGCAAAACGGACCCCCGTTACACACGTACGTGATAAATGCAACAATCCTGCTCACTGCCAGACTCCAAAGTGGCTTCCTGAGCGGTTAACGCTGATTCATTCTGTGCTCAGGCACGAGTCAACAAACCCATTAAACTGCACAGGGGGAGGAAACCAAAGCAGCTCTGTTATCGGATGGACAGGTGACAACCCAACTGGAACGGAAGGCACGGCCTCTTGGGAGTCACAGGGATCCGTAGCCTCCTCCAGCTCGGAGCACGTGATGACAACTGCAAAGCGTTCTCTTCGAAAGCAAGGGCAGGTTTGAGAAATTTCAGGTTGCGAAGCTAAAATCCATGGGTTCTGGTCTCCATTATGAATACTTTCACTAAAACATAAATATTTTTTAACATATATTAATTTCTTCTGACATTCAAAACTGTAAAGTCAATATGGCAGAATTATTGTTAAAAGCACATATGTACAAATATTCTCTTTTCCATACATAAAGTGTTTGGCATAATTATAACAATCATACTGCATACACAACGGTTTGCTTCGACTTCGTTTTTTTTACACATCATGGTATCTCTTATTAAAATTAACCAGTTATGTACAAAAATACTTGGACATTTATTATAGAAAACCTCTATCGTCACCCTTGACAGCTGCTGAACAGTTTCACTGAGAGAAAATATAAAAGAGTGGTCACCATCTTCCGAGTTGGCCGGCAACAAGAGCAAACACCAGTTCAACCCACATAGGGTTCCTGACGAAAGAGACGGAATAGATCCGAACCTCTTGGTCTGAAACTCAGTCCCCCCCCCCGGTCCACTGTCCAATGAGGGTTTTCTACACGGCCAATCGGAGAAAAGAAAAAGTACAAAATACAAAAGTACACACAAGGTGCTTCGCCACAAACCCTTCGACGGGGCCTTGGGTCACCGCCTGCAGGTTCTGGGGGGCAGAGATTCGACTAGAAGGGAGAACGGAGAGTTCAGAGCCCTTCTGGAAAGGCCTGACTCGGTCAGGGGAAGCAGAAAAGCTCTAGGGAGGAGGTGGTGGTGGTGGGAGGGTGGGAGGGGGAGATGGCGGAAAGGGGGAAAGGAGATGAAGAGCGGTTTGGGATTTTTCTATTTTGTGCAGAACTGAATTAATGCCCTTGTCTTTTCCAAGTCCCGATGCCGTTTCATCAGGCTAATAGATATCCTTGAAGGGTACGCTCCCCTTCTATTTGCCGTATTGATTTAATACTGGCTAGTATCGATTCCGGGGGCTTCGTTAATGGGAAACATTCATTTGTGCCTATTTAATGCTTGAACGTCTGTTCATCCTCAGTGACGAATTTTATGGAAGAAGGTTTCAGGTTTGGAAGAACAACTCCAACGGCGTCGGCCAAGGAGGAACCATGTCGGGGCTAGCCGCAGAGATACCGAAGGTAAATGGCACCTTTAAAGAAATAGAAATGTCACCGGCTCCATCTGCAAACTCCGATGGAGCCCCAAGGAGCTGATCTGCCAGTGTTGCTTCCTCCGAGGCCGTGGCCAACAGGCTGCCCCCCCGCCCCGTCAACTCCCGGCAATCTTTGACTTTTCAAACCGAGCCTCGTCCACGGAAGACGCTCGTGGGTGGACGGGAGCTCGGCCGGCCGGCATCAGTAAACGCTGGCTGTCCCTGACCCGATTCCCGGGATCTCCTGGGTGAAGAATATGCAGGTTAGAGTATGCGCTGGTTTTGAAAGGAAGCGTTTTTGAAGTATCAAGTTTGCAGTACAAACGACACCACGGGAACCTAAAGGACAGTTCTGTGTGAGTTTGAAGAGTAAACTAGGTTAAAAAAAAGGGAACGTAAAAAGGTACAAAAAGGTCTGTGTCACGATTTACCACTTTGAACTTCAAGAGTCTGTTCTTTTGAAGCTCTCTCTCTCTCTCTCAGTGCTCTGGCGTCCTAGAACAGTCACTGAATGGGACACTGTGCAACTAACTAGGGCTAAGCAAGTTTTACGTCATTCACTAAAAGAGAATCAGAAAAGGAGTAAAGTGCCAACACCCGCCGCCTCTGCCAATGTCCATCCTTCCGGTGCCTCGGCCCAGAACCCTCCTTCCGGGCCTCGGCCCAGGCTCCCACCCACATCCTTTCCTCCGGGGCCTCAGTCCAGAACGCTCCCACGGCTTTTCTTCCTGAGTCTCAGCCCGGGTCCCTGCCTGCTTCCTTCCCTCCGGGGGGCCTCGGGCCCGATCCCGCCCGCCTCCTTCCTGCCGGGGCCTTTGACCCAGAACCCGCCCGCATCCCGCCTTCCGGGGCCTCGGCCTAGATCCCGCCCGCATCCTGCCTTCCCGGGCCTCGGCCCAGGCCGCCACGGGCCCCCAAGAGGTGGCCTAGAGCTGAGAGACCTTCCGTGGGAGCGGCCTGGGGCGCGGGGCCGGCTCTGTCCTCCGACTGCCGTTGTCCAGGTTGCCGGCGCGCACCAGCAGGGGCTTGGGGGGCAAGGCCGGTGGCTCGGCGGGGATGGGGATGGAGAGGCTGTGAGGTAGCGGGACAGGGCGCCGCAGGGTCCGCTCGTAGACGCTATACGGGGGTGGGGTCTTGCTCTCCTTCCGCACCGGCTCCTCGGGTACACCGTAGCTCCCCGCCACAACCGCGGGCTCGCTTCCCGGATTTTCGAAGCCTGAGGTTTCGGATGTGCTACAGCGACTGAGGGAGGAGATGCCGCTGCTGTAGCTCCCCGACAGGGCGGGGGAGTTGGAGATCAGTCCTGAGGAGTGATAGTCCACCGGAGACGGGGTGAATGGTGGTCCGGAGCCCTGGCCAGATGCAAGAGACCAACACACACGGATTAGGGAGAGGGCGGAGAGAAACAACCCCGAGGACCTCGGGCCCCGATTCCGGAAAAAGAAATGGAAATGGAATGCTTCCAGCCTGCCGGCAGCCCGTGGGCAGGGGAGGAGCCCTGGGAGGGACTCGAGGGTCTGCTTCTTTCCTTCCCCTAAGCAGGGTGTAAGTTACACATATTTTACTGTGATGGGTTTTTTGCTGATTGGATAATATTCTCATTGTTTTCTGCATCTATCCTCCCCAGTTTAGACCATATCTGATGTTCGTGTCTTTAGTTCGGCAGGGGAGGGTCTGCTGGACAGCCGATGACTGTCCTAGGGAGACCGGCAGGTGATGCCACGTGGAAGGGACAGCTGGGGAGACTGAGGGAATCTCTCGCTCATTAGCTCCTCAAGGTCAGTCCAGTATATTCCCAAGGGCCCAGAATTGGTGACCTACTTTCCGGCTCCGCACATAGTCGGGGCTCAAAAAATACTGATGATGATGACGATGACGGCAAAAAATGGAACCATAGCAGGTGGGTGAGAGACTAATAGAGGTCACCAGTGGCCGAGGCCACCAGCCTGGGGTCTTGGCTTTCTGCCTGGACTACAGGAGAAGCAGCGTGGCTCGGTGGAAAGAACGTGGGCTTTGGAGTCAGAGGTCATGGTTCAAATCTCAGCTTTGCCAACTGTCAACTGTGTGACCTTGGGCAAGTCATTTAATTTCTCTGTGCCTCAGTTACCTCATCTGGAAAATGGGGATTAAAACTGTGAGCACCCCCCCTTGGGACAACCTGATCACCTTGTAACCTCCCCAGCGCTTAGAACAGTGCTTTGCACACAGTAAGCGCTTAATAAATGCCATCATTATTATTATTGTTGTAACCTCCCCAGTGCTTAGAACAGTGCTTTGCACACAGTAAGCGCTTAACAAATACCATCATTATTATTATTACAGACTGTTCCCATCTCAGACCTGAGGGTCGCCTGGAAAACAAGATCAGCCCTGGGGAACGTCCCCCGACTCACCGCCACCACTTGGGCGAGAATCAACACTCGCTCCAAGAGACCTACATCCCTGTCAGCTTAGGTCAAGTGACTGCCAGGGTTCTGGGGACTTTCCAATCCCCTTGGCAGCCAAGCCTGAAACCTGCAGAATAGTTCGATTTGACAGGCAGGAGACACAGAGAAAGAGTCCGGCCCGGACCAAAAGACGGAGGCAGCCTGTCCTCTAGTGTACAAATGCAACTGCTGCAGCGCCAACCGGAAGCAATGCCAGTCAACCCCTCCAGACAACACGATCATAATAATAATAATAATAATAATGGCATTTATTAAGCGCTTACTATGTGCAAAGCACTGTTCTAAGCACTGGGCAGGTTACAAGGTAATCAGGTTGTCCCATGGGGGGCTCACGGTCTTCATCCCCATTTTACAGATGGGTACCTGAGGCCCAGAGAAGTGACGTGACTTGCCCAAAGTCACCCAGCTGACAATTGGCGGAGCCGGGATACGAACCCATGACCTCTGACTCCAAAGCACGGGCTCTTTCCACTGAGCCACGCTGCTTTTCTAGTAATAATGGCATTTATTAAGCGCTTACTATGTGCAACGCACTGGCCTTTACCCTCTGGTGGACCCAGAGGAGGACGCTGGGGCTGTTTCTGATGCTGTCTGCCTGGAATGGGAAGGGACCCGTGGGCCAGGCAGGGTTGAACTCACACAAATTCTACTGCTGATGGTTGATTCCGACTCCCAAGGCCCGTATTCTTTCCACTAGGCCTCACTGCTTCTCTTGTTGCCTTTCTCTCCCTCTCTGTCACCCCTGCCTCCCCTCCCATCCCCATCCTATCTCTCTGTCCTGAGTGGCCGCATCTGCCCTTGCTGCCCACCTCCCCTCGCCCACCCAACCCTTTTTTAACCACGAGAGAACCCGCCTGTCCCCTAGGCAGCCCAGCCTGGGCATGTGGGGCTGCAGAGAGCCCTCTCCTTCAACCGGTACCTTCATTGGAGACCGCCCAGCGGGAGATGGGGACACGGCGGCCACATGTCTTGCTGGAGAAGCTGTAAGGGGAGCAAGATGGCATTTCAGGTTAGCGGGTGGCAGAGCTCCATAGATCACAGAAGAGGCATCTGTGAAGAGACTTACGATGAGCCCGTGGGGACAGCAGCAGATAGGCCCCGAGGGCCCGGGAGACCGACCTCTCCCTGTGGGGGCTGCTGATTGGGTGGGGACCGGGGCTCTAGGGACGCTCCCAAGGAGGGAACAGGCCTGGGGCTGGGGGATCTGGGGCCTGTCAGGGGCCCTGGGGTTGGCGCAGCTAGTGGAGACTCCTGAAGGGCTGTCTGAGCTTTCCTCCCTGCCAGTTAGCCCTGATCCCCGTTAGGTCCACGCAGATGGACCCTCTCACTCCATAGTTTTCCTGGAGAAAATTGCTGTTCTTGAAGGTTTCTGGTACGGTATATGCCTTACGCACACCCTCATGGACTTACATACTTGTGTGCATGTCTTGGTGAAACGCCTACATATGCACTGGTGTGTGTGTGTACCTGCTTATGAAAGTGAACCAGAATGCAAGAGTGGGGTTTGCTTCAGTGGGAGCAGCATGGGAGAGACAGTGTGAGCTGCCACAATCCTCCACCATCCCAGGGGGGTTGGCCCAGAAGAGCCCCTCTCTGAAACCACCCTGCAGGATCTGGAAGAAGCACAGCCCTATCTGCTAATTGATCCATGCCTTGTAGGCCGGAGACACAGACGCTGGGCTCACACTCCATAGATCTCGCCACTCACTCCGACTCCAGGGCCCACAGCCTATAGGGAGCTCAGACCCACAGCCATTCCCCCCAGCTCCTGGAGAGGCTGGGAGAGGGGACAAAAGGGCAGAAGAAAGGGAGCTGTTGACTCCACCGGTTTCTCCCCGGACCACGGGCAGGACGTCTTTCAGCGAGGCCGCTCCTTGCCCCACACACAGCTGGCCTGGTCTGGTCTGCCTTCGGCACAGTAAGCGTCCATCCCACACAGTTCTGTCTGGGATATTTGCCCTGGGGGCTAGCCCGGTCATGGGTGCGTGGAAGGTTTCTCACGGAAGGACGGGCAGACTTTCCCTCCTGTTTGAAGCCTTAAAATTTCAGAAGTCTCCCTGCCCTCTGCGCTCTAACCTCAGGCCCTCCCCATCACAGGTCTGGAAATGTGGCAGTGGTGGGTAGGATGGGGTGGGGTGGGATGGGAGGCCTGAGGAGAGCTCTGCTGCCGGGGGCTGCCCACCCAGGGTTTGCAGGGACACTCGGCATCTTCCTCTGATGAACCAACTCAAACAAGAACCGATGCAATAACAAATTTAGATCCCAAGATTGCCACCTCCAAGGCTAGATTCTCTGTGCCCATCAGCCACACCCTATTTACAAAGCCAGTGGGGAGATTCCAGCTGTCCCTTCTAGTCTCTCCCAGCTTGGGGAGACAGGTGTGGCAAGGAGGACTCTTCCAGTTTAAAAATGTGGAGTCCCTGAGTCCAGGAGAAGAGACGCTAAGGTCACAAGCAGATTGCAGGGATGCTGAGGGGAAGGCCCCGGGTCCACGACTTCCTGCCCCTTGTTCTGTCTCCCCCGACCCAGCCCCTGGCCCCAGGTAGCTCAGGGCTGTCTGTTCTTTTCCCTGATTCAGAGGCTGTGCGCGCTCTGCGGGCCAGGAACAGAGGGGCGGTCCCATGACTAGGTGATCTGCTCAACTTGGCTGGAAGGCGTGGCCAAGGCAGCACAGAGGGAGCCAAGAATGCCACGTAACTTCTCGGCGAAGGTGGAAAGCTGGTGGGAAGTGGGGGCGATGGGAGAGGAGGCTTCTCCTGAGGGGTGGCCAAAACGGCTTAGATACCCACCGGTCTGGGTGGGCCTCGGCGGGACCGGGGGAGAGATGTATTTCCCTCCGTCTGACATGTTCTTGGCTTCTTTCCCAGTGTCCAGGCTCCAGCTGCTGGGGATGGGGTTCACGGCTGGAAGGGAAGAACAGGGCTGAAGCATGTTCGAGTCAGCCGCCCTTTGCTGACGGAAGGAGGAAGCCGTGAGGGACTGGTGGTCACTTGGAGGCCCCAAAGCCTGCCCTGGGTTAGGGTACGAGACTCCCACCTGACAACGGTGAATCCCTTGCCCTGTTCCCCGCTCTGGTTTTCCTCTCCCTCCAGAGGCCACACCAGCCCACGGCTGAGATCCAAAGCAGTAGGGCAGGAGAGGGAAGGGCTTGGGGGGACTGAGTTGGATAGGGCAGGGAAAGACAGGATTGGGTAGGGAAAAGTGGGGCACAGCAGGCTGGAAAATGGAAAGACGGGGAGGGCGGAGTAGGGCGGAGCAGGGGAAGGGAATCACTGTGGGTTCCTCTCTCTCTTTCTCTGCCTCTCTCTCTCAGGCTACAGATAGATGAGGCCTCTGGCTGGGTCTTCTAAGACCATCTTCATCTTCTAAGACCTAACGTCTTCTCTGGTCTGCCAGACTGATCGTCATTGGCTGTTGGGTGGGAGGAAAAATTCTGGTCTGCCTGGGACTCCCCCCGCCCCCGTCAAATGTGTCTCAGCCATATCCAGATCCAAACCACCGCCCCCTGCCCTGGGAGACTCAGCAGGAACTGGGCAACCAAGACAAGCAGTGGAGGCCAGGACTCAGTCCTAGATGCTACTCTTTCTCCTTCCACCATACCTGGAGAGTAAGGGAGGGAAACTCTCCTTTTGACTCCTCCAAGACCCAGTCAAAGCCAGCACCAGAGGAATTCCCAGCATGATCAGGGCCAGGTTCTCCGGAGACTCCCGCCTGCAGTTCCTCCCCTCCTTAACACACTCCAGGAAAGGTCAGTTTTGGGGTTAGGGTTAGACTTGGGGGTCAATTTGGGTTCTTCCCTTGGGGCCAGACCGGCCCTTACAGATTCCGACTTGCATATGTTGCCGCCTTGTACCTCCCAAGCGCTTAGTACAGTGCTCTGCACACAGTAAGCGCTCAATAAATACGATTGAATGAATGAATGAATGAATTCCCAGCAGAAGCCAATGTGAGATTTCTACCCACCTTTCTCAGGGCCCGAGAGACTCGGGTCACTCCGAGGCAGAACTCCATCTCCAATGTGATTAAACAGCATCCTCTGGAATTCAGAACAGACTCCTTTGTGATTCAGCCCTGGGACCCCTGAGGCCTTTAGGACAATCATTACCAAGACCCTGGGGACTCAATCATCTCCCTGGGGAGTGAAACTCCTGGAAACCAAGTCTCTGGTCGTGTGAAAAAAAGTAGGCCCTTTTTGGAGGAACAGGAAGGAAACTTGGGAGGTTCCCCTGATGACGAGAACCGAAAATCTTGAGGAATTGGGATGGAGTGATCAGAGTTTCGGGGCCAATGTCCAACGGGAGCAATGGGATGGGAGCAGCCCTTCCCCCAGGGCCCAAGCTAAAACAGCTCCATGGCTGGGGCTTAGATAGTGAAAGGTTAGCATGGCCCTGGGCCCTGCATCTCCGCCCCGGGAAATCTTGTGCCCTCCCTTATGTCTTGCCCTCTGCTCGGACCTGTTCATGCTCTGAGCCCATTCCTGTGCCCCTCCTCTGCACTGTGTCCTCCCCTGCACCCCGCTCTGTGCTCCCCACTAGACCCCCCACCCTGAGATCTGCCCTCTGTCCTGCCCTCCCTGGGTCTGGGGAGCCATTTAGGAATTGACCCTTGCAGACCTGCCCTCCACTCCACATCTCTCTCAGATCTCCCACCCTCCACTTTCTGCGTGTGGCAGGGGCACTAGGGGTGCTTGGTGGTCACTGGCAGGAGCCTGACTCTAGCAGGGCCAGGCCCATGAACTCAGGGAGGTTCTTACATAGTGCTTGGCACTTTGTAAGCACTTAATACCCCCCCAAAAAAAAATTGGTTTCTGAGCTCTGTGAGGTTCTCAAGCAGCAGATGAGATCTACCTGCCCTTCCCACCTCGGGACAGAGTGATGCCCTCTCCATCCTCATCACAGCCCCTGGAGGCTGAGGTACCCCCCTCCGCCCAGCTCCCTCAGGACCCTCAGAGATGAGGGGGACCCCATCCTGGGGACCACAAGAGGTGCCCAGGGCATTTGGGCATTCTAGACTGTGAGCCCGTTTCTACACTGTGAGCCCGTTGTTGGGTACGGACCGTCTCTGTATGTTGCCAACTTATACTTCCCAAGCACTTAGTACAGTGCTCTGCACACAGTAAGCGCTCAATAAATACGACTGAATGAATGAATTTGGGCAGGCAGTGGGCACGGGATGGGCCGCCCATGAAAAGACCGCCAGGAGAAGCAGGCTCTGAGCCTTTGGCTCGGTCCCTGCCTTTGGAGCAAGCTCGGTGAACTTGTTCAGGTTTAGGGTGAATTTGTACCCGAGTTCCCCATCGATGGAAAAACGCCTGGAGGTTCCAAGCCCGCAGCTCGTGCTCCTTCTGCCGGGAGCGGAGAAGGCCATCTGGTGTGAACAACCCTGTAACTCCTGGGCCCAGGGAGGGAATCGGGGCAGCTCTACCAACCCCACAGCTCCCATGACTTTTGTTGGGGGACCACCTGGAGTGAAGAGCACAGGGGAGCCCAGGGGCTGCAGGGAGCCTTCTGCAATCAACAAGGATAAACTGGTCCATCCAAACCCAGCGGGCATCAGCAGCCCTCATCCTTGTCCCCAGATGCCCGGGGAAGACAGCTGTAGGTGCACTGAGTTCGGCGCCCACTGCCTGCCCAAGACGGGGTCCCTAACCTCACCTCTGATGGTTCCGAGGGACCTGGGTGGGGTGACCCTCAGCTTCCGGGGGACGAGGACAGAGAAGGCATCGCTTTGTTCTGAGGTGGGAAGGGCAGGGGTAGATCTCACCTGCCACTTGAGAACCTCACTGAGCTCAGAAACCAATTTTTTTTTTTACAGTATTTGTGAAGTGCTTACAAAATGCCAAGCACTATACCAAGTTCTGGGCTAAATATAACCATAATAATAATGATGGCATTTGTTAAGCACTTACTATGTGCAAAGCACTGTTCTAAGCGCTGGGGGGATACAAAGTGATCAGACTGTTCCACGTGGGGCTCACAGTCTTAATCCCCATTTTACAGATGAGGGAACTGAGGCTCCGAGAAGGTAAGTGACTTGCCCAAGGTCACACAGCAGACATCCGGAGCCAGGATTAGAACCCAGGACCCCTGACTCCCAAGCCCGTGCTCTTTCCAATGGGTCATGCTGCTTCTCTAAACTAATATAAGCTAATCACTTGTCCCACATGGGGCTCACAGTGTTAATCTCCATTGTACAGATGAGGTAACTAAGGCCCAGAGTGACTTGCCCAAGGTCACATGGCAGACAGGTGGCGGAGGTGGGATTAGAACCCAGATCCTTCGGACCTCCTGGCTGGTGTTATATCCACTAGGCTACAGAAGAAGACTAGGCTAGTGGAGCAAGCAGTTTGCTGCAAATCAGCCAGAAATATGACTCAGTTTGGGCACAGGGCTGGAGATTCATCAACTGCACACACATGCACACAATTACATAAGCACAAAGACACACAAAAACACATATGTATATCCACATACATACACAAACACACACACACACACCACACACACACACAGAAATTCAAACACAGGCACTCACATACAAGAACTTAAGTGATACACCCACTGATTTCTCTCCAAGCACCTCCGCCCTCTGTCCTTTTTTTAAAATTTTATGTTACTTTATTTTTAACGGTGGTTGTTAAGCACTTACTATGTGCTAGGAACCGTTCTAAGTTCTGGGGTAGATACAACGTAATCAGGTTGGACACAGTGTACGGCCCACGTGGGGATCACAGTCTGAATCTGTGTTTTCCAGATGAGGTAACAGGCCCAGAGAAGCGAAGTGACTTGCCCAAAGTCACACAGCAGACAGGCGGCGGAGCCGGGATTTGAACCCAGGTCCTTCTAATTCCCAGGCCTGCACTCTATTGACTAGGCTATGCTGCTTCTCGCCCCTTCCCTCCATGCTTTTTCATAAGGTCGGAAAACCACACGGGACCCGGGGATCTTGACCCAGATCTTCTCACGCATCGCCGGGAAATTCCTTCCACTTGTGTGTCTCAGTCTGAAAACCCTAACTGGGGAAGCAGGGACCTTGGGGAGTGTTGGGGGAGCTTAGGGCTGGGATTGGTCACTGTCCAGCTCAACTCCAGCTCCACGGGGCTGGCCAGGAGCGAGGGCATCTGCTATCCCAGAAGGGATCCTCCCCCCCGCCCCTCCCCAGCCCAGAGGAATACCTGGCAGGGCTCTGCAGGGGTAGGATAGACGGCGCTGCACGGCCTCTCTCGGGGGGACAGGCATGCGTTCTCCCGGGAATGTTTGTGCTTGTCGGAGAGGAGGGGTGAGGCTAGGCGCGGAAGAGAAACGGCAGCACAGATTGTTAGTGGGTGATCAGTGTCGCAGGGGTGGTGGCGGTCTTCCCACCTCCCTCCCCTTCCCCACCCGTCAAGGCACGCTTGGGACCGGGGAGCCCTGAGGGTGCTGGCCTATATATATACATATATATACATATAGTGGCATTTATTAAGTGCTTACTATGTGCACAGCACCGTTCTAAGCGCTGGGGAGGTTACAAGGTGATCAGGTTGTCCCACGGGGGGCTCACAGTCTTCCACTCACCTCTGGCGCTGGAAGGGGCCGAGCTGGTCACGTTGGGAGAAGCAGAATGAGTCGAGCTCAAGCTTGAGGTAGAAGGGCTGGGCTGCGAGGGCAGGGAAGCTGCTGTTAGCTGGTGCGGACAGGGAGACACAGCCTAAACCCCCGCCCCACACCAAGGCCGGGCCCTTGGTTTTGGGGGGGTCAGCCTCCCAGTCCTATCCCACCAGCCCTGAGCACGGACACCCCTCCCTCCACCGCCCCATCCCTCCAGGGTTCTCCGCAACATTGCCAAGATCCGCCCTTTCCTCTCCATCCAAACCACTACCCTGCTCGTTCAAGCTCTCATCCCAGCCCGTCTGGACTACTGCATCAGCCTTCTCTCTGATCTCCCATCCTCGTGTCTCTCCCCACTTCAATCCATACTTCATGCCGCTGCCCGGATTGTCTTTGTCCAGAAACGCTCTGGGCATGTTACCCCCCTCCTCAAAAATCTCCAGTGGCTACCAATCAACCTAAGCATCAGGCAAAAACTCCTCACCCTCGGCTTCAAGGCTGTCCATCCCCTCGCCCCCTCCTACCTCACCTCCCTTCTCTCCTTCTCCAGCCCAGCCCACACCCTCCGCTCCTCCGCCGCTAATCTCCTCACCGTACCTCGTTCTCACCTGTCCCGACATCGACCCCCGGCCCACGTCATCCCCCGGGCCTGGAATGCCCTCCCTCTGCCCATCTGCCAAGCTAGCTCTCTTCCTCCCTTCAAGGCCCTACTGAGAGCTCACCTCCTCCAGGAGGCCTTCCCAGACTGAGCCCCCTCCTTCCTCTCCTCATCATCCCCCTTTCCATCCCCACCATCTTACCTCCTTCCCTTCCCGACAGCACCTGTATATATGTATATATGTTTGTACATATTTATTACTCTATGTATTTATTTTACTTGTACATACCTATTCATTTTATTTTGTTAATATGTTTGGTTTTGTTCTCTGTCTCCCCCTTCTAGACTGTGAGCCCACTGTTGGGTAGGGACTTTCTCTATATGTTGCCAACTTGTACTTCCCAAGCACTTAGTACAGTGCTCTGCACACAGTAAGTGCTCAATAAATACGATTGATTGATTGATTGATTGGTCCCAGCTCCACTGGAACACTGAGGCCACAGAGCCAGTCCTCCCAGCCCCAGCCTATGAGACACCACGGGGCCACCGACCCTGACAGACCCAGGTGTTATTTGCAGGTGCGGACCCAGGCTGAGCGTCCCCCAGCCGGGGGCACAAACACTTTGCCAGAGAATAACAGGCCAGTCAGCCCATATGGCCCGGCCAGGCACCGACCACCTGAGCCCAGCCAGGGATCCCTAGCAGGAGGCAGGCGGATCCACCGGGCAGAGGAAGCGCCAAGAAGAGAAAGCCCTTCCTCAGCCACAAAGTAAGAGAGCAGGAGGTTAAGACAGCCTGATCTCTCTCCTTTTCTGCATCGCTATCTGGCTGTCCCACCGATACCTCAAACTCAAAATGTCCAAAATAGAACTCCTTATCTTTCTAATAATAATAATAATAATGATTGCATTTATTAAGCGCTTTCTACTTAAACCTTGTCCTTCCCTTGACATTCCCATCACTGCAGACGGCTCCAGTGTCCTTCTTGCCTCACAAGCCCACAACTCTGGCATTATCCCTGTCCCTTTTCTCTTCTTTCTTCACATCTCCAAAATAATAATAGTAATAATAATAATGGTATTTGTTAAGCACTTACTATGTGCAAAGCACTGTTCTAAGCGCTGGGGAGGTTACAAGGTGATCAGGTTGTCCCAGGGTGGGGCTCATGGTTTTAATCCCCATTTTACAGATGAGGTAACCAAGGCCCAGAGAAGTTAAGTGACTTGCCCAAAGTCACACAGCTGACAGTTGGCAGAGCTGGGATTTGAACCCATGACCTCTGACTCCAAAGCCCGCGTTCTTTCCACTGAGCCACGCTGCTTCTCCAAAATCTGACCTTTCCTCTCCATCTACCTTCTAGACGGTGAGCCCGTTGATTGGGTAGGGACCGTCTATGTTGCCGACTTGTACTTCCCAAGTGCTTAGTGCGGTGCTCTGCACACAGTAAGCGCTCAATAAATATGGTCAAATGAATGAATCCAAACTGCTACCACACTGGTCCCAGCACTTATCAGATCCTGCCTCGACTGCTGCATCAACCTTCTCACTGACCACCCTCCCTCCTGTCTCTCCCCACCCGAGTCCTTTCTTCAGTCTGCTGCCCAGATGGTTTTTCTCAAAATATATTTAGACCATGCCTCCCCACTCTTCAGGATCCTCCAGGGGTTGCCCATCCATCGCTACATCAAGAAGGAATCCCTTGCCACTGGCTTTAAAGTGCTCAATCAGCTCTCTCCCCACTCTTTACCCTCAGTCCTCTCGAACTGCAACCCAGCCTGCCCACTTTGCTCCTCTAACACTGAACCTACTCACTCCGCGTCACTCTCATCTCTCTTGCTTTTGACTTCCCCCGACTCGATACTCCCTCCCTCTCGATATCCAACTCTATTATAATCACATCCGCCACTGGAAGGCTTTCCTGGTTAATCTCTCGCCCTTCTCATCCACCTTTCCCTCACTGCGGTGTCACCCATGCACTTGAGAAGGTAATAATAATAATAATGAGGCATTTATTAAGCGCTTACTATGTGCAACGCATTGTTCTAAGTGCTGGGGAGGCAACAAGGTGATCAGGTTGTCCCATGGGGGCTCACAGTCTTAATCCCCACTTTACAGATGAGGGAACCGAGGCACAGAGAAGTTAAGTGACTTGCCCAAAGTCACACAGCTGGGATTTGAACCCATGACCTCTGACTCCAAAGCCCGGGCTCTTTTCCACTGAGCCACGCTGCTTCTCTATCTACTAATCACTTGTAATCACTAATCAAAGTCCTTCAAAGCCCTACTGAGAGCTCACCTCCTCCAGGAGGCCTTCCCAGACTGAGTCCCCTCCTTCCTCTCCCCCTCCCCACCCCCCCGCCCTACCTCCTTCCCCTCCCCACGGCACCTGTATATATGTTTGTACAGATTTATTACTCTATTTACTCTACTTGTACATATTTACTATTCTATTTATTTTATTTTGTTAATATATTTTGTTTTGTTGTCTGTCTCCCCCTTCTAGACTGTGAGCCCATTGTTGGGTAGGGGCCGTCTCTATATGTTGCCAACTTGTACTTCCCAAGCGCTTAGTACAGTGCTCTGCATACAGTAAGCGCTCAATAAATATGATTGAATGAATGAATAATCACTAAACATCACTCACCCCCAACAGCTCCTAGGTATGATTCTTTATACTTAGTTGTGTCCCTTAATTCCAATTTATTTTAATGGTTGTCTTCCTCCCTAGACTGTAAGCTGCTGGAAGGCAGAGATCATGTCCACCATATTGTTCTCTCCCAAGCACTTGGTATAGTGCTCCGTGAAGAGTAAGTGCTCAATAAATACCATTGATTGACTTGGTAAGAGAGCCAATCTCATCACCTGCATGTTGAAGACTTCATCAGAGCTCTCAGACTGGCCCGTGAGGTTACTGACTTCGGCAGAGGCTTGCGATGACAGGGAGGACGATGAGTATCTATTGACCGCCGGGTAACTTAATGGGCTGTGGCAAAGAGAAGGAAATGGTGACTTGCTCAGACCTGCTTTGCACCACGCTGGGAAGGAAGGGCACGTGGGGTGGGGAGGGAGGGGAGACAGAAGGAAGGGAGGAGACGGAGAAGGGTGGGAGGAACACGGACACTGCGAGGTGGCCTCAGCCATCTCTCGGCACTAGCCGTTTGGATTCCCAGCTCTGTCTTGCTGGCCCGAGGGCACTGGGGCAAGCAGCTGCCCACGACAGTGTCAACATCAGACAGGCACTGGGACACTCCGCCCCGCCCCACCCTACCTGCGCCGAGGGATCCCGCGGGCACCGTCCGGGCTCATGGATGCAGGCGCGGAGTTCCGACAGCCTCGCGGGCTCCCGTTGGGGAAGTGCACCGGGCTGGCTTGGATGCAGGCGGTGAACTCCTAACAGAGCATTTGGAAAAGGAACAGTTGATTGGCACAGTGCTCGCTGTGGGGGTGGCAGTTTGGAGGGCCTAATCCACGAGACCCCTGGAGAGAACCCGGCGAGGCCCAGCCCCGACAAGAAGGCACAATTACGTTCGGCCAGCCTGTAGTCTCCGTGAAGATGGCCTAGCCTCCAAGCCAAAGGATGTCACCGTCCAAATCTCCCTTCCCCCAAGGGGGAGATGCTCGGGCGGCCAGCCCGCCCCTTCGTGGACAGACCCCACAGCTCCTGCTGGAAGATACCTGTGCCTGGATGCCCAAGCTGGACTTCATCACGAAGAACTGGTCAACTAGTTTTTTGTGCAGAGGCCTCATATCCTGCGGCACAACCTTCTCGTGCACGGCCAAGCCAAACTCCAGGATCTGCGCCTTTGTAGGGGACAAGAGGAGGCTTGGGAATAGGGTGTCCCATGGCAGCCCAGCCCCCAGCAGAGAACCACCCACAACTTGGCACTGAGGGTCACCCCTCAGTCAGGCTCCTGGATTTAATTACATCTCCTTCATCAGGCCAACCCCAAGTCAACCCTCACTTCCCCTATTCACCCTTCCTTTCCTATCACCTATGCCCTTGGTTCTGTGCCCCTTAAGCAACTTGATATTCACCCCACCCTCAGCCCCAAAGTACTTACACACATATCCTTATATTCTTCTGCTTCCCCTCTCTGTAATTCATTTAAATTTTTAATTTAATCCATCCCTTTCTCTAGACTGTAAGCCCCGTTCGTAGACAGGGCCGGGGTATACCAACTCCACTGTGTTGTAGAAGAAATAATAATAATAATAATGGTATTTGTTGAGCAGTATTCTAAACACTGGGGTAGGTACAAGATAATCAGATCAGATACAGTCCCTGTCCCACATGGGGCTCACAGTTTAAGTAGAAGAGAGAACAGGTACTGGATCCCCATTTTACAGATGAGGAAACAGAGGCCCAGAGAAGTTGTAACGTGCCCAAAGTCACACAAGCAGAGCTGGAATTTAACCTGGGTCCTCTGATTCCCAGGTCCAAGCTCTTTCCTCTGAGCCGGAACAGTGCTCTGCATCTAGTAATCCCTCAATAAATACCATTGATTGTTTGATTGATTGACACTCCTCAATGTCCCTCATCCAAATCAGCCCCCCGGCAGGCAAAAGGGTGCAGCCACAGCCTTGTGGAGGGACATGGTGGAGTGCTTGTTGCCACCAGAGCCACACGCTGCTAATCCTGGGGATCATATTAGTGTTCAGAAGTGATATAGACACATTCCTGCCCCCTCATGAAGCCACCCTCTTCCCACCCACTCTACCTGGCTCTAATAATACTAATACTACTACTAATAGTGAATGAGGTATTTGTTAAGTGTATACTATGTGCCAGGCACTGTACTAAGCTTTGGGGCAGACACAAAATAATCAGGTTAGATACATGGGGCTCACAGTCTAAGCTGGGAGGGGCGACAGGCTCTAGCTGATCTGAGCATCTCCTGAGCAGAGGGACTGGGGGAAATCACTGCAGACAGTGGTGGGGAGGGGAGAGGGAGGTGGGTCCTGAGGGTTCAGGGCTGGTTTATCTACATCCTGGCTCAGGGGAGCTCAAATCTTGTCCACAGATCTTGCCCGGTCTCTCCGTTCTGCTAAATCAGCGGCCCCCAGGACTCCCACCGCCCTGAATTGCCGAGGCACAAGCCGTCGCCTGATCGTGCCAGACACTCAGGTCACCCTGGTCGTTTTTGAGGGGGCATCCGCAGTCGGCCTCCATGCTCAAAGATGCACTGCTGGCACTGCATCAACATCCAGTACCTCCAAACCACAACGGTCCCCAGCAGGGGATGACCGACAGCCCTGAGCTGGCAAGTTCATTTTCATTGCTGCATTGTCGGGGCCGGGGGGGGGATTAAATACCATCCAAGTTCTTTTCAGAAGAACCACCCAGCAACTCTGAGCCCTGAGCTCCTCCTTCAAACAGCTCCACAACCCTGGGGGCTTCTCTGGGCCTTGCTCGACCCTGCTCCGCCCGTGGCCTCCTGACAGTGCCTCTAGGTGACGGGAGGGAGAAGAAGCAGTGTGTTGCCTACTGCTCCCTGTTAGCTGGTCAGTGGAGGGGTCTGGACTGGGACGGGACTATCTTTCTGACTTTTTGGCCAGGGATCCAAGCCAATCTCCCGCATTAATCACCTTTCCCCCTCCTATCTTACCTCCCTGATTTCGTATTACAGACTGCACACTTTGCTCCTCGAATTCATTCAATCGTATTTAGTGAGTGCTGACTGTTTCCAGAGCACTGTACTAAGGGCTTGGGAAATACAATGCCAAACTACTCACTGTCCCTTGATCTTGCCCATGTCCTGCCTCTGTCCTCGAACTCCCTCTCTCTTTTAAATCCACCAGAGGATCGCTCTCCCCATCTTCAAAGCCTTCTTAAAAGCACATCTCCTCTAAGAGGCCTTCCCTGATTAAACCCTCATTTCTGCTTCACGCACTCCTTTTGTGTCACCCTTGCATTTGGATCTGCACCCTTATTAACCCTTCCCTCATCCCCAAAGCACCTATGTACATATTCGTAACACTCATTTATATTGTCTGCCTCCCCCTCTAGACTGTAAGCTCACTGTAGGCAGGACATGTGTCTACCAACTCTGTTATATATAACTCTGTTATACATATATATACACACATATACATATATATGTATATTATATATATATACACACATATACATATATATGCATATATACATATATATATATATATATATATATATATATATATATATATATATATATATATATATATATATATATATATACTAAGCTCCCCCAAGAGCTTAGTACGGTGCTCTGCCCACAGTAAGTGCTCAACAAATACAACTGATTGATTGATTGATTGGTGGCAGAACCAGGAACTGAGCAGAGAGATCTTATGTCTGTTCTCCTCCACAAACCCCCTTCCCCTTGCTTCTTCTGACCCCGATCCGCGGCCCTGGTTTCCAGCTGCCTCTGTTTGGAGAGCTACTATCCCGCACCCAGCTCTGGGCCAGACACTCCTAGGCCTAGACGCTATCAGGTCTGAGACGTGGGAAGCGAATTCCTCAGACAAGTGAGTTAGGGAGCCAATAATAACTGGCTCAGTGTCTGTAGGGGGGCTTCCCAATCCCCATCCCCACAGTCCGGCCCAGGGAGTCTCTGCTCATTCCCTGAAAAGCAGCGTGGCTCAGTGGAAAGAGCCCGGGCTTTGGAGTCAGAGGTCATGGGTTCTAATCCCGGCTCCACCACTTGTCTGTGGTGTGACTTTGGGCAAGTCACTTAACTTCTCTGGGCCTCAGTTACCTCATCTGGAAAATGGGGATGATGACTGTGAGCCCCACGTGGGACAACACGATTACCTTGTATCCCCCCAGCGCTTAGAACAGTGCTTAACAAATACCATCTTCTACTTTTTTTTTTAGTGGGTACAGCACAGGCTTGGGAGTCAAAAGGACCTGGGTTCTAATCCCAGCTCTGCTACTTGTCTGCTGTGTGACCTTGGGCAAGTCACTTAACTTCTCTTTACTTCAGTTACCTCATCTGTAATAACGGGGAGTAAGGCCATGTGGGACATGGACTGTGTCCAACCTGATCAGCACTTAGAACAGTGCTTTGCACATAGTAAGCGCTTAATAAATGCCATTATTATTATTAGTAGTAGTAGTATTTACCCCAGCACCTAGTACAGTACCTGGCACATAGTGAGTGCTTAACAAATACCATAAAGAAAAAAAAAATGAGGGCCAGAGATGTGCACCCTCTGCCCACCCCTAGTGAGCACTCCAAGCTTGAGCTTAGTACAGTGCTCTGCACACAGTAAGCGCTCAATAAATACGACTGAATGAACGAATGAGCAGCCCGCTGTGGGACCAGGATCCAGGGAGTTGGGGTTGCAGCCACCTCAGCCGGGCTCCTGACTCCACAATCCCCAGGGCAGGGCCGGCCTGGAGTGTCCACCAGCCCCGTGGTCACCGTACCTGCTCCAGCATGAGCTCCCTCAACCGCGTGATCTTCTCTCCATCCTCTGGGTGGTTCAGCATGTACTCCTTCACGAAGAACGCCTGGAAAGACAGTCCCAGAGCCGTGGGCTGGCATTCTGGAAATCGGCCCAGGAGTCGAGGGGCCCCTCCTTGGGACACCCTGCTCACCATCATCTGAGCATCCTCGGGGCTAATGCTCTTGTCACTGGCCCAACCCTGGCCCAAAGCTGGGCCAGGCTAGGGAACTCCAGGGATGGGACCTCCTCATCTGGGGACTAGACGAAGCAGGACAGTGCTCACTCCAGGCGGGAGGGCGGTTCAGGGGCCGACGATGGCCCTGTGCCCGGACTGCTGGAGACACTGGCTCCCAGAGCCATAGCCCTGGAGGCTTTGGGGAAGACGGAGATTTGGGGCTGTTCTGGGACTGGTCTAGGGGGTGCTGGGAAATGTGAAGGCCCACAGAGAAGAAGGCCGCAGGGCCTGAGGGGATGTTCCTGCTTCCAGGATTTTGCCCCAGAGAAAGCCCTCCACTAGCCCGACTAGGCATCCATCCCTGCCCCTGGCAAGGAGAGGAATAGCCTGGGGCATACTGGCGTTCTCCCTGACATGGGATTACCTCCAATCCCCACCACCCCCATCCCATCCCACCCACCCTACCCCTCCTCTTCTCCCACTGTCCATCCCAGACTCCCTAATAGCAGCCCAAACCACCAAACAATCCCCAGGAAGCCCCCAGTCCCAAGCCTCAGGGGAAGGAAGGCTCGGGTGGCTGGGTGGCTAGTTGGGGCAGACTGCCACGTACCCCACATTGGATGTCCAAGGATGAGACAATGTGGGGTGTCACCCTATACAATCTGACATTTGGTCTCTACTGCTGGGAGCTGGGGTGATGGGGCAGGTCCTTCCCCGTCACCCCCGCCACCCACCTGGGCCCCAGATCCAGGATGAGCAGGAAATTAAAAGAAACCGACAGAGCCAACCATTCGTCCGGGTCCTGTCTATGCCCAAGAGATGCTGCATGCCCACAGAAGGGGAAGGAGCCTGGGGGGCAGGGGGAGGAAACTTGGAGAAGAGTGAAAACACTGGGAAATGCGAGCCCCAACGGTTCTCCCCCAGATGGAGAGCCGACTCTCACCTCCTGGTACCTGGATACTCCCCCATTGACGGCAGCATCTACAACTCCGTTCAGACACATGGTGAGTGGATTAATATTCTGCATCTGCCGTGTCTGGCACTGACTAATAAGGGTCTTCAGCTGCTGGTTCTTGTTTTCCAGCACCTCAATGGCATTCTCCAGTGGGCTCATTTCCACCTGACAGAAAAAGACCCCCCCCCCGGACCCCACCATGAGGCCTTCGACAGCACCACCTGGAATCAGTCGAGTCCTCACCTCCCCCCAGTGCCCTCGAGCCACCCAAGCAGAACCCAGAGTCAGCTGGGAGGAGGTAAGCCTGGTTCCAGGATGACCACCCCAGGGTTTCCGAGAATCTGTGAAGCACTTTGGGAGAGAGGAGATAAGACTGGATGTCTCCCCAGCCCCAAACACCAGGCAAGTTTACGTGCTGTTGCAAGAGTGGGTGGAATGAGCTTTGCTGAAAAGAACACGGGCCAAGTTCCAGCATCCGGAGCCATAGGCAGGGGAAAAGTGGGCTTCAGTTAGGAAGTCCAAGCTCTTCCAGAGGGCTCCAACTGACTACCGAGGGAGGTTTCTTAAACTACAGAAAGACCTGATCCGCAAGGTAAGAGTTGTATATCTGTCCTTCTAGAGTTGGCCCGGGGCAAAGGAATCTAGGTGCAGGGATGAGTGCTTTGGGTCTCATGGAATGCCATCCCAAGCGCTTAGTACAGTGCTCTGCACACAGTAAGAGCGCAATAAATACGACTGACTGAATGAATGAATAGTGATGGCAGCTTCCAGGAAAAAAGACAGCTGCATCCTATGGGTCCTTGGCTCCTTGGGGCTCATCTTCTCAGGGACCAGGGCGGTTGCTGGGACAAAGACATGTTTCCCTCCTTCCCCATTCCTCTGGTGTCCGGGGAAGCCACTGACAAAGTGTACGGGCTTAAAAAGTGCTCATGGCCTCACTCCATTCTGCCTGCCTGCCTGCAGGAGTCACGATGAAGAAATCTGTTCAGATGCCACCATCCCCAAGACCCCGGGGTACATGTGTTACCACTATGCCAGCCAATAAATCACAAATGTCAGGCATGTTGTCAAAGACAGAATATCCTGTGGCCCCACAAAGGGCATTTCAAAAATAAAAATCTCTTCCGACATCATGGGATGGAGCTCCTGGAGGATGGGTTGGATGGGGAGCATCGGAGGAAGAGAAGGAAAACGCATTGGAGGGCCCCAGGACTTATCCCCTGATGGGGGCAGGCTAAGGAGCATTCATTCCAACAATGGGCAGGGTGAGCCAGGCCACCCCTGTTGCTCAAGGATTGGGACCCACTGGTTTGCAGACCCAGAGCTGGGTGTCCCAGAGGCCAAGGGCATGGTTCTACTTCCCAAGGTGAAAGACTGGGGTTTTGTCCTCAACTTAGCGGGTGTATTCAGAGGGAGCAAGCAAGCCTCCGCTCCTTTAGGACGCCCACGTCCCAGCTCAGTCCTCACTCACCACTTCACGCTTCTCCACCTCGAACCAGCGGGAAATGCCAGGCAAACTCTGCACCAGGATCAGGGAAGTCCTCTCTACCCACAGGCTCTACAAAACATAAGGAAAACCAGTCAGTCTTCCCTTCGGTCTGGAAACCGTTGGCCACACAGTCCTGTCAGTTACTGCAGCCCATTGTCCTGTCCTCTCCGGCTGAGCCATTCCCACCCCGGCTCTCTTTGCCAGATGCCCTGTGAACTAGGAAGGCTGAGTCGGAAATGGTAATGACGTGATGTCCTGAGTGGCATTGAGTCCTCCGCCTCCTGCAGCACCGAGCACATGTGATGCTTTTCTGGCTGGTTCAAGAGCAAAGACCCAAGGGGAGGCAGAGTTCCCCTGATGCTTAGCTCTCCCTCCTCTCACTCAGCCTGTTTGCCGGTGCTACATCTCAACAACCCTAAAGTCCAATCCTGAGTCTAGTTGTTTCGCCTACCACTTCTTGGCTGCTTCCCAGCAGTAGGAGGAAATTGCATGGGGGCAGGCCAACAGGACATCAGCGGTGCGCTCAAGTCATGTGACCAGTCCCTGAGTTAGAGAGCAATGCTATGGAACAGGCATGGCATCCAACTCCCAACTGCCAAGGAAGGATGGTGACGGGACGGCTAGGCTGACTTGTAATCCATCTTGCCAGGCTGATTTGGAAATGCGACTCCTCTGGGCCCTGCTGGATCTGAGCCTGCCCTGCTAATGTTCAAGGGCTCCCTTTCCCCAGAGTTCCTGCTCCACTGTGGAAGGCACCCAGGCCAACCTGGCACAGGGTAATCTGGAATGAAGGGCCTTGCTTGCAGAATAATAATGATGACTGTAGCATTTGTTAAGCACTTACTATGTACCAAGCACTACACTACCCACTGGGATAGATACGTGATAACCAGGTCGAACACAGTCTCTGCCCGACATGGACCTCATCATCTATGTAGGAGGGAGAACAGGTGACGAATCCCCATATCACAGATGAGGAAACTGACCTAGAGAGCTGAGTTGCCCAAGGTCAAACAGCAGGCGAGTGGTAGATCTGGGGTTAGAACACATGTCTCTTGACTCCCGAACCTATGGTCTTTCCATTAGGCCATGCTGCTCCATTCATTCATTCAATCGTATTTATTGAGCGCTTACTGTGTGCAGAGCACTGTACTAAGTGCTCCAGAGACCCTTCATGGGGATACAAGCCTCGAAGAGCACAAATGAAAACAGCACTAGACAAACATATAAGGTTCATGCAGTCTGAATGTCTGCATATGCCTCATCAGTCTTCTCAGCCACACTCACCCCAAACAGGTAAACCCCCTGTTGAGGAAGTCTTTGAATATGAGGACCAACCAGAGACAGAAGAGCTTGCCTGAAGAGCAGAAGTGTCACCTAACACAAGTTGTGGGTTACTTCAAATGACAGTGCTTCTTTTCTTCAGGAAAGAAAGGCCCCCACTGAGCCTCGGTTTCTCATCGGCGAGGGGTGGGAATGGTAACGTTGGACTCTGAGCCTGGAGCTCAGCACGGAGCGGCTCTGACAAGCTATTTTCTGGTGGTTAGGGCCAGGTGGCCTTTCTCTCTCCTCGGCTCTTTCCCTAGCCTACAGGCGTATCCTCCCACTCTTGACTGTTTAGGGAGGACCAGCTGTGCACTTTTCACCTCCTGGGACATTCCTTGAGAAAAAAATTCATATTACTGGCTCCATTGCTCGTCTTTCCCACTGGTTAAGTGTAGCAGGTCAGTCAATACCACATTATCACAGACCCCAACATTAGCAGACCAAGACACTGGAAGAA
Organism: Tachyglossus aculeatus; assembly: GCF_015852505.1. NCBI lineage: Eukaryota > Metazoa > Chordata > Mammalia > Monotremata > Tachyglossidae > Tachyglossus > Tachyglossus aculeatus. The sequence goes on along the minus strand of NC_052075.1, from coordinate 30,356,733 downwards.
TCGCTACGTTCCAGTAAATTTCTTTAGTCTTTGGACGGGCATGCCAAAGTCCTTAGATGTAGATGAGCTGAGAGACTGTCCTGCAGGCCAGAGGGCTCGATAATGTGACCCTGGGGCAAAGAGCTGCTGCAGGGCAGATTCACTAGGGATCTGAGAATCCAACTCGAGAGAGCCTCAGCCATGATCTCCCCAATGAGGAGATGAACAAGAGTTCCAGAAGAACTGCTTTGCTCGTACAAGATGTCAGCAGTCCAGCTAAAATACCCTCAGGGATTTCTTCTGCCCCCTTCAACTTGAGACAAGAGGCTAGCGCCTCTTTCCTACATGCTTGAGCATGTCGGCAGGACTGCCATCAGAACCAGGAGCAGTGCTCTACTTCAGGGTTCAACTAGCATAGCAGCGTGGCTTAGTGGAAAGAGCACGGGCTTGGGAGCCAGAAGGTTGTGGGTTCTAATCCCAGTTCCTCCACTTGTCTGCTGCATGACCTTGGGCAAGTCATTTCACTTCTCTGGTCCTTAGTCACCTCGTCTGTAAAAATGGGGATTAAAACTGTGAGTCCCACGTGGAACAACCTGCTTACCTTGTATCTACCCCAGAGTTTAGAACAGTGCTTGGCACATGGTAAGCGCTTAACAAATACCATCATTATTACTATTATTATGTCGCCGACAGATGGCCATATAGTTGCATCTTAAGCAAGGAAGAATAATTTAAAAAACCCTCTAAGCAGGTTGAATGATTCTTCCCACTCAATGCTCACAAACCCACCATCACTAGGGCAAGTTTGGGATTAGGAAGAGCAGGTAAGAATATCCACAAGTCAACAGTTTATCAGCTTCTGGCCTCACCGGGGAGTCCAGAACACAGTCTGCATGCCGGCTAATCCTCCACTCCTGAGAACCCCCAGATGGTAGAACACTTTAGGGTTCGGCAGCGGGAGGTCCAGGCTGCCACTGTGAAACTAAGCCCAGGAGGTCAGCAAATGACCCGACAGGGCAAAGCCAGGAATTTGTAATGGAGCATCTTGGACGAATGACAGGTCTGAAGGAGGTCATCTATGCAAGATCATGAGCAACTCAGCCTCAGCGTTTCCAATGGCACAACCTCTCATGGGGTGATCCCACGAGTCCCATTCCATTGCTGGGTGAAAATGGTACACTCCATGAAGGTAGGAGTCATGCCTTTCCAACTATTTTGTACTCTCTCAAGAACTTAGCACAGTGCTCTGCACACAGAAGGTACTCTATAAATACTATAAATTGTTTCCTTTTATTTTGAAGGTCACACCCTCAAGCACCCAGTAGGGTACCAACAAACTGTTGCTCTGGGATTTGAAGAATAACGATTGTGTGTTCATCCTGTCTACATCTTTCATGGTTTTACAAACTTCGATTTTCCCCCACCCTATCAGATCAACAGGGCAGAGTCTCGACATCTTTAGTCTCTCTTCAAATGGAAGATGCTCCAACCCCTTGAATAACTTTCCTACCTCCAGTGCCAATGCACAGGGATGACGGGAGAGGGCTCAGGGAAGACCAAATGGATTGGAGTGTCTAAGAAGGAGACACTGATATAAAACACCCCAGAAATGCATGAAACACACACATACAAGGTCTCTAGATCATCCTGGCTACCAGTGGATTTATTTCCTGGTAACTCCTAGGTCTTTCACTGCTTTTATGCCTAAACCCTGCAGCAGACTGGGGATTCGGTAAGTAGACTGGGGAACAGCTGGAAGTCCCTGAGTTGGGAGTGATCCAAAGAGATGTTTGCAGCCAGTAGACAGAGTTAGTGTGGAGCAAATGCCCTGCAGAAAGTGGCAGGGCCACCCGGGCATCAGCCTGCAGATATGGAATTTGCAGAACACCGGGCTCTTTCTGGCTACTAAGGCCCTGTCTTTGTACTCTCCCAAACTCCCAGGTGCCGGCCGGTTTGATCAAGGAGAACCCTCTTTCTTGGAACTGCGATCCACTCCCCAACAGAAGCACCTAGGGGTGTGGGGCTGAGGCAGTCAAAAAGGGGACTTGAGAATGTCAGGGAGACTGGGCATCTCCACTTGGACCTTATTTAGACTAGAACAGTATTTCTCTCCCCTCCCAGGAAGTGGGGCTGTCATGGAGCCACTGGGCCAGCTTCGCCTGGACATCTGTCCAGTGCCCATCCCAGGGTAAGGACACAAAGCCAGGCTTGCTTTTCACACACTAGTTGGGAAGGCTGAGGTGGGAGTCCCTTGTGTCTGGAGGAAGGGAGTCCCCAGCTGAGGCATTCTGTTTGGCTCTGGGGCCATGGCTGACACTGCACATGCAGGTCTAAGACCACGGACTTGCATAAGATGTCCCGTGTCAAAAGGAGGGTCCCCAAGAGGGCCAAACGTTTTACAACAAAGAGGCCCAAGAAGAAGAAGAAACACACAAACCAGTCCTCAAATACACTTATACCTAGTCTGCAAGGCAGGAAAAGCAGTAATAAAAGCGGTAAAAGCGGTTCTCTGTTGATGGCACTACCATCCTTCCCGTCTCACAAGCCCGCAACCTTGGTGTCATCCTCAACTCCGCTCTCTCATTCACCCCTCACATCCAAGCCGTCACCAAAACCTGCCGATCTCAGCTCCGCAACATTGCCAAGATCCGCCCTTTCCTCTCCATCCAAACTGCTACCCTGCTCATTCAAGCTCTCATCCTATCCCGTCTGTACTACTGCACCAGCCTTCTCTCTGATCTCCCATCCTCATGTCTCTCTCCACTTCAATCCATACTTCATGCTGGTGCCCGGATTATCTTTGTCCAGAAACGCTCTGGGCATATTACTCCCCTCCTCAAAAATCTCCAGTGGCTACCAATCAATCTGCGCATCAGGCAGAAACTCCTCACCCTGGGCTTCAAGGCTCTCCATCACCTCGCCCCCTCCTACCTCACCTCCCTTCTCTCCTTCTACTGCCCAGCCCGCAACCTCCGCTCCTCCACCGCTAATCTCCTCACTGTACCTCGTTCTCGCCTGTCCCGCCGTCGACCCCCGGCCCACGTCATCCCCCGGGCCTGGAATGCCCTCCCTCTGCCCCTCCGCCAAGCTAGCTCTCTTCCTCCCTTCAAGGCCCTGCTGAGAGCTCACCTCCTCCAGGAGGCCTTCCCAGACTGAGCCCCTTCCTTCCTCTCCCCCTCGCCCCCCTCTCCATCCCCCCATCTTACCTCCTTCCCTTCCCCACAGCACCTGTATATATGTATATATGGTTGTACATATTTATTACTCTATTTATTTATTTATTTATTTATTTATCTTCCTTGTACATTTCTATCCTATTTATTTTATTTTGTTGGTATGTTTGGTTCTGTTCTCTGTCTCCCCCTTTTAGACTGTGAGCCCACTGTTGGGTAGGGACTGTCTCTATGTGTTGCCAATTTGTACTTCCCAAGCGCTTAGTACAGTGCTCTGCACATAGTAAGCGCTCAATAAATACGATTGATTGATTGATTGATTAATAGAGACTCTCCCTGACATCTCATGTGAACAAACTGGTCCCCACCACCAGGAAGGAAACACCTAGCGAAGGGAGCAGGAGTCCGGCTCTCTGGGCCTGACCTCCTGGTGGTAACCATGAATTCTCCCCCAAAAAAGGTCCCTGTCTGGGGAGGGTGAGCACCTTGAATTCGTTCTCCTTGTCCTTGGTCCCCTTGTGGAACGGCCGGTCATAGCGGAATCTCCAGATGTGGTTCACTTTGTAGAAACTCTTGATGTTGTCTGGGACGCCCTCTCTCTGCAGGACCTCCTGGCTCTCGGGGATGGGAGTGACCGCGTAGATCTGCAGATCTGCATTCGCAAGGTTAAGGAAAGGAAACCAACTGGCTGGGCCCCAGAGTTAGAAAGCCTGAGGGAGAGAGGTGTCACCCACACTTGGGAATGAGGGTCAGTGAGTGTCGAAGGTCGGGGGGTAGGGGTGCTTTCCCCAGCAGGCATCCCGGACTGCCCCCATCTCCCTGCTCCGGCCTACCCATAGTAAGTGCTTAATAAATGCCATTATTATTATTATTATTACCACCCACGGACATCAGTTAATTAACCTACTTTTGATTCCTTTCTTTCTTACTTTGGCTGCTTCCAGCTGAATCTGCTTTCCTTCTTGCTCAAACTGTACATATACTATCTGTGTCTCCTTGCCATTAGACCGTAAACCTTTTGAGTGCATGGGCCATGTCTTCTAATTTTATTGTATACTCCCAAGTGCTCAGTATTATTATTACTATCATTGTTAAACACTTACTATGTGTCAAGCACTGTTCTAAGCACTAGAGTAGATACAAGACAGTCAGGATGGACACAGTCCCTGTTCCACAAGGTGCTCACAGTCTTTTAGACTGTGAGCCCACTGTTGGGTAGGGACTGTCTCTATATGTTGCCAATTTGTACTTCCCAAGCGCTTAGTACAGTACTCTGCACATAGTAAGTGCTCAATAAATACGATTGATTGATTGATTGATTAAGTAGGAGGGAAGATGATTTAATTCCCATTTTACAGTTGAAGAAACTAAGGCACAGAATAGTTAAGTGACTTGCCCAAGGTCACACAGCAAGCAATTGGCAGAGCCAGGATTAGAACCCAGGTCCTCTAATTCCGAGGCCGATGCTCTTTACACTAGGCCACGCTGTCTCTCAGTCAGTACACTCAGTTCTTCCATACTATACATTTTTACTATGTGTGTTTGGCTAGAACACTGTTAGAGAATTAGTGAACATCATTCTGACAACACACATCTGCATGGATGGAACACAACAAGAAGTCAAAAGAAACGTGCATGGGTGGGCCTGGCCGTCGAATACGCTGTGCATGACTCAATGTAGGGATCTTAAGTACGTAAGTATTACAGGAGAACTCAGTGGGCAGCCATTTGGACATGGGGATGGGCAGTTCCCCTTTGGTGGCCATTTTTCTGCCTCCAGGGAGGGGCTCAAGTCATAGTTTGTGGTTTTGGCCCCTGGTGGTTACCTCATCTGTAAAATGCCCTGGGGAAGAAGCCAATCGCTGGGTAGCCGCCCTTTAAAATGGGGCTCCCAGTACAGCTGGAGTTGGTGGGGTGGGGGAAGAAAGGGACCGGGAAACAATTTCCAACACCAAACACAAACACTCCTCTGCCCGGTGGGCCAGTTGAGACTCCAGGCTGGGCTGGGTGGATACACTGCGCCTCGGCCTGGAAGATGGTCTCGTCGGGTTGGTTGACGTGCTGCATGGCGATGGCGTGCGGGAACTCGGTCAGCATGCGCTGCTGGAAGGCCTCCAGACGCTCGTAGTCATGCCCGCGGCACACGAACTCCTTGTTCTAGGGGAGACAGAGAAGCCAGTCATCGCCGTATCCTGCGCGGGTCGGGGAGGGGTGGGACGGGGGGGGGGGAAAGTCCCTCACAACTGTGCTTCTGAGGGCAGGAAGGGTGCTCTAGGAGGGAAAAGCTGGTACGGCTCATTTTAGGAGGAGAAGGTCCTGGTTCCACACACCTCTGTCGATAATTTTTCCTGAGTGGCGGCAAGGGAAGAGAGCTTTGGGTTTGATATTCACAAGGCCCAAACCCTCGAATTCCAAGACATCCTGTTGAGTAAGACTGAATCTGCAGCCCTTGAACACCAGTGTGCCCCCTCGCCCGCATACATACATCCCCCACACAGACCTGTATCATGTATATACATGTGTGCACACGGCCATGTATGTGCATACATACGCACACCTCTCAAACATATACATGGGTGCACATATGACCCTACATACAGCGTGGCTCAGTGGAAAGAGCCCGGGCTTTGAAGTCAGAGGTCAAGGGTTCAAATCCTGGCTCCGCCAACTGTCAGCTGTGTGACTTTGGGCAAGTCACTTCACTTCTCTGGGCCTCAGTTCCCTCAGCTGTAAAATGGGGATGAAGGCTGTGAGCCCCCCCGTGGGATAACCTGATCACCTTGTAACCTCCCCAGTGCTTAGAACAGTGCTTTGCACATAGTAAGCGCTTAATAAATACCATCATTATTATTATTATTATTAGGAGACAAACATCCACACTTTGACCCACGCATAGACACGTGTATACTTGGCTAACGGGGGGCTATCCCCCCGCTGCTCCCTCCCTCCCAACTCGCCCCCTGCCACCCCCACGCCCAACCCAGAGGGCACAGAAGGCTCAGAAGGCCCTCCAAATGTCTGGAGGAGGCGAAGGAAGATTCTAAAGAACGGTGATCTGCCTTCCTCTCTCAGACCCCAATCAGGCTGCATTTTCTAGGTCCTGCAAGAAGAAAGAGAAAGAGTATCCTATTCCTACCCAGAGAGGCACCTCCGCTCCCCATTACACCCAACCTGGCAGGTCTGTGTGAGTTGAGGCCTGGAGCTACTGTGCCTCAGTTACCTCATCTGTAAAATGGGGATTAATAATAATAATAATGACGGCATTTACTAGGCGCTTACTATGTGCAAAGTACTATTCTAAGCACCGGGGAGGTTACAAGGTGATCAGGTTGTCCCACGGGGGGCTCACATTCTTAATCCCAATTTTACAGATGTGGTAACTGAGGCCCAGAGAAGTTAAGTGACTTGCCCGAAGTCACACAGCTGACAATTGGCGGAGTTGGGATTTGAACCCAGGACCTCTGGCTCCAAAGCCCGTGCTCTTTCCACTGAGCCACGCTGCTTCTTGCTAATTAAGATTGTAAGCCCCACATGGGACAACCTGATCACCTCGTATCCTCCCCAGCGCCTAGAACAGTGCTTTGCACATAGTAAGCACTTAATAAATACCAAAATTATTATTATTATTGCTTCACTAACCCTAGAAAGCAGTGGGGGAAAAGGTTATTCATCAGCCCTGTCAGTCACTGGAAAGGGCAGAGGGGATGGGGGGGTGGAACCACCCTGGAGAGGACATCATCATCATCATCAATCATATTTATTGAGTGCTTACTATGTGCAGAGCACTGACAGCCACTGCTCTGCGCATCCCCGGAGTAGGGACAGTGGGTAATGACAGCTGAGGCTGGAGGGATTCTGGTTAAAAGTTACATGTCATCCAGTGGTTTTAGGGCCCCAAATCAGGGAAGGCTTCCCCACTGGCCCCCAGACCCAGAAGGAAATACAATTTCACGCCAGAGCTGGAGCGGCATGGCCCCAGGATTCAACTGAGGTGACTGTGGCCCTCTCCTGCCTCTTCACCCTTACCAACGTCAGGCTGGGGAGAAGCTTCTCTGGGGCCCCATGGCATCTTCCTGGGGAGGAGTCGGGGAGAGAGAAACCCACTTCACCTTCCCTACTTGGGATATACACCCTCTGGCCCCAGAGGCCCCCAGGCTGTCTTTCTCTGTGAGTCCGGATGAGTGGATGGATGGAGGAAGGGCTCAGAGCCTCACTCTGGTCCCCTCTGCCTGGGGCAGGGAGACTATCGGAGATGAGGTTGGGCACAACTCCAAGCAGTCTCTCCATGCTGAGGAGAGGGAAAAGGAGTCCACCCAGAAGGATGGATGGGGAAGAACTAGAGCGTATGATCAGGTAAGTTTCGTACTCTCCTTCCCGGAGAGCTTAAAGAAAGTGAGACTCCGTAGCTGGAGAGGGCAGAGGCCACTCCCCTTCCCTTCCACGCCCCCCAGCCCCCAGCCAGGGCTCGAAGGGCCAATTCTTTGGGGCTGATATTGTGGGCTGCTGGTCTCACCTCTACAACATCGCCAAGATCCGCCCTTTCCTCTCCATCCAAACTGCTACCTTGCTGGTTCAATCTCTCATCCTATCCCGACTGGATTACTGCATCAGCTGCCTCTCTGATCTCCCATCCTCCTGTCTCTCCCCACTTCAGTCTATATTTCACGCTGCTGGCCAGATCATCTCTGTGCAGAAACGCTCTGGGCATGTTACTTCCCTCCTCAAGAATCTCCAGTGGCTGCCAGTCAACCTACGCAACAAGCAAAAACTCCTCACTCTCAGCTTCAAGGCTCTCCATCACCTCGCCCCCTCCTACCTCACCTCCCTTCTCTCCTTCTAAAGCCCAGCCCACACTCTCCACTCCTCTGCCGCTAACCCCCTCAGTGTACCTCGTTCTCGCCCGTCCCCCCGTCAACCCCCGGCCCACGTCATCCCCCTGGCCTGGAATGCCCTTCCTCCGCACATCCACCAAGCTAGCTCTCTTCCTCCCTTCAAAGCCTTACTGAGAGCTCACCTCCTCCAAGAGGCCTTCCCAGACTGAGGCCCCTTTTTCCTGTCTACCCCCTCCCACCCTACCTCCTTCCCCTCCCCACAGCACCTGTATATATGTTTGTCTAGATTACTCTATTTATTTTACTTGTACGCATTTACTATTCTATTTATTTTGTTAATGATGTGCATCTAGCTTTATTTCTATTTATTCTGATATCTTGACACCTGTCCACATGTTTTATTTTGTTGTCTGTCTCCCCCTTCTAGACTGTGAGCCTGCTGTTGGGTAGGGACCGTCTCTATATGTTTCCAACTTGTACTTCCCAAGCGCTTAGTACAGTGCTCTGCACACAGTAAGCGCTCAATAAATACGATTGAATGACTGAATGAATGAATGATTCAGGGGGTTCCTCTGGGTCAATCTACCCAATGGGTCAAAGAAAAGATTCATTGCCAAGAGGGGTTTTGCTTGGCCAAGCCTGGGAAGAGGCGCTGCTCTTCAGAGGCTAGATTTCATGCTGCAGAATCAGGTCCGCGCACTCAGCATCAAGAGGCCGCAAACCCAGGCAGGGGCCATGTGAGGATTAGGAAACCAAGAGATTGAATCTAATGGTGGTCGGGAGCCTTGCTTAAAGAACACGAGGAGGAAGGCCCGTATTTTTCACTGATCTCTGCTAGGCCACTCCTGAAAGGAAAGGTTCGCCTCTCAGAGCATTGCCTGCCTTTTGGTTATGAGGACCTCCGGACTGGGGCATGAGCACCCGAAAGATCCTTCACACACCCTTCGCGGCCTATATCTACGGAGATAAGAGGGCACCATCTGGCTCACAGGACTCAGAAGCCGGGGTGCTGGCTGGAGTCTACAATTCTACATCAGTAAATCTTGCCTGTGCTTGCCAAATCCACTGGCAGCCACCTTTCCCTCTCTCCATGTGTGTTCCTGAAAGGGGAACTCACGCAGAGGTTGACTTTTGAGCGACTTTCTCTGCTAATGGGCAGAGAACGGGCTAACCACTTTTGAATTCCCCCAGCCTGTGCCCCCTTGGGACATATTTATTTGAAAGTCACACCATTACTCTCCCAAGTAATTGGTATATTGTTCTGCACACAGTAGACACTCAATAAATACTGATAGATAAATAAACTGATTTTGAGGAAAGGGAGTACGATGCTTTGATGCTTTTATGATGCTCTGGGCCCCAACCTGCCCATCCAGCTCCTCTCACACCAACCTACTCTCTGTTCTTTGACTTCATCTATCCCACCCCAGATGCCTTGTTCATGTTCTCCCTTGGTCCTGGAAATTCCTCCCCATTCATATCTGACAGTTCACCACTCTCCCACCACTCTTCACCTCCAAAAGGCCTTCCTTTCATTTCCCCTATCCACACTCCCCACCATGCATCACTAGAAATCTGGCTGTGTACCCCTTAAGCAATTTGATCATGACCCCAGCCTCACAGAATGTAGATAAATAATTTTATATTCTACTATCTCCCTTATCACTGATCTCTTTTAATGTCTTACTCCCCCCTGTATAAGGTGCTTGTGGGCAGAGATCGTGATTCCCAACTCTGTTGAACTGTACTTTTCCAAGCTCTTAGTGCAGTGTTTTGTGCGCAGTAAGTGTTCAACAAATACCACTGATTGATAATAATAATAATAATAATAATAATAATAATAATAATAATGATGGCATTTGTTAAGCACTTACTCTGTGCAAAGCACTGTTCTAAGCGCTGGGGAGGATACAAGGTGATCAGGTTGTCTCACGTGGGATTCACAGTCTTAATCCCCATTTTGCAGATGAGGTAACTGAGGCACAAAGAAGTAAAGTGACTTGCCCAAGGTCACACAGCTGACAATTGGTGGAGCTGGGATTCGAACCCATGACCTCTGACTCCCAAGACCATGATCATGAGATTGATGTTATTGGACTGCCGGACCTTTTCTAATCCTGTGGCCTTTGGAATGTTCCTTTAGACTATAAGCTCACCGTGGGCAGGGAATGTATCTGCTAACTCCACCATATTGTACTCTCTCAAAAGCTTAGTACAGTGCTCTGCACATGGTAAGCATTCATTAAATACCATTGATAATGATGATGCATCCCGGGGAGCAGAGTCACTGTGAGTCACGTCATGGTATTTATTTATTTATTAAAGTTAGTTATTCATATTACTGTCTGTCTCCCCTTCTAGACTGTGTTCTCATTGTGGGCAAGGAATGTGTCTGTTGATAGTTATATTGTTCTCTCCCAAGTATTTAGTGCAGTGCTTTGCACACAGTAAGCGTTCAATAGGTATGAATGGTATTGCCTAGGACTCTCGTGGCTTTGAACAAAAGTTGGCTGAGGTTTGTGCCGTCCTCCTTCACCCCTGAAGCCCACCTGCTCTGCTCTTGCTTAAAGGTGGGCAACACCGATCTCTGTCTGAGACTTCATAATGATAACAATGATAATAATAATAATGATATCAAGAAGTAAGGTTCATGATTCATTGTGGGGTTTCACAGTCCTTAAGATTTCGGGACTAAAATTTCCTCCAGAGAAAACGGATCTCGGTAACAATGCCTGGGAGCCGTTCTGGTCTCCTGCTGCCTGTCTCTTTGACAGAGAGATGAAATGACTTGAATAACCCTGGATTTTCTTGCCAGGATGAACATTTACAACCCCCCAGTGATGGAGAACACTCACGGTTCCATTACTTCTCTTAAACACTACTCTAAAGGAAATCACAGCCTTCATCTCACACTCTCTGGGCAAGCCAGGGACCATGAACAGGAGAAATCTGAAACTATTTCACGGTATAATCTCAACTCTAAAGCACACCAGGGAAGGGGAAACCCCCGCCATCCACTAAAAGTCAGGTCCTGGAACAGAAGAAATTACAGTTTAGCTTATACTTCTAATTAGTAGAGCTAAGCAGAGGATCTTGCGATTTTTGTGCTATTTCCTAAAGGGAGGAAGGGGAAAAAGTAATAGAGACCTAGTGTTTCCAAGTTGTCCTGCTTCCTTTACTGGAAGTCAGGAGAAAGGATAGATAAAGAGCACATTTACTCACTCTCAGGAAAAATGGAAATTTTTTCCCATAAAATCCAACTCTAAAGAACTCCGGCTCCAGACGCTGCTGGTCCATAATTTTGTCGTACAAAGAGGCTTCCATCATCTGAAAAGGCACAAGAAGAGCCGTTAGGGTGTTGGCTACCATCAGAGTCCCGATGTTAAATGGAGGAGGCGTTTCCTGCCCACTGGGCCAGAATTTCATTTTGGAACAAACGCCGTGATGGGGCGCTTTCACGCCCCTTCATGTACCAGAGAGAAAATGTATCTTTTTGCTTCAGCATCTGATGCAATTCATCCCCAGCCTAGCCAAGCAATGACATATTCCCAACCAAATGGAATGTTTCTCATCTTTACAAAAGGGCCTCAGGGCTCACCAGCTCCCGGAGTTGCTGTCTCCATCAGAAAACCAAGCCCAGCTAGTCACTCCTCTCACTCCACTCTCCACCAAACTGGCTCCTGCTGGGCCTTTGGTGAATACCCGTGTTTCAGGTACCTGTGATCACCAAACCGGATTGAGAATGTGGGCTTGAGCTATGCTAAATGCTACATGCTAGTGAGTCTGTAATTCGGGGTCCAAGGGGTGATCCGTGCAGGAAAGATGGACATCCTGTCCAGCTCATCCCAGCTGCTGGGACACCCTGCTCCAGTCCAGGTGACTTTACACCCAAACCCCATTTCTCCTCTCTCTTCTCCTTTAGGCACTGGCACCACGAACCAGCCCAAATGTGAGACAGTTCCCCCATCGCAGGGAGGTCAAACGCACTCAGGGGATCCACTGGCTGCCAGCCTCTCAGCCAACCTTAGGGTTTTGACTGTGAAAATCTGTTTGTGGCTAAAGTCTTTTTTGTTGATGGGTCCTGGCAGGGCAAGCAGAGGAGGCTACAGGCTTTGGGCTTATAAGAACTGTAGCCAGGATGGGAACCTTAGGACACCTGCCTCCGTGGCCCACCAGCCAGAATTCATTCATTCATTCATTCATTCATTCAATCATATTTATTGAGCACTTACTGTGTGCAGAGCACTGTACTAAGCACTTGGGAAGTACAAGTTGGCAACATAATGAATGACAAATGACACCAAAAAGACCTCTGTCAGGCTGACCACAGTCACACTACTATAGTTCCTAGGCAAAGCTCTAGGGACTGTATCATTACCTTGTCTCTGCCCCGGTGCTTAGCGCGGGGCTTGGCACGTATTAAGCACTTAGCCATTGCCACAATTCTAACTGTAAGTCTCCAGAGCCAGAGGGCATGTTTGGCAGTGGATTGAAGGACCTGTAGTCATTAGGGTGGCTGAACTGTGCCCATTGATATGCCAGTGGCTGACGTAGGGAATGGGCCCAGTTTCAAGGCTGAGTGGCAAGACCACTGGCAGGATTGACGACTTACTGGAGCACATCAACTTTCTCCAGGGAATGAATGAATCATCATCCAGAATCATCTCTGGATGATGATGGCCTCCATCTCAGTCCATGGAGCCAGTCCCACGCCTGTCTCCATGAGTGACATGCTGGCGGCGTCTCTGAGAGGTGGCCCAGCTGGCCAATTAGGTGGTTACCACCCCCGAACTGGTTGCCAGACAACAATGGCATTGGCTCAGCACTTGCTATTTGCCAACTACTGTGCTGAGGGCAGGGTAGATACAAATAATCAGATCAATAATAACAGTGCTACTTGTTAAGCATTTACTTTGTGCTGGGGTAGATATAATATAATCAGATTGGACCCAGTTCCTGTCCCACACAGGGTTCAATTCCTAATCAGGAAGGAGAACAGGTACTGAAGGAGAACAGGTATTTTATCCTCATTCTACAGATGAGGAAGCAGGTCAAGAGAAGTTAAGTGCATTGGTCAAGGTCACACAGCAAGCAAGTGGCAGAGCTCGGGTTAGAACCCCAGGCCTCTGTCTCCTAGCCCGTGCTCTTTCCACTAAGCCACACTGCTTCTCAGATACACAACCATCCGACACAGTCCCTGTTCCAAAGGGGGTTGCCAATCTAAATGGAAGGGAGAGTTGATCAGCTCAAATTCCGGGAGAGAGAGAGAGAGCATGTGTGTGGTGGGCAGGGAATGTGTCTGTTTATTGTTGTATTGTTGTATGTTGTACTGTGTATTGTTGTATTGTTGTATCTCCAGTGGCTACCAATCAACCTACGCACCAGGCAAAAACTCCTCACTCCCGACTTCAAGGCTCTCCATCCCCTCGGCCCCTCCTACCTCACCTCCCTTCTTTCCTTCTCCAGCCCAGCCCGCACCCTCCACTCCTCTGCTGCCGCTAGCCTCCTCACTGTGCCTCGTTCTCGCCTGTCCCGCCATCGACCCCCGGCCCACATCCTCCCCCTGGCCGGGAATGCCCTCCCTCCCCAAATCCGCCAAACTAGCTCTCTTCCTCCCTTCAAAGCCCTACTGAGACCTCACCTCCTCCAGGAGGCCTTCCCAGACTGAGCCCCCTTTTTCCTCTCCTCTCCCCCAACCCCTCCACCCTACCTCCTTCCCTTCCCCACAGCACCTGTATATATGTTTGTACAGATTATTTATTTTACTTGTACGTATTTACTATTCTATTTATTTTATTTTGTTAATATGTGTTGTTTTGTTGTCTGTCTCCCCCTTCTAGACTGTGAGCCCACTATTGGGTAGGGACCGTCTCTATATGTTACCAACCTGTACTTCCCAAGCGCTTAGTACAGTGCTCTGCACACAGTAAGCACTCAATAAATATGATTGAATGAATGAACGAATGTATTGTACTCTCCTAAATGCTTAGTACAGTGCTCTGCCCACAGTACGTGCTCAATAAATACGATTGAATGTATAGCTCCAGTCTTGGTTTCTCAGAACCAACTTAAGTGTGTGCTTCTCAGGAAACAAATGGGTGCCTAAAAAAAGTTTTCAACCAAGATTTTCATAATCATATATATTTAAATTATATATTATAGATTATTCATATTAATTTCTGTCTCCCCCTCTACACTCTAAGCTTGCTGTGGGTAAGCAATGTGTCTGTCAACACAGTTGTACTGTACTCTCCCTTACTCATTAGTACAGAGAAGCAGCATGACTTAGTGGAAAGAGCACAAGCTTTGGAGTCAGAGGCCATGGGTTCAAATCCCGGCTCCGCCAATTGTCAGCTGTATGACTTTGGGCAAGTCACTTAACTTCTCTGTGCCTTAGTTCCCTCATCTGTAAAATGGGGATTAAGACTGCGAGCCCCATGTGGGACAACCTGATCACCTTGTATCCCCCAGCGCTTAGAACAGTGCTTTGCACATAGTAAGCATTTAACAAATAGCACCACTATTATTATTATTATTATTATTATTATTACAGCACTCTCCACATAGAAAGCACTCAGTAAGTACAAAGAAGAAAATATCCCAAACTTCATTTCACCCTGCTCCATTTGCAGAACTCATCCAAAAAGTTTCCAAAATCAGGTTAAAATAGAGCAGGTACATTACCCTCATCTTGCTGAGATTCCGGTAGTCGTAATAGCTTTCATATTGCTCGGCGATCTTCCTGCACAGGATAATTCCATTCTCCCAACACTGTGGACAAACAAGCCACATGAATGCAGAACTGTCACCTTCTCCCTAAGGTCCTGGCACCACCCATGCCAGGGAAAGTCCTTGCTGCAGAAACACCGGGATCTTGTAGGGGCAGGGCTGTCACATTAGGGTGTCCTCAAAACCCCAGTTACTAGTGGAAAGTGGAGTCCCCGGAGAGAGTTCAGGGGCCATTCAACTGGATTGAAACAGAGCTAGAAACAAACAAGTTGAGGCTCGGAGACTGGACCCATCTTGGCCAATTATCTGAGTCATCTAGGCCACAAAAATACCCTTCTAAACTGATCAGACATTTTCTCTCAATTGTGTGGATCATTCGGGCCAGGGCAGTTTTGGCCTGGAATTCTCTGACCCGTTAGAATTCCAGGGAGTGCTCAGGGAGTTGTGAGGGGACATTTCCAGGACAGCCAGTCAATTCTGACTATGAAGGACCAAAGCAAGGGAGGTCAGACGGCAATCGGGGTGCCCCAATCCCTATCCTAGTGACCCGGGAGTGCAGAATCACACTTGTTGCCTCAGAAGCCAGACACAGCTCCTTCCTGCCTTCGTATCCTCAGTGTCCTCGGCCTCTCATGAGCCTCAGCCTCGGGGGACTCTGGGGAGTTGAAGAAATGGTGGGATTTCTGTGGGAGTAGATGGATTAGTGTCACTTCACAAATTGAGGGGAAAAGTTCTTCCTGAGTGTGAGAGACTCTCTGACCTGGGTTTCAGAACAGGGGTGGGCCCTTGGCCCCTGGTTCCCAGCCCTGCTCAACACTAGTTGCATGGGCTATGGTGAAATCCTGCAGCTGACGGCACATGGCATCAATCCTTTCTAGGCAACCGGCTGAACTGAAGGAGGAGGAGGGGGAGGAAGAGGAGGAGAAGGAGAAGAGAAAGGAGGAGGAGGAGGAGGAGGAGGAGAGAGAGAAGGAAGGAGGAAGGAAAAGGAGGGAGGTGGGGGAGAGGAGGAAGTGGAGAGGGAGAGGAGGAAGGGAAAGAGGAGGCTCCCCTCAGTTCACAGACAGCTGGATTGGGTTTCTGCTGTGGAGAAGGGCAAAGGACTGAAATGCAGCGGACTCCACCTCGGGCCTGAACTGAGCCCGACAGAGAAGCCGCTGGCAGGGCCACTCACTTTGCCTCTGTCAAAGTTCTGGATGACGGTGAGGTGGAGGTATTCCTTGCGCTGCCACTCGGTTTGCATGGGGTAGGTCAGGAACTCCCTTAGCGGCCGGTCAGACCACTCCAGCAGCTCATCATACAGCAAGAGTGTGTAGGCCGCCTCTGGAACAAAGGACAACGGATGCTTGAATGGTTGCTCCCTCCCTCTGTCCAGCCCAGCCCAACTCAGCCCGGCCACAACACTCCCGTCATGGAGGAGGACATGGGGGCAGGCTGCTGGCTCTGTGGGGAGGCAAGGGATCGAAACTGTGAGCCTGTTGTTAGGTAGGGACCGTCTCTATATGTTGTCAACTTGTACTTCCAAGCACTCAGTACAGTGCTCTGTACACAGTAAGTGCTCAATAAATATGATTGAATGAATGAATCTGGTTTTAGGGGCTCATGATCAGGAGTCTCTTCTCCTCCATTCATGGTGCCCGCTCCCCTTCCCTCCTGCCTGCCCGTTACCTCTTCTCTGCTCGCCCACTCCAGTTCCTTCCAGCTGCCCGCTCCTTCCCTGAATTACATGCCTAAACTGGGGTGGATGCGTAGGCTGGCTTGTGACACGAGACAGACCCTGGACCTGCAAAGTTGGGTGGGATCGAGGGGCGAGCACTGGTGAGGGGCCTCTCCCCCACCAGTGACCGCAGAGCATGGCCCAATGGGAAGAAAATAAGCAGAAAAAAGAACCATCCCCCATGGGCACCTAGCTGAGGTGAGAGTAGATGGTTCTGTTCACCAGTTATGGACTCGCATGTAAGACTGACCTCCTTATCTTCTCTCCCAAACCCCATCCTCTCCTTGACTTTCCCGTCACTGCGGAAGGCACTACCATCCTTCCCGTCTCGCAAGCCCGCAACCTTGGTGTCAGCTTGTACTTCCCAAGCGCTTAGTACAGTGCTCTGCACACAGTAAGCGCTCAATAAATACGATTGATTGATTGATTGATCCTTGACTTAGCTCTCTTGTTTACCCCACATATCCAATCCATCACCAAAACCTGCCGGTCTCACCTTCGCAACATCACCAAGATCCGCCCTTTCCTCTCCATCCAAACCTCTACCTTGTTGGTACAATCTCTCATCCTATCCCGACTGGATTACTGCATCAGCATCCTTTCTGATCTCCCAACCTCCTGTCTCTCCCCACTTCAGTCTATATTTCACTCTGCTGCCTGGATTATCTTTCTACAGAAATGCTCCGGGCATGTCACGCCCCTCCTCAAAAATCTCCAGTGATTGCTTATCAACTTCCTTAACAAACAAAAACTCCTCACTATTGACTTCAAAGCTCTCCATCACCTGGTCCCCTCCCACCTCACCTCCCTTCTCTCCTTCTACAGCCTAGCCCACACAACTCCACTCTTCTGCCGCTAACCTCCTCGCTGTGCCTCGTTCTTGCCTGTGCCACCATCGACCCCTGGCCCACGTCCTACCTCTGGCCTGGAATGCCCTCCCTCCTCACGTCCACCAAACTAGCTCTCTTCCCCCCTTCAAAGTCCTACTGAGAGCTCACCTCCTCCAGGAGGCCTTCCCAGCCTGAGCCCCTCTTTTCCTCTGCTCCTTCTCCCCTCCCCATCATCCCGACACCCTCCCTCTGCTCTGCCCCCTTCCCCGCCCCACAGCACTTGTGTATATTTGTACACATTTATTATTCTATTTATTTTATTAATTCTATTTATCTATTTTGATGCTATTAATGCCTATCTACTTGTTTTGTTTTGTTGTCTGTCTCCCCCTTCTAGACTGTGAGCCCGTTGATGGGTAGGGATTGTCTCTGTTGCCGAACTGTACTTTCCAAGTGCTTAGTACAGTGCTCTGCACATAGTAAGTGCTCAATAAATATGGTTGAATGAATGAATGAAACAGCTGGGCCTGGGGGCAGAGACCGGTTCTGTCAGTACTGCATTTTCTTACCCCGGACAGGGTTGCATAATATGAGCCGGGCTTGCTTGAGACGACCTTGGGTAAGTCATGGGCCTTTGATCCCTTCTGTCAATGAGGAGCCACTCCACTCGCCCCTAGACAGCGCGTCGCTGGGGCTTCCCCACTGTAAGCGGCTTACAAGACTGTCACGATGGACTCAAAATGACTGGAACGGGTCTGGGAAACCAAGCTGGGGTTCTCTGATCCCGGTTCACCCCTGCCCCTTTCTGGGGCTCTGAACCTGCTAGGCAAACTGTCTCCACTCTCAGACTAAACCATTTTTACACCACTGAACTTCACCTGAAATGAAGGGCAGACGGATGGACGGACACGCAAGCACACAGACTCACACACAGGCATCCACCCAACCACATGTACTTATGAATGGCTGAGCACATGTTTTCTGCAAGGCATGGAATTACCTGTGAAGTTCTGGGCTTTCAGGTGCAAATCGTAGAGTTTGTGGATGTAGCGAATGTACATCTCCTCCTTGTTCAGTTCAGTCTTATAAAAGTTCTGAAACAAGAACACAAGTGCAAAAAAGGATCAAGCCATCCCTCCTCTCTCTTCGTTTCAGAAATTGTTTGATAATGAGGGCCCTGACAGGACTAGAAGACAGGAGATCTGGGTTCTTCTAATCCCAGCTCCACTACTTGCTTGGTGCATGGCCTTGGGCAAGTCACTTAACCTCTCTGTGCCTCAGTTCCCACATCCATACAATGGGGATTCAATATCTGCTACCTCTTCCCCTTTAGACTGTAAACCCCTTGGGGGACAGCGATTGTGCTGATCTGACTGTCTTGTATCTAGCCTAGTGTTCAGCACAGTGTTTCTTCTTATTTCTCTAGGGATCAGGAGGTGTTTTCAGGGGAAGACAGGATGCCCTGATAGTTCTTTGGGGAAGCAGGGGAAGAACAAAATTCTGCTGAGCTCTTCCACCTGGGCGGTCCCTTGACCATGGACCTGTGAGTGGACCGACTGGTAAAGCCACAGTCCCCACAGCTTGGGTTTGTGCTGATTTGGCCCAAACATGACCCATTCCCAGCTTCACGAAGAGGAAGGAACTGACCAGGGGTCTGCAAAGCTGAGTCCCCTTCCTCCATGTCGGTCTCCCTGCCGAAGATGGCACAGGAAAATCCCGCTGCCTCCGCCCTCTTTTAAACTAACCCCAAATTGGTTTAATCGGCTTGAAGGGCTGGGCCCCAGTTCCTACAGCAAGGTTTTGTAAACCATCCAGGGAAGATGAGTCTTAATAGGTTTTAAGGAAGAAACAGCTCTGCTCGGGAAGGTTAGGCGGTTCTTCCTGAATGGAGAGTCCTCCTTCGCAGAAAGCTCTGTGAGTCTCTCAGCAGACAAGCAACTCTAACAGATGTCTGCCAAACACACAGATGGCACAAGGAACACAACAATAGTTAAGTTTTCTAGTATTAGTCATGTCAAAGATTAAGAATTTTATCAGTTTAGACCTGGGTTTAACTCATGCCAGTCATAACGGGAAAAGGAATTTCCCTGAAGTTCTGCTGTCTTGGGCTCGGAGCAAAAGTCATGAGGAAGAAAACACCGTTGAAATGAAACAATAAAACAATGGCTTTGAGCAAGTCCTGGGTCCGCTGATGTGGGGCTGGGAAGTCCAGTCCAGAACTGACGGATTGTGTGCTCTCTGAGACTGATGAGAATAACCGTTTCCACTCGTGATCGACCTTCCCCTTCTCTGTGACGACCCAACAACTTTCCTTCCCAATCCAACAGTGCTAATGAGTGAGCATCTACTTAATAAAGAGCACTGGACTAAGGGTCTGGGCTAGTAAAGGTAAGAAGCTGACAATCTCACTGGGGAGACAGATGTTAAAATATCTCACAGGTAGGAGGAAGGCACGGAGTGTAAAGATGTGTAGAGGTTGGGGGTGCAGTACCGAGGTGCTCGGGAGATTGAGAAGTGTTGAAGTGGCGGTTGGGGTGGGAGAAGCACCAGCTGGGGAGATGAGAGATGAACCTTGGAGGACCTCCTGGAGAAGGTGTGATTTCAGAAGGGCCTTGAAGATGGGGAGAGCAGTGGCCTCCCAGCCGTGAAGGGAAGGTTCGTTAGGAAGATATCTCAGGAATGGAAATGGAATCACTCCTCTTCCCACCCCATTTGGTCTTTTCCACACGAGAGGATGGGTGGCATCATGTGGTCTGGAAAGGCTCTGGCTACACACTGAGGTTAGTGAGTGATTTACACTGATGAATGAGTGGACCCAAACTGCATAATCTGAAGAAGTTTGCGTCCCTTCTGAGAGTTCCAAACGGGGGAATCACTGGAGCAGAGGATAGTGAAGGGAGGTGGGGAGGAAGGAGGGTTCGCTACGGTGGGGAGGGGTTTCACAGTGGAAGTGACAATATCCAGAGCTGGGTGGAAAGTCTCAGAAAGGAGGAGCAGTCACCCAAAAAGCAAGCAGAAGGCTGGGAGGCAGGTGGGAGCAGGGGGCTGGAGATGGGGACAGAGGACTGAAGGCACGTCAGAAGGGCAGGCACCCAGAGTGGGGGCATTGCATTTTCAGAGGCAGTCAGTGATGTGGGTCGGGAACTCTGAGGTGGATTTGATGCAGGAGAGGTTGGTTATGCACTGAGGAAGTGGAATGGGTAGACATCTGGCAGGCTGGGGGCAGAGAGATCGAAAGGGAAGAGGAAAGAAGAAGGAGGAGGAGCCGTATGTCGCCGGCTCACAGCCAAAGAGGGGTCTGGCTGCACAGAGGGGAAACAGCAGTGAACGTGGCGGGGCGTAAATGAGGCCGGTAGGAACATATTGTGTTGGACTGGGTGGAATAGATGGATCCAGTGAAACAACGGACAAAGGAAGGAGGGGTGTGAATATCGGCAGAGCTGGAATGGGGCCGAAAGAGGTACGGTTGCCTGAATTTTACAAAAATACACAGAAGTGGGCTGCGGCGCCTAGCCGATCCTCCAAATTTATACTGATGAAATGTCCTGTCCAAGGCCCAGTGCCTCCGGTGGCAAGTAGAGCAGATTAAGAAGCGGAAGGTCCAACACCCAAGCAGCTGCCTGTCAGCCCCGAGAAGCTGACAGATTTAATGGAGGGGCAAGAGACATTCACCACATAATCGTCCCGGGTGCGAGTTGGCAATCGGGCAATTAAGCCTTGCCTTCCAAAGTTATTGAGGAAATCATCGTTTCTACGCAGTAACAACAACTCGGCTATTCAGAGCCCAAACAGCCATGCAATTATTACTATTATTTTTAATTTCCCAGGAAAGACATTTCTGGAAAGTGGCACGAAATTAGGGGCTGTAGACTGGGAACTTCAACAAGGGAGATGCTGATTGTAACCTGTAACCTGTCTGCGGCTGTTCAATGGGTAGAGTCGGGAGGAAAGCGAGAACTTGGAAGGTGGGGTGGGGGGGCACTGAAGGACACAAAAGGAGAAATCAGTGCCACTCTTGGGAGGCGGCTTTAGCTGGCTCCAAAGGAAACTCAGAATCGGCTCCAGCTGAGATGGCGGAGACATTCCTGCTGCTACTCTCAGGCCCATGAGGGGTTTGGGGGAAGCAAAAGAAGCTAGCTGTTTCAGGAGTTGGGGGGTCCGAGTTCTCCGTCGTGCCCAATCAGATCACCGCTGGGTGTGTGCTCAGTTACTGGCTTCAGGACAGAAGGAAAAGTGAACTGCCCAGCCATGCTGGACCAGGCATCTTTCTGGAGCGGCTCTGAAACGCCGGTTGGAATTGAGCTCAGTGAAAACAGAGCCTGCCCCCACCCAGATGGATACGAACCCCGTGGGGACCGGGAGTGGCTAGTGTCCACAGCCCTGTGGCCTTAAACCCACTACGCCTAGGCCGGTGTACGCACCAGGAGGCTCACAGTGCAGCCGATTTTTTTGCCATCCACTTCCCCTATCTTCATGCAGTCCCTGGAAACAAAAGAGCAGAGTCACCATCTGCGGGCAGGCAGCAGGAGCAGGTTGTCGGAATCAAGAACAGGTGAGAGGGCAGACTGATCGAGGAGTGGGGCCGGGGAGTGGAATGCGGCCTGTGACAGGTCCCGAAGGACAGTCCTGGACAGGGCGAGGTGGCTTAGGATTTCCTGCAGGGGAATGGCAGGTTCATCACTGACAGGGGGCCAGCCTGGGAACTGGCCCGCTTAGAGGGAGTCGCGTTTACAACGGGGGTCATGGGAAGCCTGAACCATCTCCTTGATGGTGACGGTGCGGTGTCACTCTGTCCCTCTCACCGTGCCCCTGGCCCGGGAAGAAGCAAAGGTGACGGTTATAACTCAGTGAGGGTGGTCACCGACGCCACTCAGGAAAGAGCAATCGTGGCTGTGCTGACTCCCCTCTCCCAAGTATGCAGTTCCGGCTGGGGGCAGACCAGCTGGAACCCGGAACGTCTAGTACAAAACCAGGTGAGGGACCACCCTGTCCTCAACCGCTCATTCCCAGGGCAACATGGGGGAGGCTGGCCGGGCCACCAGCTGAGGTCTACTGGGTCTGACCCCAATTCGGAGCCCAAAAAAGGATTTGTCATCATCAGAGGGACCGGGATCTGCCTCCTGGAGTCACATCGGGTGGAAGAAGGCAGGAGGCCCCCCTAGTTCTTACTGCCACACTCGCCCGACCCAGGATCTCCCGACTCCTCAAGTGTGCTCGGCCCACTAGATTTCCTAGATCCGGGCTAGGATTCCCAGGCAGCCTGAGGCTGGGCTCACCTGTAGTCCAGGAGCCTCTCCATCAGGCGTGTTACAGTGGCAATTAATGAAACACCACTCTCTCTCCATGTTTCCCGCTCAATTTTCTTTAGGAGGCTGGAAAAGAAAGAACCCAGGGCAATTTCAACATTTATTTTTACCGGTCACCATGACAACCATTTTACTTTCATCAGTACCTTAAATGCCTTAGCAACCACTGCAACATCTCACAAGTATCACAATTTGCAAACAATGTCTTACCTAGGATATGGACCAAATAGTGGGATTCTAATCCAGGAAGCATTGACAAAGCAAATTGATGTTCAGATTATCCGGGTGGTCAACATCAGAACACAGGTGCATGCAGATCGCCAGACACTCCCAATACCCACACGGTTTCTAGCCCCAAGACATCAGCAGCCTCTCCCAGAGTGTGGCCAGCCTGCTCAGCTCAGGAAATTAAACGGAACTGCACAGAGACCATCCCAGCGGCTGCAAGTTTCCTTTAAGGAGGCTCTCGGGTTTATTTGAATAAAAACGTTCTCCTACCTCTCGGTGGAATGCATCTCCTCCCTGGCAGTTTGACTGCAGTGCAACGGCTACAGGAAAATCCTTGTACAGACGGGATGACGTTTCGCGTTTTTTCCTTTCGCTTAACATTTGCCCACTCAATACATATTGTACTCTTGTGCCCTCCCTCCACAGTTTCTTCCATTCATTTCGCTGTTAATCGCAGAGCATTTGCTTACCAGAGTAGGCTGGTGACTCGCCCCGGACCCCATCTCTCCTCCCGCCTTCCCCTGGATTTTAGCTCCTTGGAGCAGAGGCTCTCCATAAACGTAAAATGAAAAAATCTGGGAGAACAGGGGCTGGGCTAGTCTTCTCTGCAGCCGAAACCCAAAGGCAATGATAAGTTGAGTCCATCTGGTTAACCCTGCAAAACCAAACTGGATCCGAGAGAGGGTGAAAGTTGTCGCTGTTGCAGCACTGGGGCCACGGTATGGGTCTGAGCTGGTTTTCCAAGGGAATTCACAATGAAATCATCTCACTGGCGCCTGCGTTGGGTCTCTGTCTTCCACCGGTAGCCAAGGGGACCCCCATCTTCCCCACAGATCCCAACGAAGCTGCCCTGGGGTTATCCTGTCCTTGCCCAGTGAGCCTCCTGGGGCTCAGCTCATTTCATTTCTGCAGCTCTGTCTGCCATTCCTTTCCCCAACAACTTGGCGTCCCCCCAGCCCAGCGTCTCTGCTCCCCACGGCATATGTCTGGCAAGTCCAACCTGTTCCCAGGCTCCCTGGGAGCTGTGGCAGCTGCAGCGGGGGTCGGGGGAGGGAGCAGGGCCCTGACTAATCCCTCGGGGGTGGCCGGATCTCTGAAAGGCACCTGCTTCACTTGGGCAGGCCGAACCGTATCAAACCGAGCCCCAAGGCCAGGCCCGCCTGTCGAGTCCACTCAGGAGGACTCGTCTCTGGGTAAACAGTTACTGTGCAAAGCAGAGTGCTTCCAGAATGCCAAGGAGACAGCATGTATGTATGGGAACACTGCTTTGGAGATAGGGGCTTGACTCGGTGAGACCTCAGGCCTTGTCAGCTGTGGGCTTCATCTTCCCTTATGGTGATGCCCAGGGCATAGGGCAGAACCTGGACCCTCCAGTGGCAAGTCCAAGCCCAACCGTGGCCCAACCAAGCACCAGGGTTAAACTCTGGGTCTCTGGACTTCCACCGCAGGTGGCTTTCCTCTCTCCCATCCATGGTGGCCAGATCAGATCTGAAGCAGCAGTTGTGAGGGGCCAGGCGTTCCCCATTGTTTAAGGTCAGCCACTATGCCATGGACTGAGGTGTGGAGCCAGGCCACACCCCCAACTGTGGCCAGTACCACATGCCTTTTGGTGGTCAATCCCCCTCTGTCTCCTCCACCCATGGCTGGGACATTAGCCTTCAGATCCTGCTCCCCAGGGGATTTCCCAGGGGCCAGAGCCCGGTCTCTGAACTGCTGCTGCCAACTGCTCCATTTCCATGGTGTCAGAGAGCAGCTCTGCCTTCCTGCCTGGACTGAAGCTGGCCCCTGATAATCCCCCGACTTCCCCACTAACGGGGGCTGAGCTCCAGGGCCCCGAGTCCCTTCCAGTTCATGGTTGAGGAAAAGATCGTAGGAAGGGAGTGGGATGGGTCCTCTCTCCGCCACCCAGAAATACGCTATCCCGACCATTTCTGGGAAGCTCTGGGGGCTGATGGCTCCCTTTGTGGGCACCTGCCAGCTCACCCCCTCTGCTCCTACCAAGCAGTCCTCATAGCTCTCCCTCCACCCACCAGAGAGTATAGAAAAGGAAGCAGAAAGGAGGTAAACCAAAAGACTTGTGGCTTTGGTGCTCAGAGTTGTGAGGGGCCCAGGGCTCTGGTGAGTTCTCGGCGTGATTGTCAGGACGGTCTTTCTGGAAAGGGACTGAAACTTAACCTCTGTTTCACAAAGACTGTTTAACTGACCTGATGGCTTACAGCAATCTGGGCTAGGAGGAGTGCGCCACTCACAGAAGCCACAGTCCTTCCCCAGGGTTGGGGGCTGGTTTTAGGAGGCTGCTATGCTTTGCAGATGTGCATCTAGCTTTACTTCTATTTATTCTGATGACACCTGTCCACATGTTTTGTTTTGTTGTCTGTCTCCCCCTTCTAGACTGTGAGCCCACTGTTGGGTAGGGACCGTCTCTATATGTTGGTAACTTGTACTTCCCAAAGGCTTAGTACAGTGCTCTGCACACAGTAAGCGCTCAATAAATACGATTGAATGAATGAATGAAGGAATGAATGAATGCCTACCAAGACCATTTCAGGGAGGAGGCAGGGAAAGAGGCCGAGGACCAGAGTATTTCCCTCCCTCCCGCTTATCATCACAAAGAGGAAGCTCCTGAAAGAGAAGGGGATAGGCACAAAGCCCTAAGTTCTCTATGTTGAGAAAGTTGAGGATGAACAGATATTGTAATAGAGATCCTTTCTAACAATAATAATGATGATGGTATTTGTTAAGTGCTTACTATGTGCCAAGCACTGTTCTAAGGCACTGCGGGGGGATGCAAGGTAACCGGGTTGTCCCACGTGGGGCTCCCAGTCTTAATTCCCATTTTACAGATGAGGTCACTGAGGCACAGAGAAGTTAAGTGACTTGCCCAAGGTCACACATGTGGCGGAGTCGGAATTAGAACCCACGACTTCTGACTCTGAAGCCCACGCCACGCTGCTTGCTCTTTCTGCTTAGAGTAAGACTGCCTGGGCTTGTATGGAGCCAGAGGACCAGAATTCCCCCATTTCACCCATCACCATTGAAGGGAGCAACAAACAGTCAGCTTTCCAGCTCTGCCAATTGTTAGCTCTGTGACTCTGGGCAAGTCACTTAACTTCTCTGGGCCTCAGTTACCTCATCTGTAAAATGGGGATTAAGACTGTGAGCTCCCCTTGGGACAACCTGATCACCTTGTATCCTTCCCAGCGCTTAGAACAGTGCTTTGCACATAGTAAGCGCTTAATAAATGCCATTATTATTATTATCGGACCCTCAGTCATCCGATCCTGAGTCAGCCCTACCATCTCCCAGGACTCTGCCTCTGATAGGGGCACGAGGACCCTTAAAGAAGCTCTGTGATTTCTGCCACCCAACTTCATGGTAGGGGTGACCTACCCAATACACCAAAATGTTTCCACTACATCTTTGTTTAACTATCCCCCACTACTATCCTACCCAAGGTCTCTTCCCTGAGGGAGGGTCTGTCCTCCTGTTTAGACAGGCCAAGCCCCATGTCTTAATTTCTGTCAGTTTGTAGCTCGACTAATCTTCACTTTCCACTGTCACCTTCGTATCTTTTTTATCCCCATGCATTGCCTTTCAGAGTACACTGTCCACCGCTCTTAAGCTAAAAAGTCACTGAAAAGATCAAATATCAGCTAAATGAACTAGGCACCTAAAAAATACCCCAGCCACAGAAAACCCCATTGGCCTGGTGAGCTTGGGTCTGATTTCAAGGGGCTCTCTCCAGTCTATTCCCACAAAGCTGAGCGGAAGTAATCCCATCTAAGTCTGAAAATCAGTTCAAAATGAGTATTTTAGAGATCTATTTCATCGAAAGAATCTTCATTCTTGTTTCCCAATCATGTCAAACAGCTTGAAGCAGGTTTTAGAGCTGTTTTTGAAAACAACGTATGATGGGCACAGTGTTCATCCAGGAAAGTCTGTTAATATCAAGCATATGTGAATGAATGGTTCCTTGTCGTCCTAATGATAAAATGCTGGTTTAATTGGCCGTTACTTTCCGACAACATTCCGTGTGGCTTTGCCACTTCTTGAAGGCTTTTGTGAATGGGAGCCGAGAAATTCTTTCAACGTTCTCCCCCAAATAGCTACCTATGGCACCAACCCTTTGCTTTTCTGAATCCATTTCCATAATGTTTCCAGATCCGTATTATAAAACCTGAGGAAGTTTAGCACACTTGGTTGGCCACACACAATGTAATTTTCACATCCCAATTTCTTCCTCAGTTCTAACGGTTAAGGCGCCCTGGAGCTTATTTAGGAATTCTGAGCTATGCCCTCAGTGGCACTGGGGAGAACACAAAGCTTTCCAGACTCTGCTTAGGGAAAGATACAAAAGCATTTTTTAAATGGCAGAGGCCTCTACCCACACTCTTTTGTGTGTGGGTTAAAAGGGCAGATAATGTACATGCCCATGGGGCTAATGCTCCTTTCAAAGATGCCGCAACCCGAACAATCTCAAACCAACCTACTCGCTGGGCCTCATTCTCATCTCTCTAACCAACAACCTCTTGCTCACAACCTGCCTCCTTCCTGGAAATCCCCTCCCAATTCACATACAGCAGGACACTGCTCTCCCCTTCTTCAAGGCCTTTCTGAAATCACACCTCCTCCAGACAGTCTCCTCTGATTAATCTATCGTCTCCATACTAATTCTCTTCCTCCTGCCATTAGAGAGGTTTCACATCAATCAATCAATCAATCAATAGTATTTATTGAGCACTTACTTTTTTAAAAAAATGGCATTTGTTTAGCTCTTACTATGTACCAGGCACTGTTGGAAGCACTGGAGTCTACACAGGGTAATCAGGTTGGACACAGTCCATGTCACACATAGGATTCACAGTCTTAATCCTGTTTTATCAATGAGGTGACTGAGGCACAGAAATGTGAAGTGACTTCCCCAAGGTCACACAGCAGACAAGAGGCAGAGCTGGATCTCATCCTGCCTCTGGCTTGGAATGCCCTCCCTCCTCAAATGTGACAGAAAATTACTCTCCCCCTCTTCAAAGCCTTATTGAAGGCATATCTCCTCCAAGAAGCCTTCCCTGACTAAGCCCCCCTTTCCTTTTCTCCCATTCCCTTCTGCGTTGCCCTGACTTGCTCCCTTTCTCCTTCCCCTGTCCCAGCACCACAGCATTTATGTACATATCTGTAGATTGTTTATTTATATTAATATCTGTCTCCCCGCCTCCAAACTGTAAGTTGTGTGTGTCTGTTTATTGTCATACTGTACTCTTTCAAGTACTTAGTACATATGATTGATTGAATTAATTAATCAGTTGGGATGGGATAGACACATTCCCTGCCCACAGCGAGCTTACAGTATAGCGGGGGAGAGAGACCTTAGTATAAATAAATTACGGATAGATACACAAGTTCTCTGGGGCCGAGGGGGTGGTGAATAAATGGAGCAAATCCGGGTGATGCAGATGAGGCGGGAAAAAAAGAAATGAGGACTTAGGAAAGGCCGCTTGGAGGAGATGTTTCTTCAATAAGGCCTTGACGGTGGGGAGAGTAATTGTCTGTCAGATATGAAGAGGGAGAATGTTCAAGCTCAGAGACAAGACGTGAGCGAGGGGACGGCAACACACTAAGCACTTAATAAATATGATTGATGATAATGAAAAATGATCTGGGCAGCAGAGTGACGTATGGACTGGAGTGGGGAGAGAGAGGAGGCAGGAAGGCCAGCGGGTCGGCTGATGCAGTAATCAAGGAGGGTTAGGATAAGTGATTGGAGTAACATGTGAATAGAGAGGAAAGGGTGGATTTTAGTGATACTATGAAAGTTGAGCCAATAGGATTTAGTGATAGATTGAATTTGTGTGTTGAATGAGAGAGGAATCGAGGATTTTCTCCCCAGCTAGACTGTAAGACAGCAGAGGTTATATCTACTAACTCTACCTTACTCTCCCAAGCGTTAAGAACAATGCTCTGCACAAGACTAAGTGCTCTAAGTGGCCAAACATCAGATGCTCTGCACACAGCTGGCACTCAATAAATGCTACTGATGATGATTTTATCCCCGAGGGCCTTCAAAGTCTTCCAGAAAGCAGTTGGTTCCCACCATACCTGTCCATCTCCCACTTCACATTTTCAACTCAGCTGGTGACTTTCTGGGACACCAACATCCAGTCTTTCCTCCCTTCTTTCCTGTGAGACCTTGGACAAGTCACTTCACTTCTATGTACCTCAGTTACCTCAACTGTAAAATGGGGATTAAGACTGTGAGGGACAGGGACTGTGTCCAACCTGATTAGCTTGAATCATCCCCAGAGCTTAGAACAGTGCTTGACACATAGTAAGTGCTTAACAAATACCATTATTATTATTATTATTATAAATACTACTGATTAAAACAGTGAAATCAGTATTTGAGGACCTCTTCAGGCAGGCAAAGAGTACATGGTAGATTTCCATTCAGCCCCCTGAAACCCTGAAAAGTAGTCCCTTATTCAGCCAGAGACCCTCACAAGAAGAAGGTGGGTCAGCTGCTGATCCTTACTGTGAGTGGGAACTCAGGGTACTGGGGGTGGGCACTGAGCTCCCCATCCATAGGGGCCTGAGTACAATCTCCCATTACACTCTCTCTTTTCCTCCTTCCCTTCTTTCCTCCCCCTCTTCCTCTCACCCCGACCCAAGTGCCCGGGGCTGGATTACAACAGACCCTGCTGCTCTGAAAATCTGAGTACTTCAGTCTTGAGTCATTCAGCTGCTTCCTCTTCTTGGTCTGAGGCAGCCAGGTTGCCCAGGGGAGCCTTTCCCCTCTAGATTGTAAGCTCATTGCGGGCAGGAAATCACTCTCCCAGGGGCTTAGTACAGCGCGGTGCACATAATAAGTGCTCAGTACATAGCATTAATGATGATGATGACTTTTAAATTTGGACTCATGATTCCCTGCCTCCCTTTGCCTAACTGTCTTCAATCCTAGTGGAATAGCAGCAGCAACAGTGGCAGTGATAATGGCATGGGCAGATAAAACAAGTGTGGCATCTGGAGGGTAGCACCCATTGGGCCTTTAAAAGTACATCCTGAAACTGCTCCTCATAATTCTCCTTCTCCCTCCACAGACCTCTTGCCCCAACAACCAACAACTTCTCCCACCTCTCTTGCCCTCTGTCTGCAACTTTTTTTCTCCCTATCTAAAGTGGTCAGGAGAATGAAGGGTAAAGTGAATTACAGTTTACACCGCCCACCCCTGACAAGATAAAAGCTTCTTTCAGCAGCAGACTCAGACTCATTTGCTCACCCTGGGAAACTCCCTTTTGTTTGCCAGGATTCAGTTCATATGGGAGACCACATCCACCAGGACACCGGAGACACTGAGGGAAACGCGCCTGAGAGAAATCTCTTACTCACATGCTGTTGAAGAGCTCCCGGTATGTCTCGTCCCCTTTTCCTTCAGACATCAAACTGTCCAATTTGTCGATCAGTTTGGCCTCCACCTGAAATAGGCCCCAGAAGGAGACTTGAACCCCTCTCTGCTCTGGCACCTCATCGGCTCCCAGAGGCATCCTGAGAAAACTCAAATGCTCTCAGGCGATGCGTCCATTTTATGGGGGGTTGGGGGGGTGTCACGCTGCTGGCTAGGCTGACTGTCACCTATCCGCTGGATTCGTTTTTAGGCTAATCTAAATGGAACAACGTGACTCCAAGTGTCTGGAGGAGCAGAATGCGGTTGGCTGTGGCAATCTGTGGATTGAAAGCAAAAATCCGGCAGCCCTACTTCACGCCCCGATTCTTCCTCAAGGACTGCACTAAGGAGAAAAATAGGTCTTTACACAGCCAACCATCCAACCATCAGAGTCTGGGGAAAGGGGATGCCTCTCCATTCCATCATCACATTTCTAAACTACTTGGTGACCGCTGCCTGATCCTGGAGTTTGGGGCTGTACCCTATCTGGGCTGGGGAATAAGCAATTCCTCTGCACAGCTGTTCAGATCTTTAAACTCTGAACCTGTCATTTATTTTACTGTCTGTGTACCCCCACTAGATTGTAAGGTCCTTGAGGACGGGATCGTGTCTTCCCACCACCCGGGGAAGCTGCGTGGCTCAGTGGAAAGAGCACAGGCTTTGGAGTCAGAGATCATCGGTTCAAATCCTGGCACTGCCACTTGTCAGCTGTGTGACTTTGGGCAAGTCACCTAACTTCTCTGTGCCTCAGTTACCTCATCTGTAAAATGGGGATTAAGACTGTGAGCCCCACATGGGACAATCTGATCACCTTGTAAACTCCCCAGCGCTTAGAACAGTGCTTTGCACATAGTAAGCACTTAATAAATGCCATCATCATCATTATTACTCCACTGTATTTTCAATCGATCAATCATATTTATTGAGTATTACTGAGTGCAGAGCACTGTACTAAGCACTTGGGAGAGTAAAACATAATAACATAACAGACGCATTCCCTGCCAACAACTCCCCAAAGCACTAAAGCACTCTGCCTAGATAAAGCACTCAATAAATGTTACTGATTGATTGATTACTCCTAGAACCACCCTCCCAGCTCTGCCACTTTCCTTTTCTGGATTAACTCCCATACTGCCAAAGAAGGCAGCCACAGGAACCCAGGTTCCACTGGGCAGAGGAACCTCCACCTGAGCACAATGCCCCCGGGGCATCAGCAATTCCTTCCACTGCACCCCTTGAGGTTGGGCAGAGCCGGTTCCATGGGGTTGACTCGGCAATGGGCAGTCGGAACCTGAAATGCACAGGCCCCAGCTCCACGAGGCCATTGGGGCTGGATCTCCAGATTTTGAGGCTACCTGGACTGGTGTCCCCCAGGTCCTCAGGTGTGGGGAAGACAACAAAGGCTAATGACCCACTGAGTCCCTAATTGTGGGGGTGAAGCCACTGCTTCCCTGCAGCCTTCTGGACTGGACTTTCAACCTCATTAACCGTGGGTCTGAGTGGGACTAGAAAGAACTGAGAGTTATGCATGGGGCTGGAGAGACCCAACCCAGATCTTTCTTCTGCACCTTTCCGCCTGCAACTGCCCCGGGCCTCCCCCCAACTCCCTCTGGTCCCGCTGCTCCAAATGCAATGGAACCACACCCACTTGCTTGAAGCTGCCACTGCGCCGCTGCTCCCAGTCCATCATGTCATGGAAGATGGGAATCATGACACTGCGCAGGTCCGGTTGAGGGATCAGAGTCACTTCTAGGA
This sequence comes from Tachyglossus aculeatus, assembly GCF_015852505.1. Taxonomy (NCBI): domain Eukaryota; kingdom Metazoa; phylum Chordata; class Mammalia; order Monotremata; family Tachyglossidae; genus Tachyglossus; species Tachyglossus aculeatus. Next base: position 30,324,749 of record NC_052075.1, on the reverse strand, counting down.
AGGGGCCGATGAGCGCAGGGATGAAGTGGAGTTTGTGCTCCCCTGGAGAAGGTGAGAGGGAAGGAGGGGGGAAATCAATGTTTGGTGTTCTGATGGGGTTCAGAGAGCAAACACAAACTGAATAGCAACAGCAGCAGAGGCGACAGAACCTGCCCAAGGCCCAGGCAGAGACAGACTCGGGCTGGGATCATCAGCTAAGCACTCCATTCAGCTTTGCTGAGCCAGCAGGAGGGGAAAGCCACTCCCTTGAACCACAGAGAGCCTCCTAGAGATAGGCAGCTGCCCCAGTTGTGTCCAACATTTATAGGGTAGTTGGCTACAGTTCAGTGCATTGGTCAGCACTGGGATCTGGGGCGATGGACCCTCCTTCCTGGGAGACCTGGGGAAATCCTCCCCTCCTCAAAGGAGATCCCCAACACCCTCCTCCACTTCAGAAACCATGAGGTTCCCCCACTCCTAGTTACCCCCCAACAACCCCTGACATCTCCCAAAGGGAGCCCCACAAAACTCCCTCAGGTGATAATTCTGCACAGCATCCCTCCTTGCCAAACTCCTTCAACCTCCAGAGCCTGAGGTCTGCCCGATAGGCCAAGCCACTGAGCAAGTGATGAAAGTCTTATTTTGAGCACTTATGTACATATTTGTAATTTATTTACATTAATGGCTATCTCTCCATCTAGACTGTAAGCTCCTTGTGGGTAGGGAACATGTCGACTAATTCTACTGCATTGTTAATAATAATGTTGGTATTTGTTAAGCACTTACTATGTGCAAAGCACTGTTCTAAGCACTGGGGAGGTTACAAGGTGATCAGGTTGTCCCACAGGGGGCTCACAGTCTTAATCCCCATTTTACAGATGAGGTAACTAAGGCCCAGAGAAGTTAAGTGACTTGCCCAAAGTCACACAGCTGACTATTGGCGGAGCAGGGATTTGAACCCATGACCTCTGACTCCAAAGCCCGGGCTCTTTCCACTGAGCCACACTGCTTCTCTGTTCTCTCCCAAGCACTTAGTACAGTGCTCTGCACACCGTAAGGGCACAATAAATATCACTGCTTGCTTGATTGATCCTTGCAAAAATGGAAAATAGGATTTAGGGGGACTTGATGGTAACACTGAGACTAAGCCCGGTGACCAGGTGGACCAAAGGACTGGCTCAGGAAGTATCATTCAGGATTCAGTGATCTGATTCACCATGCGCTGTGACCTCACCAGTTTAGTGGCTCTGGGCTCAAGCAGACCAGGACCAGGCATGGACCAGACCAGGAAATGCCAAAACAAGATCTGAGCCCCCTGGGAAAATATGAATGCCGTCCACAGACGCCCAGCTGCGTCAATCTGACAATCTAGAGATGCAGCCTCGAAGTGAGTGTGGTCCGGTCACAGCAAGAGTCACCTCAAATCTGGGAGCAGGGCCAGGCTTCCTCCTGAGTCCCTGTTCCTCGGCTCTACACTCATTTCCCATCTAGATGGGATGGGGGCTCAGTCACAGTTGTCCCCTTCCAAGGCCCAGCCTCCTCAACAGGAGATGAAGGTGGGGGAATGAAGGCAGGCAACAGCCCCATAGGGCTGACGTGGTGGACTGAGGAGCTGGAGCGGGATGGGTAGAGAAAGGACCTATCATCCTTGCTCCCACACTGGAGGGCTATAGCCAACATAGGCTGGGCAGGTCCCATACAGGCCAAAGTGAACGTCTCCACACTAGTCCCACCTCCCTCCTTTGATTTTTCCCAGTGAAACGCTGAGGGCACTGGGCTGTGTGCAGATTTTGGAAGTTGTGGGGGTGCCTCCCTCTGCAAGCCTCCAAAAGCGGGGGCGAAGTTTCCTTCCTGTCTGAAAAGCTAGCCCAGGGCTGAGAGCAAGAGCTGGCGGCTCAGGAAGGTCAGTTAAGGGAGGAGGGTCAGAAGCAGGGGAGGGGAGAGGAACTGCTTTCTGCTTGCTAATGTCAGAGCCCAGTATCAATCTGCCATCTCCTCCAGATGCCCCCTGGGTCATGTCCATGGCTCTTTCAGTCCCCAGTAAGAGTTCACCTGAGTGGTCACCATCAAATGCAGTTTGGCGCACAGAGGTGAGCCCCGATGCGAGCTGAGTGGCCACCACCTAACAGTTGGGCATACGGAGGTGAGCTCTGGTGTGAACTGAGTAGCCACCAGACAAAGTTCAGGGTTTGGAGGTGGCCCCGGGGCAAGCTGAGCGGTCACTATCTAACACAGTTCGGAGTGCGAAAGTGGGCCCTAGTGCACGCTGATTGGTCACCATCTAACAGTTTGGGACAAGGAAGTGGGCCCTGGTGCAAACTGAACAGTCACCATCTAACAGAGTTCACAGTAAGGAGATAGGCTCTGGTGTGAGCTCGACGGTCACCATTAAATGCAGTTTAGGGTATGGAAATGCACCCTGGTGGGAACTGAGCGGTCATCATCTAACACAGTTCAGGATACTGAACTGTTTAGAGAAGAAGCATGGCTCAGTGGAAGGAGCCCGGGCTTTGGAGTCAGAGGTCACGGGTTCAAATCCCGGCTCTGACAATTGTCAACTGTGTGACTGTTAGCTCTCTTCCTCCCTTCAAGGCCCTACTGAGAGCTCACCTCCTCCAGGAGGCCTTCCCAGACTGAGCCCCTTCCTTCCTCTCCCCCTCGTCCCCCTCTCCATCCCCCCATCTTACCTCCTTCCCTTCCCCACAGCACCTGTATATATGTATATATGTTTGTACGTATTTATTACTCTATTTATTTATTTATTTTACTTGTACATATCTATTCTATTTATTTTATTTTGTTAGTATGTTTGGTTCTGTTCTCTGTCTCCCCCTTTTAGACTGTGAGCCCACTGTTGGGTAGGGACTGTCTCTATATGTTGCCGACTTGTACTTCCCAAGCGCTTAGTACAGTGCTCTGCACACAGTAAGCGCTCAATAAATATGATTGATTGATTGATTGATTGACTTTGGGCAGTTACCTCATCTATAAAATGGGGATTAAGACTGTGAGCCCCCGTGGGACAACCTGATCAACTTGTATCTTCCCCAGCACTTAGAACAGTGCTTTGCACATAGTAAGCGCCTAACTTATTTATTTATTTATAAATAAGCATCATTATTTATTTATTATTTATTATATGGAGGTGAGCTCTGGTGCAAGCTGAGCGGTCACCATCAAACGCAGTTCGAGGTATGAAGGTGATAGCTGAGTGATCACCACTGAATGCAATTCAGGGTACAGAGGTGGCCACTGGAGTGAGCTGAGTCACCACCACTGAACACAGTTAGGTGTAAAGAGGCGGGCCCTGGTGTAATCTGAGTGGTAGCTATCAAATGCAGTTTGGAGTAGGGAGGTGGGCCTGGAAGCAGCAGCATAAGCAGCTCGGCAGTTAAACTTTAGTGACCAATTAAAGAACCCTGGCTAGGCTAGGGCTACCACCTAGACCACTGAAGAGCCAGCTAATGCCTTCCTAAGCCAAACAGCATCCCACCCCCTCGAAAACAGCCCCATCCTCATTGTCAGCAGCTCCTACTTAGGCTAGGCCAGACTAAGAGCCCAGATCTGGGTATCGAAGAAACTCACAATAGAAGAAAGTGACCCCACTAAACCAAAAGATCCTTGAGGGAAGCAGCGTGGCTCAGTGGAAAGAGCACGGGCTTGGGAGTCAGAGGTCATGGGTTCGAATCCCTGCTCCGCCACTTGTCAGTTGTGTGACCTTGGGCAAGCCACTTAACTTCTCCGTGCCTCAGTTACCTCATCTGTAAAATGGGGATTAAGACTGTAAGCCCCACATGGGACAACCTGATCACCTTGTATCCCCCAAGCGCTTAGAACAGCGATTTGCACATAGTAAGGGCTTAATAAATACCATCGTTATTATTATTATTATTGAGGGCATGGACAGTGTCTATCGATTCCACTGTACTGGACTCTTCCAACTGCTTAGTACAGTGCTCTGCCTACAGAAAGTGCTCAATAAATATCACCGATTGATAGATTGCTTGATAGGCTTCAGCCTTCAAGGAGCATCTGCTCTCATGGGAGATTAAAGTTTCCCACCTCCACTCCACTCCAATTAGCTCCACACCCTCCCGGGATCGCCCCACCCCACCTCTAGGACAGCCATCAGTGCAGAAAAATACAGGACCTAATGGAAAAGTCTTCTAGGACTACCCTGAGGTAACTCTCCAGGAGATCCAGGCTGGTGGCCTCAACCAGGCTGAACAACGGGCCAGTGGCTACTCATGGGATCAATCTGTGGCCTGTTGGCTTTCCAGCCAGGTCCAAGACAGCCACACCCAGAGATGTGTCTTTTCGCCAGCCTGAAGCGTTGCGGTGCTTGCAGCTTTAAATGTGGATGATCCCACCCAAAGCCCCCACCCAGAAGGGGCTGACTGAGCAGGGATCAGCTTCACTAATTTTTTTTATGGCATTTATTAAGCGCTTACTATGTGCAAAGCACTGTTCTAAGCGCTGAGGAGGTTACAAGGTGATCAGGTTGCCCCATGGGGGGCTCACAGTCTTAATCTTCATTTTACAGATGAGGTAACGGAGGCACAGAGAAGTTAAGTGACTTGCCCAAAGTCACACAGCTGACAATTGGCGGAGCCGGCATTTGAACCCCTGACCTCTGACTCCAAAGCCTGTGCTCTTTCCACTGAGCCACGCTGCTTCCCAGTTTCCCTTCCTGCAGCTTTTCCAACCCTAAGAGAATCAGCACACTGGACCCAGTGAAGAAGAAACCAGAGGGTTATGAATGGGGCAAGCAGGGGTTGACTGGTATTTGTTGAGTGCTTACTCTGTGCCAAGCGCTGGGGCAGATAATCAGGTTGGATATAGTCCCTGTCCCCAAGAGACCTGGGTTCTAGTCCTGGCTCCACCACTTGTCTGCTGTGTGACCTTGGACAAGTCACTTCAGTTCTCTGTGTTTTAGTTACCACATCTGTAAAATGGGGATTAAGACAGTGAGCCCTGTGTGAGACAAGGACTAGGCCCAACCTGATTATCTTGCACCTACCCCAGCATGTAGCACAGTGCCTGGCATATAGTCAGAGCTTTATAAATACCATTAAATAAAAGAGGGGGAGAGAGAGAACAATACTGTAGCCCCTTTTTACAGATGAGGAAACTAAGGCACAGAGAAATGAAGTCATTTAGAACCAGGATTAGAACACCAGTCCCCTAACCCACAAGCCCATATTCTTTCTACTACACCATGTTGTTTCACAGGTAGCAAAACTTGCTTCTGTTGATGGGCACTGACCGCACTGGACACATTTAAATGTCTTCCAGCAAGCATCGCTGCAGCACCAAACTGGTTCTGTCCCTGGGGTGATCCATTTGGGGCTAGCCCCCAGAACAACAGCCAGCTGGCAGGAGGGGACCTGGGTTCTAATCCAGGCTCTACCACTTGTCTGCTGTGTGACCTTGAACAAGTCACTTAACTTTTCTGTGCCTTGGTTTCCTCATCTGTAAAACTGAGGCTAGGACTGTGAGCCCTACGGGAGACATGGACTATGCCCAACCTGATTTTCTTGCATCTACCCCAGGGCAAGGGGAAATGAACAGAACTGAAATTCTAGGCTTCATCCAACCACAGACTTATTTCAAATTGGCCTGGGATACCCTCTAGGCTTTGTGCTCTTGGGCTCAAGCTTTTCAAAATAAAGATGTTTAAACTCAGGGCTTCTGCGGGACTCAAACTGATAGTGATAGCCTTTGTGGTCTCAACCTGGGACTCTTTTCGAGGAATTTAGTATTAAGCCTGAGAAATCACTGATTGCTCAGGAGACACTAGCGTGGGCCCTGGTAACACTAAAGAATACACATGCGCTACCCTGGGCATATCACATAATTGATGACACCCAACACCCTGCACCGTGGAAGCACGCCGAGTGCACCTGGACCGTGAGTGTTTCTCCAGGGAGCTCCCCTCCCCACCCCACTTCCTCTAGAGCTGTGATGTTCCTTTTCCAGTTTTGGATACTTGGTGGGGAGAAGCCGAGATGCAGAGCAGCCAGGTATTGAAAATAAAAATGCTGGGGTCGAATCCACACCAGACAGTGACTGGTCTGATCACCCACTTGTTTTCTTCAAACCTCCGATCCTAATATTCCGTGGCACAGACGGATAGAGCACGGGCCTGGGAGTTAAGAGGTCATGGGTTCTAATCCCAGCTCTGCCACTCGTCTGTTGTGTGAAGTTGGGCAAGTCACTTCACTTCTCTGTTCCTCGGTTATCTCATCTGTAAAATGGGGATTGAGACTGTGAGCCCCATGTGGGACAGGGACTAGGCTTGTATTCACCCCAACACTTAGTACTGTGCTGGAACAAAGTAAGCACTTAACAAATACCATAATTATTACTATTATTGTTATTATATTCATTTCCCTCTCTTGGTCAAATACAACAGATTCTGGGGGGCTGTCCAGCTGCCCCAACAGGGGAGAGACTGACCACAGCCTCCCTCAGTGCTGAGACCCAAGGACACCGCCTCCACATTTTCAAGTTCAACCACGTGTTTTCTCTGCCCACTGGCTGTCCCTGCCTGGATCCCCCTAACTACCGTTGCCTACAAGGCTCAGTAATCGTTTATGTTTAGGATGTGGCTTCATTTCCTTTCCTTACCCAGGTTCTGCCACATGCTGAAGATCTCACAGCCCATGGTCACCCGCATATCGCCATACCTAAGGAAGAACACAGTATCAGAGGGGAGAGACTCTGTAAAGAGATTCTGTCTTGCAGACGGTGTGGAAGGACAGATGGCTCATACTCAAGAGGTGGTGGGTCCCCTCTGCCCCAGGGAATGTGCAGGCCCTGGTAAGGAGGGAAGGGAACCATCCCCTCTGTCCAGGCTGGGAACAGGGTAGGGGATGGAGGCTTGTTCCTCCCTCAATCCCCTAACCTCCAACCCCAGACTTCATGCTCCTGGGTCCGAGAGGTGCCTGGGAGTGCTTCTGTGGACCCCCCAGCTCCGCCTTGAGGGACTGTGGGCCTGGGGTCTGGTGGCCGGGACCACATACTGAGGGAGAGCCCGTATATGAAGTGTGGTGGGGGAACACTCCCTCGTAACCAGGGGATGGGCCCGTTCACACCACCAACTGAGGGCCCATCCCAAGCTCCCTAGGGAGGAAGCAGAGAGAGACAGATTTGGGGCTCGGTAAATTCTAAGGCTGGGTGGGGTAACCACGACACACTCCTATGTGTCACCTCACAAACTCCCTCAACCATGCATGTGGTAGGTACATAACACCATGCATATATGACACAAACATGCATATACACAGGAACATGGTTCCACACTTACCCCCACATCCACACATGTGTATGTACACAACACCCTCACCCATTAACATACGCAATGCAACCCCCGCTTCCCCTCGCGCACAAACACACATATCCTAATTTTTTGTCGTTGATGTCATTTGTTAAGCACTTACTATGTGACAAGCACTGTTCTAAGCGCTGGGGTAAATACAAGATAATCCATGTCCCAAATAGGGCTCACGGTTTTAGTCGGAACTTGGTACATCCTAATGCAACCGCACTATCCCAAAGATTGTTTTGTAAAGTTGTTTTCTGACCAGTACTCAATACAGAAGCATAAAGTTTTCAGCCATGTGAGATTCACTCCCCAAGCGCTTAGTACAGTGCTCTGCACACAGTAAGTGCTCAATAAATACGACTGAATGAATGAATTCACTCGTCATCTCCTCTCTAATCCCCCTCTCCCTACTTTAAAATGAATAGGTCTCTCCATCCCCTCCCCCACTGCCTGAAATACAAAGGATGAAACTTTTTGTGGTTTCTCTAACCTAAAAACCCTTTTTCAGCCTTCACACTGTCAGTAGCTTCACTGTCTAATTTCCACACCCCTTGTCTACAGGGACCGGCAAAGATACCTACTTTTCCAACACCTTCTTCTTTTTGGAAGGTGTGACCATCTCCAACTGCAGGCACAGCTGGTTGATGAAAATGACTGCGAGGTAAAAGTAGGAATCCCAGATCTAAAGGAAGCACAAGAAATTTATAGCCAGAGCCCGAGGCGGAGACAAACCCAGGTGCATTATCTGGGATAATAATATCCCAGGCTTCTCAAGGAAAGAGAATCTCTTGATGATCTTAGCGTGCCTGTTGGCTTCAACCTGAATGTCAACTGCTTTTAAAGAGGAGAGCCAAGTGGGACTCCAGGCTCAAGAGGTCATCTACCTAATCTGTTGTATTGCACTTAGGACAGTGCTCTGCACACAGTAAGTGCTCCTAAATACCACTGATTAACTGATTGATTCCAATCTGAAAGGTGGAGAGAGGATAGGAAGCTAGGGAGGGGCTGCCCCAGAGAAACACCACCAGTTTCCCCAGTATTAATGGGGAACCTCATTTCCTGGGCCCAAGTGCAAGGAAGTTTTACTTTTGTCAATCAATCAATGATTCAATTTGCAAAAAACCCTCCCAGGCTGTCCTCTGTATCTCCACACATTATAGACACCAGTGCCATTTGCTGTGGACTGGCCAGATGGTTCCTTCACGAAGTTCTAAACTTAGCTAGAAAAAGTCAATATTCTTACCCGCCGCTGTGGGTCACCTACCTTGTAATCAAAGTTTTCATTTAAGAAGTTCTTCCGTAGGGCATCCGAGAGGTACAGCACTGTTGTAATGATGACACTGGTGATTTTAAAAAAAGGATCATTATTAGAAAAATTTCAGCTGAGAGATTAAACGGGGAAGTCTCCCTTCTTCTGCGAGAGGCCTGGGCCATTCCATGGGGTGTTGGGGGCCACGGCGGGACAAATGAAAAGCGGTGGGGAGAATGAGTGATGGCAGGCTCAGGACCCTCTTCCTCCACAGTAGGGGAGGGCTGTTTGCAATTTACAACGAGATAAAAGCAGTTAACTAAGATCAGACACTTTATAAGGCAGGCTGCTCAGCAATGAAGGGGCTTCTGATGCTATCGGGGAGAGCTTAGGAGAAATAGCAACTGGTCGGCAAGAACTACTTGACTATACAAGTGCTTTTCCTGCTTGGTCACCAAGTTCAAGCCTTAAGAGCAAGCCAGTATGTGTATCATATATATAAAACATACATATATCACGCACTCTGTATTGCAAGCAGAGGCCTGGCCTACCGGAAAGAGCAAGCTCCTGGGAGCCAGGACATGGCTTCGTATCTGTTGCATGACCTTGGACAAGTCATGTAACTTCTTTGTGCCTCAGTTACCTCATCTAAGGACTGTGTCCAACCGGATTATCTTGTATCTACCCCAACGTTTAATACGGGGCTTGGCACATAGTAAGCACTTAAGAAAAATAGCATTAAACAAATACTGTGTGCATATGGGTGTATTTGTCCTTTGTACTTCTAGATGCTGCTGACAATAGAAATTAACCTGTAGGGGACCTGTGTATGGTAGAAGCGCTTAGCCCGGTGCTTCACAAACAGTACATGCTCAATCAATATCATTGGTTGTATGTGGCGGCCCTACTGTTGATCTGACGCATAAAGAACCTAATCTGGGAATCAGAAGACCTGGGTTTTAGTCTGGGTTCTGCTTCTAGCTACGTAAAGTGTGGGAAGACCATACAGTCACTTCACAATCTAACAACCCTGCAGTCTGGCTCCTCACTCACTGCACTGAATCTAGCTGGCAGGGACGAGAGAGAGGGAGCAGTGCTGTGTAAACCATTATTGTTCATTCCTCTGTGAAGTTTCCTGGTTCTGAAGTATCAGGCCTGAGGCTCATCTGTTGTTCTGGACAGGGGACTCCATCATCATGGTATGAAGTAACCAAAGCCAATAGAAGAAAAGCAAAAAGACAGCAAAAAAGACCCATTTACTTTCGTGATTCCTAAATCTCACTGAGGAAGAACGGGCTAAATTCCCCTTCTTCTGAAGTCATTGGTCTCACGTGCAATCACTGCATATTATTTTTGGTTTACCCCCACATCAGCACACAAAAGACCATCACAGAAGAGCAGATCAGTCATGCTCTGATCCGCACGGCCTCACCTAAATGCTTGGAAAGAATCTGACCATCCAGAAGAAGGATGGTTCTGTTTACTACATCCTCATGGGAAGATTCATTCATTCATTCATCTGTCAAATGGGCATTAAGACTGTGAGCCTCACGTGGGTCAACCTGATCACCTTGTAACCTCCCCAGTGCTTAGAACAGTGCTTTGCACATACTTAGTGCTTAATAAATGTCATTATTATTATTATTATAAGCAGGTCATGTTAACTATACTTTCCTTTGACCACATTCTCCCTCATTTCCATCTCCCTTATATCCCTAGACCCCAGAAGTATCCCCCACATCTCTCTCACTTGTTCCCTCCTCTGCCCCTAGGCCCCCAGTCGCCATTGTCCAACTTAGGGCAGGAAAAAGCAGAGTGTAGAAGCCACCCTCTCAGCCACTGGGGAGTAGGAGGCTCTGGTGTCAATGAAAAAAAGAATGAAAAAAAGAGATGAGTCTGCAATACCTGCACATCACCCAATTATTGGTTTCCTGAAACTCATCAGGGTTGGGCCATCCTTCTTGGTGCCTGGTTGCTGGGCAACCAGGCAGAGCTGACCAGCTTCTCAGTGACCTTAGGGAAAAAACAGATCTCCAAGAAGGGAGGGAGGGAACCTAGGGTCTCATGTAACTCTGTGCTAGGGCACAGTAAGAGGCCAGGCTGCTGAAGGAAACCCAATCTGGGCAGCGAACTGTGATGATATTTGAACTGGCCTTCACTTTGTTGGATCACGTCTCTTCTCTGATGGATAACGTAGAGCTGAAAGCTAACACAAACCTCCACTTGCATGTCCTTCCTTGGTTTGCACAGGGCAGTGTACAGAAGGGTGGTGTTTATCCTGGCAGAACACTATGAATCTTAATTATTCAGGGCCAAGTTTACCTCTGGGGATGAATCGGGAGCCTGGAGATGTGAAATAAATGTGGGGGCCGTTCTGTGGTGCACTAGCTGTGGCAATGAACTAAACTTCCCCTAATGGTTCCTCCCAAAGCACCTAACTTACTGACAGGGAATGTGCTTGGTCGAGGTAGAAGCAGTCTTCCTAAACGGGATGCGGAAAGCAAACATTCCAGTGATCAGAACAACTCTGACGTTCAAACCGAAGTCAATGATTGTTAATTGGGCACTCTGTGGCTTTGGTCCGTAGAAGGTGCTAGATTTGCCGATGAGCTTTCGCCCCATGGGCTCAATCCACTAAAAAGAAGCAAGCAGAGAGGCAAACTGGGACTCTATGGACCCACTGCGCGGGGACAGGGAGAGAAAGTGGTATGGCTCTCCTCCACTCCAGTCACAGCTGCGTTCTCCAAAACAGTACGGAAGTGGAACCCAAGAGCAAACAAATGACCCTTGCAAATGGCTCTTCTGGGAAAAGAGTCCAGTAATAGTAATAATGATGGCATTTATTAAGCGCTTACTATGTGCAAAACACTGTTCTAAGCGCTGGGGAGGTTAGACGGTGATCAGGTTATCCCACGGGGGGCTCACAGTCTTAATCCCCATTTTACAGATGAGGTAACTGAGGCAAAGAGAAGTTAAGTGACTTGCCCAAAGTCACACAGGTGACAATTGGTAGAGCTGGGATCAGAACCCGTGACCTCTGACTCCAAAGCCCGGGCTCTTTTCACTGAGCCATGAGATCCATTAGGTGCCCTGAGCTCTTGCAATTCCCTCCCCCGGAGTGTATTTCTTCTGCAGCTGCTGCCAGGGAAGGACCAAATCACTTTAACATGCCTGAGCTTTTAAGTACCAAATGACTCCCTAACCAGACTCCAATAAATCTGTCTGTTCTTGGAGAAAAACCTCCTCTGGTGCTAATGAATCCTGATCAGGATCACCCTAGTCTGTTAAATGTCCTGGAAAGAAGCCAAAAACCAAACCCTGCAGACAAGCAAAATGGTGCTAATCCCTGGGTGGTCCGATGAGCCAACAGATAGCCAGTGTGGTTTGGTTCCAAACTGGAGCTTTGTGCCTGTGAACAACTCTCCATGGATGGCATTGCTGTCCCAGGATTTGGAATCCTTGGAGGTCCAATCACAGAGCAATCCCCGCCAACCCAGCTTCAGTGGTCTTAGCTTCTCATAATAATAATAATAATAATAATAATAATAATAATAATAATAATAATAGTATTTGTTAAGCGCTTACTATGTGCAAATCACTGTTCTAAGCGCTGGGGAGGTTACAAGGTGATCAGGTTGTCCTACGGGGGGCTCACAGTTTCAATCCCCATTTTACAGATGAGGTAACTGAGGCCCAGAGAAGTTAAGTGACTTGCCCAAAGTCACACAGCTGACAGTTGGTGGAGTTTGGATTTGAACTCATGACCTCTGACTCCAAAGCCCGTGCTCTTTCCACTGAGCCAAGCTGCCTCTCATCCTGAGTTTGCCCTGTCCTCACCTTCCAACATCCATTCCTAAAATCCATACCTTCAGGCTAAGGAGTTCTGACTTCTGTTCCAGCCCTCTAACTTTAGGCTCAAGATTAAATTTCTAAAAAGGGGAACCAGTGAAACTTCAGTGCCCAGGGATAATCGCTTGAGCTACTTTTACACTAGAAATTCCAGCCCAAAGGTTGTCCTTTCCTTCCCCATCCTAAGCAGTGTGGCTCAGTGGAAAGACCACGGGCTTAGGAGTCAGAGGTCATGGGTTCGAATCCCAGCTCGGCCAATTGTCAGCTGTGTGACTTTGGGCAAGTCACTTCACTTCTCTGGGCCTCAGTTACCTCATCTGTAAAATGAAGATTAAGACTGTGAGCCCCTGTGGGACAACCTGATCATCTTGTAACCTCCCCAGCGCTTAGAACATTGCTTTGCACATAGTAAGCACTTAATAAATGCCATTATTATCATTATTATTATTATTATTATTATTATTATTATTATCCAAGTCATAATGGATTACCCATGCTGGTTAGTGATATCTGCCAACCACGATCCTCAAACTAGAAGGAACCTTGGGAAGTTATCCAATTCCAACCTGAGGGCCCAGGTAGGTGAATGGTGCTGAGAGCTTTGAAGGTGAGCAGTGTGGCTGAGAGAAGCAGTGTGGCTCAGTGGAAAAAGCATGGGCTCTGGAGTCAGAGGTCATGGGTTCGAATCCAAGCTCTGCCAACTGTCAGCTGTGTGACTTTGGGCAAATCACTTCACTTCTTTGTGCCTCAGTTACCTCATCTGTAAAATGGGGATTAAGACCGAAAGCCCCCTGTGGGACAACCTGATCACCTTGTAACCTCCCCAGTGCTTAGAATGGTGCTTTGCACATAGTAAGCGCTTAATAAATGCCATTATTATTATTATCCAAGTCATAATGGATTACCCATGCTCGTTAGTGATACCTGCCAACCACGATCCTCAAATTGGAAGGAACCTTGGGAAGTTATCCAGTTCCAACCTGAGGCTCCATGCAGGTGAATGGTGCTGAGAGCCTTGAAGGTGATAATCGCACCTGCTCCTACCCTGTTACCAGGCCTGTCCTGTGCCTGGAGTGTTGTGCATACTGTGGGTGTCAACAACTCTGCCACAGATAAGGGCCGAGAGGTTTCATCCCCACCCCTTTCTGCCTTAATCTGGAGCGAAAGGTGCCATCCCATTGGTCTGTGTAGTTTAAAGAATCATTGCCAAAAGGGAACGAGAACTTAAGTGACCTGACCAAGACCAAACAGCAGCCCAGCCCGCACCCTCCGCTCCTCTGCCGCCACTAACCTCCTCACCGGGCCTCATTCTCACCCGTCCCGCCATTGACCTCCGGCCCACGTCCTCCTCCTGGCCTGGAACGCCCTCCCTCTGCACATCCACCAAGCTAGCTCTCTTCCTTCCTTCAAAGCCCTATTGAGAGCTCACCTCCTCCAGGAGGCCTTCCCAGACTGAGCCCCCTCCTTCCTCTCCCCCTCCCCACCCCCTGCCCTACCTCCTTCCCCTCCCCACAGCACCTGTATATATGTACATATGTTTGTACGTATTTATCACTCTATTTTACTTGTACATATTTATTCTATTTTGTTAATATGCTTTGTTTTGTTGTCTGTCTCCCCCTTCTTGACTGTGAGCCCGCTTTTGGGTAGGGACCATCTCTATATGTTGCCAACTTGTACTTCCCAAGTGCTTAGTACAGTGCTCTGCACACAGTAAGCGCTCAATAAATACGATTGAATGAATGAATGAATGAATGAAAGAAAGAGCAGCCAGGGAAGGTGGGGGTGAGTTTATACAAGCTACAGTAGCTCCAGGGTACATCTGGTGCCAAACCAGCAGGAGATGCATACAGCAGAAACAGGGTAGGGCGGTTTCATGGCAATTCTGCACCCCCACAACCTGAAGCCTTGGAATCTTCCCCCAAGGCAAGAGAGAAACTGACACAGGTGTTCAACGCTGCTCCCCTGGAGAGGTACGTGAACACCCAATGGCAGTTTTCCCTCCAGAGCTGGTGGGAAGAGAGCAGCAAGAGCAGGGAGATCACGTTGCCTAAAGTATCCTTGCTTCTGGAGCTTCCTATGCACCTCCCTTCTCTTGGCACCATCTCCTCTTCTCCACTGCCAGTGGGCACAGAAGTTCTGTTGTGTAACTGGCCCTGGACCAGGCCTGAGAATCAAAGGTCAACTGAAGAAAGGCCCGATCTCCCTTCCTAAGCCAGTCCATTGACCCCAGTCCTGCCCCTACAGCAGAGCCACATGGCCAGTCCCCACCGTGGTAGGATCAGTTCTCCACAAGGTACTCTGCTCAAATGTTTGGGAAGCAGCGTGACTCAGTGGAAAGAGCCCGGGCTTGGGAGTCGGAGGACATGAGTTCAAATCCCGGCTCCGCCACTGGTCAGCTGTGTGACCTTGGGCAAGTCACTTCACTTCTCTGTGCCTCAGTTCCCTCATCTGTAAAATGGGGATGAAGACTGTGAGCCCCACATGGGACAAACTGATCACCTTGTAACCTCCCCAGCGCCTAGAACAGTGCTTTGCATATAGTAAGCTCTTAATAAATGCCATTATTATTATTATGTTCAAAGCAGATTTATTCATTCTTTCATTCATTCAATCAACTATACTTATTGAGAGCACTCACGGTCAGATAACCATCAGGCGTCTGGCTTCTTCCCCATTTCAGGGTGAGAGACAAGGGAAGGAATAGGCTCGCCCGGCTGAGGAGAGTGAGGCAGCAAAGAGATGGGAGGCATTACATCGCGGGAGATAGGGGAGGAGGAAAGGGGGTGTGGGGAGACATGTCACCCGCATTTATGGGATGGTTCCAGCAGCAGCCGACTGAGCCCCTGCTCTTCCCATCGGGCCCAGGACAACTGGGTTTCCCCTCCTCAGTTCCCTGCTCTAGTGGCTCGCCAGCCTGGGGGAGTGCCGCAAGACCCAGGAGACCTGTTTGTTGTTTCTCACTAATGCCTCGCACAATAGAGGCTGCACCAACCCCTGCTGCAGGATGTTGGGATTGAGTGATCTCTCAAGGACCCTCCCATCACCCGTCATCATCAGTGACTTGGGGAAAGTCACTTAACTTCTCTGTGTCTCAGTTACCTCATCTGTAAAATGGGGATTAAAATTGTGAGCCCCCCATGGGACAACCTGATCTCCTTGTAATCTCCCCAGAGTTTAGAACAGTGCTTTGCACAGAGTAAGCGCTTAATAAATGCCATTATTATTGTTATTATTATTATTATTATCACCCCAGCTATCCTGACTGGGGCTTGGGGAATCCTTTGAAGCACAGGCTTGGAAGTCAGAGGACCTGGGTTCTAATCCCAGCTCTGCCACTTGTCTGTTTCTGTGACCTTGGGCATTTCACTACTTTGTGCCTCACTTTCTCATCGGTAAAATGGAGAAAGAATGATTCAATACCTGTAGCATGTGAGCCCCATGTGAGATGTGGGACTGCATCCAACCTGATTAATCTGGAACTGTAACTTACCCCAGAACTTAGAACAGTACTTGACACATAATAAGTGCTTAACAAATACCATAATTATTAATCTGAAAGTCTTACTTGTTAGCCACCAAGCGCATGACAGTCCAGTCCTTCGGAAACATCTCAGGCCGAATCAGGATTCGAAACACAGTGAAAATCTGCAGGAGGAAATCCTAGTGGGGGAAGGAATACATAGGGTCTTACTATGGCTATCCAAACTCATAAAAGCAAATACAGACACATATGCCTACACACACACACAAACACACACATCACACTCACACAAACATCTATACATACTCAGGTCCCAAAGCAAAGAGAAATATGTTTGGAAAACACATTCCCACTGAAAAAGAATTGTTGCAAAGAGCAACAAGAGAAATGGAGACGAATTGTGCATCTTTTCCACTTTCCTGTGCTCCCCATGGCTTTTCCTGAAAGCCCGAGATCACTCCGCCCCCTTCCCTCTCTCCACAGTGCCTCCTTTTCTCCACCCCAACATAGGGTGTTTGGAAAGGGCGGGGGTGATAGTCTGGGGGTGATGGAAGGAAGGCCAGCTCTCCCGTGAGCTTCCTCAATTGCAGTCTCTCAGGGCCTTCTTAAATCCAGAAGGTTCTTGTACTTTCCAGTTGACATAGCCCTTTCGCTGACTCCCTGCGGAAAGACTTCAGGAAAACACAGCTTCACTGGGTTCCCTGAGCAAAGCCCCAGCCCCAGTCCCATTCCCCAGGACCAGTAAAGTGTTCTGACTGGCTTGGGTTATCAGTTAGTACAGTGCTCTGCACACAGTAAGCGCTCAATAAATACGATTGAATGAATGAATTCCCAGAAAAGAGCCAAAATGAAAACCCAATAGGGATTTCCCAGCCCACTCTGGGAAGAGTGAACAAGTGATCTGTGATGAGTTTGGCCCAGCACATTAAGAAGTCAGTCAGTCAGTGAGTCAATCGTATTTACGGAGCACTTACTGTGGGTAGAGCACTGTACTATGCACTTGGGAGAGTACATTATGACAATATAACAGACACACTCCCTGCCCACATTGAGTTTACTCCAAGGGATGGTGGGATTCTCCTTCTGGAGGCACCCCAAAGGGCAGAGGGGATAATGAGAAGGTCTCAGAATTCACCCTGCAGAATCCCACACTCAGGAGCCAGGTGAATGTCCAGAAAACTTCACTTTCTTAAAGCATGGATCGAAGAAGCCGAACCTCCGTTCTGCAGCAGCTTCCCCTGTTGGAACCAAACCCTTGCTCCTCTCAGCCGCGATCTCAGCCGAGATCTGAGATAAAGTCATCAGCACCCCGTCGCCTTTCCACACTCCCTGTCGCCTCTCCACATTCCCTCCCCCTTCATGCCTTCTGAGTTCTACAGCTTTGGGAAAAAATTCTCCCTCTACGGGTCTGTTAAAGGCACAACTCAAGTTTCAACCACGGAGCAAATTGAAATGTTCGAAAATATTCAACAATTCCAATGGCATGTTCTCTTAAACATGTAAAACCACTTGTAAGTCTAAAGTTATCATTCATACTAACAGAAATAAGAGAAGATGGGACCCAACAGAAAACAAAAATAAGGGAAAGGAAACAATCTTCTGTCTCTACCTTGTGGCAGATTCCTGTTGCTATCAGTTTTGGTTGACTTAATAAATATTTCTACAAGGTGGATGTAGAGCTTCTCACTGTTCTTCTGATATGCTTTAATCATAACCGAGACAAAACCTCACATGATGGGGCAGAGCTGTGGACGCCTGGGAGACAGCCAGAGACAAGTCAGCCAGATGGGCAGCAATCAGAAATGGGGAGCAGAGGTTTTGGGAAGGTCAAGACAACAAGAGGAGGAAAGGAAAACAGTGCCTGGGATGGGGAGCACCAGATGCAACAATCCAGCAAGAAGCAAGCTTTCCAGCTCACAGTGTGCAGGATACTGTTGTCCCAATACTGATTTTCATCACACCTGTACACAGCCAGACTAGATGAAGTAATGCAGTTCCACTTTCAGTTACTGTGGATCACCTCACACCCATCTTCACCTTCAAAACCAATGAAGGCTGCATGCCAGTGAGTGGGCTGATTTCACGATGGTCCCCCTACTTCGCCCCTCCCAGCGGGGCAATCAATAAAATCAATGGCATTTGTTGAACGCTTACTATGTGGAGAGCACTGTACTAATTGCTTGGGGGAGTAGACAATAACAGAACTGGCAACATGTTCTGTGCCCACAAGGAGCTCATAGGGAGAGAGGGAGAGGGAGAATACAGCCTGTAGAGTGGCAATCCAGTTCTGGCTGGGATACGGCAAAGGAATCTAATCTGTCCATCTTCTAAACTCTCAGTCTGATGCTTAGTGTTGGCCTTACCCCTACCCAGCCTTGGATAAGTCAGTGGACAGGAATCTCCCCATGAGGGTTGAGGTTTTCTAATCTTCCTTCCTTGTCCCCTGCTTTGAACGGAGGTTAGCAAGCTCTGAAGGGCCAATGGGGAGGTCTGGGAAGAGAAGGCAGAAGGAAGAGGGAGGAGGAGGACCAAGAGAGGGTGAGGAAAAGGGAGAAAGGAGAAAGAAACAGAGGAGTGGGAGGTGAAAAAGGACAGAAAAGGCCCAGGTCGTCCACACTGCCTGGTTCTTCAGCCCCTCCGGTGTCAGGAGTGGGTCATTCAGCAGTAGGGATACCACAGGCCTCTTCTCCACACTTCCACATATCAGTCACTCAGCAAGCTGCAGCCCCTCCATGACCAATCATGGAAATGAAAAGAAACAAAATAGCAAGAGAAAATGGGTGGAGGTGGAGAGGGGTACTGAGCTGCAGCAAATGTCAGAGTTAACACTGGCTTCTGAGAAGTGGATATCCAGTCACCTGGAGGCCAGGGGCCCTTAGGCCCGTGGAGACACACCCTGGCCAGAAGCCTACAGATATGGCTCATCCTGGCCCAGCATTTCAAAGCCTGTGAACAGCATCACTAAAGGCACTTAGCCCTCTGTATAGGCATCAGGCTGCAGGCTTTCTGCACCTACGCAGTCTTCCCAGGGTATCAGAGGACACAGATCCTTCAGGCCAAAATTAACCTATTCACTCCAAAACATTCACAACACAACTCCTCAGACTCCTCAGTCCCAGGAGGAAGCATTTATAAGTAACGTAAGTCCCCTCTGTCCCTGGAGCTACAGATGGAACTGCTGAGTTCCAAATTTCACTCTCATTCAGAAAACCTCTACGAGAAACTAGAGCAGAATCCTCACCAGAACTGGAAAATAGAAGAGTTCACATTAAAAATGAACGTGGTATCTCCACATCAGCGAGGTATCTCCCAAGCTACCTGTATTTTCCAATCTATCAATCAATTGTATTTATTGATCACTTACTGTGTGCAGAGCACTGTACTAACCACTTGCAAGGGTACAATGTAACATATTTGGTAGACACGTTCCCTGGCCACTAGGAACCTACATGAATTATGGCTATAATAATAATGATGGCATTTATTAAGCGTTTACTATGTGCAAAGCACTGTTCTAAGCACTGGGGAGGTTACAAGGTGATCAGGTTGCCCCACAGGGGGCTCACAGTCTTAATCCCCATTATACAGATGAGGGAACTGAGGCCCAGAGAAGTGAAGTGACTTACCCAAAGTCACTCAGCTGACAATTTGAACCCATGACCTCTGACTCCAAAGCCTGGGCTCTTTCCACTGAGCCACGCTGCTTCTCTATGTACTCTATTTATTTATTTTATTTGTACATGATTATTCTATTTATTTTATTTTGTTAATATGTTTTGTTTTGTTCTCTGTCTCCCCCTTCTAGACTGTGAGCCCACTGTTGGGTAGGGACCGTCTCTAGATGTTGCCAACTTGTACTTCCCAAGCGCTTAGTACAGTGTTCTGCACACAGTAAGCGCTCAATAAATACGATTGAATGAATGAATGAATTAATATGTAAGTGCTGTAGGGCTGGGATAGGGTGAATAAATGGTACAAATTCAACCATCTCCTCAGAGTTCTCTTAAACACTGGCCTCATCGCTCTCAAGGCCCTAAGGACAACTCAACCATCTCCTCTGGGTATCTGGGTATCACTGGACTAAACTGCTGTCTTACCTCACCAATCCCACTACGACCTTATGACCTTTCAATCCGCCACCTCCTGTCAGCCCATCCGGTCCTCTCCTTCCACCACATCTTCCCGGCCCCCTCTGCTACCCAACTCCTCCCCTCGCCTTGAACCATCCCCACCCCTCCTCCCTGTCCCATCCCTGTAATCCTGCTCCAGAGCCACCCTCTTCCCTCTCCCCCTAAGCAGGTCTCCATCCCTCATCCCCCTCACCCTGCATGGGTCCTTGTCTGCTTGTTCCCATCCAACTCTTTCTTACCCCTTGTGCCATCCCCATCCCTCCTCTCCGCCCCATCTTCCCACTCTTCAAGAACCTCCAGTGGTTGCCAATCAGACTCTGCATCAAACAGAAACTCCTTATCATTGGCTTTAAAGCACTCAATCACTTTGCTCCTTCTTATCCTACCTCTCTGATTTCCTTCTACAACCCAATACACTCACTTCACTCCTCTAATGCCACTGTACCCTGATCTCATCCATCTCACTGCTGACCCCTCTTTCCTATTTCCCTTACTCCCTCTCCCTTCTGTGTCATGCTTACAATTTCATTTATTCATTCAATTGCATTTAGTGAACACTTATTGAGTGCAGAGCACTGTACTAAGTCCTTGGGAGAGTACAATATAAAAATAAAAGACACATTCCCTGCCCACAACAAGCTTACAGTCTATTCATTCATTCATTCAATCATATTTATTGAGCACTTACTGTGTGCAGAGCACCGTACTAAGCACTTGGGAAGTACAAGTTGGCAACATATAGAGACAGTCCCTACCCAACAATGGGCTCACAGTCTAAAGGAGGGGGAGACACACATTAATATAAATGAATATATTACAGATATGTACATAATAATAATAATAATAATTATAATTATAATGATAATAATAATAATGACATTTGTTAAGCACTTACAATGTGCAAAGCACTGTTCTAAGTGCTGGGGGGATACAAGATGATCAGGTTGTCCCGCGTGGGGCTCACAGTCATCATCCCTCCCTTCTAGACTTTGAGCCCATTGTTGGGTAGGGACTGTCTCTATATGTTGCCAACTTGTATTTTCCAAGCGCTTAGTACAGTGCTCTGCACACAGTAAGCGCTCAATAAATACGATTGATTGATTGATTGATTGATCCCCATTTTACAGATGAGGTAACTGATGCTCCGAGAAATTAAGTGACTAGCCCAAGGTCACACAGCAGACATGTGGTGGAGCCGGGATTCGAACCCATGATCTTTAAGTGCTGTGGGGCTGGGAGCAGGGAAGAACAAAGAGAACAAGACAGGGTGATGCAGAAGGGGGTGGGAGAAGAGGAAAAAAGGACTTAGTCAGGGAAGGCCTCTTGGAGGAGATGTGCCTTCAATAAGGCTTTGAAGGGGGGAAAGTAATTGTCTGTCAGATTTGAGGAGGGAGGACGTTCCTGAGAGAGTGAGACAGGAGGCAAGGGAGGTCAGTGAGAAAACAGATTCAGTAGCCAAGATGGAATAATGTAAGTGCCTGGATTATTCATTCAATCATATTTATTGAGCGCTTACTGTGTGCAGAGCACTGTACTAAGCGCTTGGGAACTACAAGATAGCAGTTTGGATGAAGAGGACAGGGCAGATTTTGACTATGTTGTAACGGTGAAACTGCCAAGATTTGGTGACAGATTGAATATAGAGAAGCAGTGTGGCTCAGTGAAAAGAGCTGGGCTTGGATATAGAGAAGCAGCGTGGCTCAGTGGAAAGAGCCCGGGCTTGGGAGTCAGATGTAGTGGGTTCTAATCCCGGCTCTGCCACTTATCAGCTGGGTGACTTTGGGCAAGTCACTTAACTTCTCTGAGCCTCAGTTACCTCATCTGTAAAACTGGGATTAAGACTGTGAGCCCCACATGGGACAACCTGGGACAAACTGATTACCTTGTATCCCCCCAGCACTTTGCACATTGTAAGTGCTTAACAAATACCCATTATTATTAGTATTATTTATATGGGTTGAATGCTAGCAAAAAGTGAAAAACAATGCCAAAGTTATGACAAGGAGGATGGTTACGGTGCCTACAGCGATGGGAAAGTCAGGGAGAGGACAGGATTTGGGTGGGAAGATAAGGAGTTCTGTTTCAGACAAGTTTGAAGTGTCGGCCATCCAAGTAGAGATGTCTTGAAGGCCTGAGGAAATGTGAGACTGCAGAGAAGGTGAGAGATCAGGGCTGGAGATGCAGATTTGGGAATCACCTGCATAGAATTGGTAGTTGTAGACTTGGGAGCGAATGAATTCTCTAATGATAATAATAATGGTATTTGTTCAGTGCTTATTATGTGCCAGGCACTTTATAAGTGATAGGGTGGATACAAGCAAATTCATTCATTCATTCATTCATTCACTCATATTTATTGAGCACTTACTGTTTACACAGCATTGTACTAAACGCTTGGGAGAGTACAAAATAACAATTAACAAATTCCCTGCCCGCAATGAGCTTAAATAGGGTTGGACACAGTCCCTGTCCCACATATCTCACAGTCTCAATTCCTGTTTTTCAGATGAGGTTTCTCCCCCTCCTCCCCCTCCCCATCCCCCCTGCCCCGCCTTACCTCCTTCCCCTCTCCACAGCACCTGTATATACGTTTGTACGTATTTATTACTCTATTTATTTATTTATTTTATTTGTACATATTTATTCTATTTATTTTATTTTGCTAATACGTTTTGTTTTGTTCTCTGTCTCCCCCTTCTAGACTGTGAGCCCACTGCTGGGTAGGGACCGTCTCTATATGTTGCTAACTTGTACTTCCCAAGTGCTTAGTGCAGTGCTCCGCACACAGTAAGTGCTCAATAAATACGATTGAATGAATGAATGAATGAATGAGGTAAATGAGGCACAGAAAGGTGAAGTGACTTGCCCAAGTTCACACAGCAGACAAGTGGTGGAACTGGAATTAGAACCTACAAGCTTCTGAGTCCCAGCCCATGCTCTACCCTATATGCCATGCTGCTTCTCAAGGGAGTGGGTGTAGATGGAGAATGAATGGGGTCCCCGAATTGAGATTTGAGGATCTCTCATAGTTAGGGGGTGGAAGGCAGAGGAGAAGCCTGAAAAAGAGGCTGAGAATGAGCAGCCTGAGAAATAGGAGGAGAACCAGGAGGGGACAGTGACAGTGAAGCCAAGACTATATAATGTTTCCAGGAGAAGGGGTGATCCACAAGGTCAAAGAGAGCAGAAAGGTTGAGGAGGATTAGGATGGAGTAATAATAATAATAATGATG
The DNA here is from genome assembly GCF_015852505.1 of Tachyglossus aculeatus. Taxonomy (NCBI): domain Eukaryota; kingdom Metazoa; phylum Chordata; class Mammalia; order Monotremata; family Tachyglossidae; genus Tachyglossus; species Tachyglossus aculeatus. The sequence continues at coordinate 30,301,501 of NC_052075.1, read as the reverse complement.
GTATTTGTTAAGCGCTTACTATGTGCAAAGCACTGTTGTAAGCGCTGGGGGAATACAAGGTGATCAGGTTGCCCCATGGGGGGCTCACAGTCTTAACCCCTATTTTACAGATGAGGGAACTGAGGCCCAGAGAAGTTAAGTGACTTTCTTGAAGTCACACAGCTGACAAGTGGCGGAGCTGGGATTTGAACCCACGACCTCTGACTCCAAAGCCCGTGCTCTTTCCACTGAGCCACAGGAGGAGATCACAGGCAACCTCTGAGAAAGCAGTTTCAGTGGAGTGAAGGGGATAGAAGCCAGATTGGTGGGGGTCAAGGAGAGAATGGGATTAGAGGACAGGCACCTAGGGGGTGTAGACAACTTGCTCAGGTAATCTGGAGAGGAATGGTAGGAAAAGATGGGGTGACAACTGGAAGGATTTGTGGGATCAAGGGAGGACTTTTTTTTGCAGAGAGGATACATGGACATGTTTGAAAGGTGTTGGGAAGGAGCCATGGCAGAGCGAACAGTTGAGGATGCCAGTCAGGGAAGGAGGAAGAGTTGTGGGGCCTAAGTGAAAAGGGATGGGTCAGAGGCACAAATGGAGGGAGTGGATTTTGAAAGGAGGTGGGAGATCTCTTCTTGAGATACTGCTAGAAAAGATGGGCAAGTCAAAGAATGGACAGGAGGGAGGGACTGGAGAGTTTTCATTCATTCATTCATTCAATCATATTTATTGAGCGCTTACTGTGTGCAGAGCACTGTACTAAGCGCTTGGGAAGTACAAGTTGGCAACATACAGAGACCATCCTTACACACGCTGGGAACAGGTCGCCTAGCCTACCCAAGGGACACACTCAGGGCGTGTCATGGATTTGGGGCAAACCAGTGACTTCCTCTAGACAAGGAACAGAGCTTCTGCCCATAGAATCACAGTCAGAAAGTGTCAGATCCACCAGCTAACTACCTACATAAGACAGGCAACCCATTCTGGTCTGGCAGCCACACCCTTCCAGGGTTCTTTTATTTTGTTTCCACACAAAGGAATGGACAGAAAGAAGGGCAGCACCTTATTACAGTTGGACCCCTAAAACTGGAATCTGTATCCATTCTTTTGGTTCCCAAGGACCTTGGAAGTGTGTGTGTGTGTGTGTGTGTGTGTGTGTGAGAGAGAGAGAGAGAGAGAGAGAGAGAGAGAGAGAGAGAGAGAGAGAGAGAGAGAGAGAGAGAGAGAGAGAGAGAGAGAGAGAGAGAGAGAGAGAGAGAGAGAGAAATAATCCTAACCCATCCCAGTGGGAAAGAGAAGAGCAGTTACAGTGCACCTCTGGCGTCCACACCACCATCTATTCTGCCACCCTGGGCGCAGCAGTTCCCCTCCATGCCATTGATAAGACCCCATCCTGTCCTGCCTTCCACCACACTGGTGAGAAAAAGAAAAACATCCACAGCACGAGGCTTCCATAAACCCCCAAGAAGACTGGTAGCTCCTTTAGCGACTTCTGTGGTTACAGGGGGACCCTGACTCTGAGCTCCAAGGATCTGAAATTCTGCTCCTCTAGTCACAGCACCCCTGTGATTTTGTTTTGCACATTTGTTTGTGTTGTCTTTTAATGTTTCATCATTCCTAATGTGTCCATATACTTCCCACAAATACTCTCAGATTGTGAGCCCTGCAAGAGACAGGACCTGGGTGTAATTCCCACCTGTGGATTCTCTTCAAGTGCTTGGTACAATGCCCTGCACATAGTAAGTGCTTTATAAATACCATTACTACTACTACTAATCCATGCATATGGGTGTGGCTGAAAATACAATCAATCAGTCAATTGATTGTGCAGAGCACGCTGGTAAAAACTTTAGAGAGTATAGTAAGGTTGACAGGAAAGAATACCTGCCCACAAAGATCTTACAATCTTCCGATACAGGCAAGTGACCCACAATCCACTCTACACTACGAGCATGTAAAGATTACCCTGTACTGCACTTCCATGCATTACACCTACAGAATCTGTCTCTTATTTTGAACCTGCCTCTTGGTCTTCCAATCTTTCTGAAGCTTCTGCATAAAGACAGAAATCCCTCTTCTGACTGCCGCTGTCAGACTGGTCTGCCTGAGGCTGTTGTCTCTCGGCAGTCTGGTTCTGCTCCACATTGTCTGAGACTGTGCCACACTATGTTTTTAAAACATTTATTCTGCCCTCCTGGCTTGTATATATTCTTTTTTGGGGGTTTACGCAGCAGCTGTTTGGCCGTCCTGCTTTTATCCAGTCCTAACGTTCCGTCCAGAAGAGCTCAATCAATCAATAATATTTATCGAGTCCATATTGGGTGCAGATCACTATACTAAGCTCTTAGGAGAGTGCAGCAGAACTTGTAGACAAGAATCCTGTTCTCAAGGACCTTACAATCAAAGCTCCTTGGGGAAAGGGGTTTTATCCACCTTCTCTCTGGCACTCTCCTAAGCACTGAGTACAGTATTCTGCACACAATAAATACAACTGATTGATTGACTGGGGAAGAGAGACCTTAAAGTAAACTACAGCTAGAAGGGAGCAAAAGAGTACAAAGACATGTTGCTGTTGTCTTATGCTCGAGTCATGTCTGACCCATAGTGACGCCATGGGCACATCTCTCCCAGAAAGCCCCACCTCCATCTGCAATGTTTCGGTAGTGTATCCATAGAGTTTTCCTGGTAAAAATATGGAAGCAGTTTACTGTTGCCTCCTTCCGCGCAGTAAACCTGAGTCTCCGCCCTCGATTCTCTCCCATGCCGCTGCTGCCCAGCACAGGTGAGTTTTGACTTGTAGCAGATTGCCTTCCACTCGCTAGCCACTGCCCAAGTTATGAATGGAATGGATACGCCTCTGCTTGACTTTCCTTCCCGTAGTCGATACTAGTGATAATAATAATAATGATGGCATTTAAGCGCTTACTATGTGCAAAGCACTCTTCTAAGTGCTGGAGTACTGGAAACTCTCCAGGTGCAACCCTGAGAGGATAGAGACATGTACATAGTGCTGTACAGCAGGGAGAGGGGTGAGTGCCCAAATATTTAGTGATGTCAAAATGCTGAAGCAGCAACTGTGGGGGGAATAAAGGAAGGGGAGATGAGAGATTAACCTGGGAAGATTTCCTGGAGGAGGTGTGATTTCAGGAGGGCCTTGAAGCTGGGAAGAGGGCTGAGTAGTTGAGAACTTTGTCTAAATGTCTGTTAGCTGATGGTATTCTAAAGCGTAAAAATAATAATGATGATGGTATTTGTTAAACGCTTACTATGCCTCAAGCATTGTTCTAAGTGCTGGGGTAGATACAAGCTCATCAGGTTGGACACAGTCCCTGTCCCACATAGGGCTCACAGTCTTAATCCCCATTTACAAATAAGGAAACTGAGGGACAGAGAAATTAAGTGACTTGCCCAAGGTCACTCAGCAGATAGGTGGCAGAGCCAGGATTAGAACCCAGGTCCTTCTGACTCTCTGGCCTGTGTTCTATCCACTAGGACATTCTGCAAACCTGACTTGATAATTTTGCCCTGCCATTCATTCATTCATTCAATTGCATTTATTGAGCGCTTACTGTGTGCAGAGCACTGTACTACGTGCTTGGAAAGTACAGTTCGGCAACAGATAGAGACAATCCTTAATCAAAAACAGGCTCACAGTCTAGAAGCAGGGAGACAGACAACTAAACAAAACAAGTAGAAAGGCATCAATAGCATCAATATAAATAAATAGAATTATAGATATGTACACATCATTACTAAAATAGAGTAATAAATTTGTATATATATATATATATATACACACAAGTACTGTGGGGCGGGGAAGGGGGTACAGCAGAGGGACAGAGTAGGGGAGATGGGGAGGGGAGGAGGAGCAGAGGAATGGGGAGCTCAGTCTGGGAAGGCCTCCTGGAGGAGGTGAGCTTTCAGTAAGGCTTTGAAGGGAGGAAGTGAGCTAGTTTGGTGGAGGTGAGGAGGAAAGAGGTAGGACGTGGGCCAGGGGTCGACGGCGGGACAGGTGAGAATGAGGCACAGTGAGGAGGTTAGCGGCAGAGGAGCGGAGTGTGTGGGCTGGGCTGTAGAAGGCAAGAAGGGAGGTGAGATAGGAGGGGGCGAGGTGATGGAGAGCTTTGAAGCCAATAGTGAGGAGTTTTTGCTTCTTGAGAAGGTTGATAGGGAACCACTGGAGATTTTTGAGGTTGGGAGGGTGACACGCCCAGAGCGTTTCTGTAGAAAGATAATCCGTGCAGCAGAATGAAGTACAGACTGAAGTGGGGAGAGACAGGAGGTTGGGAGACCAGAGAGGGTGCTGATGCAGTAATCCAGTTGGGATAGGATGAGTGATTGTACTAACAAGGTAGCAGTTTGGATGGAGAGGAAAGGGCAGATCTTGGCGATGTTGTGAAGGTGAGATCAGCAGGTTTTGGTGACGGATTGGATGTGTGGGGTGAATGAGAGAGCGGAGTCAAGGATGACACCAAGGTTGCGGGCTTGTGAGACAGAAAGGATTAGAGAAGCAGCATGGCATAGTGGATAAAGCACAGGCTGTGTGACCTTGGGCAAGTCACTTAACTTCTCTGTGCCTCAGTTACCTGATCTGCGAAATGGGGATTGAGACTGTGAGCCCCACGTGGGACCGGGATTGTGGCCAACCCTATTTGCTTGTATCCACCCCAGCTCTTAGTACAGTGCCTGGCACATAGTAAGCATTTAACAAATACCATAATTATTATTGGAGGTTAAGTTTGGCTCGCAGGAGACTGGTGAAAGTGCCTAGGAGGTGGATGTGTCTTCTGCAGGCAGGCCACCTACGGAGAAGGCTAAAAACAACAGCCTTGCCGACATGCAGTTTGGCTCAAATTCAGCCTGCAATGACCTTTCTAAAAGGATTGCCAGGCCTTTCCTTGAATGGGTGTCTCTCCTTGAATAGTGTTTTCACTTCTAATTAACATGGCACCCAATCCTCCTCTGCAGAGGGTGGCCGGAATCTGGAGTGACCCTTCTGCCAGGGAGAGACTGCCTCACTCCCTGCTCCTGATCCTACTCTGGCAGGAGGCTCAGAGACAAACCCCATAGCTTTTCCTCTCTCTTCCCAACCCTCCACCCACTTGTAGTGTCCTGTTTGGTTCTCCTGTCCAAGCTCACTGCTTCCATCCCTCTCTTCATCACTGGAGATGCAGGATGTGGGGGTGAGAATGCCTGGTAAAAACCTCTCAAAAGAAAAATTGAAAAGCCCTGGTTTAGGGGTCCCCTAAGGTCAGTTCCTTCACAGGATTTGTACCCTTTATTCACCTCAGCCTCACAGCACTTATGTACATATCTCTAATTTATTTTAATATCTGTCTCCTTCTCTAGAATATAAGCTCCATAGGGGCAGGGAATGTGTCTACCTCTGTTATATTCCCCCAAGCACTTAGTTCTGTGCTGTACACACAGTAAATGCCGAATAAATATGATTGATTGATTATCCAAGGGTCCCAAATTCCACTGGGTTTAGCTCAATAAGGCTCTATTGTACCAAAAAGTGCCACTCATACTCCCTACCAGGCAAACAGTCCTCCAGGCCAGCCATCAAAGAAATGATTAATAGAGCTCTCAGTTACAAAGACAAAAGGATTCCTTTAAACAGCGTGCCTATATTAAAGGGGTTAGTTCTAAGTCCTCCAGTTATATCTCCCTCATACCATTCCTCTCCAAACTCCTTGAGCGAGTCGTCTACACCTGCTGTCTCAAATTCCTCTCCTCCAATTCTTTCCTGGACACCCTCCATCTAGCCTCCGTCCTCTTCACTCCACTGAAACACCCTCTCAAAGGTCACAAATGATCTCCTTCTTGCCAAATCCAACGGCTTCTACTCCATGCTAATCCTCCTTGGCCTCACAGCTGCCTTTGACACTGTGGATCACCCCTTTCTCCTGGAAACGTTGCCCAACCTTGGCTTCACTGACTCTGTCCTCTCCTGGTTCTCCTCTTATCTCTTTGGCCATTCATTCTCAGTCTCCTGCGTGGGCTCCTCCTCCCCCCCAGTCCCCTAACTGTGCGGGTCCCTCAAGGTTCAATTCGGGATCCCCTTCTATTCTCCATCTACACTCATTCCCTTGGAAAATTCATTCATTCCCATGGCTTCAACTACCATCTCAAAACAGATGATACCGAAATCTACACATCCGTCCCTTATCTCTCTCCTTCTCTCCAGGTTAGCAACTCCTCCTGCCTTCAAGACATCTCTACTTGGATGTCCTCCCATCACCTCAAACTTAATAAGTCCAAAACAGAACTCCGTATCTTCTCTCCCAAATCCTTTCCCATTACTGTAGACAGCACCACCATCCTTCCTGTCTCACAAGCCCATAACCTTGGTGTTATCCTCGACACCTCTCTCTCATTCAACCCACATACACATATTCAATCCGTCATCAAATCCTGTCGGTCCTACCTTCATAATATCTCTAAAATCCACCCTTTCCTCTCCATCCAAACTGCTACCATGCTAGATTACTGCATTAGCCTCCTTGCTGACCTCCTTAATTCCTGCTTCTCCCCACTCCAGTCCATACTTCACTATGCTGCCTGGATCATCTCTCTACAGAAACGTTCAGGACATGTCATCCCCCTCCTCAAAAACTCCAGTTTTTCCTTTCTACCTTTCCAGCCTTTCCACCTCCATATCAGACAAAAACTCCTGACCATTGGCTTTAAAGCACTCCATCACCTTGCCCCCACCTAACTCACCTCACTTCTCTCCTTCTACAATCCAGCCCTATAATTTGCTCCGCTTGTGCTAACCTTCTCATTATGCCTCAGTTTCGCCACAGATCCCTGGCTTACGTCCTGACTCTGGAATGCCCTCCCTCTTCATATCCGCCAGACAATTACTCTCCCCCTCTTCAAAGCCTTACTGAAGGCACATCTCCTCCAAGAGCCCTTCCCAGACTAAGCCTCACTTTTCCTCATCTCCCACTCTCTTCTCCATCTCCCTCACTTGCTCCCTTTGCTCTTCCTCCCCTCCCAGCTCCACGGCACTTATGTATATGTCATAATTTTATTTGTTTGTACTGCTGTCTATTTATATTAATGTCAGTCTTCCCCCTCTCTAGACTGTGAGCTCATTGTGGGCTTGGACTGTTACTCTTTATAGTTGTACTGAATTTTTCCAAGCACTTGGTACAGTGCTCTGTAAACAGTAAGCGTTTAGTAAATATGATTGAATTGAATTATTTATCTGAAAACTCTTTATTGTCAATAAACAATGCAGAATAATTATTTAGCTGTCCAATCAATCATATTGGACAGCACTTCATTGAGCACTTATTGTGTGCAGAGCACTGTACTAACGATTTGGGAGAGTACAGTACAACAATATAACAGAACTGGTAGGCACGTTCCCTGCCCACAGTCGAGAGGGACATATACATAACTGCTGTGGGGCTGAGGGAGAGGTGAGTAAACAGAGCAACCCAGGGAGACGGAGAAGGGAATGGGAAAATAGGAAATGAAGAATCCTTCAGGAAAGGCCTCCTGGAGGAAACATGCCTTCAATAAGGCTTTGAAGGTGAGGAGAGTAATTGTCAGATGTAAAGATGGGGGGGCGTTCCAGGCTAGAGGCAGGACATGGGTGAGAGGTCAGCGATGAGATAGACAAGATCGAGGTACAGTGAGTAGGTTGGCATTAGAGGAGAAAGTGTGACGGCTGGGTTGTAGTAAGAGAACAGTGACGTGAAGTAGGAGGGGGCAAAGTGATTGAGTGCTTCAAAACTGATGGTAAGGAGTTTCTCTTTGATGCAGAGGTAGATAAGCAACCATTGGAGATTCTTGAGGAGTGGGAAAACATGGAGGAGAGATGATGTTTGTCATTCAGGAAAGGTTAACGTGTCCAAAACAAAACTCCGTATCTTCCCTCCCAAACCCTCTCCCATTACTGTATATGGCACCACCATTCTTTCTGTATCACAAGCCCGTAACTTTGGGGTTAACTTTGACTCCTCTCTCTCATTTAATCCATATATTCAATCCCTCACTAAATCCCATTGGTCACACCTCCACAACATTGCAAAAATCTATGCTTTCCTCTCCCCCAAACTACTATTACATTAATAAAATCAATTATCCCCTTGATTACTGTATCAGCCTCCTTGCTGACTGCCCAGCCTCCTGTCTCTTTCAACTCCAGTCCATATTTCACTCTGCTGCCCACATCATTTTTCTATAAAAACTTTCAGGACACATTTCTCCATTCCTCAAGAAACTCCAGTGGCTGCCCATCCACCTCTGCATCAAAACTCCTCACCACTGACTCTAAAACACTCAATTACCTCGCCCCCCTCCTACCTCACATCACTACTCTCGTACTACAGCCCAGCCTGCAAACTTTGCTCCTCTAATGCTAATTTTCTCTCTGTACCTCAGTCTCACCTATCTCACTGCTGACCCCTCACCCATGTCCTCTTCTGGCCTGGAATGCCTTCCCTCCTCAAATCCAACAGACAACTACTCTTCCCCCCCTTCAAAGCCTTATTGAAGGCACATCTCCAAGAAGCCTTCCCAGACTAGGCCCCCCTTCCTCTTCTCCCACTTCCCTCTGTGTTACCCTGACTTGCTCCCTTTATTCAACCTCCTCCCAGCCCCACAGCATTTATGTACATATCTGTAATTTTATTTATGCATATTAATGTTTGCCTCCCCCTCTAGACTGTAAGCTTATTGTGGGCAAGGAATGTGTCTGTTTATTGTTATACTCTACTCTCCCAAGCACTTAATACAGTGCTCTGCACTGTAAGCACTCAATAAATGATTGAATGTATTAATAAACGAATGAAAGCTAGCAGTGAACAGTCCTGGCCCTTTTCTGATGTCTCATCAGTGCTTTAGTATTTATTCAACCTGTCCCTCATGGTTGGGAGAATCAAGGGCTGGGAAGGCGAGGATCAAAATTCACATTCTTTGGAGAACTTCAGAACTTGGCAATTCTGCAACCAATCCTCAGTAAGTCCGAGACCACCCAATTGGAGGTGAGCTGGATTTTGGTACTGGCCCAAATGTTTCAAAATCCCTTGAGGCACCCCAAGTCCAGAACCAGGGATAGCTCATCAATCCCGAATGTCTTCCACCCCAGGTTTGTGGGTGGAGCCAGAAGAAGCGCTTCCAGAAAGAGCAGTCCCCAGCCTCAGTCCTCTACCTTGCTCAGTCTACTACCCTGAAGTGCCTGCTGGAAACACTAGCTCCAGGGGAAAGTATTTTCTGGTGAATCTGCTACCAGATCTTGCCTCTGCATCCTGTGTTGGCTGTGTCCTCTGCAGCCTCTCCTGGTATGAAACCTGCAAGATTGCAACTCCAAAGGAGGAGCCTGGTCTGAAGCTAAGTAAGGGAGCTCCCAAGGTTCCTTCAACATTCCCAAAAGGACAGGCAGAGGGGCTGTGGTTTGGTTTAAAGTCTTATTCAAGGGGACAGGGAGTGGCAGCCCCAGAGACCGGCCCACAAGGCTGACTCCACCTCCCTCCCTCTCTGAGGAAATGGAAGACCCATTCAGAGGGAAACTAAAAATGTGTCTCCTGTTCTCGTGCCTCCCCTTCAGTGTCTCAGCATTGGTTTAGCCCTTCCTCACTGCTTCTGATTCTCCCCTGTGGGAGCTCCCATGAGGCCAGGACTGATTTTTCCACTGAGGTCACTGACTTTTACTGAGATCCTGCCTCAATAGTGGCGTTCTCTGGGAGCAACAAACTCTGATCCTTCATGAGTGCCCCAGGGCCCCGCCTTTCACCTCAGGCCAGAGGTTCTCTCTGCCCAGGGGTGCCCAAGGATGGTCTCAACTGTAACTGCAAGGGTTAGTGCCCAAGAGACACTCACGAGAGCCTCTAGGCTCACCCTTGCCAGTCTTCCAGCCTGACCTATGTTCTGCAGAATGGGGCAGGATGGAGCCCAGTCAGAGAAGATCCAAGACAGAGAGAGAGACAGTGGGGGAGAGAGAAGGTGGAGGCAGAAACGCAACTAAGAGACAGAGCAAGGCAAGAATGTGAGCCCTCATGTGAGGGAAGAGGAGTAGTGAGGAAGAAAAGCCATTCAGGTTACTCACTCTCAGCTCCTCCTTGGTGTTGAAGCCATCGAGAAGCTGTTGATAATGTCGGTCTGTCATCTGCCGTAAGAGAGACAAGAGGCACGCGACAAACTCGCCCTGATGAAAGAGGAAAGAGGACATGGTGTAGTTAGGCAAACCCAAGAGAAATGTCCTGCCCCAGTGCCCCAGAACTTCCCAGGGGAACCTGCTCAAGGGGTCCATGGGGAACATGTCTGTTAGCCGGCCCCTCTGCCTTCATCTCTGTTCCATCAGAGAGGAAATCTACCTTTGGAAGGTGAGGATAAGGAGTTAGGTCTGGTTTCTGCTGAACCACATTTTTCTGGACTTTATTAATAATTGTGGAACTTGTTAATCACTTAGTATGTGCCAAGCACTGTACAAAGTGCTAGGGTAGATACAGGCTAATCAGGTCAGACACAGTTCTTTTCCCTGTCCCATAGTCTAAGTAGGAGGGAGAACAGGTGTTGAATCCCTGTTTAACAGATGAAAAAGCAGATGAGAGAGAGAAGCAGCGTGGCTTAGTGGCAAGAGCCTGGGCTTTGGAGTCAGAGGACATGGGTTCTAATCCCGGCTCCGCCACTTGTCTGCTGTGTGGCCATTTAACTTCTCTGTGCCTCAGTCATCTGTAAAATGGGGATTTGAGCCCCATGTGAGACAGCCTGCTTACCTTGTGTTTAGAACACCAGTGCTTAGAACAGTGCTTGGCACATAGTAAGTTGTTAACAAATACCATAATTAGTATTATTATTATCATTATTATTATTGGCATGAGGAAACTGAGAATCAGGGAAGTGATGTCCCCAAGTAACCCAGCAGTCGAGTGGCAGAGTTGGGATTAGAACCCAGGTCCTCTGGCTCCCAGACCTGTGCTCTTTCCAAGCCAGGACAGGGTGATGATGATAGTGATGATGGGGGTGCTGGCCTCCATGATGAAAATAATGATAGTAATAACAGTGGTATGTGTTAAGTGCTTACTATGTGCCAGGCACTGTACTAAGCACTAGTAGATACAAGATAATAGGGTTGGATACAGTCACTGCTCCTCATGGAGCTCACAGTCTTAATCTCCATTTTATAGATGAGGAAACTGAAGCACAGAGAAGTGGAGCGACTTGCCCAAGGTCACACAGCAGACAAGTGGCAGAGCTGGGATTAGATTAGATTAGAACCCAGATCCTCAGACTCCCAGCCCCGTGCTCTTTCCACTATGTCACACTACTACTACGAGAAGCAGTGTGGCTCAGTGGAAAGAGCCCCGTCTTTGGAGTCAGAGGTCATGGGTTCAAATCCTGGCTCCGCCAATTGTCACCTGTGTGACTTTGGGCAAGTCACTTCACTTCTCTGGGCCTCAGTCACCTCATCTGTAAAATGGGGATTAAAACTGTGAGCCCCCCGTGGGACAACCTGATCACCTTGTAACCTCCCCAGCGCTTAGAACAGTGCTTCGTGCGTAGTAAACACTTAATAAATGCCATCACTATTATTATTATTACTTTTAAGGTGGTAACACGATAACAGTTATGACCTACATGATGACAGTGACGATGGAGACTGTGATGATGACACTGCTGATAGGGAACCTGAAGACCCCCTAGATCGGGTGGTCCAGAAAGGAAAGTGAGGAGTGAGGCCAACCTGTTGGAAAGCCAAGAAGTAACAGTCATTGCTCAACAGGGAAGCAAGCATGTGCCAAGCGCCAAGCTCCATGTCTCCTCTGAACATTTCGGGAGAGGGGCTTTTACTTGTTTTAGTAAGGGCCAAGGCCAACGCTCAGCCCCAAGCTAGTGAGGCAGCTCCATCGCCAGGAAAGTGGATACCAAACGGGCCTGGCATCCCCCCCTGCACACTGTCCACAGTCCTGAGTCTTACTGCTCTGCCAGCCTGGGAACCTACGCCCAGGGTCCCCGGAGTTCAGGTCGGTTGATGGAAGAGGTGGTGGGGAGGGCGTTCACAGTGCCATCAACATCTTGGGCAGATATTGTCATCACACATACTGTGGGGTCAATGGGGTGGCACTATGAGACAACTACCTCAAACTGTTCTTTGTAGGATGGTCTCACATATTCTGACTTTCCAGAACTAAGAGCGACAAAGTCTCCTTTCTCTAGCTTCAGCATGAGGCCGCATCAGGAAGGGCCTGGAAATTTGCATTTGTAGTTTCTGCTGCCTACTGAACATATTGTCTCCTGCAGAAAGCTTTGCTGACAAGACTCTCATTTGGTGCCTTGGCAACTAGTTAGGGTGGACCTCAGATGGCCACTCCACAGCTTAGACCAGGGAGTGTGGGCGGATGGGGCAGGGACCACCCTCATTTCTCTGGGGAGGGCAAAGAGGCTTTCAATCTTGGGGCCTGTATGAGCCACAGGCTGGCAAGGCCAGGCTGCCACATAAACACACCCAAGCCCCCAAAGCCTTTTTGCTTTTCTCAAGCAAAATCTCCCATCAGAAAAACCAGGAAGCAGAACTCCCTAACACCAGAATTCATTCTTTCTAGCAAACCAGGCATTCACTATGATGAAAAAGTCCCGAGCCTGACAACTGTGAAGAAAGATAGCTCCGTAAGGCAAAAACCCAGTCACGGATTAGATGCTCTGTGTTCCATGGATCAGAAAAAATCAGGACCACTCTGACCCTGTGCCGCCTGACTCTGATGACGCAAGTTCCAACTGAAGACAGCAAACACCAACTCCTCTGTTGCCGAGAACAGTTACCAGCAGGGACGTGGGTGCAGCCCAGACGTGGGTTATTGCTCACGGAAACAGATCGGTGCACTGCTCTTTTCCAAGGGAGAAACAGCGCCGTGAGTCTTTACCACGTGCCACTGCTAAACAAACATATCTCTAGCATCAGTCCCGACTATCAGCTCCCAAAATCGGTCTTCAGCCTCGGTCCCCAGCACTGGTCCCAGCATCGGTCCCCAACATTAGTCTCCAGTATCAGTTCCCAGCTAAATCTCCAGCATCGTTTCCAGGAAAAACTCTACCGAGGTGAGTCAGCGACACAGGAAAAGTCACTTCGGAGAACCTCAAGCATAGGTTGGAGATGCGAGGAAAGGACAGGAATCTGAAAGTCTAATTACTGGAGGAGCAACTGTGCTGCTCTGAGCAATTAGGATTTGAAACCACCCACTCTGTTTGCTCTCCCCCTCAAGACTGTACACTCACTGCGGACAGGGAACGTGCCTTCCAACTCTGTTGTATTGTACTCTTCCACATGCTTAATACAGTGCTCTGCACACAGTAAGTGCTCAGTAAATAGAAGTGATTGATGATTAGAACTCTATTTTCTCCGGGAGAAAATACTGTGAAGAACAATTGCTCCAAACTCCAAAGGACTGCATCAAATAGGTCCACGTGCGTAGAAATGCATATTCATCTACATAGAACCTGTAAATAAAGATGCCTTTCATATTTGGAGAGGACTCCACAGATGGTGAAGTTCGTTTACAAATGGGTGTGACCAAAAAGTCTGTTTCAGGACTCACAATCCCAGTCACGTTGTGCACACAAAAAGGTTATTCCTTCTTGTGTTGTGAATTTTTGTACTGCCTGACACTTTTCTCTTTTGCCTCCTTGCCTCCTTTCCTTATGAAGCTTCTGCTTAGAATCACTCCTTTCTTGATAGCAGGACACCATGTTGATCTATTCTCAGGAACTGACTCCCAGTTTTCAGCTGGGATGCAGTTTTGTCTGAGAGTTTGCTTTATCATGCTCTTAAAACGTTTCCTCCGTCCTCATTGCTTTCGGTTCCCCAAGACTGACTCAGTTTCTCTCTGACTCCTGCCATAACTTTCTATTTTAATTCTCAACACAGCAGCGGTTTGGGGATCCATGCGGCTGTCCCTCATTCTCCTGTGTCCCACCCAACATGGCTGTGTTAAGTTGAGCATGGCTTCAACCCTAGGAGACTATGTTCCAGAACTTTATTGATTATGAATTGTCTAGAATCATATCTACACACACACACACACACTTCCTGGAAGTCATTCCCACACTCATCCATACATTTTTATATATTTCTATCATCTGGGAGGAAATGAAGCAGAATAAGATGTACACAAACTTAAAGCTCAAAGAGTAGAGGGGTTTTGATTGACTCTGATCCATTTAGCCACAGTAACGCACCCTGGTCGAATGAGGCATCAAAATAAAGGCTCTAAGGTGGTTTGGTGAATTTCATTGTCCAATCTCATTCCCACACCTGAAAGAGCAGTACTTTCAGGAACTGAAGTCCTGTCCCTCAGGTCAGGATACCTGCCCAGCCACAGTGATCAGAAGACTGATCTAGGCTGGACTACCCAAATTTGGGGGTTTGGCCTGTCAGTTGAATTTCCAATTGTTAGTGACAAAATGGGAAGAGGGGGATTCCTCCCTTACAGTGGTAACAGTACTGGGGATGGTGTGCTTTGCTGCTGCTGCTGCTTTTGGACTGCTCCTGGTAGGGAAGAGGGAAAGGGAAATGAAAAGAAAAAGGAAGAACAGAAGGAGGAAGAGAAGAAGAAGGAGGGGAAAGAGGCAGAGAAGAAGAAGGAAAGGAAGGAGGAGGAAGACAGGGAGGAGGGGAAATAGATAGAGGCAGACAGAGGAGGAGAAAAGGAAGAAGGAGAAGGGGAAAGAGGTGGAGAAGAATAGGAAGGAGTCAGGGACAGAGACAGAGGAGGAGGCAGGAGGGTAGGGGAAAGAGGAGGAGGAGGAGGAAGTAGAGGACAAGGAGGAGGATAATAATGATAATAATAATGGCATTTATTAAGCGCTTACCATGTGCAAAGCACTGTTCTAAGCGCTGGGGAAGTTACAAGGTGATCAGGTTGTCCCATGGGAGGCTCACAGTCTTAATCCCCATTTTACAGATGAGGTAACTGAGGCACAGAGAAGTGAAGTGACTTACTCAAAATCACATAGCTGACAAGTGGCGGAGCCGGGAGTTGAGCCCGTGACCTCTGACTCCAAAGCCCAGGCTCTTTCCACTGAGGAGGAGGCAGAGGACAAGGAAGAGAGGATGAGGAGGAGGAGGAGGAGGAGGAGAAGGAAAAGGAAGATGACGATGATGACGAAGGGGATACGGTGGAGGACGTGGAGGAGGAGGATGTGGTGGAGGAGGAGGAGGAGGAGATGCAGAAGCTGTAACGGTGCTTGCCAGGGCCGAGCCTGAATAGGTGTTTCCAGTTCAGTTGGCACTGGAAGTTCTGGCTGTGCTGCAAACTCTGCTCCATTTCTAGCCCCTGAAGGCCACCACCCCTCCTGCCCAGCCCAGACAGGTGGCAGCTTGGAGAATGAAAGTGAGTTTACACTAAGGAACTATTTTCCAGAACTCAACATGCGAGAAGAGATAGGGTCACAACAGCACTAAAGGAAGATAGAAAGGGAGAGGGACAGAGGCAAAGAAACAAAAAAAATCCACACAGACAGAGGGACAGAGAGACAGAACCCAGAGAGAGACACACAGACTGAGGGATAGACATACAATACATAGGGTGACACAGGTGGGGGACAAACACACAGACACAAACACAAATTGAGGGGCAGACAGTACCCAGATACAGACACACAGATTGAGGGATAGACAAACAATATCAATCAATCAATGGTATTTGTTAAGCATTTACCATGTGCAGAGAACTGTACTACACACTTGGGAGAGTATAATACAACAGAATTAGCAAACACATTCCCAGCCCATGACACGCTTACAATACAGACAGGGACAGATACACAATACATAAAGAGACAGGGGTACAAGCATACAGTGTACACACACACACAGAGGGATTCAGTCAGAGGCACACATGCAGACAGGGATAGAGAGACACACCTGCAGGTACCCAGAAGGAAAAAAGGAAGGGAAGAAAAAGTGGAACAGGAGCAACAGAGCACATATACCCAAATACACAGAAAATCACACACTACATTTACACACATTAGTGTCCACTCACAAACCTACATACATAATAATAATAATAATGATGATGGGATTTGTTAAGCACTTACTATATGCAAAGCACTGTTCTAGGCGCGGGGGAGGTTACAAGGTGATCAGGTTGTCCAATGCTCACAGTTTTAATCCCCATTTTACAAATGAGGTAACTGAGGCCCAGAGAAGTGAAGTTATTTGCCCAAAGTCACAAAGTTGACAGTTGGCAGAGCCAGGATTTGAACCTATGACCTCTGACTCCAAAGCCCATGCTCTTTCCACTGAGCCACGCTGCTTCTCCAATACATCACAATATATACAGACTTGCACATACCCTGCTTACACAACTGGAACAAACACCCACACACCTAGAAGCACTCACTCTGATTACCCTCCCAGCTAGTTCCTGAGGTACAGATAGAAATAGGGACCATTAGCGTGGTCATCCTCAAATTCCATTTCCCATTAGAAAAATTTCATATTTAAATTTAACTTGGACCATAGCTGCCCGGACTGGTGCCTGGAAGTTTCCGGCACTGCTGGGAAACCTTCCCTCGTTTCCCATACCGGAACCTGCCGGGGGACGCTCTGCAGTGAATTCCAGCAATTGTGCTGCTGGATGTGGTGACGGCTGCCGGGGAGAGATTGTCCGTCTTTCACCGCTGCCTCATCCACTCTCCAACTCTCTTGCTGTGCTGACCTGGGGGCTGCCCAACCCTGGCCCAGAACAGGTCTATGGTGGGGGGGTTTGTGGAATGGAGTTTAAATCCATGCCGGTCCTGCAGGACAAGGGGCATCCAGGTACCTCAGATCTGGCAACCCCCACCAAGTTGGTTACCCAAAGGGAGGGTTAGGCTGAGGGTTGGTTCCATTTCTGGGGTTGAAGTGTTTTTCCAAACACTTCCCAAACTGCCACCAGTGTAGGGGCCCATCCTCAAGAGCAACCGGAGGATCATTCACTCCTTTGGTCTTTCCCTCGTTCCCACCATCGTCAACAAGAACCTTTCCCACTCGGGACTCTGGTTCTGTCTGCTGAGGCCAAGGTGGGCACTGGAGAGTCGCTGCTGCAGCAATTCTTGCCCCATTCAGCTTGCGAGACCTGATATCACAGGGGCCGAACAAAAGCCTCTCCCCTTGGGAGGGCCTAAGGGTCATTTCTGCATCTGTTGAGGGGGTTGCAGACTTGAATTAATTAATGATGCCATTTGTTAAGCGCTTACTATGTGCAAAGCACTGTTCTAAGTGCTGGGTGGGGGGGACGCAAGGTGATCACATTGTCCCACCTGGGGCTCCCACTCTTAATCCTCATTTTACAGATGAGGTAACTGAGGCTCAGAGAAGTTAAGTGACTTGCTCAAGGTCACACAGCAGACATGTGGGGGGAGATGGGATTAGAACCCATGACCTCTGACTCCCAAGCCCGTGCTCTTTCCACTGAGCCACGCTGCTTCTCTTTCTAAACAGGCCGGGGCAGGAGCTGTGTTCACTACAGAGGTCTTAGTAATTGTTTGCTAAACAGCTAAAGAAAATGTTGGTATCTGGCAAATAATCTGCCTGAGAAGAAAATATCGTTCAGCCAGTTTTGAACACCAGACCAGGGAAAGCGTTTAGCTCACACTCACACACAAGGGAGGAATATTCATTGTGTTGACAGAAAACATGGTAAAAACACACATTCAGAGATTACCCGGGGAGGGAGAGAAAATCCAATTCAGGCTTGTGAGCCTCCACGACTCCTCATCTCCTCCCCGGCAGACCAGCCTAGTACCTTCTCCACTGTTGAGTATTAAACCTAGCCAAACAGAGAAAGTGGCCCAGGCACAGTCTCCGATCTGTCCCAAATCCCATAAATCCCAAAGCCTGGGGCCACAGACACTACACACCCAAGCTGGGGCCTGCCCCCTGCCCTGGATCTTACAGTGACATCCTGAAACTGGAGCCGCATGGCAGTTCCCACGGGCTGAGGCCGGCTGGTGATCTCCAGGATGGTTCTCAGTAGGATATCTAGCAGACTGTGCACAATCACATCGATTTCCTCCAAGACAGATTTTTCCTAAAATGAAATAGTAAGAATGATATTTGGCATCTGCACTGCGCGAAGGTACACTCGATCGGGTCAGAAACAGGCCCTGTCCCACAAAATGATAATGATGACGGTATTTGTTAAGCGCTTACTATGTGTCAGACACTGTACTAAGCGCTGGGGTGGACACAAGCAAATCAGGTTGGACACAGTCCTTGTCCCATGTGGGGCTCACAGTCTTAATCCCCATTTAAAAGATGAGGTAACTGAGGCATGGTAGTGAAGTGACTTGTTCAAGGTCACACTGCAGACAAGTGGTGGAACCGGGATTAGAACCCATGACCTTCTGACTCCAAGGCCTGTGCTCTAACCACCATGCCATGCTGCTTCTCCATGGGACTTACAGTCTAAATAGGGAGGAAACACCATGTTCAGATGCGCCCAAGGTCACACTGCCAGCAAGAGGCAGAGTCAGGATTAGAATCCAGGTCCTCTGATTCCCAGGCCTGCTCTTTGCCCAGGAATAAATATAACCTAAATTTATGTTCATCCAATAGGACACTCCAAACTTGGCCCAAGATTAGGAACTATGAGGAACTAATTTGGGGGGAATCTTCACCTCTGTGCTATTCCTGCCCTTGATGTTCCCCACAAGTTTTATATTATTCATTGTTGTAAGGGAAAGGATGAGCACTCGGCTAGGACCCATTCGCCAGCTATGCCTTTGCTTGCTAAAAAACGCTGGGCAACCCCAGCACTCCATGTTGGGGTTGGGGCAGAGGGAAGGATACAGAGCCGCCAGAGGAAGTTGGGACCTCAGCCAGCAGCAGCCTCCGGCATTTTCGGAGAGATTCCTTTGCTGAGGGGCACCCAAGTGGCTAGATCACTAGGCCTGGAGACAGCTCAGTAGCCACTCTATTTCCAAAGTATCTAGAGCAGGTCTCCATGGCAGGCATTGAGCACATTCGCTTTCCACTAAGGGAAACCTCCCAGACATCACTTCTCAAGGAAAGCGACCAAGCAGGATGCATAAACGTGGCTTGACAGGGAGCGTCCGCCCATTTTCTCATAAGGCAGCATCCGGAACCTATAACTCTCCCATAGCCCACAGATTCCCACACTAAATCCCTTGCTCGGGAAGTCCCCAGGGACCGGCGTGCTCACCGAACTGTTCTTCTTGATGAGGCAGAAGATGTTACTCAGAATCCGGGCGCAGATGACCAGATCTTTCTGCTCCTGCAAATGCATGTGAAGATGGTGCAAGACTACTGGCAGCAGGATGGAGCGGGAGTCTGAAAGAGAGAGATGGAGTAAGAGAACAGGGGGCTACTTATTAGTGCCCATCCCCACACGGACTTTCTCCAGACTGCCCAGGCATCGTGGGCTCCCGTGGGTCCCTTGGGGCAAGCTATCTCAGAAAATCTACCACCCAGCAAGAGCCCACACCAAATTCACTTCACAGCTTGCGATCACCAGCCCCAGGAATGAGACCCCCATGCAGGACAAATATATCAGTTGTGACCGTGGTTCTGCGCCAAAAACTTTCCTTTGGACTCAGTTGGGCGTTCCCCCAATGTGGGGTTCGGCTTCCAGATTCCCCCTGCTTGGCAGCCCCAAGTGACTGCCTCGCTTTGCCCTCTTTATCCCTTCTTAGGCTCTACAAACCCAGTATTTCTAATAGACTCAGATGAGGGTTAATTACATCAGTGGCTTTGTAATGGTTTCTAATCATCTTCAGGCCCCATCTGCCCCTACTCTCCAGGGGCCCCTTAGCATACAACCCATTCTCTTGGCCCATCTGGGCACTGCGTGGGCTACTCACACACCGTTCTGCCGGCAAGCCAAATGAGATACCAAGACATTCTAGTTGATGGTCACTAGCTGCCCAGGCACAGGCTGATTTCAGTGGGCTCTGCTGGGGGGCTGACTAGCGGAGACCCTGCTGGGGAGCTAGCTAGTGGATACTCTACTCACTTTGCTCCTCAAATGCTAATCTTCTCACTGTGTCTCTACCTCGTCTATCTCACCACCAACCTCTCACCCACCTCCTGCCTCTGGCCTGAAACGCTCTCCTTTCAAATATCTGACAATTCCTCTCCCCAGCTTCAAAGCCTTAATAATAATAATAACAATAATGGCATTTGTTAAGCGCTTACTATGTGCAAAGCACTGTTCTAAGCACTGGGGGGATTCAAGGTGATCAGGTTGTCCCACGTGGGGCTCACAGTCTCAATCTCCATTTTACAGATGAGGTAACTGAGGCACAGAGAATCAATCAATCAATCAATCGTATTTATTGAGCGCTTACTATGTGCAGAGCACTGTACTAAGCGCTTGGGAAGTACAAATTGGCATCACATAGAGACAGTCCCTACCCAACAGTGGGCTCACAGTCTAAAAGGGGGAGACAGAGAACAGAACCAAACATACCAACAAAATAAAATAAGTAGGATAGAAATGTACAAGTAAAATAAATAAATAAATAAATAAATAGAGTAATAAATATGTACAACCATATATACATATATACAGGTGCTGTGGGGAAGGGAAGGAGGTAAGACGGGGGGATGGAGAGGGGGACGAGGGGGAGAGGAAAGAAGGGGCTCAGTCTGGGAAGGCCTCTTGGAGGAGGTGAGCTCTCAGCAGGGCCTTGAAGGGAGGAAGAGAGCTAGCTTGGCGGATGGGCAGAGGGAGGGCATTCCAGGCCCGGGGGATGACGTGGGCCGGGGGTCGATGGCGGGACAGGCGAGAACGAGGTACAGTGAGGAGATTAGTGGTGGAGGAGCGGAGGGTGCGGGCTGGGCAGTAGAAGGAGAGAAGGGAGGTGAGGTAGGAGGGGGCGAGGTGATGGACAGCCTTGAAGCCCAGGGTGAGGAGTTTCTGCCTGATGCGCAGATTGATCGGTAGCCATTGGAGGTTTTTGAGGAGGGGAGTAATATGTCCAGAGCGTTTCTGGACAAAGATAATCCGGGCAGCAGCATGAAGTATGGATTGAAGTGGAGAGAGACACGAGGATGGGAGATCAGAGAGAAGGCTAGTGCAGTAGTCCAGACGGGATAGGATGAGAGCTTGAATTAGCAGGGTAGCAGTTTGGATGGAGAGGAAAGGGCGGATCTTGGCAATGTTGCGGAGCTGAGACCGGCAGGTTTTGGTGACGGCTTGGATGTGAGGGGTGAATGAGAGAGCAGAGTCGAGGATGACACCAAGGTTGCGGGCTTGTGAGACGGGAAGGATGGTAGTGCCGTCAACAGAGATGGGAAAGTCAGGGAGAGGACAAGGTTTGGGAGGGAAGACAAGGAGCTCAGTCTTCGACATGTTGAGCTTTAGTTGGCGGGCGGACATCCAGGTGGAGATGTCCTGAAGGCAGGAGGAGATGCGAGCCTGGAGGGAGGGGGAGAGAGCAGGGGCAGAGATGTAGATCTGGGTGTCATCAGCGTAGAGATGATAGTTGAAGCCGTGGGAGCGAATGAGGTCACCAAGGGAGTGAGAGAAGTTAGGTGACTTGCCCAAAGTCACACAGCTGACAATTGGCGGAGTCAGGATTTGAACCCATGACCTCTGACTCCAAAGCCCTGGCTTTTTCCACTGAGCCACACTGCTTCTCTTCTCTTATTGAAAGCACATCTCCTCCAAGAGGCCCTCCCTGGCTAAGCCCTCTGTTCCTTTTCTTCAGTTCCCTTCCGCATCACCCTGACTTGCTTCCTTTATTTATCCCTCCTCCCAGACTCGTAGAAATTATGTACATAGTGATGATCTATTAATTTAGATTAATGCCTGTCTCTCCCTCTAGACTGAAAGCTCACTGTGGGCTGGGAATGTGTCTGTTAAATTGCTACATTGTACTCTCCCAAGCGCTTAGTACAGTGCTCAGCACACAGTAAGCACTCAGAAAATATGACTGGAGGATGGCTAGGGGAGACACAGCTGGGGAGTTGGCTAGTGGGCACCCAGCTGGGGAGTTGGCTAGTGGACACCCTGCTGGGAGATGATGAAGTGAATGCCTTGATGGGTGCTGGTAAGTGCAGACCCTGATAGGGACTGCTAGTGAGATCCTGCTAGAGTATTTTCCAGGCTCCCAAAGCAAGCAGTACTGTACCCCAGACATACACATTTCTTGGTAAGGAAGAAGGCAGAGGGCTCAATGGCTCTGTCCATAGGGTGTGCCCTTTTCTCCCTACACCCAGGGGTGAGTTCATTGCCCCCTTAGACCAACGGACACAATAGGTATCTGGGCTCTGCCACTCAAACCCTGTCCTCCCCCTGACTTTCCAATCACTGTAATAATAATAATAATTATAGCATTTATTAAGCACTTACTATGCGCAAAGCACTGTTCTAAGCCCTGGGTAGGTTACAAGGTGATCAGGTTGTCCCACAAGGGGCTCACAGTCTTAATCCACATTTTACAGATGAGGTCACCGAGGCCCCCGAGAAGTGACATGACTTGCCCAAAGTCACACAGCTGACAATTGACGGAGCCAGGATTTGAACCCATGACCTCTGACTCATGTAGACAGCGACACCATCCTCCCTGTCTCACAAGTCTGTAGCCTCGTTGTTATCCTTGACTCATTTCTCTCATTCAACACACATATTCAACCAGTCACAAAATCATTTCAGTTCTACCTTAACAACATCACTAAAATCTCCCCTTTCCTCTCAATCTGAATTGCTAACATGCTGATCCAGGCACTTATCCTATCCTGCCTTGATTGCTACATCAGCCTCTTTGTTGACCTTCCTGCCTTCTGTCTCCTAATAATAATAATAATAATGATGATGATGGCATTTACTAAGCGCTTACTATGTGCAAAGCACTGTTCTAAGCGCTGGGGAGGTTACAAGGTGATCATTTCTCTGAGGCCCAGAGAAGTTAAATGACTTGCCCAAAGTCACACAGCTGACAAGTGGCGGAGACGGAATTTGAACCCATGACCTCTGACTCCAAAACCCATGCTCTTTCCACTGAGCTACGCTGCTTTAGTCTCCTCCCACACAAGACCATTTTTCTAAAAAAAAGTTCAGTCCGTGTTTCCTTACTCCTCAAAAACCTCCAGGGATTACCCAGCTACCTCGGTATCAGACAAAAAACCCTTACCAATGGCTTTAAAGCACTCAATTCCCTGGCCCTCTCCTATCTTACCTGACTTCCTTCGATAAGCCAGCACACTCACTAGCTCCTCTAGCACTAACTTACTCACTGTACCTTGATCACATCTATCTTGCCTCCGACCTCTCACCTGTGTCATGCCTCTGTCCTGAAATTTACTTCATCTTTATATTCAACAGATGATAAATCTCCCCACCTTCAAAGCCTTATTAAAAGTACATCTCCCAGACTGAGCTCCCCCTTTTTCCTCTCCTGCTCCCCATCCCCCCGGCCCTACCTCCTTCCCTTCCCCACAACACCTGTATATATGTTTGTACAGATTTAGTACTCTATTTATTTTACTCGTACATATTTACTATTCTATTTATTTGTTATTGATGTGCATTTAGCTTTAATTCTATTTGTTCTGACGACTTGACACCTGTCCACATGTTTTGTTCTCTGTCTCCCCCTTCTAGACTGTGAGCCCGTTGTTGGGTGGGGACCGTCTCTATACGCTGCCAACTAGCACTTCCCAAGCGCTTAGTACAGTGCTCTGCACACAGTAAGCGCTCAATAAATATGATTGAGTGAATGAATGAATCTCCTCCGAGAGGCCTTCCCCAACTAAGCCTTCATTTCTCCTATTTTCCTCTCCCTTCTGCACTTGGATTTATACCCTTTATTTACCCCACCCTCAGCCTCACAGCATTTGCGTACAGAGAAGCAGCGTAGCATAGTGGAAAGAGCCCGGGCTTGGGAGTCAGAGGTCATGGGTTCTAATCCAGACTCCACCATAGACCAGCTGTGTGACTTTGGGCAACTCACTTGACTTCTCTGTGCCTCAGTTTCCTCGTCTGTAAAATGGGGATTAAGACTGTGAGCCCCAAGTGGGACGACCTGATTACCTTGTATCTCCCCCAGCACTTAGAACAATGCTCGGCACATAGTAAGCGCTTAACAAATGCCATTGTTATTATTATGGGTTCGAATCCCGGCTCTGCCACTTGTCAGCTGTGTGACCGTGGGCAAGCCACTTAACTTCTCTGTGCCTCAGTTACCTCATCTGTAAAATGGGGATTAAAACTGTGAGCCCCACTTGGGACAATCTCATCACCTTGTATCCCCCAGCACTTAGAATAGTGCTTTGCACATAGTAAGTGCTTAACAAATACCATTATTATTATTATTTATATTACTGCCTGTCACCCCTTCTAGACTATAAATGCCTTGTGGGCATGAAACATACCTACCAATTCTGTTATGCTGTACTCTTCCAAGTGCTTAATACAGGCACACAGTAAGATCTCAATAAATATGATTGTTTAACTGATTGATTAACATACTGCCTGTTCCCCAGGCAATGTCAAGGAAGCGAGATTACCCGGCTGGCTAAAAAGGCTCATACTGCCAAATCCAATGGTTTAAACTCCATTCTAATCCTCCTCAATCTGTCATCTTCCTTTGACACTGTCAACCACCTCCTTCTAAAAGCATTACCCAACCTCTGCTTCACTGACAGTGTCCTATCCTGATTCTCCTCCCAGCTCTCTGGCCATTCATTTTCAGTCTACTCTGCAGGCTCCTCCTCTGCCTCCCATCCCCTAACAGAGGGTGTCCCTCAAGATTCATTTCTGGTTCCCCTTGTATTCTCCATCTACACCCCCTCCCTTTGAGAACTCATTCACTCCCATGGCTTTAACTACCACCTCTATGCGGGTGATACCCAAATCTCCACCTCTAGTCCTGATCTTTCTCCCTTTTTTCCCGCATTTCCTCCCACCTTCAAGACATCTCTATTTGGATGTCCTCCTGTCACCTCAAACCTAACATATCTAAAACAGAAATTTTTACCTTTCCACCAAAATTCAGTTCTACCCTTCATTTCCCCATCACTGTAGAAGTACCATCCTTCCTGTCTTACAAGCCCATAACCTTGGCATTATCCCTGACTCCTCTCTCTCATTCAACCCACTAATAATAATAATAATAGTTATTATTATTGTATTTGTTAAGTGCTTACTGTATGCATACTGCACGGGGTGAATACAAGCAACTTGTGTTGGATGCAGTCCCTGTCCCACGTGGGGTTCATAGTCTCAATCTCCATTTTACAGATGAGGAAATTTAGCCACAGTGAAGTGACTTACCCAAGGTCACACAGTAGACAAATGGAGGAACCAGGATTACAACCCACTACCTTCTGACTCCCAAGCATGTGCTCTAACCATTACGCCATGCTGCTTCACCATTCAATCCATCCCTAAATCTTGTCAATTCAACCTTCACATCATTGCTAAAATCCGCCCTTTCCTCTCCATCCAAACTGCTACCACGTTAGTCCAATCATGTAACCTATCCTGCCTTGATTACTATATCAGTCTCCTTTCTGACCTTCATGCCTCATGTCTCTTGTCACTCAAAGCCATATTTCACTCTGCTGCCCGGATCATTTTTCTACAAAAATGTTCATGTCATGTGTCCGCACTCCTCAAGAACCTCCAGTGGTTGCCCATCCACCTCCGCATCAAACAGAAAATCCTCACCATTGGCTTTAAAGCACTCAATCAACTTGCTCCTTCCTACTTGAGAAGCAGCATGGCTCAGTGGAAAGAGCCCGGGCTTTGGAGTCAGAGGTCATGGGTTCAAATCCCGGCTCGGCCAATTGTCAGCTGTGTGACTTTGGGCAAGTCACTTCACTTCTCTGGGCCTCAGTACCTCATTTGTAAAATGGGGATTAAGACTGTGAGCCCCCTGTGGGACTACCTGAACACCTGGTAACCTCCCCAGCACTTAGAACAGGGCTTTGCACATCGTAAGTGCTTAATAAATGCCATCACAACTTTTCTGTGCCACAGTTCCTTCTTCTGCAAAATGGGGAGTCAATGTCTGTTCTCCCTTCTGCATAGGCTTTGAGCCTCATGTGGGTCCTGATTATCTATCCCAGCACTTAGTACAGTGCTTGGCACACAGTGAGTGCTTAACTAATAGCACAGCTATCATTATTACCACAGTTATCATCATTGGAGAAGCAGCGTGGCTCAGTGGAAAAATCACGGGCTTTGGAGTCAGAGGTCATGGGTTCAAATCCCGGCTCCGCCAACTGTCAGCTGTGTGACTTTGGGCAAGTCAGTTAACTTCTCTGGGCCTCAGTTACCTCATCTGGAAAATGGGGATTAAAACTGTGAGCCCCCCCGTGGGACAACCTGATCACCTTGTAACCTCCCCAGCGCTTAGAACAGTGCTTTGCATGTAGTAAGTGCTTAATAAATGCTATTATTATTATTATTACTTCACCTCACTACTCTCCTCTCCCACTTTAACCCAGCCTGTGCACTCCACTCCTCTAATATCTTCTATCTCACCGCCAACCTCTTGCCCACATCCTGCCTCTGGTCTGGAATGCCCTCCCTCATCATCTCTGACAGACAATTACTCTCCTCCCCTTCAAAGCTTTATTGAAAGTATAACTCCTCCAAGAGGCCTTCCTCAAAAGGCGGGTTTCCTCCTTTCCTCTTCTCCCACTTGCTTCCACCTCTCCCCAACTTGCTCCCTTTATTAATCCTCTCCCCCAGCCCCACAACATTTATACACATATCTGTAATTTATTTACATTAGTGCCTGTCTCCCACTCTAGACTGTAAGATCACCATGGGTAGGGAATGTGTCTGTTTATTGTTATATTGCACTCTTCCAAGTGTTTAGTATTGTGCTCTCTACACAGTATGCATCAGTAAGTATGACTGTCTGGCTGCATGACTCATCTGCTTTGGAAATGGACACCTGTGAAGGAAAGGGGTGAGGGAGCCAAGTAGATGCCGTTAGTCTTCCTAAAGTTCTCTCCATTAGAAACAGCTTGTCTTCACCCTTGGGCTGGGAGAGTGGCAAGGGCAGGGCAGGGTGGGTTTGGGTCTCCCCAGAGCTATGCCCTGGCCCTCAGGGTCTGTGCAGACCCACAGGAATCAGCCTTATCCCTGTTGTTTCTCCCAGTCTAATCCTCTTTTCAGGAGGGACTTCCAGGGCAAGCAGGGCTGGAGCACTGGAACAATTAAGCAGGGACACTTAGAAACCAGTCTTCTGCAGCTGTGTTGCTTGGCAGACTGAGCTGGACAATAACTACGTTGGCAACAAGAGACAAAAGCCTCAACTTGCAGGGGGTCTTGGGGAATGGACACCTGGAGCAATCCAGTGTCAGCCTCGGAAAACTAACCACCCAGTTCATCGGCACGAGGACAAACACCTGCTGGCTGTTCCCCAGTGGCACTGGGTCCCTAAGGGTGTAAGGAGTTTCTGCTGAGTAATCATCTGAATCCCCCCTGAAGTGGGATAGACCCATCTGTTTTTCATCCAAGCGTGAAAAGAGTGTGTTGTGTCAAAAACTGGACAGGAAGGCCAAGTTACAGCTCCAGAATGGAGCAAGAATGGGAGCTGTGGCCTATTCCACCAGTCAGCCCCTTGATCCCACCACCACATAACCCACTTGGTTTAACCCTAACACACTGAGCCTCAGTTACCTCATCTGTAAAATGGGGATTAAGACTTTGAGCCCCACATGGGACAACCTGATCACCTTGTCTCCACCACAGCGCTTAGAACAGTGCTTCATACAAATGCTATCATTATTATTCTGGCAGCTTCAAAATAATTTTCATCTTTGGCCTCAGACTTTCCAGATTTTACAGTTTTAATTCTATAGAGGTGGAAGAGTGGAGCCATATAATGGGTCCATTTGCTAGCAGTGGCTAGTTATCCCACTAAGCCTCTTAATGGCCAAGTCTGCTGTCTCCCCAAGCACAGTGTAAATTCAACACCATGTCCAGGGAACTGGACATCTATACAGTTGGAATGGTGCCTTTGGAAAGAGGAACTTTAGAGAGGCTCTTCCTTCAGAGAAGGCTTGGTCATGGTCAGGATGGCATCCAATCACTCAATTAATAAACTATATTTACTGAGTGCTTATAATAATGAAAATAATAATAATAATGGTACTTGTTAAATCCTCACTATGTGCCACTAAGCACGGGGGCAAATACAAGATAATCAGGTTGGACACAGTCCCTGTGCCACAAAGGGCTCACAGTCTTAATCCCCATTTTAGAGATGAGGTAACTGAGGCACAGGAAAGTTATGTGACTTGCCCAAGGTCACACAGCAGACAAGTGGTAGAGACAGGATTAGAACCCAAGTCCTCTGATTCTCAGGCCTGTGCTCTTCCCACAAGGCTACACTGCTTACTATGGGCAGATCACTGTACTAAGTGCTTGGGAGATTACAATACAACAGAATTTGCAGAAACATTCAGACACATTAATAGCCAGCCAGAAATAAAGTACTTTATAATATAATATGAATAAATAATTTATAATATATAATTTAAAGATTCATTCATTCATTCAATTCAATCACATTTATTGACTGCTTACTGTGTGCAGAGCACTGTACTAAGCGCTTGGGAAGTACAAGTAGGCAACATATAGAGACGGTCCCTATATATGCATAAGTGCTGTGAGGCTGCCCCTCCCCTCCCCAAACCCCAACTCACTCCCTTTGCTCTTTCCGCCCCCTGCCCAACAGCACTTGTGTATATATGTACACATCTATGATGCTATTTATTTATATTAATGCCTGTTTACTTGTTTTGATGTGCATATACCTATAATTCTATTTCTACTGATGCTGTTGATGCCTGTTTACTTGTTTTGATGTCTGTCTCCCCTCTTCTAGACGTAAGCCCCTTGTGGGCAGGGATTGTCTCTTTACTGCTGAATTGTACTTTCCAAGCGCTTAGTACAGTGCTCTGCACACAGTAAGTGCTCAATAAATACCAATGAATGAATGAATGAAAGTCCAGTTCACTTACTTCTCCTCCTATAGACTGTAAGGTCCTTGTGGGCAGGGAATGTGTCAACCAACTCTGTTGTATTGTACTGGTCCAAGTGCTTAGTTCAATGTTCTGCACGAGCCCCCCCACCAGTCATATTTCAGATGAATTTTGTTTCTAGACTGTGAGGCCATTGTTGGGTGGGGACCATCTCTATATGTTGCCATCTTGTACTTCCCAAGCGCTTAGTACAGTGCTCTGCACACAGTAAGTGCTCAATAAAGACGACTGAATGAATGAACGAATGAATGAATGAAATTCCAATTTCTATCCCTCCCTACCTCCCTCTTGCTTTCCTGGAACCTGGCTCGGTTACTTACCCAGAAAAACTGGCTTGGGGTTACGTCCCCCCCTCCCCCAGTAAGGATATCTTATTTGAATTTCACTTTTATCTCTCCATATTTAATCCCCCCATTCCTGCCTTTTCGCCTTTCATTATCCTTATTTTATAGATCAGGGATCAGGAGTCAGTAGACTCGGGTTCTAGTCCTGTTTCTGTCACTGGCTACCTATGCGATCTCATGTGGGTCACTTCAGCTGCCTATGCTTGTTTCCACAACTCTAAAATCGGGATAATAATACCTGCTTTCCTCTGCTGTCCGGGGATTTTGTGAGGACAAAAATTGGGGCAGCATAAAAGTGTTTTGGAACACTTATAAATTCAAGGCATGTATTGAGCCCCTACAGAGGGCAGAGCTGTGTACTAAGTTGTTGGGAGAGTACATACAACAGAAGCAGCAAAATTCCCTATCCACCTGCCCAGATAAGCCACACTGAATAACAAATAAAATGTGCCTTTCGGGAACCTGATGACTTGGGAAAGGTAGATTCTAGTTCTCCTAGACAAAGACCACCCCTCCTACCCACCAACCTCAGTCGCATTACACTCCAGTGAGAGTCTCCGCCATACCTGGGTTAGTGTAAAGCTGGCTTTCCACTGTTTTCCCAATGCACTGAAGCTTCACTGCCTGGAGAGAATCATCAACATGCATGATGGTTGGCAGGCTGCCCAGCGTGTCATGCACCAGATTCGCTACCTCGCGCACATCAAAGAGCTTCAACAGCTCCGAGTACACTGCTGGGAAGGAACTCAGGAAAACGGCCTGGAGAAGGGAAGACATCAAATAAAATCAGTCATCCCCACCCACTGCAGTGAGATTGAATTTTCCTGGTAACTGGGGGGACAAGGTGAATAAAGGGAAAATGGAGGGGAAGGAAGGGTATAATAGGTGGGTGAGCTCCCTGCCGCCATCCCAGTGGATGGCATTCCTGGGACATACCTCGGCTTCAGGGCTAAACCCAAATGTGACAGTCAATGCCCACAGTTCTGGGTGATGGGGAACTGGAGTTCCTGTATATATGTATATATGTTTGTACATATTTATTACTCTGTTTATTTATTTATTTATTTTACTCGTACATATCTATTTATTTTATTTTGTTAGTATGTTTGGTTTTGTTCTCTGTCTCCCCCTTTTAGACTGTGAGCCCACTGTTGGGTAGGGACTGTCTCTATATGTTGCCAACTTGTACTTCCCAAGCGCTTAGTACAGTGCTCTGCACACAGTAAGCGCTCAATAAATATGATTGATTGATTGATTGATTGGAGTCTTCTAGACTGTGAGCCCACTGTTGGGTAGGGACCATCTCCATATGTTGCCAACTTGTACTTCCCAAGCGCTTAGTACAGTGCTCTGCACACAGTAAGCGCTCAATAAATACGATTGAATGAATGAATGAATGGAGCCATGTTCACCATTTTCTTTCCTAAAAATCTAGAGGATCACCCACCTAGTAGCGCTATTTTCTAAAGTCAAAGCTCACAGGCTCTCTGCTCTCTGTCCCTCTTCTGCCTCTCTTCTCCCCCATCCTCTCCTTCTCTTAATATATATATCTTTAGCTATACATATGCGTGTGTGTATATAGGGAGAAGCCGTGTGGCTCAGTGGAAAGAGCTTGGGAGTCAGAGTTCATGGGTTCTAATCCCGGCTCTGCCACATGTCTGCTGTGTGACCTTGGGAAAGTCACTTAACTTCTCTGAACCTCAGTTACCTCATCTGTAAAATGGGGATTAAGGCTGTGAGCCCCACGTGGGACAACTTGATCACCTTGTATCCCCCCAGGGCTTAGAACAGTGCTCCGCACATAGTAAGCGCTTAATAAATGCCATCATTATTATATATATATATAGATAAAGATATGCAATTGCTCTGCTTTCAAAACAGGTGCTCTATAAATATTGCAAGTGACAGTGATGATAATGAATGGCAGCACTTCACCAAACACCCAAGTGGTTTCCTCAGCTCCCCACTAAGTATGGGATGTGGGGGCCCAAGCCCCAAACATATCTGGCCCTCCTGAATGTCAAAAGAGAAGTGATGGGCAGCAGTGACAGCAGAATTGGGGAGTTGGCAGGGAGAACCTGTAGGCCAAAACAGCCCTATTTCCTCACCTCCCCACCTCCCCTAGTGCTGTAAAAACTTCTGCCTCAATCAGAAAGAGGACAAGGCCAGGCGGCCAGGTGGTCAGGCAATGGCCAAAAGTGAAGGAACCACAAGAAAATGAGAAAACTTGGTTTTCAGCTTTCTGGGTTGCTGAATCTCCAAACCATTCAAGTTAGTGTCTCTATAGGGACTCGTCTGGACAGACTCCTCCCCCGGTCTCTCAGAAGGCAATTGGCGGTGATTATCCCCGGGAGCCTGGCGGTGGATTTTAGCATCCTGGGCACCATCCAGCCCGAGAGAGGAACAGCCAGGGCTCTGAGACTCAGTAGTGTGGGAGCAGAGGGAAGGGGCCAGAGAAGCGGGGCAATGTCCTAGCCAATTTTCCTCTGGAAGCCGATGGGACGCTCTTTGCCTTTGGTATTTTGGGGGTACCCTGATTCCAAGAGTCTGACCAATGGTCCGTCCAGAGACTGCTGAACTGGCTCCAGCCTGATGGGCGTTACTTGAATAAAGCCCATTTCCCAGTAATTGAACAGACTAGGAACAGACCAGAGCTTTGAGCTGTTCAAATGCAGATCCAGGTTCAGGGAACAATATGCCTCCCGAACTGCTCCTGCAAGGACTGCTTCCCCAATCACAAATATTCACTCTGGCAACTGAGAACAGTGCTAAGGCAACCCAGCCTCTCTCGATTCAGAGGGAGAACAGACTGGGGACAAGGCAACCTACTTCTGCTATTCAGAAGCTGGTGGAATAATACAATCCTATTCTAAGTCACACCAGCTGGGAATAGAAGCTGCAGTGGTGGGCTTTCACAGAGAAGACATCCCATCACGCCTCCACTTACATGCATCACACGCACTTTCCCCCAATCAGTGGAAATGGAAAGCATTACCTGTGACTGAGATAAGGCTCCTGACCCTTTGCTTTCATGGGAGAGGAAGAATCGGACTGACATGAGGAGCTCTTGGATGCAGCAGCGGAATTCCTCTTCGTTCTGGCCGCCGGTGGCGAGGGAAAACAGCCTCCGAGACTGAACTATGTACTTAAAAATGTATTCTTGGGCCTGAAAATTTCAAATACAGCTGCCGTTAGACTCGGGGTAGAAAACAACAGTTTTGGCCCGGGAGGGGGCCATTCTAAAGGTTTCTTCTCTGTGGCAGGCTGAGGGCTGTTTTTCGAGTCTTAACGTTGAGGATGAAACTGGCCAGGTGGGGCCTGATGGAATCTCCCCACACAGGTGCCCAGCTAAGTGAGGGGGGTGACACCACCTTAACTGGATCCTCAGCCTTATTCTCCTTGGTTCTTTTCCAAGGGGGTTGGCAGGGTCACATTCACTCTCTGAACTGGGCCCCTCCTGAGCCCCCATCTGCAGGCTCATTCTTCAAGCCCCTCTTTGGGTGCCCATACACTGAACAATCGTCACCTGGGGCAGAGCCATTTTAAGGGAGATTTCTCTAAGGACCAGGCCAGATTAAGACCCCAGAGAAGCAAACTCCTAGCACTGAAATGTAGTTACAACTACAAAAGTCAAAAAGCATCAGCTCCCTCAGTAATCACTTTGGAAAAGATACCATAGAGAGAACGCTGCTTTTCAGAATGGGTTTTCCTCTTTCCATGATTGGCTGCCACTTGGACGCCTTCTTACAATAACATTCTAGTCCATCCCAAGAACTGAATTTACAGATTGTAAACATTATCTGGAGGTGCACATCCTTCTCTGTGACCGTGCTCAGCATACCCCACTTGGCCAGTCTGCCCAGCCCCAGGAACCACGGGATGGGTGAAGGATCCAGTCCGGGCACTCCATGAATATGGGATCTCTCACCTCCCAAAGTGGCTCTTTGGCCTGAATTCCCTGGATAATGACTCATTCATCCATTTAACTCACCTGTGGAGGCTTAATCACAGTGGCAAGCTACTAGGGCACCCACTGGTTTCAGGTTTTTATTTTGGAAAACCGAGTTGATCCTCCCAAAATGCTACTTAGAGAATTGGGGGACGCTGGGGGTGGGTCCAGTCCAGCTGCTCCCTGGCCCCTTCTCCCAAAAAGAAGACCAGCTGGTTAGAGTCTGGGCTCCTGACAAGCTGAACAGGTTGGTGGAGAACAATCCATCTCTCACCTTGAGCACCTCCTGGATGTGCTCCTGGCGCTCTGCTTCAGTGATCCGATCCACATACCACTTCAGCACTTTGATAAGGTCCCTGCACCAAGAAACAAAATCAAGAACTCCCTTCCTTAAGTGCATGACAGAGAGTCACAAATCCCCCAACACCCAACTTGACATTGGGGATGAGAGCCTCAACCACTTAGGGGGCTGGGGAGGCCTCACTTGCCATCTGTTAAAGTCGGACACCGGGAAAGGTAGGGAAGATAGCCCTTCCTGCTCCCGCCGTGGGAAGTCTGTAGCTCAAAGGTGGAGTGGAAAGAGAAGCAAAATATTTTGTGGCCATGTGAGTGTAAGTGGAGAAGAGTTTTTCTCAGACTGCAGTCCTGGAGCCCTCTCCTCTTGGGCTGGCACGGTACTTGGTTCCCAGGAATAATAATAATAATAATAATAATAATAATAAGAAGAAGAAGAAGAAGAAGAAGAAGAAGAAGAAGAAGAAGAGCAACAACAACAACAATAGCATTTGTTAAGTGCTTACTATGTGCAAAGCACTGTTTCAAGTGCTGGGGGGATACAAGGTGATCAGGTTATCTCACGTGGGGCTCACAGTCTTAATCCCCATTTTACAGATAAAGGAACTGAGGCACAGAGAAGTGAAGTGACTTGCCCAAAGTCACACAGCTGACAGTTGGCGGAGTTGGTAATTGAACTCATGGCTTCTGACACCAAAGCCCAGGCTCTTTCCACTGAGCCATGCTGCTTCTCTAGGGGTTCCCCTGTGAGGAACTGGAACGGGACCACACCCTTCATAATAACAATAATAATAATAATAATAATGATGGCATTTGTTAAGGGCTTACTATGTGCCAAGCACTGTTCTAAGCACTGGGGGGGATACAAGGTGATCAGGTTGTCCCACGTGGGGCTCACAGTCTTCATCCCCATTTTACAGATGAGGTAACTGAGGCACAGAGAAGTTAAGTGGCTTGCCCAAGGTCACACAGCTGACAAGTGGCTGAGGTGGGATAATAACGACAACAGAAGCAGCACGGCCTAGTGGAAAGAATATGGGACTGGAAATCAGAGAACCTGGGTTCTAATCTCGGCTCCTCCGCTTTTCTACTGTGTAACCTTGGGCAAGATCATAATTCACAGTGTTTCATGATCATCAAGGCTATTTATTGAGTGCTTACTATGTGCAGAGTAAGTCACTTCTCTGTGCCACAGTTCCCTCATCTGTAAAATGGGGATTAAGACTGGGGGCCCCACAAAGGACATGGACTGTGTCCAACCTGTGAATCTTGTATATACCCCAATGTTTAGTACAGTGCCTGACATATAGTCAGTGCGTAACAAATACCATTAAAAATGGCAATAATAACAATAATAATAGTAATGTTGACAATAATTAAGCATTTCCTAGGTGCCAAGCACTGTGCCAAGTGATGAGGGGGGAAAAAGACAATCAGAAGCAGCATGGCCTAATGGAAATACTGTCCCTTGTCAAAGTAAACAATTCATCAAAGATTTTTTTCTTGAATTTGATGAATTAGGGGAAGCAGCCTGACCTAGTGGAAACAGCAAGGGACTGGAAATCAGGAGATCTGCATTCTAGTCCCAGTTCCACCACCTGCCCACTCTGTGACCTTGGGTAAGTCACTTCCCTTCTCTGTGTCTTGGTTTCTTCAACTGCAAAGTGGGGATAAACACTTGTTCTCCTTCCCTTTTAGGCTGTGAACCCTGAGTGGGACAGAGGCTATGTCTGATCTGATTACTTTGTATCTACCCGAGAAGTAGCGTGGCTCAGGGGAAAGAGCCCGGGCTTGGGAGTCAGAGGTCGTGGGTTTTAATCCCGGCTCTGCCACTTGGCAGCTGTGCGGCTTCGGACAAGTCACTTAACTTCTCTGTGCCTCAGGTGCCTCATCTGTAAAATGGGGATTAGGGCTGTGAGCCCCACGGGGGACAACCTGATTACCTTGTATCTCCTCCAGCGCTTAGAACAGTGCTTGGCACATAGTAAGTGCTTAACAAATACCATCATCGTTATTATTATATTATATTCTTCAAGACTGTGAGCCCACTGTTGGGTAGGGACTGTATATGTTGCCAACTTGTACTTCCCAAGCGCTTAGTACAGTGCTCTGCACATAGTAAGCACTCAATAAATATGATTGATTGATTATTACCCCAGTCCTCAGCACAATGCTTAGCCATCATTATTATTAGCATGAATTCATCTTAGCTCACCACAGTGACAAAACAGGTCACCAAAGCTTTTGGAGATGAGGTATGACTGTGAGCCCACTGTTGGGTAAGGACCGTCTCTATATGTTGCCAACTTGTACTTCCCAAGTGCTCAGTACAGTGCTTTGCACACAGCAAGCGCTCAATAAATACAATTGAATGAATGAATGAAAGGAAAGGGTTTAAGTGACTCTGCCAGGCCCAAGATTAGCAACGAGGGAGAAATTAAGATGCTTGTCCTGACTGACCGTGGGCAAGGAATCGATGTAGGTTTTTTTCCAAACCAAGACAATGCTTAGAACTCTACCTGTAGGCGAGTGCTCCAGCAAAGTGGCTCTCAATGTAGGTGTCCATTACAGGCTTGAAATGATGGAATTTGCTGTCTTGCAGTAGATTGATTATATGGACCTAAAGGAAATGAAGCTTCATTAAACTGCTACAAATCAAGGTTCTTTTATTACTTTGACATTCCCTGCCCACTTCCAATTTCTTTCCCGTCCATTAAACTGAAATCAATTTCACTGACACATTCTAAACTTACCAAGGAATCAAATACCTTTGACCCATATTTTTGAGAATTTTCATCTAAAATTCCAAATAAAGTATCCAACGTGTCTTGGAGAAACTGGATGGAAAGAAGAACAGAAGATGATGCCTCGCGTCTTCATCTCTCCCTCCTCCCCCTCGCCCTTGGCTGTCCCTTCCCATCCCGGGGTAACACGCAGCCTGTGTCCAGTCAGTCCCGGGGGGAGAAGGACACGGGGTAGCCCACCTTCACTATCTCCGACCCATCGATATCTTTCAGCTTGGAGAGGCAGTCTGTTATCTTGTCTGGGTGGGCTCGCCACTTCAGGAGGTCAAGCATATCCCCTGCGTGGGGAGGAAGGTCAGATCAGTGAGGGGGCAGAGGCAACCCTTCCCCTGGTCCAGTGGAAACATTTCACATCCAGGCCTACACCCACACTCTTCCCCCACCACTTGGGCTTTTCCGGCTAGCCCGGGCTCCCCGCTCATCCCTCCATTTCCACGGTGCTCCCAGTGTGACGTGAGGGGCACGGGGGCCAGGTGGGACGAGGGAGGAGATTCATACACTCCTTCCCAGCAGGTGCAGATGGCTGTATAGGCTGGATGATAATGATGATGATGGCATTTGTTAAGCACTTACTATGTGCAAATCACTGTTCTGAGCACTGGGGGGATAAAAGGAGATCTGGTTGTCCCACGTGGGGCTCACAGTCTTAATCCCCACTTTACAGATGAGGTAACTGAGGCACAGCGAAGTTAAGTGAGCAGGGATGACCCCAAGACTCAGCCCAAGATCTCTGGCCTGAATCCTCTTCTTTAAAGCCCCCTCCTCACCATGAAAGGATGGGGGGGGGGGGGGGGGGGGCAGGACAAAACCTAGTGGATAAAGCACGAGCCTGGGACCTAATCCTGGCTCTACCGCTTGCTGCTGTGTGACCATGGGCAAGTCACTTCATTTCTTTGTGCCTCAGTTGCCTCACCTGTAAAATGGAGTTTAAGACTGTGAGCCCCAGGAGGGACATTTCTTCTCAGCCTCCATTGAGGAACTGGGTGGATGGAGCAGGCTCATGTGTTTGAGGGATTTGTCGGGATCAGTCAATCAATCACTCAATCGATGGTATTTTTTGGGTGATTATTATGTGTAGAGCACTTGGAAGAGTACAGCACAAAAGAGTTATTAGACACGTTTCCTGCCCACAAAGATGAAAAACAACAAAACAAGCTCCCTCAGTGACAAATCCACTGTACTGCTTTGATTTCAGGAGAAACCCTATTGTGGCCTGGGCGGACCCACAAAAAGCCACAAAGCGGACGGAAGCAACCGACCTGAAGCAAACAGTTGGCGGGGGCTGGGGCCCAGAAATGGAGAGAGCAGCCTCCTCCCAGGGAATAGGACAGAGAGACAATATCCTACCCACCAAGAGAAAGCTCTGAAAAGAATGGAAGCCTGCATACCTGTATGGGCTTGGAGAAGACAGGCACAACAGCAGCATGAATGGGATAAGAATTCCCGAGGAGGTGGGAGAGAAGCAAGGCAAGGAAAGGAGGATCCAAGAGAGGAAAGGAAAACACACTCATTTCCTCACCTCCTGGATTCAGAGAGAAGGTACTGAGCACTCCTAAAGCTAAACAGTACTGCAGCTCATTGTGGCTCCTGGCTCTGTCCTTGGGGCTCCCAGGGACTGACCAGCATCTCTGGCTAAGGGTGCCCCCAAGCAGGACCCTGAAATGCCTTAAAATCCACATTCTAGATTTGTGACACACACTAAGAGCTATTAGGTGAACCCTGAGAGAGCTAATCTCTGTTTGTGAATTTCCCACCCCTTCCAGAGGGGAAAGGAGAGATCAGGAAGAGAGGAAAACAGCTAGGGAGGTCCAGGTCAGGTCTGGTCTCCTTCCCTAGGGCACCTCGTCTCTTGGCTGTGATCCCTTCACCTGCATTTGTGGGCTCCCAGTCCCTGGGTTGGCTCCGCCTTATTGCCACTGCATGCTCCATCTCCCTGGCAGAGAGCAGGCCAACTGGCTTCTGCCAGGGGGCTCATCTACCAGCAGCTGCTGACCTGGACGCCTGTCCCCTGTTGGCCCACCCTGATGGGACCACTCCTAGAACCCACCCCTGCCCTCACTGATTTTGGCCCTGAAGAGGAGGAAAGTAAGCCTGCAGGGAGGCCCTGAGTTACTGCTGTTTCCTCTTGCAGATGGTTCTGGAGGGTGAGCCACGATAGATGGTCTCCAGGGACAGGAAAACGAAGCTAAGATTCGGCTGTCGATTTCCAGCCCCTGCTGAATCTGGATGGCTCCTGCAGTGGCAAACGAGGGCTACATCACCCAGGCTGAGATGCTGGAATTCCAATGAGACGCTTCTCAGTGCCCAAGTAGGGAACAGCACAGCCGGGGCGTAACATGCGGACATCACTGAAACAGTGAAGCAGGAGCTGTTGAATGCTGGCATCAAACCAATTTTTAATACTTTCTCAGGGGATTAATAGGGAGTGGAAATGGGGTTTGGGATTCGGACCCAATCCCAGTTTAGCCTCCTGTTCCCCTTGGGCCTGAAGGTTTTCATTCCCTGGTTTCCAACTGGATGTTGTCTTTGGATGGATACTTTATTGCTAGCTAGGTACAATATCTTCCTGCACTGACCTTTCCTTAGACTACAGAAATGTGCCAGCAGAGCCCTAGGGAGAGAATGAACCCTCAGGCCCATGAACCTCCCATCCAGAACCTCGTTTCTGGATATGTTAGACTCTGGACCTCCCATCTATTTGGGGTTTTATTTATGAATTAATCACTTAAAAATAGACTTTGGGGCCACAGGGAGATCCCTGAACCCTGCAAACCTCAAAATGGCAGTTCCACAGACTGTCCAGTGATTCCAACTTCCCCGGTTGGAATGCTGCTATGAAGGAATGAATCTCAACCATCTCTGTAACAGTGAAAGACCCAAGCCCCTGGCCCCTATGGGACATCTGGCAGTAGAAATTCAAAGAAAATGTGGATGATAGCTCCTGGCCTCCTGGGATAGTGGCCTGCTTTGAAACATGTGGACTGGGTAAATGGTTGTACTTGTTTACAAGGCAGGTGTGAATCTGTAGCAGTGAGCACTGCTAATAATGATTAGCTTTAGGGAAAAACTTGGTAATAATCATGATTTTCCAGCTGTCCACAGGCTTACTGGAAGTAAATTATACTCTCAGGTTTTTCCTCAGTGGGAGTGATTCCTACTGGGGAAGAGGAATTGATCAAAATGGAAAGAATATTTTCCTTTGAAAGATCTTGTGAGACGTTGGACTGCAGTAAACTCCTTTCATTCTGTCCCTACCACAGGGTTTGATTTCTCCATGAACCGCAGTTACATGGTTTCACACGAGATGCATTTGCAGGGATCGGAGGGGTGCTTGGTCATGGATAGAAGCTGTCTCCCCGCATTTTCTAGCCCAAAGCCCACTCTTCAGGAAGTTGAAGGGTCAACAGTGGGAACTCCCAGGGACCTGGAAGAAGGAGTGCACATTGAAACCTTCAGGTCTGCACTACCAAATAGCAAAATGCCTGATAGAGGGAGATAAATTGCTGAGATATTTGAGAGAACTGAGTGTGTGGGCTAAGAAATGAGTTTTGTTGTTAGCAAGGGCAAGGTAATAAACCTCTAGGAAAATAATCCAAAATACACTTTAGAAACAGCAGGCCTAGTAGAAAGAGCATACGCCTGGGAGTCAGAGGACCTGGGTTTTAATCCTAGCTCTGCCATTTACCTGCTGGGTGGCCTTGGGCAAGTCACTTCACTGGGACTCCATTTCCTCTTCTCTAAAATGGGGATTTAATACCTGTTCTCCCTCCTAATTAGATTTTGAGCCCCAGGTGGGACAGGGAGTGTGTCTGACCAGATTATCTTGTATCTGTCCCTATGGTTGGCAAACAGTAAATGCTTAACAAAAAGCATGATTTTTATTATTAACTTTACTCAATCATGGGCTCAGCGCTGGCTTTGGAGGATGGGTGTCCAGGGAGGCCACCCTCACACAGTTCCTCCAAGGATGTCTGCTCCCCTGTTGGAGACTGAATCCCAAGCTGGATGGACCACAGGGCTGATACAGTATGGCGGTGCTTCTCAAATTATTTCTAATATGGATAGTTGGGCCAGAGTGAGCAGGCTTTTCCGCCTAGTTAGAGAATGCATTCTCTGCTTTTTCTGACTGAGCAGTAGAATCAAAGAATCATTCTCTCCCCTTCCACAACTAATCACCAATTTAACCCCTGCCTTACTGAAGGGCTTCAGACCTCGAGAACCCACTTTCCAACTCCCGGTTAAGGAGGCAACAGGGTGGTTTGAGGATGATTAGCTAACATTCCATTTTGTAGAGTCCATTTCCTTAAGATTCCAGACAGGGGCCACTCCATTTCCTGTTTTTCTGGACTGCCTCTATGGGGTCTTGGGCTTTGGCACCCCAACTAGGGTAAGACAGCCTGCATAATCAGTTTCTAGCTGAAACCTCATTCCTGCTTTGGGAAGAAGGGTGGGTGGTGAGGTGGGGGCATTGGGTTTCAAGCTGTGGCTCAGAGTTGTGGAGAAGGAGGACGGGAAGTGGATGCAGGAAGCCTGCAGAAATACTGGAATTAAACTTGCCCAGGAATAGAAGACGGGATTCGGAAGGGAAATGCAGAGACTCCAGCTCAGTGCCTGAGCCCTGGAGCAAGCCCTCTCAGGGAGGGGAAGTGGCTGCTCTCTGTTAATTAATTTTCCAGTTCCACCACCCCATAAATTTTATGTCTATAGCTTAGGTATCATGAAAAAGGTGCTTTCCGCAATCAAGGTGTATTTCAGACACGTTCCTTCAATTCAGACTTTGCACTAATTCAGAACTGGCACCTTTAGCCCAGGTGAGTTTGGGCAGTTTGCCCATATGCTGAAACTGATTAATAATGAAAACTGGATAGAAGTGTAAGGTCATTGTTTTCTACAATAAGATAATGGAAAGGGAGCAAAGAGTGGTCCTACTTAGGAAGAGTTTTTGAGAAAGTGTTTGAAGGCACAAAGCTGCTTCCTCAACACAATGGAACCGGGAAGCCGACCACCACCATTATGTGGTACCCAAGAAAAGCTCCAAAAATCCATTAACCTCCACCACTACATACAATATTTCTATAGCAATCCCTGGGAAGAGGTTGCTTTACTTACTGAAAAATTTTGAATACAATGGAAAGCAATACTGGAGCACAAGCAGAAGAAGAGCAACTTCTTTAGAAGAGCAACTGGCCGATAACACGTCTACGTGGATAACTCCAATATCTACTTCTCCAGCACTAACCTCTCTCCTCTGTAGTCTCACATTTCCTTCCGCCTTCCGGACATCTCTAACTTGGATGTCTCACTGAAACCTCAGTGAGAGTGTCGGAAACGAAACACCTCATCTTTCCACCCAAAACTTCTCCTCCCCTTGACTTTCCCATCACTACTGAAAATACCACAATCCTTCCTCTCTCATAAATCCCTAACTGTTGCATCTCCTTGACTCAACTCTTTACCTTAACTCTTCCTTCTCTTCTCCCTGGCAAAATTATTTCTCCATCCTTATTGACTTGCATGGCCACTGTCTTTGCCAGTTGTTCCAGGAATTTAATTCCCTCCTCAAACCTCTCCCATCTCTTGACCATAATGACCTGGCCACATACTTTAGTGAGAAAATTGAAACCATCAGGTGTCATCTCCCTAAGATCTCCCCTACTCCTCTCCAATACTTCCGTCATCCCGCCCCTTCTTCAACTCTATAATCTTTCCCAGCAGTATCTCAAGAGGAGATCTCTTGTCTCCTCTCAAAATCCACCCCCTCCACCTGCATATCCAAACCCATCTCGTCACACCTTATCAGAGCACTTGCTCCCTCCCTCCCTCCCTCCATGACCGGCATCTCTAACTGGTCACTTTCCAGTTGCCTTTTCCCCACTGTTTTCAAACACGATCATGTCTCCTCTATTTTTTAAAAACCACCCTTCACCCCACGGCTTCCTCCAGTTATCACCCCATCTCCCTCCTACCGTTTTTCTCCAAAGTCCTTGAGCAAGTTGTCTACACCTGCTGTCTCCAGTTCCTCTCCTCCAATTATTTCCTTGACCTCTCCAATCTGGCATCTGCCCCCTTCACTCCACAGAAACCACCCTTTCAAAGATCGCAAATGATCTCATTCTTGCCAAATCCAATGGTTTCTAGTCCATCCTAATCCTCCTT
Organism: Tachyglossus aculeatus; assembly: GCF_015852505.1. Lineage (NCBI taxonomy): Eukaryota > Metazoa > Chordata > Mammalia > Monotremata > Tachyglossidae > Tachyglossus > Tachyglossus aculeatus. Next base: position 30,258,999 of record NC_052075.1, on the reverse strand, counting down.
GACCTCTCAGCTGCCTTTGACACTGTTGATCACCCCCTTCTCCTGGGAACATTATCCAATCTTGGCTTCATCGACACTGTCCTCTTCTGGTTCTCCTCCTATCTCTCCAGCTGCTCATTCTCAATCTCTTTTCGGGGCTCCTCCTATGCCTCCCACCCCCTAACTGTGAGAGCTCTTCAAGGTTCAGTCCTGGGTCCCCTTCTATTCTCCATCTACACCCACTACTCCCTTGAAAAACTCATTCCTTCCATGGCTTCAACTGCCATCTCTATTCAGATGATTCCCCAAACTACTTCTCCATCCCTGAACTCTCTCTTTCTCTACAGTTTCACATTTTCTCCTGCCTTCAAGACATCTCTTCTTCAATGTCTTCCCAACACCTCCAACTTAACATGTCCAAAACAGAGCTCCTTATCTTCTCACCCAAACCCTAATCCCCCCACAACCTTCCTGTCACTGTAGACAGCACCAATCAATCAATCAATCGTATTTATTGAGCACTTACTGTGTGCAGAGCACTGTACTAAGCGCTTGGGAAGTACAACTTTGGCAACATATAGAGACAGTCCCTACCCAACAGTGGGCTCACAGTCTAAAAGGGGGAGACAGAGAACAAAACCAAACATACTAACAAAATAAAATAAATACAATAGATATGTACAAGTAAAATAAATAAAACCATCCTCCCTGTTTCACAAACCTTGGAGTTATCCTTGAAAACTTGTATCAAGTATCCTTGAGTCATTCTTGATTCATCTCTCTCTAACTCAGCACACATATTCAATCTGTCACCAAATTTGGTCACCTCAACCTTCATGACATCGCTAAAATCCACCCCTTCCTCTGCATCCAAGCTGTCACTTCACTGATCCAGGCACTTACCATATCCCACCTTGATTATTATATCAGCCTCTTTGCTGACCCCTCTACCTCTAGTCTCTCCCCACCCCAGTCCATACTTCCCTCTGCTGCCACGATCATTTTTCTACAAAACTGTCCAGTCCATGTTTTCCCCCTCCTCAAGCACCTCCAGTGGTTGCCCGTCCACCTCTGCATCAAACAGAAATTCCTTACCAACGGTTTCAAAGCACTGAATCACCTTTCCCCCTCCTATCTTACCTCGCTGCTCTCCTACTACATTCCAGCCCACACACTTCACTCCTCTAATGTAACTCGATCTCGTCTCTCTTGCTGCCAACCTCGAGCTCACATCCCGCCTCTGGCTTAGAATGCCCTCCTTCTTCATATCTGATGATCACTCTCCCCACCTTCAAAGCCATATCTCCTTCATGAGGCTTTTCCTGACTCAGCCCTCATTTCCTCTCCTTCACTCCTTTCTGCATCTCCCTTGCCCTTGGATTTACACGCTCTATTCAACCCTCTCTTAGCCCCATGGTACTTAGGTACATATCCATAATTTATTGACTTACACTAATGTCTGTCTACCTCTCCAGACTGTGAGCTAATTGCGGGCAGGGAAGATGTCTATCAACTCTGTCATATTGTACCTTCCTGAGAACAATACTCTGTACTTCCCAAGCGCTTAGTACAGTGCTCTACAACAGTAAGCTCTCAATAAATATGATTGAATGAATGAATGAATGTCTGTCAGCTCTGTCATACCGTACTTTCCTGAGAACAATACTCTGTACTCCCCAAGCGCTTAGTACAGTGCTCTGCACACAGTAAGCACTCAATAAATACGATTGAATGAATGAATGAATGTCTATCAACTCTGTCATATTGTACCTTCCTGAGAACAATACTCTGTATTTCCCAAGTGCTTAGTACAGTGCTCTGCACACAGTAAGTGCTCAATAAATAAAACTGACTGAATGAATGAGAACATGTGTGTACAGTGCTCTGCACAGAGTAAATGCTCAATAAATATGATTGGTTGATTGCCTTCAATTTAGTTGGTCACCAAATCCTGTTGGTACAATCTTTACATCTCTAAAATCTGCCCTTACCTTTCCATTCAAACTGCTATCACGCTGGTCCAAGACTATGATTTTGCTCCTCGACTATTGCATCGACCTCCTCATTGCTCTCCCTGTCTCCAGTCTCTCTACTTTCCAGGCCATAATTCACTTAGCTGCTCAGATTATTTTTCTAAAAAAACTATCCTGGGCACATCTCCCTATTCCCCAAGTATCTCAAATGGTGCCCACCCATCTGCACAACAAGCAAAAACTCATCACTGGTTTTAATTCTCTCTCCTAGCCCTCTCCCCACTATCTGTTCATGATCCTCTCCCACCACAACCCAGCCTGCATGCTTCACTCTTTTAATGCCAGTCTACTCACTGTGCCTCACTCTCATCTCTTTCACCATTGACCCCACTGCTTGCATCTCCCCATCAAAGCACATTGCCTGGAAACATTCCTTGAGCAAACGATCAACTCTCCTCCTGATTCTCCCTCCCTTCTGTGCTGTGTAGCACTTGGATCTATACCCCCAAGCACTCTGAAACACAACCTACCCTCACCCCAACATCACTTATATACATATCCTAATACTCTGTTGCTTCTCCTACTTGTAATTTATTTTAATGTCTGTCTCCCTGACTAAATTGTAAGTTCTTTGAGGGTAGGTGTATGGCCTAGTAGAAAAAGCTCCCCACCGCCCCTGCGCTACTTCCGTCCCCTCCCCACAGCACCAGTATATATGTTTGTACAGATTTATCACTGTATTTATTTTACTTGTACATATTTACTATTCTATTTATTTTGTTAATGATGTGCACCTAGCTTTATGTCTATTTATTTTGATGACTTGACACCTGTCCACATGTTCTGTTTCATTGTCTGTCTCCCCCTTCTAGACTGTGAGCCCGTTGTTGGGTAGGGACCGTCTCTATATGCTGCCAACTTGTACTTCCCAAGCGCTTAGTATAGTGTTCTGCCCACAGTAAGCTCTCAATAAATACGACTGAATGAATGAATGAATGGGAATCAGAGGTCATGGGTTCAAATCCCAGCTCCACCAATTGTCGGCTGTGTGACCTAGGGCAAGTCACTTCACTGCCTCTGTGACTCAGTTACCTCATTTGCAAAATGGGGATGAAGACTCTGAGCCCCTTGTGGGAAAGGAACTTTGTCTAACCTTACTAGTTTGTAACTACCCCGTTGGCTTAGTACAGTGCCTGGCGCATAGTAAGAGCTTAACAAATACCACAGTTATTATTAATTCGTTCATTCAATTGTATTTATTGAGCACTTACTGTGTGTAGAGCACTGTACTAAGTGCTTGGGAAGTACAAGTTGGTGACATATAGAGACAGTCCCTACCCAACAACGGGCTCACTGTTATTATTAGGAATACCGTGCAACCCTACTGTACTTTCCTAAGCACTTATTATAGCGCTCTGCACACAGTAAGGGCTCAATAAATATCATTGATTGATCGACTGCTTGGATAAATCAACAAAAAGCTCTCAAAATCCAACAGCACTCATTGCCTTACTGGCAATCAATGCTCCACTGTACCGTTTTGGGTGAGCTTTGTGGAACAGAGGAAAGATGTTATCCAGAACGATTCTTTAGTGGTTTTCCCTGCTAGGATGTTGCTGCCGAGGAGGCCGCCCTTGGAAAAGGGGAGTTTGAGGTAGCGGCTAAAGTCCTGGAGATTCGTGTTCTCTTCACACTGGGAAAAGCAAATAAGAAAAAGTAGAAATACATGAATTGCCCAAGTTAAATCAGGGTTCCACATCCAAAATGTAAACAAGTACTGTAAATGGCATGGCTGGCTGTATGAAAGGGCCAGATATAGAATTCATTTCACCATGATTATATCATTTAAGACAAAAACATCCTAAATGTCTCTGAACAGCTAGTAGCCACATAGCTTAAATGATCTCAAGGGTAAAAGAGTGATTGCATTTTGAAGGCTTGCCAGAAGCAGATTAGTCCTTAAAAGATCCTTAAACTCATGCACATCTGTACTAAGATTTAAACCGCATTTTAAACAACCTCAAAAAGCCTTAATGGAGCAGACTGCAGTCAGAGCAATGCTTTCCAAAAATGTCTCTAGACTGAGGACTTATTTGAAGGCCCAAAAGGGGATTTTCCTTATTAGAGTTTGAAGAACATCCAAAGATTTTATCAGTAGGTTTAGGAAACCTACTGATTTCCTAAACAAAGGAAAAAGTATCTCAGCCATTCACTGGGGGCAAGTAATAATTGTATCTGGGAGAAAAATGTAATAAGCATATCTCAGTTAATCAATCACTCGTATTTATTGAGGGTTTACAGTATGCACAGCACCGTACTAAGCACTCGGGAGAGTACAATATAACAGAATTGGTAGGTATGCTCCCTTCCCACAAGGAGCTTCCAGTCTAGAGGGGAAAATAGACAATAAAGTAAATTACACATATGTACATAAATGAGGGTGGAGTTAATAAAGGGTACAAATTCAAGTGCTGGGAGGATGCAGAAGGGAGACGAAGTAGGGAAAATGAGGGCTTAGTTGGAGAAGGCCTCTTTGGAGAAGATGTGATTTTACTAAGGCTTTAAAGTTGGGTAAAGTGATTGTCGGATGGATATGAAGCAGAGGGGGTTTCAGGCCAGAAGCAGGAAATGAGTGAGGGTTCAGAGGTAAAATGGACTAGATCAAGGTACAATAAGTAGATGGTAATTAGAGGAGAAAAATAAGTATGCTGTGCAGCAGTGGGAAATCAGTGAGGAGGGGACAAGATGAATGAGTGCTTTAAAACCGATGGAATGGAGTTTCTGTTCGATGCAGAGGTGGACAGGCAACCCCTGAAGGTTCTTGAGAAGAGGGGAAATACGGACTGAATATTTTTTAGAAAAACGATCAGAGCAGCAGAGTGAAATGTGGACTAGAGGCAGGGAGGTCAGCAAGGAGGCTGATACAATAGTCAAAGTGGGAAATGATAATTGCTTGGATCAGCATAGTAGCAGTTTGGATGGAGAGGAAAGGGTGGACTTTACTTATATTGTGAAGGGTAAACTGACAGAATTTGATGACAGAATGAATATGTGAGTTGAAAGAGATGAGTCGAGGACAACTCCAAGGTTACAGGCTTGTGGGGAGGGTGGTGGTGCTGTCTACAGTGGCAGGAAGGTCAGGGGAGGACAGGGTTTGGGTGGGAAGATGAGTTCTTTTATGGACCTGTAAAGTGTTGTGGGAATGGAAGAGGAGGTGAAATGTGGGCTGACACTAATGGGGCTTACAATCTAAATCCCTAAGAACATTTTTTCCACTAGGAGCTTTCTGCAACATTATCTCTTCCCCAAGTAAACACGCGTTTGAGACCTGCAGAACAACTTTAAAAGGCAGGTCATTCTCTGTCCCTTCCTACCAGGAGATGACAGGTGTGGGGGCCAGGACCGACCCCTGGAACTGCACTGCCATTACCTTGTGTACGATGAGCTCATGGGTGCCATCAGGCAGGGTCCGCCCATCTTCCTGCATCAGGGGCACAAAGGAGAATCCAAACAACTTCTTCTCACCCTTCTCTTTTGCTGTGGAATGGGTTGAAAATGGGAACTACATAGTGAGCCAATTACCACATGACGCCAAAGTCCACCCACACAGACACAACTGCATGTGCCAAATACTTACTCCCACCCACACACCCATATACCTGCACCTCAATGGACAATGTGGCCATTTGGAAAAGTAAATGCAGTAGTGGAAGTTGACTTGGGTTTGGATGGGAGAACCCATCTGAGGGGAAGAAACCAACCCAGGCAATGAATGGAAATGAGCACAAATCTGCCCCCTCATCCCCCTCCAGTATCAGCTAGGCCCTGAGGGTCCAGAGAGGAAGGGGAAGGGAAAGGGGAAGGCCTGAGTCCTCCCTGCCCTGCTTAAGTATTGCCCAGCCAAGGCAGAAAGTATGGTGTAGTGGACAGAGCACGGGCCTGGAAATCTGGAGGTCATGGGTTCTAATCCCAGCTCTGCCACTTGTCTGCTGTGTGACCTTGGGCAAATCACTTCAATTTTTTTTATCTCAGTTACCTCACCTTTAAAATGAGGATTGAGGCTGTAAGCCTCACGTGGGACAGGGACTGTGTCCAACCTGATTTGCTTATATCCACCCCAGCGCTTAGTACAGTACCTGAAACATAGTAAGTGCTTAACAAATTCCATAATTATTATTATTATTCTGGCTAGCTTTAGTGAACTAAATGGCCTTTCTTGCCCAGAGGCGAAGGGGTCATATTCCTCCCTTCCAGTAGTGCGGGCTCAGGGGAACCAGGCTTGTTGTACACGATGGACCCCTGTGGAAGGTGATGAGAGAACTGGCCCCTCTGGATGCCCAGTGATTGCTTTCCCCAACATCAGCATCTCTAAAATTTAACACTAGATTGTGTTCACCCCTTGACCTGGTGCTCTGGGTCATCCGGAGAAGAAAGAAAAGGAAGCCCATTTTGGAAAGAGACAGGGGCTCTCAGCTGTCATAGACCTATTGGCCTGGCTACACTGGAAACACAGAAGCAGTGCGAAAAGACCTAATGAAAGAAGCAAAAACCTGGGAATCAGAGGACCTGGGTTCTATTCCTGGCTCGCCCACTTGCCTGACCTTGGCAAGTCACTTCCCTTCTCTTTGCCTCAGTTTTCTCACTGGTAAAGTGGGGATGAAATACCCGTTCTCCCTCCTACTTAGGCTATGAACCCCAAGTAGGATAGGAATCTGTGTCCAACCTGATTATCTTGTTAAACCACAGTGCTTAGTGCAGTGGTTGGCACATAGTGAGTGTTTAACAAATTCCATTGTTATTTTCATTGTGGTTATTATCAGCATCCTCATTACTACGTCCCTTCCAACCAGTTGCTTTTGAACTCTAGAGCCATTCTGAAATGCTGTCAGGGTCCCTGGAACCAAGGGATGCTAAAATGGGATTGTGGTTGGTGTTTGGGCTCTGGGATCAAAGTACCCAAACAGTTGCGTAATTAAACAGGAACAAAATTGGGAGATACAAATATAACTTATATTTAAAGCCATATAGACAAGCAATGTTGGCAGGGGAGAATTGTCTAGGTAAACAGAGAATTAAGGATAATGAAACTTCTGATTTGGGCAAAAGATTTCCTGGTTTGTGATTTTTAATGTCTTGTAATATACACATTGCCTGGATTGTTATAACAGTCATATGCAAGACAAATATGAGCAATGATCAAAATTGTAAAGAAACACCATGTTACAGAAGAAATGAAGCCATTTTATAGCACTCTAAGACTTCCTCAGACCTGGAAGGTGACCCTGAAGGTGAACCTGTTCAGAACACTAGCAACATAACCTTAGTTTAAAGGGCCTTCTTTGCTACATGAGGCTTTGACAGAATCTGTTCAGGAAAAAAAGAAATCTGTTCAGAACCCCCCCAGTAAAACCACATGCTTCTTAATGCCCTGTCATTTTCAATAAAAGGGGATTTGGTTCACTGCTAAAACCCTTTGCTGTACTCAGTGCCGAAGGACTGTAAAGCTTTATGCTGGGGTTACACATCAGGGTTGCTTTCTGTGAGATTGTGACCCCGTTTGGGTTCCTTGCTTTGCTCAGGAATTTGCGGGATTGGCAATTGCTGCCTGTGGTGCTGATTCTTTTGTTATAATCGATGGAGATTTGTAAAGATTTGCAATTTAGATCATTTAGCTTGCTCGTCTCCACAGAAATTAAAGCCTACAGGAGGAACAAGAGAAGCCATTGGGGCCTGAAGGCAGGGAAGCCATGTTTGACCAACCAAAACTGTTTCTTAGCGTAACCTTGTCGTTACCCTGACTCCTCTCTCTCTTTCAACCGGTCACCAAATCCCGTCAGTTCCACCTTCGCAACATCACTAAAATACACCCTTTCCTCTCCATCCCAACTGTTACTACATTAGTACAATCACTCATCCTATCCCGCATGGATTACTGCATCAACCTCCTTGCAGACCTCCCAACCTCCTGGCTCTCCCCACTCCGGTCCATACTTCACTCTGCTGCCTGGATCATCTTTCTACAGAAACGCTCAGGACATGTCACCCCGCCTCCTCATAAACCTCCAGTGGTTGCTTATCCACCTCCATATCAAACCAAAACTCCTTATCATTAGCTTTAAAGCACTCCATCACCTTGCCCCCTCCTACCTCACCTGGTTTTCTCTCCTTCTACAACCCAGCCTGCATACTTGGCTCCTCTGGTGTTAACCTCCTCACTGTGTCTTGATCTCACCTGTCTTGCCATCAACCCCTAGCCCATGTCCTGCAATGCCCTCCCTCCTCGAATTTGCCAATTACTCCTCAAGAGGCCTTCCCAGATTAAGCCCCACTTTTCCTCATGTCCCACTTCCTTCTGTGTCACTCTGACTTGCTCCCTTTGTTCATCCCCCCTCCCAGCCCCACAGCACTTGTGTATATATCTGTAATTTTATTTATTTGTTTTGATGTCTGTTCATTTGTATTAAAGTCTGTCTCCCGCCTCTAGACTGTGAGCTTGTTGTGGGCAGGGATTGTCACTCTTTATTGTTGCATTTACTTTCCCAAGAGCTTAGTACAGTGCTCTGCACATAGTAAGCATTTTTCCTCTGTAAAATGGGGATTAAGACTGTGAGCCCCCCGTGGGACAACCTTATCATCTTGTAACCTCCCCAGTGCTTAGAACGGTGCTTTGCACATAGTAAGCGCTTAATAAATGCCACCATTATTATCATTATTATTAAATATAATTGAATGAATGAATGAATGAATGAATGAATGTTTCTGTTGCCTGTAATCCTGCTTTTCACTGTGGGCAAAAGAGCTAAAGCCTCAGCAGCAACTCAACATGAATTTCCAATCTGGCAGTTGGAAAAATCCCTTGTCTCTGCCCTCTTTTTTTCCTGACAGACCACCTGACACATGGGATTGCCCAGGGTAGCCTGGGGTAAGGGAAGAAGGTTGAGAGGGACAAAGAGTCAGAAATGAAGCCTGTCAATCAATTAGGGAGATGAGGTGCCAGAATTCCCAGGGCAGGCTCTGTGGTAGAGCGGGTGGTCTAAGGGCTTCTAAGAAACCATCTCCGGCTATATGGGACAATCCCCACTAATATTAGGTTTTTCACAGCGTGGCTCAGTGGAAACAGCACAGGTTTTGGAGTCAGAGGTCATGGGTTCAAATCCCGACTCGGCCAGTTGTCAGCTGTGTGACTTTGGGCAAGTCATTTCACTTCTCTGTGCCTCAGTTACCTCATCTGCAAAATGGGGATTAAGACTGTGTGCCCCCCCCATGGGACAGCCTGATCACCTTGTAACCTCCCCAGCACTTAGAACAGTGCTTTGCACATAGTAAGCGTTTAATAAATGCCATTGTTATAGAGAAGCAGTGTGGCTCAGTGGAAATAGCCCAGGCTTTGGAGTCAGAGGTCATGGGTTCAAATCCTGACTCTGCCAAGTGTCAGCTGTGTGACTTCGGGCAAGTCACTTCACTTCTCTGTGCCTCAGTGACCTCATCTGTAAAATGGGGATTAAGACTGTGAGCCCCCAGTGGGACAACCTGATTACCTTGTAAACTCCCCAGTGCTTAGAACAGTGCTTGGCACACAGTAAGTGCTTAACAAATGCCATTATTATTATTATTATTCTCTGAGCTGGATCTGGGCACCCTTTGTCAGTGACCATATTTCCCTCAATCTGGAGAACAGTGAGATCCCTGCCACTCCTCCCCATGTGTGCAACTCTTTTTGGTTTTCCAAGCTTTTGTTTGATTCATCTGAATGTGGGCTTTGCAAATTGCCATCAGCAGACCCTCACCCCCATTCCCCTGACACACACAAACCCTTTCCTCTGAGTGATTTTAGGAAAAGTTTTGGTGGTGGGGACCCTGGGGGGTTAAGAAAGAACAGGTTAAAACTGAATGATCAAGGAAAATCAAAATTATATTTTTGCTTCCTATAAAATCTTGGAAATTTCTGGGTGATGAGACAAAATCAAATCATATGCAAACACCACATTTCTCCGAAACTGAGGCAACCACAAATGTAAGAAAACTGCTAAAATCAGAAGCTTCTCAGTAGAAAAATAATACATTCTTTCAGGCATCTTTTCCCAACAATTCTATGTATCTGTCACTTGCCCCTCAATTCTGGAAATCTATCCTATTGGTAACGGGGGCTGACAGACACAGTTTCCTATTTACTGAAGGCTTCTGACCATTATCATTAATTCATATAACATTTACATTTTCTTCATTTCTTCATCACTAGTTTGTCATATTTCTGGTACTTATACGATTACAACCCCACCAGTTTATCTCAGAGATGCTTCAGAGGGGCTGAGGGGAGAGGGCATTTTTCAACCATGTGATCTTTCTTTGGTCCAGAGGTTGTTCAACCTGGCCTGTTTCTGCAATCTGGAAGTGTAGAGGCTGGAAAGGATGGGGCAGGATTGTAAACTGCCTTTGTCTCCCTCTGTTCAGGTTGGAAGAAGGCAAAGTGATGAGAAATGAGGGACGGCGGAGGGAGGGTAAAGAAGTCAACTGGAAGCAGGAAGAGGGGAAGAAATTTAAGAACAAGCACCAAGGGGGTGAGACGTAGCTAAAAGAAGGAAACTAGAAAGTGAGAGACTGGCTTTTGTGTCTCTGGGTGGGTGGCTACAGCAGGGAAAGGACAGCACTTCCCTTGAGGCTGTAGGGCAGCTTAAGATTCCCACAGCATGTGTCTGGCAAGTCTAAGTTTTAATCAAGGGAAAAAAAATTGCTCCAGCCTTGGGTCTGTCCCATGTACACCTATCCCCACCCAGACTGAGTTCCTTTGCTGACTTGAGAATAATGATAACAATAATAATAATGATGATGATGATGATAATAATAATAATAATATTAATAGTGGTATTTGTTAGTGCCTACTTTACACCAAGCACTGGGGTGGTTACAAAATAAACATGTTGGATACAGTCCCTGCCCCACACAGGGCTTCCCGCCTAAGACCCTGAAAATCAATGACCTCTCCATGCCCTCTGCTACCCCAGAGGCTCCAGGCAGCAGCCTTAGCCTGGGACAGCAGGAGGAGTGAGGGGAGAGGCCACTGGGTCAAAGTCCTGAGCTCCCCGCAGGCTGGGACCCAAGCTGGGGCGGCAGGGTCACGTGATTTCATTCGTGACTGAAAGATGAATCTTATTTGTTCCTAAAAACTGATGTAAAAGTCAGGTTGGTTTTGGAGTCACTCAGGGTCCCTGTGGCTCCTCTACTTCCTCCCCCTGTCCCAATATGGTCCCTGGGGGAAACCGTAGCCCAGTCCTTTTTGGAACAGACCAGAAGACGGCACTTGAGTTCCTGACACTGTGGGGGCCAGTCCTCTATCTGTTTACCTCAGGTATGATACAGGCCCCTTGGGTTGGTCACGGAAAGCGAAGCTATGCCGGGTGTCCACCCATTTCTACTTCTTGGCCTGATGGAGCCAACAGACTAGGGTTTCTGCAGACAATGCCTTCTGGAGCTCACACAGAAATATAACTCTATGATCCCTTCCCCAGAGGAGGGGCCATGACCCTCTCCACCTCCTAAGGGGCCCCCAGGCCCAACAGAGAGGGCCTCGCCCCTCAGGACATCCTGCCCTTCCCTCTTGCCCGGCTCCTAGCTGCCCCAGGCTCTCAGAGCAATATGATACCCCCTCCACCCCTCCCAGGGAACAGGGCTCTTACTTGAACAGTGGCGGAATTCAAAGCGGACGTGGGCGCCCCTGAATTTATCCACAGGAATGGGCAGCTTCAGCAGCTCGGCCCAGCGGGGACTGTTGTTGTGGTACAGCACGAAGGAGTGGAACTCGCTGGCCGGAGGCTCTCCAGAGCCGAAGGAGATGAAATCCTAGTGCAGGAGACAAATGGGTTGGCAGCTGGGTTTTTCTGAGGGTCTCCGCAGGCCACGGGGTGGCCACTTCTCCTGGGGACCTGGAATCCTGTCAGCTCCGTCCTGGGAAATTAGCAACTCATTCCTCCATTGCCTAAGCCCGCTCTGGCCCCCCATCTGCAGCCTGGGCTAAGTGGTCACGTGGGGTGACACTTGATGTGTGTGTGTTTTGTGGGGAGAGGGCAGGCTTGACTTGACTGGGCTTCAATCCAAGTATTTCACTAGGTTCTGGAGTTCCAGTCACGGAAGGGGCTCAACTGAAACAGTCCTCGCCCATGGACCCTCTCCTCGGCAGTGTGCCAGGGATAATATTCTGCTCGTGCCCAGCAGTTGGCCTACAAAATCCTCTCTGACACAGCTCTGTATTTGAGTTTCCTAGATCAAATTACAGGAGGAAGTGGCTCTACTGGCTTCTTAAATTTCCTTCTGGTGCACTCTGTGAACATCAGGTGCCAACCTGGGAGAGCCTGGGTTCGTCTGGGTGGGTGGAGCCTGGGTGGAGAACAAGAACGAAAAATGCACTGTGTGGCAAAGGAAATCCACTCAAAAGAAAGCCATCGCAGAAACATGGCACTCGGTGGGATCAATCAGCCTAAAAAGTGCCAGCAATCATTCTCATTCTGGAAGGCTGGATGGAGAGAGAGATGGGAGTGTTGAAGTTAAATTTAGTATAACTAATGGTGAAAGAACAGCTAATCCCTGGGGTTCAGTCGATGATTTGTGGGTTTTTAGGATACCCATAGCAGGAAAGGTCTTGCCCTTTGAGCACACCCTCCTCCCTCACTGGAACTCAGACTTATTTTTTCCTAGAAGCTCTGTGATCAGGGAATCTGCCATCTCCATCATCACCCACCATCACTCCATCAACTGGATTCAGAAAGTTCTTTCTCACATCTAGCCTAAATCCTTCCTTCTTCAAGTGCTTAGTACAGTGCTTTGCACACAGTAAGTGCTCAATAAGTATGATTGAATGAATATAAGCCCATTTTGTCTTTTGTGCGATTCACGTGGAAACGCCAAGCAATAGTAAGTCTCCACATACTCCAAGTTGGGGGGTAGAACAGGTACATGAAGCAACACTTCTGGAACCTGCGAGCCATCAAGGTCCACCAATAGCGGGAGGTGGGAGCCTTGGAGCTGAGGTAAGGATGGCAGGCAGCCCACCCCCACAATACGGCAACGAAAGTTTCCGTCTCAGTCTGCTCTTCTCCAGGCTGAACGGGAATGTGGCCCAGGAGGTGTGCTCTGACATGAAATACCAAACTGGAATTTTTAGACATGGTATTATTCTTTTGAGGCTAAAAAACTGGTGATTATGTTGGTCACAGAATACTTTGGGCAGTTGAAAAGGGGCACTAAGCCCTCGCTTGTGAGGTAGATAACTGAGGGCAGGTGAAAGAAGGAAAGAAGGGCAGTTGAAGGAAGCAAATGACATCCTACCTCTGGCCTGGAATGCCCTCCCTTCTCATATCAGACAAATAATTACTCTCCCTGACTTCAAAGCCTTACTGAAAGCACGTCTCCTCCAGGAAGCCTTCCCTATCTGAACCCTCCTCTCCTCTTCTCCCACTCCCTTCTGCGCAGCTCATACTTGCTCCTTCATTCATCCTCTCTCCCTTCCCTACGACATATATGTATATATCTGTTATTTATTTATCTATTTACTTATATTAATGTCTGTCCCCCCTCTAGACTGTAAGCTTGTTGTGGGCAGGGAATGTGTTTGATGTTAAATGCTCTCCCAAGTGCTTAGTACAGTGCTTACACAGTAAGCACTCAATAAATACAATTAATAATAATTAATAATAACTTTTGCACACAGTAAGCACTCAATAAATACAACTAATAATAACTTGCCCCACCTCTACGCCTCTCCTCTAGACTGGGAGCTCCTTGAGGGCAGGGAACATATCTACCAATTCTGTTGTACTCGCCCCAATTCTGTTGTACTCTTACTACAGTGCTCTGCAATATATCAATTAATCAATAGCATTTATTGAATACTTCCGTGTGCAGAGCACTGTACTAAGCGCTTTGGAGAGTTCAGTACAATAAGAGCTCAATAAATATGATTGATTAATTGATCTCCACTCTCCTACTTTCCACTGAGCCCCCGTTTTCCTCTCCTTCTCCCCATCCCCCCGGCCCTACCTCCTTCCCCTCCCCACAGCACCTATATGTTTGTACAGATTTATTACTCTATTTTACTTGTACATATTTACTATTCTATTTATTTTGTTAAAGAGTGGAAAGAGCACGGGAGTCAGAGGTCATGGGTTCAAATCCCGGCTCCACCAACTGTCAGCTGTGTGACTTTGGGCAAGTCACTTAACTTCTCTGTGCCTCAGTTACCTCACCTGTAAAATGGGAATTAAAACTGTGAGCCCTGGGGGGACAACCTAATCACCTTGTAACATCCCCAGTGCTTAGAACAGTGCTTTGCACATAGTAAGCGCTTAACAAATATCATTATTCTTATTATTATTATCTAGCTTTATTTCTATTTATTCTGATGACTTGACACCTGTCCACAAGTTTTGTTTTGTTTTCTGTCACCCACTTCTAGACTGTGAGCCCGCTGTTGGGTAGGGACCGTCTCTATATGTTGCCAACTTGTACTTCCCAAGCGCTTAGTACAGTGCTCTGCACACAGTAAGTGCTCAATAAATACGACTGAATGAATGAATGAATGCTCTACTCTCCACCTTCTCAAACTGGGATTGGCTCCTGGAGATGGGTTTCTGTTAAATGCTAAAAATCAGAAGGAAAGAAATAAATTGCTCCAGCACTGCTAGCAGCGGGCAGGAAGTGGACTATTCAAGTATTAACCAGATTAAGTTGGCTTTGTGACCTTTCCCCCTTAGATCTTTGCTAACTTTAGAGCATGCTCCTGCTGGCTCCGTCATTCAGAAAACCAACTAGTCCCCTTCCAGAAGCCCATACAAAGCTAGGGAATGGGAATGAGATGCTACAAATTATCGGGTGATGCCCTCACCTTTAGATTCTGGCCACTGCTGTCCACGATGAACATGGTCACTTCCACATTCCGAGCCACGCTCTTCCCTCCTTTCTCAAACTCGCCCTTCTCGATGGTGATGTATAAATCGTTTCGCATTTCACCTTGGAATAGCCAGAAAAAAAACGCCACTGTAATAATAATAATGATGATGATGACACCATGTACAAAGCACTGTTCTAAGCACTGGGGGGATACAAGGTGATCAGGTTGTCCCATGTGGGGCTCACAGTCTTAGTCCCCCTTTTACAAATGAGGGAACTGAGGCCCCATTGATTAAGTGACTTGCCCAAAGTCACACAGCTGACAAGTGGCAGGGGTGGGATTTGAACCCCTGACCTCTGACTCCAAAGCCCGGGCTCTTTCCACTGAGACACGCTGCTTCTCTGTAATGAGTGTTGTTGGGATGTGAGGGCGGCGGATCCCTCTGAGAGCCCCCAGACAGGCAGCCTGGGAAGGACCATGTGGCCAGAGGATCCCAGGACTGTTGTTTCCATAGACTCTTAGCTCAGCCCCTGGGAAGGCCGACTGGAGAGTTCCGGAGCTGCTGTTTCTTTCATAGGAAAGGGGCAGGAGGGTGTGAGGAAGCCAGGCTTCAATGGTGCTGTGGCATTTCCAGGGGAAGCATGTGGCAACCACTCAAATCTCTTCCCCAAACTCTGGTCAAAGGTTGTCAGAGCTGCAGGAGGTGTCTCAGAAAGGGGGATCAGAGGGCGGGGGCTGAGTCCAGGGGTGATTTAGCACCTGGAGAAGGCTCAGAGATGGAAAGGACTGTGAGTGAGAACTGGCCCTCAGGTTCCCTATCGATACCCAAGGCCCTGTCTCTCCACAAGCCCAGAGGGCAAACGTCTGGTGACCAGTACAGCATTATCTTTTCTGAACAGAGTGACGCGGGTGCCAGTTGAGGTTTGGTATGTGAGTCTGCAACAGGAGCGATTGAAGGGAAAATTCCCAAGGGCTGAGAAGAGCAATATCCTGAGAGGGGAAGAAGGGAGCTTAGAATTTAATTGATTTTTCACCTGTTATAAATTCTGGGCCATGAACAGAGCAAGTGAAGGGAACATCTGTTGACTGATAAGCACCACCAGAAGCCTGGCGTCTGGCCCCTAAGGAACGTAGTAAAGGGTCCCCTTCCCTCTGACCTCTGCCCTCAAACCCCCCAGGCCCCAGGCAGGAGAAGAGAGTGCTTCCTGTTTACAACAGGAAGAGGAAACTGCTTCCCATTTCTCAACGGTCCTGTCCCAGACTCCAATTGCCATCTGGCTCCAGGCCTCCTCGGGTCTGCCGGTGACCTCCACTGACCAGGAAACAGATGGTCCTCCAGCAGCGGGAATGGGGAAAACCACAACAGGAAGCTCAGCAGAGACCGACTCCGCTCCCCACCCTGGGAAGTGAGTGGCACGTATCTGAGCCGGACAGGAAAGGAAATCTGGAGAACTCATAAGCAGGAAGGTGGTGGGAGCGGGAAGGAGGGATTCTTAACTCCGAGCCCAGAAAAGTAGTAAAGGATGGGTTTCCTCTTGAATGGAAGTGTTTCCTCTGTCGTCTTTTAACATTCACCTGAATGAGACCGAGACTGGCTAAACCAAGCATCTGACTCGGTCCTGGGGACTGAGTCCTGAGATCCTAAAACATTACCCCAAAGAGGAGAAAAGGTGGGTTCAAAAGGTAGTGTGTCCTTGTAAGCTGAGAACCAGGAAGAAGCAAAAGATGAAGAACGGAGATGCAGAGAGCTTGAACCCTGGCTTTGTCCTTTTCAATTTTTTACTAGGTTTCCATCATCCATCTGCACTACAGTCAGAAATCTGACTAACCGGATAACTTTTCCCAATGACCTAATTTCTCCTGGATTCGCTTCCCTGGACAGTGACACCTGCCCTTTCATCCCTGTGTGACCCCTAAGCTGCCTGACCCCAGCAGGCTCCAGCCTGTGATAGACTGGCTCTGGGACGGCATCAAGCCTTGTGCTGCTCCTGTGTCAGTGCTGGGTGATCTTTTGAGCCAAATGTTCTGTTCCTTTAATCATCACCAGCAGCTAGGCTCGAGGAAAGGATGCAACAAAAACCTCTGGGGCACTAAAGACCTTCCGGCATATAAAGCCAGAGCTGATGACAAGAGAAATCTTCCACCCTGCCATAATGCTCTTGGTGACGACTGGGGCATTTCCTGCAGTAGATAAACACGGCCAGCCCCAGAGGGAATTGATTCCAAACCTCTCTGCAGGGACGTTTGGCTCCTTGGACTAGTCTCTAATAATTGGCACCTCCCTCTGTAGGCACCTTTTATTAATTCACACTTTTCAAGCACAAAGTGAAATATCTTCCCAGAGGAAGTGCTGGGGATGAGATCTCTATTCTGGGTGTCAGCCCGCATATGTCTCTCACAGGAATTTCACAGGCGGCTGTGGTGGTGGCTGGAAGGTGTCAGAGGTTTGCCCGAGGTGCATGAGCAGAACAGCTCTCTGGAACAAATCCGCATTTAAACCGATTCCCTTGGGGTCAGCTTCCAAGACAGAGGGTGGGGGAAGCAGAGCCTGAATCCAGGCAGAAAGATGGGAAATTTGCCAGCAGTGATCACTGAACCCACCACCACCCCAAAAGCTTGAAGATTCTCCAAGAGCAGTGGAAGGGCACCCCCCACCCCCAACTAGACTGAGCCCCCTTTTTCCTCTCCTCCTCCCCATCCCCCCAGCCCTACCTCCTTCCCCTCCCCACAGCACCTGTATGTATGTTTGTACAGATTTACTACCCTATTTATTTTACTTGTACATATTTCCTATTCTATTTATTTTGTTAATGATGTGCATTTAGCTTTAATTCTATTTATTCTGACGACTTGACACCTGTCCACATGTTTTGTTTTGTTGTCTGTCTCCCCCTTCTAGACTGTGAGCCCGCTGTTGGGTAGGGACTGTCTCTATACGTCACCAACTTGTGCTTCCCAAGCGCTTAGTACAGTGCTCTGCACACAGTAAGCGCTCAATAAATACGATTGAATGAATGAATGAATGAACCACCACCACTCCTTCCCCTTGACCCCATCTTGGCAGGGTTCCAAATCACCCCCTGCTCCCCATCACACACTCTGAACTCTAGGGACACAGAAGAAAGAGACTGAGGTTTACAAGACTGGGGTCACTGGTCTCCCCAGGCTGCAGCCAGCAGGTAGTCTATGACTGCCCTGGCTTGCATCCATTTTTGGAAACCCAGAGAGAGAAAGTTAAGAATAGAAATCTCATTCCTCTGCTTTCCTGCAGCAGTAGTACTTGCCATAATTGTAGTAGTTGTAGTGTTTATTGGTGTGTTACACTGTACTCAGCACTTGGGAAATACAGAATAACAGAGTGAAATGCTTCCTGCTTACAAGGAGCTATCATTGAAAGGGGGAAGACAGACATGAAAATATTTACAACTAGAATAGTCAAAATAAATAAATAGATATACATGAGTGCTAATGAGGGTGTAACTAAGTTCATAAGCAATGGAGATGGCTGAAAGGATGATAGGACATGTGGCTGGGAAATTAATCAGGGAAGGCTGGTTGGAGGAGGTGGGATTTGAGGAGAAATTTGAATGGAAGAGAGCTGTGGTCTGTCTGACATGTTTGGAGTGGGAGGGAGTTCTAAGTCAAGGGAATAGCGGAATGAGGGGATTCAGTGGGAAGAGATGACAGAGCAGTATAGCTAGAAGGTTAGCTTGGGAGGAAGGATGACAGCAATTTGGGAAAAACAGAAGAGAGCAGATAGGGGTGATGGTACTGTGCTCCCAGATACGGGTGAGACAGCAGGACTGGGAGACAAGTTGTTGGCCAGGAAGAGGACCCTAAAGCAGCTAAAGAATCAACCGAGCTCAGATTTGGGGGAAATCCACTCCTGCCACGGGCAAATGCACCAGCCCTGGAGCTGAAGCTCACCAGGGCAAAGAGAGATTTGATGGGAAGTCGGAGAGAGCACTAGGAGCAGCATGTAAAAACAAATGCAAACAGGGAGACCTGCTGGTGGGATCTCCTGAGCTCTGGCCCCTGACTGACCAGCGGTGGGAAGCAGCTCAGTGGACCAGCCAGCTGTTGCTCCCAAGCCCAGTGCTCCCCTTCCCATCTCCCGGGCACTATCCGGCAGGAACCACGGCTCCGCAGGGGCCAGTCAGAATCATCCCACTGTGTCCTCCAATAGGGATCGTGCCATTTGCTAGGTGGAGGCCGCGTAACCTAGCTTGAGAAGAAAGAGCACTTCGGACCTTTGAGATTACCCTCAAGCTTGTAGGAGGCCATGGAATCTGCCAGCAGGCTCTCCCTGGCTCCACTCACTCCTCTGTCCTGGGTGTGTTGGCAGATTCCCTGACCTACACACCTGACTGTAGCTGGCTCTCTGGGCATCACCCTGTCCACCTCCCTCACACGACTGGCACTGCCCAGGCAGCCGCCATGGTCCAGAGGGCTCTCTGGTATTTCCCTGAAAGGCGGCTTTGGTGGGGACTTCAGGTTAGGAGGTAGGATGGATACAGTGCAGCCCACCAGGACTTAGGAGGTTCAGCATCCCCAGCAGAGAGGGGCGCGCAGCCCAGCTTTGATACCTTGGAACTTCTCCCCAGTAGAGCTAGGACTCTTGATTGGGAAACATGGCCTTTCAGACAGAGCCAACTAGGATCCAATATTCAGAGCCCACAGTGTCCCTGACTGAATTGTCCAGCTCTAGCCAAGGGTGTGCCCTGTTTCACCAATGCCTCGGCTTGCGGGAACAACCTGAACAGAACAAGCAGTCAATGAATGTCTCCCCTCACCTCCACCCCCACCCTGAGACCCTGCTAGGGCCTTCACTAATTTTACCGGCTAAGAATCGCACTCAGCGGCCTCAGTGTGGGCTGGGGAGATAAATGAGAAGAGGCTAGAGAAGGACAGTTAGAAAGAGGTTTTAGCAGTTTAGCAAGCTCTGGTCCACTCTGCTTTCATCCGGGACCCCGTCACTGAAGGAGGAAGCAGAAACTGGGTCATATGTCTGCACAGACAATTCATTCTTCTTGCAGGAGCTAGGCAAAGGAGCTGGTGGGCCCCTTGCTCCCTGCCCGATTTGCAGGTGATCCTGGCCAAAGTCAGAGATGGGCTCTGGCTTGGGGTGCCCTGGGTATGCTGTGCCCTGGACATAATAATAATAATAATGATGGCATTTATTAAGCACTTACTATGTGCAAAGCACCATTCTAAGCGCTGGGGAGTTTACAAGGTGATCAGGTTGTCCCATGGGCGGCTCACAGTCTTAATCCCCATTTTACAGATGAGGTAAATGAGGCACAGAGAAATGAAGTGACTTGTCCAAAGTCACACAGCTGACAATTGGCGGAGCCAGGATTTGAACCCATAACCTCTGACTCCAAATCCCGTGCTCTTTTCACCAAGCCACACTGCTTCTCATGACATGTTGTCATGTACTATGTGCCAAGCACTTTTCTAGGCAATGGGGTGGATACAAGGTGATCGGGTTGTCCCACGTTGGGCTCACGGTCTCGATCCCCATTTTGCAGATGAGGTCACTGAGGCCCAGAGAGGTGAAGCGACTTGCCCAAGGTCACACAGCGGACAAGTGGCGGAGTAGGGATTAGAACCCATGACCTTCTGACTCCCATGACTGTGCTCTTTCCACTGAGCCACACTGCTTCTCACGCTATGCGTGAGGCTGTGTCTGTGTGGGAGTGTCTGTGGGTCAGGCTGTATATGACTGTGAGTAATAATAATAATAATAAATGTTGGTATTTGTTAAGTGCTTGCTATGTGCCAGGCACTGTTCTGGGCGCTGGGGAGGATACAGGGTCATCAAGGTTGTCCCACGTGGGGCTCACAGTCTTATCCCGGCTCTGCCAGTTGCCAGCTGTGTGACTTTGGGCGAGTCACTTCACTTCTCTGTGCCTCAGTTCCCTCATCTGTAAAATGGGGATGAAGACTGTGACCCCCCCCATGGGACAGCCTGATCACCTTGTGACCTCCCCAGCGCTTAGAACAGTGCTTTGTACATAGTAAGTGCTTAATAAATGCCATCATTATTATTCTTATTATTATTGTCAGCACCTCTGCCAATGGCAGGAGGAAACGCCAGTTGTTTACAGCAGCTGGAGGAAATAATGGACACTGCAGGAGTCCTAGGACAGAGAGAGACCAAGTGAGGAGCTGTTTCTCCCCACGGCACTAAGGCGGGGCCCCTGGAAGTCAGGGCATCCTGAAGACAACTGGGGCAGCTTTCCAGCTGCATTTCCATCATGGAAACATCTGATCTTTGGCCTGAGGCAGAATTTCACAGAGAATTTAGCTGGTCCCCTCTCTCCGTCAACCCCATATTCACCACCCCTTGGCCTTTCCCGGGCTCCTGAAAATGCTGCAAAGATGGGTGTTCCAGGCTTGGCCACTCACTCAGGGTTCAACAACAGCTGCAGCCACCCAAAGACATCTGATTTCAACAGAGAGTTGAGATTTCCCTTTCTCTCCAGGCCCATCCTGTCACCCCTTTCCCTGTCCCCACCCTCCCCCAGGAAAGGGGGAACACAGCACAGTGTCAGCCCATCCCTGCAGTTCTTCACACAGGGTTTCCATTTTCAACACTGGACCCAGAACACCCAACCCAGCACCTGGCCCTGTTTCCCAAGAGCTGGAAACGTCAGTGTCTCCCGAAACAAGAAACAGTCTACCTGCCGTCCAGTGGGCGATTGTGAACTTACCAGGCATGATGATGTTGGAGAAGCCCAGCTTCCTGGTGATGGACACCCCATGCGTGAACACTGATGTGCATTCCCGCCGAATCTGGTCAATGTCCCCATGCAGCAGCTGCAGGGAGACGGCCAACCCTGTCCAGAAAGAGAGGCGGCACAGTCAGAAACTGCAGGAACCATGAAGAGCCTCAAGGCAACCCTGCATGGCCCTGTCCACCTAATAGTCAGGTCATCCCATGAGACGCAACCTCATCCCCCAAACCCAGCAGTTTCTCATTTGTGCGGGCCAGTGGCCAGAACTGAGGTCTCCTTCAGTAGTAGCCCATGCAGGGATTTGGGTCTTATCCGATTTTCCAGCCTCAGTAAGGACCCCAGATGGCTCTGGCATGCCGACAAGCACCTCCAGAGAGGACCAGACTTTCACCTAACCGAAGTGCCTTATTCTCAGATTTCTCTCCAGTGTTACTTACTGAGCTACTCAGAGGCCAGTGGAGAGCAAGAAAAGGTCCATTCTGTCAGGAAAATGAGCGGAACTTCATGGAGCTCACAATAATGATGCCTCGGAAAGGTACAGTGGTTGAGTGCATCTGAGTGGAGCTGAGAGTCAATGGCCCTAGATTCTGATCCCACTGGCCTGCTGAGTGAGCCCAAGCAAGTTGCTTCACCTTCTGGGCCTTAGTTTCCTCTTCTGTAAAATGGGGAGAGGACTATCTACCTCTTCTTATTTCACAGGGAAGTTAGGAAGATCAAATATTGTAAGTAATGTGAAAGAACTCTGGAAAGCACTACGCAAATTCCAAGTGTTATTATCTATCACACCATGTTTATATAAGACATCCATTTTCCGAGCTCCAAGAAGTTGAAAATCGGGACTGTTCGTAAGGAAGCAAAAAACAAAAATGGGCCCTAGGCCACCGGAAGCAGTCTGGAGACTCCTAATGGATCATTCATTGAGGTCTGGAAGAGTCTTTAAGGGAAGTGACTGGCCCGTCATCAAGAGTATCCCCTAAACAGGCTTCCCCCACTGCTCTCTCTCTCGTCCAAAACAGGCTTCCCCTCCTGCTCTCTCCCCAACAAAACAGGACTCCCCCACTGCTCGTTGAACCCAAAATAGATTTCCCCAACTGCTTTCTCCTCTCAAACCTGGTTTCCTCCACAGATGGAGAACAACAGAACCCAGTACCATGATGAGAAAGAGCTGTGGCCTTTGGTCATGCTTTTGTATAATAGCCCTCTGACATATTCACCTACACAAACACTCACATATGAAGCAGCGTGGCTCAGTGGAAAGAGCACGGGCTTGGGAGTCAGAGATCATGGCTTCTAATCCCGGCTCTCCCACATGTCTGCTGTGTGACCTTGGGCAAGCCACTTAACTTCTCTGAGCCTCAGTTACCTCAGGTGTAAAATGGGGATGAAGACTGTGAGCCCCACGTGGGACAACATGATCACCTTGTATCCCCCCAAGCTTAGAACAGTGCTTTGCACATAGTAAGTGCTTAACAAATGCCATCATCATCATATGCACATGCAAACGTACTCACTCCCGTGCATATACGTACATAGTCATACACACAACATGTATTCACACATGTATTCTCATTGTTTAGTTGCACACATTTACATACATATCCTTACAAACTTCACATATGTGCACATACTCATATATACCTATGTACATATTCACATCCATGCTGTATAGGAAAAACTGGCAGGATTTGGCAGTCTGAAAACTTTTCCAAGTGCATCCTACTGACTCCCTTACATTCGCTGCCTCCACAAAAATGGGGGTTGACAAAAGGAAGTCACAAACATACTTACATAGAATTGTGCACTTAAACACAGTCACACCTACATATACACACACAGCCCCACATATCTACAACTCTGCCAACATCTCATACACATATTTTGATCCCCTCCTCATCCTTTCTTTCCCATTTTCGCCATGGTATTTTCTGGTTTCTTCACCAGGCAGTTTCTGTCTAGAGCAGTTTTCTAAACAATTCAACCATTCCTGACTTCTCCCTGGTGCAGGTAACATGCAGTACTTCCAGCATGACCTATTGGAAGAGGCACAGGCCTAGGAGTGAAGGGACCTGGGTTCTAATCCCAAATCTGCCACTTGTCAGTGATAAGACCTGGGGAAAATAATTTACCTTCTCGTCCTCCGTTTCCTCATCTGTAAAATGGGGCTTCAACACCCATTCTTGGGCCTACTTAAACTGTGAGTCCCATGTGGGGCAAGATCTGTGTCTGACCTGATTATCTTGTGTCTAGTACAGTACTTGGCATATGGTATGCACTTAATAAAGACCACAATTATTATTATTAACTGGAGTTTGGGCTGATTCTGGCATCCCCTGGAGACGTAAGGTAACACTCTTCCCGACAGCATCTCTCCCGGTAGGCCAGCAGACTTGGCTATTAGTTTCCTGCTCCTCCTTCTGCATTAAAGCAAAATAAAGTGGGCATTTTCCCCATCCAGCGGGGGGCAGTTGCCATCCCCCGAAGGCATTAAGGTGGCACACACAACCCAAAAAAACCCAGACATCCCTTCGTCAACCGCACCCCCCTTCCCCATCGTTGTGGAGACAACAAAAGTAAGGGAGTCATAAGACACATGGAAAGGTTATTTCAAATTGCTACATTCTGCCAGTTCTTCTTACACAAAGGTTTCCCCATTTGTTCATCCCTCCTCTGCCCAGACTCTATTTCCTTGGTCCACGCTCTCACCAGGTGGTGACAAGGCTCTTGTATCAACCCTCTTGCAGGTCTCCCTGGGGCCCACCTCTACCCTTTCCAGTCTATACTACACATTGCTTCCCACATCATCTCCTCGAAGAGTTGCTCGGCCCTCATCTCCCGTGCCGCAAAACTCTCCACAGTCAGCCAACTCAAACTCTTCAAGACTCTCCACCAACCATGCCCTTCTTACACAGTAGCTCTCTAGAGATAGCACTGCCATAAAAACCTAACCTCCTCCTCAGGGGACCATGCCCAGAGAGAGTGATGAGGGGACCAGAAAGTGTGCAATTCCTCTGGCATCTGAGAAGCAGTGAGTTAGGGAGGAGCGACGGGAGATGGGGAGGGCCTGGGGGGAGGAGTTTCAGCTCCCGGTGGAACGATTGGCGACAGGGAATGGTAGAGGAGGAAGCAGCGTAGCCTAGAGGGAAGCAGCATGGTCAACTGGAAAAAGGATGGGCCTGGGAGTGAGAGGACCTGGGTTCTAATCCTGGATCTGCCAGTTGCTTGCTGTGTGACACTGGGCAATAATAATAATAATAATTTTGGTATTTGTTAAGCACTTACTATGTGCCAACCACTGTTCTAAGCGCTGGGGTAGATACAAGGTAATCAGATTGTCCCACATGGGGCTCCCAGTCTTCATCCTCATTTTCCAGATGAGGTAACTGAGACACAGAGAAGTTAAGTGACTTGCCCAAAGTCACACAGCTGATAAGTGGCAGAGCCGGTATTAGAACCCATGACCTCTGACTCACAAGCCCAGGCTCTTTCCACTGAGCCACACTGCTTCTCAAGTCACTTTACTTCTCTGGGCCTCAGTTTCCTCAACTTTAAAATGGGTATTCAATAAGTGTTCTCCCTTCTATTTATACTGGGAGCCCAAATGCGGGACAGGGACTGTGTCTGACCTGAATAACTTGTATCTACGCCAGCACTTAGAAGAGTGTTTTACGAATACCATTTAAAAAAAAAAAGAGGTACAGGCGGGAACGTATCTACGAACTCTGTTGTATTGAACTCACCCAAGCACTTAGCACAGTGTTCTGCACCCAGTAAGTACTCAATAAATACCACTGAGTATGAAAATAAATTCCATTAAACCATTCCATTAAAATGATTAAAACCAATTCCAATCACTGAGACATGTTTGGGGAATCAGGTAAAAATCCATGGGGCTTTAAGAACTAGTACTGAGGAACTTATTTACACACTCCTCAGCACTTTTGTATATATGTGAATTCAATTTTATATTTTAATTGCTCCAGCTGGAAATGTGTTTATATTTGTTTCCCCTGTTGGAATATAAGCTCCTGTGGGGAGGGAATGTGTCCCTTCTTTATTTGGTACTTCCTAAGCACCTAATACAGAGCTTGGCACCAAGAGGATGCTCAATAAGTATTGCTACAATTACTGTTACTACTACTTTTCCTATTATTATTACTAATGAAAGACAAGTCCTGTCAGGCTCATCGATTTTCTGCAGGCCAGACCTGGAGAAACCAGGTGAGAGTTATGACAGAGGTGGACTTGAGGTGGTCTAGGATCACTCAGGCTGATGTGCTCATAGAGAAACCAAGCACCTCTGAGGGGGGAAGGGAGAAGGGAGGGCAAACTGGGGTGAAAAGAAGTCTCCCGAAGAAATGATCGATGATCACTGTTGACCTGCAGGAAAGGAAGGGAGGAAGGGAGGAAGGGAGTCAATAGAATGAGTTGAGTCAGGGTGGGCTGTTGGGCAGCAGAGCTCCAGGAGGGCTGGGTCTTGGTTTGGAACAACTCAGCTTTTTGATCAATGACAACTCCAGGCCCTGGGCATCGTACGGAAAAGCAGCCAAACATCAAGTGAGAAGCAGCATGGCTCAGTGGAAAAGAGCACGAGCTTTGGAGTACAGGTCATGGGTTTAAATCTCGGCTCCACCAATTGTCAGCTGTGTGACTTTGGGCAAGCCACTTTACTTCTCTGGGCCTCAGTTACCTCACCTGTAAAATGGGGATTAAGACTGTGAGCCCCCCGTGGGACAATGTGATCACCTTGTAACCTCCCCAGCAGTGCTTTGCACACAGTAAGTGCTTAATAAATGCCATTATTATTATTATTATTAAAACACAGGCCCCTCTGGCTAACCCTCCCCACCCACCAGCCTAGGGAAACAGGAAACAGGCTACACCTCTTCCCAAACAGAACTGAACAGGAACATTTTCCCCAGGGAGAACAGACTTACTAACAGTCCTGCAGGAAGGGCTCAAGCCAGCTGGGTTGGCTCGACTGAGCCAAGAAGAACTAGTGTGGGCAAAGCAGGGCTGGCAGTGCCACTCTGCAAGACTCCTGCCTTTTAAGCATAAGAAAGTGGCTTCTCCAAATCTACGTCAAGTCTCCATTCCCCATGGTTCCCCCTGTAACACAGGCGGCACTCAATGGAGGTTCAAGGGAGAGGAGGATCCCAGAGAACATGGGAATTCAAGGGTCAAGCCCAAAGTTCCCCAGGAACAGCCTCGCTTCCTTCCATCTCTTACCCTGTAGCTCAACCCCAGCATCCAGGGTGAGAGAGCCACTATAAGCAGTCGGGGAAT
This sequence comes from Tachyglossus aculeatus, assembly GCF_015852505.1. Lineage (NCBI taxonomy): Eukaryota > Metazoa > Chordata > Mammalia > Monotremata > Tachyglossidae > Tachyglossus > Tachyglossus aculeatus. The sequence goes on along the minus strand of NC_052075.1, from coordinate 30,232,144 downwards.
CAAAAGAAAGCTCAGAAAAGAGAATTCACAGAGGAAGAAGGTGTCTGTGGTGAGGGGGTAGGTTTGGGAGCAGATGTGGGGGAAGTGGGCACCGGGCAAAGTGCATTAGGATTCTTCCAGATGGAAGGAACTGCAGAAAGGAAATAAGAAGAAAGGAAAGCATGAAGCCAATTAGGAGGTGACTGTATGAGACAGGGGTGAAAGTGAAGAGGAGACGGTCATGGGATTATGGTAGGTTTTGTAAAGGCTCAGGGGAACTAAAACACAAGGAACCACAATCCCATGGCCTCTGGGATGGTCACTGATACTGAAGAGGTGAGGACTCACAAGGAGCTGTTGCTAAGTCCGACACCAAAAGTCTGAGCCTCCCACTCTGCTGCCCTTGCAGCCTGAGAAGCCCTGCAGGATTCCAGAGGCAGGGAAGTGTCTCATCCCTCAGCGCAGTGGAAACCAGGAACTTGTCTGCTAGCCAGCCTAGCCTTCAACACAGGTTTTTGTTTGTTTGTTTCAGTGGTATTTGCTAAGCACTGCTGGTGTAAATAAAAGCTAATCAGGTTGGACACAGTCGATGTGCCACAAGGGGCTCAGAGTATTGATCCCCATTTTACAGATGAGGTAACTCAGGCATAGAGAAGTTAAGTGACTTGCCCAAAGTCAGAGCAGACAAGTGGTAGAGATGGGATTAGGACCCAGATCCTTCTTACTTCCAGGACCGTGCTCTCTCCACTATGCCATGCTGCCTCTCTGACTCTGTCAGGCCCCAGTCTTAGGGAGACACAGAAAAGACATTCCATGCTGACTGTCCCTCCTTCTGTCTCACCCACCCCAACGTGCCCTCTCTCATGAGAACACTATTTGGCTTCTGAGATTGGGAGAGCCTTGCCCAGAACTGGACTCTGGTGGAAGTGTACTACCCACTCTGGAAGAGGCATAAAAACTTTTAGAACACCACGTCCCCAAGGTGAATAACCGTATCAGTTTGTGCCCTGCGAGAACTGGGCCGGGGATGTAATTAAAAAGGAAAAAGACAGAAGAAATCTAGTTCTCCTCCTGCCAGGGGGCCGAGTCGATGCCATGTATGTCCTGATTAAAGTGATAAAGGTTACCCAAGGGCAGAATAGGCCTGCAACAGGCAGCAGGGGCCAGAGCCCCAAGGCAGAGGGTTTCAGTAATGGTGCCTTCCAGGTACAATTTCCAATCCGTTCATGTAGTGGGGCTTTATGGGTACTAAGACAGAAAACTCCTTGCTGTGTATTTCTCCTCACAAGCTCTCTGCTCCAGTGGATAAGTAACCACACATAGGATGAAAATACTGAACCTGTGTGGAGGATCAGGCAGACAGACAGACTGGGGAGCAGTCACAAACGCAAGAATGCTTACTCCTATACAAACTCACCAATGATCAGGTCTTATTGGCCATCTTGAATTAATCACAGGGCTTTTGGTACCATGGAAGTGCTCAAGAAATACAATGAAAACAATGATGATGATGATGATTAATAGATAATTCTAGACTGTGAGCCCGTTGTTGGGTAGGGACCGTCTCTATATGTTGCCAAGTTGTGCTTCCCAAGTGCCCTGCACACAGTAAGCGCTCAATAAATATGACTGACTGACTGAATGAATGAATAATAATAACAAGAATAATGAGAATAAGAGGAATGTGCATTCTGAGATGGAAAGCAGGTGGAATGTCCAGAGGGTAGCGAACTAAAGAGAAAAAGAAACTCATAATTCTCACTCATCATCTTCCCCAGTGGGCCAATACAAACCGGACACTGGTGAGAGATTCTCCCAATTATACAGCCTTTTTGGAAAGTTGGATGACTAAGGCCAAATTGTTATCTTACCCTCCACTTCTGAAGGTTTGTCATCTTTGTGATGGGCGACGTCGGGACTAGACATGAAGTTCCTGTAAGTATCAATTATGGAGAAGTATGGGCCCCTAACTGAAGCTCTAGACCAACCTCAGCCAGAAGGGATGTTTAGTGGTAACTCACTTGTTCAGAGGCATCAAGCCACCCAGCTGGCTCCCATGACCTGTCTCGGTGAACCCCCAATCCAGCCTAGAAGGCCAGCCATTGGTCAGAGAACACAGAAGCCCCAAGTAGCTCTGAATTGGATGAGGAGCACAGATGGACAGTCTCATTCACTGCAGGAGATAAGGAGGGCAGTCACGCCTGGTGGGTGGAAGTCTCTTCAATGTCTCCCAAATGCAACCTGACCCTGGTGGCTTTCCAACCCCGGAATTCCTGGGAATGCGTGGCTGCTGGCCCAGGCGCAGCACAGTCTGATGTGGACACCTGACCATTCTTGCAAAACAACGGGTCTTGTTGGCACACAACTGTGTGGCTTCCTGCTGGCCCGCAAACCATGGGGGCGAGATTCCAAGAAGTGACTACTTCTGACTTCACTGAGTTTGGTGGCTTTAGTTTCAGGCTTGCTCAACCTCCACAGGGTCATTCATTCATTCATTCAATAGCATTTACTGAGCGCTTACTGTGTGCACAGCACTGTACTAAGAGCTTTGGAAGTACAAGTTGGCAACATTTAGAGATGGTCCCTACCCAACAATGGGCTCAGGGTCCATCAGAAGATTAAAGGGGGGGGTGCAGGGTGAAGGCCAGGAAACACCACCAAGCCCTGTCCCACCAAGCCTCAATCCCTAGCAGTTTATCTGATGGCAGTGTGCTGAACTGGCTGGGAATGGGAACACTTTAAGTTCAAGTCAGAATGTAAATGTTAAACCCAACCACAAATGGGGCCCATCATGCCAAAGGCAGCCTGAAAACTATCAAAATGGGGGAAAACCCAGGAGGGAAAATTCAAAAGTAAGGGGTATGACCCCGCCTGCCCATCTGTGCCGATCCGTTGCGCTTGCCTAGCAGGGCACACTGGCGGTGGTGCCAGGATTCCAGCCCCAACCCACAAGGCATGTCTGGAAATAGGAGTTCCCCAGGGAGGGTATCGGACCATGAGCCTGAGTCTGTGGCAAGACAAGGTGCCAGCTGAGCACGGAACTGGGAGCACTGTAGACTGTGTGCTCCTTCTAGGCTGTAAGCTCATTAAGGGCAGGGAACCTATCTGCTAATTCTGTTGCATTGTACTCTCCTAAGCACTTAGTACAGTATTCTGCACATATTAAGTGCTCAATAAATACTGTTGATTAATTGATTGAGCACTGGGATGCGAATCAGGCTCTGACCAGAGTCCTTATGGGGTCGAGGGCAAGCTCCCTTAATAATAATAATAATAATAATGGCATTTATTAAGCGCTTACTATGTGCAAAACACTGTTCTAAGCGCTGGGTTCAAAGTGTTCAGGTTGTCCCACAGGGGGCTCACAGTCTTCATCCCCATTTTACAGATGAGGTAACTGAGGCCAAGAGAAGTGAAGTGACTTGCCCAAACTCACACAGCTGACAATTGGCGGAGCCGGGATTTGAAGCCATGACCTCTGACTCCAAAGCCCGGGCTCGTTCCACTAAGCCATGCTGCTTCACGCTTGCTCTTCTCTGAGGAGAGACCCTTGTGGGTCTCTCACCTCCATCCCCTGAAAGTTGCAATCATATCAGGAGGAGGACAGTTTGGGTGCATTGGGTAGCAGAGTACATCCTACAAAATTTGTCCAATACTGCAAGAAAGTCTAGATAAAGGCAAAAAATCAAATTCATCTAATGGCCAGCTTTCATCTCTATATCTCTTGACCTGTAATGCTAAATGCCCAGCTTCTCTACTCCTCATCCTCTGTGACATCATCACTCAGAAACAGGCAAGCCTTGGAATCCCAGGGATGGAGCTCTGGGGAATTGGGCTACTAGGATCCTGGAAAGATGGGAGCTGGGTTCCTGGAATCGTAGAATGAAATACTAAGGAACTGAAGTACTGGGAAATGAGGGAAATGGGTCCTGAAATATTGGGATATTGAATGCTTGGGGGTTACTGGGACACTGGATTTATGGGACACTGGACCCTGTGGGGCTGGAGTCCTGAGCTATTTAAACTCTGAGATGTCATTCTTTTCTCATCCATTGCCATATCAGGGATGGAGAGGATGGTGTGTAATAATAATAATTATGGTACTTGTTAAGTGCTTACTATGTGCCAAGCACTGCTTTAAGTGCTGGGGTAGATACAAGTTAATCAGGTTGGACAGTCCCTGTCCTGCATGGGGCACAAAGTCTAAGTAGGAGGGAGTAGGATTTCATCCCCATTTTACAGACGAGCTAACTGAGGCACAGAGAAGTTAAGTGACTTGCCCAAGGTCTTACGGCAGACAGGTGGCAGAGCCAGGATTACAACCCAGGTCCTCTCACTCCCGGGTACGTCCCCTTTCCACTAGGTCTTGATGCTTGGGCTTGGCTTCAACAGATCCTGAAACTCTGCAGCATCCTTTGAAGACCCCTTTGTGCAGGTCTGCCTCAGATTCAGTATCAATCCAAGAGCGAAACACCAAAATTAAAATGTCACCGGGAACCCAAAGAAAACAGAACTAAATGTGACCCAATGCAGAACAGATTAGAATTGATTCAGCTGTGTGGGAACACAATAATAATAATGGCATTTGTTAAGCACTTTCTATGTGCAAAGCACTGTTCTAAGCACTGGGGGGATACAAGGTGATCAGGATGTCCCAGGTGGGGCTCACAGTCTTTCCCCATTTTACAGATGAATGAACTGAGGCACAGAGAAGTTAAGTGGCTTGCCCAAAGTCACATAGTTGACAATTGGCGGAGCCGGGATTTGAACCCATGACCTCTGACTCCAAAGCCCGTGCTCTTTCCACTGAGCCACGCTCCTTCTCAAGCCTCTCAAACTCTCCAAGAAGACTGTCAGGGGAGCTGGATATGGGTAAGAACTGAAATACAAAAAGTTGAGTTAACATATTCACTGCCACTGACCACCTGGGGCAGATATTTCAGCCAAAATTTCCACCAAACAGAGCTCCGCTGCAGATCTTCCAGAAAGGCAGGCATGAGAGTAGATTCATACGTACGGATTTATCTATAAAGAGTGTACAAATTCCTAATAGTGGGATATATTTCAGTATTTGCCATCTTAATGAACATACCAGGAAGGAATGTCTGTAAATGTAGGGGTGTAATATTTGGATATTTTCTGGCTACCCACACAAAAGGCTGAGGCCAGTTTTGAGCTCTTGCTCACGTGGGGTGAAATTGAGAATGTGATTATCTATTATTGCTCTTTTACAAATTCCTCCCACTCTCAAATATCATTCTTTTAGACTGTGAGCCCACTGTTGGGTAGGGACTGTCTCTATATGTTGCCAACTTGTACTTCCCAAGCGCTTAGTACAGTGCTCTGCACACAGTAAGCGCTCAATAAATACGATGGATTGATTCAGTTCATCTGGAGCTTTGAATGAAGAAAACAGACTCCTGCTCTTGACCATTCTCCACAGCTGGCAGGGGCTCTGGCTGGGATTTCCCAACTTGTACTTCCCAAGTGCTTAGTACAGTGCTCGGCACACAGTAAGCACTCAATAAATACGATTGAATTTCCTAGGGACAACGGTATGCAAGTCAAGCCATCACACTCAGGATACAATGGGGTCACGTTATCTGCTCTTCACAGACAGATCTAGGCCAACTGAGACTGTGCTGAAAACAGCAACCAACAAGATTAGCGAGTCAAAGGGATTAGTTTATGAGAGGAGCAAATGCAGTGAAGCATACTTGAGCTCCCCAGTGGAGATGGAAAACCACTTGTCCATATCCAAAGGCTGTTCACGTTCCATCATACTGAAAGCTCCAAGCACTATTACTGTTATTATTAATAATAACAATCATTAATATAGTAATTGCAGCTTCTTTCTGCATGATCAGCTCAATTTGTTCCCAGTCTCTGCCCTCTGCCATTCGACTTGCTTTCTTAGTGCTTTCAGAAACAGGCAGTATCCTTGATGGAGGAGATAATCTCTAGCAGCAGACCTCAGACTAGCAGTTTGGGGAAAGAAATTTATAAATAGCCTTTCCTGTCTAGGACCTGCACTGCCAGGGAGCATTGATATAGCAATCTAAATAGAACCACTTCCCAGCTCATCATACAATTCTTACTTCCTCATGACGCTTCAGTCATTTGAAATTGCAATTGATGATTACAGTATTTAAGCCCTTACTATATTTCAAGTTCATTCATTCAATCGTATTTATTGAGCGCTTACTGTGGGCAGAGAACTGTACTAAGCGCTTGGGAAGTACATGTTGGCAACATATAAAGATGGTCCCTACCCAATAACAGGCTCATAGTCTAGAAGGGGGAGACAGACAACAAAACAAAACATGGGGACAGGTGTCAAGTCGTCAGAACAAACAGAATTAAAGCTAGTCTATTTCAAGTGCTAGAGGAGACACAAGTTAAAGGAGTCAGACTCAATCAGACTCGGTCAGATGCCCACATGGGGCTCACAGTCTAAATAGAAGGGAGAATAGGCATTCAATCCCCATTTTACAGTTTATGAAACTGAGGCACGGAGAACTAAAATAACATGCCCAAGGTGACAGCAGGCAAATGTGGCACAGCCGGAATCAGAACACTCCCAGGCCCGTGCTCTTTCTGATAGGCTTCCCAGTTGATTAAAATATAAGAACCGGAGCAAGTAATCTGTACAACTCCAAGTTTCTGGCCAATAGATGGTGCCAATTCTTTCCACATTGATAACAAAGCTTTTCAGGGCTTTCCAGTGAAAAGAAAGCAAAGTTACAAGTGTGAGGAACGGAAAGAAATATCATTAATAATTTCTCTGCCAGGATACTCGTCCCCCTCACCAAAAGAGCCCACCCTAGTCCCCGGCTGAATCGCCAGCAGTGTTCTCACCCAGTCGAGAGAATGGAAACTTTAGCTGCAGGGTCTTGACTCAACACGTCGGGGTTCTCTTTTCACTAACCGTGACCCTCTGAGCAACACCAGGGCAGAAGAAGCACTTAGTACAGTGCTCTGCTCACCGTAAGCGCTCAATAAATACGATTGAATGAATGAAGAAGCATGGGGGTAGCTTCTGCTCAGAACCCTGATCAGTGTTCCTCCTTCCCCTCCCCTCAGCACCTGTATATATGTTTGTACAGATTTATTACTCTATTTATTTTACTTGTACATATTTACTATTCTATTTATTTTATTTTGTTAATGAGGTGCAACTACCTTTACTTGTATTTATTCTGATGACTTGACACCTGTTCACATGTTTTGTTTTGTTGTCCGTCTCCCCCTTCTAGACTGTGAGCCCATTGTTGGGTGGGGACCATCTCTATATGTTGCCGACATGTACTTCCCAAGCTCTTAGTACAGTGCTCTGCACACAGTAAGCGCTCAATAAATACGATTGAATGAATGAATGAATGAATGTTCTCTGCCCCACTGCAGCCAGAGCAGGGGCTCAGGGTACAGCAAAAATTCCAGAATCCCCTATGTCAGTTTGACCTCTGGGGCCCACTTTGTGTGGGGCTGTATTACCCGTTTGTCTGCTCTCTAGTTTCTTTGGCCTATTCTTCTGCTCTCACTAGCAATTCCCTAGTCCTGCCCTAGGCCCCATTACTATCCTGGTTCTTCTTATCACTCTCTCTGTCCTAACTACTTGGAATTTTCTTTCCTAACTCATGAACACAAGACAGGAGACGGTTTTAAAAGGCCCAAATATCATTAAAATATAGGAAATAATTTTTCTGCAGCCTCTGTTCCATGGCTTAGTGGAAAGAGCATAGGACCTGGGTTCTAATTCCAGCTCTACCACCTGCCTGCTGCTTGGCTTTGGGCAAGTCACACAATTTCTCTCTGCCTCCGTTTCCTATTCTGTAAAATGGGAATTCAATATCTGCAGTCCATCTGCTGTGAGCCACGTGGGACAAGGACTGTGCCTGATCTGTTTATCTTGTATCTACCCCAGAGTTTAGTCCAGTGCTTGGCACACAGTAAGGGCTTAACAAATATAATTATTATTTATTCTCTATGGGGCCTAACTTCATAATAGAAACTTCCAGGTCTCCCTATCTTCCCAAAGCCTCTGCTCAAGGCAGGCAATCATTGCTCTAACCCTGGCTAGATATATAGCATATATGAGTCTGATTAGCTGTCCTTTTGGAGTCAGCAATAGCTTTGTTCTGATGACTTGATACCTGTCCACATGTTTTGTTTTGTTGTCTGTCTCCCCCTTCTAGACTGTGAGCCCGTTGTTGGCTAGGGACGGTCTCTATATGTTGCCAACTCGTACATCCCAAGTGCTTAGTACAGTGCTCGCACACAGTAAGCGCTCAATAAATACGATTGAATGAATGGTGAGGCTTTTCTCATATGAGCCTGTGTGCTGACCCATCTTTGACCTCTCTCCTCCTCTGTATCTCATATCTCCTCCTGCCTTCAGTGCATCGCTATATGAACATCTCCCAAACACCTCAAATTCAACATGTCCAAAACTGAACTCATTTTCCCCTACAAGCCTGTTCCTCCCCTCAGCTGCCCCATCATTGTTGACAAAAACCACATTTCCCTGTCTCACAAGCCAGCAATCTTGAAATGATCTCTCCTTCCACCCGTATATTCAATCAATCACCAAATCTTGACAGTTCTATCATCTCATCTTCTCAACGTATCATAACACTTGCCCCTTCGCTTCCTCCCTCCTTCACTCAATCACTCAAATGTTTACTTTCCATTAGTTCCTGTCAAAGTGCTTTCAAACATGCCCATGTATTCCCTATTCTAAAAAAACCCCCAAAACTCTCCCTTGATCCCGAGGCAACCTGGAGTCATCGCCCCCATCTCCCTCCTACCATTCCTCTTCAAACTCTTTGAGTTTGTCCACACCCGCTGCCTCCACTTCCTCTCCTCCAGTTCTCTCCTTGACACCCTGAACTTCATTCATTCATTCAATCGTATTTATTGAGCACTTACTGTGTGCAGAGCACTGTACTAAGCCCTCGGGAGAGTACAATATGACAGTAAACAGACACGCCCCCTGCCCACAAAGAGCTTATAGTCTAGAGGGGGAGAAAGATATTAATATAAATATTCATGCGACCTGACTTTAACTCCATAGAAATGGCCCTCTCTAAGGTCACCAATGACATCCTTATTACCACAACCAATAGCCTCAATTTCATCCTAACCTCTTAGTTGCCTTCGGCACTGTAGACTGTCTCCCACTAGACTGTAAGCTCCTCCCTCTTGACTGTAAATTCCTTATGGGCAGGGAAGGTGTCTACCAACTCTGCTCGACTGAATTCTCCCAAGCTCTTAGTACAGTGCTCTGCTCACAGCAAGTGCTCAATAAATATGACTGATAGATCAATCGATTGTTTGGATCATTTCCTTCTTCTGGAAACATTAACCAACCTTGGTTTCTCTGACACTACTCTCCTGGTTCTCCTCCTATCTTTCTGCCAGCTCCTTCTCAATCTCTTTCACAGGCTTCCCACCCTCTAACTGGAGGGCTCTTTCAAGCCTCACATTTGGGTCCCCTTCTAGTCTCCATCTACACTGACTCCTTTGACAACTCATTCACTCATTCATTCAATCGTATTTATCGAGCACTTACTGTGTGCAGAGCACTGTACTAAGCGTCAATTACCATCTCTTTGCGGATGATTCCCAATTCTACACCTCCAGCCCTGACCTCTGTTCTTCTCTGCTCGCTCGCATTTCCTTCTGCACCCAAGACATTTCTACTTGGATTTTCCACTGACACCTCAAATTTAACATGTCCTAAACAGAATTCCTCATCTTCCCACCAAATCATGTTCTCCCCTTGATTTTCCCTTCAAAGCCCTACTAAAAGCACACCTCCTCCAGGAGGCCTTTCCAGACTGAGCCCCCCTTTTCCTCTGCTCCTCCTCCCCAACCCCACGACACTTGTGTATATATGCACATATTTATTATTCTATTTATTTTATTAACAATGTGTATATATCTATAATTCTATGTATTTATTTTGATGCTATTGATGCCTATCTACTTGCTTTGTTTTGTTGTCTGTCTCCCCCCCTTTCTAAACTGTGAGGCCACTGTTGGGTAGGGATTGTCTCTATCTGTTGTCAAATTGTACTTTCATTCATTCATTCATTCAATAGTATTTACTGAGCACTTACTGTGTGCAGAGCACTGTACTAAGTGCTTGGGAAGTACAAGTTGGCAACATATAGAGACGGTTCCTACCCAACAATGGGCTCACAGTCTAGAAGTGCTTAGTACAGTGCTCTGCACACAGTAAGTGCTCAATAAATGTGATTCAATGAATAAATGAATGAATTTCTGTAGACAACACCACCCTTCTCCCTGTCTCACAAGCCCATAAACTTGGAATTATCCTTGATTCATCTCTCTCATTCAACCCACATGTTCAATGTCACCAAATATTGTTGGTTCTTCATTTGCAACATCTCTAGAATCCGTACCTTCCTCTCTATCCAAACTGCTACCATGCTGATCCAAGCAGCTTGGCTCAATGGAAAGAGCACGGGCTTGGGAGTTGGAGGTCGTGGGTTCAAATCCCGGCTCCACCAATTGTCAGCTGTGCGACCTTGGGCAAGTCATTTAACTTCTCTGTGCCTCAATTACCTCATCTGTAAAATGGGGATTAAGACTATGAGCCCCACGAGGGACAACCTGATCACCTTGTATCCCCCCAGTGCTTAGAACAGTGTTTGGTACATAGTAAGTGCTTAACAAATGCCATTGTTATTATTATTATCCCAGCTTGACTTTGGCATCACTCTTCTCACTGACCTCCCTACTTCCGGCATCTCTTCCCTTCAGTCTATTGACCAGATCATTTTTCCAAAAAAAATCATTCATGGCACATCTCCCCACTCATCAGAGACCTTCAGAGGTTGCTCACCCACCGCCACATTGAGCAGAGACTACTTACCATTGTTTTTGAAGCACTCCATCAGTTCAGCTCTTCCTACCTCACATCACTGATGTACTAGAATCCAGCCTACAAACCTTGCTCTTCTAATGCCAACATACTTAGGAGGCCTTCCCAGACTGAGTCCCCTCCTTCCTCTCCCCATCTTCCCCCACCCCACCCCACCCACCCTACCTCCTTCCCCTCCCCACAGTACTTGTATATATGTTTGTACAGATGTATTACTCTATTTATTTTACTTGTACATATTTACTATTCTATTACTACTACTATTACTATTTATTTAGTTAATATGTTTTGTTTTGTTGTCTGTCTCCCCCTTCTAGACTGTGAGCCCGCTGCTGGGTGGGGACTATCTCTGTATGTTGCCAACCTGTACTTCCCAAGTGCTTAGTACAGTGCTCTGCACACAGTAAGCGCTCAATAAATACGATTGATTGAATGAATGAATACTTTTTGCACCTCAATCTCACCTATCTTACCAGTGATCCCTTGCTCATGTTCTCCTTCTGGCCTGGAAGTAAATATGTTGCGGATGTATCAGATGTGGAAGGCGAGGTCACTTAAGAGTCCAATCAGATGGGTCCACTCAGGGCGAGGGCTCAGGTGGTGTTTTCCAAACTGATCCAGGTAGGAAGCACCACAGTTCAGTGAGGTTGGAGTTGAAGCCACCAATAGTGGTATTTGTTAAGTGCTTATTCTGTGCCAAGCACTGTACTAAGCACTGAGATAGATACACGGGGCTCCCAGTTCAAGTAGGAGGGAGAATGTTCGCCCTGAAAGAGCTCTGAGTGGCTGTGGGCTGGGAGAGACTTTTCCCCAACCACTTTCCTGCAGCTGCCATAGGAAACTGGCTGCAGGAAGACCAGAACCAAACCCAAATTCAAATTTCCCCTCTCAAGTGTCGCAGTGTGCCAAACCACTCCAGATAGTAGTAGACCAACCAGGTTGATGAGGTAGCCGATAAAACATCATCTTTTTAAAAATGGCATTTAAAAAAATGGTGCCAGACACTGTACTAAGCAAGTACAAGCTAATCAGATTAGATACATTCCATGTTCCACATGATGCTCACAGCATTAACCTCCATTTTACAGATGAAGTAACTGAGGCACAGAGATGATAACTGACTTGCCTGAAGTCACACAGCAGAGTGGCAATGCCAGAATTAGAACCCAGTTCCTTCTCACTCCAAGGCCTGTGTTCTATCAACTAGGCAATACTGCTTCTCATCTTTAATAATAATAATAATAATGATGGTATTTGTTAAGCGCTTACTATGTGACAAGCAATGTTCTGAGCGCTTGGGTAGATACAAGCTAATTAGGTTGTCCCACATGGGGCCACAATCCTTATCCCCATTTGACAGATGAGATCACTGAGGCACAGAGAAGTTAAGTGACTTGTCCAGAGTCACACAGCTAAGTGTCAGAGTCAGAATTAGAACCCACGACCTCTGACTCCCAAGCCCGTACTTCTCTTTCCACTTCATCAGGAAGGGGGCTGTGACCCCTACCCATTTGGAAAGGAAAAAAATATAGTGTGTAAAGGAGCATCCTGATAAGAGATTTGCCCAGTCCAAAATATGTTTTCTTCATGAACTGAAATTATGAGGATTAAACAACAGGATGGACGCTACAGCAATCAACTCAGAAATCCAATGACTCCTACCCTTGCTAGAAAACAGGATTTCCTGAGCTATGCACTTTAAGAGCTTGCCAGATTTCAGCCTTATACGGTTAATATGCTAGCAGACTTCATTAGGTTTCTCATCCACCAGATGGTTCATCAGCTACTGACTCCGAAACACACCTGATTCCAAACAAACCCCAGAGTCCAATCCTCCCAAGCCACTCTGATTGGAAGGGTTTTCTCCAAGTTCCACAAATCCAATCACTCACACTTAGCCCTCTTCCGGAAGATCAGAGGGGCCATTCACAGGGACCCCCTGCCTCTGGAATCTAAATGGGTTCATTTTAATTAACATTTTAACAGGCTAACTTCCCTTTGTGTTTCATTGTCACGGTATAGCTTGAGGGTTTCAAATTAAAATATAACCTTAATTAGAAAATCTTGGTCGCATTCTTTGGGGTATTTAACAATGAAACGGAACACTTGAACTCCTCTCCAGCTCCCGAACTTACCAGTGAGGGGCTTAATGCCTCTCTTTGACACAAACATTAGGCTCCAAAAAATGTTCTAAGCTGCCCGATGGACAGGATACTACACTGTGAGGGGGTGGGAGGTGAGGGAGGGAGGTATACTTGGCTCTCAATTGAGACAAGGCAGATTCTTAAGAGGAGGACAGGGATAATGATTAAAGATATAAAGATGGAGCTGAATTGGTCCCAAGAGAGATACTGGATAATTTGATTTCTTGCTTTCCTCCTAGGCTCCAACTCCAAAGAACTGCCTCCCGACAGCAAAGAGGCACTAAAGCTCGAAGGGTCAGGAGGAGAGAGGGAATATGAGTCGAGAAACACAAAGTCCTCTGCTTCTGGGACTGAGCACTGCAGTCCAAGCGAGACCCAAACCAGCTTCCCCTCAGTGTGAAAGGAGCTATGTAGTCCTCAGTGAGATTGGCTCCCCAGTTTTTTTAATGGCATTTGCTAAGTGCTTACTATATGCCAGGCACTGTACTAAGCACCGGGGTCGATACAAGATAATCGGGTTGGATACAGTCCCCGTCCCATATGGAGCTCACAGCCTTAATCCCCATTTTACAGATGACATAACTGAGACACAGAGAAGTTAAGTGACTTGCCCGAGGTCACACAGCAGACAAGCGGTGGGGCCAGGATTGGAACTCAAATCTTTCTAACTCCCAGATTCATGCTCTTTCCTCCTGAAAACACTGCTTCTTTGAGAGTCTGACACCCAGGGTTCAATCCACAATCCCAAGGCTGAGCCTCAGCAAGCCCACTCCAAATTCAGAGCTGGTGAGAGAAGGCCTCAGGCCTAATGGAAAAAATGCAAAATAAAAACTACATCTTGGTGAACTCTGGCCTGTTCAAGGGGATGTTGGAGGTGGGATGACTAGTATTCCCAAATCTGCCTGCTGCATCTCTCTCCTGCAAGACTGCGGGCAACCTCCTGGACGTCACAACACCACAGCCTCTCCTGCCAAAAAGCAATAGGCAAGTGTGCATGTTTGTTTGCTGCAACAATAGCCTTAGCCTCTTGGAAGCAGATGACTGGATAAGAAGTCATTTAATCAGATTGCTGTGACTGATTTGGACTGGAAATACTGATTTCTACAACAGGCTTGGGCCTGCTTCTCATTTTTCTCATTTAGGCCTCAGCTGCATCATTCAATCATATTTATTGAGCACTTACTGTGTGCAGAGCACTGTCCTAAGCGCTTGGGAAGTACAAGTTGGCAACATATAGAGACGGTCCCTACCCAACAATGGGCTCACAGTCTAGAAGTGTCGACCTGGTCAGTGACGGCTATGGAGGGTGGGATTGGAGATCTAGATTCTGCTCCTCCCCAACCCCACGATGACATGACCATGATCAATCAATCAATCAATCAATCGGATTTATTGAGAGCTTACTGTGTGCAGAGCACTGTACTAAGCGCTTGGGAAGTACAAATTGGCAACATATAGAGACGGTCCCTACCCAACAGTGGGCTCACAGTCTAGAAGGGGGAAATGAGGAGGCTTCAGTGGGGCCAGCAGCAGCTGATTGCAGACAGAGAGCCGGGATGGAAATTGATCTGTTGGCGGGGAGGAAACACCCCAGACGATCCAGCCTGGACATTTACATGGATACACACAAGCACACGTGAGCACACACAGACACACACACACACACACACACACACACACAGCTGCAGCCCATCCCATCAACTCACCAGCGTTGGAGCCTGTCAGGTTGTAGCGGGCATTCAGCTTTTTGATAATGTTTTCATGGATTTGATACCACTCGCTTTCAGTGTTGCACCTACGGAAACAATAACAGCGCTCTATCAGAGGCTGGCAACAGCCAATGGCAAATGCTACCATGCTAGTGACATGTCTGCCCTTTCTGCCATTTTGGAACCCTCGAATGTCTCATCGGCTCCTCAGCCAACTCTGGCCGCGGCTGTTCTGGCTTGCCATGAAACTTCCACAGGTAGAAGAGAAGAAATTGTGGAAACTCTTTGAGCCCAGGAGACACCGCTGCCTAACTTGAAGCTTTAAGCCCTGGAATAGTAGTGTGTATTTCTTTTTCTTGTAAGGAGCTTTCTCTTGGTCCCCAAACCTATTTGATACAAAACTTCCCCCACAGCCTGCTTTAAAAAGGGGACATCTCAATGAATGGTAACTAATTGAGACTTCTACTCTCTCTATTGAATCTCAAGCTCTTAGCACAGTGCACACTGCAGACACTCAGTCAACAGTCATGAAACAATATTTTGCCAACTTCATATTTCCCCTTCTCACAATTAACCAGGGTCATGGGTAAAAATTCACCCCATAATCTATCCTCTCCTACATGTTCTGTTCTGAAGCCTGCATTTATTTGTTTTGATTGTGGATCCTGACACTTTCCACGCCTGTTCTCCCTCATCTTATGCTGTCGAGTCATTTCCGACCCATAGCAATGCCATGGACACATCTTCTCCAGAACGTCTCACCTCCACCTGCAATTGTTCTGGTAGTGTATCCAGAGAGTTTTCTTGGTAAAAATATGGAAGTGGTTTACCATTGCCTCCTCCTGTGCAATAATCTTGAGTCTCCACCCTAGATTCCCTCCTGTGCCACTGCTGTCTAGCACAGGTGAGTTTTGACTTTTAGCAGATTGGCCTTCCAATCGCTAGCCACTGCCCAAGCTAGGAATGGAATGGATATGCCTCTGCTTCACTCTCCCTTCAGTAGATGAGATTGGTAGAGTACTGGAAACTCTCCAGGTGCATCCCTGAGCGGGGCCCTGTCCTCCCTACCCTTTCTTCAAAGAGAAATATAGAGGGCCCTCATCTAACCCTCTGTCTCCCATCAGGGAGCACTAATCAGGACACTGAAGCTTAGATGCCAGTACCTGAAAATCAAGCCAGGGAGTCCCCCAGCCACCACTGAGTCACCCAACTGCCTTCCTGGAGAATTTGCTTCCAGTATTTCAGCTATAGCTCAGTGCGGGGGGTGGGGGTGGGGGTAGGGGAAGGGCAGCGGGCAAGGGCTTTCTCGAAAATTCAGTGACTTTCGGATCTGAGCATTAAACCTTTTAGACTGGACTGAGACCAAAGGCCCCTGAGTGTGCATCTGGATGGCTTCCATCCATTCTCTGGGGCCTGGATGTAGGTTCTCAACATTTTGACCTGGACCTTGAGGTCCAGAGAGGGAACGTCCCATGTCACGGTCCTAAAAATATGCCACGGGCTTCCCAGCAGTGCCGGCAAGATGTCCCCACCACACCCATCTCAGGCTCTTTTCAAGCTTTAGATATTTGGGTCTGGACAGTAGTTCCCTGAGTAACGGACGTTCAAGTGGGGAAACACCACATCCTCCCTTGCCGGCTCAGCTGGCACTGCCGGGCGCTCTCACGTGCTATCAGAGAAACACTCCCAGTGGCAATGTTAATCCATGACACGGCTTACAGATGTGCTACAAAGGCTCATCTTTTCAGCCGCCTGCACCGTGTGTGCCCTTGGGCAATATGGGCTGCTCTAAGAATACTGCGTAAATGAGCGCCGCATCACTTCTCACCAACACCCTGAAAATAAAAATTGCAAACGAGAAGCTCAACCTCATAAAGCGTTTCTGGCTCTCGGGATGTGCAGAACTGTGCTGGGCAAGAACCATCAAGGTTATCGGCTCCTGGGACGGCCTTCACACTCCAGAACCCATTCTGGTTCCGAATGACTCACCAATCCCAGCTGAGAGCTCACTGGGCAGGGTGGCATGAGGGATGCGGAAGCATTAACAGGCACGAACAAGTTCACTTCTGCAAGAAGGAAAGTCTAGTGGAAGGAAGCAGTGTGGCCTCGTGGAAAGAGCACTGGCCTGGGACTCAGAGGACCTGTGTTCTAATCCCAGCTCTGCCACTCATCTGCTTGTGTGACCTTTGGATGGGCGGCAGAGGGATGGGAGGGAGATCCTGTTAGTGTGGGTGCATGTCAGGGGTGGAGGGGGAGAGGGAAGTGGTTCACCCTCACTACTACTGTAGTGGGCTGAGAGGATTGACCTCCCAGCTCCTGGCCAGCCTTTCACCACAACCCCCACCTCCCGCAGTAAGATTCTTACATGTACACTTTGAGGACGAGGTCATCTTTGGTGTCTCCAGCCAGCAAGTCCGCGATGCTGAGCACAGCACAGCCAAAGGGCCGACGGTACTGGACGTTGCAGGAATTCTTCTTCTCCCCAGCCCCCATGCGGCCTGTGGCAGAAAATATTCACGTGACCCCCTCCCTGCCACGCTCCTGCCCGCAGAACCCAGGCGATTAGACAGGGGTTGATTTCAGCAGGAGGGACTGCCCCTCATGCCCCCGACCTGGTCTTACAGGGCTCTTAAATCTCCCCGGAAAGGTACTCGGAGGGCCTGCAGAGAGGGATGACCTAACCACCTCCTGACCAGCACATGTTCTCTATTTCCTTGGCTACCATCTCACTCTGAGTTTTGAGGTAAGATCAAGAAGTGCGGTAGAATTTTTTCCAGGAGAAAGGCAGCCCCTTTGCTCCAGAGTGCCAGCTAGCCTGGGCAGGAGCTGTGCCATTCTGGGATTTCTCTCTCCCAGGAGTCAGTGCAGCGCTCCATCTTCCTGATCAGGGCAAAAGGCTCTAGGAAGCTGAGATTGCAATGCAGATTAATGAGGCAGCTTCAGGAAGGTTATTAAAATGCTAGAAACACTGCCTGGCATTGCAAGAAAGAAAGGGAATGAACTTAAACTTCCACAACATCTGTTTTAATACTTTCAATTAAAATCACAGCCTGCCCTTGAATAATACCAGGAACAATATCCCAGAGGGAGATGCCCCAGTGAGTTGATGGGAAAGTGAGCTATTTTGCTTGGCTTGCAGAAATGAAAACGGTTATTGTACAATTTTGATCATTTTTATTCAGGGGGACTTCCCAGCAGTGGAGAGTACATCTCTTTGCATGCAAACACAATACACACAAACACATGCAAACATTCTCTCAGCACTCGTGGTTTAACAGTTGAACAGGAATCCCCTGGGCTCTGGTGCTGCAGCCATCAAAGAGGCTGGTGTTTTAACTTCTGGCCCAGAAAACCAAGGGGGAGGGGAGGTTCCCACCTATCACTGCTCTAGGAATTCAAACCAGGTTAGGGCTCCCAGAACCACACATGGGCATGCCCATGACCCCCCTCAACTTCCCCTTCCCAGACTGGCCACCTCCACACACCTCCACACTGCTTGACCCTATCTCTCCCTCTCCCTCCATTCCCCCACCACCAGCAATCCCTGGCGCTTACCTATCCGGATAATGTGCACTGTGATGTAGATGTCCTTCCTGAGCTCGCTGCTGCCCAAGTCCTGACAAGGAAGCAGGGTCTCATCATTTTATAATAATAATAATAATGGCATTTATTAAGCATTTACTATGTGCAAAGCACTGTTCTAAGCGCTGGGGAGGTTACAAGGTGAGCAGGTTGTCCCACGGGGGGGCTCACAGTTTCAACCCCCATTTTACAGATGAGGGAATGAGGGAACGGAGGCACAGAGAAGTGAAGTGACTTGCCCAAAGTCACACAGCTGACAATTGGCGGAGCCGGGATTTGAACCCGTGACCTCTGACTCCAAAGCCTGGGCTCTTTCCACTGAGCCACGCTGCTTCTCTTCCATTTTGGTGTGGAAATTCAAGGGGACTCAGAGTGCAGAACAGGGGGTTGGTGGCAGGCGGGGAGGGGATGAGGGGTGTGGAAAGAGTGGAGACGGGCCACTCAATGGGGTTATACGTTCTCACTGGGAGCGGGCGGTCAGTGGGGGACTCAGCTGGGATTCAGACCTCCCAGCCCCATTGTTCCGGGGACCGGACCCAAGATGGCTAGTTGGAAGGACAGTGTCCACAGGACTCGGGGAGCACTCACCACAAAGAGGGAACAGTGGCGTTCAGGCTTTTCTGGAGCTTTGGGCAACCCGTTCCTGTTCAGGCGCAAAAAAAAACCTCTCGCTGAAAGAAAGCAAATTGAGTTGAGTTTGCGGACCGTTCCGCTAGATCCCCTGGTTCCCTGTTCTGTCTCATTAGCTCCCAAGGGCTTGATGCAGGTATCTGCACAAAGTGAGCCTTCAATAATTGATTGATTGGGGGCTCGCTCAGCCAGGGAGCAAGCCAAACAGGGTCTACTAATGTGATGCTGCACATGACAATCCTGCCAATCAATCAATCGAATCAATCATTCCCCCTGGCAAATTAGGGCACTGAATGAGTGATGGAAAGAGCCATACGTAACTACTGAATGGGGAACCCTCACACATTTGTGTGCCCACGCAAGCCCCCTTTTTCCTCTCCTCCTCTCCATCCCCCCCACCCTACCTCCTTCCCCTCCCCACAGCACCTGTATATATGTTTGAACAGATTTATCACTCTATTTGACTTGTACATATTTACTATTCTATTTTGTTAATGATGTGCATCTAGCTTTACTTCTATTTATTCTGATGACTTGACACCTGTACACATGTTTTGTTTTGCTGTCTGTCTCCTCCTTCTAGACTGTGAGCCCACTGTTGGGTAGGGACCGTCTCAATATGTTGCCAACTTGTACTTCCCAAGTGCTTGGTACAGTGCTCTGCACACAGTAAGCGCTCAATAAATACGATTGAATGAATGAATGAATGAAAAAATGCACACGCTTCCACGCACGAACAAAGAAAGGGGGTGGAAATTACATCTTTCCTGCTATAGATAAGCCATTGAGGTAACTGCTCTCTTTCCTCTGAGATATAGCTAGAAATAGAGGAAACTAAATCCCCTATTCCATTATGTGGGGAGAGAAGATACTGATAGTAGTGTGTCTATTTTTCAGTCTGACTAAATGCCACTAGTTTTTTCTTCATGACTGCAGCCATGAATCCTGTGACCTAACAGTCAATTTCCTTCTCAAAATCACGTCCTGGTCCGAGCATGAAAGAGCTGTTTGAGGTGGAAGAAGGGCCAAGAACTGAAAGCTCTATTCTGAAAAGAACTCTTCCCTGGGGCTGTATCAGTTTTGCTTTGCAAGGCACTCAGGCAAGCGAAGCTTTGGTCCCTCCCTTCGCCTGCCTCCACCTTCTCCTGCCCCTGAGCATATAGTGAAGGCCCTGGGCTAGAAGAAAGATGACGTTTGCCTCTGGCTTGGAAGTCCCCAGCCATTCCTTTCCTGGCCTGCCTCTTCCTGGGCTGTGGGAATAAAGCATTAAATTCGGGGATTGCCGCTTTGACCCGGAGGCGGGTGTCTAGAAGGGTCCTCAGCACACTTGCACAGTTCAGAGGCAGGACCCCAGGAAGAGGACCCCAGGAAGACACCTCATCTGACAACATTGCGAGTTTTAGAATCCGAGAACGCATCTCAAACGTGAACTCCAAGGTGCTTCTCTTTTCCAGATTTTGGAGTCCAGCAGTGGCAATTACCAATGTAAACAAACAACTCCAACTGCGGTTACTCACTGGCATCAACCAGGATGCTGCCCCCGGGGCTGGAGGGCAGCGGGGAGGGGAGGGGAGAGAGAGAGAGAGAGTCACAGTCCAACAAAAACAGCTGGTTTAGGAGAGCCATGGAACCCACTCCTGCCCCCACACTGAGGGCTCAAAGAAATCAAGCTGTAGGCTAAATGAAAGGAGGCAGCAGGCTGAAAAGAACTCATCTGCTCAGCTGCTCTCTAATACCTCTTTATTGCCAGTTTGTCTTGGAAACATATATTGTTGCCTTGGAGGTATAGCTCCACACAACTATGGAGAAACGCAATTACACCAGACCACCATTCTCCCTACCTCTAAAACCTAATTTAGATCTCATCTCCTCCAAGAGGGCTTCCCTAAGTCCTTCTTTTTCCCCCAATTCCCTCTCCCTTCTGTATCATCTATGCACTTGGATCTGTACCCTTTGGGCATTTAGTATTCACCCAACCCCCAGCCCCACAGAAATTACATACATGTCTGTAAATAATTTATTTCTAATAATGTCTGTCTTCCTCTCTGAACTGTAAGTTCATCATGGGGTATAGGAAGGCACTGCTTTAAGACTCTTTCCAGACCAAAGCTATGCCTTCCAGAAACTATTCCCAATAGTGGCTTCTGCCGGGCCTGAATCACCCACGGAGAAGCAGTTCCCGAAACAGTCTTTGAGGGTCGGGGCGGGGTGGGGGGGGGAGGGGATAGGGGACAGCAACAGCATTGGCATAAATGACAGATTTTAGGGGTGAGGAGAAGAGAGACGGGGGAGGGAGAGGAAGAGGAAAACGAGAAAAGAGAGGGGGTCAGGGGGACAGCCGGAAACAAAAGCTACTGCAACATTTTATTCCGAGCCAGGAAGTATAATGATATGCCACAAAAATGCCATGGATCGACAGATCCAAATGGATGACGCAGAGCTCAATCCATCCCGCCTGACTGAATTGAGCTGAACCGAAGGGTCCAAACCGCAGACTCTCTTCACAGAAGGTGATGATGAATCCTTTTTCATTCTTTGACTATTATAAGCAAAACTGTAATCATGCACATCTCTCATGCCCCTTCACTTTGAGATACAGCAACTGATGCTGGAAGAGCAAGGTAAAAGGTAAAAATGCTCAGTCAGTATGTGGGGGGGAAAGAGAGAGAGTCTGGCACTCGGGAGAGGCCTCCTGGGTTTAAAATGTTTTCATCAATCGTATTTCATCAATCGTATTTATTGAGCGCTTACTGTGTGCAGAGCACTGTACCAAGCGCTTAATTCCCGCTTAATTCCTTAATTTCCTGGATTTTCTTCTGGGTACTCGGGTTAGGAATGACTGGGAAGAGACTGACTTAATGAACCACACAACCAATGCAGAGTTCTAAGATTAAAAGAACTTGACTTCAATCAAGCAAAACTCCCAAGGGTTAAAACTAGGCCAAGAGCTGGTTTCTCAGCAGACAGGTGCAAGCAGGCATCAGTTTTTAGTTAAATATCCAACACCGCCAAGGGAAAATCCCATTCTTCTTAATAGGGCCAGTAGGTTATGCCTGAAATTCCTGGAAAGCATCCCTGATTGGGGCTTAACTCTATTAAACATTTGGAACGAATTCCCACTGAACTACACGACCTAACTGTGATATGCAATGCGGAGTATTTTCATCGGAACAGGGAAATTGGGAATTGGGAATTTTGCCTCAGAAGCTGAAATGGCTGAAGCAGAATGGCCTAGGAGTCTGGCTTGGGAGACAGAGGATGTGGGTTCTAATCTTGGCTGGGCCACTCGTCTGCAGTGTGACCTTGGGCATGTCACTTAACTACTCTGTGCTTCATCTGCAAAATGGGGATTAAGACCGTGAGCCCCATGTGGGACAACCTGATTACCTTGTACCTACCCCAGCACTTAAACAGAGCTTGGCAAGTAGTAAGCACTTAACAAATAACATAATAGTAATAATTAATAATAAATAGCACCTTAATAGAACCTTAAGGAAACATCACTACCAACCATTTTCATCAGAAAGTGAGCTATTCACATTCATCTTAATTGCTTCCACTTCACCTTTCAACACAGATGTCTCCCACAGTGATTTGGGCAGGCAAATCCGGATCCTGCTATGCTGGTGTACTGCTTCTCTAGGTTATTGTATTGCACTATAAATTGCAGACGCACAAGGACTGTAAACGAGGATCTGAGAGAAGATGGGTGGGAGAGAGAGGGCAATCCCCAAAAATGTTTAGGTACCATCCCCGCATTTTCTCCATCCTCCTTATTGTCCAATTCCCAGAGCCGGGCCATCTCCGAGGGATGGCCAGGAGCCCCTGAGGTGTTGGAAGTTTGGGGGTTCATTGCAGCTAACTTGTACAGGAAGGGGCTAAATGGGAGAAGTGCTAGGTGGGCAGAAGAACTCATTGTGCCTAGGGTACAAATGCCCATCCCATTCACTGATGGTGGGAACCTAAGACCACGCACGTTTGCCTAGGGTCCCTTTTTGTCCAACACTGGCCCTGTATGGAGTGGTTCCTCCAATGCCGCCCGTGAAGGATGCAGCACAGAGTGAAGACAGAATCCCAAACTATGAGTCCTGGAACAGTCAGAGGACCAGAATTTAAAGCCATATTTATCGCCTCACACCTTTGCTTGAGAAGGTTGGGGAGGGGATAGAGAAAAGGAACATGCAAGGAGAATGGAGAAGAGTAGGAAACTCAAAGGACCACACAATGGAACAAAACAATAATAATAATAATAATAGCATTTATTAAGCGCTTACTTTGTGCAAAGCACTGTTCTAAGTGCTGGGGAGTTACAAGGCGATCAGGTTGTCCCACAGGGGGTTCACAGTCTTAATCCCCATTTTACAGATGAGGTAACTGAGGCACAGAGAAGTTAAGTGACTTGCCCAAAGTCACACAGCTGATAATTGGCGGAGCTGGGGTTTGAACCCATGACCTCTGACTCCAAAGCCCGGGCTCTTTCCACTGAGCCAAGCTGCTTCACAAAAGACCCTTCTGTGTACTCAGGAGCCAGGACACTGACTGTACTCATTTGATCTATTTCCAGCTTTGATTGGTACTGCAACTACTAATCAATGAATGGTTCCTGCCAAAGAAAACTAATTACCACTAATTACCACATTTATGAATACTGTGAATATTATGAATAATGGGAGTTAGTGCCCCCCTACCTCTCTCTGAGAATGACTTGCATCCGGATGACAAAGCTTGCAGGGGCCCGACCTTCGGTATAGTGTCACTACAAGAACACTGTTACGGAACTCCATCGGCATCGCCCTGAGAAAGCCCAAGAGAGCCCACATTCGGGCAACTTAGAAGCTGCTTCATTACCTTCTTGGCATTAAACATAACTACCCTTCCTGTGAGTGTAAATCATTTCACTCTTAAATATTTGCACTAATTAGGATTCATTAAAATATTCCCACTAGGTGCTGGCTCTCCAAATACACAGAAAATGTGGGCAATTCTTCACAGAGGTAATGGATCCAGCAAAGCCAGGTTCTGAACAAAGATTGGGCCCAGAAAGCATCCAAGGATTGCAGTCTCAGAACATTCTGAGATTCCAGAATCCAAACCACAGCCGAACCTGCTGCTGAGCAGCAGTGACGCTCACAAGGAAAGCATTTCTGTTCCCATGGAGGACAAACTTGCATTTAGGGATCCAAACAGCTCTCTACTGGGAAGAGGTGTGGCCTAGCATGACCCTGGGAGTCAGAGCACCTGGGTTCTAATCCTCAGCTCCACCATTTGTCTGTCATGTGATCTTAGACAAGTCACTTTACTTCTCAGCACCTCAGTTACCGCATCCAGTAAAATGAGGATAAAGACTATGAGGCCCAGGTAGGACACAGATTGGGTCAAAACTAATTAACTTGTATCTACGGCAGCACTTAGTACAGTGCCTGGCCCATAGTAAGTGCTTAACAAATTCCATAAAAAAATCATTTAAAAAACTGGCCCTAGTCATGAGCTTTGGGTACCAAAGCCAGAAAATGTGTTCATAGCCTGGGAACCTTCTGATGGTGGCCTCCTGGGTTCCTGCGGACTGGGCAGGTATTGCTGGGGAGCCACTAGCTGCACTCACAGATGATGGGACGTGACTTTAAGGTCAAGAAGGGGGTAAAAGTTCTGACAATCTATAAGGAGGAGGGAGGTGGAACTGGTAACTCTGAAATGATTGACTGGTCAGAGCAAGCAGAGGCTGGGAAGATATTAAGATAAATGATCAACAAATCACTCTGATGGTATTCAGAACCTCACTGGACCATCTAACCCAGAGGAACCCACGATGCTAGAAAATTCTCAGTAAGACCAATTGACCTTATGAAGGACAGCAGTATGGGAGACACCATGGTGGGGACTCTAGTCAGGCAGCGCTGTGGCTCCTGTTCCGTCCATGCTGCCAATTTGGGGCATCCTATCCTCAAATCTGCTGGGATTGGCTGGGTCCTTGCCAACTGGAGGCGCCAATGTCGATGGCTCAGTGACCCGCAGCAATCAGGCCGAATGCCAGATGGATCACTAGTGGTGACTTGGGCAAAGAACTGGGAATGTGAGTGTCAAAACAACTGACAATCCCAAAGTGAGGATTTCCCAACACACTGGAAGCAGAAAAATTCAAAGCAACCACGTGATAAATTACTCCAAAAACAGGATGAAATTCAAGATGGACAAGGGCTAACAAGGGCATCACCATCAGGGTTGAGAACAGAATGGGGAAAGGCTAGTGAGGCATAGGTTCTATGGAAAAAGACTTCAGGGCTATGGATGGAGAGGGAAGAGTTAGGGGTGTTGGGTGGTCCACCCTTAACCACGAAGATGGATGCTCAGGAGGGTGATCAGCAGAAGATGGCTGCTCCCAGCATCCTGGGGCTGCTGTCGGCGATGGGTGGATGGACTTTGGGTCTGATACAGTATGGTGTTACTCATGTTCTTATGTTTCTAACTTGCTCTCCTTTAGAAGAAAGCATCTAAGTCCCTTCTTTCTTTCACTGTGCTTAAGGAAAATCTCCAGTGCCATATTAAGAGTTTTACAAATCAAAACAAAGGCAAGCAGATAGGATTACCCCCAACACACCCCAGCCCAGGCCTCCTGAGTTATCTCACTCTGGCATGATCAGAAGGAGCCCCTACACCTCCCCCACCCCCCGCCTCAACAAGCCCCATGAAAGACAAAACGAGGGTTTTCAGTGGCTGGGATCTCTTAGCGAGAGAATCAGGTCATTTCTAGTGTCTACCTCTGAGAGAAGAGGTAAGAGGGGAATGAGAAAAGAAGGAATATTCCTTGTGACTTTGGGCCCTCAGAGAAATTGGTCTAAGCAGCTGGGTTTCCCCTTGAAGATCTGGATTCATCCTACTGAGCAAGCCAACTCAGCTTTCTGGGACCTCCAAGCTTCTATGGACTATATTTCAGGGCCCAGATGGCATTCATGCATTGACAGGAAAGTGAAGCAGATCTGGGGAAGGGGGAGTGGTGTGTTCATTCTCACAGAGACTTTCTCTTTTTGAAGCTAAACACCCACTTAATGCCCCCTTGAGTCACCCAAGCGAACCATGCCAGACTAACTGCAGGCAATGCTGGCAGCAAGTCTGGACAGAAAGGGTTGTGACTCTGGGGAGTGAAGTGGAAAGGCACAGGGGAACTTCGGGAAACTGGCAGACAGATGGCCATGTAGGGACAAGAACTGGAAGACAGACAAAATGAGGCTTAGGAGTGTTGGGAGTGGGGGCTACCTGGGCTCTGGGTTTCTGCAGTGTGAATGGCCTACAGAAAGAACCACCCCAGAGTGGGTAAGGTGGAGTGGGAGGTGCGGGGTTGGGGGGGAGGCGGTCATTCAGGAGAGGTCTCTGACAGGGGCAGCAGACAGAGGACAGCCATCACCCCACTGGCTTCAAAGAAAGTATTACACTGAGGGAGGTGGGCCCAAGCCACGCTTGGCTCCCCTGGGCTTCCAAGGAAGACTTCAAGCTCAGGAGGTCTCAGGGATCTGGTCAAAGGTCACCTCAAGTCACAACAAAGGTTAGAGTGGAGAGCTTTGGCCCAGCTCTAGACTGTAAGCTTGTTGTGGGCAGGGAATGTGTCTGTTTATTGTTGCTCTGCACACAGAAAGCGCTCAATAAATACAATTGAATGAATAAATAAAAGCTACAGACTCATGTCCAGCCCTCCATAAGCAAGTAGCCCAGAAGAACGTGTGCCATAGGCTAGGGCAGGGCCATGCCTTGGCAGGAGGTGGCCCTTTTGAGCCCTAGCTCCAAATGTCATCCCCAGTTCCTTCTTCTCTGGCCAGGCAGGAGGGGATTGAGGGTGGAGAGGCAAGTGAGGGTGGGGAGGAAGTGAAGATGGGGAGAAAAGTGAGGCTGGAGAGGGAAGGGAGGACCAGGAGGGAAGTGAGAACAGAAAATAAAGTGATGAAGGGAAGGGAAGTAAGGGCAGAGAGGGACGTGAGGAAGGGGAGGGAGGTGAGGATGGGGAGGGAACGGAGGATGGACAGGGAAGTGAGGAAGGGAAGGAAAGTGAGGAAGGGGTAAAAGTAAAAATCAAATTCAGAGGCCCAAGATTTTTTTCTCTGAGATGTATCTTTCACCTCACACTCATTATTAATAAGTGCGTGATTGATTCCTAGGCATAATTACTATAATCATCCATTCATTCATTCAAATTCTTGGATTATTCCTGAAACAATAATTTATTGTGAAGCAGCGTGGCTCAGTGAAAAGAGCACAGGCTTTGGAGTCAGAGGTCATGGGTTCAAATCCCAGCTCCACCACTTGTCAGCTGTGTGACTTTGGGCAAGTCACTTCACTTCTCTGTGCCTCAGTTCCCTCATCTGTAAAATGGGAATGAAGACTGTGAGCCCCCCGTGGGACAACCTGATCACCTTGTAACCTCCCCAGCGCTTAGACAGTGCTTTGCACATAGTAAGCGCTTAATAAATGCCATTATTCTTATTATTATTGCTTTTAATAGACAAACTCTGAAAATGAAAGGTGATATGAAGACTGGAACGTACTCATACAGAATACGATTACTGTGCCCCCCAGACTGTCGGTCTGAAGTTATATCTCAATCCTGCTTGTTTAGTGTTCATGGATTACAGACAGTGTCACCCCGGCTAGTCACTCCACGGCCAAAAATGGAGTCTGGATCCAGAAGGGCTGCAATTGTGACGGCTTTGGAAAAATCTGACTCTGAAGAAAGTTTCCCCTATACTGAGACTGAGTGACGGACAGTCCTGGCGGAGACGTTTTGAGTGTGCTGTCCTCTGAGCTGTAGACTGTAAGCTCCCTGGGGGCAGGAAATGTGTCTGTTTATTGTTATATTGTACTCTCCCAAGCACTTAGAACAGTGCTCTGCACAAAGTTAGTGCTCTATAAATACAATTGACTGAGCTCAGGGAAGGTGGGGCCCACCAGGCTGTAGCTCACCTAGGTGAAGCCCCAGAAACACCACCAAGGGAGCTGAGGTGCTCATTTTGGGACTTTGAAGATGGTACTCCTCAGGATGAGGGGTGTGATGTATGCCACAGTTTGGGCAGCTGGCCAACCACCTAAATAAGTTGCCCCACGGCTCTGGCGTCCACAGCCCTTTTCCTTGCCAGAGGCCAGGAGTGCTGTGATGGCCTGGAAGACCCACACGGCTGCAGGGGCAGGATGGAGTGGGTAAGGGTGGGACAGAGCTGGCAGGGGCAGGCCCGAATGGGCTGGGGAAATATAAGTGCCGGGTTTCATGTACTTAAAAGCCCTACGTGGGTTTTTAACATATTTTATCCCCTCATTTTACAGATGAAGAAATTGAGGTCCATAGAGGTAAAGTAACTTGCCCAGGGTCCCACAGTAGGCCTTCTCCAGGTGGCCTTCCAAGACTGAGCCCCCTTTTTCCTCTCTTCCTCCCAATCCCCCACAACCCTACCTCCTTCACCTCCCCACAGCCCTTGTATATATTTGTACAGATTTATTACTCTATTCATTTTACTTGTACATATTTACTACTCTATTTATTTTGTTAATGATGTGCATATAGCTGTAATTCTATTTATCCTGACAGTTTTGACACCTGTCTACATGTTTTGTTGTCTGTCTCCCCCTTCTAGACTGTGAGCCCATTGCTGGGTATATATGTTGCCGACTTGTACTTCCCAAGTGTTTAGTACAGTGCTCTGCACGCAGTAAGCGCTCAATAAATATGATTGAATGAATGAATGAACTGATTAGAACTGGGTTCTAATCCAGGCTCTGCCACTTGTCTGTGGTGTGACCTTGGACAGGTCACTTACCTTCTCTGTGCCTCAGTTACCTCATCTGTAAAATGGGGATTAAGACCGTGAGCCCCATGCGGGACATGGATGTTGTCCAAACCGATTACCTTGTATCCACCCCACTGCTTAGTACAATGCCTGGACCATAATAAGTGCTTAACAAACACCATTCCTCTTATCAGTATTATTATTATTATTATTTATTATTATTAGCTATCCCAGAACTTAGTACAGTTCCTGCCACACAGTAAGTGCTTAACAAATACCACTGCTCTCTCCACTAGGTCATGGTGCTTAATTATCTTTCTGGCCGTTCATTCTCAGTCTCCTTCGCGGGCTCATTCTTTCAATTGTATTTATTGAGCGCTTACTGTGTGCACAGCATTGTAGTAAGCGCTTGGGAAGTACAAGTCAGCAACATATAGAGATGGTCCCTTTTCTCTGTCTCCCATCTCCTAATTGTGAGAGTCTGTCAAGGTTCAGTTCTACGCTCCTCCATCTACACCCACACCCTTGGAGAACCCATTCACTCCCATGGCTTCAACTACTACCTTTATGCGGATGATACTCAAATCTACATTTCCAACCCTGATCTCTCGCCCTCTCTACAGCTCACATCTCCTCCTGCATTCAAGACATCTCTACTTCGATGACCTCCCATCACCTCAAACTTAACATGCCCAAAACAGAACTCCTTCTCTTCCCACCCAAAACACATCCTCCCTATGACTTTCCCATCACTGTAGATGGCACCACCATCCTTCCTGTCTTAACAAGCCCATAACTTTGGTGTTATCCTTGACTCCTGTCTGTCATTCAAACCACATATTCAATCCATCACTAAATCCTGTCGGTTCCACCTTCACAACATAGCTAAAATCTGCACTTTCCTCTCCATCCAAACTGCTACCATGTTAATACAATCACTCATCCTATCTTGCCTGGATTACTGCATCAGCCTCCTTGCTGACCTCCAAACCTCCTCTCTTCCCACTCCAGTCCATATTTCACTCTGCTGTCTGGATCATTTTTCTACAAAAATATTTGGGACGTGTCACTCTGCTCTTCAAAAAAAAATCCATTAGTTGCCCATCCACCTCCACATCAAACAAAAACTCCTCACCTTTGACTTTAAAGCACTCCACAACCTTTCCCCCTCCTATCTCACCTCCCTTCTCTCCTTCTACAACCCAGCTCGCACGCTTCGCTCCTCTAATGATACCCTTCTCACTGGACCTCGATCTCGTCTGTCTCGCCCCCAACCTAGTCCACATCCTGCCTCTGGCCTGGTACACCCTGCCTCCTCAAATCCGACAGACAATTACTCTCCCTTCCTCCAAAGCCTTATTGAAGGCACATCTCACCCAAGAGGCCTTCCCAGACTGGCCCCGCTTTTCCTCAACTCCCACTCTCTCCTGTGTAGCCCTAACTTGCTCCCTTTGCTCTTCCCCCCTCCTAGCCCCACAACATTTTTGTACATCTCTTTAATTGTATTTATCTGTATTGATGTCTGTCTCCCCCACTCTAGACTATAAGCCCACTGTGGGCAGGGACTGTGGCTGTTTATTGCTGTATTGTACTCTCCCAAGCGCTTAGTACAGTGCTCTGCACACAGTAAGTGCTCGATAAGGACGACTGAGTGAATGAATGAATGAATACTGCCTGAAATGTCACATCCCAAATGCCTATGTGAGTCCTAAAATCCAACAGAGGCAGTCTACCTTTTGTTCAGCTTCCATCTTGGCAAGCAAACAGCATGTTGGTGCTTGAAGAATGCTCCTTCTCCCGCTAGTTCATTTCTCACTGAGACCAACAACGCTTGTCCATGATCTCACTAGAGGGTTTATTCTAATGTGATGGAACGCTGCATAAAGAATACACCGCCAAACCAGATAGATAGACGCCTATGGAACAGATTCACGCTTTATCCCAAGCTTTGGGGGACCAGGAACAGAAACAAGGTACACAGTGATAACAAGCCAGACTGCCGGCATGAAGAGGCAGAAGGAAATGTCACTGCAGGTCATCAATGTACGGATACCAAAACTGAAGTCCTTGCGAAGAGCGTCTAGACAGATCAGGAAATGCTATGTGCTGTCTGGAGCAAATGATATCACCACGTTCACGGAAGAGCCCTTCAACACCCACTCATCTATTTATATTACAGACCAAAACTTGCTCTCTGCCAACTTGACCACTGAAGAGCATTTTTCCTCCAGTATTCCTTGGCTTTGAGGTAAGAAATCAGTCAACCAATGGTATTTAGTGAGTGTTTCCTCCGTGCTCCGTGCTAGTACTAAGCACTTGGGAAAGTACAAGTAGAGTAGAAAAGCAGCATGGCTCAGTGGAAAAAGCCCGGGCTTTGGAGTCAGAGGTCATGGGTTCAAATTCTGACTCCACCAATTGTCAGCGGTGTGACTTTGGGCAAGTCACTTCACTTCTCCATGCCTCAGTTCCCTCATCTGTAAAATGGGGATGAAGACTGTGAGCCCTCTGTGGGACAACCTGATCACCTTGTATCTCCCCAGCGCTTAGAACAGTGCTTTGCACATGGTAAGCGCTTAACAAATACCATCATCATTATTATTATTATTATCAGTGAGAAGGTTAGCCTTAGAGGAGCGAAATATGTGGGCTGGGTTGTAGTAGGAGAGTCTCGAGGTGAGGTAAGAGGAGGAAAGGCGACTGAGTGCTTTAAAATGCACACTTCATTGCTCCTCAGCATCAACTGAGGAGAAGCAGCGTGGCTCAGTGAAAAGAGCCCGGGCTTTGGAATCAGAGGTCATGGGTTCAAATCCTGGCTCTGCCAATTGTCAGCTGTGTGACTTTGGGCAAGTCACTTAACTTCTCTGTGCCTCAGTGACCTCACCTGTAAAATGGGGATTAAGACTGTGAGCCCCCGTGGGACAACCTGATTGCCTTATAACCTCCCCATGCTTAGAACAGTGCTTTGCACATAGTAAGCGCTTAATAAATGCCATTATTATTATTATTATTATTATTATTATCATTATTATTATCAACTGAGGCCAATCTCCTCTGCCAGCAATAATACATGGTAGAGGTGGCAGAAGCTCAGAGATGCAAACAATAGGACCTTGTAATACTTGCATAAATGCTTGAAAACTGAAACACAAATAATAATAATAATGGTGGTATTTGTTAAGCACTTACTATGTCCCAAGCACTGTTCTACGCGCTGGGGGAGATACAGGGTAATCAGGTTGTCCCACATGGGGCTCACAGTCTTCATCCCCATTTTCCAGATGAGGGCACTGAGGTACAGAGAAGTGAAGTGACTGGCCCAAGGTCACACAGCAGACAAGTGGCGGGGCTGGGATTAGAACCCGTGACCTCTGACTCCCAAGCCCGGGCTCTTTCCACCGAGCCACGCTACTGCTCCACACATCACAAATCACATCAGCAGCCTTTTCTTGGAGACATAATTAAACAGAACTCCTCATCTTCCCACCCAAACCCTTTCCTCCCACTGTCTTTCCCAACTCTGTAAACAGAACCACCATCCTCTCTGCCTCGCACCCCATAGCCTTGGCATTATCCTCGACTCATCCCTCTCATTTAACCCACATACTCTGTCTGTCACCAAATCCTGTTGGTTCATCCATCACAACATCACTAAAATCTGCCCTTTTCTCTCCATGTTAATCCAAGGATTTATCCTATCCTGCCTGGATTACTGCATCAACCTCCTTGCCTCCTGTTTCTCATTCATTCATTCATTCATTCAATCGTATTTATTGAGAGCTTACTGTGTGAAGAACACTGAACTGAGCACTTGGAAAGTACAATTTGGCAACAGTTACAGACAATCCCTACCCAACAAAGGGCTTGCAGTCTAGAAGGGGGACAGACAACAAAACAAGTAGACAGACACCAATAGCATCAAAATAGATAAATAGAATTATAGCTATATACACATCATTAATAAAATAAATAGAGAAATATGTACAAATATGCAGAAGTGCTGTTGGGGAGGGGAAAGGGCTAGATCAGAGGGAGGGAGAAGGGGCAATGGGGAGGAGAGGAGGAGCAGAGGAAAAAGGGGGCTCAGTCTGGGAAGGCCTCCTGGAGGAGGTGAGCTCTCAGTAGGGCTTTGAAGAGAGGAAGAGAGCTAGCTTGGCGGATGTGCGGAGGGAGGGCATTCCAGGCCAGAGGTAGGACGTGGGCCGGGGGTCGATGGTGGGGCAGGCGAGAACGAGGCACCGTGAGGAGGTTAGCGGCAGAGGAGCGGAGTGTGCGGGCTAGGCAGTAGAAGGAAAGAAGGGAGGTGAGGTTGGAGGGGGCGAAGTGATGGAGAGCTTTGAAGCTAACAGTAAGGAGTTTTTGCTTCATGCGAAAGTTGATAGGCAACCACTGGAGATTTCTGAGGAGGGGAGTGACATGCCCAGAGCGTTTCTGTAGAAAGATTATCGCTTCACTCTGCTGCCCAGATCTTTTTCCTACAAAACTATTCAGTTAATGATTCTCCACTCCTCAAGAACCTCCAGTGGTGCTCACCCACCTTTGCATCAGACAGAAACTCCTTACCAATGGCTTTAAATAACTCAATCACCTTGCTCCCTCCTATCTTACTTCTTTGATTTCTACTACAAGCCATCTGGCACATTTGCTCCTCTAGTTCCAAGATACCCATTGTACCTCAATCTCATCTATCTCACCACTGATTCACTCCCTGCCTCTGATCTGGAACTCCCTCCCTCTTTATATAATAATAATGGCATTTATTAAGCACTTACTATGTGCAAAGCACTGTTCTAAGCACTGGGGAGGTTACAAGGTGATCAGGTTGTCCCACAGGGGGCTTACAGTCTTAATCCCCATTTTACAGATGAGGTAACTGAGGCCCAGAGAAGTGAAGTGACTTGCCCAAAGTCACACAGCTGACAATTGGCGGAGATGGGATTTGAAACCATGACCTCTGACTCCAAAGCCCAGGCTCTTTCCACTGTGCCACGCTGCTTCTCTACTGAGCCACGCTGCTTCTCTATCTTTATATCTGACAGACCATCACTCTCCCCATATTCAAAGCCTTATTTAGATAACATTTCCTTCAAGAGGCCTCCCCTGATTAAGCCATCTTTTCCCTCACTCCCTATCCCTTCTGAAAAGCCCTTGCACTTGGATTTGTACCCTTTATTCATCCAACCCTCAGTCCTACAACACTTCTGTACATATTCTTATTTTTGTATATGAATGTCGATCTCCTCTCTACACTGTAAGCTTGTGGGCAGAGAATGTATCTACCAATGCTGTTATATTGTACTCTCCTAAGCACTTGGTAGAGTGCTCTGCACACAGCAAGCACTCAGTAAATAAAATTAAACACCATATGTAGTCAAAAGCAGCAGTGTGGTTTAGTGGAAACAGTTAGAGGAACTGGGTTCTAATTCCAGCTCTGACACTTGTTGTTTGACCTTGGGCACATCACTTAAACTCTTTGTTCCTCAATTACCTCATCTGTAAAATGGGGATTACGACTGAGTCCTATGTGGGATAGGGACTGTATCCAACCTGATTAGCTTGTATCTACCCCAGTGCTTAATACAGTGCCTGGCATATAGTAAGCACTTAGCAAATGCCATTTAAAAAAGTAAATGGCCAACTCTGCTGGCCACTGTGCTTGCCACCCCAATGGACAATGTAGTTCTGCAGGAGCTTTGGATCAGGTCCATGAGTTGGTACAACCCTTGGGGAAGAAAGAATATATGCCCTCCAAAGCACCATTCATGGTGGAATCTCCAGGGACCATTTCAGGACCTCGGTGACCCTGAAAGAAATACAACTTTGTTTATGCCCACTCCCCTGAACTTAGATGACCAAATGCTGCAGACATTTCTGCCAAACTCAAGGAGACAACAAAAAAGAGTTGGATATTTTCAGTGACGATGAGCAATTGTTCCCTCTCTGTTGGCTCAGACTGGGGTTTGGGCTATTGTGAGGACCTGTGGCTTCAAAAACGGTCATTCATTGATTCATTCAATTGTATTTATTCAGTGCTTACTGTGTGCACAACACCATAGTAAGTACTTGGGAGGTACAAGTTGGCAACATATAGAGATGGTCCCTACCAAACACTGGGCTCACAGTCTAGAAGGGGGAGACAGACAACAAAACAAAACATGTGGACTGGTGTCAAGTCGTCAGAACAAATAGAATTAAAGCTAAATGCACATCATTAACAAAATAAATAGAATAGTAAACATGTACAAGTAAAATAAATAGAGTAATAAATCTGTGCAAACATATATACAGGTGCTGTGGGGAGGGGAAGAAGGCAGGGTGGGGGGGATGGGGAGAAGGAGAGGAAAAAGGGGGCTCAGTCTGGGATGAACAACTCTAAATCAGAGCGGTGGAGCCACAGGACAGATTTCCATCACCAGTAAACCACCCCAGAACTCACATCACTCATTCCCCCAGAGCAGACTGGGACGCGTGGTCCGACAATCTGCAGAAGCCACAGGGGGCTGGGAAGTCACCCCCATGGTCCCAAGACTGATCAGGGGAGGACAGGGGGCAGAGGCAACTGCTGATGGATAGCCAGTGGTAACAGAGAGGGAAGGGAAGGGAAGCAGGCGGGGCGGGCTCAAGAAGCACACATGAGCTCCCTGCCAGTTCACCATCTATCTGGAGGAAGAGCCATGACCTGTTAACATGGGAAGGGACCCCAAGGGCCCCACTGCCAACAATTCTATCATCAGCAGATTCCAGGCACTGGTGCTTCCAATGATGAGCAATAACCTTGTATAGCAGAAGAAACCCAAGGCAAAGTTAGGATTAAAGTAGGGACAGACCCGGGGTGGGTGGGGGTGGGGGGGGCAGCCGGATCCACGAAAAGGCTGGGTCCAAGACCAACTTGCAGTGGCCCACGCTAGCCTCACAGGAGATAACACTGCTTCAAGGATTTTGCTTCTGCTCCTGGTTTCCATCCTCCATGTACACAGGGGTTTTTGATGAGACAAAGGCTGGAAACTAAACCCATAGGCCCTCTCTCTGCACAGAAAACAAGCTTAGGAGAGGGGAACTTCCATTTTACTCCACAGCTGCCAAGTGACATCTCTGTCACCCTCAGAGATTTTCCTTCCTCATTCACAGAGCTCTGGCCCAGGACTATTCACGCAACAGGGCAGTCAAAATCCTGATTCATCCTGCTAGTGACTTCAAGGCTCACACCACAAGCCTTCCTTCCATTGTGAAAATAGATTCCTGCTCAGGTCGCAATTTTCCAAACGAATTTCTGTATAATTAATTCCTCTGTAGTCTTTCTGGGCTATCACACTGCTCTGCCTCCTGTCTGCGATAGCCTGCCCAGTCCCAAGGAAAGCCCAGTTATGCTGCAGCAAGTCCTTCAAGTCATTCTGGTTGGCCTCTGGAAAAACATGTTTGCACAGTGCTCTGCATACAAACTGCCTCTCCCGAAAAGGTATCCACCAATGCTGGCGGAAAGGCAGCGTGGATTTCGAAAGGACAGGTTAGCAGTTCTTAGCCCAGGCACCCTAGAGAGGCCACTGGGCTGTTGTTCCTAATGATGGGTAGACGGCCCTCCAGGCCTATCCAAGAGAAGCAGTCAGAGCACCACCAAGTAGTTGCTAGAGTGCAAAGGGGCCAACGTTGTAACTTCTCCCCACCATGAGACTCCACAAACAGCAGAGAAGCAGAACAACCTGCCCCTACAGGAAAGATGCAGAAACAGAAAGGGGAGCAGATAACCTGGTGGAAAGAGCACAAATCTGGATGTCAGAGGACCTGGGTTCTAATCCCAGCCCTGCCATTTGCTTGCTGCATGTCCTTGGGCAACTCACTTAACTTCTCTGGGCCTCAATTTCCTCAACTGTAAAACGGGGATTCAATATCTGTTCTCCCTCCTACTTGGATTGTGAGCCCCGTGTGGGTCAGGGCTGTGTCCAACCTGATTAACTCATATCTACCCCAGTTGTTAGAATGGTGCTAGACATATAGTAAGTGCTTAAAAAACCACCATAAAAAACGATGGGGAGGAAAGGAGGACTTTTTGCACCCGAAGATTTCCAGGACATCTGAAAACAATTCTGTAGGCCAGAGTAACTCCCATAACCCCAGTACCCTGTCCGAACAAGTCAAAACAATGTTTAGTGCAAGGAAGAGAGAAAATAATTGCAACTTTCCCAAAGTCCATTTGCAAAAGCAATGACCATTCTTTAAAAATATCGTTACAGCATTCAGGGGCCAGGCCCAGAAGGATTCAAGCCAACTACCATTCTTGAAATGGTTCCTTGCCAGTTCCATCCTATTAGGCCAGTTACTATCCTCCAGAGTAACAGGGTACAACCAAACTCTAAACCACCTTTACTGCCTGAGGAGGGAGAATGTGAAAACAAATTCTCTCACTGACTGATTAGAGCATTACCTGATAGGTCGGTTTTCCTTGCTGTCAAAGAGGGAGAAAATCACTTCTAGCTCCTCCCCGAGGTTGGAACACATTAGACTCTTCATTTGGATGAACAGGTGGTGACTGCTGGCAGGGACCATGGTGTCCTTCTTCCGATGCCGATGCTCCATCTGGAAAAGGTCCAATCGAAACACAGAAAAATGATTTGAATCGGGAGCACTAAGGAAGCGCTCACTGAATTCCAGAGCATTTCACGGAGGGAAGTTCTGAAACTGGAATGTGTTCAGTTAGAAGCTCAACCCCAAATTTGCCCAAAGAGAGTAGTTGGGGTGGGATATGAAGGTCACTCACTGGCCCCATAAAACCCCCGAGAGTTTTGAACAACTACAGCCTGAGTCATGACCAGGGTAGGGCTAGGACCCCAGCTAGGGCTCTAATCAGGGCCCTTGCTGGGGTCACAGCAAAGGTCACAGACAGAATCACATTCTTGGCCACAGCCAAGGATTGTCAGGGCCATAACCAGGACCAATTTGTGAAACTGTCATTTCAGGCTTTCAGAGTTTTCCTTCAGATGTTTCTACAGATCCTTACATCCTTGATATTCTCAGTGTGCCCCTGTGCTGGAAATGACTGCTGAGGATTGGATCCTCATTAATAATCATCTGATTACATTTGATATGGGTTTTCATTCCAATGATGGTGGCTTAGAGAACTGGGGACTCGGGCTCCCCAACGAAAAGCCTGAAAATCTCCCCGCTATGATTTTTTGGCACGTAGGAGGCAAACTGCCACTCCATTGAATTGGTCAGACATTGAAATATGCCAACCAGTGTTGGGGAGCCCACGGAGGCTGGCCTGGCCAGCTCTCTCTCTGCTAGGAATGAGATTCCCAGGGCACCCTGGGCTGTCCCTGCCCAAACAGTTCTGCAGAGCTGGCAGAGGTGATGCTTGGACAGTCAGTTCTAGCAAGAAGATTCTGGTGCTTGAGGAGCGTGGGGGTCTCTAGCACATTTACAGCGGTCCAGGAATGAGACGCTGAACACTAACTCCAAGGAACACTCACTCCACGCCAAGCAAGCTATCCTGTGCACGGCAAGTGCTTGCATATTGGATTTCTAGTGGCCTGAGGCAAAATTAAACCCTCTCATGCTTCTGCGCATCCCAAGCCCTGTAATAATAATAGTAATAATGGTATTTGTTAAGAGCTTACTATGTGCCAAGCCCTGTTCTAAGCATGACATAGACACAAGGTAATCAGGTTGTCCCACATTGGGCTCATAGTCTTAATCCCCATTTTGCAGATGAGGTAACTGAGGCACAGAGAAGTTAAGTGACTTGCCCAAAGTCACACAGCTGACAACTGGCAGAGCTGGGATTAATAATGATAATAATAATGATAATAATAATAATGGTATTTGTTAAGCGCTTACTATGTGCAAAGCACTGTTCTAAGCGCTGGGGAGGTTACAAGGTGATCAGGATGTCCCATAGGGGGGCTCACAGTTTTAATCCCCATTTTACAGGTGAGGTAACTGAGGCACAGAGAAGTGAAGTGACTTGCCCAAAGTCACACAGCTGACAGTTGGCGGAGCTGGGATTTGAACCCATGACCTAAGTGCTTAGTACAGTGCTCTGCACATAGTAAGCACTCAATAAATACGATTGATGATGATGACCTCTGACTCCAAAGCCCGTGCTCTTTCCACTGAGCCAAGCCGCTTCTTAATGATGACAATAACAATCATTGTGGTTTTTGTTAAGTGCTTAGACTGTGCCAAGCACTGTACGAAGTGCTGGAGTAGATACAAGTTAATCAAGTGAGACATATTTCTTGTCTCTCGTAGGGCTCACAGTCTAAAGGGGAGAGATAAGTATTGAATTTTCATTTTAAAGATGAGCAAACTGAGGTACAAAGAAGTAAAGTGATTTGCCCAAGATCACCCAACGGGCGAGTGGCAGAGCTGGGATAAGGAACCTAGGTCCCCTCACTACTAGGCCTGTTCTCCTTGGCACAGCTCTACGGGGAAAAGATGGGGAAATCTCTGTCTGGGATGACCTGAATGATCCAAGAGCTGAGGTTGAGACTTTTACTTCCTTTCCACGCTGGAGGAGAAGACCACAGACAGGGAGGGGATGGGGTTGTTGGGTGGGAGGTGGGGAGAGCCCAGAGTGAAAAGGCATTTTCATCAGAAAATCCAAGTACAGTGGTTCTCCATGGGGAAGTCTGACTTGCCACAACTCCTGGGTTTTTGGGGTTTTTTGTGCATGTGAGGGGGAGGGGGGAGGGCGGCGGGGAGTGGATGGTGTGTTCATGGGATTTAGTGGCAGAAACCTTGTCTCCATGGAATGAGGGGCCCACAGGGACTATGAAGTCCCCACACTCAGCCTGGGCCCAATCTCAGACTGGCCTAGAGAAGGCAACGGAATGTGCAGGTGGAGAACATCTTTTATTATTCCACTTCTTTGTTATCACCAGCCAGGCCGGGCCCAGCTGGTTTTCACTGGAAAGCCTGGAAACCACTACATGGATGGGAATCCAGGGCCAAGTCACCCCGGGCCATATGCTCACTCATTCTTCTGCTAGCAATAGCAGTCCTGCTGCCCCTGAATTCTGAGCAGCAATTGAAAGCCCCCAAAATACCCAAAGGTTAACAATAGTGCGATGCAGAAATGTCAAATCCACGAAAATGATCCTCTCAGGCCAGAATCCTGGGAAACAAAGTGAGAGGAAACAGGAGAAGGAAGACCGAGGAGAGAGAAAAGGTGGTAGACTGAAAGGATAGGTTATTTTTGTTTTTCCGTTCTGAAACAGCTAATGTAAGGGAATCTTCTTAAATCCGGGACCATCTTGGGTTTTTGATAGAAACACATAGTTTCTACATGATTTCTGCAGCACAACATTTCCTTAAATCTGCCCTGATGTTGGTTTGTTCTGAAAGAACACTGTCTTCACTGTCTAGGAAGAGGCTTCATGAAAAACTATTGTTTCTCGGTCGCCTGACAAATTGTTTCAACTACTCTATCCAACCACAAAAATGGTCACCAGCTCTACCCCCAATGATACAATTCTGGTTCCAGAGCCCACACTGGCTGGCCTTTTCTGGTTGAGGCTCTATCTTCGGGCAATGGGAAATATAACTTTTTTCACAGATTCAAGCACATAATAATAATAATGATGGTATTTGTTAAGCGCTTACTATGTGCAAAGCACTGTTCTAAGTGCTTGGGGGATACAGGGTAATCAGGTTGTCCCAAGTGGGGCTCACAGTCTTAATCCCCATTTTTCAGATGAGAAAACTGAGGCCCAGAGAAGGTAAGTGGCTTGTCCAAGGTCACACAGCTGACAAGTGGTGGAGACGGGGTTCGAACCCATGATCTCTGACTCCCAAGCCTGGGCTCTTTCCACTGAGCCACGCTGCTTCTCTATAAGACTTCTGAGAGAACGTGAACCTTCTTAGGCTCACATGGAGGCTAACGAGCATTCACAGCACTTTTGCCATTCTTGCCAACTGACTTTTTCCACCTCGATCAGTACTCTGGGCTCTGGGAACACCTGCTTGTTTATGAGGTTGGTTTGGACAACCCTAAATACAAAGCCAATTCACACATACAATCAATACAAAGCCAGTCTGGGACTGAACACAAACTCGGTTTCTAACTTGTTGGGCTGGAGGCCACATCAGATGGAATTAATTCCTGCCCTGCAGGGGCTCAGCTCTACTTTCTTTGCTGGGAATGGTCAGGCTAAATCTTCACACTTCTTGCCTTTTCCTTCTCCATCCCCACTGCAGCCCCTCCAAGGACAGCACACCCTGTGGACTCTGCTCTAATTCACATACCTACTTGACAACAGATAGATAGATGGACAATAGATCCCACCCAGAAGTTATGGCAGCAGGGAACAAGCTCCCCACACCTACCAGTCTGTAAAGCTCAGTGATGCTGATCTCCTCAGGGTCCACCATGGCGTACTCCTTCCTAGGAACTAAGTCCAGGCCCAGTTGCCTACAAAATAAGTTGCAGCAGTTCAGATGACAAATATTTCTGGCGTGGTAAGAATGGAGGGTTCTCACATGCTTGATTCATGGGGAAGAGGAAGGGAAGAGTGAGATTCTGGAGACACCTTTTCCAGGGATTACAGCATTGGAGGAGAGGGGTTGGGGCAGGACAGGAGATCCAGTCATGGACACCTCTGCCTGGGCCATGGAATGTCTTCCCCGTTGTGGCTCCCCATCCCCAGATTCACTCCCTCAATCCCTCTCCTTCTAAGCAGAGATCAGTGCCCCTGACCAGATTGTCACCTGGATGTGCACTCCCATCTCCCCTGGACCAGGACCAAGATCACCTCCAGATTTTTCTCAAGTACTGTACCATGCTGTATAAGCCCGCCCTGTTTCTGCTGGCCACTCACAATGAGATCCCTCCCCCACCTCTCCTACCTACCATGGTCACTCTTGCCACACCCTAGACCAAAGTCACCCTTCTCCTGCCAGCTAGCCAATAAGCTCCTGAAAACACACCTCCTCCAGGAAGCCTGTTGGGAATACCTCCTAACCTTGCCCTGCTGAACATAACCCGAACACACAACTGCGTTCTGACTTGTACAGATTGCTAAATGCATCCACTTTGTGGTGTTACTCTAGCTCTCAGGACACCCACCATCCAGACTCTTTACCTATCTGTCTAGCTCAGGATCACAGCAGAGACCCTAAACCTTTCTAATGAACAGCTAGCTCTCAGTGGCATCCAGAACCACTGGTCTCTCAAGCCCATAACCCTCTGGCAGCGATAGTAACTGCAGTATTTGTTAAGTGTTTACTATGTGTCAAGCACTGTACTAAGCACTGGGGTAGATACAAAACAATCAGGTCCCACATGGGGCTCACAGTCTAAGCAGGAGGGGGCACGTGTACTGAATTCTCATTTTGCAGATGAGGGGAACGGAGGCAGAGAGCAGTGAAGTGACTTGTCCAAGGTCACACAGCAGACAAGTAGCAGAGCTGGGATTAGAACCCAGGTCCTCTGATTGGCTTGGGCTCTTTCCACTAGGCCATGCTGCCTTGCATGAACAAGCACCATGATTATTATTATTATTTTGGCTCAATTACTGCATCACTTTCTCCCCTCTCCAGTCTGGTCCTCCCGGCTAGATCATTTTCTTATAACATTTTTCTGTGAACACCTCCCTCCTCTTCAAAAACCTCCAATGACTGCCCATTCCTCTCTGCATCAAAAAGAAATTACTAATCATTGACTTTAAGATAAAGCACTTTCCCCACCAAGACTTTTTCTCTCTCTTCTCCCACTGTACACCAGTTTTCACGATTCTGTCATCTCAAACCAACGTATTTGCTATGCCTCATTTTCATCCTTCCCTCCTGCTTGGCACTCCCTTCCTCTTCACATACAGCAGACTACTGATCTCCCCACCTTCAAAGCCCTTCTGAAATCTCATCTTCTCCAATACATCCCTCATATCCCCGCTCCCCACATCAGCACTCAATAATGGCATTTATTAAGCGCTTATGATGTGCAAAGCACTGTTCTAAGTGCAGGGGGAGGGGGGAATACAAGGTGATCAGGTTGTCCCACATGGGACTCACAGTCTTAATCCCCATTTTCCAGATGAGGTAACTGAGGCACAGAGAAGTTAGGTGACTTGCCCAAAGTCACACAACTGCAAGTGGCGGAGCCGGGATTTGAACCCACAACCTTTGACTCCAAAGCCCAGGCTCTTTCCACTGAGCCATGCTGCTTCTAGCATTTGGGTACTCACATTTCCTATAGCACAGAGTCCATATCTTTAACTATCACTTCCCCTACCCGGAATTTATGTCAGCATCTATCTCTCCTGCTAAACTGTAAACTCCTTGAGGACAGAGACCACATCTACTAATTCTGTTGTGATCATATCTACTAATTCTACTGTCCTCTCGTAAGCATTTAGTACAGAGTGCTGTACATAGTAGTAAGCACATAATAAATACTATGGATTGGCCATGGGCATCAGGTGACAGTGGTAATAGCAATAATAATAATAATAATAATAATAAT
Source organism: Tachyglossus aculeatus (assembly GCF_015852505.1). Classification (NCBI taxonomy): domain Eukaryota; kingdom Metazoa; phylum Chordata; class Mammalia; order Monotremata; family Tachyglossidae; genus Tachyglossus; species Tachyglossus aculeatus. The sequence continues at coordinate 30,188,975 of NC_052075.1, read as the reverse complement.
GGCATTTATTAAGCACTTACTATGTGCAAAACACTGTTCTAAGCACTGGACAATAGTTGTTACAATTTGTCCAAGGGCTTAGTATAGTGTGCTGCCCACAGGGAGCCCTCAATAAATACCATTGATTGATTGTTAAGCCTGGGAGTTTATTACCAGGAGACACTGTACAATGACTTTAATCTGGATAGCCCCCAGGGAAAAAAAACCCGATCATGGGCCTGGGGGAGTGGGTTGCCCTTGACCCTGGCATCCTGAGATCATCCTTTCAAAATGCTCAAGAGAAGCCATCTGTTGAGAACTGTGTTCTCTCTTTTTTTATCTTTTCAGTGTGCAGGCATCGGGTGACAGATTGGGTTAAAGTTACCAGATCAAAGTAGCAATAAAGGATCTATCATCTTCTCTCATTCCTCTTTTGATTTCTATTCCCATTTCCCCCTAAGCCACCTTCCTTCTTAATGCTGGAAAAGGGCTGCATCATCCCTACTCATTCATTCAATCGTATTTATTGAGCGCTTACTGTGTGCAGGGCACTGTACTAAGCGCTTACTCCAATCAGTGATACACAGCACAGGAGGCTGCTGCAGATAATTTATGAATTAATCATGGGTTTTTATCAGCGTGGCTTAGTGGAAAGAGCACGGGCTTTGGAGTCAGAGGTCATGGGTTCAAATCCCGGCTCTGCCAATTCTCAGCTGTGTGACTTTGGGCAAGTCACTTCACTTCTCTGGGCCTCAGTTACCTCATCTGTAAAATGGGGATTAAGACTGTGAGCCCCCTGTGGGACAACCGGATCACTCTGTAACCTCCCCAGCACTTAGAACAGTGCTTTGCACATACTAAGCGCTTAATAAATGCCATTATTATTATTATTGAGTTGAGTATCTGTTATGTGTAGAGTACTGTAATAATAATAATAATAATAATAATAATAATAATAATAATAATAATGGCATTTATTAAGCATTTACTATGTGCAAAGCACTGTTCTAAGCTGTACCAAATGCTTGGAGCCTCCTGGCCCACTCCCAGATCCGTGACCCCCTGGAATTATAGCTCATGGTGCCCACCAAGCAGCCTTGCAGAGCCATCAGAATTACCGTCACACTGCACAATCCCAGAGAAACAGCAGCAGAAGCACAAGGGTGCTAGTAAGCGCAGATTTCCTTCCTGTTGATTCACTTGCTGCACCTCCATCTCCCTTTGCTGGGGTGTCCAGGTGACTAATAAGCTTGGCTGGAATGGTCGGATGGAGGCTGGCCCGAAACCCCTTCCCGGAGCAGCGGAGGTAATGCTGCCCAGCCCCGGGGACAAGGACCGACCTCGGGGCCCCCCTGGGCAGCGCTTGCAGGGTCCCAGCCCCAGAGCTGCCTCCTGCAAAACCCCGGCAGTGGTGGCTACTCACTCGTTGCCCCAGTCCAGGCGCGCAGTGATGTGCCGTTTCACATCCTTCATCCGGTCGTGGGTGAGGTGGCCCACGAGGACCTGGCGTCTCAAGTCCAAGATTTCGTTCATTATGTGCCACAGGCGGTGGAACAGGTCCCCCTCATTCCTCTGGGAGACATGGGCACGCAGACAGATACGAGAGCATTCAGAGACATCGTGCTACCCCACAGTGCACAGTACGGTGGGCTGGGGCAGGACAGAACAGGGCAGACCAGTGTGGATGGGGCAAGGGAGGGGATGGGCCAGCGGAGGATAGAGCAGGATGGGCCGGGGCAAGTGAGGGGCAGGGCAGATTTTAATTCTGCCCGGAACATCCTGGGACAGGGCAGGGCATGGCAAGGCGATAAATCCCTCTCAGTTTCTCCCAAATCATGTCGGGCCACTGGGATGACTATTCAGGTCGTGGAGGAAACGGGAGAGAGGAAGTATTGCAGGTTATTTAGAGTAAAGAAGAGGTTGGAGCCACAAGCGACATGGAGATCTAAAACTCCACCACTTACAATCCTAGGCTTGCAACATAGGCCCCGGGCTGTCCGTCCCTCCTTCTGACAGGTCAGGGAGGGAAGGTGGGACTTGCCTACCACTCAAAAAGTCATTAGCTCTCCAAAGAGACAGATATACTCAATTACCCAGAAACAGTGAAAGAAGGAGAAAGAACAAGGCTAAAATGGGTTCTAACGTGACTATACCAGGGTGAGATAGAATAAACAAGAATAAATCATTGGATATATATTAGATATTTATACAGATATATATATTCACAGGAACAAACCTATTTTACACATATGCACATACTTCATACATATGCAATTTATCTACACAAACATTCACACTTTTCTCACACATACACACTCACACTTCCCTCTCTCTCAGATACACTTTCTTATACAAACACCCCCTTCACACACACATTCAGACACACATGCTTCTCACGCCCACATTTTACACACCAATGCTCAACTTTCACATGGGTATTTATACCTCTTCTCAGCAGTTACCTCTATATAAATATTTAATGTATATTTAATGATTTATTCTTGTTAATTCTATTTCACCCTGGTATAGTCACATTAGAACCCATTTTAGCCTTGTTCTTTCTCCTTCTTTCACTGTTTCTGGGTAATTGAGTATACCTGTCTCTTTGGAGAGCTAATGACTTTTTGAGTGGTAGGCAAGTCCCACCTTCCCTCCTTGACCTGTCAGAAGGAGGGACGGACAGCCCGGGGCCTAAGATGCAAGCTTAGGATTGTAAGTGGTGGAGTTTTAGATCTCTATATCACTTGTGGCTCCAATCTCTCCTTGCTCCAGCCTCCATACCTCACATACCTACTACGTGTCAAGCAGTGTTCTAAGAACTGGGGCCACCTGTCCACATGTTTTGTTGTCTGTCTCCCCTTTCTAGACTGTGAGCCCGTTGTTGGGTAGGGACCGCCTCTATATGTTCCCAACTTGTACTCCCCAAACGCTTAGTACAGTGCTCTGCACACAGTAAGCACTCAATAAATACGATTGAATGAATGAATGAATGAATGATGTGCAGCACACAGCAGTGAAGGTGGTCTCAGCTCTACCCACATACACTGTACTCTGTGTGTTGGTGTGTGTCTCCTCCCCTCCCTTCCTCTCTCCCTCCCCTTGGGGTCCAGTTTCCAACAGAACTCCCTCCCCACAGCACCAGAGGCACTGGCATGTATAACAGCAGGGTCTCTAGAGTAGACTCAGCTATCTTATGGGCAGAGAGGAAACAGACATTGCCCATCATCCACGCCCTCACCCCAAGCAGGGTTCAGGGCTGTTTGTAGATGTGTCTGCGAAGCAGGGTGGGCAGGAGACTGGCATGGATGAAGGAGAGAGATGGATCATGGATTATGCTTTCCTGGCACCAGTCTTTCCCCTCTGGCAGTTCCCTGGTGAAGCTTCAGGTGCCTCCTAGGTCGGAGCAGAGTGGAGCCCAAGTGCGGAGGCCTGTGCCCATGGTGGTTCTCAATCTCAAAAGGTAAGTGAGGCCACGGCGGGAAACAGAGGGGTCATCTTCTCCCTTCTGCTCCCCCAGGGCATTACTGTGTCTCCCTTAGAGCCTCCACCAAGATCTGGGATCCATTTGATAGAAACAAGCCCCTCCCTAGCAGTCAGAATTAATTCCTATGAGCCATTCCACCTCTTCCTTTTGGGGTCTGTTTCAGTGAGAAATGGGAAGAGCATAGGCACTCTCCCTGCTTTTTTCCATCCTTCTGGCTAGGGAAGCTGACTGGCTTCAGTTCAAACAATCACAACTTGCAAGACTTCATGACCTGATTCAACTTGACCATCACTAAGACTCCACCACTTCACACCACCCAGAACAAGAGGAAATGCACCTCAAAATAAACCAGATGAGGCCAACGCCCCAACTGGAGAAAATGGAAAAATGCTAAATCCTTCACCTAAATGTCATACTGGTATTCCCATTACCCCCATCCCTTGAAGGTTCCCTCCCAAGCCTGGAACCTCAGAATAAGCCAGTTACCACATAGAGCTGCTTCCACATGGTCCCCCAGTCTCTCAGAGTGGATGTCATTTCCGTGATTACAGAGTCCTCTGTGGGAATCACCATTTCAAACTGCCTGTGATATTAGAAATATAAAACAGTAATTACACATGTGCCAAAAGTGCATCCGTGCACATGCAAACACACATACACACCCCATCCCAAACCATCCAGGGCTCTTGTCCCCCCAAGGATCCACTGGAGAAAACTGTACTGCCCTTTGGTCTGGACCTACGGAAGGACTGACCTTTTTAGCTCCCTGTCCTCCTCTTCCACCCTCACTCTCCTTCGGTGCTTCCCTTCTGCTCCTGTGAGCAGAAAGGCCTTATCCCCAGCTTTGGGCAGAGTCAGCCTGGCAAGATGGAGATACCCTTCCTCCCTCTTCTCTAATTTGAAACTCACTCTCTGACCTCCCTGGCCTTCCCGACTGAGGAAAACCCTGAAGGAACACTTCCATTTCAGCAAGCAGGTGGTATTCATTTGTTCATTCATTCAATCGTATTTATTAAATGCTTACTATGTGAAGAGCACTGTACTAAGCACTTGGGAGAGTGCAATATAACAATAAACAGACACATTCCCTGCCACAATGGGCTTACAGTTTAGAGGGGAAGACAGACATGAATATAAATAAATAAATTACAGATATACAAATAAGCGTTGTAGGGCTGGGACAGGGGGACAAATGAAGGGAGCAAGTCAGGGTGATGCAGAAGGGAGAGGAAGAAGAGGAAATGAGGACTTAGTCAGGGAAGGTCTCTTGGAGATGTGCCTTTAGTAAGGCTTTGAAGGGGGAGAGAGTAATTGTCTGTGGGATTTGAGGAGGGAGGGCATTCCAGGACAGAGGTAAGACATGGTCAAGAGGACAGCAGCGAGACAGACAAAATGGAGGTACAGTGAGAAGTTTAGCATTAGAGGAGCAAAGTGTGCAGGCTGGATTGTAGTACGAGAATAGTGAGGTGAGATAGGAGGGGGCAAGGTGATTGCGTGCTTTAAAGTCAGTGATGAGGAGTTTTTGTTTGATGCAGAGGTGGATATGCAGCCATTCGAGCTTCTTGAGAAGTGGGGAAAAATGTACAGATTTACAGATCATTTGTAGAAAAATGATCTAGGTGGTGGTAAGCTGCCTTCGTTTCCCCCAGCTGATGTGCAGGAGACAACTGCTCTGTTACTGGGCTGCTGATCCCACTCCCATGGGTCCATTTCGACTGAGCTCCCTGGGGGAGAGTAGAATCCCCAGTGGGCACTTTCCCTGAGGGACTAACATCCTGAACCCTCAGGGAACCCCTGAGCTTTCAAGGATAAAGTCAAAGACTTGGGGAAACTGAGTTCTTATCTTTGCTCAACCGGAGACATTTTCAAATTAGGGAAGCAGCCTGGCCTAGTGGAAAGAGCTTGGGACTAAGAGTCAAGAAGACATGAGTTTTAATCCCAGCTCTGCCACTCATCCACTGTGTGACCTTGAGCAAGTCATTTAAATTTTCTGTGCCTCAGTTTTCTCTTCTAAAATACGATTGATTGAATGAATGAATGAATAAAAAATAGGGATTAAATCCTACTACCTTCTACTTAAACTCTGAGCCCCATGTGGAAGAAGGCACCGTGTCCAAAATGATTATCATGTAACTACCCCAGTGCTTAATACAATTAGTAAGTGCTTAACAAGGCCCATTAAAAAAAAAAATCAGTTTTCACCTGGCCCTAAATCTCATTCATATTTATCATCTTGTGAGGACCTTCTAGGGTCGGCTGGATTTACCCCAGTTTCTCCAGCCCTCTCAACTAGAAGCTCAATGTGGCCAGGGGATGTGTCTACCAACTCTATTGTATTGTATATTGTATTATATTATATTGTATTACAGTAGAGAAGCAGCATGGCTCGGTGGAAAGAGCACAGGCTTTGGAGTCAGAGGTCATGGGTTCAAATCCCGGCTCTGCCACATGTCTGCTGTGTGACCTTGGGCAAGTTACTTAACTTCTCTGAGCCTCAGTTACCTCATCTGTAAAATGGGGATTAAGACTGTGAGCCCCACGTGGGACAACTGATCACCCTGTATCCTCCCCAGAGCTTAGAACAGTGCTTTGCACATAGTAAGCGCTTAACAAATGCCATTATTATTATTATTATTATTACTCTCCCAAGTGCTTACGACAGTGTTCTGCACACAGTTAGTGCTCAATAAGAATAATTATGGTACTTGTTAAATGCTTACTATGTGCCAAGTACTGTTCTAAGCGCTGGGGTAGATACAAGGTAATCAGGTGGGGCTCGCAGTTTTAATCCCCATTTCACAGATGAGGTAACTGAGGCACAGAGAATTTCAGTGGCTTACCCAAGGTAACACAGCAGACAAATGGCAGAGTCGGGATTAGAACCCATGTCCTCCGATTCCCAAGCCTGGGCTCTTGCCACTAAACTGATTTCTCATTGTCAGGCATCACTCCAGCACCCTGAGATTTTTACCCTTTGGAAGGTCAAGCAGACAACTCCACTAACTCTGAGGGGAGAGGAAAGAGTCAATTTCAGGAAGGGGAGAAAGTGGGTGGCGTAGGTGAGGGGGAGCTTGTCGAGCCCAATTGAGAGAAAAACGACTCTGTGGTATTCTCTAGGCCTGGGTTCATTCTCCAACTCTCTTCCCAGGAATCCTTGTAATCACATCTTCTCATTTTCAGTATTTTAGAGCTGAGCATTAGCATCACTCAGGAAAACTCACTCCCACCTCTTGGACCCTGTCAGAGACTGGTGCTCGAAACTCCTCTGGCAGGGTCCATCTTGGGACTAGCTTTCTCTCTTTCCAAACTCTCCCTTTAAAATCGAAAGATTAAGCTAGGGATTTAAAACAGGAATCACTTAACTTATGAAGAATGTGAATCCACCTCTGAGACCTGATGATCCCTGACACTTTGATAGGCTTTGCATGAAAAAGGGGTTTCTTGTATATTAACAAGTAATTTTGCCCACAGAGAAGCTGTTACCCTAGCAAAATGGGGGAGGTATCCAGCTCTTGAATCCCAGCACGGATGAGAGGGGAGAAATTTCTTGGCTAAAACAAAAAAAGTGGATAAAGCAGAACAAAGGAGGTTACTTGATCCTGTGAGAGTCTGTTGTGGGAATCAGCCCCAGGGTAATGGGATCTGGATAAAGACACTTTTGGATATGAAGGGTGCTGCCACAACAGAGAGAAGGTTGAAGGGGAGGCTGACTGGTAACTGGTGACGATGTAGAATCTCCCTCAGTTATTCCCCACAGTGGAAACAGGATGCCTAGAATGTAAACTCACTGTGGGCAGGGAACGGATCACCCAACTCTAGCATGGCCTAGAGGATAGAGCATTGGCCAGAGAGTCAGAAGGACATGGGTTCTAACCCTGGTGCTGCCATGTGTCTGCTGTGTGAACTTGAGCAAGTAAATTCACTTTGCCTGTTACCTCATCTATAAAAAGGGGATTAAGACTGTGAGTCCTGTGTGGGACAGGGACTGTGTCCAATCTGATTATCTTCTATCTACCCCGGCACTTAAAACAGTGCCTGGCACATAGTAAGCACTTAACAAATACCACAATTATTATTATTATTATTACTACTACTATTATTGTTCGACCAAAAGCTTAGTGCAGTGCTCTACACACAGTAAGCACTCAGAAGCAGCATGGCTCAGTGGGAAGAGCACGGGCTTTGGAGTCAGAGGTCAGGGGTTCAAATCCTGGTTCCGCCACCTGTCAGCTGTGTGACTTTGGGAAAGTCACTTAACTTCTCTGTGCCTCAGTTACCTCATCAGTAAAATGGGGATTAAAACTGTGAGGCCCCCTGTGGGACAACCTGATCACCTTGTAACCTCCCCAGTGCTTAGAACAGTGATTTGCATGAAGTAAGCACTTAACAAATACAAGTATTATTATTATTTTTAATAATAACAATAAATACCACTGACTGACTGATTTACACTCTACTGGCAGCTTCCAGGAGGTTGACTGAAAGATAATCATGAGCTGTCTGGATCTGGCAATGGCCAAGGTGAGGGGAACTGGAAGAGACTGATGAGCCTTAAGTCAAAAGTTCTATTGGTCTTTTATAATTGGTCTTTTATAATTTTATGAAATTGGTCTTCTATAAATGCAGGGACTGATCCATCCAGAGAAGCTGTCATCCTTGTGGGCAGTGACTGCACCTGCTACCTCTATTAGTGTACTTTCCCAAATGCTTAGTACAGTGGTCTGCATTCAGTAAGTGCTCAATAAATATCATTCACTGATTAAACTGTATGTACAAGTGGCTTCCAGGAGGTTCTCCATGCTCTCTCTAAAGTGCAGCTAGTAAGAGGGTTTCAAAGTTCGGTTTAATCTGCTGCTGCTGGGTTGAACCCTTGGGAGTCTTTTTATAAGGCAAATTGCTACTACAGGTACTACAGTGATTTAAAATGATAATGGAAATGACTCTTGAAATATCAGGATTCCTAAAATGACCATAATTAACATAATGAATAAATGATAAAATATTTATTACCCCATTTTCTTATTTTCCCACAGAAGGGGTGGCCCAGGAGAGTGGACAGAGTCTCTATCCTGTTTCCTTTCCCCATCCCCCTTCCTTGATGCATTGTAGTTCATTTCTCTCAGGGTTCTCATGGGCAAGTGAGGTGCTGGTGGAAGATAACATGGGCACTGCCTTCATTCCCATGGAAAGACTTTCAGTTCTACAGCCTGAGAGATCTTCCAAAATCGACCCCCTCAAATCCAGTTCTTACCCTTTATCCTTAACAGAGGCGTTCTTCAAGTGAATGAAGCTGGAAGGAAATATACCCTGGAAGAGAAACAGCACATCAGCAGTGAGATACACTCATGTATATATGTACGTATCTATAAATTGTGAGCCCCCCGTGGGACAACCTGATCACCTTGTAACCTCCCCAGCGTTTAGAACAGTGCTTTGCACATAGTAAGCGCTTAATAAATGCCATCATTTTAATTATTATTATTCTATTTATTTTTATTGATGTCTGTTTACTCGTTTTGATGTGTATATATCTATAATTCTATTCATTTTATATTGATGCCTGCTTACTTTTTTGATGCCTGTCTCCTCCCTTCTAGACTTAAACCCAGTGTGGGCAGGGACTGTCTCTCTTTATTGCTGAACTGTACTTTCCAAGCGCTTAGCACAGTGCTCTGCATTCAGTAAACACTCAACAAATACGTCTGAATGAATGAAAATGAATGAATGAAAACCACAGCAGGCTGCTCTTGTCCTTCGACACAGTCTCCCACCACTGAGGTGCAAAGAGATAACTCCCCCCATTCATCTAAAGCAGAACCTGCCTCCATTCCTTGCCAGTAGGTACATTAGTTGTTACCCGCAGGGAGATAGTAATGAAGTTGCAGTTGAGATTAATCTGAATGGCACAGCAGAACAATCTAATGGGAGCAAAGATCTTCCTCACAGAAGGCAGAATAAGAGAGGGGAAGTCCCTGAACCAACTGAAATTTCAACAGGTCCCCAGCCAGTTCAGGCTATTTTACAGGGATCTGGCTTTCTGTTCGGGTCTCTTCTTGGTTTGAAGCAGGAAGCTAAAAATAGCGGAACGCTCACTGAAGTTTTCCATGCACTGGCAGCAACCTCTGAAAATTCACTGTCAGACCACAAATGCAGCAAAATACTCCGCCCACTGGCTATCAGGTACTCTGGGATCTTTCACGGCTCAGGCTTCTGAACCCAATCCCTAAGGCCAGGCCTGCACTGTGAGCAGCAGGAAAGCAGCATCAGTCAGCTCATCCCTCCTCTCCCGAAAGATCTGGACACAATCCATTCATGTGGCTGCCTCCCCGCAGGGCCTGGAAGTTCCTTGAGCAGGGGCAAACTGCTTAAAGGGATTCAGATTTCAAGGAGGCAAAAGAAATAAAAGCGGAGAAACCCTAGATTATTTCTTCCCAAATATTCTTTCTTCAGGAGCCAATTACAGAGCAGAGCTCTGGTTCCCTACAAGCAGCAAATAGCCAGGCCAGGCCACTTTGAGGTTAAAACAAAGAATTGCAATGAAATGTCATTTTGTCCCTCTGGCATGCCTTGAAATGATGACCTAGCTTGTGGAGACAAAAAAAGAAATGGAATTAAAAGATGAGTGAGCAGAAAGTTTGGGAAGGACAGACTATGAGGTTCCTGCAGCAGAGACTGCACAGTAGACTTCGTATTAAGGGATGGGGCAAGAAATCAAAGTGGCATGGAATGCAGCTCATATGAAAACAGAAAACAGATTTGAGTCAGAGTATGGAGGAGGCATGGTCACTGCTGAGTTGGGCTCTAATCCCAGTTTTGCCACTTGTCTGCTGTGCCTTTGGTCAGGTCACTTCACTTCTCTGGGTGTCAGTTCCATCATTTGCAAAATGGGGATTCATTTCCTGTTCTCCCTCCTACCTAGACTGTGAGCCCCATGTGGGACCTGATGATATCTACCCCAGAGCTTAGTACAGTGCTTGGCGCATATTAAATGCTTAACAAATACCATGATTATTATTATTATTATTACTGTTATATACCCAACCCTCCTGCACAGGCAGAGGGCAGAACTAGGACCCCCAACACCTTGTAATATTTCCCCTACAAACAAAAAGAATAACCTCGCCCCAACAGGCTGAAACCCCAGGTCTTCTCTTCTCCTGCTTTCCATAAACCCAAGATCCTCCCTTCCTCTCCTTCCCATCAATCCAAGTTCTTCCCTTCCTCTCTTGGCCATGGCTTCCTGCAACCAACCTGAATCAGCTGTCTTCTTCACCAGTGGTTTTAGAGAAAAGTAAGAATTTTTCTACTCAAGCCTTTACCCAACACATTTATGGGCTTGCTTTTGATGGCTGACTGGTAGTGTAGGGAGAGAGGGAGCCCTCTTCTTTCTTTTGACTTTAATTGAAGTTTCTGTCAAGATCGCTCTTTTACAGATTTGCTTAATGAGCTTAATACATCTCATGCCTCAAAACTCACTGGGGACCTGCAGAATTAACATTGGTGATCATTTCTAAACTGTAATCCCAGTTCAAAGAGTTTGGGTTTCAAACTGAAATCTCTACTTCCAAATCATCATCAAATCTCAGCCAATAAGAACCACCTTGGCACCTCTCTGAATCGTTTCCTGAATGAAGAACCTGATCAAAAGCGTAGTGCTGTAATAAGCTCCCACGGTAAGAGTTAGAAACAGCTAGGTTTTTACCTTGATGCTTGGGTTTTTTAAGGCAAATCCTCTGTACCAGCCTGTGGAGAAAGAATGATTGTCACATTGTCACAAGTATTGGATTGCAGAGGCGATCCCTACCTCTCTACTATGGAGGGAGGGGAAGTTGGGAGCGGGAGAGGGGTGGGACTGAAATGGATAGGAATGAGTGTGGGCCCCGGAGGGTTATTCTGGGGAAAAAATGCAAAGTGTCTCAAATGTGATAACCCACTGTCACTGTGATAACCCATTCTTCTATTTGAGAATCCAGAAAGAGACAAGAATGAATTTTATCACGAAAACCCTGACTCGTCACCGTCTAGTCATTTAGAGTATAGGAAATGGTGTTTTCAGGGGGAGGAGTGAATTTCCGCCTCACTGCTTTTCCTCCCATTCACTGCCCTCCCTTCCCTTTCCCAACCCTTACTCTGGGCTGAGATCTAGCTCCATTACTGTCCACACTGAATGACTCAGCCACTACTGGGATATTGGCCAGGGATTCTTCTTGTTCGGAAACCCTACCTGCACCTTCCCTTCAGGGGCTCAACTGTCGCTTCTCAGTGGCCCTCCACTCATGAGTCCCTTGGACCCTATTTTCCTCATAAGTGGCTAAAAATCATTGAAACCCTATTACATATATATGACTGAGACCCATTAAGAGCTAATGGCCCTAGACTCTGCCATGCACCTGGACCAAGAGAACTATCAAGGCTGGGGCCCCGTTACACTTTTGATTCCTTTCCTAATTCAAACTTTATTTTTCAAACTCCAGCAATAGCTCAATTTGTGTTCCACCTGATGGAAAGCCTGACCTGGGGCCCCAACTCCATTCCTGCCCGGGCTGAATGGGACCCCCACAAAAAACACATCAGAGCCCTGTATTGCGGGTAAGAAAAGATCTGAGTGAGCAGAAAAGATCCGATACCGAAGCAAGAAAGCCTAAAAGCCCAATCACAGGGGGCTTCCAGACATGGGGTTTGAGGAACCAGATCTGCAGGCCTGAGACCTAAACGTGCCCCAAACCCTGGGTGCTGGAGTCTGGTGCCTCTCCCAAGGAAACATGGCAAAGCTCATCCCGTTGCGGGACTGGAGTGGGATGTCAAGGGGAAGCTTTCTGTAGGATGTCAACTGAGGCTTATTTGGAGCTGAGCACAGGTAGGGATAGTCAAGAGACGCCAAGCCCAGACTTTCCTGGGGTGGTGGAGCCCTTAGAGGATCCTCTAACCAGAGGCCCCAAAGCCACCCTGCAGAGGATGGGCTTTATCGAGTTTCCCCACTGTTTCTGCTGAGATGGCACAAACTGATACTTTGGGGATTTTTCTCCCAAGACAAGCCTTGCTTGGTTACACTGGCAAGGCAGACTGGGCACCCAGGATGCCCCCTTGCCATCCAGTGGCTAAGGAGGGATGGGAAGTGGATTACCAAACTGGCCAGGGTGTTCCTATCCATGATCACTCAATCCTGAGCCTGGTCAGGGAGATCCAGGGAGCAGAGATGGACGTGACTTGGTTCTAAAACCAGTCCAAACAGCCTCACCTTCCTTGAGGGACAAAGGGAACGGAGTGGCCGCATTTGATTCCAAGGGACAAACTCTTCTCTGAAACTGTGCCAGCCTCAAGGGTTCAGCCCCCAAGAATGGCTGGAAGAGAGCCAGGTTGAGGTTGGAGCCAAGCTATGCGGGTTTCTACCCATTCCCATGTCCTCCCCCTGACCTGGAATGCCCTCCCTCTACACATCCGCCAAGCTAGTTCTCTTCCTCCCTTCAAAGCCCTACTGAGAGCTCACCTCCTCCAGGAGGCCTTCCCAGACTGAGCCCCCTTTTTCCTCTCCTCCTCCCCATCCCCCCCACCCTACCTCCTTCCCCTCCCCACAGCACCTGTATGTATATTTGTACAGATTTACTACTCACTTTACTTGTACATGTTTACTATTCTATTTATTTTGTGAATGATGTGCATTTAGCTTTAATTCCATTTGTTCTGACAACTTGACACCTGTCCACATGTTCTGTTTTGTTGTCTGTCTCCCCCTTCTAGACTGTGAGCCTGTTGTTGGGTAGGGACCGTCTCTGTATGTTGCCAACATGTACTTCCCAAGCAGTTAGTACAGTGCTCTGCACACAGTAAGCGCTCGATAAATACGATTGAATGAATGAATGAATGAATTGGGCAGCGGGGACTGGACAGCTCCAGACCATCTCTCCACCAAGAGTCCCAGATTCCTTCAAAGGCAGAAGGGAAATGCCAAGTGCTCCACGGTGGCAGTCAGAAGCACCTGTGGGAATTTACAGAGCATGAGCAGGGAAGAGCCAGGAGCTCAGAGCCAACTTACCATCACACTTCTCCAGGATCTGCACCGTGTCACCAATCTCTAATGAGAGGCCATAGGGAACCGTTCCTCGAAAACCAGCAATGACTGGAAGAAGTAAGAAACGCCAGTTAATTACCATCTTTGCAGGATGAAAACATGTGTTTAATGGAATAAGGTTGATATTGATTCCAAAGGAATGGTTTTCCTTCAAGGTGGTCAAGGGATAGACTAGACTTGTTTCCTGGTTCATCCAGAGCTTCCAGGGATCCTGGGTCCAGTATGGATGGAGATAGTTAATGTCAGTGCTCAAGAAATAGGGAGGAGAGTTGAATAGCTGCCCTAGCAACAACAGTAACTCTTTGGAATTTAGTGATTTTAAAAAATTTTTTCCCAAGTGCCATGACATCTCACTTTGTCCTCACAACATCCCCATGAGATGGGAGAGAGGCATGAAGTATTTTATTTTATTATTATCCCTACTTCACAGTGATGAGACGATCTGGGTATGGAGAGGTTAAATGACTTGTCCAAGGTCACAGAGCACATGAGTGTCAGAGCCGGGACTAGAACTCAGATCTCCTGTCTACCAGACCAGTGGTGGTCATTCTCATAGACTATGCTGGCTTCCCAGTTCTTGGGACTCAGAGCTTCAGAGTCTCAGAGCCATGAGGAGGCCTATCACACTTTGGGGCCCAAATGCAGCTCCTCTTGGCCTCCCCCTTGTCTCTAAACAAGCCTTTCTAAAAAGGAAATTGGCACACAGCGTTTCCTAACTACCCATCAAATACCCTTCTCTCCCGCTTACTGGCATAGTCACAGACTGATTGGAAACTCAATACAATTAAGCAGTATGAACAGCATTTCCAAGCACGATAAAGCTTCGCTATTAAGTGCTAAACAGAAAGCGAGAAGAAAAGCAAAGAGAATGGCAAATTAGGAAGTCATTTTCCAGTCACAAAGAAACTACTTTGTCATTTAGACAAAGATGAATTAGGTACTGTCCTTTAAAAATGTATCCACTCCCCAGTAGCCCGGAAACTCACAAATTACAATTGCAAATTACAGAACCACTCTAGAGGGATCAGCCTACTGTTAAAATGCCACACTGCATCCCAAATCAGGGTGGTTATTAAAAATCCAGGCACCTCTTCGGGTGCCCGTGCTTGGTACTCAGAGGTGACGCGACTGTCAGTGAGACCAGCCACGCGTGTGGCTGAGGCCAAACAGATCAATTCAAGACTGACATACATGACTGTTTCACACTTAGCTGCACTGAAGATTCTTACTAGCATGGCATCTTCCCATTTGCAAATCAGCCTTGGGTCTCTCAATCTGCTCAAAGCTTCCCAAAGAGTATTTATTAAGAGTGTATCAGCACATTGCATGGAACCAAGCGTGATATGGGACACAAGCCAAGAACTACGTTGACTCAGAATTGCATGCCAAAGGGCGGGCTTAATCTGTGTTCAATGCCCAGTCTAACAGGATGGTGTGAGCATCGCAGTACGTGCTCACAGAGCATTGGAAAGGGCCTGGAAATGTCATCTGGTCCAACCCCCTGCCTTCAGGCAGGTGAGTCACTAGCCATCAAGGACTTCCTTTATTCCTTAGAAATCCTCAAAGATGAAGTCTCTGCACTTTATTTATTTAGCCTATCCCAGAATTTTCTTTTCCGGATGGAAATTCGTCCCCATTTCCAACTGTAAGCTCTCCCACTGTAATGTAAGGGCATTTCTTCCTGTTCAGTTCTCAGTGGACTGGAGAACAGCCAGGCAGCTGTCTTCAATCAGTTGACCACTTACTATGTGCAGATCAGTGTGCTAAGCACTAGGGAGAGAACAACACAACAGTAGACATATTCCCTGTCCACAAGGACCTTACAGTCTAGAGCGGGAGACAGACATTTAATTAAATTACAGATATGTACATAAGTGCTGTGGGACTGGGTGGGGTGCATATCAAGTGCTTAAAGGGTACTGATCCAAGTGCTTAGGCAATATAGGCAGGGAGAGGGAGTATGGGAAGTAAGGACTTAGGGAAGGCATCTTGGAGATGATGTGATTTTTAGTAAGACTTTGAAGGTGCAGAGAGTGGTGGTCTTTTGTACATGAAGGGGAAAATTGTTCCAGAAGGAGGACGTGGGCAAGAGATAAGCAGTGAGATAGACAACACCAAAGTATACTAGCTAAGATGGTGTTAGACGTGTGAAGCGTATGGATTGAAGCAGCGTGGCTCAATGGAAAGCGCATGGGCTTGGGAGTCAGAGGTCATGGGTTCAAATCCCGGCTCTGCCAATTGTCAGCTGTGTGACTTTGGGCAAGTCACTTAACTTCTCTGGGCCTCAGTTACCTCATCTGGAAAATGGGGATGAAGACCGTGAGCCCCACGTGGGACAATCTGATCACCTTATATCCTCCCCAGTGCTTAGAACAGTGCTTGGCACATAGTAAGCACTTAACAAATGCCATTATTATTGGGCTGCAGTAGGGAATCATCTGATTGAGTGCCTTAAAGGCAATAGTAAGCAGTTTCTGTTTTAAGCGGGGGTGGGTGGGTAACCTCTGGAGGTTCCTGAGGAGTGGGGAGATATGAACTGAATGTTTTGGGTTTTTTTTTAGAAAAATGATCCGGGCAGCAGAGTGAAATGTGGATTGGAGAAGGGAGAGACAGGAGCTAAAGAGGTCAGTGAGAAGGCTGATGAAACAGTCAAGGTGGGATCAGCATATATATCATCCTTCATATACTGTCACTGATTGACAGCTAGGAATAAAGTTCCCTCATCTCCACACCTTCTTTCCTGCAGGCTCTGCCACTGCAACTCCTTTACCTGGCCCCCTTAGGATCTATGTTCTGTCCCTTTCTCTATTTCACTGCTCTTCTCTGCATATACCCTGGTTTCTCCATGCCCTGTTTAAAATGTGGTGAGCAAAACCAACTACAATATTCTAATACATGAATAATAATAGTAATAATATCTATCCAGAAAGAGTTCAGCTGGCTTTCTTCCTGGCCTTGGTGGGTCACAATTCCGCTGATCCACCCCACTACTATGTCAGTCTGTAACAACACCCCACCTCTGCCTCTAGAGAGGCAGCATGGCTCAGTAGAAAGTGCCCGGGTTTTGGAGTCAGAAGGCATGGGTTCAAATCCTGGCTCCGCCACTTGTCAGCTGTGTGACTTTGGGCAAGTCACTTAACTTCTCTGTGCCTCAGTTCCCTCATCTGTAAAATGGGGATTAAGACTGTGAGTCCCCTGTGGGACAACCTGATCACCTTGTAACCTCCCCAGCGCTTAGAACAGTGCTTTGCACATAGTAAGCACTTAATAAATGCCATCATTATTATTATTATTACCCCATATTAAGCTTCTGGCTTGTCTTCCTGTTGTGAGGACTTTGCTCCACTGGACCCATGCCTGGACAAGTCTAACCTCATCCTGCATTCCCTTCTTCTGTTCCTAATAGCATCTCCTTGCTCTTGACCCTATCACAGCTCATCTTGTTGGTCCTGGACCAGTGGAGATAAAGGAATAACCTGATGGGCTATAAGCAGTGTGGCCTAGTGGATAATGTCTGGTCCTGAGAGTCAGGAGGATGTGGATTTTAATCCTGGCTCCACCACTTGTCTACTTTGTTACTCTGGGCATGCCATTTCATTTTTTTGTGCCTCAGTTACCTCATCTGTAAAATGGGGATTAATGATGTGAGCCCCTTGTAGGACATGGACTGTGTCCAACCTGATTAAGCATTTAGGACAGTGCTCTGCACACAGTAAGTGCTCAATAAATACGATTGAATGATTAGCTTGTATCTACCCCAATACTTAATACACGGCCGGTAACACAGTAAGTGCTTAACAAATATCATAAAAAGAAAAAGGGCTGCTGGCAGCCATCAGATGATTCCGATCTGCCAAAATCAATCAATCAATCAACCGTATCTATTGAGTGCTTACTGTGTGCAGAGCACTGTACACTATGATCACCTTGTAACCTCCCCAGCCCTTAGATCAGTGCTTTGCACATAATAAGTGCTTAATAAATGCCATCATTATTTATTATTATACACTTGGAAGAATACAATAAAACAGAGTTGGTAGACTTGTTGTAGTCTGTTTGCTTTTTTATGGTATTTGTTATGCACTTTCTAGGCGCCAGTACTCCACTTCTTCTCCTTCAAATCTCTCTTTAGCCCCCTACAATTTACCTTCCAACCCCTGCCCTCCAAGGAAACTGCCCTCTCTAATGTCATCAAAGACCTCCTCCTTCCCAAATCCAATTGACTCTATTCTAATATTCCCACATTTCTTAGCTGTCTTCCACAATATGGACCACCACCCTCTCCCAGAAACAGTATTTACCCTTGGCTTCGCTGACACGGTCTTCTTCTGGTTCTCCTCTTAACTCTCTGGCTACTTCTCCTCCTGTGCCTCCCACAGTTTTGGGACCTCTTTCACTAACCAACTACACCTCTTCCTTGCAGAGCTCATTTGCTCCCATGGCTTCAACTACCATCTCCACGCAGATGATTCCCAATCTCTCTCATTCTCATTCTCCCTCATTCTCTCTCTCTCCTGCCCAATGCTCTAGGCATGTTACTCCCCTCCTCAAAAATCTCCGGTGGCTGCCTGTCAACCTACATATCACGCAAAAACTCCTCACTATCAGCTTCAAGGCTGTCCATCACCTCGCCCCCTCCTACCTCACCTCCCTTCTCTCCTTCTACAGCCCAGTCCGCACCCTCTGCTCCTCTGCCGCTAACCTCCTCACTGTACCTCATTCTCGCCCATCCTGCCGTCGACCCCCGGCCCACGTCCTCCCCCTGGCCTGGAATGCCCTCCCTCCACACATCTGTCAAGCTAGCTCTCTTCCTCCCTTCAAAGCCCTTCTGAGAGCTCACCTCCTCCAAGAGGCCTTCCCAGATTGAGCCCCCTTTTTCCTCTCCTCCTCCCCACCCCCGCACCCTACCTCCTTCCCCTCCCCATAGCACCTGTATATATGTTAGTACAGATTTATTACTCTATTTATTTTACTTGTACATATTTACTATTCTATTTATTTTGTTAATGATGTGCACTTAGCTTTAATTCTATTTGTTCTGACGACTTGACACCTGTCCACATGTTTTGTTTGTCTGTCTCCCCCTTCTAGACTGTGAGCCCGTTGTTGGGAAGGGACCGTCTCTATATGTCGCCAACTTGTACTTCCTAAGTGCTTAGTACAGTGCTCTGCACACAGTAAACTCTCAATAAATACTAGTGAGTGAATGAATGAATGACTGAATTCACCACAGCTTCACATTTCCTCCTGCATTCAGGACACTGTTATTTGGATGTCCCGGTGAAACCTCAGACTTCACATGTCCTTGGACTTCATGGATCATTTTTGTCCAAAATCATTCTGCGCACATCTCTGCACTCCTCAAAAACCTCCAATGGTGCCCATCCATCTCCACATCCAACAGAAACTCTTTACCATTGGCTTTAAGTCATTTAATAAGTTCTCTTCTTCTTACCTTACATCACTGATCTCTCACTTCAACCCAGATTACACATTTTGCTCCACCACCTTGCCCACTGTACTTCAATCTTATCTGTCCTGCCACCACCCCCTTTCTCAGATCCTCACTCTGTCTTGGAACTCCCTTCCCCTTCACATTCATTCATTCATTCAATCGTATTTATTGAGCGCTTACTGTATGCAGAGTACTGTACTAAGCACTTGGGAAGTACAAGTTGGCAACATATAAAGACGGTCCCCACCCAACAACGAGCTCACAGTCTAGAAGGGAAGACCATCATTCTCCCCAATTTTCTAAAATGATACTTCCTCCTATGAGGCCTTCCCTGACCAACCTCTCATTTCCTCAACTATTAGCCTTCCTTTTCACAGTCTCCCCCTTCTAGACTGTGAGCCCACTGTTGGGTAGGGACTGTCTCTATATGTTGCCAACTTGTACTTCCCAAGCACTTAGTACAGTGCTCTGCACACAGTAAGCACTCAATAAATATGACTGATTGATTGATTGATTGATCACTTGTGCACTTGGGGGTGTACTCCTTAAGTACTTTGATAAACCACCTCAGGCCCATAGCACTTATGTATCCAAGCCGTCACCAAAACCTGCCGGTCTCAGCCCCACAACATCGCCAAGATTCGCCCTTTCCTCTCCATCCATACCGCTACCCTGCTCATTCAAGCTCTCATCCTATCCCGTCTGGACTACTGCATCAGCCTTCTCTCTGATCTCCCATCCTCATGTCTCTCCCCACTTCAATCCATACTTCATGCTGCTGCCCGGATTATTTTTGTCCAGAAACGCTCTGGGCATATTACTCCCCTCCTCAAAAACCTCCAATGGCTACCAATCAATCTGCGCATCAGGCAGAAACTCCTCACCCTCGACTTCAAGGCTGTCCATCACCTCACCCCCTCCTACCTCACCTCCCTTCTCTCCTTCTCCAGCCCAGCCCGCACCCTCCGCTCCTCTGCCGCTAATCTCCTCACCGTACCTCGTTCTCGCCTGTCCCGCCATCGACCCCCGGCCCACGTCATCCCCCGGGCCTGGAATGCCCTCCTTCTGCCCATCCGCCAAGCTAGCTCTCTTCCTCCCTTCAAGGCCCTGAGAGCTCACCTCCTCCAGGTGGCCTTCCCAGACTGAGCCCCTTCCCTCTTCTCCCCCTCGTTCCCCTCTTCATCCCCCCCCCCATTTTACCTCCTTCCCTTCCCCACAGCACCTGTATATATGTATATATGTTTGTACATATTTATTACTCTATTTATTTATTTATTTTACTTGTACATATCGATTCTATTTATTTTATTTTGTTAGTATGTTTGGTTTTGTTCTCTGTCTCCCCCTTTTAGACTGTGAGCCCACTGTTGGGCAGGGACTGTCTCTATATGTTGCCAATTTGTACTTCCCAAGCGCTTAGTACAGTGCTCTGCACACAGTAAGTGCTCAATAAATACGATTGATGATGATGATGATGTACATAGCCTTAAATTCTTGTTTCCCTTACTTGTAATTTATTTTAATGGCTGTCTCCCCAAGTAGATTGTAAGCCCCTGGAAGATGGGAATTGTGTCTACCAAGTCTACCCCCAGTGTGCCCCATCATATTGGCCAGGAGTGACTGATGTTGGTTCATAGAGTACTTTGATAACCCACCTCAGGCCTATAGCACTTATGTACATAGCCTTAAATTCTTGTTTCCCTTACTTGCAATTTATTTTAATGGCTGTCTCCCCAAGTAGATTGTAAGCCCCTGGAGGATGGGAATTGTGTCTACCAAGTCTACCCCCAGTGTGCCCCATCATATTGGCTAGGAGTGCCTGATGTTGGTTCATACAGGAGAATGTTCATAGACCGCCAGTGTAACCCACTGTCCATGTCTGGCAGCTGTCTACACTGTGGGCCATTTCCTCTCACCACCACCTCCTTCCCTGCTTTTTCCCATTGCCCCCCTCTTCCCATCCCTTCCTTGCTTCCCACCCATTTCTAAAAACCTTGCCCCATCACCATTCCTGGCCTCTCAGGGCTCCCAACCAATGTGTTCCAAAGTAGGCTTCCTCTGGGACTACCTGCCCAGACCTTATCAGGAGTAAAGAGCTGAATAAACAATTGAATGCAGTTAGACATACCCAAATAAAAATGTACATATAGGTATAAGTACTGAGGAGGGGGATACAGTATGGGTCAGGATGGTGAGGAATTAGCTGGTGCTATCCCAGGACAATGGCCATTCTCTCCTAGACTCTCCTGGGTGAGTGGAGAGATGCCAGGCAGAGAGTGCTCTGGGAAGGGTCAGCGCAAAATAAGTAGCCACTGACAGGACCACTCACTGCCTAACCTCTCTGCCCTCTCAGTTTCTGACTGCTGCCAAACTGTTCTTGACATCCTGGGACATGCCATGCCACAGAGACTGCACAGAAAATTGGACTCATCTGGTCCCTCGGGTGGGAAAAAGGTTCGAGCTCAGATTGGTCCTATCAGGCCCCCGTGACTGCTGGCCTGTGGCCCTTGTGCCCTATGGGAAAGATCACAGACACCCACTAAGCTTCTATTCTGCACAGAAATGCAAGGGGCACACTCTGTGCCTCAGTTACCTCATCTGCAAGATGGGGAATAAGAATCTGCGCATCAGGCAGAAACTCCTCACCCTCGGCTTCAAGGCTCTCCATCACCTCGCCCCCTCCCACCTCACCTCCCTTCTCTCCTTCTACAGCCCAGTCCACACCCTCCGTTCTTCCACCGCTCACCTCCTCACTGTACCTCACTCTCGCCTGTCCCGCCATCGACCCCCGGCCCACGTCATCCCCCGGGCCTGGAATGCCCTCCCTCTGCCCATCCACCAAGCTAGCTCTCTTCCTCCCTTCAAGGCCCTGCTGAGAGCTCACCTCCTCCAGGAGGCCTTCCCAGACTGAGCCCCTTCCTTCCTCTCCCCCTCGCCCCCCTCTCCATCCCCCCCATCTTACCTCCTTCCCTTCCCCACAGCACCTGTATATATGTATATGTTTGTACATATTTTTTTACTCTATTTATTTATTTATTTATTTATTTTATTTGTACATATCTATTCTATTTATTTTATTTTGTTAGTATGTTTGGTTTTGTTCTCTGTCTCCCCCTTTTAGACTGTGAGCCCACTGTTGGGTAGTGACTGTCTCTATATGTTGCCAATTTGTACTTCCCAAGCGCTTAGTACAGTGCTCTGCACATAATAAGCGCTCAATAAATACGATTGATGATGATGATGAATAAGACTTTGCACCTTATGTGGGTCAAGAACTATGTCCAACCTTATTAGCTTGTATCTACCCCAATGCTTAGTTCAATGCCTGGGACATTGTAAGTGCTTAACAAATACCATTAGAAGAAAATAAAAACAGCCACACACTGTCGGACACCAAGTGCTGGAAGCCCTTTTCTTTCCCTGCGGAGAGTGTTATGGGGTGGGCAGGGATTGTGGATTGAGACCCACGTGGTTCGAAATCTCCTTTAGACTGGGAACTCCAGGATCCACTCCTACATCTGGTTAGCTGCCCCTCAGCCAACCACTCCCGTGGGGCAGAACTCCACAGTAGCAGTGGGGAATCCAATCCTTGCAACCTTTATTATACTGTGGAGGCTGCTGCAATTAGGAACTAAGAACTCTTTGCTAGGATCAGTGAACAGTCTGAGGTCCCCCCCATCCAAAGACTGTTTAGTTGCTTATTTCACCATTACTCTATTCATTGGTTGGCTTTATTACTTAATGTTGTCACAATTCGTTGTTATCTTTCTTTGCATCTGTCTACTCCAACTTAGAAGGTGAGCCTGGAGTGGCCAGACCTAATTATCCTGTGGGTCTCTCAGCACTTATCACAGTGCTCAACATATAGTAAACGCTTAGTAAAGACCATTACTACCACTGTATAAACCCCATGGAAGACAACTTCTAAAGACCCTGTAGGACCACACATTATTGGATTGTTTATGACTTGGGGGTTCTTATTTTTCAGGGGAAATTTAGGAGAAACTCATAAACCGATCATATCAACATAAAGGATGTGGTTAAAGTAGAAACCATCACTGCAATGATCAGAAGATGGAGATGTGATGGAGATGGGGCAAGCACAGCCTGAAAAGGTGAGGATTCTTCAGATTGGAGAGACACAGAATGAGCAGGGATGGGGTTGAGTTCACAGAGCTGGAAAGGGAGCAGACAGGGCAAACACGGAGTTGCTGTTCCCTAAATCCGACCCTTGAGGATGGTGGGGTCAGAACAGCAGGGTATACGCCTTCACACAGCTGGGAGTGAGCACAAGGAATCCATTAGAGAAGCAGTGTAGCTCAGTGGAAAGAGCCCGGGCCTTGGAGTTGGAGGTCATGGGTTCAAATCCCAGCTCCACCAATTGTCAGCTGTGTGATTTTGGGCAAGTCACTTCACTTCTCTGGGCCTCAGTTACCTCATCTGTAAAATGGGAGATGGAGACTGTGAGCCCCTTGTGGGACAACCTGATTACCTTGTATCCTCCCCAGCGCTTAGAACAGTGCCTTGCACATAGTAAGCACTTAATAAATGCTATTATTATTATTATTATTATTCCCACAGAAAGCTGCACAGGCAAAAACACCAAAAGGTTTCAGAGGGGTCTGGTCTAGTGGTCCAAATAGGCTTCTAGGGGGAAAGTTAAGGATATTTAGGATATAAGGGGGGGTGCCTGGGAGGGAACCTTCACAGAGTTCCTCCAACTGCCTTAGTGACATACCAGAGACAGAGACCTGGGTTGGATGGACCACAGGGCTGAACTTATTCTGAAGTTCAGGCCCAGCATTTATAGACTATAAATGAGCTTCAAAATCCTTGTCTTTGCTTTAGGTCCCTCTCTCCTCTGGGAGCCTCCCACCTCCCCCAACCCCCTGCTTTTCAATGCCCATAATAATGAACCGATCAATCAATCAATCATACAAACAGTATTTACTGAGCCCTTACTCTGTGCAGAATACTTTACTAAATACTTCAGTGAATACAAGAGGCAAAAATACCCCAGTTCTGCCTTCCAAGGGTTTACAATCTAATGAGGAATTTACAGTCAATGTTCGCTTTCTGTCAAGAACGTTCATTCCAGATGTCCCTCACTGACTGCACTCCAGCTGTTGCTCCTGTGCTACCAGAGCTCCTCTTGAAAGCCTTGGAAAACTCGACTGATGCAGTCTTTGCAAATGTGTTTTCCTTCCCATTCCCCCACTCCAGCCCCCATCCCAACCATGAAACTTGCCAAACAAATTACAGATAAGCAGGCCAAAATAGTTACAAACACAGACATAAGGTCTAGTTTTAGAGCCAAGGAAAATAAAAACAATGCTTATTACAAAATATAGCCGAGACAGATTAAAATGTGGGGGCTATTGCTTTTAATCCTGACTTGAGGTGCTCAAGTCTCCTAAAGATCCCCCTAATAAATTCCAATATTCATGAATCAGGTTGGAGAAAAATGTATAATACTAGGGTTAAATTAAAACCAATGCATAGCTGCAACAGCAAATGGGTTCAGAAAACAAAATTAATAGTCCAGAATTGAGGATAATTCTTTAGAAATAATTTCATAATGCTATAAATATCCTCAGCATCAAAAAAAATTTGAAAGCAGTCTATCCTTCCCCAGATGCATGGAGATTTAAAAGATAATTCCCATTACCAATAAGAGGAATTAGGAGCTTAAATCCCTTGTGCATCAACTGGCAAACAGAAGACTCTATAGCTTAAGACCACATGAAAGGAAACAAATATTTTCCCCTTTCTAACATACTGCAATTAAAAGGATCATCGTGTCAGTAGCCGCTGATTTTATTCAAAAGATAATGATGCTTTGTGAAGCACTTTGTCATTTTTTCTAAGGGTTTAAATGTCACTGCATTAAAAAAAATCAAACAAAATTTTGATTTTCTTTTTCCTCAAAAATGAAAAAGGGACCCCTGCCAGTTATGACATCTTTCATTTAAAGAAGCACAATCTTGGCTGAACTTGAATTTGCTGAAACACAGTTTGCTTCTCTTTCTCCAACAAAGCAGAATTTCCATAAATTCAGCATCATCCTCTGGATTATTGTCAAAAGAGAAGGTATGATGATGAATTGGAGGCTTTATATGAAAGCTAATCTATGTAATTGGATATTTGAAATCTTTTCCAGAAACTCATTGATAGCTTGGACGTAGTCAATGCTAGGAACTGCAACATGAAAGCAAGGATTCATTATATATGTCAGCTGGTGGGAGGTTTTCCCAACTGAAGAACACCCTGGCCAGCCATGAGGATGACCTTTGACCCCAGTAAGAGATCTGGCCTTAGAGTGGTCCTAGATCAGCTCTGCCAACAGCCTGGGCTCAGAAAACTGGGTCAGACCATCCCTATTCTCTCCCCAGGCCTCTTTTCAATGTTCCTGTGGGTGTTCCCGATGACCCCAAACCAGCCATCCACTTCCTGTCACTCCTCAACTACTCTAAACTCTTGCTCCACTCCACCTCAGCCACTCACCAACTGGAGCCCACATCGGACTTCATCATCACTACTCACTGCACCATATCTAACCTCATTAACTCTGAAATCCCATTTTCTGGCCAATTCCTAAAACTGCCTTCTTTCTCCTAACACCTATTCTTTGCAAAACTGTTCTCGCTCTACATAAAGTCCACAGATCCTTAGCTGCTCCCCCTGCCCCAATCTTTCACGTAACCCAAGACTTCAGGACCTTCTTGGAATCCTCATTTAATTCATTCATTCATTTAATCGTATTCATTGAGCACTCGCTACGTGCAGAGCACTGCACTAAGTGCTTGGGAAAGTACAATACAGCAATTAAGAGAGACAATCCCTGCCACGAGCTCACAGTCTTGAGTGGGGGAGACAGACAGCAATACAAGTAAACAGACAGCAATATAAATAAATAAAATTAGAGATACATACATAAGTGCTGCGGGGTGGGGAGAAGGGGGGAAGAGCGAAGGGAGCAAATAAGGGTGACACGGAAGGGAGTGGGAGATGAAGAAAAATGGGGCTTAGTCTGAGAAGTCCTCCTGGAGGAGATGTGCTTTCAGAAAGGCTTTGAAGGGGGGGGAGAGTAATTTTCTGGCCGATTTGAGGAGGGTGGGCATTCCAGGCCAGGGGTAGGATGTGGGCCAGGGGTTGGCAGCGAGACAGGCAAGAGAGAGACAAAGTGAGAAGGTTAGCACCAGAGGAGCGAAGTGTGTGGGTTGTAGAAGGAGGGAAGTGAAGTGAGGTAGGAGGGGGCAAGGTGATCATCATCATCATCATCAATCGTATTTATTGAGTGCTTACTATGTGCAGAGCACTGTACTAAGCGCTTGGAAAGTACAAATTGGCAACATTTTGATGAAGAGCTTTAAAGCCAATGGTAAAGAGCTTTTGTTTGATATGGAGGTGGATAGGCAATCACTGGAGATTTTTGAGGGGGGATGGTGATTTTCCCTGAATATCCCCAGAGAAAGATAATCCGGGCAGCAGAGTGAAGCGTGGACTGGAGTGGGGAGAGGCAGGAGGTTGGAAGGTCAGCAAGGAGGCTGATGCAGTAATCTAGGATCTAGCGGGAATCTAGAATCTAGCGGGATGGGATGAGTGATTGTACTAACGTGTTAGTGGTTTGGATGGAGAGGAAAGGGTGGAGTTTAGCAATGTTGGGAAGGTGAGATGGACAGGATTTAGTGACAGACTGGATATATGGGTTGAATGAGAGAGCAGAGTCAAGGATAACGCCAAGGTTATGGGCTTGTGAGACGGGAAGGATGGTGGTGCCATCTACAGTGATAGGAAAGTTAGGGAGGGGACAGGGTTTGGGAGGGAAGATAAGGAGCTCTGTTTTGGACATTTAACCTCCCTCCCTTTATGTAAAAATCCAGACAATTAACAGCACCATCCCTGCCAAACTCTCCACTGTTGATTCTGTCTCCTTTGATCAATCTCACACCCCAGCCCCCCAGCCTCAGATCGCTTCCCCAATATGCTTCCTCCTCTCTTGTCACAGTGCTCTGCTGGCAGGAATCCAGTCACCAGGACCACTTTGGCCACTTCAAATTCATCCCTTTTTGTTATAGTACTGTCTTCCCTTCATCAGGGTCATATTGTTTCTCTTCCCTGATCATCTCCCATGTCCACTCACCCTCTATAATTCAGTTTCACTCCACCTAGACTGCTGTTTCCCTCATCCTTGCCAAATCAAACAGACACTACTCCAAATCCCGCTTGACTTCTCAGCAGCCTTGGAATTCCCATCTCCTGGTAATTCTGATTAACTCAGTATGGACCCAGTTCTCTCCTGGTTCTCCTCTTTTGATTCTTGCCAATCTCTTCCAATGCTTTTACTAGCTCTTCCTCGAGCTGGTATCCTCTAACTGCTCCTCAAAATTCTGTTTTGAGTACCTCTCTACTTTACACCCACTCCCCTGGGGAGTGCATTCCCTACCTTGTCTTCAATTGCTACGTCTATGCAGTTGACTCCCAAATTTAACTCTCTAGCTCTGACCAACTTCCTTCTCTGCAATCACATATCTCTTCCTACCTCGAGGACTTCTCTTCATGAATACCCCTTGGCACCTCAAGTTCAACAGATCCAAAATGGAACTCATTTTTCCTCCCAAATCCTCTTCTCCACCTAACTTTCCTATCACCAATTGACCACACCATCATCCTCTGTCTCCAAAGCCTGTAATCTCGGCATTTTCCTTGACTCCTCCCTCTTTTTCAAAGTCTACTGCCAAATCCTGTCAGTTTTTCTTCAACAGCGTTTCCGGGGTTTACTTCTTCTCCATCCCAACAGCAACTACAGGAGTCCATAAGCTCATCACTTCCTGGCTCGATGATGGCATCGGCGTCCTGAAGAAGCATACTGTAGTCCATACAGTGAGAGTCAGAAGGTCATGGGTTCTAATCTCAGCTCTGCCACTTGTCTGCTGTGTGACCTTGGGCAAGTCATTCCACTTCTCTGGGCCTCAGTTACCTCATCTGTAAAATGGGGATCGAGACTGTGAACCCACGGGACAACCCGATTCGCTTGTATCCACCCTAGTGCTTAGTACAGTGCCCGACACATAGTAAATGCTTAACCACAACTAGAATTATTACTTCCTCACTGATCTCCTCATCTCTAGTCTCTTCCCCATCTAGTTCATATTTCACGCTACTGCCTAGCTCAGATCCTCATCAGATCTCTCCCTCCTACTTATCCACTCTCTTTTTTTTCTTAAATGGTATTTGTTAAGCACTTACTATGTGCCAGGCAGACCTAAGTGCTGGAGTAGATGCAAGTTAATCAGGTTGAACACAGTTGTAATTACAGACGTAATCCCCATTTTACAGATGAGGGAATTCAGACACAGAGAAGTGAAGAGACTGTCCCAAGGTCAAACAGCAGACAATTGGCAGAGCCAGGATAAGAACCCAGGTTCTGATTCCTAGGCCCGTGCTCTATCCACTGGGAACACACTGCTTCTGTGCCCTCTTCTCATATCTCCTGACCCTCATCTCTTCCTCATCCCCTCCCCTTTCATATTCAATAGGCTACAGCTTTCCCATTTTCAAAATCCTTCTGAAATCACCTCTTTCAGAATGTCTCCCTGATTAATTTCTATATCCCCTACTTATATCCTCCTGATATCTTTCCAGCACTTCAGTGCTGCCTAAGCATTTAAGTACTCATGACCTCTCATAGCACTTTTGTGCATCTCTTACCTAGCCCATTACTTAAGCACTAACTCACGTTCATCTATATCCCTTTCTCCTACCTCCTAGCAGTAATTTATTTAGATTTGTAAGCTTCTTGAGGGCTGGGATCATGTCCGCTAATTCTACTCTATTCTGACGAGCACTTAGGACCGTGCCATAGTTGCTCAATCCATACCACTGACTGATTAATGGATTGTGTGCTGGTTCTATTTCAACACTTTCACCAAATCCCCTGATGAAACTTGGGGGTTGGGAGGTTGGGGGTTGGAAACGAAAATCCCGTTTTGAAGAAAAGGACGGTGGAAAGGGCAGCTGTAGAAGACGTTTCTGGCAGCCCATCAAATCTGGATGGAGAATTGCGAACACGGCTGAAGGGGACTCTCCCAGAGAGTGTGCCCAGCCCAGTGGTGGTGGAGACCTGGGCAATTACCCCATGGATTGGTCCTGTGTAGACAGGCCAGTCAGATCATTCAGGATCCCCAAAATGCACCTGCCTGTAGCTGTTGGGGAACAATCATTGAATCATCCGATTTTTTTCAACCTCTGCTCAACCCCCTGAGGCCCGTGATCTGGGAATATAGCCAATTTGTCTTAATCAAAAGAGTTGGGCACTATTCCTACCCCAAAGCCTGAGGGCTTTTTCCTGGTTAGAAGTGGAACGGGGCATCATAGGGACTGCTTTCCTCAGGCTGGCAAGGCAGTGGCATGTGACCTTGGATGAGTTAGTTCTGGGGGCAAGCCAGATCCCGCTCAAGATGGAGCTGTCAGACAGAATCCAGTGGCTCTGGTTCCCCGAGCTGCTGGCTCACACCTATGCCCATAGGCTCATGGAAGACTTCCCAGGCTGGATGAGTACAACAGATTAGGGGAGTTGGATGTCAGATGCTGGATCACAAATTCCTGTTTACCTATCCCCAGTTCCACATCGGCAGGGACAGCACAGCACATTTCCCCGAAGACAGTTCATGAAGAGTTATAATTGCCTACCCAGGCTCAAGACTGTAATTTGCATAATAAACCCATAGCTTTATAATTTCCATACCAGAAAATAGCAACGCTGCTTAGGGACTATGAACTGTGTCTCCCAGAGTCTGGGTATCACCAACAGGGTCCCAATGAATCTAACACTGGTCCTCTCATCACTGTGGACCCCCGGCCCACATCTGCCTCTGGCCTGGAATGCCCTCCCTCCTCCAATCTGCCAGACAATTTACTCTCCCCTGCTTCAAAGCCTTACTGAAGGCACCTCTACTCCAAGAGGCCTTCCCAGACTAAGCCCCACTTTTCCTCATCTCCCAGCCCCTTCTGTGTCGTCCTGACTTTCTCCCTTTTCTCTTCACTCCCTCCCCGCCCAACAGCACTTATATATATATATAATATATCTTTAATTTTATTTACTTATGTTTATGTCTGTTTATTTGTATTGATGTCTGTCTCCCCACCACTCTAGACTGAGCTCATTGTGGGAAGGGATTGTCTTTCTTTATAGCCGTACTGTACTTTCCAAAGAGTGCTTGGCACACCGTAAGCTCTCAATAAATACAACTGAATGTATGAATGAATGAATCTGGAGCCTCAGCTCTGGCTCGGAGGGCTGAGGCTCAGCAAGGGTCATAGCCAAGGGAGGCCATGACAGCTGAAGAAAGAGGTGAGGGACTCAGCACAGAGCCACAATCCTCCCATCAAGTAAGGTTGTCCAGCTGGGCAGAGGCCTGTAAGCTGACCCTGGTGACCAGGGAACTACACAGGCATTGATCACCCCCGCAAGGGTTCACCGAGATTCCAACTCTGGTCCCTGAAGCTGGCCATGTCCCCTTTTGGCTGTGCTCACAAGGTCCACGCACATACACAGGGCCGCTTGGTGTGCTATCAGAATGTATCGTACCCCTGGAAGCAGCATGGCTCAGATCTCCTGCCGGCTTCATCTAAGAGATCATTTCGCTATGAGATCCGAATGGGAGTTCATTCACTCATTCATTCAGTCAATCGTATTTACTGAGTGCTTACTGAGTGCAGAGCAGTGTTCTATGCACTTGGGAGAGTACAATACAACAATAAACAGATCCGTTCCCTGCCCACAACGATGTACTTGTTTGATGAGTAAGTGTAGGAGTCATCGCACGATACAGAGAGCTCCACCGACAGCTGGAGCGCCCAGAACCCTCTCTCTTCCCTCCAATCCAGCCCCTTCACCTCTGAAAGGCTTATGGACCAACTCTGTGGGCAAGTAGCGTGCTTGTTACCAGACTCCACCTTGCTCTATGGCACTCCTTCATTCAGTAGTATGTATTGAGCACTTACTGTGTGCAGAGCACTGTACTAAGCGCTTAGCACTGTGGGCAGGCAGGCCTGCTCGTTGTTGCCTGGATGCTAAGCCCACCTGGCATCCTCCAAACTGGGGTGCAAAACCTGGACGATTTTGACACCCGTCTACATGTTTTGTTTTGTTGTCTGTCTCCCCCTTCTAGACCGTGAGCCCGTTGTTGGGTAGGGACCGTCTCTATATGTTACCGACTTGTACTTCTCAAGCGCTTAGTACAGTGCTCTGCACACAGTAAGCACTCAATAAATACGATTAAATGAATGAATGGACCAGCCCAAAAGTAATTCCACCAGGGCAAATACGTGAGCATCACAGCTTCCCTGGCTCCCCAAAGGAAGTGCCCTTTGAGTGACTCTTGGCCAGCTCAGCTCATTAAGAGAAAATAGTCCTGATAGTTGAGCCCTCACACTGCTTGGGCTAGCTCAGTTGTAGGGAAAAAGCCCTCTGGATTTAGGTGGAAACTGGAGTCAGAATAAAAATAATAATAATAATAATAATGTGATTTGTTAAGTGCTTATTATGTGCCAGGCACGCCTTTTAGACTCTTTTCGACTTAAACCAGGTTATAAATCAAGGGGTATAAGAACCCCTCAGGGCACTTCAAAGCCTGGAAGGGAGCACAGACATTTTGACAGACGATGGAAACTAGAAGAAACATCAGCAGGGGCTGGGCGGGCAAGGGAAGATGATGAGAGGATGTCTTGCTCCCTGCCCCAGTCTGTGAGGCGCCCAGGAACTCTTTTCATTTTCAAGTGCTCAGGATGCTACTACCACCCAGAGAAGCAGCGTGGCTCAGTGGAAAGAGGCCGGGCTTGGGAGTCAGAGGTCACGGGTTCTAATCCCAACTCCGCCACATGTCTGCTGTGTGACCTTGGGCAAGTCACTTAACTTCTCTGAGCCTCAGTTCCCTCATCTGTAAAATGGGGATTAAGACTGTGAGCCCCACGTGGGACAACCTGATCACCTTGTAACCCCCCCGCCCCCCCAGCGCTTAGAATAGTGCTTGGCACATAGTAAGCACTTAACAAATGCCATTATTATTATTATTATTATTGTTATTATTATCCATCCTCTGCCCAGTAGAACAGTTCCAGTTTTTTTGTGTGAGTATATATGCGTATGTGTATGTGCGACACAAACACACTTGGATTTCCTGCTGACACCTCAAATTTAACATGTCAAAAACAACTCACCTTTCCACCCAAATGCTCTCCATCCCCTGATTTTCCCATCACTGTAGGCAACACCACCATCCTCCCTGTCTCACAAGCCTCAGCATTATCCCCAACTCATCCAACTTGTACTTTCCAAGCACTTAGTACAGTGCTCTGCACACAGTAAGCGTTCAATAAATACGACTGAATGAATGAATTTCTCTCATTCAACCCACATATTCAATATTCCACCAAATCCTGCTGCTTCTATCTTTGCAACATCTCTCAAATCCGCCCCTTCCTGCTACAATGTTGGTCCAAGCTCTTATCCTATCCCACTGCAGCGACTGCATCGGCCAACTTGCTGGCCTCCCTGCCTCCTGTCCCTTCCTCTTCCAATCCATTCACCACTCTGCTGCCTGTATCCTTTTTCAACTGTTCAGTCCACATCTCCCCAGTCCTCAAGAGCTTCCACCTCGTCATCAAACAGAAACCACTGACGTCAATCCACCCCAGCACTTCACCCCATCTTAACTTGACTCACCACTCTTCTTGTCAGTCAGTCAATTGTATTTATTGAATGTTTACTGTGCACAGAACATTGTACTAAGCACTTGGGAGAGTACAATGAAACAATAAACAGATACGCTCCCTGCCCAAAATGACCTTACAGTCTAGAGGGGGAGACAGATATTAATATAAATAAAAGCTACAACTCAGGATGCACACTTTGCTCCTCTAATACTAGACAACTTACTCACTGTACTTGGATCTTGTCTATTTTACTGTCCCCTATCCTCCCCTTGACCTGAAACTCTGTTCCCCTCTTCTCTCCTTCAAAACCTTCCTAAAATCACATCTCTTCCAATCCCAACTAAACCCACATTTCGCTTATCTACCCTCCCTTCTGCATTGCCTATGTACTTGGATTTGTACCCCTTAAACACTTGACATTCACCCCACTCTCAGCCCCACAGCACTTAGGTACATATCTTTATACTCTCCAATTTCCCCTACCTGTAATGTATTTTCATATTTGTTTCCTCCTGTAGACTATACGCACCCTTTGGGCAGGGATCATGTCTACCAACTCTATTGTATTGTACTCTCTGAAGAACTTAGCTCAGTGCTGAGCACAAAGTAGGGGAGAAATAATACAGAAATAATAATATCCCCCTGGATACAGGGGGAGAAATAATAATACTACTACTACTAATAATAATAATGATGGCATTTACTAAGTGCTTACTATGTGCAAAGCACTGTTCTAAGCGCTGGGGAGGTTACAAGGTGATCAGGTTGTCCCCTGTGGGGCTCACAGTCTTAACCCCCATTTTACAGATGAGGTAACTGAGGCACAGAGAAGTTAAGTGACTTACCCAAAATCACACAGCCAATTAGTGGTGGAGCCGGGATTTGAACCCATGACCTCTGAATCCCAAGCCCGGGCTCTTTCCACTGGGCCACGCTGCTTCTCAGAGAAAGGTCCCTGAATGAGGTCCTTGAATATAGGGGGCCATGTAAAGTCATCTTCTCCCCTGTATTACTTCTGTCTTACTGCAACTTTCAGTTGCAGATGGCTCCTCACTTGCTCTCTTCAGACACACTTTTTATGGTATTTGTTAAGCATTTACTACGTGTCAAACACTGTTCTAAGTACTGGGAGAGATACAAGCTAATTACGTTGGACAAAGTCCCTGCCCCGCATGGGGCTCACAGTCTAAACAGGAAGGAGAACAAGTGACCTGAGGCACAGAGAAGTTAAGTGACTTGCCCAAGGTGACAAAGCAAGCAATTGGTGGAGCCAGGATTAGAACCCAGGACCTCTGACTCTCAGGCCCATGCTATTTAAAAATAATAATAACAATAATTATGGTATTTGTTAAGCACTTACTATGTGCCAAGCGCTGTTTGAAGTGCTGGGGTAGATACAAGGCAATGAGGTTATCCCATCTGGGGCTCACAGTCTTAATCCCCATTTTACAGATGAGGCAACTGAGGCACAGAGAAGTTACGTGACTTGCCCAAAGTCACACAGCTGACAAACGGTGGAGCCAGGATTCGAACCCATGACCTCTGACTCCCAAGCCCGTGCTCTTTCCACTAAGCCAAGTTGCTTCTCAGCATTTCCATTAGGCCATGCTGTTTCTCCTAGGCCATGCCGCTTCTCACTTAAGTCTCTACTATACTAAAAAGTCTTTTCTGGACTCCACAGACACCTCCAGGTACCACTCCCTTTCTCCCCATCATTTAAATTATATACTATAAATTACATATTTATATTCATGTCTGTCTCCCCTGCTAGACTGTAGGCTCATTAAGGCAGGGCACACGTTCACTAATTCTGTTGCATTGTACAGTCCCAAGTGCTTAGTACAGTGCTCTGCACATAGTAAGTGCTCAATAAATACTACTGATTGATTGATTGAGTCATTCAATCGTATCTATTGAGCACTTACTGTGTGCAGAGCACTGTACTAAGCGCTTGGGAAGTACAAGTTTGCAACATACAGAGACGGTCCCTGCCCAACAGCGGGCTCACAGTCTTAATCCCCATTTTACAGATGAGGGAACTGAGGCACAGAGAAGTGAAGTGACTTGTCTAAGATCACACAGCAGACAATTGGCAGAATCAGGATTAGAACCCACGTCCTCTGACTCCCAAACCTGGGCTCTGGCCTCTAAGCCACTCGGCTTCTCGTAAGTACCATTACTACTCAGAGAAGCAGAGTGGCTCAGTGGAAAGAGGCCGGGCTTTGGAGTCAGAGGTCAGGGGTTCAAATCCCGGCTCCACCAATTGTCAGCTGTGTGACTTTGGGCAAGTCACTTCACTGGGCCTCAGTTAAATGTAATGTAATGCAATGTAATAAATAAATAATAATAAATAATAAATAAATGTAATACCCTCTGTAAAATGGGGATTAAGACTGTAAGCCCCCCGTGGGAACAACCTGATCACCTTGTAACCTCTCCAGTGCTTAGAACAGTGCTTTGCACATAGTAAGTGCTTAATAAATGCCGTTATTATTATTATTATTACTCCTACTACTAAGAAGGGGCCACGTCAGGCAAAGTTTCAAAAACAGCTAATCTACTCGGGCTTAAGAGATTCCCACCCCCACCCCACCCCAAAAATCCATGCTATAGCATGCCTTCCCCTCAGTGTTGTGGTGGGGAGGAGACTCCATCTGTGATCAGTTTAACCCTTGGGATCAGGAGGAGTTTGGGACACACATTGCTCTCTCTTGTAGGTTCCCTTTCCCAAGGCTCCCAGGATGAAGGAGCAAGGGAAGGTGAGGTAGAACTAAGTCTCTGAGAAGAGGGGGAGGAAGGAGAGCCCTGGCCGGGGCAGAAAGGGGCCTAGGAGGTCCTGGCGCCACCCTGCACACCTGTATATCATCATCATCATCATCATCAATCATATTTATTGAGCGCTTACTGTGTGCAGAGCACTGTACTAAGCACTTGGGAAGTACAAGTTGGCAATATATAGAGACAGTCCCTACCCAATAGTGGGCTCACAGTCTAAAAGGGGGAGACAGAGAACAAAACCAAACATACTAACAAAATAAAATAAATAGAATAGCTATGCACAAGCAAAATAAATAAATAAATAAATAGGGTAATAAATATGTACAAATATATATACATATATACAGGTGCTGTGGAGAAGGGAAGGAGGTAAGATGGGGGATGGAGAAGGGGACGAGGGGGAGAGGAAGGAAGGGGCTCAGTCTGGGAAGGCCTCCTGGAGAAGGTGAGCTCTCAGTAGGGCCTTGAAGGGAGGAAGATATCCTGGCATCTGTGCCTGACTTGCTCCCACATGATCATGCAGGTCCCACCTGGCTGGGTGGCCCATCTTGTAGGGATGGCCGGATCCTCAGTCCAGTGGACAGTCTGCTGAAATCCAGCTCTGGCAAGAAATGCAGCCTCAGTCCCTCTCTCCAAGAATGGGGCGGGGGCAGTCAACCCTGCCCTGTCATTGTGTGAGTCACGCGGGCAGAACCGGCAGAAATACATTCATTCATTCAGTTGTATTGATTGAGCCTTTACTGTGTGCACAGCACTGTACTAAGCGCTTGGGAAGTACAGATTGGCAACATATAGACACGGTCCCTACCCAACAATGGGCTCACAGTCTAGAAACACTCCAGACCAACCCCCTCTTCCAGACCCAGTCAGCATTACCAACCCAAGCCAGATAGATGGCAAGGGGCTCGGAGAAGATTAGGTGGCTGTCAACACTGAAGGATATGGAACACTCTTCACCACGCATTCTGGGGCATTTCTAAGGAGGAGGACCCAAGCACTCCCCTTCCTCTAATTCTGTAGTGTCTCCCTCCCTAGTCCACATTAACTCTGGAGTGGCCAACTTGGCAACAGAACCATCTCCCAGATGGTTTTTAAAGCCACAGTCGTGGACAGCTTCCATCTGCCCTGGCCGCGACACTTTATTCCTCTACAAACCCTGCCCTGCCTGTCTGGGAGTTCCCTGCAGCCCTGAGCTAAGGCCCCGTTTTGCTGGCCCCAAAAGTGCGGCAGCTGGAGAAATGAAACTGAAGTGCCTACAGCTCTCCGGGCTTCCGAAGGAGACAGGGAAGCTGGGGCTGGACAAGGGTGTTGGGAAAATAGTGTGGAATAGTAGAAAAAGAACAGGCCGGGGAACAAGAAGACCTAGGTTCTAATCCTAGATCCACCACTTGCCTGCGGTTTGACCTTGGGGAAATCACTTCACTTCTCTGTGCCTCAGTTACCTCTCTGTAAAAACGGGGATTAAATCCTCCTCCCTCCAATTTAGACTGTGAAGACCTCCATGTGGGAAAAGGACTGTGTCCAACCTGATTATTTTGTATCTACTCCAGTACTTAGTACAGGGCTTGGCACAGAGTAAGTGCTTAGATACCCCTCACAAAAAAAGGGTGTGGGGGGAATCACCCGTGGGACTTTTCTGCAGGCTAGGTTTGCGCTTACATCATGACATCACGAATAGGGATTCCTCCACCTGCGGGGAAGATATAGTGCTCTGCACACAGTAACCGCTCAATAAATATGATTCAATGAGTGAATGAATATAGACATGCTCTCACCATTAAGCTCTCAGATCAACCGGTCATGCCTCTGCAATCACCCAAAACGTCCAGCTCTAGCGCCGGAGCCCCAGCCCAGAAACCACACGATGGGCTCGCTGGCTGGGCTCGGTCACGAGAGCCCACTGCTCTGACTTCGAAGCAGCCGGCCCCAGGGGTTCCCACTGCCACCTTCTGAGCCCAGAGTGGGAAACACATGGTTAAAAATGGCACTGGGGCTGGGGCCTGCCTGCGCTCAGGGCTGGGCAAACATGCCACCTCTTGGCAGGAGCATCTGTTGTTTCCCAATCCAACTGTTTACTCCATTCAAATGGCAAGCCTCGGTCGGGGAGACAGAGCTGAGCAACAGAGCCAGTCCGTAGTCTTCCAGGAAACAACAAGCGCTCCTTGTGGGGCGGCAGCTTTGTCCAGGCTCACGCTTCCGGAGTGGAGGGCGGAGGACTGTTTGCTGGCTGCGGTTCCTATTGTTTCCCGATCTATCCTCTGAAAAGTGGGTTTCTCCCATCCCAGGGAACCTCCTGCGGGAATACTAATGATATAGCCAGTCAGGTGACCAGTCCTCCAGTCCTGTATGCCATGAAACTAGCTTCCTTGAGGTTGTATCTCCAAGCTGCCACAGAAATAATAATAATAATGATGGAAATTATTTAGCACTTCCTATGTGCAAAGCACTGCTCTAAGCACTGGGGAAGTTACAAGGTGTTCAGGTTATCCCCCAGGGGGCTCACAGTCTTCATCCCCATTTTACAGATGAGGGAACTGAGGCCCAGAGAAGTGAAATGACTTGCCCAGAGTCACAACTGACAATTAGCTGAGCCGGAATTTGAACTCATCACCTCTGACTCCAAATCCCGGGCTCTTTCCACTGAGCCATGCTGCTTCTCCTAAACAACTCCTGAAAGCCTGAACAACTCGAGCCATTGATCTTTACCACGCCCCGGGGCAGAACCTCTACATCGTGCCTGTGCTGAGAACAAATAGCCTGACAGGCAAGAGAAAAACCAAGAGTGAACCGTGTCGGTAAGATCAAAGTTAGGTAGTGTTTCCAGGAGACAGGAGTGGTCCTTGGTATCGAAGAATGAAGCAGGAATCTGGCGGCCATGACTTTCTTCCAGATCTCGCGATGCGCCCTGGATTCCCCAGCCAAGAGGCACCAGATGGCAACTGATGCATTTGGAGTTTGGTTAGAAGGAGTCCCAATCTTTTTAGTGGTAACCTCCCATCCCAGCTGCCTTCTGCATCAGCTGATAGGCTCGAGCCAGAACATGCCAGAGCAATCTCTGAGCCTGTGCCCTGCAGGTGGACACTGCTCAGGACTTGGAGTGATCCAAAAACTTGCCAGGCTTGGCAGGCCTGTCTCTCCCAGGTCCTAGGGTAGTCAGCCACTGGGGACCAAGCAGGGCGGAGACAGGAGGGTGGCGTGGGAAGAGCGCAGATCCCTCTGATCCCACAGAGTGGGAGGAAGATTCAGGACGCTGAACCCTTGGTCTGTAGTGACTGCTTTTCTACCAGAATTTTTAACCAGGTCACTGCAGCCTGAACACTTGGCTGGGCAGTATTTGAGCTGGCACCAAATTCACATATGCCCTGCTCACACAGACACACTCCTCTTAGCCCCAAAATAGTTTACAGATGCACAACCATCCTCTGCCACGCCCCAGGTGCCCTCATGCCCAACCCTCCGATGCCCAGTGCCCCAGGCAGGTAAGATTTGGGAGTTTAAATGAGTTTAAATGAACTTTCTTCATCTAGGCCATCCAGACAAGAGGAGGACAGTTTGACTTGTGTTTGTCTTCATTCCCCGTGGTATAAAACTGCATTCCTTATCTTCCCACCCAAACCCCAATCTACCCCATCTTTCCCATCTCTGTAGATAACACCACAATACTCCCTATCTTACAAGCTGGTAACCTTGGCATTGTCCTCAACTCATCTCTCTTATTCCACCCACATATTCAATCTGTCACCAAATCCTGTCAGTTCTACCCTCATAACATTGCTAAAATCTGTCCTTTCCCTCCCATCCAAACTGCTACTATGCTGATCCAAGCACTTATAATAATAATAATAATAATGATGGCATTTATTAAGCACTTACTATGTGCAAAGTACTGTTCAAAGCGCTGGGGAGGTTACAAGGTGATCAGGTTGTCCCACGGGGGGCTCACAGTTTTAAACCCCATTTTACAGATGAGGTAACTGAGGCACAGAGAAGTTAAGTGACTTGCCCAAAGTTACCCAGCTGACAATTGGTGGAGCCGGGATTTGAACCCATGACCTCTGCCTTCAAATCCTGTCCTCCTTCCACTGAGCCACGCTGCTTCTCCGCTTATCCTATCCCGCCTTGACTACTTTATCTGTCTCCTTGCTGATTTCCTAACCTCCTGTCTCTCCCCACTCCAGTCCATACTTTGCTCTGCTGCACAGATCATTTTTCAACAACAACAAGCCATGTCTCCCCACTCCTCAGGAACACCCAGTGGCTGCCCATCCACCTCCGCATCAAAGAAACTTTTTACTATTGGTTTTAAAAGAACTCAGCTCACTCCATCCTACCTCAGCTCATTAGTCTCCTATTACAACGCAGCTCACAGACTCCACTCCTCTAGCACTAGCTTATTCACTGTGCCCTGATTTCATCATGGCACTGACCCCTATCCCACATTCTCCCCCTGGCCTGGAATTCCTTCCACCTCCATAACAGTGCTCAGCGCTTAGAACAGTGCTTTGCACACAGTAAGTGCTTAATAAATGCCATTATTATTATTATTATACCCCAGACCACCACTCTCTCCAACTTCAAAGCATGATTAAGGTCAAATCTCCTCCAAGAGGCCTTCCCTGATTAAGCCCTCTTTTCTCTGGCTCGCTCTCCCTTCTGCGTCATCTATACACTTGGATCTGTCACTTTTGGAGTTTATTTGCCCACCCCCAACCTCATAACACTTATGTACCTATCTTTAAATTACGTATTATAAATTACTTATTTATTCACATTAATGTCTGTCTCCCCTCCGGACTGTAAGCTCGTTACTGACAAGGAACGTGTCTACTTATTATGTTGTATTATACTCTCTCGAGTGCCATGCGCAGTGCTCGAAATATAGTAAGTGCTCAATAAATACCACTGATTGATTGGATAAAAGACATTGACTCATTTTCAAATGGAAAACACCTCTGCCATTTCCCCATTGTACCTCAGAAGATGGCACCTAGGAAAAAGTCTTTCAGAACCCTGATCTCTAGGAGCAAGGAGTACTTAGCACAGTGCTCTGAACACAGTAAGCAATTAATAAATTGCACAGTAAGCAATTGATTGACTGCGCTAGAGAAGAGAGAAGGAGAGAGTTCCATGCCCGTGAGCTTCTGGGTAAGTTTCAAGAGGGTACCATTCATTCATTCATTCATTCATTCATTCAATTGTATTTATTGAGCACTTTCTGTGTGCAGAGCACTGTACTAAGCGCTTGGGAAGTACAAGTTGGCAACATATACCAGTGACAGGGAGACCCAACACCTAAGGACAGGAGGGGCTGGACAGATGGATGCAAGACAGACACTGTATGCAAATACTGGTTTCCCAATTAGATTATCCTGAAGCCTGTGCTGAAGACAGTACCACCTAACTTAGCTGGCACCCACAAGACCGTCCTCCCTATTGTAGGTGCTGATGGAACACAGCAGGAAATGGAAGTATTTGGCTGTGTTAAGTATGCTGGCTTTCACCCTGGTTACTTGCTAACCAAGAGCAGGGCACTCTACTGAATGTTGCAAAAAGATACAAAGAGGAGCAGTTCTTGCTCCCCACAGACTCAATCTAGAAGGGATGTGGAGCAGACACACAGGGGTAGACTGGCAGGGAAATTGAATGGCTTGCAAACAAAAAGTGGTTTATGGAGCTGCTGCCAGGGTAAGGAGTGGGCAGAGGGCTGCCCAAGAAAGGGATGGATTTGTGTTTGTTTGACGACTGCTACTATAGCAGGCCAAGCAGTTTCCTGCTCTGAGCTGGCAGCTGCCCAATAAGCGGACTGACTGATAGCCTGGAAAGTACATTTTCTGGAACAATACAATCAAATGAAAGAGAAATTTACACCAGACTGGCTATCAAAACCGCAGGGCTACAATTCAGCTCAACTACTGCATACATAACCTTCGCATCACCTGACTGAATTGTCTTGCCCCTTTCCGGAAGCCTCAGATCTTGAAATCTGGCAAGAAACTCTTCCAGGTCACCTTGAAAAATCTCCAAAAGGCTAGGGCCAGTACACAGGATGAGGTGACCAGTTTGCACATTCAGGTCAGAAGCGATGGATGAGATTGTAATTGTTCCCGGGCCGAGGAGACTGGGGGGAAGAAGGTGGTGAGAGAGAGACAGAGATGAAGAAAGGGCACACACAGCCGGCCTTCGCAGAATGCAACCAGAATCAGCTTCATTGTGCTTTCGGCATTTGTTAGCCCCTGAGCTCCACGTCAAATAGCAGGATCCCCTCTGTCACTTTGTCAGCCCACATCTCAGGCCAGCTTGCTCCGAAATTCATTAGTTCCAAGAAGCAGAGGTGCTAACGAATATGATAATTACAATCCCTGGGAGGTGGGGTTGCTCACTGTGACAGCAGGAGAAGCTATTATGGGACCAACCTAATCCCTGCTAATCCTTGGAAGCACAAGTGTGAACCACTGATGTGTCAGAGAGAGAAATTGCCAGTGAGCAAACACAGGGAAGTAAAGTGCCAATCTGACTTTGCTATTTCTTTTGGCTTCAAAATGCGTGATAATTAGACAATTAGTCCATGGGGCAGACCAGGCAAGCTTTACTGAGGGGCCAAGTTGAAGGGCCAGGATGCATTACATCTCCTAAGATTTGTCACCTTCTTTCACGTTAGCAATCAGACAGGCTGTGCGTCCTTCAGGGAAATCTCTCTGACATCACACTTCCTGACCATTTTGACCAAGTAAACCAATTTTCCTTCAGTCAGGATAAACACAAAGACAGAGACGAAGGTCTCGTCTTTTTTTTCCCTCTACAATCCAACCGTCTTCATGATGACAAAGCTCGCAGTTTATGTCAGGGACAGTAAATGTCAAGTATGCGGCTGCTAACTTGCATTCTGTGGACAGGGGTGGGGAGCAGGGGAGGTGGGAAGGAGGGAGGCAGGATCTGGGGAAAGGTAGGTGGGTGGATAACCACCACTGCCACACACCACCATTGCCATCAGGACCCTTGACAAAATGAGCTGTTGAGAAGCAGAGCTTGGGGCAGGGGAAGCTACCAGACATGGTAGCACAGCATCCATGCGGCCCTGCCGGGTCCCAAATTGCAGGAACGAAGTGGCTGTGAATGTGATAGCCACCATGGATCTCAGGATCCACAAGTGGACTGCTTGGCTCCAAACTGGACGGGCAACCACTAGACCCAGCCATCCAAGATGGGTGGATGGTCATCTGGAGCAGCCCTGGGAGGGTAAGAGCCAAAAGCAACCCAGATGACGGAAGGAGTTCCTCCCAGCCTCAGTCAGAAATGGTCTCTGCTGTTTTCACTAGAACAGGCGGAAGGGGCTCATTCTCATTTTAGGAGAAATTTAAGCACCTACTGAACACAAACCACTGTATCATGCACTGGGAAAAAATACACTGGTGAGAAGTAGACATGATCTCTGGTCCCCAACGGGCTCACAGTCTAGGAACAGGTGAGGGTGAGTTGGAGACGGATAGGTAAGGAAATAAGAAAAGGCAACAATGGTTACCCAATCAATGGCATTTATCGAGTGCTTACTGTGTGCACCGCAATGCACTAAGTCCTTGGGAAAATACTATAGAGTTGAGAGACAACACCCCTGTCCACAAAGCTCTTACAATGTTGAGGGGACCTTACAGTCTCAACAAAGCCACGTCTGAAGCATTTAAATGCAAGCAGATTTTCTGGAAGATGAGTGTGTTTCAACTCCAACTTTCCAGGGCACAGTCCAGGTGTCCTGCAGCCCTATCAAAGGCTGGTAGGCTATAAGGGCAGTCCAGGAAGCATCACTCAGGTTTTTACATTTGGCATTAAAAAAAATGGGCCAAGGGCTAGCAGAAGCCAGTAAACATCTGTGGCTCAATATGGTATTACTGAGGATTGAAGAATTTGTAAAAACCTATTTTAAAATGGCACACACCCTCACCCATAGACTCTGTGTATGTATGTGTGTATGTGTGTGTACACACGCAGATGTGTTTCTGGGTGACTCCAGATGGCCGCCTGCTGTTTCTCTGCTCTTCTCACAGGACAACCGCCTTCCAAACCTGGATCATTCCAGCTTGAAAAATCCCACTTTCATCTTACATATCCTGATACATATCTGATACATATCCTGGTATCCTGATACCAGGGGCCAAAGTAAACCTTGGGACAGAAATGATTTGCACATCCCACCCCGAGAAGCAGCGTGGCTCAGTGGAAAGAGCCCGGGCTTGGGAGTCAGAGGTCATGGGTTCGAATCCCGGCTCGGCCACATGTCTGCTGTGTGACCTTGGGCAAGTCACTTAACTTGTCTCAGCCTCAGTTACCTCATCTATAAAATGGGGATTAAGAGTGTGAGCCCCACGTGGGACAACCTGATGACCCTGTATCCCCCCCAGGGCTTAGAACAGTGCTTTG
Source organism: Tachyglossus aculeatus (assembly GCF_015852505.1). Classification (NCBI taxonomy): domain Eukaryota; kingdom Metazoa; phylum Chordata; class Mammalia; order Monotremata; family Tachyglossidae; genus Tachyglossus; species Tachyglossus aculeatus. Next base: position 30,145,082 of record NC_052075.1, on the reverse strand, counting down.
CACATAGTGAGTGCTTAACAAATGCCAACATTATTATTATTATTATTATTATCCCCACTCTCTCAATAAGCTAAGCACTGGGTACCTACCCTTCCCCAATTCCTCCAGCTTGGCTGGGCAGCTGAAGCTGGGACAGGAGATGCCTTGGGGAGAGGGAATGGGCTTTTGAGTAGGTAAAAGAGGCTCATGACTCCCCAAAATCTTGGGTTCATTCATTCATTCATTCAATCATATTTATTGAGCCCTTACTGTGTGCAGAGCACTGTACTAAGCGCTTGGAAAGTACAAGTTGGCAACATATAGAGACGGTCCCTACCCAACAGTGGGCTCACAGTCTAGAGGGGGGAGACAGAGAACAAAGCAAAACATATTAACAAAATAAAATAAATATAATATGTACAAGTAAAATAAATAAATAGAGTAATAAATACGTAAAAACATATGTACATATATACAGGTGCTGTGGGGAAGGGAAGGAGGTAAGGTCGGGGGGATGGAGAGGGGCCCAACCAGGTGGGCCAAAGCCCATCTCAGGGAGGTTATTTAAGCTAGAGCCCTCATGCCTCGGCTTTACTTTGATTTCTTCTTGGTGCCTCCTCAACGGAAATGACAAAAGTAAGCTGAATCTGTTTCAAAACTGCTAATCTTCTTGTGGACAGGGAACATGTCTACCAAGTCTGTCGTAAGATATATCCTCCCAATTACTTAGTACAGTGATCATCACACAGTAAGCACTCAATAAATACCGCTGATTCACTGCCTTTTCTTCAAACTTCTCTTTTTGGGCAAAGCATGCCAGATCTTTAACCCTTTCCTCATCCATCCTTCTTGCTAACGCTTCCAACAGCTTCACACTCATTGTCTGGCCCCTCTCTATGTTTCTATGACTGTCAAGTGACTACATTCATTCATTCATTCAATCGTATTTATTGAGCGTTTACTGTGTGCACAGCACTGTACTAAGCACTTGGGAAGTACAAGTTGGCAACATATAGAGATGGTCCCTACCCAACAACAGGCTCACGGTCTAGAAGGGGGAGACAGACAACAAAACAAAACATGTGGACAGGTGTCAAGTCATCAGAATAAACAGAAGTAAAGCTAGATGCACATCATTAACAAAATAAATAGAACAGTAAATATGTACAAGTAAAATAGAGTAATAAATCTGTAGGAACACATATACAGGTGCTGTGGGGAGGGGAAGGAGGTAGGGCCAGGGGGATGGGGAGGAGGAGAGAAACATCTTCACACCCATTGTCTGGCCCCTCTCTGAGTTTCTGTGACTCTCAGGTGACTACATGCAGGGGCCCCCTAAATTTCCTTGCTACTTATCAGTCTGTGTCTACTGACCTCATTTGTGTTTCACAGAAGAAACAAAGAACCTCGTTTTGGAGCTTTTCCCTGGAGGATTAACCCCCAGGACTAGGCCAGAGTCAGGGACAGAGCGCCGTCCATCAGCTGACACACGGAGAATCCAACACCGTCAATATGAGAAACCAGTCACCCCCACTGGAAGCCAGTTCATAGGAAACACATCAGAAAAGGAGCTAAACAGTGGGCTCTGGGGACAACACTGACGGTCATCTCCATAGAAACACAAGTGGGAAGTACAAATGTACATGCTAATGCTGCAGCCTACAGCTAGGAATGAACTAAGAGTTTGAGTCTTGTTAGAGGACCCAAAAGTAGGTCACAATGAGCCCAGGAAATGATGATGGCATGTGCAGCAAGCTCGGGGCGGGAGGGGGGCTGCAAAGAGCTTCCAGCTAACCAACTTGATGTTTCATCACTGGTCCCATACCCACCTTCTAAAATAGGTCCAAAAGAGAAAAACTAAAGTGGGCAGAAAAGTAGGTGAATTTCTGAACCACTTTTTCTCTTCACTCAGACTTGAGTGTAAGCTGGTGGTGGACAGGGAATGGGTCACTTGCTTGTTTTGTACGTCCCAAGCACTTAGTACGGTGCGCTGCACCATTCAAAAAACACTTTCACTATGGCAGTTTCATCGGAAAATCCTAACTGGAAGCCTTTAGAGAGAGGACACAGCAATAATAGTACTAATAGTATTTATCAACTGCTTACTATGCACAGGGCAATATATATACTAAGTGCTGGAAATTAGACACAGTTCTTGTCCCAGTTCGAAGAGCAGTAAGGTTAGAAGTTAGGGGAATTCAGGTGGATTTTCTCTAGATTGTAAGCTTGTTAGCAGCAGAAAATGTGTTTGCCAATTCTGTTGAATTGTACTCTCTCAAGCGCTTAGTACAGTGTTCTGCACATAATAAGCATTCAGTAAAGAACACTGATTGATTTTCCCACACCTGCATGTACATCACTGAGGGCATTTGTATCCAGAGGCTAAGGATCCCCAATCACCATCAGTGGCATTTATTAAATGGTTAATGTGTGCACAGCACTCTGCTAAGCGCTTAAGAGAATACAATTAAGTTGGTAGACACATTCACTGCCCACAACAAACTTGCAGTCTAGAGATGACCAGCCTCACCACTGTCTGACTGCAGGGAACAGCCATTTTTTAACGTCAATTTCCTCATTTCTCCTGCCTCCCCCTACCCCTGCACCCTGGGCCACAGAAAGCTCAATTCTGAATAAGACTTTCTCAATCGCTTTGCATTTCATACCAAGCAAGGTGGGTTGGGGGGTGAGGGGCTACCAAAGGCATTCAGCCCGCAGGCGGCCGAAAGTGTCAGCTCTCTGAGTCCCAAGGGAGGGTGGCTGAGCAGCTGATTGCTGGGCACGTTTGTGACACAAAAAGAAATTGCATCTGAATCAATTCTGACTAACCACGGGCCTGGTGCATTCGGGGAGACTGCCTCTCTTTCATCTGAGCCGTCCCACATCCACTATAGGAAGGCCCAACAAAGCAAGAGATTCAGATTTAGCATAGACTAGGTATTTATTAGGTTTTTTTTCCAGGGCTTCTCCTCTCAGGAGCTCAAGATGAGGTCTATGAATCCAGACATAGACAGACCTCATTACCTTTCCGAGGGGTGTGCAAGGGCCAGCATTGAGGCTGAATTGTGAAAACAATCACCACTGTTAATATCGACATCAGGAGAGCTCAATTAGAGAAGTTAGAGGCTGCCATCTGAAAGAGAATCTCAATTAAGAACTGTGGAACGCTGAGCCGTCTGGATGGATTGGTTCCTCTCGCAGACGCCCTTTCTGGGTGGAAATGGCAGCGATACCTGACAATTCTTTGGGATTAAGTGAGGAGGCTGGAGGACAGCCTGACATTACTCCTCGCAAGTCAATCCTCTTTGGGGATCCAGGCTCCACGCTCCCATGGCCTCAAGGAAAACTTTTCCAGGGAGAGGAGTGGTGTTGACTGTGGGAAGGGAACGTAGGATCCTGTACTAAAAGTGACCTATCCCTAGCCGAAAAGACCAAAAACAGGTTGGCGCCTCCCAGAAAACTCGGGAGCGTGGCCTCTGGTTCCACACTGCTGTGCCGCCAGAAAACTTCCCCCTCTCCCCGACAGCCTAGACCTCGTTTCTACCTCCCCAACTCCAGTGCAGCAAACTGTCTGGAAGAAACATGTGACCACGGTTGGAGTAGCATCCAGAGAGGGGCAGGGGTGTAGAGCTGGGATTCAGCCTTGCCCTACTCCACACCACGGCCCCTGACATGGCACGTAGGGCAAGACTGAATCCCAGCTAAACCAATATAAAGTCATAGGGCTGGAAGGGGTTTTGAGAGGTCATCTGATCCAACCACCTGCCTCCAGGCCAAGGCAAACAGGGTCTGTTCTTCCCTGAGGATTGAGACCTCTGTTCATAGTCCTTGTATCTCCTGTTCCAGTTATCCCCTGATCATCAGGAAGGTCTTTTGTTCACCCAGCCCCAGATTCTTCTGCTGAATTCCACTTCCTCTGGCAAGGCTCTAATTGGACATGAGGACTAGCAGGCCAGCATCCTCCCCTCCGGGCCCCAAGACAGGCCCGCAGGGGGATAACAACTGGAACAGGGGATACAGGGACTATGAACGGAGGTCTCAATCCTCAGGGAAGAACAGACCCTGTTTGCCTTGGCCTGGAGGCAGGTGGTTGGATCAGATGACCTCTCAAAACCCCTTCCAGCCCTATGACTTTATATTGGTTTAGCTGAAGTCATCCCAAGAAGCAGCAGGTCTCAGAGGGCAATCGTCTTAGCTTCAAGGTCTGCAATAAACAGTCTCATTTTCTGTTCTTCCTGCAGTCTATTCTCCTTAATTAGTTTTGGGCTCTGGGCTGCTCTATTCTGCCTTTAGATCAGTTTAATATTTTTATTAGCCCCGCGGGGGAGTAGAATGTATGCTGGTGAAGCGCCCGACCAGCTGAGCCAGCCCGATTTCATCAATCGGAGAAATAAACCCAGGCACACAACAGCAGCCGCAGCTCTACAAACACACCACAACAAAGACAACCAGGCTGCCAGCACGTGGCCAGGAAATACAATCGGAGAGAAGGGAAGGTCAGAGAGGAGGGCTTGCGGGAGAGCTCATTAGTGCCAGATTTTCCTCTCTCAGCTAAACGGGCTAACTGTTCCCTATCCTCAGGGGGCAGCCGGTCATTCTTGGGGGAACCGGCTGTGGGGGAAGGAGGCTGAAGTAAAGCTTCTGCCTGTGTTCCCAACCCCAATAGGGCTGTGCTCAGCTCCTTAAGGTGAGACCAGCTGAGCCTGGCTTCAGATCTAGCAGTGTGAACCGAGCAATATCCTAAGCACTGTCTCTATGAAGAGTAAAATGGGTAGTAGTAGTAATAATAATAATAATGGTGGCATTTTTTAAGCGCTTACTATGTGCAAAGCACTGTTCTAAGCGCTGGGGAGGTTACAAGGTGATCAAGTTGCCCCACGGGGGGCTCACGGTTTTAATCCCCATTTTACAGATGAGGTAACTGAGGCACAGAGAAGTTAAGTGACTTGCCCAAAGTCACACAGCTGACAATTGGCGGAGGTGGGATTTGAACCCATGACCTCCGACTCCGAAGCCCGTGCTCTTTCCACTGAGCCACGCTGCTTCTCATAGCATTTACCGGGCACCACTGGATGCAGTGCTCTGTACTAAGCATTTGGGGAGTACAACAGAAGCGAGTTAACATGTTCCTTTTCCAAAAGTCACTTACACCACCACACTCACACAGACCAAGACATCAAATTCCACCAGATGTCATCTCGGGGCCACTGCCCAGGTCACGTGGAATCCTTCTGGAGGGTGCAGAGACTAGTTGCACACATGTGTGTGAATGGATGACCCACACACGAACCACACATCTCAAGGAGGAAGGAGTTGGGAAGAGTATGCCACCAGCCATAGCTGAAGGGAAACAAGGCAAGGACTGCCAAAACACAGGAATGCTCACGTGGAGGGCTGCCACTTGGAAAACAACATTCCGTGCTGTTCCCACATCAAGACAAGATCTGCCCTTTCCTCTCCATCCAAACTGTTACCATACTGGTACAATCTCTCATCACATCCCGACTGGATTACTGCATCAGCCTCCTTTCTGATCTCCCATCGTCCTGTCTCTCCCCGCTTCAGTCTATACTTCACTCTGCTGCTCGGATTATCTTGCTACAGAAACGCTCTGGGCATGTAACTCCCTTCCTCAAAAATCTCCAGTGGTTGCCTATCAACTTCGCATAAAGCAAAAACTCCTCACTATTGGCTTCAAAGCTCTCCATCACCTTGCCCCCTCCTACGTCACCTTCCTTCTCTCCTTCTACAGCCCATCCCACACACTCCGCTCCTCTGTGGCCGCTAACCTCTTCACTGGGCCTCCAGCTTGTCTGTCTTGCCATCAACCCCTGGCCCACATCCTACCTCTGGCCTGGAATGCCCTCACTCCTCACATCAGCCAAACTAGCTCTCTTCCTCCCTTGAAAGCCCTACTGAGAGCTCACCTTCTCTCGGAGGTCTTTCCAGGCTGAGCTCCCCCTTTTCCTCTGCTCCTCCTCCCCTCCCCATCGCCCATACTCCCTTTCTCTGGTCTACCCCCTTCCCCTACCCACAGCACTTTTTCATTCATTCATTCAATCGTATTTATTGAGCGCTTACTGTGTGCAGAGCACTGTACTAAGCACTTGGGAAGTACAAGTTGGCAACACTTGTGAATATTTGTACATATTTACTACTCTATTTTATTAATGTTGTGCATATATCTATAATTCTTTTTATCTATTTTGATAATAATAATAATGATGGCATTTATTAAGTGCTTACTATGTGCAAAGCACTTCTAAGCGCTGGAGTGGTTACAAGGTGATCAGGTTGTCCCACGGGGGGCTCACAGTCTTAATCCCCATTTTACAGATGAGGTAACTAAGGCACAGAGAAGTTAAGGGACTTGCCTAAAGTCACACAGCTCACAATTGACAGAGCCGGAATTTGAACCCATGACCTCTGACTCCAAAGCCCGTGCTCTTTCCATTGAGCCACACTGCTTCTCTATGATGGCATTGCTGCCTGTCTACTTGTTGTGTTTTGTTGTCTGTCTTCCCTTTCTAGACTGTGAGCCTGTTATTGGGTAGGGATTGTCTCTAACTGTTGCCGAATTGTACTTTCCAAGCATTTAATACAGTGTTCTGCACACAGTAAGCGCTCAATAAATACAATGAATGAATGAATGAATGAATGAAAGACCAGAGCGGGGAAGAAATTTCCACGGCTGAGAGGGGTGGGGGTATGGCATATGGTGGGTATTCATTCATTCATTCAATCGTATTTATTGAGCACTTACTGTGTGCAGAGCACTGTACTAAGCACTTGGGAAGTACAAGTTGGCAACATATAGAGACAGTCTATAGTCAGTCAATCTTACATATCGAGTGCTTAATGTGTTCAGAGCACTGTACTAATCGCTTGGGAGACGACGATACAACAATAAACAGACACATTCCCTGCCCGGAGACAGACATTAATGTAAAAGAAATACATTACAGATATGTACATTAAGTGCTGTGGGGCTAGGAAGGGGGATGAATAAAGGGAGCAAGTCAGGGACATGCAGGAGGGAGTGGGAGAAGAGGACAGTGGGGTTTAGTCAGGGAAATTTCTTGTAAGAGAGGTGCTTTCGATAAGGCTCTGAAGGGCGGGAGAGTAATTGTCTGTCGGATTTAAGGAGGGAGGCGTGAATTTGCTGCCCACATTAGCCAGCTGTTTTCCAGGATTCCTGCTGGGCTGGTCCACCTTATGAAGTATGACATTCCTGACCACAGGGTGGTAGATGCCCTCTCATGGCATGGGAGAATTCCTCTCCTGTCAGGCCCTCAGCCAGGCCTCAGGTCTCCCCAGTCTAGAACAGCCCAGGAGGTGGGTGCCTATAAGATCAACTCTATGGGACCATTCCAGCATTCAAGTTCCTTTGGACAAGGACTCTGGGAAACCCTCATTCAATCCATCCTGCTTCCAAGCTAGCATACACAACTTTATTCAAGTCCCACACATTTGAGAGAGTGGGCACTTGAGTGTAGTGGGCACTCTGGGCAGATGGACACCTGAATGAACGAAAGAAAGAATGAATGTAGATCCTGCTGGAACCACCTTCCCCTTCAAGAGCTTCAAGGAGCACGGCAGTCTTGTGGAAGCATTCTGAGCTAGTGGAAAATACAGGGGTCTGGAGGCCAGGAAACCTGGGTTTTATTCCCAAACAGGGCCTGATGAGTGATTTCAGACAAGTTACTTAACCTCTCTGGGTCTCAATTTCCCTGTCTGTAAAATGGTGAGAATAATAATCCTGGCTCTGCCACTTATCTGCTGTGAGACCTTGGGCAAGTCACTCAACTTCCTGTGCCTCAGTTACCTCATCTATAAAATGGGATTAAGACTGTGAACCCCATGTGGGACCTGGACTATGTCCAACCTGAACAACCAGTATCTACCCCAGTGCTTAGTACTGGGACATGTCTGGCACATATCTGGCACATAATGGACATGTCTGGCTTACTATGTCTGGCACATAGTAAGCGCTTAACAAATATCATTAAAAAAAACTCTGCCTTTCCCTATCTCCCAGGGATATGAAGATAAAATAAGGAAACTAAAGTGAAGATGCTTTGGGAAATGAAAGTGCTCTTCAAATGAAAAGTGATTGTGGCTCTCCCTGTAGCCAAGGGAGGGCAGAGGCCTGGGACCACTTTGTTTAGAGTTCCCTGTCAACTGTTTTCTGATCCTCCTCCAGCCAGTCAGTACTTATCAATAGACATTTAGTCAGTGGTTGTCACTGACTCGCTCCTCTCCCCAGCGGAACGTAGAGGGCCCCAAGAAGCAGTTTCCTAGATTTCTTTAATGACTGCTCTTAGGTGTTTATTGGGAGGAGCTTTGAGTCATTTTCTGAAGACAGAAAGATTAATGAATCAATCTGAGTAGTCTAAGAACGGGAAGGAAAGGAAGCAGAGTTATAGCTGGAACCCCTTCAAGAAAATCTGCCTTCATCTAATCCTCCGGCTTGAAAGGTCAAGTGGCTTGGTTTCTAGACTGTCACTTTTAATTTCGATTGGCCTCTGTGGTGTGGAACACTTCCAGCTGCTCTGGGGTCTTCTCACTTAGTTGGCAAGAACAGACGAGGCGGCCCAGGGTGTCTTCTGGCTCTGCAATGCTTCCTTCTAGGCTCCGGCCATTAGTCCTCATTCTGGCCCCTTGGTCCCTTCCTCCCACACACAGCGGCCCAGTGTAACATCACAACCGCCATTTCTGCCAGTTAAATTCAGGGTGGGTGGGTAGTGAGGTGGCTCCACAGCTTTAACAAGCCAGTGGCAACAATCATTGCTGATAACAATTCTGCCTAGGCCAGGTCTCCCAGCTGGGTGGCAGGGAGGTCAGAGAAGCCTTCAACTCTTATAGTTTCAGATCCTGGGTAGGCTCTGATGGGTGGCTGCCTGAACTAATCAGCATCCATTCTTTATCAAAATGTATTTTCTGTTTCTGGGGAGAACAAGTGGCAGGAGGAAAGAAAAGATAGATGCACGCACACACACATACACACCCCGCCCCCAGATGAAGTTTAGGGGACACATACACAGCTCATAGGTACATGCGTACCATATCTATAAACCCAGTTGTGTTATAAAATTTGTTGTCATTATATTATTTGGCTATAACACAACAGAAAAATTTGGGAACATTTTCTCCAGGAAACAAGTCTGTCCTGGTAGAACAAAACTCACAAACAGATGCAAGTAGTGGTAGAAACAGTAAGAAACAGTTAGTACATGTCACCCAGGCTTACTGTACAGAACCATTCAGTACCTCATGTTTTAGCAGCTTTGCCAAAATAAGGTAAAATAACCACAAGGGTCCAAGGTGGAAGGCATTCTGCTAATGGTGGAAATAACAATGTAGGAATTATGTACCCAAAAATTTCATTCAAAGCAGCATCTTCAAACCACCTACCTCCAAACCCATTGATTCCAGGGGTATGGTGATTCAATTATCCCATCACATGAAGTTCTTAAAGGATGCAACACCCAAAACGTCAATTAATGAGCTTCCATGTCACATTCATTCATTCAATCATATTTATTGAGCACTTATTGTGTGCAGAGCACTGTAATAAGCACTTGGAAAGTACAATACAGCAAACAACGAGAGACAATCCCTGCCCACAACGGGCTCACAGTCTAGAGTGGGGGAGACATACAACAATACAAATAAACAGGCACCAATATAAATAGAATAAAGATATATACACGTATACATAAGCGCTGGGGGGCGGGGAGAGGAGGGAAGAGCAAAGAGAGCTAGTCAGGGTGACGGAAAAGGGAGTGGGAGATGAGGAAATGTGGGGCTTAGTCTGGGAAGGCTTCTTGGAGGAGATGTGCCTTCAATAAGGCTTTGAAGGAGGGGAGAGTGATTGTCTGGAGGATTTGAGGAGGCAGAGCATTCCAGGCCAGAGGTAGAACAGAAATGGCCACTTGAGAGGGTTTCGGTAGGTTGCTGGCTCTGAATCCAAGCCTGGTTTGTTTTACCGTCTTGAGAAGCCCTGCGGTTCACCACTTCCCGGTGAGAACAAATCCCTGTCCTGTGAAAGTTATCCCACACTCAGCACCCTTTGTTTGACGCCTGCCCAGGATTTGATTAGGTAACATCCCCCTAATCCAGCCAGAATATTTCTGGGCTCTTTCTTTCACAAACTCCTCTGCAGCCCAGCTCCAGCCCAAGAGGAAATTTAAAGGCTGTTGTAGCTGAAAGCTGAGGAGTTTTAGAGAAAGATCTAATTATCCACCAAGACCTAGGTATATTCATTCATTCATTCATTCAATCGCATTTATTGAGCACTTACTGTGTGCAGAGCACTGTACTAAGCGCTTGGGAAGTACAAGTTGCCAACATATAGAGATGGTCCCTACCCAAACAACGGGCTCACAGTCTAGAAAGGGGAGACAGACAACAAAACAAAACATATGGACAGGTGGCCCCAGCTCTTAGAACACTGCTTGACACATAGTTGGTATTTTCTTTTTATTATTATTATCGTTATTAAAATAATACCAACGTTTCTGATTGGTTTAAGAAAATGCAGGTTTTTATTTTCCCTGTCTACTAAAAATTCAACCTTAAGAAGCTTAAAAAAATTAAAACCCAGATTGCAAGGGGCTTAGATATGATGATGATAACCTTGCCATTTGATGAGCATTTTCTATATGCCAAGAACTGTACTTGGCACCTGGGGTAGATACAAGATAAGCAGGTCCCACATGGGGCTCACAGTCTAAGTAGGAAGGAGCACAGATATTGAATCCCCATTTTCCAGATGAGGGAACTGAAGAACAAAGAAGTTCAATCATTCATTCAATCGTATTTATTTAGCGCTTACTGTGTGCAGAGCACTGTACTAAGCGCTTGGGAAGTACAAGTTGGCAACCTATAGAGACGGTCCCTACCCAACAACGGGCTCACAGTCTAGAGAAGCAGCATGGCTCAGTGGAAAGAGCACAGGCTTTGGAGTCAGAGGTCATGGGTTCAAATCCTGGCTCCACCAACTGTCAGCTGTGTGACTTTGGGCAAGTCACTTAACTTCTCTGTGCCTCAGTTCCCTCATCTGTAAAATGGGGATTAAAAAACGTGAGTCCCACGTGGGACAACCCGATCACCTTGTAACCTCCCCAGCGCTTAGAACAGTGCTTTGCACACAGTAAGCGCTTAATAAATACCATCATTATTATTACTACATCCAGTCACAGTCACAATTAAGTGACTAGCCCAAGGTCACATAGTGTAAGTGGCAGAGCCAGGATTAGAACACAGTCCCTCTGACTCCTAGATATGTGCTCTTTCCACTAGACCACATTGCTGCCCAGCAGTCATCTGGGCCAGCCTCAGCCTCCAGAATCATTTGGAGTAAGATGGTTGTCAGAAGTTCAACGAAAGTAGCGGGGAAAGCAGAATAATGAGGTACTGAAGGGTTTTAAGAATGTGAAACTGCTGGTTAGAAATACAGACCTCCAGTGCCTCTTTCAATACAGGAAATGCAGTTTCAGTAGGGAGCAGTGGAGGCATAAAACTCACTTAGGAGTCATTAGCTATTGGAGGTCCACTATTCACATACTTCATTGGGGATAAGAAGAGTGCCAAGGAGGAGGCCACATACCACAGGTTCAAGGTATGTGGCAGCACTCTGAGACAGGGCCAACACTAATCAAACAAGAGCTCAAAGAAAATGCTCAAGAGGATAGGTTAATAATAATAATAATAATAATAATAATAATAATAATAATAATAATAATGGTATTTGTTAAGCACTTAGTATGTGCCAAGTACTGTCCTAAGCCCTGGGGCAGATACAAGGTAATCAGGTTGTCTCCCTTGGGGCTCACAGTCTTAATCCCTATTTTACAGATGAGGAAACTGAGGCACAGAGAAGTGAAGTGGCTTGACCAAGGTGTCACACAGACAAGTGGCGGAGGAAGGATTAGAATCCATGTCCTCTGACTCCCAAGTCTGTGCTCTTTCCACTAAACTACACTGCTTCCCAGGTGAAGAAACAGAGACCAAAACAGAAGAAAGCCATTGTGAAGGGCTCCTAGATAACCAGGTGAGGGTGGCCCAAGCCCTCTGAATTCTCTGAATTCTGGCTCCACCATTTGTCTACTGTGTGACCTTGGGCAAGTAACTTCACTTCTCTGGGCCTCAGTTACCTCATTTGAAAAATGGGGAATGTGACACAGTCCAACCTGATTCTCGCATCCTGCCCAGTATGGTGCCTGGCACATAGTAAGTGCTTAACAAATACCATTATTATTTAAGCACTCAGCAAACATCATTGATTGACTGATAAGTACTCAGGTTCAGTGGGAGGTGTCCTGCACACTGAAGGTAGTGAGTTAATGCTGGTGGTGATGATGAGGGTGTGAACAGAACCCAGAACACCTAGTCAATCTGAGGCAAAGCCAAAAAAAAAAAATCCCTAAATTCTTCTCCACCCCATCCCAGGCCTGCACTTTCTATCCTGCAGCATCAGTCCTGGTGTCTAGCCAGTTTCCTAGGATCAACAGCCTGGCCGTTCATTCTCAGTCTCCGTTGCGGGCTCTTCCTCCCCATCCCATCCCCTTTCTGTAGGGGTTCCTCAAGGGTCAGTTCTTGGTCCCCTTCTGTTCTCTATCTACACTCACTCCCTTGGTGAACTCATTCGCTCCCACAGCTTCAACTGTCATCTCTATGCTGATGACACCCAAATCTACAACTCCGCCCCTGCTCTCTCTCCCTCCTTTCGGGCTTGTGTCTCCTCCTGCCTTCAGGGCATCTCCATCTGGATGTCTGCCCTCCATCTACAACTCAATATGTTCAAGACTGAACTCCTTATCTTCCCTCCCAAACCCTGCCCTCTCCCTGACTTTCCCATCACTGGAGACGGCACTACCATCCTTCCCGTCTCACAAGCCCGCAACCTTGGTGTCATCCTTGACTCCACTTTCTTGTTCACCCCTCACATCCAATCAGTCACCAAAACCTGCTGGTCTCACCTCCAGAACATCGCCAAGATATGCCCTTTCCTCTCCATCCAAACCGCTACCTTGCTGGTTCAATCTCTCATCCTATTCCGACTGGATTACTGCATCAGCTTCCTCTCTCATCTCCCATCCTCCTGTCTCTCCCCACTTCAGTCTATACTTCAAGTTGCTGCCCGGATCATCTTTGTACAGAAAAGCTCTGGGCATGTTATTCCCCTCCTCAAGAATCTCCAGTGGCTGCCAGTCAAGCTACAAATCAAGCAAAAACTCCTCACTCTTGGCTTCAGGGCTCTCCATCACCTCGCCCCCTCCTACCTCACCTCCCTTCTCTCCTTCTACAGCCCAGCCCGCACCCCCCGCTCCTCTGCTGCTAACCTCCTCACTGTGCCTCATTCTCTCCTGTCCTGCCATCGACCCCCGGCCCACGTCCTTCCCCTGGCTCCAAATGCCCTCCCTCCACACATCTGCCAAGCTGGCTCTCTTCCACCTTTCAAAGCCCTACTGAGAGCTCACCTTCTCCAGGAGGCCTTCCCAGACTGAGCCCCCTTTTTCCTCTCCTCCCCCCCGCCCCCCGCCCCACCTCCCTCCCCTCCCCACAGCACCTGTATATATGTTTATACAGATTTATTACTCAATTTATATTACCTGTACATATTTACCAGTCTATTCATTTTGTTAATGATGTGCATCTAGCTTTATTTTTATTTATTCTGATGACTTGACACCTGTCCACATGTTCTGTTTTGTTGTCTGTCTCCCCCTTCTAAACTGTGAGCCCGTTGTTGGGTAGGGACCGTCTCTATATGTTGCCAACTTGTACTTCCCAAGCGCTTAGTACAGTGCTCTGCACATAGTAAGCGCTCAATAAATACGATTGAATGAATGAATGAAAAAGCAAAATCTTCCGTTTCCCCACTTCAGGCCTTTTACAGAAAACAGATTTAATCTTGTCAATCAACTGATTTCAGAGAAAATCAAGGTTTGGCAGGGGCAAATTCTACTCTATTAGCCTGTTCAAACAAAGGCCCAAAGAAAGCTCCTTTCCTGGAGCTAATGACAAGTCATAAACTTAATTTAATGATCCTGCAATCCTCCCAGCTGCACAAATGCTGCAGATTCTTCAGAATTCCAGAGTGCAGGTTGCCCAACCTCCATCACCTGATTCAAACCCCAAACCCCCATGTCAGTACAGGAGTCTCAGCCTGCAGTTCCCCTGCCCTGGGGGCCCCACCTCCAGAAGGAGAGGCATCTCCTGCCCCACCCACTGACTTAGCTCTAGAAATGAGTTGCTAAATTGCAAGCTACTTGTGGGCAAGGATGGTGCCTGCTAAGGATTTTGTACCCTCCCAAGTAGTGTTCTGCTCAGAGAAAGTGCTCAATAAACACTACTGATTGATTATCAACAAGCATTGCCCAGGGGCTCCCAAACTCTAATCCCAGGCCCCAGGCCCAGATCTACATCACTGCCCCTGCTCTCTCCCCCTCTCTCCAGGCTCGCATCTCCTCCTGCCTTCAAGACATCTCCATCTGGATGTCTGCCCGCCACCTAAAACTCAACATGTCCAAGACGGAACTCCTTGTCTTCCCTCCCAAACCCTGCCCGCTCCCTGACTTTCCCATCTCTACTGACGGCACTACCATCCTTCCCGTCTCACAAGCCCGCAATCTTGGCATCATCCTCGACTCCGCTCTCTCATTCACCCCTCACATCCAAACCTGCCGGTAACCAAAACCTGCCGGTCTCAGCTCCGCAACATTGCCAAGATCCGCCCTTTCCGCTCCATCCATACCGCTACCCTGCTCATTCAAGCTCTCATCCTATCCCGTCTGGACTACTGCATCAGCCTTCTCTCTGATCTCCCATCCTCGTGTCTCTCCCCACTTCAATCCATACTTCATGCTGCTGCCCGGATTGTCTTTGTCCAGAAACGCTTTGGGCATATTACTCCCCTCCTCAAAAATCTCCAGTGGCTACCAATCAATCTGCGCATCAGGCAGAAACTCCTCACCCTCGGCTTCAAGGCTGTCCATCACCTCGCCCCCTCCTACCTCACCTCCCTTCTCTCCTTCTACAGCCCAGCCCGCACCCTCCACTCCTCTGCCGCTAATCTCCTCACCGTTAGGCCTCGTTCTCGCCTGTCCCGCCATCGACCCCCAGCCCACGTCATCCCCCGGGCCTGGAATGCCCTCCCTCTGCCCATCCGCCAAGCTAGCTCTCTTCCTCCCTTCAAGGCCTACTGAGAGCTCACCTCCTCCAGGAGGCCTTCCCAGACTGAGCCCCTTCCTTCCTCTCCCCCTCGTCCCCCTCTCCATCCCATCTTACCTCCTTCCCTTCCCCACAGCACCTGTATATATGTATATGTTTGTACATATTTATTACTCTATTTATTTATTTATCTTACTTGTACATATCTATTCTATTTATTTTATTTTGTTAGTATGTTTGGTTTTGTTCTCTGTCTCCCCCTTTTAGACTGTGAGCCCACTGTTCGGTAGGGACTGTCTCTATATGTTGCCAACTAGTACTTCCCAAGCACTTAGTACAGTGCTCTGCACACAGTAAGCGCTCAATAAATACGATTGATTGATTGACAAGGAATTTCCTTGGTACTTGTGTGGCCATAATTATATGCACCAGAAATGCCTTGACAAATTCATTCAGTTGTATTTGAGCGCTTACTGTGTACAGAGCACTGTACTAAGCGCTTGGGAAATACAAGTCAGCAACATATAGAGACGGTCCCTACCCAACAACGGGAAATACCACTGATGGATTGGCCGATTGATTACCGGACACAGTTGATTACTGCACACAGTAAGTGCTCAATAAATACAATTGATTGATTGACTGCTTCATTTCCACAGTGCCCAGGGACACCATTCTGACCATCTGTTCACAGGCCAGTTGTCTTTTCAATTGGTAACTCATTTTAGCTAGGCCTGGGCATGCAGGTGGCTGCGAACAAGCACTGTAGAGGGTGAACTGTGTCTCATTGCCCAGGAAGAGCCCAATTACCCTCTTCCCCAGTCCCTCCTCGGCTCATCTACCTATCTGGGTGTTCAAGAAACACCCTCTGCCCCTGGCCCGCTCACCCCAATATCTCCCATTTCCTTATGTGTTCTCTTGCTAAATAATCCTGCTCCTCATGACCAGAGGCTGGGTTTGTGTGGCATCAGGGTGGAAGAGCCACAGGAGAGTGGAGGAGCAGACGTACTCCAAGATGAGAGCCCAGTAGCGGGGTGGGGGGACAGATGGGGGATTCTGGGGAGATTTCAGGGTCAGGGAAAGGTTGTGAAGGTGAAAGTGAAGGTGAAGTGGGGGCTCGCTGCCCCTTCAGAGTGACCCTGGTTCCCCGTCACTGAACCAGGCATCCCCAGGTCCCTAATTCCTACTCTGGTTCTAAGCTGACTGGTATTCCCAGGTCCAGGTGTCATCTACCACCGGACTTGTTCGATTCTGCCTTTTGGTGCTGTTTTGTTGTTTATATTATTTTGTCTTCAACCCAATTTGCTTGTATCCATCCCAGTGCTTAGTAGAGTGCCCAGCACAAGCCTTCAACAAATACCACAGTCATTATTATTATTAACATTACTTTCTTTCCTACTGTGTCTGTTCCCAAATCCTGCCTGATTCTAGACTGTGAATCCCCTGAGGGATAGGGACCATTTGCCCCCCTTTTTCCTCTCCTCCTCCCCATCCCCCCTGCTCTACCTCCTACCCCTCCCCACAGAACATGTATATATGTTTGTACAGATTTATTACTCTATTTATTTTACTTATACATATTTTCTATTCTATTTATTTTGTTAATGATGTGTATCTAGCTTTATTTTTATTTATTCTGGTGACTTGACAACTGTCCACATGTTTTGGTTTGTTGTCTGTCTCCCCCTTCTAGACTGTGAGCCCGTTGTTGGGTAGGGACTGTCTCTATACGTTGCCAACTTGTACTTCCCAAGCGCTTAGTACAGTGCTCTGCACACAGTAAGCGCTCAATAAATACGATTGAATGAATGAATGAATGAATGAATGAACGAACGGTCACCTGGGTATTTTTCCCAGTGTTTAGTGTAGTGCTTTGCACACAGTAAGCGCTTAATTCATTCATTCATTCAATCGTATTTATTGAACGCTTACTGTGTGCAGAGCACTGTACTAAGCGCTTAGGGAATACAAGTTGGCAACATATAGAGACGGTCCCTACCCAACAGCAGGCTCACAGTCTAGAAGGGGAAGACAGACAACAAAACATATTAACAGAATAAAATAAATAGAATAGTAAATATGTACACATAAAATAGAGTAATAAATATGTACAAATATATATACAGGTGTTGTGGGGAGGGGAAGGCGGTAAGGTTGGGTGAGGGGGGGAGAGGAAGGAGTGGGCTCAGTCTGGGCTCAATCCAAAGCATCAACTCCCCTGGTCTAGGTGCAGCTTCCCAAAGACTGTCTTTCCAGGCACTTGCAGGTTGCACACTTTATATGAGCTGAAGAAAGGTGAATGGGTCTAACAATTCTAATTGGTTAGACACAGGCAATGAGAGAAAGGGTTAGAACAGTGCTTTGCACATAGTAAGCACTTAATAAATGCCATCATTATTATTATTACTACTACTACTATTAGTACTATTACAACTATACCAACAAACCAAACCTCTGGAGTCTCCCGCCCAAAGGCCTGAACTCCCTCCAGGGACTTCCCAGCTTGCCCAGTTCATTCATTCAATCGTATTTATTGAGCGCTTACTGTGTGCAGAGCACTGTACTAAGCACTTGGGAAGTACAGATGGGTAACATATAGAGACGGTCCCTATCCAATAGTGGGCTCACAGTCTAGAAGCAGTTCTAGAGAAGCAGCATGGCTCAGTGGAAAAGAGCACGGGATTTGGAGTCAGAGGTCATGGGTTCAAATCCCGGCTCCACCAATTGTCAGCTGTGTGACTTTGGGCAAGTAACTTAAATTCTCTGGGCCTCAGTTCCCTCATCTGTAAAGTGGGGATTAAGACTGTGAGCGCCCCATGGGACAACCTGATCACCTTGTATCCGCCCCAGTGCTTAAAACAGTGCTTTGCACATAGTAAGCACTTAATAAATGCCATCATTATTATTATTATTAGAAGGGGGAGTTCTGCCCTGATTGGACTAGGTTCAGAGACCCTGAGGCCTATTTGTGCAGAGCTAGATTTTGGGTGAGGGCAGGCTCCTGCCCCGATGCAGGGAGCCCCACACCAACCTGGCACTGCCAGGCTGCCATGGGGAAAGGACACTGCAGAGAGGGACAATGACCCTGCCCTCCAAGTGCCCTAGTTTCTGCACTGGCTGGACTCTGGTTTCCAGAGGGCAGCGAAGCCATGCTGAAAGCTCATCTCTAGACCATAAGCTCCTTGTGGTCAGGGAATGTGTCTGCTTATTGTTACACTGTACTCTCCCAAGCACTTGGTAAAGTGCTCTGCACATAATAAGCACTGAAAGATATGATTGAATGAATTCAATGTGACACTTTTCCTGTTCTACAATCTCCCTGGATTCATCCATTCAATCGTATTTACTGAGCGCAGAGCACTGTACTAAGCACTTGGGAAGTACAAGTTGGCAACACAGATGGATGGATGGACCCTTCCCTCTTTATGAGGCAGATGGATCTCCCTCTTCCTCTTTTTATAATGGTATTTGTTAAACTCAGTGGAAAGAACCTGGGCTTGGGAGTCAGAGGTTCCAACCCCAGCTCCGCCAATTGTCAGCTGTGTGACTTTGGGCAAGTCACTTCACTTCTCTGTGCCTCAGTTCCCTAATCTGTAAAATGGGGATTAAGACTGTGAGCCCCCCATGGGACAACCTGATCACCTTGTAACCTCCCCAGCGCTTAGAACAGTGCTTTGCACATAGTAAGCACTTAATAAATGCCATTATTATTATTATTATTATTATTATTACAATCTCCCTGGATGGACCCTTCCCTCTTTATAAGGGAGATGGATCTCCCTCTTCCTCTTTTTTTAAATGGTATTTGTTAAGATCAGTGGAAAGATCCCGGGCTTGGGAGTCAGAGATCATGGGTTCTAATCCCGACTCCACCACTTAGCTGTGTGACTTTGGGCAAATCACTTCACTTCTCTGTGCCTCAGTTACCTCATCTGGAAAACGAGGATTAGGATTGTGAGCCCCACGTGGGACAACCAGCTCAGTGGAAAAGAGCACAGGCTTTGGAGTCAGAGGTCATGGGTTCAAATCCTGGCTCCGCCAATTGTCAGCTGTGTGATTTTCGGCAAGTCACTTCACTTCTCTGTGCCTCAATTACCTTGTCTGTAAAATGGGGATTAAGACTGTGAGCCCCCCACGGGACAACCTGATCACCTTGTAACCTCCCCAGCGCTTAGAACAGTGCTTTGCACATAGTAAGCACTTAACAAATACCATCATCATCATTATTATTATTATTACCCCAGCGTTTGGAACAGTACTTGGCACATAGTGCTTAACAGATACCAAAATTATTACTATTATTATTAATTATGTGCTAGGCACTGTTTGAAGTGCTAGGGTAGAAACAAGGTCATCAAGTTAAAGCCCCCTCCTTCCTCACCTGCTACCACTCTCCTACTACAAACCAGACAGAACACTTCACTTAATAATAATGATAGTAATAATGGTATTTATTAAGCGCTTACTATGTGCAAAGCACTGTTCTAAGCGCTGGGGAGGTTACAAGGTAATCAGGTTGTCCCACAGGGGGCTCACAGTCTTAATCCCCATTTTACAGATGAGGTAACTGAGGCCCAGAGAAGTGAAGTGACTTGCCCGAGGTCACACAGCTGACAATTGGCAGAGCCGGGATTTGAACCCACGACCTCTGACTCCAAAGCCCATGCTCTTTCCACAGAGCCATGCTGCTTCTCATGCTAACTTTCTCTAATGGTAACTTTCTCACTGTACTTCGACTTTGTTTATCTCCTCCCCATCCTGCCTCTGGCTTGGAACACCCTTTCTCTTCATATCTGACAGACAATTACTCTCTCCACCTTCAAAGCCTTATTGAAGGTGCATCTTTTCCAAGAGGACTTCTGTAAGTAAGCCCTCTTTTCCCTTTCTTCCACTCATTTCTGCATTGCCCTGATTTGCTCCCTTTATTCATCCCTCATCCCAGCCCCACAGCACTTATGTATATATCTGTAATTTTATTTATTTACATACTTATTTACTGTCTGTCTCCCCCTCTAGATTGCAAGGTCGTTGTGGGCAGGGAATGTGTCTGTTATATTGCACTCTCCCAAGTGCTTAGTATAGTGCTGTGTGCACAGAAAATGCTCAGCAAGAATAATACTAATAATAATCATTTTGGTATTTGTTAGGGGCTTACTATACACAAAGCACTGTCCTAAGCACTGGGGAGGATACAAGTGATCAGGTTGCTCCATGTGGGGCTCACGATCTTAATCCCCATTTTACAGATGAGGTAACTGAGGCACAGAGAAGTCAAGTGACTTGCCCAAAGTCACACAGCTGACAAGCGGCAGAGCCGAGATTTGAACCCATGACCTCTGACTCCCAAGCCCGTGCTCTTTCCACTGAGCCAGGCTGCTTCTCTATACAACTGATTGCCTGACTGATTCGCTGATCAGGTTGGACACAGTCATCATCATCATCATCATCATCAATCGTATTTATTGAGCGCTTACTATGTGCAGAGCACTGTACTAAGCGCTTGGGAAGTACAAATTGGCAACATATAGAGACAGTCCCTACCCAACAGTGGGCTCACAGTCCCTGTCCCACATAGGGTTCACAGTCTAAATCAGAGGGAGAAGAATTTAAACCCCAGTTTACATATAATGTAACTGTGGCACAGGGAAGTGAAGTGAGTTTCCTGAGGTCACACAGCAAGTGGAGTTGGGATTAGTCCTTTGGCTCCCACGCCTGTGTTCTTACCACTAGGCCACACTGCTTCTCTACTTCTGCTTCTCTTCCACTGATTTCCTGCCCCACCGCCCCTCCGGGGGCTCCTGGGGAATCCCGTTTCGGAGGTGGCGCAGAGGAGCTAGTGAGGACATCAGAGTTGCAGCTGGCATGGGAGAAGAATCATCATTTCCATCTCAATGAGCCATTTACACAGAGGCCCAGTCTGCCCTTCACTGCCAACATCTGCAGCAGGACCCCCTCCTCAAGAACTCCCTGCAGCCATGGTGACCAGTAATAATAATAATAATAATGACGGCATTTATTAAGCACGTACTATGCGCAAAGCACTGTTCTAAGCGCCGGGGAGGCACAAGGTGATCAGGTTGTCCCACGGGGGGGGCTCACAGTCTTAATCCCCATTTTACAGATGAGGTAACTGAGGCCCAGAGAATCAATCAATCATATTTATTGAGCGCTTACTGTGTGCAGAGCACTGTACTAAGTTCTTATGTGCAAAGCACTGTTCTGAGCACTGGGGAGGATACAAGGTGATCCCACGTGGGGCTCACAGTCAATCCCCATTTTATAGATGAGGTAACTGAGGCTCAGAGAAGTTAACTAACTTGCCCAAAGTCACACAGCAGACATGTGGAGGAGCCAGGATTCGAACCCCTGACCTCTGACTCCAAAGCCCGTGCGACGCTGCTTCTCTAAGTGAAGAGAAGTGAAGTGCCTTGCCCAATGTCACACAGCTGATAATTGGCGGAGCTGGGATTTGAACCCATGACCTCTGTAGGAAGCAAGGGGAGGCCAAAGTGCATCAGGCCACTTCTCAATACCCCCCCACCCCAGTCCAATGGTTCCCCCAGTCCAATGGTTCCCTGAACCCCACAGTTAATGAGAGCATGGCGGCAGGCTCAAACTGGCCTTGGAGGGTGTGGACTGCTTTCTAATTCAATCCAAAGTGACTCCAAGCCTTGCTGATGCTGAATGCCCAGCCAGGCTTGAGACCTTCCAAGGGGGTCAGGAAAGACCCCAGACCAAGAGTCCATCTGGTCTATTCCCCCTCTCTACAGCCTGCCTGTCATCCCTGCACCTCTCCATATTTCATCCCGCTCACATAGGTGGTCACCCAAAGGGTCAAACATCTCACATGCAGAGTCCCCCAGCCCCATTCCCAGCCCAATGGGAATGGTGTCCCCGCCCCTCACCCCGCTTGCAGGATTCAGTGTCTGGGAACAGCAACCTACCTCTGGAATGAGGCTTTCCCATGGCCAGGTCCTTCACTCACACAATCAGGTTTCAGACCTGGAGTCCAATTTCCAGGCTGACACAACAGCGAAATTCTCATTTTTGGAGACTGTATATAGTGCACCCCATCAATGTGCAAATTACCCCAACAACAGCAGAGTGGGCCAAGATTTGATTTTTGCTTTTAATTGGAGAAAATAGGGCTTTCTAATTGAATAGTCCCGCTCCAATTAGGAAATTATGAAACACAGCTGTACCAAGCAGCCCAAAATATTCTCCACTGTGAGTTCCATTTTCCTATCCCATGTCGTTCAGCTGAATTTCCCGCAGTCCCCGCCATCTCTTTACTGTCACAGGGCAGGCCTGGCAGCTACCCCTTCCTCCAGGGCTGGACTCAGAAGCATCATGAGAAGCAGCGTGGCTCAGTGGAAAGAGTCCGGGCTTTGGAGTCAGAGGTCATGGGTTCAAATCCCTACTCAGCCACACGTCTGCTGTGTGACTTCGGGCAAGTCACTTAACTTCTCTGGGCCTCAGTTACCTCATCTGTAAAATGGGGATGAAGACTGTGAGCCCCATGTGGGGCAACCTGATCACCTTGTAACCTCCCCAGCACTTAGAACAGTGCTTTGCACATAGTAAGCGCTTAATAAATGCCATCATTATTATTATTATTATCTTCATTCTTGGTAACACGGCTTTCCCCTCCAGAGACCCTCAGGGCCCTGTGAGAATGACCACTCAAGGTCCAAGGGCCGGAAACAAGCGGGGTTGTTATTCCCTGGGAATCCTGCTGCCTTTACAGCCTCTGCCTTGTACAAGCCAGGAAAAAGGTGGCAGAAGGAAGCAAAGTGACTGCCATGGGGGTCCAACTGCTACTCTGTCTCTGTTTTCCCCTCACGAGGGGAGGCAACATGGCCTAGAGGAAAGAGCATAGGTCTAGGAGACTTAATCCCACCTCTGCCATCTGCCTGTGTGCTCTTGGGCAAATCACTTAACTTCTCTGAGCCTTGGCCTCCTACTCAGACTGGGAGCCTCATAAAGGACACGAAGGACACAGCTCCTTCCAAGAGGCCTTCGCCAACTTCATTTCCTCTTCTCCCACTCCCTTCTGCATCACCCTTGCACCCTGTATTCACCCTAGCCAAAGCCTCACAGCACTTAGGTAATAAATAATAATAATGTTGGTTTTTGTTAAGCGCTTACTATGTGCCAAGCACTGTTCTAAGTGCTGGAGTAGATACAAGGTAATCAGTTTGTCCCACGTGGGGCTCACAGTCGTCATCCCCATTTTACAGATGAGGGAACTGAGGCCCACAGAAGTAAAGTGACTTGCCCAAAGTCCCACAGCTGACAAGTGGCGGAGCTGGGATTTGAATCCATGACCTCTGACTCCAAAGCCCGTGCTCGTTCCACTGAGTTATGCTGGTACATATCCATAATTTATTTCTATTAATGTCTGTCTCCCTCTCTAGATTGTAAGCTCCTTGTGGGCTAGGAATGTGTCTCTCAACTCTGTTTAGTAATAATAATGACAATAATAATAATAATAAGAAGAAGAATGGCATTTGTTAAGTGCTTACTATGTGCACAGCACTGTTCTAAGAGCTGGGGAGGATACAAGGTGATCAGGTTGTCCCACAGTACTCTCCCAAGAGCTTAGTATAGTGTTCTGCATACAGTAAGCACTTAATAAATATGATCGATTGATTTATTTGCAGGGACTGTGTTTACCTATTATAATATATTATATTCTTCCAGATAGTCCAGTGCTCTGCACGTAGTTAAGCACTCAGAAATTACCACTGTTTGACTGATTTCACAATTAAATTAAGAGGGCCTCGATCCACCTCCCGGACACCACAAAGCCACGGGAAGGACCTCAGGCTGTGGTGAGGGTGGATAAGGAGGGAGGAACATATCCCTGCTAGATTGCAAACTCCTTTGTCTACTAATTCTATTGTATTGTGCTCTCCCAAGCATTTAGTACAATGCTCTGCTCATGGTAAGTGCTCGATTGATACTCCAGCACTTAGAACCTCGACTGATACTCCAGCACTTAGAACAGTGCTTTGCACATAGTAAGCGCTTAACAAATGCCATTATTATTATTACTGATGGATCGATTCTCTCTCCACATGAGGCATCAAGGGAACCAGAACCCAGTCTCACTACCCACTCTGGAAGGGCAGAGTTAGGTTCCACTGAATCTTCCCTTGGGAAGCACACACTAAAAGGTCTCTAAGCAGACCGGTGGCCTGAGCATGCTGAATGCCAGGCTGTGTTGGTGAGCACACCAATGGGGTGAGTAAGCCCAGGGGCATCTAGAGGCTCCAGACCACCATCCACAGCTCCTTTATCTGTTAGACCCAGACATCTGGCCTCTTGGATGTTTGCTGAATTCCTTCCCCGAACTCAGGGATACTTTCAAAATAACATTTGTAGTACCTGGACATTTCTAAGGAGCTGGCTTCCCACCCATATACATCATCTGCAGACATCCTCATTCATTCATTCAATTCAATCGTATTTATTGAGCGCTTACTGTGTGCAGAGCGCTGTACTAAGCACTTGGGAAGTACAAGCCAGCAACATATAGAGACGGTCCCTACCCAACAACGGGCTCACAGTCTAGAAGGGGGAGACAGACAACAAAACAAAGCATGTAGACAGGTGTCAAAATCGTTAGAACAAATAGAATTATAGCTATATGCACATCATTAACAAAATAAATAGAATAGTAAATATGTACATGTAAAATAAATAGAGTAGTAAATCTGTACAAATATATACAAGTGCTGTGGGGAGGGGAAGGAGGTAGGGCAGAGGGGGGATGGGGAGGACAGGAAAAAGGGGGCTCAGTCTGGGAAGGCCTCCTGGAGGAGGTGAGCTCTCAGTAGGGCTTTGAAGGGAGGAAGAGAGCTAGCTTGGCGGTTGTGTGAAGGGAGGGCATTCCAGGCCAGGGGAAGGATGTGAGCCAGGGGTCAACAGCGGGACAGGCAAGAATGAGGCAGAGTGAGGAGGTTAGCGGCAGAGGAGCAGAGGGTGCGGGCTGGGCTGGAGAAGGAAAGAAGGAAGGTGAGATAGGAGGGGGCGAGGTGATGGACAGCCTTGAAGCTGAGACTGAGGAGTTTTTGCAATGGGCAGGCTGACTTCTATCATTCAACTCTTAGAAATGAGCCTGCTCCAAAGTAGGAAAATCTACTCATCTGGGGGAATGAAACTCAGAAAAACCCAGAACAAAATCACCTTTCTTAGCCCACTTCTAACAGTTGAATTAGCACTGCTAGAGCCTCACTCCAAGGAGAATTAAAATCGCACTTCAAACAGTCACGTTAGAGTCTGACAGTGTTTCGCTACTCTTTCTGCAGGGCTGGCAGGTTTCAAATTGGTGTCTTTCCTTGAATGCTGAGCTCTTCGTGTCTTGGAAGAAGGCAGCAGCAAACTTTAGCCTCCCACTGTGGTTTGAGAAGTAGTGGAGAGTCCGAGAGGCTGGGGGCAGAGTCAGTTCTTCTCTGAGCTGCAGTGAGGGTGAGATTCTTTGTGGGTGCAGGGCTGCTGGGCACAGAAGGGGTTGGCTGGCTCATTTGCTCTCCATTTTCAGGACTGGGACTCATTCATTCATTCATTCAATCGTATTTATTGAGCACTTACTGTGTGCAGAGCACCGTACTAAGCGCTTGGGAAGTACAAGTCGGCAACATAGAGAGACGGTCCCTACTCGGCAACGGGCTCTCAGTCTAGAAGGGGGAGACAGACAAAACCAAACCCGTGGACGGGTGTCAAGTCATCGGAACAAATAGAATTAAAGCTAATTCTACTTGTTCCGAAGAAAGCAGTCCGAGTGGAACGAAGGGGTTGAGAGCCAGACCGCAGAAGCAGTATTAATAGTGAGCAGAGAGGGGAGAGAGTCCGGCTCTCGGGACAAGCGAGGGCCGGCCTCGGGCCTACTGTCTGGTTGGGGAGGTTCAATTTCCTGACAGCCTTCAGGACCCGGCTTGAAAGCGAAGGAAACCCATTGCGCCCGCTCACTTCTGGCGCTTCAGATTTTGATACGGGCTCCGCAGCGCAGAGGGCGGGGTGGATTGGCGAGATTTCAAGGAAGGCGCTCAAAATTAAGCCTCCCACCTGAAAAGGACTGCTGTGTTTTCACTGGACTGATACTCTGGGTGGCGGGTTGAGATGCAGCCCCCAAGTACTCAGGCATTCCCTCCTCCATCCCTAGGCCCCCCTCTGAACCCCATCCCCTCCTCCACGATCAAAAAGTGGGAGAGTCCATTTTCTCTCTCAGTGATCTCCTGGGGACAGGATCATTCCCACAGCAGAACCTGATCCCCAGGACTTTAGCCCAAAGTGGCTCCATTGGCCTAGTCATAAAGCGAGGCTCATAAACACCCTGAGCATAGAGCCCTTTCTTTCTAGAGCATTAAAGACCTTCCCACTCAAGAACTGTCTCAGGAATGCATGATCAGCCCTCGGTGACACAAAAAGTGGCTGTGTGGGCTTGATTTGATTGCAAGGAAAGCAGGAGAGGGGATGATGGAGCTATTCAGACTGTGCAGGCGAAGGCCAAGTGACCCATTTCTAATGTGAATGGGGCTTGGACCCAGAGGAAACCAAGTTCTAGGCTGTAGTTTCACAGGGGTAATAATAATAATAATGATGATGATGGTATTTGTTAAGTGCTTACTATGTGCCAAGCATTGTTCTAAGTGCTGGGGCAGATGCAAGGTAATCAGGTTGTCCCACGGGGGGCTCACGGCCTTCATCCTCATTTTATAGATAAGGGAACTGAGGCACAGAGAAGTTAAGTGACTTGCCCACAGTCCCACAGCTGACAAGTGGTGGAGTTGGGATTAGACCCCACAACCTCTGATTCCCAAGCCCACACTCGTTCCACTAAACCACAAAGACCATTATATCTATGTTCAGCTCTGGGCATGTTACTGCCCTCCTCAAAAATCTCCAGTGGCTACCAGTCAACCTACGCATCAGGCAAAAACTCCTCACTCTCGGCTTCAAGGCTCTCCACCACCTCGCCCCCTCCTACCTCACCTCCCTTCTCTCCTTCTACAGCCCAGCCCACACCCTCTGCTCCTCTGCCGCTAATCTCCTCACCGTGCCTCGTTCTCGCCTGTCCCGCCGTTGACCCCCTGCCCACATCATCCCCCTGGCCTGGAATGCCCCCCCTCCACACATCTGCTAAGCTAGCTCTCTTCCTCCCTTTAAAGCCCTACTGAGAGCTAACCTCTTCCAGGAGGCCTTCCCAGACTGAACCCCCTCCTTCCTCTCCTCCCTCCCCCTCCCCATCTCCCCTGCTTTACCTCCTTCCCCTCCCCACAGCACCTGTATATATGTTTGTATGTATTTATTACTCTATTTATTTTATTTGTACATATTTATTCTATTTATTTTATTTTGTTAATGTCTTGTTTTGTTTTCTGTCTCCCCCTTCTAGACTGTGAGCCTGCTGTTGGGTAGGGACCATCTCCATATGTTGCCAACTTCTACTTCCCAAGCACTTAGTACAGTGCTCTGCACACAGTAAGCGCTCAATAAATATGATTGAATGATTGAATGAATCTGTGGATGTATTGACTGTGTAAACAGTGTATGATTCTGTGCATGTAAAAAAAGTGTGAACTTGCTCATGTCTGCTGTGTAATTTTGTGTGTGTGTTTGCTTAACTATGCAGCAGATAGAATGGAGCAGACACAGCAGGGTGCAGAGATCACAGCAGACCACGGGGGAGGAGGGTCCAGAAGATGTCTGGACTTTGGGCAAGTCACTTCACTTCTCTGTGCCTCAGTTCCTTCATCTGTAAAATGGGGGTTAAGACTGTGAGCCCCACGTGGGACAGCCTGATCCCCTTGTATCCTGCCCAGCGCTTAGAACAGTGCTTTGCACATAGTAAGTGCTTAACAAATGCCATCATTATTATTATCATCATGTCTGCTAGAGCCTGGATGAAACATACCTGGAGCAGCTGAATCAGGAGGAACCCCCACAAGGGCCCAAGTGAGAAACTGTGACCCCACCAAGACAGGGGGACCAGCCGGTCAGTGGGGCATGAAAGATGTACTAAGCATGTTTCCCTGCAAGAATGAGCCAACACTGGTCTCATCGTCCACTTCCCCCCAGCTCTAGATTCCCCAAAGGCCCATGTCTGACAGGTGGCTAGCTATCTGGTGCTTCACATGGTTTTTGCACCGTGCTGGGCAGGGGCACCCAAGGTTTTTCATTGGCTTGCAAATGCTCAGTTCCCAACAGTCTACAGACAGGCTGGGCCCTGGGAAACTCCAGGGGAAAAAGTGGCACAGGCCACAAGGCCTACAGAGAGCAGCTGCCCACAATGAAGTGAACTCCAGTACATTGAGGCTGGGCGGCAGAGGGAATCTCTTCCCCAGGCAGACTTCCCACCCGATGTGCTCCAGGAACGCACGGCTCGGCCTAGGCCCCCCAGCACATCTGTACTCTCCCTACTCCCAGTCTGCCTGTCTTTCTGGAGGTGAAAACGGGAAGCCTACCACCCTATTCAATCAATCAATCAATCAATCATATTTATTGAGCGCTTACTGTGTGCAGAGCACTGTACTAAGCGCTTGGGAAGTACAAGTTGGCAACATAACATACATAACATAACATAGCAACATAACATAACATACATAACATAACATGGCAACATACTCCCACTTGGAGAGATGCCAGACTCAGCATCTCATTCCCAGTTGCACAAATCCTGGGTCAGGTGGAAGCCACGGGCCATGAGAAACAGCAACTGCTGCAGGGGAATCTGACTAGCTGTGAAGCAGTTCTAATCACTAAGCTGCAGGGATCATAAATGGCAAATCAACTCAAAATAAACCAGAGGCCAGGCAGGGAATACTAAGGAGATTCCCACACCAACCCATCAACCGAGGGACAAGAGCGCGCGAAGAACGAGTCGGGGCAACTTTCCGAGCCGCGATTTCAAGACCAAGACAGTAAAGAAGGGCACAGGCAGTAGGGCTAATGAGCCTTTCTAGTTCTGAGGGATTCCTGATCCCTTTCCTTCTCTCTCCCCACTCGTGTGTCCCCCAATCCTGCATCCATAGGGGAAGCAGTGTCACAATCTCTAAACGTACCCCAGAGAGCAGACTTGACCTTTCCGCCCTGCACCATCTACTCTGGGATGCCCAGGGCAAGCGCCATGGGAGCAGGAGCAGGTGGAAACTACCGAGGACGGTCATGACTTCAGCAGGCCCGGCAGAAGGACGGTCTTACCTGCCCTTGGAAGCCTCGCACCTCACACCTCACTGACTCCTCTGTCCTGGTGCCAACATGGTGGTGCTGTGGCAATAATAATAATAACTGTGATACTTGTGAAGTGTTTACTATGTGCCAGGCACTGTACTAAGAGCTGGGGGCAAGTTAATCTGCTTGGGTTCAGTGCATGTCCCACTTGGGTCCACAGTATTAATCCCCATTTTATAGATGAGGTAACTGAGGCACAGAGAAGTGAAGAAACTTGCCCAAGGTTTTGCAGCAGACAAGTGGTGGAGCTGATTAGAACCCGGGTCCTCTGACTGGTAGGTCTGCGCTCTTTCTATCAGGCCATGCTGCTTCCACTGCTTTTCTCAGAAATGCACAGCTCGGACTCCATGGACCAGAAAATGACTCAGAGGTCGCGGGAAATGCATCAACAACTCTCTGCAGTTCCTCACGGTCAGAACAAAATGGAGGCCTCAAAAATCTGTGCTGGGTCACACAGATACGGCTAAAAGGCATGTGATCAGTGGTGGGATACCAAAGTTGAAGAAATCCAGAGATCTACTGACTGATTCCCAACTACAGACTTTCATTCATCACAACAGAAGCTCCATGACAACACGCACACCACAGTGTTCCCAACTTGTACTTGCCAAGCGCTTAGTACAGTGCTCTGCACACAGTAAGCGCTCAATAAATACGATTGAATGAAAAGTCCCTCATCAAGGACAAAAAGAACATTTCACCTTGTCAGCGCGGATAATCAACCATGAACAGTAGAGCATCCTCTGGAATCTGCCTTTCATAACCAAGGAGGGGGCCCTTCTACAAAAAGTGGAGAGATACAACTTTAGCCCAACTTTTGAGGAAGGAATCTCTGCTAACCAAGTCATGAAAAATGGAAAAGTGCCCCCGTCGGATGGCATCCCTACGGAAATCCACAAGCATGGAATGGAACCAGACATCAGGTGTCGTCGATGGGATTTTTTCATCACATAAATCATTGCGTAAATGTGGTGAGATGTCAAAGATGCCACCCGGCCATATACCCAAGAAGAAAAATGCATAGTGGACTGCAAGACAGGAGGGCAGGACAGACTTTTGAAAGATAAAGTGAAGCGCAGTCCTACCAGGTGGCCTAACAACAATGGTTGGGAGACCACTGCAGCAAACCGGCCAGCCTAACAGACAGTAATTGGGTGAGGTTTTGCTCTTCTTGATCACAGCATGATCTAGTGGAAAAATCACAGGACTGGGAGTCAGGGGTCCTGGGTTCTAATCCCAGATCTGCCACCTGCCTGCTGTGCAACTTTGGGCAAGTAACTTCACTTCTCTGTGCTTCAGTTTCCTCATTTGTAAAATGAGGATAAAATACCTGTTCTTCCTAGAATGTGAGTCTTGTGCGGGATAGGAACTGTACCCAATACGATTAATTTGAAAGGACCCCCGGGCTTCGAACAGTGTTTGGCTCCAGGGTAAGCACATTATTATTATAATGATCACTGTTATTACCAAAAGAGAAGCAGTATGCCTAGTGGATAGACCACTGGCTGGGAATCAGAGGACCTGGGTTCTACCGCTGGCTCTGCTTTGCGATCTCGGGCAAAGTCACTTTACTTCTCTGGGCCTCGGGTACTTCATCTGTAAAATGGGGATTAAGACTCTGAGCTCTATGTGAGACAGTGTTCAACACCATTACCTTGCATCTACCTCAGCACTTAGAACAGTGCCTGGCACACAGTAAGCACTTAACAAATACCATTATTATTATTAATAATAATAATAATAAAAGACACCCCCAAGCCCGTTGTTGGGTAGGGACCATCCTCAATAAATACAACTGAATGAATTAATGAAATACCATTAAAAAAAAACCCCTCCTCCTCACCCATCAGAAGGCTCTGGGCAGATTGGAAAATAAGCCTTATAAGCTCCCTGAGGGCAGGGATCCTGTCTACCAACTCTATTGCACTGTACTCTCCCAAGAGCTTATTACAGTGCTCTGCACCCAGTAAATGCTCAAATACCATCGATAAATCGATTGATCAGTTGAAGAATAGCTTGCAGGACTGTGCTAGCAGCCTAGTGGCGACTGAATAGGAAAGTGACATTTTGAAGATGAGGGATAAGTGCAATTTAAACTTTGGGCAAGTCATTTCACTTCTCTGTGCCTCAGTTCCCTCATCTGCAAAATGGGGATGAAGACTGTGAGCCCCCCGTGGGACAACCTGATCACCTTGTAACCTCCCCAGCACTTAGAACAGTGTTTTGCATGTAGTAAGCGCTTAATACATGCCATTATTATTATTATTATTATGTCACCATTACAATTTCAGTCCTGGAGTACCTCTATTTAGAAGGAGGGCAAATACTTTGTCTCAGCCACAAAATTGCACAGATTTAGAGATAACAACAAAGGTCACACCTGGGAGATGCCTGGAAGGTGTTTCTCTCACTCCCTTCAACAGCTTGGGTCCAGGTTTAACATCCTAATCAAGAAATCTTCCCTCAAATCTAAAATGAGTCTCTCACCAGTAATTTTATTGTTTCCTCTAATTCTGCAGAGATTGGATCCAGGGGCTCAGTTGCTTCTCAATCCATTGGCCATTCCAAGTGTCCAGTGAGTCACTCCTCAGCTTCTCTTTTCCCCACTAAGGAACCCAAACTACCAGGGAAGGCCCCTGGACATTTCTGTTGTATACCTCTGGAGCCTCTCCCATTTTTTTTCCCTCTCCAGCCCACCTCTTGCCAGAAATGGACCTGCTGAACTGGGCCAGAATCCCTCAGATTTTACCACCAGTACTGCATGCCAGCAAAGTTACATTTGCCAATGTTCAGGTAAAGATCACCCAACTTCAGAAGTTCCAAGCCCATCTTGGAGCAGTTCATTCTCCGACATTTATCAAGGGTCCACCACGTTCTAAGGTAGAGGAGTCTAGACCATGTTCCATTAAACTTTAAAGTGTCAACTCGCCAATGGCTTTAAAACACTCAATCATCTTTTCCCCGCCAACCTCACCTTGCTATTCTCCTACTAAAACCTAGCCCACATACTCTGCTCCTGTAATGTTAACCTTCTCACTATACCTCTGTCTCATCTATGTCACTATCAACCTCTCACCCACATCCTGCCCTCCTCATATCCGACAGACAGTTACTCTTCCCCACTTCAAAGTCTTATTGAAGACACATCTCCTCCAAGAGGCTTTCCCTGGCTAAGCCCTCCTTTCCTTTTCTCCCACTCCCTTCTGAATCACCTGGACTTGCTGCCTTTACTCATCCCCCCTCCCAGCCCCACAGCATTTATGTACATATTGGTAATTTATTTATTTTTATTAATATCTGTCTTCCCCTCTAGACGGCAAGCTCACTGTGGGCAGGAAATATGTCTATCGTTATACTGCATATTATTGTATCCCAAGCACACAGTAAGCGCTCAATAAATACAACTGACTGATGGACTGGCAAACAATAGGCTTGGTGGCAAGTGGCCAGACAGCTCTGTGCAGGTTCAAATAATCATTCAATTAGTTTTGTTTTGTTGTTTGTCTCCCATTCTAGACTGTGAGCCCATTGTTGGTTAGGGACCGTCTCTATATGTTGCTGATATGTACTTCCCAAGCACTTAGTACACTGCTCTGCACACAGTAAGTGCTCAATAAATATGACTGAATGAATGAAAGGAGGGAGAACAGATATTGAATCCCCATTTTAAAGTTGAGGAAACTGAGGCACAGAGCAGTTAAGTGACTTGCCCAAGGTCAAAGAGCAGTATACAAAACAAGTATACATGTGTCAATACCGTCAGAATAGAGTTCATGCTATATACACATCATTAATAAATAAAAATAGTTAATAAAACAAATATAGCAAATATGTACAAATAAAATAGAGTAATAAATATGTATAAATATATACAGGTGCTGTGTGGAGGGACAGCGGAGGTTATCAGGTTGTCCCAGGTGGTGCTCACAGTCTTAATCCCCATTTTCCAGATGAGGAAACTGAGGCACAGAGAAGTGAAATGACTTGCTCAAAGCCACACAGCTGACAAGTGGCAGATCAGGGATTAGAACCCACAACCCCTGACTCCCAAACCCATGCTCTTTCTGCTAAGCCACGCTGCTTCTCCTACTTAGACTGTGAGCCCCAGTGTGGAACACAGACTATATCTGCCCTGGTAACCTTGTAGGTACCTCAGTGATTAATAATAATAATAATAATAATAATGGTATTTGTTAAGCGCTTCCTATGTGCCAAGCACTGTTCAAAGCACTGGGGGAGATATACGGTAATCAGGTTGTCCCATGTGGGGCTCACAGTCTTAATCTCCATTTTACAGATGAAGTAACTGAGGCACAGAGAAGTTAAGTGACTTGCCCAAAGGCACACAGCTGACAAGTGGCAGAGTCGGGATTAGAACCCAAGACCTTCTGACTTCCACGCCTGTCTCTATCCATTACGCCATGCTGCTTCTGCAGTGCTGGGCATAGAGTAAACACTTAAATACCATAATTATTATTATTGCCAATCACTGGACTATAGATTCATTCATTCATTCAATCATATTTATTGAGCACTTACTGAGTGTAGAGCACTGTACTAAGCACTTAGGAGAGTACAATACAGCAATAAACAGTTACATTCCCTGCCCACAACAGGCTTACAGTCTAGAGTGGGGTAGACAGACATCTGCACAAATAAATAAAATTACAGATATGTACCTAAGTGCTGAGGGACTGGGAAGGGCGAAGAACAAAGGGAGCGAGTCAGGGCGACACAGAAGGGAGTGGGAGATGAGGCGGAGTGGGGTTAGTCTGGGAAGGCCTTTTGGATGAGATGTGCCTTCAACAGTGCTTTGAAGTGGGGGAAGAGTAATTGCCTGTCAAATTTGAGGAGGGAGGGTGTTCTGGACGGGACTCGGGCTATGGCTCGGTGGCAAGACAGACAAGATTGAGAGAAGGTTGTAGAAGGAGGTAAGTGAAGTGAGGAAGGAGGGGTCAAGGAGATGGAATGTTTTAAAGCCAGTAGTGAGGAGTTTTTGTTTGATGTGGAAGTGGATGGGCAACCACTGGAGTTTTTTGATGAGCGGGGTGACGCATGCTTCTTTTTTTTTTTTTTTGGAAAATTGATATGGGCAGCAGAGTGATGTATGACTGGAGTGGGGAGAGAGGAGGTTGGGAGGTCAGCAAGGAGGCTGATGCAGTAATCCAGGCAAGACAGGATGAGTGACTGTATTCACATGGTAGCAGTTTGGATGGAGAGGAAAGTGCAGATTTTAGCTATGTTGTGAAGATGGAAGAGGATTTAGTGATGGAGTGAATATGTGGTTTGAATGACAGAGAGGAGTCAAGGATAATAATAATAATAATATTAACGATGGTATTTATTAAGCGCTTACTATGTGCAAAGCACTGTTGTAAGCGCTGGGGAGGTTACAAGGTGATCAGGTTGTCCCACGGGGGGCTCACAGTCTTAATCCCCATTTTACAGATGAGTTAACTGAGGCCCAGAGAAGTTAAGTGACTTGCCCAAAGTCACACAGCTGACAATTGGTGGAGCCGGGACTTGAACCCATGACCTCTGACTCCAAAGCCCGTGCTCTTTCCACTGAGCCACGCTGCTTCAGATAACACCAAGGTTAACACCAAGGTTATGGGCTTGTAAGACGGGAAGGATGGTGGGGCCATCTACAGTAATGGGAAAGCCAGGGGGAGGATAGGATTTGGGTGGGAAGATAAGGAGTTCAGTTTTGGACATGTTAAGTTTTAGGTGATGGGAGGACATCCAAGAGATGTCTTGAAGGCAAGAAGAAATGTGAGACTGGAGAGAGGGCAAGAGATCAGGGCTGGAAATGTAGATTTGGGAGCGAATGAGTTCTCCGAGGGAGTGGGTGTAGATGGAGAATAGAAGGGGACCTAGAACTGAACCTGAGTTAGGGGGTGGGAGGCAGAGGAGGAGCCCGCAAAAGAGACTGGGCATGAATAGCCAAAGAGATAAGAGGACAGGAGAGGACAATGTTAATGAAGCCAAGGTTGGATAATGTTTCCAGGAGAAAGGGGCAGTCAAGAGTGTCAAAGGCAGATGAGTCGAGGAGGATCAGGATGGTGTAGAGGCCACTGGATTTGGCAAGAAGGAGATTCATTCATTCATTCACTCAACTGTATTTATTGAGTGGTTACTATGTGCAGAGCACTGTACTAAGCACTTGGGAAGTACAAGTTGGCAGCATATAGAGACGGAGATCATTGGTGACCTTTGAGTGAGAGGTTTCTGTGGAGTGAAGGGGCGGAAGCCAGATTGGAAGGGGTCAAGGGGAGAGAACCAGAGGAGAAGAATTTGAGACAGCAAGTACAGACAACTTACTCAAGGCCAAAATCCACCCCTTCCTCTCCATCCAAACTGCTACCACGTTAATGCAAGCACTTATCTTATCCCGCCTTGATTATTGTATCAGCCTCCTTGCTGATCTCCTTGCCTTCTGTCTCTTTCCACTCCAGTCCACACTCCATTCTGCTGCCCAAATCATTTTCCTTCAAAAATGTTCAGACTATGGTTTCCCTACTCCTTAAGAAACTCCAGTGGTTGCCCGTCCACCTCCGCGTCAAACAAAAACTCTTCACCGTTGGCTTTAAACTCTTCACCACTGGCTTTAAAGCACTTAACCACCTTGCATCCTTCTACTTCACATCGCTGCTCTTCTACTACACCCCAGCCCGAACACTTCATTCCTCTGGTGCTAACCTTCTCACTGTACCTCGATCTCATCTGTCTCACCGCCAACCAATTGCTCACATCTTACCTCTGTCTTGGAATGCTCTCCCTCCTCATATCAGACAGATAATTGCTCTCCCCCACTTCAAAGCCTTATTGAAGGCATATCTCATCCAGGAAGCTTTCCTTGACTGAGCCCTCTCCTCTTCTGCCACCCCCTTCTGCACTGCTCATACTTGCTTCTTCATTTATCCTCCCTCCCTTCCCCTCAGCACATAAGTTTAGATCTGTATATACCTGTAGTTTATTAATTTATTTATCTATTTATGTCAATGTCTGTCTCCCCCTCTAGACTGGGAGCTCGTTGTGGCAGGGAATGTGTCTGATGTTAAATTGTAATAATAATAATAGCATTTATTAAGGGCTTACTATGTGCAAAGCACCATTCTAAGGCCTGGAAAGGTTACAAGGTGATCTGGTTGTCCCACGGGGGGCTCACAGTTTTAATCCCCATTTTACAGATGAGGGAACTGAGGCACAGAGAAGTGAAGTGACTTGCCCAAAGTCACACAGCTGACAATTGGCAGAGCGGGGATTTGAACCCATGACCTCTGACTCCAAAGCCCGTGCTCCTTCCACTGAGCCATGCTGCTTCTCACAAGTGCTTAGTATTGTGCTTTGCACAAAGCACTCAATAAATATGATTACTAATAATTATAATAAATAAAGTTTGGAAAGGAAAGGTAGGAGAGAGATGGGGCAATAGCTGGAGGGAGCTGGGGGCTCAAGATATTAGATATCAGGATTCATTCATTCATTCATTCAATCGTAGCTATTGAGCACTTACTGTGTGCAGAGCACTGTACTAAGTGCTTGGGAAGTACAAATCGGCAACATATAGAGACGGCCCCTACCCAACAATGGGTTCAGAATCTAGAAGGGGGAGACAGACAACAAAACTAAACAAGTAGACAGGTGTTAACACCATCAAAATTAATAGAATTATAGCTATATACACATCGTTAATAAAATAGAGTAATAAATATGTACATATATACACAAGTGCTGTGGGGAGGGGAAAGGGGTAGGGTAGAGGGAAGGAGGGGGCGATGAGGAGGGGAGGAGAAGGAGGGGAGGAAAAAGTGGGGGCTTAATCTGGGAAGGTCTCCTGGAGGAGGTGAGCTCTCATTAGGGCTTTGAAGGGAGGAAGAGAGCTAGTTTGGCACATGTGTGGAGGGAGGACGTTCCAGGCCAGAGGTAAGACGTGGGCCAGGGGTCAATGGCAGGACAGGCGAGAATGAGGCAAGGTGAGGAGATTAGCGGCAGAGGGGCGGAGTGTGCAGGCTGGGCTGTAGAAGGAGGAAAGGGAGGTGAGATAGGAAGGGGCGAGGTGATGGAGAGCCTTGAAGCTGAGAGTGAGGAGTTTCTGCCTGATGCGCAGATTGATTGGTAGCCACTGGAGATTTTTGAGGAGGGGAGTAACATGTCCAGAGCGTTTCTGCACGAAGATGATACGGGCAGCAGAGCGAAGTATAGACGGAAGTGGAGAGAGACAGGAGGATGGGAGATCAGAGAGGAGGCTGATGCAGTAATCCAGTCGGGATAGGATGAGAAATTGAACCAACAAGGAAGCGGTTTGGATGGAGAGGAAAGGGTGGACGGACACAGTCCTGTTCCAAATAGGTGCTGGGCAGGGACTGTGTCTACTATTTCTGTTGTACTCTCCCAAGCACTTAGTATGCTTTGCACATAGTAAGCATTCAATAAATACCATTGATTGACTGAAGGAAAACAGACATTGAATCTCCATTTCATAGATGAGGAAACTGAAGCCCAGAGTAGTTAAGTGACAGCAGGCAAGTGTGCTCTTTCCACTAGGCCTATCATCCTTGGAACCACTGTCTCCAGAAGCTTGTTCTGGGCTGGAGGGGGTAAGTTATCTGGGTGAAACTCAGGTCTTGACAAGTAGTTCCACCCCTCTCCACGGTCCTCCGCAGCTGCTAGCGGACTGAGTGTGTGTCTCCTATGGCCACTATGGGGACAGCCCTGGGCACCCCTGGTTTAGCAGCAATGAGAGTTCTTTCCTGACATGATCACACGGGACCATGTCATGCTGGATGAGGGCATGACTGATAACATTAAGCAGAGGTTCCAAAAGTGCTTCGCATTTTCTATACTATTAAGTGCTTCTTGGAAGCCAGAGAGGACTCTGATAATGGTGTGGATAATAATAATAATGATAATTATGATGACATTTGTTAAGCACTTACTATGTGCGAAGTTTACTATGCGCTTACTGTTCTAAGCACTGGGGAGGATACACGGAGGATGCAAGCGCTGGGGAGGATACAAGGTGATCACGTCCCACGTAGGGCTCACAGTCTTAATCCCCATTTTGCAGATGAGGTAACTGAGGCTCAGAGAAGTTAAATGACTTGCCCAAGGTCACACAGCAGACATGTGGGGGAGTCAGAATTAGAACCCATGACCTCTGACTCCCAAGCCCGTGCTCTTTCCACTGAGCCATGCTGCTTCCCTATGCTTCTCTATCCTTCTCTATTCTCACCTAGGATGCCTGTCTACCCATAGGTCAGCCCTGTCCAAGACAATCAGATGGGTGGGTAAATCCTCCCTGACCCCCAGGGGCAGAACTCTTGGGAGGGGGGCCCAGGGACCTTGTAACCTCCCCAGCGCTTAGAACAGTGCTTTTCACATAGTAAGTGCTTAATAAATGCCATTATTATTATTTTTATTATTATTATTGGCCTGGCCTTCTCTAAGCTCATGGCCCCAGGTAAAGACCACACGTTTCCCTTTTGTATGTCTCTTAAATCCCCTCAGTCACGCCTGGGGATGATGGAATGCCAGTGACCATGTTGAGATGCAGGGGATGCAGAATGCTTTATGGGGGGAATCCAAAGTCTGAACTGATGGTCACCTGCACACTGAGAGGAGACAGGGAAGTGACATTAGAGGGTGGTGGCAGAATTTCTGAAATGGTCTCCTGTTTAACGTCTCCGTGGAATGCAGTCCTGTAAAGCCCCTGCTGACAGGCCTAGCCAGACTCACCAGTAATCTCTCCATGTTCAGGCCCTCGCTGACTGACACCCCTCCCTGCTGGGTGGCCCTGTGAGACCTGCCTGCGGTGTTAGCGGAGGGGGGCAGCCAGCATGCCAACACTGTGGGGAGATTAATGACAGCTCACTTCCATAGACTTCAAGGACCTGACAGTGCAGAGCCCAAGGGCGGAGAGTCTGTGAACCCCGAAGCAGCGTGGCTCAGTGGAAAGAGCCCGAGCTCTGGAGTCAGAGGTCATGGGTTCAAATCCCGGCTCCGCCACTTGTCAGCTGTGTGACTTTGGGCAAGTCACTTGATAATAATAATAATAATAATAATGACATTTATTAAGCATTATGTGCAAAGCACTGTACTAAGCGCTGGGGAGGATACAAGGTGATCAGGTTGTCCCACAGGGGGCTCACAGTCTTAATCCCCATTTTACAGATGAGGTCACTGAGGCGCAGAGAAGTTAAGTAACTTGCCCAAAGTCACACAGCTGACAAGTGGCGGAGCCAGGATTTGAACCCATGCCCTATGACTCCTAAGCCCAGGCTCTTTCCACTGAGCCACGCTGCTTCTCAACTTCTCTGGGCCTCAGTTACCTCATCTGTAAAATGGGGATTAAGACTGTGATCTCCCCGTGGGACAACCTGATGGATGACCCTGTAAACTCCCCAGCGCTTAGAACAGTGCTTGGCACATAGTAAGCGCTTAACAAATACAATAATAATAATAACACCACAGAAGCAGCAGTCCCAACACCAGCCCTGCAGGGAGCTGGACTCCAGGGGAAGGCCAAAGAAAGAAATAAAATTATTGTGAAAGTGCAAATCGTTAGGCTGCTTGCAAACAGGAAAAAAGTCACCAACAAACCTCTCCCTGGCTCTGGAAAGCACCTCCTTCCCTCCAGCCTACTAGACAAGCAGTATGGTGTAGTGAGTAGAGCACGGGCCTGAGAGTCATGGGTTCTAATCCTGACTACGTCGCTTGTCTGCTGTGTGACCTTGGGCAAATCACTTCACTTCTCTGGGCCTCAGTTCCCTCATCTGCAAAATGGAGATTAAGACTGTGAGCCCCAAGTGGGACAAGGACTGTGTTCAAAATGATTTGCTTGTATCCACCCCAGTACTTATTAAAGTGCCTGGCGCAAAGTAAGCGCTTAACAAACACCACAATTATTATTATTATTATTATTATTATTATTATTATTATTGTTATTGTTATTCCAACTACTTTGCCTATGCGATCTGGTGGTGTGCTCAATGAGAATGAGTTTTGTTTATGTGGGCACACGTATAGCACACATATAAGAAGCAGCGTGGCTCAGTGGAAAGAGTACGGGCTTTGGAGTCAGAGGTCATGGGTTCAAATCCCAGCTCCTCCAACTGTCAACTGTGTGACTTTGGGCAAGTCACTTAACATCTCTGTGCCTCAGTTACCTCATCTGTAAAATGGGGATTAAAAAATTGTGAGCCCCCCGTGGGACAACCTGATCACCTTGTAACCTCCCCAGAGCTTAGAACAGTGCTTTGCACATAGTAAGCCCTTAAGAAATACCAACATTATTATTAAGTCATAAGTGGATTCCTCCCATGTGGGAAGCATTCCTAGGTGGGAGCGATGTGTTTCACCACAGACATGTAATGCTTAAGTACATTCGTCTGGATAGGGAAGTTCCAGTATGATTAAAAAGTCATATTCCTTTCTAAAGGGAAGTTCAATTCACCATGTCCAAAATAATTAAATAATTATACCCTTCCCAAAATGGAAGTTCAATTTGCCGTGCAGAAGAAGTTTTGCATGAACTCTGTCTTTTTGACTCCAGTCACTCTCTCTCACCATGCCGATTCCCAAACCTATCCATCCCTGTGTAACAGGTGACAGCTAGATAGACCGAGGGACTGGGCCATGGTGGCTGATGAAACCTGCTGGTCTCACCTCCCAGGGGCTTAGTACAGTGCTCTGCACACAGTAAGCACTCAATAAATATGACAATGAATGAATGAATTGCCAAGATCCGCCCTTTCCTCTCCATCCAAACTGCTACCTTGCTGGTTCAATCTCTCATCCTATCCTGACTGGATTACTGCATCAGCCTCCTCTCTGATCTCCCATCCTCGTGTCTCTCCCCACTTCAGGCTATAGTTCACGCTGCTGCCCATATCATCTTTGTGCAGAAACGCTCTGGACATGTTACTCCCCTCCTCAAAAATCTCCAGTGGCTACCAGTCAACCTACACATCAAGCAAAAACTCCTCACTCTCGGATTCAAGGCTCTCCATCACCTCGTCCCCTCCTACCTCACCTCCCTTCTCTCCTTCTCCAGCCCAGCCTGCACCCTCCGCTCCTCTGCCGCTAACCTCCTCACTGTACCTCATTCTCGCCCATCCCGCCGTCGACCCCCGGCCCACTTCCTCTCCCTGGCCTGGAATGCCCTCCCTCCGCACATCCGCCAAGCTAGCTCTCTCCTCCCTTCAAAGCCCTACTGAGAGCTCACCTCCTCCAGGAGGCCTTCCCAGACTGAGCCCCCTTTTTCCTCTCCTCCTCCCCATCCCCCCCGCTGTACCTCCTTCCCCTCCTCACAGCACCTGTATATAGATCTGTACAGATTTATTACTCTATTTTACTTGTACATATTTACTATTTATTTTGTTAGTGATGTTCATATAGCTTTAATTCTATTTCTTCTGATGACTTTGACACCTGTCTACATGTTTTGTTTTGTTGTCTGTCTGCCCCTTCTAGACTGTGAGTCCATTGTTGAGTAGGGACCGTCTCTATATGTTGCCGACTTGTACTTCCCAAGCGCTTAGTACAATGCTCTGCACACAGTAATAGCTCAATAAATATGATTGAATGAATGATGAATAAGACTTGCAAGTTCAGAGAAGGGAAGATGACTGATGAGACAGCTCTGGCCCACGTGTGGATTGGGCCATTAGCCTCGCACTGATGCCCCCCTCTAGGCCATTCAGGACCCTCTCAATCCAGAGGGTCCCTCTCAACCAGTTTCCCAAGTTAAGCGGAACCCAGTCTTCAGGGATGCCCTGCTCCTAGCCATGGAAAACGTCTGCATGGCTGGGTGGCTGAGGCAGTTATACACTGCCTTCCCATAAACCCAGTCAGTAAAACATGGGTGGCCAGGCTCCCCATCCTGGCAAGAGTGGGGCTGTGGGTTTTCAGCAGACATCCAGGACCATGAGCCCGGCGCAATGCTTCGGCGCAGACCACCTACCCCTTTGCTCCCAGTCTCTTTGCTGGTCTGGATATGGGCACCAGAGGGTCCGATGCACCAGAACTGGGCAGGACCAGGACTTAGAGAAAGGCCTCGGGTCAGAGCCCGGCTGGCCCACACTCCACTCCTAGTTCTGTCCGAGTCAGCAGGCTTATGGCCCTCTGTGATCACTTTGAAGGATGTTCCGTGTTTTCCTGAAGAATCAACCCAAACAGCAGTCCTCAGGTGAGAGAGAGCAGACCCAACTGGAGCGGTTCCATAGGAAGTAGACAGGGGTAGGGGCTAATGTAGCTGCAATTAGGGCTGCAAAGGCTTATGGGCACAACATGCTCACCAACCCTGCATGCTCTCTGCCAAAATGCTACTCCCTGACCGTCCCAGCCCCTCCCCTATAGCCACAGGGGGATAAACATCCCCTGCAGTTGGCTCTCACTTCCCCAGAAAGAAGTCTTGCCCTTGGCCACTTTCCTGCTCTAGGGGAATCAATCAATCAATCATATTTATTGAGCACTTACTGTGTGCAGAGCACTGTACTAAGCGCTTGGGAAGTACAAGCTGGCAACATACAGAGACAATCCCTGCCCAACAGTGGGCTCACAGTCTAGAAGGGCTCAGAGTTACAGGCAGCATAAGGGCAGGGATGTATGTGTTATAAGGAACGGAGGGCTGAGCCCCCTTTTTCCTCTCCTCCTCCCCATCCCCCCTGCCCTACCTCCTTCCCCTCCCCACAGCGCCTGTATATATGTTTGTCCAGATTTATTACTCTACTCATTTTACTTGTACATATTTACTTTTCTATTTATTTTCTTAATGATGTGCCTCTAGCTTTATTTCTATTTATTCTGATGTCTTGACACCTGTCCACATGTTTTGTTTTGTTGTCTGTCTCCCCCTTCTAGACTGTGAGCCCGTTGTTGGGTAGGGACCGTCTCTACACGTTGCCAACTTGTACTTCCCAAGAGCTTAGCACAGTGTTCTGCACACAGTAAGCGCTCAAT
The DNA here is from genome assembly GCF_015852505.1 of Tachyglossus aculeatus. Lineage (NCBI taxonomy): Eukaryota > Metazoa > Chordata > Mammalia > Monotremata > Tachyglossidae > Tachyglossus > Tachyglossus aculeatus. The sequence continues at coordinate 30,101,729 of NC_052075.1, read as the reverse complement.
AAATACCACTGAATGAATGAATGAGGGACTGAGGAACACAAGGAAAATGGCTTCTAAAGACACTCACGTTCAGGTCTGCAGCCATGAGAAGCAGCGTGGCTCGGTGGAAAGAGCACAGGCTTTGGAGTCAGAGGTCATGGGTTCAAATCCCAGCTCCGCCAATTGTCACTGTGTGACTTTGGGCAAGTCACTTAACTTCTCTGTGCCTCAGTTACCTCATCTGTAAAATGGGGATTAAGACTGTGAGCCCCCCGTGGGACAACCTGATCACCGTGTAACCTCCCCAGTGCTTAGAACAGTGCTTTGCACATAGTAAGCGCTTAATAAATGCCATTATTATTATGTCCCCTTTCCTCTACCTCAGACACTCATGAAGGGCATCCCCATAGGGCAGATTTCCTGTCCAAATGCATCAGAGGGGAAGAGGTCATCCTTCAACCCAGATCTTTAACTGAACTCTCCCGTCCTTTGGGCCTGGAGGGGTGAGGCTGTGTTGGCCCACCTCTTCACCCCAGCCATCAGTCTTGAGTGGGGCCACCAGTTAGGAGTGGGGCTATCAGTCACATATGGGACCATCAGTTAGGAATGGGACAGGATGTGACCCAAAGAACACAGAACTCACACTAGCAGTATCTGAACAGTTCCCCAGCAGATAGACTCCAGTTTATGACAGGATTTATCAGTTCTTTCTCGAGCAGAAGGGAATGTCTACCAAGGGCTTTACGGAATGTGGAGATAACTGCAATAGATTGGTGGGGGGCGGGGGAGAGGGAGAAGCAAAAAATAGGAGAGGTGCATGCATTTTTAAGCATCCAGCTGTTCATGCCAGTTTTCATTTTGTGTTCAGACCCACAATAAATTGGATACGGTTTATCATCCTTCCACCAAGAGACATGATCATTCCCACTCTCCCTCCATCTCTCCTCCAGCCACTTTCAGTCACTTTTATTTAAGTGATTATATTTCATTGTTTGCTTTCTTATTTACTGTTTGTGTTCCACTATTATTATTCTATCTGTTTACCTCCATTTAGACTGTGTGGGGACAGGGATGTGTCTAAACCTTGTGTTTACATCAGCATAAAGCATCCCACATTAAATGCTTAATAATTACTATTACTAACTACTAGCCTCTCTCTCCCTTCCCACCTTCCCCCACATTCATTTTTCATAATACTAATAATAATAATAACAATAATGATGGCATTTATTAAGTGCTTACTATGTGCAAAGCACTATTCTAAGCACTGGGGAGATTACAAGGTGATCAGGTTGTCCCACAGGGGCCTCACAGTCTTAATCCCCATTTTACAGATGAGGGAACTGAGGCACAGGAAAGTAAAGTGACTTGCCCAAAATCACACAGCTGACAATAGGCGGAGCCGGAATTTGAACCCATGACCTCTGACTCCAAAGCCTGGGCTCTTTCCACTGAGCCACGCTGCTTCTCTACCAACTCTCTAGTTAATCCTTAAGGTCAGTTGATTTTTGGTCCTTCCAACTAGGAACTCAACTAGCTCAAACATCTCCCATTCCCTTTACCCCTAAAGATAACAAACTCTCACTTCAGGAGATTAAATCCAGAGTAACCACACAATTAAAGGGAAAGCGCCTGCATCAACAACATTACCTGCAAGTCCAGTAAAGGCTGGAGACAGGGAGTTAGGGGAAGCCAATAATTATAAGACAATGAATCCTTTTGGGTATTTAAAAAGCATTTTCTGGGGTGATCGTGGCTCAATGGAAAGAGCACGGGCTTTAGAGTCAAAGGTCATGGGTTCAAATCCTGGCTCCACCAATTGTCGGCTGCCAAGGGGATGTCAGGCCACTCTCCTCTGCTGCTTGCAGCCAGGCCTGCAGGCTCTCAGGCCTGTGGGTTTGTGCTCTGGAGGGTTGGGAGGGAGGGCTCAGCTGTAACGATGAGCTTGCTAATGGAGAGTACGGCTGTTTAATGAGGCATTTCGTTTCAGGAGTGCACTTTCCAGCAGCAAGACACTAATTGCCCAGTGCTATGAGTTCCGATCCCCAAAGGAGAGCAGATAAACACATCTGGGGTTAAAATATCATTGCAAGATCTGTTCACCTACTCACCTACTCAACAGTCTTCTAGACTATGCGCCCGCTGTTGGGTAGGGACCGTCTCTATATGTTGCCAACTTGTACTCCCCAAGCGCTCAGTACAGTGCTCTGCACACAGTAAGTGCTCAATAAATACGAATGAATGAATGAATGAACCCCAACTCTCCAATGGTCAGTCATTCTATGGACAACCTTTTGGGTGAAAACACCCAAACCCCACCTAATAATTATGGCATTTGTTAAGTGCTTACTGTACTATGTGCTGAGCTAAATCCAGGGTAATCATATTGGACACAGTTGCTATGAATCAGTCAGTCAATAGTCATTATTGAGCATTTACTGTCAGTCAATCAATTGTACTTACTGAGGTGCTTACTGTGTGCAGAGCACTGTACTCAGTGCTTGGGAGAGCACAATACACCATATTTACTATTCTATTTATTTTATTTTGTTAATATGTGTTGTTTTGTTGTCTGTCTCCCCCTTCTAGACTGTGAGCCTGCTTTTGGGTAGGGACCGTCTCTATATGTTACCAACTTGTACTTCCCAAGTGTTTAGTACAGTGCTCTGCACACAGTAAGCGCTCAATAAATGTGATTGAATGAATGAATGAACAATGTAACATACACATTCCCCGCCCAAAACAAGCTTACAAGCTTACTGTGTGCAAAGCACTCTAGTAAGAACTTGGGACAATAATAATAATAATAATAGCACTTGTTAAGCACTTACTATGTACCAAATACTGTTCTAAACTCTGGGTTAAATACAAGTTAATCAGGTTGGATAGAGTCGCTGTTCCACATGGGGCTCACATTCTTAAGCCCCATTTTACAGATGAGCTAACAGATCCAGAAAAGTTAAGTCACTTGCCCAAGGTTCATTCATTCATTCAATTGTATTTATTGAGCACTTAGTGTATGCAGAGCACTGTACTAAGCAGTTGGAAAGTACAATACAGCAATAAAGAGAGAAAATTCCAGAGGCTAGGTTGCCTCTGGGAGTTTTTCTTGAGAAGAAACCCCCCCACCCACAGCAAGAGACCCAGCTACAGAAAGCCCCAGGATAGAAGGCAGTTGGGAAGAACCCATACTAAGTTAGCATTTCGAAGCTAAGACATTGGCAGCACCAATGGTCCCAGACTAAGTCCCCCTTTTCCTCAGCTCCCCCTCCCTTACATGTCATCCCGACTCCCTCCCTCTCCTCTAACCCCGCTCCCAGCCCCACAGCACTTGTGTATATTTGTAAATATCCATAAGTCTATTTATTTATATTAATGACTGTTTGCTTGTTTTGATGTGCATATACCTATAATTCTATTTATTTAAATTGATGCCTGTTTACTTGTTTTGATGTCTGCCTCCCCGCTTCTAGACTGTGAGCCCGGTGTGGGCAGATATTGTCTCTATTGCTGAATTGTACTTTCCAAGAGCTTACTTAATACAGTGCTCTGCACACAGTAAGCACTCGATAAATACAATTGAGTGAATGAATGAATGGGGTCTGTGCAGAGAGCTACATTTCCACTGCATGCAGTCTCTGCTGGCTCTCAGAGGCAGCAGAAGAGGAAGTTCCTCAGATTTCAATTTTCCTGCCTGCGGTTCAGACTAGTCAAGGGGAAAAAGCACAATCAACCTGTCAATCAGTGTACTTATCAAAGCACCCACTGAGTGCCAAGCACTCCACTGAGATCTAAGAGCGTAACAGAGGCAAAACACCCACTCTCTGCCTTCAAAAAGCTTTCAATCTAATGGGTGGGAGGACAAAAAGTATTTATAAATTCATTAAACCGTATTTATTGAGCATTCGCTTTGTTTATAGCAGTCATTCAATCGCATTTATTGAGCGCTTACTGTGTGCACAGCACTGTACTAAGCTCTCGGGAGAGTACAATACAACAATAAACAGACACATTTCCTGCCTCTCAGTGGCAGGAGGAAGAACAAGGCAAGAACAGGTAAAGGTATGAGTAGGTCATGATGAAATAGCTGAAAAAAAAATCACTGAATAGAAATTTTCATAAAAATGCTGATGATGGACATAAACAGGGTAAGATCTTTGGGTCGTCGGGCTTGAAAGAGCCAGTTATATGGTTTTTATCTACGGGTGGGCTAGAAGAAAGAGTGTGGGCCTGGGATTCAAAGGACCTGGGTTCTAATACTGGCTCTGTCACTGACTTGCAGTGTGTCTTGGGGCAAGTCCCTTAACTTTTTTTTTGCCTCAGTTACCTCATCAGTAAAATGGGGATTTAATACCTGTTCTCCCTCCTGCTTGGACCTTGGAGGAGCAAGCAGCAGAGGTGCCTGTCTTCCTGAGTCAGATCCCTTCTAGACTGTGAGCCCACTGTTGGGTAGGGACCGTCTCTCTATGTTGCCAACTTGTACTTCCCAAGCGCTTAGTACAGTGCTCTGCACACAGTAAGTGCTCAATAAATACGATTGAATGAATGAATGAATGAATCCCTTCTGGCTCCAACCTGCACCGGAAGAAGCCCTCAGGAGCCATAATCATTCACCAGTCCGTTTCCCTCAAACTACTAAATTTCTCACAAAACTTTTCATAAGGGACCTGCTTATCTTGTATCAACCCCAGTGCTTAGTATGCGTGGCACATAGTAAGTGCTTAAGAAATACCCCAAATATCATTATTCTTTCTCTGTCAGCCCCACCACAATTCAAGGTTTTGCAGATTTCACCTGAGCTGAGCTGGGGGACTGGATGCACATAGTGAGTTTCAAAGGCTTCTGGACTTGGAGAGCTACAGTCTTTCTGTACATCCATCCTGAATGCCCAACACTATGTTAGATGGATGATGAGGACGATGATGACTGTGATGTTGATGGTGAACTCTCCCTTCTTCAAAGATGGACAAGCCTCAGTCCAGCTGCAAAGACTCTGGGTCTGAGAACCTGCATATAGGATGTAATTCAGTGCTAGTGGTTTGGGCAGTGTCCCAGGTGGAACTCTCTTAACCCTGCCTGTCATAATCTCACTGGGGCAGTGAATACGTCAAAAATTCACTTGCAGCCTAAGTAACTGTGGCCAATTGTTTTTCTCCCGTATCTGTGCTGATTTATCAGTTTGGTGGTTCTTCATTCAGGCTCATGTTGGTGTGTCATTCATTCATTCATTTGATCATATTTATTGGGCACTTACTGTTTGCAAAGCACTGTACTAAGCTCTTGGGAGAGTATAATATAACAACAGACACATTCCTGCCCAAAACGAGCTCAAGGCCTAGAGGGGTTTGATAGTGTGGTTGTCAGTTCTGCTCAGGATCCTCTCCAATTTCTACACATCCCTTGTAAAAAAAAATAGAGGCCAAACCCAGAGACTTTTTTCTTAATAGTATTTGTTAAGTGCATACCGTATGCACTGTACTAAGCATTGAGGTAGATGAGAAGCAGCGTGGCTCCATGGAAACAGCCCGGGCTTTGGAGTCAGAGGTCATGGGTTCAAATCCCGGCTCTGTCAATTGTCAGCTGTGGGACTTTGGGCAAGTCACTTAACTTCTCTGGGCCTCAGTTCCTTCATCTGCAAAATGGGGATTAAGACTGTGAGCCCCACGTGGGACAACCTGATCACCTTGTATCTTCCAGATGAGGTAACTGAGGCACAGAGAAGCTAAGTGACTTGCCCAAAGTCACACAGCTGACAATTGGTGGAGGCGGAATGTGTATGTTTGGAGGGGGAGAGGAGGAGCAGATGGAGGTAGGGTTAGCTTTGTTTCAAGGTGAAGGCCATCAGTGGTTTTTATGGAGAAGCAGCGTGGCTCAGTGGAAAGAGCCCGGGCTTTGGAGTCAGAGGTCATGGGTTCAAATCCCCGCTCCACCACTTGTCAGCTGGGTGACCTTGTGTCACTTCACTTCTCTGGGCCTCATTTCCCTCATCTGTAAAAGGGGGATTAAGACTGTGAGCCCCACGTGGGACAACCTGATCACCTTGTATCTACCCCAGCATTTAAAACAGTGCTTTGCACATAGTAAGCGTTTAACAAATGCCAACATTATTATTATTATTCTTCGGGCCTCAGTTCCCTCATCTGTAAAATGGGGATTAAGGCTGCCAATCCCACGTGGGACACGGGCTGCACTCAGTCTGGGTAGTTTGTATCTATCCCAGTGCTGAACACAGGGCCTGGCACATAGTAAACGCTTAACAAATATCCTGTGTTTGTGTGTATGTGTAGGAGGGGAGGAATATTGTCAGCTGTGTGACATTGGGCAAGCCACTTCACTTCTTTGTGCCTCAGTTCCCTCATCTGTAAAATGGGGATGAAGACTGTGAGCCCCACGTGGGACAACCTGATTACCTTGTATCTACCCCAGCGCTTAGAACAGTGCTTTGCACATAGTAAGCACTTAACAAATACCAACATTATTATTATTATTAGAACAGTGCTTTGCACAGAGTAAGCACTTAACAAATACCGTCACTATTATACAAGCTAATCAGGTTAGACACAGTCCATTCATTCATTCATTCATTCAATTGTATTTATTGAGAACTTACTGTGTGCAGAGCACTGTACTAAGTCCACGTCCCACCTGGGGATCAAAGTCAATCACCGTTATTTGATGTTAGCTGTCTGTTCTTGTCGTCAGGGGGCATGAGGCAGAAGCTGGGAGGAGCAGACAGCAGAGGCTCCTAAGTCAGATCCCTTCTGGCTCCGACCTGCACCGGAAGATGCCCCCAGGGGCCTTAGCCCCTCACCAGTCCATTTCTCTTGAACTTGCAAATTTCTCACAAACCTTTTCAGGCATGGGGCCTCCACGAGGTCCAGGATGAGCACGGAGGCTCAACTCCCATTCGACGATGGAGGTGGGCCCCCCCCCACCAGACCACAGTGGGGTGACATCTGGCTCACCCAAGTGGACATACTGTGCTCTTGGTGGTCCCTGAACAGAGACAAAATCCACCCCGGGATTCCCTTCTTGATATCAAAATATTTCACCTCAAAGCTCCCGTGTTGCTCGGTCCCCACCCATCATCAGCTCTGTTCGGTGATGGCTTAATTCATTCATTCATTCATTCATTCATTCAATCGTATTTATTGAGAGCTTACTGTTTGCAGAGCACTGTATTAAGTGCTTACCCACTTGGACACCCACTCTTATAGTTAGGGATGGGCCTGGCAACACTTATCTGCCCCCTCTCCATTCTTAACTTGACCCCATTCAATCAATCAATCAATCAATCGATCATATTTATTGAGCACTTACTGTGTGCAGAGCACTGTACTAAGCGCTTGGGAAGTACAAGTTGGCAACATATAGAGACAATCCCTACCCAACAGTGGGCTCACAGTCTAAAAGGGGGAGACAGAGAACAAAACCAAACATATTAACAAAATAAAATAAATAGAATAGATATGTACAAGTAAAATACATAAATAAATAGAGTAATAAATATGTACAAACATATATACATATATACAGGTGCTGTGGGGAAGGGAAGAAGGTAAGACGGGGGATGGAGAGGGGAATGAGGGGGAGAGGAAGGAAGGGGCTCAGTCTGGGAAGGCCTCCTGGAGGAGGTGAGCTCTCAGTAGGGCCTTGAAGGGAGGAAGAGAGCTAGCTTGGCGGATGGGCAGAGGGAGGGCATTCGAGGCCCAGGGGATGATGTGGGCCGGGGGTCGAAGGCAGGACAGGCAAGAACGAGGCACGGTGAGGAGATCAGCGGCAGAGGACCGGAGGGAGCGGGCTGGGCTGGAGAAGGAGAGAAGGGAGGTGAGGTAGGAGGGGGCGAGGGGATGGAGAGCTTTGAAGCCAATAGTGAGGAGTTTTCGCTTCACGCGAAGGTTGATAGGCAACCACTGGAGATTTTTGAGGAGGGGGGTACACGTCCAGACCGTTTCTGTAGAAAGATAAACCGGGCAGCAGAGTGAAGTATAGACTACAGCGGGGAGAGACAGGAGGTGACCAGTGAGCCTGCATGGACTACTCAACCACGGTTCTGACCAAATCCTTCTGAAACCTGCTAGTGTTTCTGATTTCTTGCTGTGGTTACAGATCCCATGTGCTCAACCCACACTGGGGGAGGAAGGGTTACTCCTGGTTTCCTGTCTTGCCACGGCAGGACTCCAAAGTTACTCCCTCTTCCTGGCGGGGTGAGTTTTGGGGAACAAACATGCTGTGTTTGCCCTTTCCACACCCTTCCTGGTTCTGTAAACTTCAATCCTTTCTCTCCCCATCAGATACCTTTAACTGCCAAAGAGTGTTATGATCCATCTGTCACCTGCAAAATTGAACCGAGGAGCACCAAAGGATGGCAGGGGGGAAAAGGAGAAGACACCCAAAGCAGAGCTTCCAGACCCACCCCACTGCTGCCCACAAACTGTCAATCCCCCCCACCGGCAAAACACTCCTCAGCAGAAGTGAAGCAGCCTGGATACGCCAGGAGGAACCAAGTCAGTGCTCCAGTTTGTTGGCTCAGTGAGGCTGAGTCTGGGGTCCCACCAAAAGGAGCAGGGAAGGGATAATAATAATAATGATGATGATGATGGTATTTGTTAAGCACTTACTATTTGCATAGCGGAGCGGCAGGAGAGATTTCCGCCCAAGGAGACTGAGGAAGCCTGGCGGGGGGAGCCCAGCTCCGCCATCCTATCCCTAGCAACCTTTGGCCTGGTTTCTTCTCTGCCTTCTTATGCCCTTCTTCAAATCCCCCCCAACCCTCTGCAGGGGGATGCAGATGGACGATGCTGACTTGTCGGAATCTGATCATGTCCGACCATGCGCTGGAATGTCTCTTAATGAACCCACATCCAGGCTATGTTTAGGTACTTGGTAGATTAAATTTCCACGCACTTTACATGAAACTGTTTAGTACAGCTATTTAAAAAAACTGTGTTGCAATGTAGGAAAAGGTCCTATATTTCACAATTTGGCTGAGTTCACATTTCCTGTAAGAATCAGTCACATCCTAGAGGGCAGTTTACACGCAGAAGGTCTCCAGCGGGGCGCCAGCCATTCCCACCCTCCCCCAGTCCTCTCTCCCAACCTCTCTCCCCACCCACTCCTCTGACCCCTCTCCCAACTCTGACTGGACACTCTGTTTTAAGGGAGAAACTCCCAGGTTGGCCTTAGCAAATGGCTTTGGAGGATATGTGTATTAATGAGTTCACTGGAGCTCAGTCCACACTCATTTTGGACTTATTTGCCACTTTGAACCTGTTGTAAACTATAGGCTCTTTGTGGGCAGGGATCCTAACAACTCCACTGTATCACACTTTCCCAAGCACAGTGCTTTGCACACTATATGCACTTGATAAAAAACACTGATTAGATGGAGTGCAGCTTCATCAATCCATGCACCCGGGTGGGGCGGGCTTTTTTTATGGCATTTATTAAGCGCTTACTATGTGCAAAGCAGTGTTCTAAGGCTTTTCTTTCCTATGATATTTGTTAAGCACTTACTATGTGCCAGGCACTGTTCTAAACACTGGGACAGATACAAAGTAATCAGGTTGGACACAGTCCATGTCCCATATGGGGCTCACATCTTAAGCTCCATTTTACAGATGAGGGAACTGAGGCGTGGAGAATTTAAGTGACTTGCCTAAGGTCACACAGCAGACAAGTGGCAGAGCGGGAATTAGAACCCAGGTCCTCCGGGCTTCTAGGCCAATGCTCCAAACACTACACCACACTGCTTCTCACTGAAACAAGCCTCCACTGTGGAGTGAAGGTGGTCTAGATTGGCTCAGGAAAGGGGTGCCATTTGGTCATTATCTAAGGGTCTAGGCCTCTGGGGCCCCTTACTAGCCCCCTTTACCCCCACCTCCAGAAGCAGGGTCCACATGGGTGAGGGCCAGGTCTGCCATAGCTTTCCAGCTTTAGGCCCTGCCAAATCTTCAGAAAAGAGGGAATCCCAACCCAGTCACAGGAACACAGTCTTGGACTCCACTTTCAGTCCAGGGAGCACTGCCCCTACTGCACTAAGGATAAAGAGATTATCAACTCTTTGAAGCTCTACTGAGAGCTCACCTCCTCCAGGAGGCCTTCCCAGTCTGAGCCCCCTCCTTCCTCTCCTCCACCTTCCCCTCCCCATCCCCCTGCCTTACCTCCTTCCCCTTCCCACAGCACCTGTATATATGTATATATGTTCGTACATATTTATTACTCTATTTATTTTACTTGTACATATTTATTCTATTTATTTTATTTGGTTTATATGTTTTGTTTTGTCGTCTGTCTCCCCCTCCTAGACTGTAAGCCCACTGTTGGGTAGGGACCGTCTCTATATGTTGCAAACTTGTACTTCCCAAGCGCTTAGTACAGTGCTCTGCACACAGTGAGCGCTCAATAAATATGATCGAATGAATGAATGAATGAAGGAAGGAAGGCATTAGTCATCTCCACTAACTCTACTGCACACAGTAAATGCTCAATACCTTCAAGGCTCTCCAACTTGCCAACTTGTACTTCCCAAGCACTTAGTACAGTGCTCTGAACACAGTAAGTGCTCAATAAATATGATTGATTGATTGATTGATTGATGGGTAATGGTGAGGAATTCTCATCTCCATTCAATTCTATACTATACTCCATACTATTCTATTTATTTTAATGATCTGCATATAGCCTTTATTCTATTTGTTCTGACGATTTGGACACCTGTCTACATGTTTTGTTTAGTGGTCTGTCTCCTCCTAGACTGTGAGCCTATTGTTGGGTAGGGACTGTCTCTATATGTTGCTTACTTGTGCTTTCCAAGCACTTAGTACAGTGCTCAGCACACGGAAAGCGCTCAATAAATACGATTGAATGAATGGATGAATGAATGAATTCCCTGTATCTCCTAGGCTGTCCATTTTGCCATAAATAGTGGGTAACAGCTGGTCTTTGCAAGACCTAGCCCTGTGTCAACAAGGGCACTACTGCAAGGGGCCTGTGATAATAATAATAATAACAATAATAATGGCATTTTATTAAGCGCTTACTATGTGCAAAGCACTGTTCTAAGTGCTGGGGAGGTTACAACGTGATCAGGTTGTCCCACAGGGGGCTCACAGTCTTAATCCCCATTTTACAGATGAGGTAACTGAGGTACAGCGAAGTTAAGTGACTTGCCCAAAGTCACACAGCTGACAAGTGGCGGAGCCAGGATTTGAACCCATGACCTCTGACTCCACAGCCTGTGCTCTTTCCACTGAGCCACGCTGTGATGTGGCACTATGGTGGGGGCAGTGATGAGGTGTGGGGAGAGGAGTACAGACAAGGGGAGAAGGGGCTTATATCCACCTGAGGAAGTTATTCCTTCCATCTAGTGGTGGTCTTCACACATGAGATAGTCACAGCCCAGGTACAGACCCAAGGAAGGAGTTGATGGTGAGGGACTCAACAGACACTTTAGACTCTGTTCCCACCACTCCCCACCTTCCACAGCCATGACTGAAGAGATTAAAACCCACTCCTGCCAACAGGGCAGCCCCTCTTTCTCTTCCTCTCGTTCCCCACCATTTGTCCCATTCCCCGACACCTGGGAACCACATGTGATCACACTGCCCATCCTACCAGCTGCAGAGATACACAACACATCCATCCTTCCAGCCACAGAGACACATAACATGTCCATTCTCACAAGTCTCCAAGATACACAATACGCTCAACCTACCAACCACAGAGATACACAGAGATACAGAGGTACCTATTCCAGCAACTGCAAAGATAAATAGGACCAGTGGCAGAGATACACAACACACATATCCAACCGCAGTCAACCACAGAGATCTACAACACAGACATTCATTCCAAAGTGAAATAGCTCTGGTTTTGGCAAAGGTTACGTTGCCTGTTTTCAGGGTTTTAAAATCAGGATCGCCGGATCATAGTTTCTCATACTTCTAACCCAGCCGATCAGTCCACTGCACACAGTAAGCGCTCAATAAATACGACTGAATGAATGAATTGGCTTCTCTGTCTGGCCCTCTTTTAATAATAATGGAATTTATTAAATGTTTATGATGTGCCAACCCATTTGCTGAGCACTGGGGTAATAATAATAATGATGGCATTTATTAAGCGCTTACTATGTGCAAAGCACTGTTCTAAGCACTGGGGAGGTTACAAGGTGATCAGGTTGTCCCACGGGGGGCTCACAGTCTTAATCCCCATTTTACAGACAACCACATAGTGAGACCAGACACAGGACAACCAGATAGTGAGACCAGACACAGTCCCTTCCCCACACGCCCTGTCCTGCTCTTAGGTTTCCTCCCTTCCTCTCTGACTCTCCTGGCCAATTCCTCCTTCCACTGTTTTCCCAACCATTTCCACACCAATTAGCTCAATAGCAAGGGCGCTTATTGAACTCCCACTGGGAATGATGCACTGCATTAAGTCCTTGCAGTGGTACAAGAGAAACACGAGGCATTCCATGCCCACAGGAACCTTATATTCCAATGGGAGAGACGCAAACATTTATAAACAGAATAATTGAATAAACAGAATAAACAGAATAATTGAATATCTAATTACATACATTTATAGACCCACATATGCTAAAAATAGGTATAAAACAATATGGACATGCCAATATGAGACTGTAGTATTGTCATGACTTGGTGTGTTGGGCATGAATAGGGAAAGGCTAGTTGGAGGAGGTGGGAAGACAGGAGGACTCTGAAATACTGTACCCTTCCAAGCACTTAGTACAGTGCCCTGAACACAGTAAGCACTCAAAAGAGCTGTGACCGATTGGAGTGTGACGTACTTCACGGAGGATGTTCCAAGTCCCTTCCCCTCTCCTTCACCCATGCCCTTCTCCTCATTCTGCACATGGGAAGACTGAAGTACAGTCTCAGACCCTCACCACTCCTGCCAGTGCAGGAGCCAGGCTACAGCACAAAAATCCCATGTCTGTGAGCAATGGGCCTTCCTATCAGGACAAAATCAGCTTCTGCTAGGCACCTGACAGTTGACAGCCTTAATCACTGCCTGCAAAGAGACTGCTTAGCACACCAAACAGCATCTGTCAGTTGGGCCAGCATCCTGGCCATTGAGGCGTTGTGGGCCCCACGGTCAAAATTCCATGCCTGCATCGGCTCCGGCAAACCCCAGAAGCAATCTACTGTTGCAGACAAGAATTAACTCAGCCCCGGCACCACAGGGCAGGAGTAGCAGACAGACAGCAGGAATTGTTCCTTTTCCCTTCTTCCAAGCTCAGCATGCAACAAGCAACCACAAGACTGAGAGCGGAAGCTGACTTTGCCACGCCCATTAAATCAAAGGGGCAAATGAGGTAGAGAGAAGTTTCTGATCCTAGTCAGGAACAGAACCACTCAGGCCCATTCCTTAGAGCTCTGGACAGCTTTGGGTTCGGGGGGGAGGTCAGCAGGACCCTGAGTTGTGCTGGTCTCTGGAGCTGCAGGACAGGGCAGGTGTGGTTGATCTGTGTACCAGGAGGCTGCCAGCTCAGGAGCAGGCCTAGCCCAACAGGGTGGGGTGGGGGGAAAGAGGGAAGTGGGAAGGAAATACCTGGGGAGCAAGCTCCCCAGAACGGCAGGCAGGCAGGAAAAGGGACAGAGATCCCACTCTGCCCCCAGCTCCAGTGCGATCAACTTCCCAGGGGAAGTTCAAAGTCTTAGTTCATTGGTGACCAAACAGCTTGTCCAACAGCGCAGAGCACCTGAGCAGCCCATTAACACCAGGTCTTCCCAGTCCGTCGAGACGGACCACCTCTGCGGTCCATCTGTTTAGGCCAAGCCAGACCACTTGCTGCAGTGACTCAAAGTGAAACTGGAACAGGAACAGGCTCTCTGCCCTAGAACTCCAAACTTCCCCTTTTCTCCTCCCTGGGGAAGCCTTCCCTAGATGCACCCCGGTCGGCCCTGTGCAGGAAAAGGAGCTCCATGGCTGTGTGCAGCTTCCCTTCCCCTCTTAGATCAGAAGCCCCGAGTTGGATGGGTCCAGGTAATAATAATAATAATAATGATGGTATTTGTTAAGCGCTTACTATGTGCGAAGCACTGTTCTAAGCACTGGAGCACTTTTCCAAGTGCTGGGCACTTCCAGGACTGACCTGATTATCTTCTATCTACTCCAGCACTAAGCAGCACTGTGTTTGGCACACCGTAAGTGCTGAACAAGCACCACTATTATTATTATTATTGTTCTCCAGGTGCTCCTCCACATCCCGAGGAGACCCCAACAAAGGGAGAAGAGGAGGAAGAAGAAAACTGAGCTGAAAGGGGAAGCATCAGAAATGGCACTGGGTAATGGGTGCTCCTGTTGAAGGGGGCCACGCCAGACAGGCGCCCTGGGCACGCTGCACAGAAAGACCTCAAGGAAACGTTTGATTTGCCACTATACTTGCCAAGTCACGTGGAAACAATTGGGTACATGATGACAGGTCTGATGGCCACCAGGTTTCTGACTCCTCCCATGGAGGCTGCATCGCTATCAGAAGTGCCAGGTTGGGCAGAGGGGGCAGCTAGGGAACAGGGTACAGAAACCGAAGATTCAAACAGTACGGAACACCAGACAAAACCTCCCCAGGGAATAATCACCCCAAACCCATAACAGCAGTTTCTTGGTGATCACCTCTGTCACCTTTGACCTTCTAGGGACAAAGCTTCCCTTGGGGCTTCCCTGAGGCAGCTACACCCCAAAGTCAAAGAGTCTGCTCTTTCTTAGTTCCTGGTCCAGCTTCAGGAGAAGAAAAAACAGGTTGTAGAGCTGCGAGAGGGTCAGGCCTTTGAAGATCCAAAAGTCTCTCTCTTCCCAAGACATCAACAGATACAGACATACACACAAAATCTTAAACTTTAGCATATATTGACACCACAGAGAACATGTATCATCATGAAGTTATAAAAAAAACCCAGGGAGTCTCCCAGAGTCAGCTACATTGCTCTTCAGTACCCTCAGCATCCACTCTCTAGCAGCAGGGACTTTAATGGAGTTTCAGCCCCAGGTGCAGCCCCTTTGGGGTAGGGCTCCATTCCACCCGGAAACATTTCTGAAAAGAGATGTGGTTGATGCTGAGAGGTGGAGGGCATCATTCACTCTACATCAGGCTGGTTTTATAAGCTATCTTCACCCATCTCAGGCCAGAATAATCATTGCAGGAACACATCATCCAGTTCAGAAACCAATCAAGAAAAATTCTACCCTTGATCTGGGATCTGAGGGGCCTGTGGGTCGGTTTAATCATAACACAGCCATCTCAGGACCCTGGACTGAGGGTCACAGACAATAGGTATTCAAGCCGCACTGCACTTTTCAGGGTTCAAATTGTGGCCCGAAGGAGAGGACACTTGCTAGGGAGTTGGAAAACACGGCACAAGTGAAGGAACAAATGTTCATGTGACCATTCCAGCTTGAATTATTTCAAAGTGGATGGTTTTTTTTTTTCCCTCTCCTATTAGTTTCCTGGCAGCCCAGAGGTCAGGCTGCCTCGCTGCCCTGCCTGACAAGAAGTAGACTTGGGTCATCCTCAACTTCACTCTCTCGTTCACCCCTCACATCCAAGCCGTCACCAAAACCTGCCGGTCTCAGATCCACAACATTGCCAAGATCCGCCCTTTCCTCTCCATCCAAACCGCTACCCTGCTCGTTCAAGCTCTCATCCTATCCTGTCTGGACTACTGTATCAGCCTCCTCTCCACTCTCGCATCCTCTTGTCTCTCCCCACTTCAATCCATACTTCATGCCGCTGCCCGGATTGTCTTTGTCCAGAAACGCTCTGGACATATTACTCCCCTCCTCAAAAATCTCCAGTGGCTACCAATCAACCTACGCATCAGGCAGAAACTCCTCACCCTGGGCTTCAAGGCTGTCCATCACCTCGCCCCCTCCTACCTCACCTCCCTTCTCTCCTTCTACAGCCCAGCCTGCACCATCCGCTCCTCTGCTGCTAATATCCTCAACGTGCCTCGTTCTTGCCTGTCCCACCATCGACCCCCGGCCCACGTCATCCCCCTGGCCTGGAATGCCCTCCCTCTGCCCATCCGCCAAGCTAGCTCTCTTCCTCCCTTCAAGGCCCTACTGAGAGCTCACCTCCTCCAGAAGGCCTTCCCAGAGTGAGCCCCTTCCTTCCTCCCTCCTCCTCCCCCCTCCATCCCCCCACCTTACCTCCTTCCTTTCCCCACAGCACCTGTATATATGTATATATGTTTGTACATATTTATTACTCTATTTTACTTGTACATATCTATTCTATTTATCTTATTTTGTTAATATGTTTGGTTTTGTTCTCTGTCTCCCCCTTATAGACTGTGAGCCCACTGTTGGGTAGGGACCCTCTCTATATGTTGCCAACTTGTACTTCCCAAGTGCTTAGTACAGTGCTCTGCACACAGTAAGTGCTCAATAAATACGATTGATTGATTGATTGATTGATTGATTGACTGATTGGGTCCAAGGTAGTGCCAGCCCCCACCAGGACAGTTAATCAGCCCCCAGCAGTGGCAACAGCTCCTGCAGCTGGCTGGCACCTCGCGAGGGAATGCAGAGGGCTCAGAGGCTGTCCATGGTTGGGACAGGGGAGAGCCAGTCTGCACTCCTGCAGTTCCTACTCTCCCTGCCTGCAGGTCATGACTTGTGGCTCAGCCCAGGGACTGGTGGTGTTCCCCTCGCCCACACTAGGCTGTAGGGTGAGCTGGAGTCTTGCTGCCAGTTCAGTTTGAAACTCCTTGCTTCTCCCCGACCACACATCAGAACTGGTCTCATCGGAACCGCCGAGCATCTTGAAATGACTTGGCCCCATCTCCCAGTTCAACTCCATTAGGACTTTCAGTCCTGACTGAGCGCACTTGTCTCATTTCTGCATCTAAGGAGGCTGGGATTGCTGGACCAGCAGAAAGCCAAGTTGCCCTCCTCCATTTTTAATGGTATTTACTGAGCAGGGCACTAAATGTTGGGGAGAATAATAGAGTCCCTGCTCCCTAAGAGCTCACAATCTATTAACAGCAATGGGGACTGGTAGAGAGGCCCAGCATGACAGTGCGGGGAGGGGAGGACAAACCAGAAGTGTGTTTGAGTGAGCAGACTCCATGGGCACTTAGAAACTTAGA
This sequence comes from Tachyglossus aculeatus, assembly GCF_015852505.1. NCBI lineage: Eukaryota > Metazoa > Chordata > Mammalia > Monotremata > Tachyglossidae > Tachyglossus > Tachyglossus aculeatus. Next base: position 30,084,633 of record NC_052075.1, on the reverse strand, counting down.
AACCCACGACGGTGGGAAGGAAGCCTGGCATCTACCCTACCTGCCAGAAGCTGCCCCATCAAGGTCAGGCTGTTCCTCCTTGCTGGCAGCTGTGCCCACTAGACCCACCTTGAGAGTCAGAATTCCCAATGGGAAGGAGTCTAGAGAAGTGAGTGCTTAGGGCTACCATGGGCAGGGCCAAGCTCCTCCCACCTCATGCCCCTGGGCCCAGGGACCTATCTGAGCCACAGCCCGGAGACTGTATGGCATCCTCTTCACCCAGCAGCAACTGGGCCTAGGAGCTCAACAAGCTGAATGTCTAATGCAATCACTTTCCAGACTGGTGCATAGCATTCAGGGAGGGTGAAGGCAGGAGGAAGAGGGCAAATGGGTGACATCATGGTCTGGGGGCTGAAAAGCTATAGTAGAGCAGGTTAGGGATGTACCACTGAGTGGAGGAAAAGGGAAGGAGAAGGGGAGGTTGGAGTCCCTTAGATCCAACCAGTCAATTTCTACCTCTGGGATCTACTTCTGTTTTCTGTCTCTAACACCAGGGAAGTCCCTTGAATAGTCATTGTCTTCTCTCTTCTTTAAAGTGGTGTTCACCACACTGTTTTTACAAAGCCTTCTTTCTAGGGGAAACGCCCTTGGCCCACGTCCAAACCAACGGTCACTCCAGGCAGAGCTCTTGGTCCCAGCAAGAGAACGGAGATTCAGGATGACACGGTGGAAACAGGGCATTTGCTCCCCCAGTCCCAGGGGCAGAAACACAAAGGTGCAATATTGCAGAAGAATGAACAAAGTGAACAGAGCAGGCAGGGAGTGGGGGCTCAGATTCAGAATAATAACCAAGAAGGTTGCTGCCCCACTGGCCTCACCAATTCCCCCCCCCCACCCCCCCAAAAAGACACACACACACACACGCACGGCTCAGGACTGAACTGAGGCAGCAGGTGGGTCCCAGAGTTGGGTCAGAGATGGACAGCAGAATGTTGCTTTCAGTGCCATAAATGTTCCTCCTGGGCATCCTCTTAAAAATGTACACATACATGTGTTTCCCTGGAGTTAACTGTCCTGCTAGTAGAATCCCCTTCCAGAAAGAAAAGGCAGCACCCAAGCTCAGGGAACGTGTGTATCAATTCTACTGTATTGTACTCTCCCGAGTGCTTACTATAATGCTCTGCACACAGTAAGCACTCAGTAAATACCATTTATTGACTGGAGAGCAGGGATGTGTCTGTTCAACTTAGCTAATCCAGTGTCTGCCCACAGCCCTGCACAGGAAAGGGCTGTTTGATGGGGGATACTTCTGATGATGCCACTGTGAAACTTGAAAATCCATATAAAACATTCTGATCTTCCATCACTTTTCAATTTTAATCAGAATTCCTCATAATGGACTGTCGGAATTCCTCATAATGGACCATCAACATCACCTCTGCTTGTCTTGGTATGGGCGGCCTCTTCCCATTGCAGTAGCCACATCAAGCAGTTACCTGCTCCTCTAGACTGTAGCCAACTGGCTAAAAAAAAAAAGTTACAGTGAGCTGCCAACTTTTAGACAATTCTAATTCATCTATTCATTCATTCATTCAATTGTATTTATTGAGCACTTACTGTGTGCAGCGCACTGTATTAAGCGCTTGGAAAGTACAATTCGGCAATACAGACAGACAATCCTTGCCCACACCGGGTTTACAGTCTAGAAGGAGGGAGACAGACATCAAAACAAGTAAACAGGCATCATTACAAATAAATAGAATTATAGATATATACACACCAAAACAAGTAAACACGCATTAATGTAAATAGACTCATAGCTATGTACTTATAAACACAAGTGCTGTGGGGCAGAGAGAGAGGGGTGAGTTGGGGTGACGCGGAGGGGAGGAGAAGCTGAGGAAAAGGGGGGATTAGTCTGGGAAGGCCTCTTGGAGGAGGCGAGCCTTCAGTAGGGCTTTGAATGGGGGAGGTGTGATTGGTGGATTTGAGGAGGGAGGGCATTCCCAGGCCAGAGGTCGATGGTGGGACAGGCGAGAACAAGGCACAGTGAGAGCCATGAGTTTGGGCCAACCTAAGGGTGTAATGGCACACCAGTGGTGGCTGAAAGGGAGGGAGTTATGGGGGTGGCTACTGCCGGCTGACCGACAGGGCCGGCCCACAGAGTTGGTTGGTGACAGGAGCCCTAGAGAGAGCCTGACTCAGAGGGGGATTCGCCCTGCCTTTTCTCACGGCTCTCACCACAGATGGGCTCCCTTTGACCCTCCTCAGAAGGAGCCTGGGGTGGGTATATTGATTGGTCAGAAACTCCTGGCAGGTGGGAGCAGGGTAGCGCTAGGGATTCATCGGTAGGCACCCATGATTGGTCTCGGAGTGGAAATAGAATCTGGGAGCTTGGTTTGAAGGACAATTCAATCTATGGTGACCATCAGAGCATCCAGACCAGGAAAGCCAAGTGGCAGATTCTGTTTCCTGTGCTCAGACATAAAGGCCCGGGGAATGTCTGAAGAGGAACGCCCTACTCCCTGGGCAGACCACGGTGGAAAGACAGGGACGCGCCAAGCCCTGCCAGGAGGACGCTTGGGGGAAACCAAGGTCCTCATCTGCTGCATCTCTTCCATCCTCACCTCCACCCCAGGAGACCTGGAGGTTCACTGACTGGAAAGGCCCCGAGGACTCTTCACCTGGGCAATTCACTTTCTCGTGTCTGGTCTTTGTTCAGTTTTGTGTTTTCCTTTCCTAATTACTGTTCCAAGCTACTGATCGAAAGCGGTCAGCGTGAGAAGGAGCACTTGCTAGTGGATGGAGCACAGGTCTGGGAGTTGGAAGGTCATGGGTTCTAATCCTGGCTCTGCCACCTGTCTGCTGTGTGACCTTGGGCAAGTCACTTCACATCTCTGGGCTTCGGTTAACTCATCTGTAAAACGGGGATTGAGACTGAGCGCCAGCCCGCTGTTGGGTAGGGACTGTCTCTATTATGTTGCCAACTTGTACTTCCCAAGCACTTAGTAAGCGCTCAATAAATACGATTGAATGATTGAATGAATGAATGAATGAATGACAGGGGCTGCGTCCAACCCGCTTTGCCTGCATCTCCCCCGGTTATTAGTACAGTGCCTGGCACATAGTAAATGCTTAACAAATACCACAATTATTATTATAATTCCCTATGGGTAGGTTACTCTATGTTATTAGAGACAGGTTACATTTCCAGGGCTCAATATGAATGTACAGAAACCCTGGAAGCTGCTGACTCTGCCCACGCATTCCAGCCTGGGTATCAAGCACCGTCTCTTCTTGGGGGAGGGCAGGCACAGACACAGAGTCACAGAGCTTGTCCTACTGCTGACCGAGCTCAATGGTCCATTACATGGATACCTCCTGGCTCCTGAAACTAATTTGCATTGGTCCTTATAGGTCCTAGCCCCATTGCCAATTCATTCATTCAATCGTATTTATTCAGTGCTTACTGTGTGCAGAGAACCGTACTAAGTATTTGGAGAGTACAATACAACAATAAACAGACACATTCCCTGCCCATAATCAACTTGAAGTCTAGAGGGGGTGAGACAAACATTAATATAAAAAAAAATTACAGATATGTACATAAGTGCTGAGGGGCTGGGAGCAGGGATGAACAAAGGGAGCAAGGCAGGGAGATGCAGAATGGAATGGGAGGGCTTAGGCAGGGAAGGCCTCTTGGATGAGATGTGCCTTCAATAAAGCTTTGAAGGAGGGGAGAGTAACCCATCTGTCGGATCTAAGGAGGGAGGGCATTCTAGGACAGAAGCAGGATGTGGGTGAGGGATCAGTGGCAAGGTAGGTGAGATCGAAGCACAGTGAACGTTAGCATTAGTTTTGTGAAGTGTGGAGGCTGGGTTGTAATGGGAGAGTAGGGAGGTGAGTTAGGAGGGGACATGGTGATGGAATGCTTTAAAGCCAATGGTGAGGAGTTTCTGTTTGATGCGGGGATGGATGGGCAACCCCTGGAGTTTTCTGAGGAGTGGAGTGACATGTCCTGAACGCTTTTGTAGAAAACTGATCCGGGCAGCAGAGTGAAGCATGAACTGGAGTGAGGAGAGGCAGGATGCTGGGAGGTCAGCAAGGAGGCTGATGTAGTAATCCAGGCAGGATGGGATGAGTGATTGTATTAACGTGATAGCAGTTTGAATGGAGAGGAAAGGGCAGGTTTTGGCTATTAGGGAGGGAAGAAAGGAGGGAGCAAAAGTTTTGATAAGGTGCAAAGGAATGGGGTAGGATGCACAGGTGGAGGGAGGTGGATTTTGAGAGGAGGCAGGAGGTCTCCTCTAGAGAGTTGAGAGGGGGCTGCAAGGGAGAGGGACTGAGAAGGGGCACGGGAGATTTTACTGAACTCAAACCTGATAGTGTCCATTTTCTTAATAAAGTAGATGGCCAGGACACTGGGGGCAAGGAACGAGAGAGGCTGTGGGGGCAGGGGGCCTGAGGAGGGAGTTAAATGCCTGGAACAACTGGCGAGGGGCACGGGTGCCAATTAGGGTGGAGGAATCATTTTTCCAGGAAGAGGAGAGGGCAAAGTTAAAGCCCGCAAGGATAAACTTGAAGTGGACAGAGTCAGCCTGCCATCTAGATTTCCATCAGCAGTGCTCTGCGGCAAGGGAGGTGGACTATGCAGGTGATCCAGGGCTGTGGGTTAGTGGTATGATATCGACGAAGGGATAGGGGAGTGAGTGACTTGAGTTTAACAGAGAGGGTGGTGTTGAAAGCATCCGTTTGGTCACCAAGGGAGGATATTTTGGGTATGGAAGCTAAGCGGGACGTGATGAGTTGGGAAGATTGGATGGGGCAAAAGACAGGAGGTTTCTGTGGGGGAACAGTACCGATTTGGGGGAGGTGTGTGGGTGAGGAGGTTCTGGTCAGGTGGAGGGATTTCAGAGTTGGGGAGAGTAGAGATTGTGCAGTGGTTACAGGTGATGAGATCGCGTGTGCGTCCAAGTTGGTGAGTGGGCAAGGTGGGATGGAGCAGAAGATCAACAGAGTTGATGAGTGATAGAAGGCAGGCAGCCGAAGGGTCATAAGGAACTTCTATGTGGATTTTGAAGCTCCCAAAGATCAATGTGGGCATGGAGAAGGAGAGAAAGCATGTGAGAAAGGGATCAAAATGGTTAAACAAGTTGGAGGGCGGACCTGGGGGGTAGTAGATGATGGTTACTAGAATCTGGGTAGTAGAAACAGATGATAGGGGCTTCAGAGGAAAGGAAAGAAAGGGATCAGGGAAATGGAAAGGTGCAGCATTGGGGCGAGAGAAGGAATCCAACACTTCCTTCTTTCCCAGTGTGTCTTGGTTTGAGATCTGCCTCTGATGTGTTTTTGACCAATGTCGCCCAACTGATTCTCTGATTCACCAAAAACAGCCGAGACAGGTCATGGCTTGTTCCATTTCTCCATTCTGAGTATAAAAGGGTGGGAGCCTGAGCAGGGGGGGAGAGGGACGAAGGGTGGTGCTGGGAAAGGATTACAGGGATGGGGCAGGGAGGAGGAGTAGGGGCGGTGCAGGGGAGGGGAGGAGTTGGGAGGAGGGGGCGAGGGAGGTGAGGTGGGAGAGGGGGACTGGGATGGACTGACAGGAGAGGGGGCACTGGAGGCTCATGGTGGGTTTGGTGAGGCAGCAATAACAGTTTAATCCAGTGATACCCAGAGGGGGTGGTTGAATTGGCTTTGGATCATTAAGAGTGAAAAGGCCAGGCCGGAGAATCCTGAGGAGATGGTTAAACTGTCCTTGGAGCCTTGAGAGTGAAGGGTCCAGTGTTTACGGGAGCCCTGAGGAGATGGTTCCTCTCTCAGGATAGCACCTGGAGAGTTTCCGGTACTCGACCAGTCTCAGTTTTGGGAGGCAAAGTCAAGCAGAGGCATACCCATTCCATTCCTAGCTTGGGCAGTGGGTTGCGAGTGGAAGGTAATCTGCTACTAGGTAAAACTCACCAATGCTGGGCAGCAGTGGCATGGGACAGAGTCATTCGTTCATTCAATAGTATTTATTGAGCACTTACTGCGTGCAGAGCACTGTACTAAGCACTTGGGAAGTACAAGTCGGCAACATATAAACCCAGCAACGGGCTCACAGTCTAGAAGGGTGAGACAGACAACAAAACAAAACATGCAGACAGGTGTCAAAACCGTCAGGATAAATAGAATTATAGCTATATGCACATCATTAACAAAATAGAGTAGTAAATATGTACAAGTAAAATAAATAGAATAATAAATCTGTACAAATATATACAAGTGCTGTAGGGAGGGGGAAGGAGGTAGGGCGGGGGGGATGGGGAGGAGGAGAGGCAAAAGGGGGCTCAATCATGGAAGGCCTCCTGGAGGAGATGAGCTCTCAGTAGGGCTTTGAAGGGAGGAAGAGGAGCTGGTTTGGCGGATGTGCGGAGGGAGGGCATTCCAAGCCAGGGGAAGGATGTGGGCCGGGGGTTGACGGTGGGACAGGCAAGAATGAGGCACAGTGAGGAGGTTAGCGGCAGAGGAGCGGAGTGTGACGGCTGGACCGTAGAAGGAGAGAAGGGTGGTGAGGTAGGAGAGGGCGTGGTGATGGAGAGCCTTGAAGCCAAGAGTGAGGAGCTTTTGCCTGATTCATAGGTTGACAGGCAACCACTGGAGATTTTTGATGAGGGGCGTGACAGGCCCAGAGTGTTTCTGTACAAAGATAATCCGGGAAGCGGAGTGAAGTATAGACTGAAGCGGGGAGAGACAGAGATCAGAGAGGAGGCTGATGCAGTAATCCAGTCCACTCGCTACCCACTGCCCAAGCTAGGAATGGAATGGGTATGCCTCTAGTTGATTTTGCCTCCCATAGCCGAGACTGGTAGAGTACCGGAAACTCTCCAGGTGCTACCCTGAGAGGGGAACCATCTCCTCGGGGCTCCCCTAAATCGAGGGCAGAGACTCAAGTTTACTGTGCGGAATGAGGCAAAGTTAATCCATTTCCGTATTTTTACCAAGAAAACTCTATGGATAGCGGGACGTCCTGGGAGAGATGTGTTCGTGGTATCTCTATGGGTCGGAAACAACGCGACGGCATAAAACAACAGGAGATGGTTGAATTGGTTGAATTCAATCATTGGTTGAATGCCAATCATTTTGGCAACTGGTGAATCCTTGGGCCATCATCCCCCGACAGAATTGTGGGCACTCTCCTGAAGGACCATATATTCAGCCTGGCTCAGAGGGAAGTCTTACAACTTGGCTGGAAGCAGTCAGGTGTCCAGGGCCGATGACCATCTGGGGACAGAATGGCTGGAAGCTCCGGTGGGAAGACTTAGGGTAAAGGCAGCCTAGCTGAGGTCAGGGGGGAGGAAGGAGGAATGGAAGGGGTCGCACGGGATGATGTGAAGCACTGCCTTCCGTGCCCCCCAAGGAATCCACCAACTTGGCCCAGGACTGATACAGCTTGGAAACTACAGAACTATGGAATGTTTTAAAGGGAGCGCATTTTCATTCAATCATATTTATTGAGCGCTTACTGTGTGCAGAGCACTGTACTAAGTGCTTGGGAAGTACAAGTCGGCAACATAGAGAGACTGTCCCTACCCAACAACGGGCTCACTCTGTTGTACCGTACTCTCCCAGGCACTTAGTACAGTGCTCTGTATATAGTGCTCTCCCTGCTTAGTAGATAGACTACAGATCTTGGGGGTAGAAGGACTTGGGTTCTAATCCCAGCTCCGCCATTTATCTGCCATGGGACCTTGGGCAAGTCACCACGGCATAGCGGAAAGAGCACAGGCCTGGCTGTCAAGGGGTCATGGGTTCTAGACACAGCTCTGCTATTTGTCTGCTGGGTGACCTTGACCAAGTCACCTCACTTCTCTGGGCCTCAGTTACCTCACCTGGAAAATGGGGGCTGAGACTGTGAGCCCCTTTGTTGCCAATCAGTGGTATTTATTGAGCACTTACTGTGTCCAGAGTTTTGTAGTAAGTGCTTGGGAGAGAACACTACAACAGAACCAGTTGGGCCCTGCTTCCGTGAGCGGGGTAGGGGGAGGTAACTCCCACACGGGAGCAAGCTGGGGTTTCAGGAAAGTCTTTAAGTCTACTGCTGTCCCCCACCTAACAAGAGTCCTGCTTCCTGCACATCTGTCCAGCTGGGTCCCCTGACCACTGCACGAGATGTCGAGCCAATACAGGGGGTCAGGGACACAGTTGCGATTAGGGCCCCTGACATACACATAAACACACAGGGAAACAAGGAGATGGCACTCGTGGTTCCTTGCAGGCTAATCCAACTCCCCAGAAATAAATGACTTCCGGCAGCATCTGCAGCCGAAAATATGTGTCAATGGGTCAAAATTGTTTAAATACAAATTAACACACACGGCACTGCCACAAAAAGTGCTCCTCCACCTCATGGGCCGCCTTACCTGAGGGCGTCTATTTATATCTGAATCCATCTTGAATTTTAGTTCTCTTGACAAATTAGAGGAAGGTAAATCTCTTCCGTCCCTAGTATTTCAAGAATGACACTCAAATGCTGGAGCACATCACAGCAACAGTTCAATAATGCTTGCATTCAGCAAACTAGTCTACCCTTATAGTGAGTCACTGCTTCCCAGCAGCCAGCTCCCCAAAACTTGAATGTTAACCCAAAGATTTAGTCAAACGACCAATAAAATGTATTGAGTGCTTACTGCGGGCATTGCATTGTATTAAGTGCTTGGGAAAGTACAATACTGCAGAGTTGATAGATTCATTCCCTGTCCACTAGAAGCTGGTAGTCTAGAGGGAGAGAAAGACATCAAAACAAATTATAGCTTTGTACGTAAGTTCTGTGGGGCTGAGTGTAGGTTGAATATCAAGTGCCTAAAGGGTACCTATAATAATGATGTTAAGTGCTTCCTATGTGCAAAGCACTGTTCTAAGCGCATAGGTGATGCAGAAGAGAGGGCGTATGGCAAAGGTATCTTGGAAGAGATAATAATAATAATTTTGCTATTTGTTAAGCACTTACTATGTGAAAAAGCACCGTTCTAAGCACTGGGAAGGATACAAGGTGATCAGGTCCCATGTTCCATGTGGGGCTCCCAATCTTAATTACCATTTTACAGATGAGGTAACTGAGGCACAGAGAAGTTAAGTGACTTGCCCAAAGTCACACAGCTGACAATCAGTGGGGCCAGCATTCGAACCCATGACCTCTGACTCCTAAGCCCGGGCTCTTTCCACTGAGCCACGCTGCTTTGGCTTTGAAGGTCGGGAGAGTGATGGTCTGTAGGAAGTGAAGGGAGAGGGACTTCGAGGCCAGAGGGAGAATGTGGGCAAGAGACTGGTGGCAACGTTGACAAGATTGGGGTCGGTGGCAACATGGACAAGATTGAGGAACAACAAATAGGTTGGCACTGGAGAAGTGAAGCATGAGTCTTTGCAATCAATTCTCTATCTAGTGGAGCTGTTATTCTATTCATATTCTTTCAATGCTCCAAGCACTTACTAGATGCCAATCCGCTACACTATAAGATCCCTGAGGGCAAGGATCTTGTTCCTACCCACTCTACGGTACTCTCCCAAACAATACAGTGTTTCACACACACCATAAGAACTCAAAACCACTGATCCTCTAGTCTAAAAGCTCCCCTCCAATCTCTAAGATCCTTGTGGGCAGTGATGGTGTCTACCTACTCTACTGTACTCTCAATCAATGGTATTTTGTTAATATGTTTTGTTTTGTTGTCTGTCTCCCCCTTCTAGACTGTGAGCCCGCTGTTGGGTAGGGACCGTTTCTATATGTTGCCAACTTGTACTTCCCAAGTGCTTAGTACAGTGCTCTGCACACAGTAAGTGCTCAATAAAGACGATTGAATGAGTGAATGAATGTACAGAGCATTGTACTCTGCACACAGTATGTGTGCCAATAAATACGACAATGAATGAATGAATATAATAATAATAATAATGATGGCATTTGTTAAGCGCTTACTATGTGCAAAGCACTGCTCTAAGCGCTGGAGAACTGTTCCAAGCGCTGGGCTCTTGGAAGAGTACCATACAACAGAGTTAGCGGAAACATTCCCTGCTCATTCATTCAATCGTATTTACTGAATGCCTTCTGTGTGCAGAGCACTGTACTAAGCGCTTGGAAAGTACAATTCAGCAACAGATAGAGACAATCCCTACCCAACAACGGACTCACAGTCTAGAAGGGGGAGACGGACAACAAAACAAGTAGACAGGCATCAATAGCATCAAAATAGATACCTAGAATTATAAATGCTCAGTACGGTGCTCTCTGTCCACGGTTTGTACTCAATAATTGGTGGCTTCATCCTGCAGCATGGACCAGGCCCCAAACTTTTATAGTAGGAATGGAGAAATGGAACAAGCCATGCCCTGTCTCGGCTGTTTGTGGTGAACCAGAGAATCAATTGTGTGACATTGGTCAAAAGCACATTAGAGGTAAATTGCAAACCAAGATTTGCTTTCCACTAGCTTGGGATGCAAGCACCGTCCCCTTGCCCACTCCCTTACTGTTACTGAGAATAAAATACTGGAAATCCTTTAGATGGATCAAGCAGAAATCACTTAGGTCCTACAGGTTAAGTACATAAATCTCTGTGATTAGCATCACTTGTTCTCAAGTTACCCCAGTTCAAAACTCATACGTAACACATCCAGATTAGTAATAACTCATGATACCAATGTGAGTTTCCATGGCGATGTGAAGATTTCAGGTTTCTGCTAACAGATGGGAAATATTTGAGTGAATTCCTTTCTCATCACTATTTCTGAGGAACTTGGACCCACTTTCCCAGGATAGGTGGCACAATAGATCCTTAAACATATTTCTCAGTAAGTTTTTGTGGCCATTACAATTATCACTTCACCTAAAAGAATATAGTGTGCAAATGAATAAAAAGCTAAATTCTGCTTAAACCATGCTCTCTGAATGGTGCAGCCCTGGGTTCATTCATTTATTCATTCAATCGTATTTATTGAGCACTTATTGTGTACAGAGCACTGTACTAAGCGCTTGGGAAGTACAAGTTGGCAACATATAGAGACGGTCCCTACCCGACAACAGGCTCACAGTCTAGAACTGTGATGATTGAAGCTCCCAGGTAGGTCTCTGGGAATGTGAAGTGACGAGCGAGTCAAGTCCAGTCTGCCCCATGGCTAGGCCCACCTGGGCGGACTGGGTCAGCCAGGTCAAATCCTTCAGCTGCAAAGGGTTTTAGCGGACACAAAGGCACAGGGTTCGGCTGCTCAAGTTCTGTGGAGCCAAGGGCCCCACCTCCTGATGGTTCTGTGGATTTTGAATGGAAACCACTAGAGAGTGTCCTCTCCCCCACTCTGCCCCCACCATTCCTGATTTGGGGTACAGAATGTGTTTGGAAATGATCAGCTTGGATACTTGCAGTGGAAGGGAGGGTCACCCCTGTGCCCCCCAACCACAATCATACCTCGGCCCAGGGCTCCCAAGCAGCGTGGCTCAGTGGAAAGAGCACGGGCTTGGGAGTCAGAGGTCATGGGTTCAAATCCCTGCTCCGCCAACAGTCAGCTGTGTGACTTTGGGCAAGTCACTTAACTCCTCTGTGTCTCAGTTACCTCATCTGTAAAATGGGGATGAAGACTGTGAGCCCTACGTGGGACAACGTGATCACCTTGTAGTCTTCCCAGCGCTTAGAACAGTGCTTGGCACATAGTAAGTACTTAAGAAATACCAACATTATTTATTATTATTAGCACAACTGGAAGGTCAGACAGTCCGGGGCTAAGGTGTGGCAGCACAGTCTTACCTGGCACCTAGCTGGATGAGGAAAGTTGGCATTACTCAGGCTAAAGAGCCCAAAGGTGTGGGCAAACTAGCCCACCCCTTTCCTCCCCTACCCCCTCTAGGTAGACAGGTCTCAATGACCTACGGTTTCAGTAAAAACGGAGGTATCTCTTAAGCACCTACTAAGCCCTGGGGCAGATCCAATACAATTGGATTGACCAGGTCAGAACCCTGGGCTATGTGGAAGTCAAAGAGAGGCTCTGATATACAGGGCTGGGATGGGGGAGAGAATCAATCAATCAATCAATCGTATTTATTGAGCACTTACTATGTGCAGAGCACTGTACTAAGCGCTTGGGAAGCACAAATTGGCAACACATAGAGACAGTCCCTACCCAACAGTGGGCTCACAGTCTAAAAGGGGGAGACAGAGAACTGAACCAAACATACCAACAAAATAAATAGGATAGAAATGCACAAGTAAGATAAATAAATAAATAAATAAATAGAGTAATAAATATGTACAACCATATATACATATATACAGGTGCTGTGGGGAAGGGAAGGAGGTAAGATGGGGGGATGGAGAGGGGGACGAGGGGGAGAGGAAGGAAGGGGCTCAGTCTGGGAAGGCCTCCTGGAGGAGGTGAGCTCTCAGCAGGGCCTTGAAGGGAGGAAGAGAGCTAGCTTGGCGGAGGGGCAGAAGGAGGGCATTCCAGGCCCGGGGGATGACGTGGGCCGGGGGTCGATGGCGGGACAGGCGAGAACGAGGTACGGTGAGGAGATTAGCGGTGGAGGAGCGGAGGTTGCGGGCTGGGCAGTAGAAGGAGAGAAGGGAGGTGAGGTAGGAGGGGGTGAGGTGATGGAGAGCCTTGAAGCCCAGGGTGAGGAGTTTCTGCCTGATGCGCAGATTAATTGGTAGCCACTGGAGATTTTTGAGGAGGGGAGTAATATGCCCGGAGCGTTTCTGGACAAAGATAATCCGGGCAGCAGCATGAAGTATGGATTGAAGTGGAGAGAGACACGAGGATGGGAGATCAGAGAGAAGGCTGGTGCAGTAGTCCAGACGGGATAGGATGAGAGCTTGAATGAGCAGGGTAGCGGTTCGGACGGAGAGGAAAGGGCAGATCTTGGCAATGTTGCGGAGCTGAGACCGGCAGGTTTTGGTGACGGCTTGGATGTGAGGGGTGAATGAGAGAGCGGAGTCGAGGATGACACCAAGGTTGCGGGCTTGTGAGACGGGAAGGATGGTAGTGCCGTCAACAGAGATGGGAAAGTCAGGGAGAGGACAAGGTTTGGGAGGGAAGACAAGGAGCTCAGTCTTCGACATGTTGAGCTTTAGGTGGCGGGCGGACATCCAGATGGAGATGTCCTGAAGGCAGGAGGAGATGCGAGCCTGGAGGGAGGGGGAGAGAGCAGGGGCAGAGATGTAGATCTGGGTGTCATCAGCGTAGAGATGATAGTTGAAGCCGTGGGAGGGAATGAGGTCACCAAGGGAGTGAGTGTAGATTGAGAACAGAAGGGGACCAAGCACTGAACCTTGGGGAACCCCCACAGTAAGAGGATGGGAGGGGGAGGAGGAGCCTGCAAAAGAGACTGAGAAAGAACGACCGGAGAGATAAGAGGAGAACCAGGAGAGGACGGAGTCTGTGAAGCCAAGGTCAGATAGCGTGTTGAGGAGAAGGGGGTGGTCCACAGTGTCAAAGGCAGCTGAGAGGTCGAGGAGGATTAGGACAGAATATGAGCCGTTGGATTTGGCAAGCAGGAGGTCATTGGTGACCTTTGAGAGGGCAGTTTCCGTGGAATGACGGGGACGGAAGCCAGACTGGAGGGGGTCGAGGAGAGAGTTGTTGTTGAGGAATTCTAGGCAGCGCGTGTAGACAACTCGTTCAAGGAGTTTGGAAAGGAATGGTAGGAGGGATATGGGACGATAACTAGAAGGGACGATAACTAGAAGGGAGAGAAGAAGGCTCCCTGAGGAGGAAACCGAGAAAAAGTACGGAAAAAGTTCAAATCCTTGATGACCACACCCCCTCTAGGAATGCAGCGACAGGGGATAGAAGAAAATCCCATCCCAGATAGAGGACCCCCTCGGCTGTTGGAAAACACATGATTCCCAGGCAAGTCAGTAGGACTCTAGACCACTTTCCAGGATTGTAGCAATGACTGGGAATCAACAAAGGATTAGTGAGGGATTTTCTATCCCATGTCTCAGACCAGCGAGAGACTTTGGCCAGTTGTCTCTTGTACAGTGAGCAAATGAAGGATCTCAGCAAACTTCAGGGTACACGAAGGAATGCCTGGATTTCTTGATTTTTGAGAAGAATCCTCAGCATCTAGAGTGAGATCTCTAGGAGAGGATCCAAGCAAAACCTGACCAGACTCTGAGCAATCAATCAATCATGTCTCAAGCACTTAGTACAGTGCTCTGCACACGGTAAGCGCTCAATAAATACGATTGAATAAATGTCTACTGAGGACCTACTATGCGTCTTGTACTGAGAACTCCAGGGGAAACGGACACATTTCCTGCTCTCAATCAATCAGTGCTATTTATTGAGTACTTACTGTGTGCAGGCCACTCTACTATATGCTTGGGAGACTACAGTGCAAAAGAGTTGGTAGACATGCTCCCTGGTCCAAAAAACTTATAATCTAATGGAGGACACAGGCCAACCCACATTAGGGGAGCGAAAGTAAGAAACTGATCCTAAAATTTGGTAGGATGGAATTCCATCAGTTCTCCAAGAACCTGGGAGTTCTGAAGAACCTAGTTATCGCATAGAGCGCTTAGAACAGTGCTTTGCACATAGTAAGCGCTTAATAAATGCCATTATTATTATTATTATTATAAAGAGGAATCACACTGCAGTACCTATGCTCTGATGGGCAATGCTCACGTGCATATAACCATTTCTTCCAATGTCACACTCCATCCGGACAGCCGTAGGTTGTTGGAAGGATCTTTATTATAGTTTATTATTATTATTTTATTTGTTAAGCACCTACTAGATGTCAAGCACCATTATAAATTAATCAGGTCAGTCATAGTACCTGTCCCACATTGGGCTCACAGTTTAAGGGGGAGTGGGACAAGGAATTTTGTCTCTGTTTTTACAGTTGAGAACCAAGGAAGTGAAGACACTTGCCCAAAATCACACAGCAGGCACATGGCAGACCTGGGATTAGAAGCCAGGCACCCTAGCTCCCAGGCCACACTATTTCTTCTGTCTGGGAAACCTATTTCATCCCCCATCCCAATAATGAGCATTTAGTTTGTGCCCTTGTGAGCAAATGAACCCGGTGGTTACCACAGAGCAAGCAATCATCCCAACAAGGAGCCCTGAGTGGTCAAGGCTTCCCACTCGTCAGGACGTGAACAGAGCAAGGTTGCATCGCTGGACCCCGAGATGGCTCAAAATTCCCACCCTGTGTGCATCAGCCCTCAAGCCGTCCAATCCCAAGCACTCTCCGAGCAGCGATTCTCACCCCGACAGGCTGCCCGGCAGGCACTTCAGACAGCAGCAGCCCCGTGCTCCACCCACACAGGTCCCCGGCCAAAACCCTGGACCACTCACTACTATCGCTGCTGGGATGCTGACAGGAAACACCTAGAGGCCACCCCTCGTGCAGCTCCCAACACTGAAGCTGTTGAGGCAATCAATGAATGAGGATTTCAGTTGATCCATGGGGCACTGTGCATCGAACAGTGGCACCCCTGCTCTCTGACCGGGATCCACAGAGATGGTGCTTGGTAGCCATCCCTCCAGGGGAGGGAATAAAGGCGCTCTCACAACAAGGAACATTGGCTCCGACTGAACCAGTTTCAATCCGGGAAGGCCCCTGGTCCAGCTGAGCGGGAGGGAGACCCTCCCCCCAAGACAGAGAGTTCTTCATCTCAGCATCACATCACCACTGTCTGCAGGACAAAACAGAATTGCTCATCTCCAGCCCAGATAGAGACATGCTGCTGCTCAGGCCCTGTCCCGGAGGCGGAAGAGCGTTCAGAGAAAGTGGTAAGGCCCAAGCCCCTTCCGTGTCCTCCCCTTCCACACACTCACATGAACTAAACCAAGAAACCATCCATGTTTAATTAACCTCTAGAGTCAGGGGCAGGTCAGGCTGGAGTCTCAGTCTGCGTTTTGAAAAAAAGCAGGAGCAATTGAAAAACTCCAGCCTCCATTTTACAAGCTGTTTCCCAGGAGGACACTGAGGATTCATTTAATCCACTGAGAACTCACCAGACTGCGCTCTGAATTTCAACGCTTGCTAATTACCTATGATTTGTCACTCAGCCACCCCCTCTGCCCTGAGACTGAGCAGTTCCCTCAGTCGATGGGAAGAGAGTGCTTTCCTGCACTAAAATGAGCTGTTGGCTTCTTCCCACTCCAAGAGGCAGTAGTTGTATTCTCCCAGGAGCTGACCTGCTCGAGAAAGCTATTCCCTTGACAAAGTACCTACTCCAACATTTAAAACCCTGCTTCCCGAAGGAGCTTGGGCATCGTGTTCCCGAGTCCCATCCTGGATTCTGGACTGCCTCCCAACGTCCTCCTATTTTCCTTTCCCTGCCTGAGCAACAGCGATAAGCCACATGTAGGCTGGACCTTGCTGTGGGGACTGGGCAGGAGTAGGGCTCTAAGCTTTTGGGAGAGGCTTCTGTTAGCAAAAAACACTTCAGGCAAACAGGGGATCCGTCTAGCATTTGGGCCTTTGGCTCGATTCCCGTTGCCTGTAAGCTCTTTGCCATGTTCCAGAGCAATCTCTTGCCCTCTTCATCCTTTTGATTCTTGGTATGGCCCTGTGGGCCCAGACCCAAAAACACCGCATCCTCAGAAATTCCACTTACTGGTCTCTAGGGTGTACGCAAACAGCTAAAATATCAAACAGGTGATTCTCTTTCATTCATGCTGCCTTCACAAGGCGAAGAGAATGTCACTCAAATCTTGGTCCCAGAGCCGCTCGTGTCCATCCGCATGGACAGAGGAATCGGTGAGGTCATCAGCTCAGGCCTACCCCTGTTTAATAATAATAATAATGTTGGTATTTGCTAAGCGCTTACTATGTGCCAAGCACTGTTCTAAACGCTGGGGTATATACAAGGGGATCAGGTTGTCCTACGTGGGGCTCACAGTCTTCAACCCCATTTTACAGATGAGGGAACTGAGGCCTAGAGAAGTTAAGTGACTTGCCCAAGGTCACACAGCTGACAAGTGGCATTTGAACCCACAACTTCTGGCTCCTCAGCCCGTGCTCTTTCCACTGAGCCACGCTGCTTCTCTGTCAGCACTGCAGTGGGAGGGAGGGCCTGAGGACTACCAATGGTATTTATTCAATCAATGATATTTATTAAGCATTTACCATGTGCACTGTACTAAGTGCATTGGGAACCCTCAGGAGGACAAGCCATTCATTGCCTCTGAACCAAGCACCTCCCTGCAGAGGCAGCCACAGAACAAGGCTTCTGCCCTTAAAGATGCCTGTGCTACTGTTACCAGCTGCTGGACTCTATCCTCCCTGAGACCTCTCCCTCACTGTGGGGTTGGCAGTACGCAGGGGTGCGGAGAAAACAGCTTCAGAACAGTTAGAGAAGCGGCATGACCTAGTGGATAGAGAACGGAGGACCTGGGTTCTAATCCTGGCTCTGCCACTTGTCTGCTGTGTGACCATAGGTAAGTTACTTTACTTCTCTGTGCCTCAGTTCCCTCATCTGTAAAATGGGGTTGAAGACTATGAGCCCTATGTGGGATAGGGACTGTAGCCAATCCGATTACCTTGTTATTTATCCCCACGCTTAGTACAGTGCCTGGCACATAGTAAGTGCTTGTCAGAGAAGCACCGTGACTCAGTGGAAAGAGCGTGGGCTTGGGAGACAGAGGTCATGGGTTCAAATCCCAGCTCTGCCATTTATCAGCTGTGTGACTTTGGGCAAGTCACTCAACTTCTCTGTGCCTCAGTTACCTCATCTGTAAAATGGGGATTAAGACTGCGAGCCCCATGTGGGACAACCTGATTACCTTGTGTCTCCCCCAGCGCTTAGAACAGTGCTTGGCACATAGTAAGCGCTTAACAAATACCAAAATTATTATTATTATCATTATTATTAAATACTACAATTATTATTATTATTGTTAGAACAGGCCCAGAAAGATAGGGAGTCTCATCTTGTCTTTCTGGGCCTCTTCCTAAAACCTTTCCATCTCCAGCGAGGTATTTAACTGAGGCAGCCTCTGGAGTCCGGACCTGTTTCACAAATCTAGCGAGGGCTCATCACTGCTGTTTAATTACTGGCCTCACTGCTCCCCACCTTCTATTTAGTTTCTCATCAAAGAGAAAGGGGGAGGAAGCAGAAGGTGGGGGGAGAAGGGGGAGGCTGGAGGGAGGGAGGGGGACAGGAAGAGGTGTCTGGTACTTTCAAGGCTCTCCATCACCTCGCCCCCTCCTACCTCACCTCCCTTCTCTCCTTCTACAGCCCAGTCTGCACCCTCTGCTCCTCCACCTCTGATCTCCTCACCGTACCTCGCTCTCGCCTGTCCCGCCATCGACCCCTGGCCCACGTCATCCCCCGGGCCTGGAATGCCCTCCCTCTGCCCATCCGCCAAGCTAGCTCTCTTCCTCCCTTCAAGGCCCTGCTGAGAGCTCACCTCCTCCAGGAGGCCTTCCCAGACTGAGCCCCTTCCTTCCTCTCCCCCTCGTCCCCCTCTCCATCCCCCCATCTTACCTCCCTCCCTTCCCCACAGCACCTGTATATATGTATATATGTTTGTACATATTTTTTTACTCTATTTATTTATTTATTTATTTAATTTATTTGTACATATCTATTCTATTTATTTTATTTTGTTAGTATGTTTGGTTTTGTTCTCTGTCTCCCCCTTTTAGACTGTGAGCCCACTGTTGGGTAGGGACTGTCTCTATATGTTGCCAATTTGTACTTCCCAAGCGCTTAGTACAGTGCTCTGCACATAGTAAGCGCTCAATAAATACGATTGATGATGATGATGATGATGATGATGGTACACAATACTGTGTCTCCAGGGGGATGGGGTGTTGAGTGGGAACATGGCTGGCCAGCTTGCCCCTCCTATATCAATCCCTGAAATCCTCTGCTGACACTCTCAACCCCAGGCTGAAGCAAGGACCACTGGTCAACCCCCAGAACTAACAGTGCTCCAAGAGTTCCCCATTTCCCTCTGCAAACAGAAATTCCTGATTTTTGTCTTCCAGCCGCTCCACCAACTCCCTCTCACCACTATCTCCACTACCTACAGTATAGCCCTTTCTCCTGCCTGAATCAGTTAATTGTATGTGGTGCTTAGAACAGTGCTTGGCACATACTAAGCACTTAACAGATACCGTCATTATCATTACTTATTGAGTGCTGTGTACAGAGCGCTTAGAAGATTTACTGAGTGCCTACTGTGTACTAAGCGCTTAGAAGAGTGCAATATTACAGAGTTGGCAGATACGATCCCTGCAATCAAGGAGTTTGCAGTCTAGAAGGGGAGACGGACACTAATGTAAATTACTAATATGTACATAAGTGCTGTGGGGTTGAGAGAGTGGTGAATAAAGGGTGCAAATAATAATAATAATAATGATGGCGTTTGGTAAGTGCTTACTATGTGCAAAGCACTGCTATACCCCCAATATTTTCTCTAGACTGTGAGCCCGTTGTTGGGTAGGGACCGTCTCTATATGTTGCCAACTTGTACTTCCCAAGCGCTTAGTACAGTGTTCTGCACACAGTAAGCGCTCAATATGATTGAATGAATGTTTTAAGCACTGGGGGGTTTACAAGGTGATCAGGTTGTCCCACATGGGGCTCACAGTAGTGCAAGGGCAATGCAGGAGGGAGAAGGGGAAATGAGGACTTAATTGGGGAAGGCCTCTTGCAGGAAACGTGCTTTTATTCATTCAATCGTATTTATTGAGCATTTACCGTGTGCAGAGCACTACACTAAGCGCTTGGGAAGTACAAGTTGGCAACATATAGAGACGGCCCCTACCTAACAGCGGGCTCACAGTCTAGAAGGGGAAGGCAGACAACAAAACAAAACATATTAACAAAATAAAATAAATAGAATAAATATGTACAAGTAAAATAGAGTTATAAATACGTACAAACATATATACAGGTGCTGTGGGGAGGGAAAAGAGGTAAGGCGGAGGGATGGGGAGGGGGAGGAGGGGGAGAGGAAGGAGGAGGCTCAGTCTGGGAAGGCCTCCTGGAGGAGGTGAGCTCTCAGTAAGTTTTTGAAGGTAAGAAGACTAGACTGTGAGCCCGTTGTTGGGTAGGGACCGTCTCGATATGTTGCCGACTTGTACTTCCCAGGCGCTTAGTATGGTGCTCTGCACACAGTAAACGCTCAATAAATATGATTGAATGAATGAAGGAATGAAAGAAGGGGGAACACTGGTTGGCTATGAGGAGGGAGGGCGCTCCGGATTGGAGGCATGATGTGGACAAGGGGTAGACAAGAATGAGGTACAGTAAGTAGGTTAGCATTGGAGGAGCAAAGTTTGTGGGCCGGGTTGATGTAGGAAATCAGGGAGGTGGCATAGGAGACGGCAAGCTGATTGAGTGGTTTAAAGCCACTCAAAGTGGTATTATATAGTATATATAGTGGCATATAGTATATATAGTGGTAAAGTGGTAAGGAGTTTCTGTGGCAGAGAAGTGGCAGAGCCGGGATGGGAACCCTGGTCCTCTAATTCCCAGGCCCGTGATCTTTCCACGAGACCCTACTGTATTACTATGTTGCCAACTTGTACTTCCCAAGTGCTTAGTACAGTGCTCTACACACAGTAAGTGCTCAATAAATAAGATTGAATGAATGAATTACATGAGTAAGCTCACCTTTCTAAGTCCAGCCCCTCCAACAGCTAGTCTTAGAATCATTCATTCATTCATTCATTCAATCGTATTTATTGAGTGCTTACTGTGTGCAGAGCACTGTACTAAGCGCTTGGGAAGGACAGGTTGGTAACATATATAGATGGTCCCTACCCAATGGCAGGCTCACAGTCTAGAAGGGGGAGACAGACAACAAAACAACACATATTAACAAAATAAAATAAATAGAATAGTAAATATGTACAAGTAAAATAAATAGAATAATAAATCTGTACAAACATATATACAGGTGCTGTGGAGAGGGGAAGGAGGTAGGGTGGGGGGGATGGGGGGGAGGAGGGGGCTCAGTCTGGGAAGGCCTCCTGGAGGAGGTGAACTCTCAGTAGGGCTCCATCATTGGAATTTCTTAAACTTTAAAATGGGGATTAAGACCGTGAGCCCCACTTGAGACAACCTGATTACCTTGTATCTACCCCAGTGCTTAGAACAGCGCTTGGCACATAGTAATAATAATGATAATGGCATTTATTGAGCGCTTACTATGTGCAAAGCACTGTTCTAAGCGCTGGGGAGGTTACAAAGTGATCGGATTGTCCCACGGGGAGCTCACAGTCTTCATCCCCGTTTTACAGATGAGGTAACTGAGGCCCAAAGAAGTGAAATGACTTGCTCAAGGTCATACAGCTGACAAGTGGGGAGCCGGGATTTGAACCCATGACCTCTGACTCCCAAGCCCGTGCTCTTTCCACTGAGCCACGCCGCTTCTCTAGTAAGTGCTTAACAAATACTATTATTATTATTATTAAACGCTTTCTGTGTTCAGAGTGCTGTACTGTACTAAGCACTTGGGAGAGTAGAATACAGCAGAGTTGGTAGATATGCTCCCAGCCCATAAGAAGCAAACGGTCTAGAGAACAAGACACACACTACACTAAATTAGAACTAAGGTTTATTTAGGTCTTTGAGGTATATCTTGGCATATCAATTTACATTTTCTATTTATCCTGCCACTCTTTTCGTACTTCCACTTGTTTCCTTGTTGTAGTAGAAATAGTAGTATACTACTAGTTGTACAGTAGTACTACTAGAACACATGGTAGTAGCAGTAGGAGCAGTAGCAGTAGTAGTGAATTGCACCCAATGGCCTCACAATAAATGCTAAATGCTTGGAAAGGGAAAACAAAGGAGTGACATTCCATCCACAGGAGATTATACTCTAATGGGGAGACAAACATAAAATATTTAAAAGGAGTAATCAAAATGAAGAACTGAATGTACAGGTAGCCAATTGTATTTATACTCAACCTCAGCACTCTTTCAGACCAGAACACAAGGCTAGAGGTGGCTGATGAACTGGGACATGAGGAATTCATCAGGAAAGTCGTGTCAGAGCAAGTGGAATTTCAGGAAGGCTTTGACCATAGCTGTGGTCTGTTGGATTTGGAAAGGAAGGGAATTCCAAGATGGGGGGGGGGCGGGGCAGGGGAGGTGGAGAGAGGGAGAGAGAAGGAGTACAGAGGCACCAGAGTCAAGTGCTAGAGTTAGAAAAAAGGAAGCTCCTTGTGGTCAGGTAGCATGTCTACCAACTCTGTGATACTTTACACTCCCAAGTACTTAGTGCAGTGTTCTGCACGCAGTCAGGGCTCAACAAATATCCCTGATTAATTGAGAAGAGAGTGGGAATTATTGGTTCCCCCAACCTCTAATTTATTTTTCTGCCTCTCCTCACTAGATTATAAATTCCTTGAGCACAGAGACCATACCCACTAATGCTATCACACTCTCCCAAGTGTATAGTCCAGTGCTTTGCATAGAGCAAGCACTCCAGTCAATCAATGTTACCGACTGACTGGGGATTAGTAAGTAAAGAGAGCAGATATACAAGGTAGGGAGAGTTGGTGGAGAGCCTTGAAGACAATTTTGAGGAGTTTTTATTTGAGGTGGAGGGATCTTCAGAGCCAGTGGAGAGTGAAGAGAGAGATGGGTGTCGAGCAACTATACAAGATGATCTGAGCAGCAGTGTGTTGTACAGATTGGAGAGTGGGGAGGCTTCAGGCATCAACACCAGCAAGGAGACGGATACAATGGGATACGAAGGATCAATTTGCATCTTTCAGACTCCCAGTAGACTATAAGCTACTTGGGTGCTGGGGCCATGTCTTCCTTTTTTCTTTACTTTCCCAAGTACTGTGCTCTGCCCACAGTAAGTGCTCAATAAATACCAAAGCGGAGGAAAGGGGAAGGAACCCATTCTACCCACAAACATCAACTGTTACTAAGTGATTCAGACAGAAGATAGTTTGGGCACTCAGAACCTTGATCAATTAATCAACAGTATTTATTTAGTGTTAACTGTGTGCAGAGCACTGCACTAAGCACTTAGTTGGTAGACATATTCCCTGCCCTCATGGAGCTCACCGTCTAGTGGAGCGAGGCAGATACTAAAATAAGAGCTATGGGACTGAGGGTAGGATGAATGTCAAATGCTTCAAGGGCACAGGTCCAAGTGTATAGGGGATGAAGAAGGCAGAGGGAGTAGGGGAAATGAGGGCTTAGTGAAGGAAGTCATTTTAGATGTGATTTCAGTAAGGCCTTGAAGGTGAGAAGAGTGGTGGTCTGTTGAATATGAAGAGAGAGGGCAACCCAAGCCAGTGGGTGGATATGGGCAATCAGTCGGCAAGAAGATAGATGAGATCAAGACACCATGAGAGTAGAGGAGCCAAATGTGCAGACTGAATTAGGTAGGAAATCAGTGAGGTTGGTATAGGGAGTGAGATGATTGAGTGACTTGAAAGCAATGGAAAGGAGTTTCTGTCTGGAGCAGAATAGGGTGGACAACCACTGGAGGTTTTTGAGGAGTGGACAGATGTGGACTAAGTGGTTAACTGAAGACCCAGCCAGGGTGAAACTGAGTTGGAAGCACCAGTAAGGGCTTCCATTATGTCCCTCTTCTCCAAATGCAGAGCTATAAGCAGAAAGCCTTCTCAGCTCATACATCCCTCTTTAGGCTGTAGCCTGGCCCACGGATTGATAAATTCATTCATTCAAGCATATTTATTGAGCGTTTACTGTGTGCAGAGCACTGTACTAAGCGCTTGGGAAGTACAAGTCGGCAACATATAGAGACGGTCCCCACCCAACAATGGGTTCACAGTCTAGAAGGGGGAGACAGACAACAAAACAAAACATGTAGACAGGTGTCAAAGTCGTCAGAACAAACAGAATTGAAGCTATATGCACATCATTAACAAAATAAATAGAATAGTAAATATGTACAAGTAAAATAAATAGAGTAATAAACCTGTACAAATATATATACAAGTGCTGTGGGGAAGGAAAGGAGGTAGGGCGGGGGGATGGGGAGGAGGAGAGGATAAAGGGGGATCAGTCTGGGAAGGCCTCTTGGAGGAGGTGAGCTCTCAGTAGGGCTTTGAAGGGAGGAAGAGAGCTAGCGTGATAAATGACTGACAGGTAGTCTACCCACAGCTTGCTTGGGCACATTCACTGAAATGTGTGTCCCTGGACAGACTATTGCCACCACACAGCAATGGTGCGACACAGGGGAAGCCAGGAGTCCCCCTCTCTCCGAGCAGTTTGACCCTGCAGGCCATGTGGAAGAGAGTGAGCTCTGCTGCTTCATCCTCAAAAATCTCCAGTCCTCAAAAATCTCCAGTGGCTACCAATCAATCTGCACATCAGGCAGAAACTCCTCACCCTGGGCTTCAAGGCTGTCCATCACCTCGCCCCCTCCTACCTCACCTCCCTTCTCTCCTTCTACAGCCCAGCCCGCACCCTCCGCTCCTCCGCCGCTAATCTCCTCACCGTTAGGCCTCGTTCTCGCCTGTCCCGCCATCGACCCCCGGCCCACGTCATCCCCCGGGCCTGGAACGCCCTCCCTCCGCACATCCACCAAGCTAGCTCTCTTCCTCCCTTCAAGGCCCTGCTGAGAGCTCACCTCCTCCAGGAGGCCTTTCCAGACTGAGCCCCTTCCTTCCTCTTTCCCTCGTCCCCCTCTCCATCCCCCCCATCTTACCTACTTCCCTTCTCCACAGCACCTGTATATATGTATATATGTTTGTACATATTTATTACTCTATTTATTTATTTATTTATTTATTCTACTTGTACATATCCATTCTATTTATTTTATTTTGTTAGTATGTTTGGTTTTGTTCTCTGTCTCCCCCTTTTCGACTGTGAGCCCACTGTTGGGTAGGGACTGTCTCTATATGTTGCCAATTTGTACTTCCTAAGCGCTTAGTACAGTGCTCTGCACATAGTAAGCACTCAATAAATATGATTGATGATGATGATAATGATCTGAATCTCACCGGTTCTGGGGAAGCAAACTCAAGGCAGGAGAGGAATCTTAGGGAGGGAGGTGGGGGTCAGCCCAAGGCACTGGCTCCCTTAGGCTTTCCCCCATCGGTCCATTCTGAGAAGCAACGTGGCTCAGTGGAAAGAGCCCAGACTTTGGAGTCAGAGGTCATGGGTTCAAATCCCCACTCCGCCAATTGTCAGCTATGTGACTTAGGGCAAGTCACTTAACTTCTCTGTGCCTCAGTTACCTCATCGGTATAATGGGGGTTAAGACTGTGAGCCCCCCATGGGACAACCTGATCACCTTGTAACCTCCCCAGCGCTTAGAACAGTGCTTTGTACATACTATGCGCTTAAAAAAACAAATAAAAGTAATTAATCTGAACCTCACCGGTTCTGGGGAAGCAAACAAGGCAGGAGAGGAATCTTAGGGAGGGAGGTGGGGGTCAGCCCAAGGCCCTGGCTCCTGATGGGCTTTCCCCATCGGTCCATTCATCCATCCATATGTAGATGCAGCTGCAGGCCAGAGCACATCCCCAGGGGAGGAAGGAGCAAGTGTCTGCCTCCAGTCTTGGCCACAACCTCAGCTGGAAGCACCATCAGTTAGTGGGTGGGAGGGCAGCAGTAAGATAGAGCTGGGGCTGTGCAGCGCTAACAGGGCAGAAACACCCAATTTGGGTTTCTCCAGCCCTACTCAGAAGCTCTCGGGTGATTAAATGGTAAGCTCCTTGAGAGCAGGGATTGTGCCTAACCAACTCTATTGTACTGAATAACAATAACGATGGCATATATTAAGCACTTAATATGCGCAAAGCACTGCTCTAAGCACTGGGGAGGTTACAAGGTGATCAGGTTGTCCCACAGGGGGCTCACAGTCTTCATCCCCATTTTACAGATGAGGTAACTGAGGCCCAGAGAAGTTAAGTGACTTGCCCAAAGGCACACAGCTGACAATTGGCAGGGCTGGGATTTGTACCCATGACCTCTGACTCCAAAGCCCGTGCTCTTTCCACTGAGCCACGTTCCTGCTTGAACTGTCCCCAGTTCAGTGTTCTGCACAAGGTAAGCGCTCAGTAGATACCATTGATCGACTGCTCTGCACATAGTAAGCAGCCAGTAAATAGCATTGATTGATTGGCCGGAGCCCTGGGATAAATAAAGTTGAGAGGCCAGTCCAGTCAGTTGTTGGGAAAGCCGGGGGGCTCTGGTCCCTTTTGCTCCCATGTGGGATGCAGGGATGTGAGTGCCCAGGACAGGGGATTATCCAGGTCATCCAGCCGGCTGCCAGTCACACCCTTCCTGATGACTCTCCCGTTTAAGTCTCTCAAGGAGCCACATGGGACCTCTCTTCGGAGTTCCCTCCAATCAATCAATCAATCGTATTTATTGAGCGCCTGCTGTGTGCAGAGCACTGTACTAAGCGCTTGGGAAGTACAGGTTGGCAACATATAGAGACGGTCCCTACCCAACAGTGGGCTCACAGTCTAGAAGGGGGAGACAGAGAACAAAACAAAATATATTAACAAAATAAAATAAATAGAATAAATATGTACAAGTAAAATAAATAAATAGAGTAATAAATCCGTACAAACATATATACGTATATACAGGTGCTGTGGGGAAGGGAAGAAGGTAAGGCGGGGGGGTGGAGAGGGGGAGGAGGGGGAGAGGAAAACAGGAGAAAACAGGATCAATCCTGTTAGATTGATCAGGAGATCTCCAACAGGAGATCAATCAATGGTATTCGTTAAAGCGTTTACTCTGTGCACTGCACTGATCTAAACACTTGGGAGAGAGTAAAATAGAGTTGGTAGACACAATCCCTGTTATTTTACTCACCTTCTGATCAACCTGGAACTCTGGGCTCCAGGACTTTGTAACACTACCCAGGTGCCTGGGAGCCCAAAGAGAAAGCCTGATGAAAACAGCCGCTGCTCTGCCACATTGCCCACCCCATAATTCCTCTGCCCTCCACAGCAATAATATTTATTAAGTGCTGACTGTGTGCAGAGCACTGTACTAAGTACTGAGAAACAACATAGGTCCTCAAAAATAAATATAAATATATATATTATTTCTAATAATGAATACCTAATAAATAATTCTTTAATTGAATATTTACATGATTTAAATACTTATTTAAATTATTTACTAAATAAATAATTTATTTCTAATACATTTAGAGAAATCAAAAGTATATAATATATTATAAATGTAAATTGGAATAAAATTTATATAAATATGTATATTTCTCTATATAAATGTTACCAGACACAGTCCCTGTCCCTCAGGAGGCTCAGAATCCAAGTGATGTGCAGGGCTCCAGTACAATCAATCAATCGTATTTACTGAGCACTTACTGTGTGCAGAGCACTGTACTAAGCGCTTGGGAAGTACAAGTTGGCAACATATAAAGCTAGGGTATTCTCCATCACTCTCCATTACAGTCCATTGAGAAGCAGATGGGCTTTGGAGTCAGAGGTCATGGGTTCTAATCCCAGCTCCACCACATATCTGCTGTGTGACCTTGGCCAAGTCACTTAACTTTGCTGAGCCTCAGTTACCTCATCTGTAAAATGGGGATTAAGACTGTGAGCCCCACATGGGACAACCTGATCAACTTGTATTCCCCCCCCCCCCCCAGCGCTTAGAACAGGGCTTCGCACAAAGTAAGCGCTTAACAAATGCCATCATTATTATTACAGTCTGGAGGCTGAAAGGGGCTTCCAACCATTCCAACAGATTCCTATCCAGCAAGCCCAGTGGGGACCTTGTGCCTCCCACTTCTGGTGGTACTCACATCCTCTACTGATGCAATCAATCAGTAGTACTTACTGAACGCTAACCACGTGTGGAACACTACACTAAGTGCTTGGGAAATGCAACTGATTTGGTGGACGCAACTCCTACCTACAAGGAGCTTACAGACTAGTGCACAGAGCCCAAACTGAGGCCCAAGCCAGCCACCCTGCTCTCCTTAGTATATTGCGAGTCCCCTGAGGGTTAGGGACCATGTCTAAATCCCACCTGGGATTCTCTTCCAGCAATATCCCAGCTCTGTCACTTATCCACTGTGTGACTTTGGGCAAGTCACTTAACTTCTCTGGACCTCATTTACCTCATCTGT
The DNA here is from genome assembly GCF_015852505.1 of Tachyglossus aculeatus. NCBI lineage: Eukaryota > Metazoa > Chordata > Mammalia > Monotremata > Tachyglossidae > Tachyglossus > Tachyglossus aculeatus. The sequence goes on along the minus strand of NC_052075.1, from coordinate 30,056,604 downwards.
AAACTGGGGATTGAGACTGTGAACCCCAAGTGGGATAGGGACTGCGTCCAACCTGATTTGCTCGTATCCACCCTAGCACTTAGTGTGTGTGGCACACACACACTAAGCGCTTAACAAATAGGACAATAATAATAATTATTATTATTATTCTGCACACGTAAGCACTTAATACCTTACTCCTTCTTTAGACTATACACTCACTGTGGGCAAGAAACATGCCCACCAACTTTGTTGTGCTGTACTCTTCCAAGCGCTTAGTACAGTGCTTTGAACTTAATAAGTACTCAATAAATACCATTGTTGATTAATAAATATTCTCATCATTAATACTGGACTTGGGATGGATTCATTCATTCATTCAATCATATTTATTGAGCGCTTACTGTGTGCAGAGCACTGTAAGCAGAGCAGAGCAGAGCACTTGGGAAGTACAAGTTGGCAACATATAGAGACGGTCCCTACCCAACAACGGGCTCACAGGCTAGTGGGGGAGACAGTCAACAAAACAAAGGATGTAGACAGGTGTCAAAATCGTCAGAACAGATAGAATTATAGCTATATGCACATCATTAACAAAATAAATAGAATAGTAAATATGTAGAATTAAAATAAATAGCGTAATAAATCTGTACAAATATATACAAGGGCTGTGGGGAGGAGAAGGAAGTAGGGCGGGGGGGGATGGAGAGGAAGAGAGGAAAAAAGGGGCTCTGTCTGGGAAGGCCTTCTGGAGGAGGTGAGCTCTCAATAGGGCTTTGAAGGGAGGAAGGAGTTAGCTTGGTGGATATGTGGAGGGAGGGCATTCCAGGCCAGGGGAAGGACTTGGGCTGGGGGTCGACGGCGGGACAGGTGAGAACGAGGCACAGAGAGGAGGTTAATGGCAGAGGAGCGGAGGGTGTGGGCTGGGCTGTAGAAGGAGAGAAGGATGTGCGGTAGGAAGGGGTGAGATGATGGAGAGCCTTGAAACCAAGAATGAGGAGTTTTTGCTTGATTCGTATGATGACAGGCAACCACTATAGATTTTTGAGGAGGGGAGTAACATGCCCAGAGCGTTTCTGTACAGAGAAATCCGGGCAGCAGAATGAAGTATAGACTGAAGTGGGGAGAGGCAGGAGGATGGGAGATCAGAGAGGAGGCTGATGCAGTAATCCAGTCGCGGTAGGATGAGAGACTGAACCAGCAAGGTAGTGGTTTGGATGGAGAGGAAAGGGCGGATCTTGGCGATGTTGTGGAGGTGAGACTGGCAGGTTTTGGTGACAGATTGGATGTGAGGGGTGAACGAGAGAGCGGAATCGAGGATGACACCAAGGTTGCGGGCTTGTGAGACGGGAAGGATGGTAGTGCCATCTACAATGACGGGAAAGTCAGGGAGAGGGCAGGGTTTGGGAGGGAAGATAAGGAGTTCAGTCTTGGACAGACTGAGTTTTAGATGGCGGGCAGACATCCAGATTGAGATGTCCTGAAGGCAGGAGGAGATACGAGCCTAGACGGAGGGAGAGAGAACAGGGGCAGAGATGTAGATTTGGGTGTCATCGGCGTAGAGATGATAGTTGAAGCCGTGGGAGCTAATGAGTTCACCAAGGGAGTGAGTGCAGATGGAGAACAGAAGGGGACCAAGAACTGACCCTTGAGGATCCCCTACAGTAAGGGGATTCATTCGTTCACTCAATCGTACTTATTGAGACTTACTATGTGCAGAGCACTGTACTAAGCACTTGGGAAGTACAAGTTGGCAACATATAGAGACGGTCCCAACCCAACAGTGGTCACACAGTCTAGAAGGGGGAGACAGATAACAAAACAAAACATGTGGACAGGTGTCAAGTCATCAGAACAAATAGAAATAAAGCTAGATGCACATCATTAACAAAACAGAATATGTACAAGTAAAATAGAGTAATAAACCTGTACAAACATATATACAGGTGCTGTGGGGAGGGGAAGGAGGTAGGGTGAGGGGGAATCGGAGGGGGAGGAGGAGCCTCCTTCTCCCTGTGGATGAAGCAGATTCCCCACTGAGCCAAATTTCCCACAGAAAATTGCAAACCAAACCACAGTGGCTGACTCATGGCCAAGACTGATGCACATCCTGGAGTTTCCCCCAAATGATTTGCGTTGTGATAGTGGCAATGCAGTAATTAGGAACTCACTCACGTGCCCGTAGGCTGGCAGACAGATCTACCCAGGCTTTCTGGGCTCCACTGCTCTTGCTCCCAGCCCCCAGGCCACCTGGACTCCACCATTTAAGTCCCTAGCTTGGGCACACATATACCAACCTCACACATGGACGCTCCTGTTTCAACACAACTTGAATTTGCCTTAGTTCTCCTCTGACTTACAGTCTACGTAGCCTGTGAGTCCCATGTGAGACGGGGACTGCTGTGTCCAACCTGATTATCTTGTATCCACCTTAGTGCTTAGAACAGTGCTTGATCCACAGAAAGCACCTAAATATAATAAAAATCATAATAACAACACTCTTATGGAGAGAAACTACCTCTCCCATTTGTTTTGCAGGAAAATGCATTCCATCCTGCCACCCACAGGAATGGGGGCCCTGGACTCCAGGAAGGGATGCAATGGATACAAGAGCAGGGCAGGGAGCAGGATCCAAACTCTGGGAGTATCCAATTCTACCTTCCACTCACCCATAGTGGCACCCATCCCAGGCCATGGCACCCATCCCAGGCCACCCCAGGAGAGCGCTGCCACCCTCCTCCCAGCCACTGGTGGCTTGCAGGTGGGATCATCCTGGCTCAGCCCTATGCCACTTTAAACTCTGTTGCTTCCCTCTACTTGCAATGATGGTAGCATATGTCTAATGGCTCTATTCTGTGCAGAAATGTAGCAATGTTCAATAGAAAGCACACACTGTAGAATACAATGACAAGAATTTTTCCCCTAGCAAATGTATTCCTTGGATATGTAAAATTGTAATATCTTTCCTAGCAAAATATATAAATGTACATATATATAATGTGCCTCAGTTACCTCATCTGTAAAATGGGGATTAAGACCGTGAGCCCCACCTGGGACAACCTGATCACCTTGTATCCCCCCAGCGCTTAGAACAGTGCTTTGCACATAGTAAGTGCTTAACAAATATCATTATTATCATCATCATCATCTTCTATCCCTACTCCCTCTTCCCCCACCCCACTAGATTGTAAGCTCCTTGAGGGGAGGGATCAGGAGAAGCAGTGTAGCTCAGTGGAAAGGGCATGGGCTTTGGAGGCAGAGGTCATGGGTTCAAATCCCGGCTCCGCCAATTGTCAGCTGTGTGACTTTGGGCAAGTCATTTAAGTTCTCTGGGCCTCAGTTACCTCATCTGTAAAATGGGGATTAAGACTGTGAGCCCCCGGTGGGACAACCTGATCACCTTGTAACCTCCCCAGCGCTTAGAACAGTGCTTTGCACCTAGTAGTGCTTAATAAATGCCATCACAATTATTATGTCCATTAATTATACTATATTCTCCCAAGCTCTTAGTGCAGTGCCCTACACACACACTTTAAGTACTCAATAAATAGGACTGATTGATCGATATGCCAGAGGTCCTGGTCCTGTCCAGGTGGGGGTTGTCATTCATTCAATCGTATTTATTAAGCACTTACTGTGTGCAGAGCACTGTACTAAGCCCCTGGGAAAGAACAATACAACAATAAACAGAGACAATCCCTGTCCACAAGGAGCTGACATTCTAAAGGGAAAATTAATGTCGGATGCCCTGTGTGAGGATCGAACTCACGACCTTCATATTATGAGACTGATGCGTTACCTACTACGCTAACGAGGCTTCCTGTCCAGGCCTCCGAGACCTCACAACTCATAGACACCCAAGATCCCACTGCCCAGCTCACACCCAACAAGAGGGCTCTGATCGCTACCTTCACAGACACCGAGGACTCAGCTGTGAATCCGGAAGACGCGAGCCCCAGACTGTCCTCGATCCCCGATCAGCTCTGGGATGTAGCTCAGCAAAGGGAAAGAGTGGACACCGAGCGGCCTGATCCCCGGAGTGAGTGTCCCTCGGGAGGACAGGACTCAAGAACCAGGGAGATCAATCAATGGTCCAATGGTCCATGGACCAAGGGATGACTGCCTCTCCTCACAATCCTCCCCCAGCACTCCTCCAGCCTCAGCCACTTCCGACGCAGAGTGGGAGCCCTGCCCCGGCCCAGCCAGAATCATGCTGGCACTGCCCTTAAGGTGAGGGGCTCCTCTACAGCAAGGGGAGGCAGGGGGTTCCCTCCCTCCGGCTCCTGCCCAACCCGGGGACCGAACCCACCTTAGCTCCCTCACCCTGTGCATTCTCTCCCAGCTGCTGATAGGCTGGGAACAGTGAAAGAAGAAGCGCCCGGTGCATGTGTACATAGGCTGGCACATGTGGGTGGCCCAGGAACATGTCCACATATATCGCCTACAAGGATCATGGAGCCCACCGCACCCTGACTTGATTCTTCAGGCAGAAACCACCATGTGCCTTCTGGGTGGGGCTGCTGAACTACCTGCTGGCCTTTCTAGTTGAGTAGGCCCTGCCACTGGGTGCAGCTGGGCTTCCTGTACAAATACGACATGCTGCTGGCCATCGGGCATGCCTGCAGGCACAACTTGATTTATTCATTCATTCAATCGTATTTATTGAGTGCTTACTGTGTGCAGAGCACTGTACTAAGCACTTGGGAAGTACAAGTTGGCAACATATAGAGATGGTCCCTACCCAACAACGGGCTCACAGTCTAGAGCGGGGAGACAGACAACAAAACAAAACATGTGGACAGGTGTCAAGTCGTCAGAATAGAATAAAAACTATTAAAACAGAAACTTGATCACCAAGGTTGAGGCTGCCCCCACCCGTGAAGGTGAGGCGAGCCCCTCTGTGTCCCCCTGATTTCTTCCTTCTAGACTGTAAGCTTATTGTGGGCAGAGAATGTGTCTGTTCACTGTTGTACTGTATCCTCCCAAGTGCTTAGTACAGTACTCTGCACATTGTAAGGGCTCAATAAATACAAATGAATGAATGAACATAGCCACTACTGCTCCAGAGGCCAAACTGCCAGTAGTCCATATAACAAGCAGAAAAGGATGTTTCCCATTCTGCTCCATCCCCATAGTTCTGGGCAGCAGCAGCATGCTGCTCAGTGGAAATAATAATAATTGTGGTATTTCATAAGTGCTTACAATGTGACAAGCACTGTTCTAAGTACTGGGGTAGAAGCAAGATAATCAGATCACACATAGTCCCCGTCCAACATGGCGCTTGCAGTTTAAGAAGGAACAGCATTTAATCCTCATTTTATATCTGAGAATCACTGTGACCTAGTGAGAAGCAGCATGTCCTAGAGGATAGAGCATGGGCCTGGGAGTTGGAAAGACCTGGGTTCTAATCCCAGCTCTGCCCACTTGCCTGCCGTGTTACCTTGAGCAAGTCACTTAACTTTTCTGTGCCTCAGTTACCTCATCGGCAAAATGGGGTTTGAGACTTTGATCCCCACGTGGGACATGGACTGTGTCCAACCTTATTAGCTTGTATATACCCCAGTGTTTAGTACAGTGTCTGGCATATAGTACATACTACTACTAATAATAATGATGGTATTGTTAAGCACTTACTATGTGCAAAGCACTGTTCTAAATGCTTGGGGGATACAAGGTGATCTGGTTGCCCCACGGGGGGCTCAAAGTCTTCATCCCCATTTTACAGATGAGGTAACTGAGGCACAGAGAAGTTAAGTGGCTTGCCCAAGGTCACACAGCTGACAAGTGGTGGAGCCGGAATTCGAACCCATGACTTCTGACTCCAAAGCCTGTGCGCTTTCCACTGAGCCATGTAAATGCTTAACAAATACCATAATACTACAGAGGAGGAAACTGAGACATAGAGAAGTTAAGTGACTTGCCTAAGGTCGCACAGCAGGCAAATGGCAGATCTGGGATTAGAACCCAGGTCCGTGCTCTTTCCACTAGGCCATGCTGCTTCTCCACCTGGCAGGCCAAGCATCCTCTGACTGCCCTGAATGTACAGGGCCTGCAGGTTCAGAGACTGAATTTCCTTCTCTTCAAAAAACACACACATACATACATGTGTGTGTATGTATTAATGCACACCCCACACATTTGTTCGCGTGCACACAGACACACACACACACACACACACACACACAGAGTCAAGCCACCTCCAGACACTGGGTTCTGACGCCAGGCGATGAACAAACATCCCACCATCATGAACGGAACAGAAAAACAGAAGCAGGTGGTCACGCAGCTTAGCTGGCAGACTCTGGCTGGGGCCGCAGAGCCCGAATTCAATCCTGGAGGAGGTGACCAAGGACTGGGCTCTGGCTATCTGACGAACTCTCAATCCAGCTGGGAGACAGCCTCAAACGGGGCTGGGGACACAAGAAGAACCATGAAGCCACAGCAATTACCAGAGAATGAGCCAGATTGGGGAGTGCTGGCGAGGAGAACTTTTCAGTGCCTCACTTTCCTCTTCTTTAAAATGGAGATAAAATACTTGCTGTCTCCTCCTTACTCAGTGAGCTCTGAGTGTAATAGGAACTCAGTGTTTAAACAGTGCTTGTCACCTGGTAAATACTTAAATACCACAGTGATCATTATTAGGCCATCCTGTGAGGGAGTGGCTTCTCCCTTCTGGACTCTTAGTGAAGGAGAAGACACAGCTCTCCAAAAGAGAGCATGGCCTTCCCATGACAAAAGTGACCTAAGGCAGCAGGGGGTGGGAATGGTCACTCTGTCTGGGCCCAGGGGGCTGACCTGTTTGCCACTGCCCATTCCTTCTAGCCTGGGGATGGGGCCGAGGCAGCTGTTTCAGAGGCTCTGGGTTCCCCATCATGCTGTTCTGTGAGGTCATTTCCAGATGAACTAAATACCGAGTCCCGAGTGGAGCTCTAGAGGTTGCACTGTTCCCTTTGTAGCTCATTCAAATGGGTTTCACAGGGAGTCAGTCCTACCCCCTCCAGTGAGACACTGCCAGCCTTGAAAGCTCCAGTCAAGCAATTGACGGCATTTATTGTTCACCTCTTGTATGCTGACCACTGTACTAAGTGCACAAAAGCAGCAGGGAGATGGATTCAAGAGTCAAGATACAACCAGCACGATGGCCATTTGGACAGATTCTGGAAATGGTGAGCAGGAAGAACCAATGGGATTTGATGGCAGACCCAATGTGGGGGTTGAAAGAGAGAGAGAGAGAGAGAGAGAGAGAGAGAGAGCAAGGATAATGACAAGGTTCATTCAATTGTATTGAGCGCTTACTGTGTGCAGAGCACTGTACTAAGCGCTTGGGAAGTACAAGTTGGCAACGTACAGAGACAGTCCCTACCAGGCTTGAGATGGAGAGGATGGTGGTGTTTGTTGTCAGTAATAGGAGAGCTAAGTGGAGGGCAGGATTTGGGTAGGGAAGATGAAGAGTTCAGTTTTGGACCTGTTCTGCTTAAGGTGTTGGCAGGACACACAAGTCCTCGTGGCAGGAGAGGACACGAGATTGCAGGGAAGGAGAGAGGTTGGGGTGGTGTGAATCATCTCCACAGAGGTGGTGGTTAAAGTAGCCCCAAACAATAGCCAGGTGAGAGATTTTTGGATGTGACAACAGCCACTCAGCTCTACAGCCATGCAGGCAACCAAGGAAATTTGGCAGCTGGGTCTGCCCAGGGGGAACTGGTCTGCGGCAGGACCTAACAGGACCTGACTCAAGAGCCAGCCTTTTCCTGGGGACTAACCATTAAAGCTTCCACTGCAGTTTGGTGTGAAATGGTTGAAAAGGGTGAGATTGGGATCTTGGATGTATCCTGATAAATTCACAAATCTGCCTGGCTTTGAAGGCTGCTGCTTAGAAGTGCTGGTAGCACTCAATAAATACAACTGACTGGTTGATAGCCCTGTCCTTTCCCATGGCCCCAGCCCTGCATGCCTGCCTGGATTCTGCCCAGAATTTACATAAACGTAATTGATTTTAATGTCTATCTGTCTCTCAATCTGTAAACTCCTTATGGGCAGGAAACCCATCTACCGAGTCTGCTATACTGTAGTTTTCCAAGTGCTTAGCACAGTGCTTTGCATCCAGTACATGCTCAAAACACACCATTAAAAGTAATAATAATGATGGTACTTGTTAAGCGCTTACTATGTGCCAAGCACTGTTCTAAGCGCTGGAGGGGATACAAGGTGATCAGGTTGTTCCACGTGGGGCTCACAGTCTTAATCCCCATTTTGCAGATGAGGTAACTGAGGCACAGAGAAGTTAAGTGATTTGCCCAAAGTCACAGAGCTGACAGATGGCGGAGCTGGGATTTGAACCCATGACCTCTGACTCCAAAGCCCGTGCTCTTTTCACTGAGCCATGCTGTTTTTAATGTCTACCTGCCCCTCAATCTGTAAACTCCTTATGGGCAGGAAACCCATCTACCGAGTCTGCTATACTGTAGTTTTCCAAGTGCTTAGTACGGTGCTTTGCATCCAGTACATGCTCAAAACACACCATTAATAACAATAATAATAATAATGATGGTGTCTGTTAAGCGCTTACTCTGTGCCAAGCACTGTTCTAAGCACTGGGGAGAATACAAGGTGATCAGGTTGAAACGCGTGGGGCTTACAGTCCTAATCCCCATTTTGCAGATGAGGTAACTGAGGCACAGAGAAGTTAAGTGATTTGTCACAGAGCTGACAGATGGCGGAGCAGGATTAGAACCCATGACCGCTGACTCCCAAGCCTGGGATCTTTCCACTGAGCCACGCTGCTTCTCTAATCCCCTCTCTAATCCCACTTCTCAATTGATTGACTGATTACTGTGGGGCTGGGATCAGTATCAAAGTGCTTGATTGATTGATGTACTGGAGCGGGAGGGCAGTAAGGAGTTATAGAATAGCATAATATGGTCAATGGTATTTACTGATTATTGTGCAGACCACTATTCTAAGCACTTGGGGGAGTACAAGAGAGTTCATAGACACAGTTCCTGCCTTCAAGGAACTTACAATCAAGTGGGGGAGTCAGATGTTAAAATAAATTACAGATAGGAGAAGCAGCAGAGTATAAGGATGTCTCCTATGAATCAACGCCATATCGTGGCAGAAGAGTTTGCATACACCAATGAAGCTTAGTCCTATGACACTGAGAGATATTCTCTTGTCAGGGTTACCCATAATGAAAAGGCCTAAGTCAAAGCGTCAAAGCATCAGACAGTCGATTCACCTGTGTTGGGCAGCAGAGGGATGGGAAAGAGTCAAAGGGGGATAATCAAGAGGTCAAAACGTTGATCAAAGACAATGGCAGAGATTTAAATCTTTACTGCGTGGAGAAGTCAATGGTAAACCACTTCCGTATTTTTTACCAAGAAAACTCTATGGATACAACTGTCCACAAAGTCACTTTGAACCGGAAACAACTCAACGTCACTTGAAGAAAAAAAAAAAGGAAGCACTGTGAGTTCCACATGGGCAGGAGCTTTGTCCAACCTGATTATCGTGTATTTGCCCCAGTGCTTAGTACAGTGTTTGGTATACAATAAGTCCTTAACACATACCACAATTATTACCAGTGATGGAGGTAACAGCCTTCAGGGTCACTTTGCTAGGACACAGCAATTGGCATTATGCTGTAATTTATTCAGCTGTAAACAGGTGCTGCATCCATAATTTACGTTAATGTCTGTCTCTCCCCGCAAACTGTAAATTCCCTGTGGGCAGGGAATGTGTCCACCAACTCTGTTGTACCCTTCCAAGTTCTTAGTACGGAGCTCTGCACACAGTAAGGTCTAATAAATACCACTAATTGATGGATTACTGGGAGGTTGGGGTCAGTATCGGGAAGCTTAAGGAGTTCAGACTCAAGTGCAGAGAAGAAGCATGGCTTAATGGACACAACATGAGCCTCGGGGTCAGATGACCTGGGTTCTAATCCCAGCTCTACCACTTGACTGCTGCATGAACTTGGGCAGTCACTTCACTTCTCTGTGCCTCAGTTACCTCATCTGTAAAATAGGGATTAAAACTCTGAGACCCATGTGGGACTTGGACTGTGTCAAATCTGATCGGATGTGTGATCTTGGCCAAGTCATTTCACTTCTCTAGGCCTCAGTTACCGCATATGTAAAATTGGGAATAAGACTGTGAGCCCTATTCGCAAGACAGGGACTGTATCCACCCCAGCACCTAGAAAAGTGCTTGGAATATAGTAAGTGCTTAACAAATACCATAATTTATCATCAAGCAAAAACTCCTCACTGTTGGTTTCAAAGGTTTCCATCACCTTCCCCCTTCTTACGTCACCTCCCTTCTCTCCTTCTACATCCCAGCCCGCATGCGTACTCCGCTCCTCTGGTGCTAACCTTCCCAATGCGCCTTGTTTTCACCCATCCCACCATCGACCCCTGGCCTGAAATGCCCTTCCTCCTCAAATCTGCCAAACAATCACACTTTGCCCCTTCAAAGCCCTACTGAAGGCTCACCTCCTCCAGGAGGCCTTCCCAGACTAAGCTCCCCTTTCCTCTGCTCCTCCTCCCCTCCCTATCAACCCAACTCGCTCGCTTTGCTCTACCATCCTCTCCCTCCCCCCATAGGACTTGTGTATATTATAATTCTATTTATATTAATTATAATAATAACGATGATATGTGTTAAGCACTTACTATGTGCAAAGCACTGTTCTAAGTGCTGGGGTAGATACAAAGTGATCAGGTTGCCCCATGTGGGGCTCACAGTCTTCATCCCCATTTTACAGATGGGTAACTGAGGCCCAGAGAAGTGAAGTGACTTGCCCAAAGTCACACAGCTGACAAGTGGTGGAGCCGGGATTAGAACCTGTGACCTCTGACTCCAAAGCCCGTGCTCTTTCCACTGAGCCATGCTGCTTCTGTGCATATATATAATTCTATTTATTTGTATTGCTTAGTACAGTGCTCTGCTCACAGTAAGTGCTCAATAAATATGATTGAATGAATGAATGAATATTGATGCTATTGATGCCTGTTTACTTGTTTTGATGCCTGTCTCCCCACTTCTAAACTGTGAGCCCATTGTGGGCAGGGATTGCCTCTACCTGTTGCTGAATTGTACATTCCAAGCACTTAGTGCAGGGCTCTGCAAACATTAAGTGCCCAATAAATACGACTGAATGAATGAATGATCTTTTATCCACCCCAGTGCTTAGTACAATGCCTGGCACATAGCAGGTGCTTAACAAATGCCATTAAAAAAATGGGGCATAGGCAATGCATTATAATAATAGTGGCATTTATTAAGTGCTTACTATGTGCAAAGCACTGTTCTAAGCACTGGGGAAGTTACAAGATGATCAGGTTGTCCCACGGGGGGCTCACAGTCACCATCCCCATTTTACAGATGAGGGAACTGAGGCCCAGAGAAGTGAACTGACTTGTCCAAAGTCACACAGCCAACAATTGGCAGAGCCGGGATTTGAACCCGTGACCTCTGACTCCAAAGCCCGGGCTCTTTCCACTGAGCCACGCTGCTTCTCGAAAAGCAGGGTGAATAGTGGGGAAATGAGGAGTTGCCAGAGACGGCTTCTTGGTGATGTGATTTTAGTAGGGCTTTGAAGATGGTGAGAGTTGTGGCCTGTTAGCTAAGAAGAGGGAGGGAATTCCAAGCCAGAGGGAGGATGTGAGTGAGGGCTAGAGAGTGAAACAGATTAGATAAAGGTAGAGTGAGTACGTTGGCATTATTCATTCATTCATTCAATCGTATTTATTGAGCTATTTATTTATTTATTTTATTTGTACATATTTATTCCATTTATTTTATTTTGTTAATATATTTTGTTTTGTTCTCTGTCTCCCCCTTCTAGACTGTGAGCCCGCTGTTGGGTAGGGACCGTCTCTATATGTTGCCAACTTGTACTTCCTGAGTGCTTAGTACAGTGCTCTGCACACAGTAAGCGCTCAATACATACGATTGAATGAATGAATGAGTAAATTGAGCGCTTACTGTACTAAGCGCGTGGGAAGTACAAGTTGGCAACATATAGAGACGGTCCCTACCCAACAACGGGCTCACAGTCTAGAAGGGGGAGACGGACAACAGAACAAAACATGTGGACAGGTGTCAAGTCGTCATTAGAAGAGTGAAATGTGCAGGCTGGATTGCAGCAGATCAGTGAAGTAAGGTAGAAGGGGGAGAGCTGACTGAGAGCCCGGAAAGGAGTTCGATGCAGAAATGGATGAACAATCAATCAACCAATCCTATTTATTAAGCGCTTACTGTGTGCAGAGCACTTGGGAAGTACAAGTTGGCAACATATACAGACAGGCCCTACCCAACAGTGGGCTCACGGTCTAAAAGGGACTGAAGAACCACTGGAAGTCCTTGAGGAGTGGGGAGATGTGTGCGGACCACGTACAAAGCCGTCGTGGGTCAACTCCATGGTCCTACAGTCTAAGACGTCATCTCACAGAGAGGCACAGGATGCGTGGAGGAACCAAATGCTATCATCTTCCTGAACACCCAATCTCACTTTCCCTGCAGTGACTGCTCATGCACCAATCCATCACTTGCTACCCTCTGGAATCAGCCTACGGCTGCCCAGCTTCTTTTGGAAACAGGTTCTGTGGGCTCATCCCCCGCTTTGTGAGGAAGGGTTTCCTCCTGTTGGGTTGACCCCACAACCCTCAAAGTCCCTCATCCTGGTGGGGTCAGATTTGGAGAACAACTCCATGTTGACCGTCTGCATCTTTGTAGTAAACAATAAATAACAATAGTAATTAATGATAATTACGGTATTCGTTAAGCGCTTACTATGCGCCAGTCACTATACTAAGCGCTAGGGTGGGTATAAGCATATTGGGTTGGGCACAGTCCCTGTCCCACATGGGGCTCACATTCTCAATCCCCATTTTGCAGATGAGGTAACTGAGGCACAGGGAAGTGAAGTGACTTGCCCAAGGTCACACAGCAGTCAAGTGGCGGAACCAGGATTAGAACCCAAGACCTTCTGGACCCCCAGGCCTGGGCCCTATCCACCATGCCATGAAGCTGCTGTCAGCTTCAGCCCTGTCATCCTACAACCGGCAGTTCTCCATATTTAAAAGAACTAAACCTTTACAACATACAAAAGTTGCCTCATAATAATAACTGTTATTATTATCGATAATAATTATTATTAATCAATAATTATAATTATCGATAATAATAACTGAAGTATTTGTTAAGCACTTACTATGTGCTTAGCATCGGGGAGGTACAGATAATCAGGTTGGACACAATCCCTGTCCCGCATTGGGGTTTATGGTCTAGGACGCAGCGTGGCTCAGTGGAAAAGAGCACGGGCTTCGAAGTCAGAGGTCATGGGTTCAAATCCCGGTTCCACCACTTGTCAGCTGTGTGACTTTGGGCAAGTCACTTAACTTCTCTGGGCCTCAGTTACCTCATCTGTAAAATGGGGATTAAGACTGTGAGCCCCCCGTGGGACAACCTGATCACCTTGTAACCTCCCCAGTGCTTAGAACAGTGCTTTGCACATAGTAAACGCTTAATAAACGTCATCATCATTATTATTACTGTCATCATTATTATTAGGAGAAGTAGCGTGGCCTAGTGGAAAGAGCCCGGGCTTTGGAGTCAGAGTTCATGGGTTCAAATCCTGGCTCCACTAATTGTCAGCTGTGTGACTTTGGGCAAGTCACTTTGGGCAGGCCTTCCCAGACTGAGCCCCTTCCTTCCTCTCCCCCTCGTCCCCCTCTCCATTCCCCCCCATCTTACCTCCTTCCCTTCCCCACAGCACCTGTATATATGTATATATGTTTGTACATATTTATTACTCTATTTATTTATTTTACTTGTACGTATCTATTCTATTTATTTTATTTTGTTAGTATGTTTGGTTTTGTTCTCTGTCTCCCCCTTTTAGACTGTGAGCCCTCTGTTGGGTAGGGACTGTCTCTATATGTTGCCAATTTGTACTTCCCAAGCGCTTAGTACAGTGCTCTGCACATAGTAAACGCTCAATAAATACGATTGATGATGATGATGATGACTTCATTTCTCTGGGCCTCAGTTCCCTCATCTGTAAAATGGGGATTAAGACTGTGAGCCCCCCGTGGGACAACCTGATCACCTCGTAACCTCCCCAGTGCCTAGAACAGTGCTTTGCACATAGTAAGCGCTTAATAAATGTCATCATCATTATTATTATTAGATAAGAGGGAGTAGGATTTAATGAGCCTTTTACAGATGAAGAAATTGAGGCACAGAGCAGTGAAGTAACTTGCCCAAGCCCACACAGCAGGTCAGGGGTGGAGCTGGGATTAGAACCCAGGTCTCCTGTCTCCCAGTCCTGGGCTTTTCCCACTAGGCCATGGCCCATCCCCCTGATGACTTTGGTTGCCTCGCTCTGTCCCTTCTCCAGCTCCACAGAGTTCTTTCTGAGATTGAGAAATCTCAGAAAGAGCACAGGCTTAGGAGTCAGAGGATAATAATAATGTTGGTATTTGTTAAGCCCTTACTATGTGCCAAGCACTGTTCTAAGTGCTGGGGGGATACAAGGTAATCAAGGTTGTCTCACATGGGGCTGACAATCTTAATCCCCATTTTACAGATGAGGGAACTGAGGCCCAGAGAAGTTAAATGCCTGGCCCAAAGTCACACAGCTGAGAAGTGGGATTTGTACCCACGACCTCTGGCTCCCAAGCCCAGGCTCTTTCCACTGAGCCACGCTGCTTCCCCTAATGCTTCCCAGGATGTGGGTTCTAATCCCAGCTCTGCCACTTGTCTGCTGTGTGACCCTGGGCAAGCCACTTAACTTCTCCGTGTCTCAATTACCTCATCTGTACAATGGGGATTAAGACTGTGAGCCCCATGTGGGACAACCTGATTACCTTGTAACTACCCCAGCCCTTAGAACAGTGTTTGGCACTTAGTAAGCGCTTAACAAATACCATAATAATACTAATTATAATTCAGTGTCCAGGCCTGCATCCCATACAGCAGGGCCGAGAAGACCCCGGTTTACATAGGGGCAGAACTGACCTTTGTGCTTTGTTTCCTATCCCCTTCCTGCTGGACCCCACAGTTGTTCCCTCAATTATATTCTAACTATACTGATCCCTCCTTGCAGTGTCCTCACCACTTCAGGCCCTCATCTGGCCCGCCCCAAGAGCCTGACTCATTTCAGCTCACCAAACCCCACCAGTTGGAACCCATGTGCCACCAGGTGCCCACTGAGTCATGGCCCCGCTGGCGGAGGCGAGCAGGAGTTAGGGAAGACCGACAAGAGTCAAGCGACTACTCAGTGCCACCATCCCAAGCTGCACTCTCAGCCGCTGTCTGTTCCCCCACCTCCGCCTTCGTGCCTACCCTGCAGGGGAAACTCACGGAGAGAAGAGGGATTAGACAACCCCACCTACCAACCTCGCTACTACTGGCACTCTGCTACCAGGGTCCGAGTGGGGGCCAAGCCTGACCCCAAAGCCCAGGGGAAGGTGGGCCGGCTGGAGATTTGGCAGGTTACTTTCAGGACCTCAACCTGGGGTCCTATGGACACAAGACTCTCCCCAGAGGGGCAGCAGCAGTGGGCCGCTGTTCTGAGCGCCTAATGTGGGCACAGCCTAGGACCGGGTGCCTTCTCTGCACAAAGTACTGAGTGCTTGGGAGCAAACAGAAGTGAATGACATCATCCTTGTCCTCAAGGAGCTTGCTATATAATGGGGAGGATCATATAATGATGGCATTTTTATTAAGTGCTTACTACGTGCAAAGCACTGTTCGAAGCGCTGGGGAGGTTACAAGGTGATCAGGTTGTCCCATGTGGGGCTCACAGTCTTCATCCCCATTTTACAGATGAGGTAACTGAGGCACAGAAAAGTGAAGTGACTTGCCCAAAATCACACAGCTGACAATTGCCCAAGCCGGGATTTGAACCCATGACCTCTGACTCCAAAGACCGGGCTCTTTCCACTGAGCCACGCTGCTTCTCTGAGCACCTAATGTGGGCACAGCCTAGGACTGGGTGCCTACTCTGTACAAAGTACTGAGCGCTTGGGATCCACTAGAAGTGAATGACATAATCCTTGTCCTCAAGGAGCTTGCTATATAATGGGGGAAGGGGAAAGTATCACAGACTGGTCAATACCCTTGAGTTAAAAACATGCAAACAGATATAAATCGTAAACCAGCAACAATTAGGTTCAGAGGGAGTGACACAGGTGTAAGCCAATCGGTAACAAATAGCCCCCACTCATGTTTGCCAACCGGTTAGAGAAGCAGTGTGGCTCAGTGGAACGAGCACGGGCTTGGGAGTCAGAGGTCATGGGTTCGAATCCCAGCTCCGCCAACTGTCAGCTGTGTGACTTTGGGCAAGTCACTTAACTTCTCTGTGCCTCGGTTACCTCATCTGTAAAATGGGGATTAAGACTGTAAGCCCCACGTGGGACAACCTGATCACCTTATATCCTCCCCAGCGCTTAGAACAGTGCTTTGCACGTAGTAAGCGCTTAACAAATGTCATCATTATTATTATCCAAGTACAGATGTAAACACCAACCGCTCCTGGACAGGCGAGCTAGCCTGAACTGCAGGGACGAGGGCAGTACCTGGATTCCTGGTGGAGGTTATGTGGTAAGGATAGCTGCCGTGTAGCAGATGAGTTTTAGACATTAATCAGAAGGGAATCATTGTCCTGCCAGCCAACAGGCCCCAGTTTCCTCCACTCCCTTCCCTTCTCTCCCAGAGAAACAGCGTGGCTCAGTGGAAAGAGCCCGGGCTTTGGAGTCAGAGGTCATGGGTTCAAATCCCAGCTCCGGCAATTGTCAGCTGTGTGACTTTGGGCAAGTCACTTCACTGCCCTGGGCCTCAGTTACCTTAATCTGTAAAATGGGGATTAAGACTGTGAGCCCCACGTGGGACAACCTGATCATCATCAATCGTATTTATTGAGCGCTTAATATGTGCACAGCACTGCACTAAGCGCTTGGGAAGTACAAATTGGCAACACATAGAGACAGTCCCTACCCAACAGTGGGCTCACAGTCTCCTTGTATCCTCCCCAGCGCTTGGAACAGTGCTTTGCACATAGTAAGCGCTTAACAAATACCATTATTATTATTATTATTATTATTATTATTCTCTCCCAGGTCTGCCAGAAAACAGATAATTGGCTTTCTGCACACAATCGCCCAGTCACACACACACACACACACACACACACACACACTCTCTCTCTCTCTCTCTCTCTCTCTCTCTCTCTCTCTCTCTCTCTCTCTCTCTCACACACTCAGATGCTCACAGACACCCTGACATGAATACACAGGCACAAAAAACCCACAGACACACGTACAGGCCCCAGGAAGCTGTCCATTATTAACAGGGAACAATTGCTCAGATAAAGGTTGCCAGAAACAGGCCACACCCTAAACCCTAGGGTCAGGACAAGCCTCCAGGACAGGTGACAGGGTTGGAGTATTGAAGGGGGAGGACACCCAGCAATCAATCACATTTATTGAGCACTTAATGTCAGTCGGCAATCTAGTTTATCCATCGCTTGCTGTGCGCAGAGTACTGTACTAAGTGCTTAGGAGAGTACATTATAACAATATTAACAGACACATTCCCTGCCCACAGTTAGTTTACAGTCTAGAGCGGAAGACAGACGTTGATGTCACGGTTTATTGTTGTATTGTACTTTCCTAAGTGCTTAGTACAGTGCTCTGCACACAGTAAGCGCTCAATAAATACAATTGAATGAATGAATGAATATAAAAAATTGCAGATATGTACAGAAGAGCTTAGGGGCGGGGCAGTGAGATGAATAAAGGGAGCAAGTCAGGGAGATGCAGGAGGGAATGGAAGGGAAGGAAAGGAAAACAGTCCTTTGCACATAGTAAGAACTTAATAAATGCTTAATAAATAAAAAAATAAAAATAAAGGAAAAGAGAGCTTAGTCAGAGAAGGCCTCGGAGGAGATGTGCCTTCAATAAGAGCATGCAAAGGGCATGCTCCCTTTGCTCTCTTCCCTTTATAACTAGGGTACTTGTTAAGCGTTTACTATGTGCCAAGTACTGTTCTAAGTGCTGAGGTAGATATAAGTTAATCAGATTGGACAGTCTGGGGCTTACGGGCTTAAACCCCATATGGGGCTTACCATCTTAATTCCCATTTTTACACATAAGGTAACTGAGGCACAGGGAATTTAAGTGACTATTTTTAATGGCATTTATTAAAGCGCTATGTGCAAAGACTTGTCCAAGGTCACACAGGAGACAAGTGACAGAGGAAGGATTAGAACCCAGGTCCTTCTTATTTCCAGGCCTGCAATCTATCTACTGGGCTACACAGATTGGTCTGGTGGAAAAAGCATGGACCTGGGGTCCAGAGGCCCTGGATTCTAAACCCAGCGCCACAATTTCTATGCTGTGTGACTTTGAGCACGTTGATTAATTTCTATGTGCCTCGGGTCCCTCATTTGAAAAATGGGGAATTCGATACTTGTCCTCCCTCCTACTTAGACTGCTGGGTTCCATATGTAGCCTGATTATCTTATATCTACCCCAGCATTTAGTACAGTGCTTGGTTCTAATCCCGGCTCCGCTGCTTGTCAGCTGTGTGACTTTCGGCAAGTCACTTAACTTCTTTGGGCCTCAGTTCCCTCATCTGTAAAATGGGGATTAAGACGGTGAGCCCGACGAGGGACAATCTGATCACCTTGTATCCCCCCCAGTGCTTAGAACAGTGCTTCGCACGTAGTAGGCGCTTAACAAAAGCCATTATTATTATTATATAGTACATTCTAAGCAAATATCACAATTATTAAAGAGCCCAGCTGGATCTAGCCAGCAATGAGTGGGGATGTGGCATGTCTGAGCCACAGAGGGGGGTTTAAGGGAAGAGATGGGCCATTCGGAAGTCCTGAACACAGCTCGCAGGTTCCAAACCCATGGGATAAGCTGCTCTTGGAACCCCAGACTCCTCAAAGAAGATTTCCAGACCCTAGGCTCACCCATGCCCCACCACAGGCAAAGCTAATCAATCAATCACTCAACCCACAAGCCCTCTCTCTTCAGGATGCAGATTCACCCCTCCATATTCAAGCTGGGCAGGGCCATCTGGAAGGTGAGATGAACACTTATCCCTGGCTGGAATCCTTTCCCATTTACATCTCATTCATTCAACCGTATTTATTGAGCATTTACTGTGTGCAGAGCACTGTATTAAGCACTTGGGAGAGTACAAAATAACAGAGGTGGTGGACCCACCAGTGGCAAGCAGGCAAGGCCTCCAGGGTCCAGAATGGGGGGGGTCGAGACAGTCACAGAGGTTCGCGCTGCAACCCACCTTCACTGGCCACCAGGACTGGCAGAAAGGTCAGGCCTGGGCTTATTATTATTATTATCAATCATTTATTGAGCACTTACTGTGTGCAAAGCACTGTACTAAGCACTTGGGAGAGTACAATATAACATCAGACACACAAGAGAAGAAGCGTGGCTCAGTGGAAAAAGCACGGGTTTTGGAGTCAGACGTCAGGGGATCAAATCCCGGCTCCGCCAATTCTCCGATGTGCGACATTGGGCAAGTCACTTCACTTCTCTGTGCCTCAGTTCCCTCACCTGTAAAATGGGGATTAAGACTGTGAGCCCCCCGTGGGACAACCTGATCACCTTGTAACCTCCCCAGTGCTTAGAACAGTGCTTTGCACATAGTAAGAGCTTAATAAATGCCATCATCATCATCATTATTATTATTACTAAGCACTTGGGAGAGTACAATATAACATCAGACACATCAGACACACAAGAGAAGCAGCATGGCTCAGTGGAAAGAGCACGGGCTTTGGAGTCAGAGGTCGGGGGTTCAAATCCCAGCTCCGCCAATTGTCTGCTGTGTGACTCTGGGCAAGTCACTTCACTTCTCTGTGCCTCAGTTCCCCATCTGGAAAATGGGGATTAAGACTGTGAGCCCCACGTGGGACAACCTGATCACCTTGCATCCCCCCAGCACTTAGAACAGTGCTTTGCACATAGCGTGCTTAACAAATACCATCATTATTATTATTATTATTCCCTGCCTACAGTGAGCTCATAGTCTAGGGGGGAGAAAGACATTAATATAAATAAACTGTAAATAAATAAATACATATATATATATGCATATATACACATATACATACACACACACAGATATATACAGGCTTTTCAACAAACTGAAAGTCTCCAATGTTACGTCCCTCCAATCCATTATTCAGGTTTAGTTCCTGGCCCTCAGTAACTGAGTGACCCCAACAGACCACCATGCCTGGGTTATCCATGCAGATGGGGTGAGGCCTAGCTCAGTGTGAGGAGATGTGAACATGCGGTGGTGCCCCTGCACACAGGGCAGTGCGCCCCCACCACACCCCCGCCCCCATGTCTGCCAAGGAGTCCCCGTCTCAGGGCAGGCTAAGGCATTCAATAAATTGATCAGTGGTATTTATTGAGTGCTTTCTGTGTGCAGAGCACGTACTAAGCACTTGGGAGAGTACAATAATAAAACAGAGTTAGTAATAATAATAATAATAATAATAATGGCCTTTGTTAAGCGCTTACTATGTGCGAAGCACTGTTCTAAGCTCTGGGGGGATACAAGGTGATCAGGTTGTCCCACGTGGGGCTCACAGTCTCAATCCCCATTTTACAGATGAGGTAACTGAGGCTCAGGGAAGTTAAATGACTTGTCCAAGGTCACCCGGCAGACATGTGGCGGAGCTGGGATTAGAACCCATGACCTCTGACTCCCAAGCCCGGCCTCTTTCCACTGAGCCACACTGCTTCTCACAAACTAGACACAAGCATTCAGAGCCCAAATATCCAGTGAAACATCAGGAAGAGTTACAGGAAAAAGGTTTTAGAAAGCTCCCAAGACCAGGCTGGACCAAGCTCTTCCCAAGCCCCTATCCACGCTCCTACAGTAGAGTAACCAATATAAACCCAAAATAACAGTAATGGTATTTGCTAAGCGCTTACTATGTGCCAAGCACTGTTCTAAGCACTGGTGATCAGGTTGTCCCACATGGGGCTCACAGTTTTAATCCCCATTTTACAGATGAGGTAACTGAGGCCCAGAGAAGTTAAGTGACTTGCCCAAAGTCCCATAGCGGACAAGTGGCGGAGCTGGGATTTGAACCCATGACCTCTGACTCCAAAGCCCATGCTCTTTCCACTGAGCCACGCTGCTTCATGTAACCCCATGCAGACCTGATGAACAGGAGGAGGTGCCGGGGAGGGGATTGGGTACGGAGGGCGCGAAGCTCTGGTCACGGAGAGACAGCCGTAATACAGGCTGTGCGTGGAAAGAAAGGCTGAGCACGCTGTCTGCCAGCGAAGGGGCATCTCCTAGCAACAGATCCACACCTGGGTCCTGAGCAAACCTGAGATGGTGATGTCTCAAGCTAGAGGAGAGAGACAGAAGATGGATATTGAAACCGGCTGGACGCCAGAGGGAAGGGGAAGGCAGGAGGGAGTCCACCACTGCAGCTCTTCCCCTAACACACTGTTTCCAGCGCTGCCCAGTGTCATCTCAGTCCGCCCTGGAAAGAGGAAGTATGATCGTGCCTCTGGTTCAGAAATGTAAGTCCAAACTTTTCTGTGGAAAATGATGACTCTCTCCCCCACAGCAAATGAGCTCGGTCAGCAACGCATCTGGGATTTATCACGCTTGGCTTCTGTCAGAGACGGAGTATGCCCCTGGAAAAATGGGAGGTTCAGGAAACACAATACCTCCACCCTAAGGGCCTCCTCGAGTCCCATCCCACCACCCACAAGGACCCAGGAAGAGAGCCCAGATGACCCAGGGCAATGACTCTCTTTGTTCCCGGCTCCTTTTGGCTCTAACTTCACAGACCCTCTTGCCGTGGCGGGGAGGAGTGGGCTAGCCTGACAGTTCAGTCCGCAACCCATGGCGGGGCTAAACGCTCCTCCAGCTCTAGAGTTAAAACAACCTTGTGAGGATGAGAGAACACCCTGGTATTTTGTGGGCTGACAACAATACAGTATACACAGTATACAGTACATATACAGTATAAGAGAAGCAGCGCGGCTCAGCGGAAAGAGCACGGGCTCTGGAGTCAGAGGTCATGGGCTCAAATCCCGGCTCTGCCAACTGTCAGCTGTGTGACTTTGGGCAAGTCACTTCACTTCTCTGTGCCTCAGTTACCTCATCTGTAAAATGGGGATTAAGATTGTGAGCCCCACGTCGGACAACCTGATCACCTTGTATCCCCCAGTGCTTAGAACAGCGCTTTGCACATAGTAAGCGCTTAACAAATACCATCATCATTATTATTATTATTATTGTGTGGGTGAGAGAACACCCTGGGATTTTGCGGGCTGACAACAATACAGTATATACAGTATACAGTACATATACAGTATAAGAGAAGCAGCGTGACTCAGTGGAAAGAGCCCGGGCTTGGGAGTCAGATGTCATGGGTTCTAATCCCGGCTCCGCCACTTGTCAGCTGTGTGACTTTGGGCAAGTCACTTGACTTCTCTGGGCCGCAATTCCCTCATCTGTAAAATGGGGATTAAGATTTTGAGCCCCACGTGGGACAACCTTGATGACCTTGTATTCCTCCCTCCCCCAGCGCTTAGAACAGTGCTAGGCACATAGTAAGCGCTTAACAAATACCAACATTATTATTATTATTATATACAGTAATGCATTTAGTGATAGTCAGAAATGGACTTTCTGGGCAAGAATAATACCCTAGGTGCTCTGTATCTAACCTCTGCCAAAGCGCTGAAGGGAATGAATATCAAAAACATTGTGGAGGGCGGGCATGGAAAAGAACTGCTGACAACCATGGTATGAAAAGGAGGATATGTACCTAAATTAATGCTTAAGTAATAGAGTATTTTGATAGATACTTAAACGCATAGGGGGTTATAAGTTCACAGCTGCTTAGGAGGTAAGGTGCAGAAGTAATGAATCTAGTTCTGGAGAGAGATAATCTAAGTTCTTTGGGGGCAGGGAATGTGTCTACCAACTCTATTTCACTGTACTCTCCCAAGTGTTAAGTACAATGCTCTGTGCACAGTATGGGCTCAATTAATCCCATCAATTGCTTAAACATAGAAATCAACTGCGGAAGACTTGTGGAAGGAGATATGACTTCAGGGCTTGAACATAGGGAGATCTATGGCCTTGAAGGGGAAGGGAGTTCCAGGCAGGGGAAAGGCTGTGGGCAAGAGGTTGGCGACAGGAGACCCAGGGAGTAGTTTCTAGTAGTAGTAGGTTATTTTAGGAAGGCAAAAGTTGATCAAGTGCCTTAAAGCCACTGGTCTGGTGTTTCCACCTGATCTGGCAGCTACTGGAAGTCGCTGAAAAGAGGAAAGGCATGAGTAAAACAACGCCCTAGAAAAATGATCTGCACACCAGAGTAAAGGATGAACTAGAGAGGGATGAGCCTGGAATATCAGCAAGAATTTGCATTTAATGCACAGGGTGGCATACTGGGAAAAGCCAAGGCCTAATTCTAAGGCCTGAGTTCTAATTCCACTTCTGCCGCTTGCCTGCTGTGTGACTTTGAGCAAGTCGTTTCACTGTGTCTCAGTTTCCTCAACTGTAAAATGGGGATTCAATAACTGTCTTCCCTCCTAAGAAGAATGTGAGCCCCGTGTGGGACAGGGGCTGTGTCCAACCTAATTATTTTATATCTACTCCAGCACTTAAGGCAGTGTTTGGCATGGAGTTCTTAAATACCACAATCATTATTATTACAGAATTTACAGACTTGGTTTACAAACTGCAAGGTATTTCATTGAATATCAGCAGTCAGTGGTAAAGCTTTGGCTCCCAATATTAAGCAAAAAGTGATGATTAATCTCGCTGTAATAATAATAATAATACTGGCATTTATTAAGCACTTACTATGTGCAAAGCACTGTTCTAAGTGCTAGGGAGGTTAAAAAGTAATCAGGTTGTCCCATGGGGGGCTCACAGTCTTAATCCCCATTTTACAGATGAGGTAACTGAGGCACAGAGAAGTTAACCTCTAGAATGGCAAACAAATTGGAAGTAGGGAGAGTGACCGGAGAGCATACAGAAATCTGAGAGAGACCACAGAGAGAACAGGAACAGGTTCATGCTCTCACTCACTCTCTCCCACTTTTCATCCAAGGTCAGTTCAGCAAATCCCCCACCCACATCACTCTAAACTTCCATCTCCTACCACTATTTTACTAAGTTTCATTATGTACAAAGAAAAGATGTACAATCATACAATCCCTTATTGCTTTTAAGGTTTATCTGCAGCAATCAGAATGACTAAGAGAACTTTGGCTCTATGTTAAGTATCCTTTTGATTTCACCCGATGCCAACTGGATCTAGTAGGCTGATCTGGTTTAAAAGTGTCCAGAGAAATCAGCCCACAGTAAGAGGAAGAAGCGGAGGCAAGACTGAGAAAGGACAGATAAGCAGAGTAGGGGGAGATCCAGATTACACCTTGTCTGCAAAGCCAAGGCCCAAGAGGGTTTTGAAGAGGAGGGAGTTGTCCAGCACTCATGAGGTATTATATTAGCAGGTAATTCTTTCAAGTGAACTTGTTATGGCTGTATATGCAGAAATATTATTACGGTTACTGGGGAGAATGACAATAATACTGCTAGACACAGTCATTACAAATTTAAAGTGTAAAATGATACAATTACTTGAGCCCCAGTGCTTCTCTCATTAGAGACCTGCTTTCTCCAGCTAGAATTATGTGCTCTATGCCACTGTGGTCATAGGGAGATGCCCCTGTATCTCTCTCTCTCACACACACACACACACACACACACACACACACACACACACACACACACACACACACACACACACACACACACACACACACACACCTGAGGTGAAACCCCCACACCAAGCACCAAGGGACTACTATGGAGGTGACATTCTCCACTGACCTCTAGAGTGAAGTCAAAGCTCCAGGAACCTCCCTGAGTCTTGATTCTGGGTTTCCATCAACCAGCTTGCTGGATGGACTCATATGGCCCCACCTCTTCAAACTGACTTCAGCTCGCTTCACAAAAGGAATTGAAATTTAGGGCATGGTGGGTTTCATGTGCATTTTCCAGGGGGTGCCAGAGCCCTCCTGAAATTAAAAATCCAGGACCAAAACAATTCTTGGGCTCTGTTCTTAATTACTACTGCAGTTAGGAAATTACTAGTCTCACAAGACAACCTTGGCACTCTCTGGTTCAATCAAATAAGAAAAATAAAAGCCCACATAAAGTGTTCTCTCTCTCATCTCCAAAAGAGCAAAATTATTGAATTCAGGTTCAGGAATGGTTGGAACAAGTAAAACATCCACCTTCCAGAAAGCGTTTCCATTTTCCTAGATTTACAGAATTTCTACCCCAATACACACACACAGGGACAGGCGCACAAATGGACAGATGGGCACTCCACCCTCAGAAATGGGTTCTGGATGTTCCCTAGGGCTCCAGCCCCCAGAAGACCAGCAGTGGGCTGGAAAAGGCATTCTTCCCCCTTGCAGATGGAAGTATAAATACCACGAGCATTTCAGAAGTCTTTGTCTGCTCCCCAGTAAGGGGCCGCCAGACTGCCAATGGGCAGACAGGAGATGGGATGGTGGAGAGGGAGAGAGGATTTGTTGACACTTCTGACTGCCATTTTTCATCTGGGAAATAAGAATACAGTGCCATAGAGACATTATGTCCTGCGTCACAATGATTAATAGGCCTAATTTTTTTCCAATTAGGGAAATAAATGCAATGAGCCAGTAGAATCTGACCAGTCTTATCCAGTATGGTTCACAGATGCTGAAAATTGGATGGGGAGTTAGTTCTAGCGCACTTCCAGGAGTCCGACTTCATTTATGCTGTCTGAACTATCAAAGGGGAAAGTCCTTTAAGGCCATCAGGAGAATGTTTCTAAAGTTTTGTCCTTCTCAACCCATAAATACAAGTTTTCTCAAAATTATGCAGGCAAATTTTAATCACTAGGTAATCAGAGCATGGCACACGTCCTTTGAATGAAACATCTCAACAATAAAAGACACAGCAAATTCATTAGACTGGGAAACCTACCCAAGAGAATGAGAGCAGAACGACAAAGAAAATCACTTTTTTAATATGACAGACAAACCAGCCGAAACGCTTCAAAATAAAACAAAACGCAGGCAAAGCTGTGAAGTCAGCAAACAATCTGTCAACTCTATGCCTGGCAGAAGAGCCCACCAGAAGGAGTAAAAGCATTAAAGGCAAAGTCAACTTATCCCTTTGAATGCAAATCAAGACTGTTTTGAAGGCACAACACTCCTGCACAGGAAGCACGGTGGAATACTGAGTGTTACTTAGGGGAGAGAGAAAGACAAGGACAGAAACAGGAAGGAAGGAAAAAAGGAAGTTGGGACGGGATTATGGGAACAGGGCTCTGAATCATTTGCTGTAACGGAGGGTTCTCACGAAAGCTGCTAGCCAAATCCTTCCAACAGCCTCCTGCTGCGGCAGTGTGGGCCTGTGGGAGACTGTTATGTCAGTCAAACGCAAACCACTTTCTGATTCTAGAACGCACCTTCACAAAGGGTTTGGCCTGATGATTTGCGAGGGTTAGATTAGAGCTAGTTCTTCCCAGTGCAGAAAGAGCAGGGGCTGGGATTCAGGAGACCTGGGTTCCAGTCTCAGTTCTATCACTTGCCTGCTGGATGTCCTTGGGCAAGTCACTTCATCTATGGGGCTGGGATTCAGGAGACCTGGGTTCCAGTCTCAGTTCTATCACTTGCCTGCTGGATGTCCTTGGGCAAGTCACTTCATCTATACGTGCCTCAGTTTTATCTGTAAAACTGATAAACTACTGTTCCCCCTTCCTCTCACTGGAAGCCCCATGTGGAACAGTGCCTGCGTCTAATTTGATTATCACTTACCCTGGTCTATCTAGCAGCACTCTGCTCTGTGGACGTATCCAACTATCTTCTGAATTTCCAACAGCCACTCCTCCATTCTGAGGTGAAACCATCAGTGTCCCGAATAAGGAGGATCCAGACTCAATCCCTATCTGTGCGTCACTCAGACACAATCACAACTCTACCCCGGGAACTAATCCTCTGGGATGAGTGTCTGAGTCCCAGGTCTCGCTGCCGAAAAAGAAAGAATGGAAGCAGGGAGGAGCCGAGCAGAACCCAATTCTTTCTGAGCCCATACTGTTTAGCACTTCTGGGAGAGAGGGTAGAGTCCGGCAAGGCCAGGTCATCAGCCCCCAGTTCAGAACTGAAATCTGCAAATGTGGCTTCTGAAAGTAAAGTGGCTGGCTACAAATTCAAAGGAAAGATCATGGGAGGAAATCCCATCCCTTCTGCCTGATCTTGGAGAAATGCACTTGGCCTTGCCAGACGGAATTGGAGAAAATAATTTCTTGAAGTAGTAAAATGTCCCACTTACACGATGCAGTGGCTGTTCGATAGCTCGGGCACAACGAGTCGCATTACACTTGGACTATGGCCCTGATACTCCACAGGTTGGACTCTCCCTCCCCAACTTGCAAAGCTTGGTTCACTGTTAGAGGAATCAAGCCCGTAAAGTTCCTCATCCTAGGGAACTACAGTTGGACTTTCCCCTGGGTAAAAGCCTTGAGGAGTTGGAAAGACACTGGGGTTAAGTCTTATTATTTACTATGCAGACCACGATTCCCACAGAATGGAATGAAGCCATTCTGTGGGAGACGAAACATGGCCTAGTGGCTAGAACGTGGTCCTGGGAGTCGGAAGGACCTGGGTTCTAATCACTGCTTCAACACTCGTCTGCTGTGTGACCTTGGACACGTCGCTTAATTTCTCTGTTGCCTGAGTTACCTCATCTGTAAAACGGGGATGAAGGCTGTGAGCCCCATGTGGGACATGGACTATTAGCTTGGTTAGCTTGTATCTTCCCCAGCGCAGAGTACAGTGCCTAGCAACAGTGCTTAAATGCCATAAAAAAGAAATCAAGTCATGAAGGTACCCAGAATCCTGGTGTCCAGGAACGGGTCAGCCAGGTGGACTTTGCCGAAACCCAGAAAACATCACCCCCGACGTTTTCCAGCTCTCTCACCCCTAATGTCGAACCAGACAAAAGCACCTGGACCCTGGCATGGGGAGCAATTAGGGCTTTCTTAATTCCCTGGACAGAGTCAGACTGGTTATAATATTCCTGGGATTTGGCAGAGGATATGTAAACCAAGGACTACAGGGTAGGGGATGGGGAGAGAGAGGAAGAAGAAGAGGAGAAACACTGCCAATCCAATTTTCAGAATCCGGCCCTGAAAATCATCCCTGTTCAATGACCCAAAGCTTTAGATTGGATGGAGCAGGTTTGGGGGCAATTGTGGCTCAGGAGAGAGAGATGGATACCCCAAGACCTGGAGCCCCCAAGAATGAGGAACACTGGGTATTGCTAGCAGGAGAGTGGGGAAGGAGGGAGAATATTGGGCAATGCTGTATGGACTTTAGATGAGCTACTGAGCATATGTGAGGAAGCCCTGAGTGTGCATGAGAGACATGTGGAAATTCACTGATATGACTTTAGGAGAGGAGCCAACCCTGACAGACCCCCAGGGCCAGGAAACCAGACTGTGGCCTAAAAGGACCTCAGTGACCTCTGCGTTCCTTTCTAATCAGATGGCAGGTCCATGGAGGCCACTGGCCACAGACGGGCAACGGGGGTGGGAAGGAGACAAAACAGACTAATGAGGAGAAGCACATCCGGAAGAGCCGACCAAACCAGGTAACCATTGAAAACAGAGATTTTTACTAGCAAGTCAGGAGAGTCTGTGCAGCCTACCCCTTCCAAAGCAACATACTCTGGGAGACGGATGACAGAGAAGGCCTCCAACATCACCTAAGGGGGAGGGAGGTGCCCTTGAGTCTCTGTCACTGCCCCGTCACCTGATTCTGCCTGGAGAGGGATGACTGGGTTGGCGGAGAAGCTGAAGAAAAACAGGTACAGACCATCCCCAAAGGAAGCTGCGTATTCACCCAGCCGGTGGCTCGCACCACTGTCAATCAATGGCATTTGAGCACTTAATGCATGCAGAGTACAGTATAACAGAGTTGGGCTTGCTCTAGCCACCTGATTTCTGTCAGAGATCCAAACTGCCCTCCTTACCCTCCACTCAAGGAAAGATAAAAACCTGGATTCCTCAGCTCTGGGGAAGCTGGGAAGATCACTGCCACCAGTACCTGTCAACACTAAGGAACCTTTGCCTTCCTGCCCCAGCACCTGATGAACAGTAAACGGGTCCCCGAAAGTCCATCCGCAGCTGTTCGGGGACAGGGGGAGGTAGAGGGGTTTCTCCTCACCACGATCAGAGTGGTCCAGAGGACAGTTCAGGGCTCATGAGAGGCCTCAAAGAGGACCCTGCAGCTCACGAGCCTCCCAGTCAGAGAGGAAAATGAAAGGAGGATGGAGGGACCTGTGAAGACCCCTTTCCAGCCTGGGGGAACTAAAGCAGACCCTGGCACACACGTCCAGAGGCACACAGGTCCACCACCCGAGGCACTTCTTTATTGGCAGAGGGGCGAGAGCCCCGCCACTTCAGGGCCATCCCTGCAGCACCAGCTCCAGGCTCAGCACATGTGCGTGAGGGGGCGACTGCATTAGTCA
Source organism: Tachyglossus aculeatus (assembly GCF_015852505.1). Taxonomy (NCBI): domain Eukaryota; kingdom Metazoa; phylum Chordata; class Mammalia; order Monotremata; family Tachyglossidae; genus Tachyglossus; species Tachyglossus aculeatus. Next base: position 30,027,006 of record NC_052075.1, on the reverse strand, counting down.
TGGCAGAGTTATTCCCCACAGAGAGAACAGGCAGAATGGCCAGGCGAGTGAGGCCACCTGGCTCCCTGAAGCCCTTCCACAGCCACGGGGCTAAGCTTCCTTGCCCATCTTGGGAGTTCTGGGCACCCCACCACGTTCACACACCCACCCACCATACACCCTAAGGCCATTCTGGGCATCTCCCTGCCAGTCATCATTCTTGCTCCAGTAGAGCACTCTCCGGGGACACCCCCACCACCTGGACTGCATCCCAACTACAGACAAACATCCCAAAGGGGAGTTTCATTGGCTCCCACACACAACTTCATTCCTGTTGCCCTTCTCATTCCCCAGGTCAGAGAAGATCCTCCTGACAACCAGGGGAGAGAAGTATGTTGCTGAGACACAGGTGATGGAGTGGGTAACACCGAGGAGAGGGAATTTAGCGGAAAAAGGCATTTTGTTACAGATGAGGTTCTGGAAGATAATAATGATAATAATAATAATAATGGCATTTATTAAGCGCTTACTCTGTGCAAAGCACTAAGTTCTGGGGAGGTTACAAGGTGATCAGGTTGTCCCACGGGGGGCTCACAGTCTTCATCCCCATTTGACAGATGAGGTCACTGAGGCACAGAGAAGTGAAGTGACTTGCCCAAAGTCACACAGCTAACAATTGGCGGAGCCGGGATCTGAACCCAGGACTTCTGACTCCAAAGCCCGTGCTCTTTTCCACTGCCCCCCGAGCACCTGCCGGCAGAGGTACCTGCAATCCACGAGCTCAACCAAACAGTCCCAGTGACGTGCAGAGACCCACGGGGAGAGGGCCACCCAAGCTGCTGAGGTCTCAGGTTACTGCAGACCCAGTGTCCGGTGCAGCCTCGGAGATTGATTTATTTCCACTTGAGATGGGACCGCTGGCGGTCATACCCCCTACCCTCGAGACCCCTTTGAGCCTTAGGAGAGACCCACAGAAGCAGAAACAGGGGTTAAACCTCACAGATCCAAACAAGTTCCCTCCCCAGGCTGAAGAAAGGCACATATAATAATAGTAATGACGGCATTTATTAAGCACTTACCATATGCAAAGCACTGTTCTAAGCGCTGGGGAGGTTACAAGGCAATAAGGTTGTCCCACGTGGGGGGGCTCACAGTCTTAATCCCCATTTTACAGATGAGGTAACTGAGGCACAGAGAAGTCAAGTGACTTGCCCGGAGTCACTCAGCTGATAATTGCCGGAGCCGGGATTTGAACCCATGACCTCTGACTCCAAAGCCGGTGCTCTTTCCACTGAGCCACGTGGCGAGCCCAGTGGTTGGACCCCCTGCAGCAACCACCCCCAAAGAACCCTGGACAGCAGCCTGCCAGCCATTTGGCCATAATTCCAAGGCCTCGGGATGAGGCCACTCTGGCCTGGCTACCCACAAACAACCAACGGAGGCACCCTTCCTCTCCATCCGCTCCTTGCTCGCTCCCTCCCCCCATCCCGATTTTACCCTTTCACATTTCTTTTTGCTCTCTCCCTGGCCTGGCAACAATAACAACTATCCGAGCGGTAGGAGCTCGCCAGGGTCTGCACCACCTTGTCCCCTCCTACCTCACTTCACTACTCTTCTTCTACCACCCAGAAAGAACACTTCGCTTCTCTAGTGCTAACCTTCTCACTGTGCCTCGGTCTCACCTGTCTTGCCACTGCCCCCCAGACCATGCGCTGCTTCTGGTCCGGAATACCCTCCGTCCTCAAATCCGGCAGACAATTACTCTCCCCCGCCACCCCGCTTCAAAGCCTTATTGAAGGAACCTCTTCTGCCAGAGGCCTTCCCAGACCCTAGTCTTCCTTTCCTCTTCTCCCATTCCCTTCTGCCTCACCCTGACTTGCTCCCTTTGTTCTTCCCCCATCCCAGCCCCACAACACTTATACCTGTAATTTAAGTATTTATTTGTATTGATGTCTGTCTCCCCCCTGTAGACTGTAAGCTTGTTGTGGACAGGGAATGTATCATCTGTTTATTGTTATATTGTACTTTCCCAAGCGCTTAGTACAGTGATGATGATGGTATTTGTTAAGCACTTACTGTGTGCCAAGCACTGTTCTAAGCTCTGGGGGGATACAAGGTAATCAGATGGTCTCGCGTGGGTCTTAATCCCCATTTTACAGATGAGGGAACCGAGGCCCCGAGGAGTGAAATGACTTGCCCAGAGTCCCACAGCTGACAAGTCTCAGAGCTGGGATTAGAACCCACGACCTCTGACTCCCAAGCACGGGCTGCTTCCATTGAGACAACCTGCAGCGGTGCTCTGCATACAAGAAAGCGCTCAGTAAATACAACTGAATAATTAATTAAACGAATGAACGCACGAGGACCCAGAAATGGGAATGCTCTTGATCTAGGCCGGTGGGCTAATTGAGCCGTCCTCTTTCCAACGAGTGCATCTGCCCTAAAGAGGCTCCTTCTGGGCTGAACACAACCTCGGAGGCCCAGCCCGGCCACCGAACTTCTTGCAGGGGCCAGAGTTCAACTGGATCTCTGTGCGGTGCCGCATGAGCCTGGACTCCAGACCCGAAGCCAGGCTGGGCATGCCGAAATGTCAGCTCCAGAAACACCCATCGTCGAGGCAACCCTGGCTCCAAGATGCCCAAAACGGGGTTTCGTGGAGATCTGGCCAGAGTGTCATCACGCGTGGCCAAAATCACTTGGCCGTGGCTACCACAAGCGGTGGCACAAAGAAGCAGTCTCGGGCAGGGCCACCCTTCCTTGTAAGAGGGCTGTGTGCTCTGGACATACTAGGCTGCTACAAAGCAAACACGTTAAGAGGATACAGTGAATATCCCAGGCATTTACAGTGAATATCCCAGGCATTTACACTAAGGGGATACCAGAGAGAAATGTGTGGATACGCTGCGCGCACCAGGTCTGTACACGGGGTGAATCCACCGCACAGGTACCAACTTTTCATTGCGCAAAACGCGGGTGGGGCTTTGAGGGGGAAAAGCAGGCAGGACAGGGCTTGGGAGAGGCAGGCAGGGTGGAAGAGCTGTGGGTTCAGACACAGTCTCCTTAAATCCAGCTCCAAAGTGCTGGTATCTCGGGGAACCCGGAGTGAGCAGGGAAGGTGAGCCTCTGGCCTAAACGGCTGGGGGTTGCAAGGCTGAGCCAAAGATGGGAACCGGAGGGGTTGGGAGGGGGTGGGCCCGTGAAATTGGCACCCATCGTACGATGCATATATGTTTGTACATATTTTTTACTCTATTTATTTGTACATATCTATTCTATTTATTTTATTTTGTTAGTATGTTTGGTTTTGTTCTCTGTCTCCCCCTTTTAGACTGTGAGCCCACTGTTGGGGAGGGACCGTCTCTATAGGTTGCCAATTTGTACTTCCCAAGCGCTTAGTACAGTGCTCTGCACACAGTAAGCGCTCAATAAATACGATTGATGATGATGTGTGGGCATCAGCTGGCGCTACACCAGATACACTTACAAGATCTGTGCAACGGGCGGACTAGGAACGTGAACGGAGACGGCCAGAAGAGGAGCGGATACAATGTCCCCAAAGGGGAGGGCGGTTACAAGGTGCCCACAGCCGGTGCGGGGGATGCACCGTACCCACAGATGCGGGGGGAAGGGGGGCAATACGCCCGGGATGGAGGGATTCAATCGTATTTATTGAGCGCTTACTGTGTGCAGGGCGCTGGGGAGGCACAATTTGGCAACGCAGAGGGACGGTCCCTACCCCGCAGTGGGCTCCCAGTCTGGGGAGATGCTGGGACGGACGCCTGCGGCACCGGGATCTGGGGTCCCCGCCGCCAGGATCCCACCGAACTGGGCTCCGAAAGGGAGGGAGGGGGGCGAAATCCGGAGACAAAGCAGCGACGGGGGGGAACGGGCTCCGGAGGCGCGACACTCACCCACGCCGAACTTCTCTCGCTCCGTGGGGACCCACATGGCTGCGGGGGCCGCGGGGGCCGGCGGACGGGCCGGTGGCAGGCTGGCCTAGGTGCCCGTGCCCGTGCCCGGCCTCCCTCCTCCCCCGGGCTCCGGCTCCGCCCCCGGGCTGCCCATTGTTCCCGGCTCCGCCCCGGGAGGAGCGGCTCCGGTTGGGGGTGGGGGCGGGCCGCAGCCGGGGCCCTCCTGCTTTTTCCGCCGTCCAATGCGGAGGGCGGCGGGGGAGGTTCCCGTTGCGCCCGCCCCCTGCCCCTCCGCGCCATCTCCGCCGCATGGCCGGCTCCGGGACCACGCGGCCCGAGCCCGGCCTCCCCTTCCCCGCAGATTCCGGTGAGTGTTGGGCCTGGGGCGGGAGGGTGGGACTGGAATAATAATAATAATAATAATAATATATTATCATTATTTTTATTTAATTTTATTTAATTTTATTTATTTTTAATAGCATATTTATTGCTCTATCTATTTATTTTACTTGTACAGATCTACCCTATTTATTTTATTTTGTTAGTGTCATCGTCATCGATCGTATTTATGGAGCGCGGGGGATTCATTCGGTCAATCGTATTTATTGAGCGCTCGCTGTGCGCAGAGCACTGTGCCAAGCGCCTGGGAAGTACAAGTTGGCGACCTGTAGAGACGGTCCCCAACCCGACAGTGGGCGCTCGGTCTAGAAGGGGGAGACAGGGAGCAAAACCGAACGTACTGACAAAATAAAATAAATGGAATAGGTATGTACAAATAAAATAAATAAATGAATAGAGTAAAAAAATATGTACAAACATATATACATATATAGTATGTTTGGTTTTGTTCTCTGTCTCCCCCTTTTAGACTGTGAGCCCGCTGTTGGGTAGGGACTGTCTCTGTATGTTGCCAATTTGTACTTCCCAAGCGCTTAGTACAGTGCTCTGCACATAGTAAGCGCTCAATAAATACGATTGATGATGATGATAATGTTGGTATCTGTTATTTTGCCAGCGCTTAGACTGTGAGCCCACTGTTGGGTAGGGACTGGCTCCATGTGTTGCCAACTTGTACTACCCAAGCGCTTAATACAGTGCTCTGCACATAGTAAGCGCTCAATAAATACGATTGATGATGATGATGATAATGTTGGTATCTGTTATGTTGCCAGCGCTTAGACTGTGAGCCCACTGTTGGGTAGGGACCGTCTCCATGTGTTGCCAACTTGTACTTCCCAAGCGCTTAGTACAGTGCTCTGCACACAGTGAGCGCTCAGTAAATACGATTGATGATTAGTACAGTGCTCTGCACACAGTAAGCGCTCAATAAATACGATTGATTGATTAAGCGCTTACTACGTGCAAAGCACTGTTCTCAGCGCTGGGGAGGTGACAAGGTGATCAGGTTGTCCCACGGGGGGCTCACAGTCTTAATCCTTTTAGACTGTGAGCCCACTGTTGGGTAGGGACTGTATATGTTGCCAACTTGTACTTCCCAAGCGCTTAATACACTGCTCTGCACACAGTAAGCGCTCAATAAATACGATTGATTGATTGATTAAGCGCTTACTACGTGCAAAGCACTGTTCTCAGCTCTGGGGAGGTGACAAGGTGATCAGGTTGTCCCATGGGGGGCTCACAGTCTTAATCCTTTTAGACTGTGAGCCCACTGTTGGGTAGGGACTGTCTCTATATGTTGCCAACTTGTACTTCCCAAGCGCTTAGTGCAGTGCTCTGCACACAGTAAGCGCTCAATAAATACGATTGATTGATTAATCCCCATTTTACAGACGAGGTCACTGAGGCCCAGGGAAGTCCAGTGACTTCGCCCAAAGTCACACAGCTGACATTTGGTGGAGCCGGGATTTGAAGCCATGACCTCTGACCCCAAAGCCCGGGTTCTTTCCACTGAGCCACGCAGTGGCTGTACTTCCCAAGCGCTTAGTACAGTGCTCTGCACACAGCAAGCGGTCAATAAATGCGATTGATTGATTGATTGATTGACGTGCCCCGGCCCCCCATCCCTTAATAATAATAATAATAATAATGATAGCATTTGTTAAGCGCTTACTATGTGCAAAGCACTGTTCTAAGCGCTGGGGAGGTTACAAGGTGACCAGGTTGTCCCACGGGGGGCTTACAGTCTTAATCCCCATTTTACGGGTGAGGTAACTGAGGCACAGAGAAGTGAAGCGACTTGCCCAAGGTCACACAGCAGACATGTGGCGGAGCTGGGATTCGAACCCATGACCTCTGACTCCAAAGCCCGGGCACTTTCCACTGAGCCATCCCTTACCGTACCTGTGGCCGGTTTTACCGGAGAGCGGAGCCGAGCGCGGCCGCACCGGGGCTTTGAAAGTCTCTAGGCCGGACCTGGGGCAGTCGAGGCTCAGAGTTCAAAAGAGAAGCAGGGTGGCTCGGTGGAAAGAGCCCGGGCTTTGGAGTCAGAGGTCACGGGTTCAAACCCCGGCTCCGCCACTTGTCAACTGGGTGACTTTGGGCAAGTCACTTCACTTCTTTGGGCCTCAGTGGCCTCATCTGGAAAATGGGGATGAAGACTGGGAGCCCCCCGTGGGACAACCTGATCACCTTGTAACCTCCCCAGCGCTTAGACCAGTGCTTTGCGCTTAGTAAATGCTATTATTATTATTATTGTTATTATTATTATTAGCGCTTAGAACAGTGCTTTGCACATAGTAAGCGCTTAATAAATGCCATTATTATTATTATTATTGTTATTAAAAAACTCCAGATCGCACAGTAACGCGCTGCAGTCCGGTCCCCGGACTCGGTGGTGCCGAGCAGCGCGGCCCAATAATAAGGATGGCATTTATTAAGCGCTTACGATGTGCAAAGCACTGTTCTAAGCGCCCGGGAGGTTCCAAGGTGATCAGGTTGCCCCACGGGGGGGGCGCACAGTCTTCACCCCCATTTTACAGGTGAGGTCACTGAGGCATGGAGAATAATAGCAATAAGGATGGCATTTGTTAAGCGCTTACTATGTGCAGGGAGGTTACAAGGTGATCAGGTTGTCCCACAGGGGGCTCACATTCTTTACCCCCATTTTACAAATGAGGTAATTGAGGCACAGAGAATAATAATAATGATAATGATGGCATTTGTTAAGCGCTTACTATGTGCAGGGAGGTTACCAGGTGATCAGGTTGTCCCACGGGGTGTTCACAGTCTTAATCCCCATTTTACAGATGAGGTAACTGAGGCACAGAGAATAATAATAATAATGATAATGATGGCATTCATTAAGCGCTTACCATGCGCAGGGAGGTTTACAAGGTGATCAGGTTGTCCCACGGGGGGTGGGGGGTGGGGCTCAAAGTCTTAGTCCCCATTTTACAGATGAGGTAACTGAAGCACAGAGAATAATAATAATAATGATAATGATGGCATTTGTTAAGCGCTTACTATGTGCAGGGAGGTTACCAGGCGATCAGGTTGTCCCACGGGGTGCTCACAGTCTTAATCCCCATTTTACAGATAAGGTAACTGAGGCACAGAGAATAATAATAATGGTAATGATCATCATCATCATCATCAATCGTATTTATTGAGCGCTTACTGTATGCAGAGCACTATACTAAGCGTTTGGGAAGTACAAGTTGACAACATATAGAGACAGTCCCTACCCAACAGTGGGCTCACAGTCTAAAAGGGGCATTTATTAATTTATTAATGATGGCATTTAATAATGATAATAATTATGGTATTTATTAAGCGCTTACTATGTGCAGGGAGGTTACAAGGTGATCAGGTTGCCTCATGGGGGGCTCACAGTCTTAATCCCCATTTTACAGATGAGGTAACTGAGGGACAGAGAAGTTAAGTGACTTGCCCAAAGTCACACAGCTGACAGTTGGCGGAGCCTGGATTTGAACCCCTGACCTCTGAATTCTCCTGTCTCTCCCAACTCCAGGCCATACTTCACCTCACTGCCCAGATGATTGTTCTGCAAAAACCTTCAGGACAGGTTCCCCACTCCTCAAGAAATTTCTAGGGGTTGCCCATCCACCTCCACAACAGACAAAAATTCCTTACCATTTGTGTGACTTTGGGCAAGTCATATAACTTCTCTGTTTCTCAGTTACCTAAGACTGTGAGCCCCACGTGGGACAATCTGATCACCTTGTAACCTCCCCAGCGCTTAGAACAGTGGTTTGCACATAGTAAGCGCTTAATAAATGCCATCATTTAAAGCACTCAATCACCTTGCCCCCTCCTACCTCACCTTGCTAGTCTCTTCTCACAACCCAACCCGCACACTCCACTCTTTTAAAGCTGACCTTCTCTACCCCTATCTCATCTCTCTTTCCGAAGACCTCTCGCCCATGTCCTGCCTCTGGCCTGGAACGGCCTCCCTCCTCATATCCAATGGGCAGTTGCTCTCCCCGCCTCTTCAAAGCCTTACTGAAGGCACATCTCCTGCAAGACGCCTTCCCTGACTATGCCTCTTTTCCTCTTCTCCCACTCACTTCTGCGCCGGCCTGACTTGCTCCCTTTACACTTATTAAGCGCTTAACAAATACCGATATTATTATTATTATTAGAGGCGGGTAGAGAGGGTGCTGTGCTAAGCACTCAAAGAATAGGATTGAATGACTGGCCTCGGGCAAGTCATTTACTTTTCTTTCTTTTTTTATGGTATTGGTTAAGGACTTTTTGTGTGCCAGCCACTATTAAACACTGAGATAGGTCAAAATTAATCAGATTGGACACCATTTGTGGCCCACATGGGACTCACAGTCTTCTTCTCCATTTTCCAGATGAGGGAACTGAGGACCAGAGAAGTAAATTGACTTGCTCAAAGTCACCTCAGTGTTTAGAACAGTGCTTGGCACATAGTAAGCACTTAACAAATACCATTATCATACAGATAAGTGGCGAGTTGGGGTTAGAACCCAGGTCCTTCTGATTCCTAGTCCTGTGCTCAATCCACTAGGCCGTGCTGCTACTTCATATCCGACAGACCATTATTCTTCCTATCCTCAAAATCTCATTAAAATCACATCTCTTCCAAGAGCCCTTCCCTAAGCCTTCATTATCCCTGTTTGCTTCCCTACCGCATCGCCGATGCCCTTGGGTCTACAACCCTTAAATACTTTGATTTTCATTTCTTCCTCGCAGCACTTATGTACACATCCATAAGTAATATATTTTAATGCCTTTCTCCCCCTAAAGTATGTAAGCCTGTCATGGGCAGGGATCATATCTACCAAAACTATTATATTGTACTCTCCCAAGTGCTTAGTGTAGTGCTCTGCACATTGTAAGCACTCAAATGCCATTGACTGTTTTCGCTCCTATTTAGACTGTGAGCCTCATGTGGGGCAGGGACTGGGGCAACCTGATTATCTTGTATTTACCCCAGTAAGTGCTTGACTACCACAATTATTTGTGTTAAATTAAAAGGAGGGTATGATGGAACTCTTCAGTTCATTCAGTCATATTTATTGAGCAGTTAACTGTGTGTGGAGCACTGTACTAAGCACTTGGGAGAGTACAGCACAACAGTAAATGGACACATTCACTGCCCACAAAGAGCTTATAGTCTAGAGGTGGAGAAAGACATTAATATAAATAAATTACAGGTGCTGTGAGGCTGGGTGGGGGAATGAATAAATAAAGGGAGCAACTCAGAGCGACATAGAAGAGAGAAGAGGAAAGGAGGGCCTAGTCATGGTTGACACTGTCGACCATCCCCTTCTCCTCAACACATTATCCAACCTTGGCTACACAGACTCTGTCCTCTCCTTGTTCTCCTTTTATCTCTCTGGCTGTTCATTCTCAATCTCTTTTGTGGGCCCCTAGTCCCCCTCCCATCCCCTAACTGTAGGGGTTCCTCAAGGGTTAGTTCTTGGTCCCCTTCTGTTCACCATCTGTACTCACTCCCGTCGTGAACTCAGTCACTCCCGTGGCTTCAACAATCATCTCTACATAGATGACACCCAAATCTATATCTCCTCCCTGTTCTCTCTCCCTCCCTCCAGGCTCGTATCTCCTCCTGCCTTCAGGACAGTTCCACCTGGATGACCTACCGCCACCTAAAACTCAACACGTCCAAGACTGAGTTCCTCATCTTCCCTCCCAAATCCTGTCCTCTCCCTGATTTTCCCGTCACTGTGGACGGCACTACCATCCTTCCCATCTCACAAACCCGCATCCTTGGTGTCATCCTAGGACTCCACTCTCTCGTTCACCCCTCACATCCAATCCATCACCATAACCTACAGGTCTCACCTTCACAACATCACCAAGATCCGCCCTTTCCTCTCCATCCAGACCGCTACTACCATGTTAGTATCATCACTCATCATATCCTAAACTGAATTACTGCATCAGCATCTTTTCTGATCTCCCAGCCTCCCGTCTCTCCCCTCTTCAGTTTATACTTCACTCTCCTGCCTGGATTATCTTTCTACGGAAACACTCTGGGCACCCCCTCTCCTCAAAAATCTCCAGTGGTTGCCTATCAACCTTCGTGTGAGGCAGAAACTCCTCACTATTGGCTTCAAAGCTCTCCATCACCTTGCCCCCTCCCACATCACCTCCCTTCTCTCCTTCAACAGCCCAACCACATACTCCGCTCCTCTGGGGCTAACTTTCTCACTGTGCCTTGTTCTCATCTGTCCCGCCATCGACCCCTGGCCTATGTCCTATCTCTGACCTGGAATGCCTTCCCTCCTCTAATCCGTCAAACCAGCACACTCTCCCCCTTCAAAGCACTACTGAAGGCTCACCTCCTCCAGGAGGCCTTCCCAGACTAAGCCCACCTTTTCCTCTGCTTCCCTTCCCCATCGCCCTGACTCCCTCACTCTGCTCTACCCACTTCCCAGCCCCACAGCACTTGTGTAAATATGTACTATTTATAATTCTATTGATTTGTATTAACGATGTGTCTATAATTCTATTTATATTGATGCTATTGGTGCCTGATTACTTGTTTTGGTATTCTTTCAATTTATTCAGTCGCATTTATTGAGCACTTACTGTGTGCAGAGCACTGTACTAAGCGCTTGGAAAATACAATTCGGCAACAAATAGCGACAATCCCTGCCCAACAACAGGCTCACAGTCTAGAAGGGAGGAGACAGACAACAGAACAGAACAAGTAGACAGGCATCAGTAGCATTAATATAAATAAATAGAATTTTAGGTATATAAACATCATTAATAAAATAAATAGAACAATAAATACGTACATATATACACAAGTGCTGTAAGATGGGTAGGGTGATAGAGCAGAGGGAGGGAGTTAGGGCTATGGGGTGGGGAGGAGGAGCAGATGTCTGTCTCCCCCCTTCTAGATTGTGAGCCTGTTGTGGGCAGGGATTGCCTCTGTTGCTGAATTGTACTTTCCAAGCGCTTAGGACAGTGCACTGCACGTAGTAAACGAACAATAAATACAATTGAATGAGTGAATAAATGAATAAATGAAGGCCTTTTGGAGGAGATGTGCCTTCAGTAAGGCTTTGAGGAGTGGGGCAAGTAATTGCCAGGTAAACGAGGAGCAAAGGCATTCCAGGCCAGAGGCAGGATGTGGGCTAGAGGTCAGTGGCTCGATAGATGAGATTGAGGTACAGTGAGAAGGTTAGCATTTGAAGAGCTAAGTGTGCAGGCTGGGCTGTAGTAGGAGACTAGCAAGGTGCCGTAGGAGGGGCCAAGGTGATTGAGTGCTTTAAAGGCAATGGTGAGAAGTTTCTGTTCGTTGCAGAGTTGTATGGGCAACTGCTGGAGGGTCTAGAGAAGGGGGGAAACGTGTCCTGAATGTTTCTGTAGAAAAATAATCCGGACCAGCAGAGTGAAGTATGAACTGGGGTGGGGAGAAACAGGCAAGGAAGTTAGCAAGGAGGCTGATACAGTAATCAAGGTGGGATAGGATAAGTGACTGGATTAACGTGGTAGCAGTTTGGATGGAGAGGAAAGGGCGTTTTTTGGTGTTGTTGTGAAGGTGGAACGGACAGGATTTAGTGGTGGATTGAATATGTGGCTTGAATGAGAGAGAGGAGTCTCTCTCGCCAAGGTGATGACACCAAGGTTATGGGCTTGTAGACAGGAAGGATGGTGGTGCCATCTACAGTGATGGAAAAGTCATGGGGAGAAAAGGGTTTGGGTGGGAAGATAAGAAATTCCATTTTAATAATAATAATAATAATGATGGCATTTATTAAGTGCTTACTATGCGTAAAGCACTGTTCTAAGCGCTGGGGAGGTTACAAGGTGATGAGGTTGTCCCACAGGGGGCTCACAGTCTTAATCCCCATTTTACAGATGAAGTAACTGAGGCCTAGAGAAATGAAGTGACTCGCCCAAAGTCACACAGCTGATAGTTGGCGGAGCCGGAATTTGAACCCATGACCTCTGACTCCAAAGCCCGTGCTCTTTCCACTGAGCCACGCTGCTTCTCTATGTGGCTTTAATGAGAGAGAGGAGTCAAGGATGACACCAAGGTTATGGGCTTGTAGACAGGAAGGATGGTGGTGCCGTCTACAGTGATGGAAAAGTCCTGGGGAGGAAAGGGTTTGGGTAGAAAGATAAGAAATTCCATTTTAGACATATTAAGTCTGAGGTGATGGGAGGACTCCAAGTAGAGATGTCTTGAAAGCAGGAGAAAATGAAAGACTGCAGGGAGGGAGAGAGATCAGGGCTGGAGATGTCGATATGGGTATCACCCACATAGAGGTGGTAGTTGAAGCCATGTTAGTGAATGAGTTCTCCTGGAGAGTGGGTCTAGATGGAGAATAGCGGAGGACCTAGACCCGAACCTTGAGGGACCCCCACACTTAGGGGATGGGAGGCAGAGGAGAGCCCATGACAGAGAAGGAGAATGAGCGGCAGGAGAGTTAGGAGAAGAAACGGGAGAGGGCAGCGACAGTGAAGCCAGGGTTGGCTAATGTTTCCAGGAGAAGGGGTGGTCGACAGTATCAAAGGCAGCTGAGAGGTCGAGGAGGATTAGGATGGAGTGGAGGCCGTTAGATTTGACAAAAAGGAGATCCTTGGTGACATTTGAAAGGGAGAGAATTGGAAGAGAGGAACTTGAGACAGCAGATGTAGAGAACTCGCTCAAAGAGTTTGGAGAGGGATGGTAGGAGGGAGCTGGGGCGATAACTGAAGGGAGCTGCAGGGTCAAGGGAGGGGTTTTTTAAGATGGGGAGACATGGCATATGTGAAAGCAGTGGGGAAGAAGCCATTGTAGAACAAACAGTTGAAGATGGCAGTTAGGGAAGAAGGGAGGGGGCAAAGTGCGAAGGAATGGGGTCGGATGTGCAGGAGGAGGGGGCAGATTTTGAAAGAAGGCAGAAGATCTCTAGAGATACTGGTGGGAAAGATGGGACAGTTGAAGGAGGGGCAGGAGTGGAGAAGGATTGGGGAGGGGCAGGGCAGGGGAGATTTTTAGGGAGATTATGCCTAATAGTGACAATTTTGACATCAAAGTAGGTGGCCAGTTCACTGGGGCAAGGGATGGAGGTAGCAGGGGGACGGCGTTTCAGGAGGGAGTTAAATGTCTGGAACAGCTGGCGAGGCTGATGAGCACGGGCGTCAATAAGGATGGAGAAACAATTTTGCCAAGCAGAGGAAAGGGCAGAGTTAAAGCTTGCGAGGGTAAACTTGAAGTGGACAACGTTGGCCTGCTATCTAGATTTTTGCCAGTACTGCACTGTGGCTCGTGCGTACAAGTGAAGGAGGTGGACTGTGGGAGTGATCCAGGGCTGTGGGTTAGTGGTATGAGATGGATGAAGAGGTAGGGGAGCAAGTGAGTTGAGTTCAGTAGAGGGGATGGGTGGTGTTTAGAGTGTCAATTTGGTCCTGAAGGGAAGGCAGTTTGGGTATGGAGGCTAACTGGGGCATGGTGATTTGAGAAAATTGGATGGAGTCAAAAAAATTGGAGGTTCCTGTGGGGGGACCAGCACAGATTTGCAGGGAGGAGGTGTGTGGGAGAGAAGCCGGGTGAGAAAGTTGTGCTCAGACAGAGGGATTTCAGAGTTGATGAAGGTAGAGACTGTGCAGTGGCTAGAGACGGTGAGATCGAGTGTGTGTCAAAATTGTTGAGTGGGTGAAGTGGGGTGGAACAGGAGGTCGTTGGAGTTGAAGAGTGATAGAAGGCGGGCAGCGGAAGGGTCATCGGGACCATATATGTGGTAGTTGAAGTCTCCAAGGAGAAAGAGAGAAGGAATGTAAGATCAAACTGGTCAAACAAATTGGATGTAGGACCTGTGGAGTGGTAGATGACCGTTACTAGAATATGAAGTTGGTGGTAGAGGTGTTGAATATGATGGTATTTGTTAAGCGCTTACTATGTGCCAAGCACTGTTCTAAGCACCGGGATAGATAGATAGGGTTATCGAATTATCCCACATGGGGCTCGCAGTCTTAATCCCTATTTTACAGATGAGATAACTGAGGCACAGAGAAGTTAAATGACTTGTCCAAAGTCACACAGCTGACAAGTGGTGGAGCCGGGATTAAAACCCACGACCTCTGACTCCCAAGCCTGCGCTCTTTCCAATAAGCCAAGCTGCTTCTCATTGAGGTGGATGATATGGGCTTCAGACGAAGGGAAAGAAAGGGATGGAGGAGGTGGAATGGTGCGAAAGTGGTACTGGGACGTGAGAAGGAAGCCAACACTTCCTCATTTCCCAGTGAGTCCGGGGAGTGGGAGAAGATGAGGCCCCCTCTGGAAAGAGCAGCAAGGGAGACCATGTCGTCTGGGGGAAGCCAGGTTTCAGTGATGGCGAGGAGGAGCGACTGAGACAGAAACAGGTCAAGGATGATGGGACGGTTCCCCATGATGATGGAGGGGGGGTTCCACCGGCCACACTTGGTTGAGCTGTGGAGGAGGTTCTGGGGGAGGTCAGAAGGGGTTAAATGAGAGTGGTAGTCATCTCTGTTGACGGCACTACCATCCTTCCCATCTCACAAGCCCGCAACCTTGGTGTCATCCTCGACTCCGCTCTCTCGTTCACCCCTCACATCCAAGCCGTCACCAAAACCTGCTGGTCTCAGCTCCGCAACATTGCCAAGATCCGCCCTTTCCTCTCCATCCACACCGCTACCCTTCTCGTTCTAGCTCTCATAGTATCCAGTCTGGACTCCTGCATCAGCCTTCTCTCTGATCTCCCATCCTCGTGTTTCTCCCCACTTCAATCCATACTTCATGCTGCTGCCCGGATTGTCTTTGTCCAGAAACGCTCTGGGCATGTTACTCCCCTCCTCAAAAATCTCCAGTGGCTACCAATCAATCTGTGCATCAGGCAGAAACTCCTCACCCTGGGCTTCAAGGCTCTCCATCATCTCGCCCCCTCCTACCTCACCTCCTTTCTCTCCTTCTACAGCCCACCCCGCACCCTCCGCTCCTGTGCCGCTAATCTCCTCACCGTGCCTCGTTCTCGCCTGTCCCGCCATCAACCCCCAGCCCACATCATCCCCCAGGCCTGGAATGCCCTCCCTCTACCCATCCGCCAAGCTAGCTCTCTTCCTCCCTTCAAGGCACTACTGAGAACTCACCTACTCCAGGAGGCCTTCCCAGACTGAGCCCCTTCCTTCCTCTCCCCCTCGTCCCCCTCTCCATCCCCCCCATCTTACCTCCTTCCCTTCCCCACAGCACCTGTATATATGTATATATGTTTGTACATATATATATATATGTTTGTACATATTTGTACATATGTTTGTACATATTTGTTACTCTATTTATTTATTTATTTTACTTGTACATATCTATTCTATTTATTTTATTTTGTTAGTATGTTTGGTTTTGTTCTCTGTCTCCCCCTTTTAGACTGTGAGCCCACTGTTGAGTAGGGACTGTCTCTATATGTTGCCAACTTGTACTTCCCAAGCGCTTAGTACAGTGCTCTGCACACAGTAAGCACTCAATAAATACAATTGATGATGATGATGAGTGAGTTGATGGGAGCCGGGAGCACAGGGGGAGGGGGATGAGGAGTGGCACAGAGACGGGATTGCATGGATGGGACGGGGAGGAGTGGTGGAGATGGCGCAGGAGGTGGGAAGGTGTTGGGGAGGAGAGGGGAGGACTGAGATGGGCTGACCGGAAGGGTGGGGGGATTGAAGGGTCAATGATGCACCCCCATCTGCATCATCACCCAATCATCATTTCATTTTCTTGCATGGCCCAGTGGAAAGAGCCCAGACTTGGGAGTAAGCCCTTAACTTGTCTGTGCCTCAGTTTCCTCCTCTGTAAATTGGGGATCAATTACCTGTTCTCTCTCCTACTTAGTCTGTGAGCTCTATGTGGGACAGGGATTGTGTCCATTCTGATGAATTTATATCTGCCCCAGTGCTTAGAACAATGTTTGATATATGGTGAGCACTTAACAAATACTGTAATTAGGCAGCCAGGTCTGCCTTTTGACTCCTCTTAGAAGAAGTGTATTTTTTCCCCCCATCTTTGGAGTCCCTTTGTGGCTTTTGGGGTATTTTTTTTATCCTCTCCTGTTAATATCATTGTCCCCATACCAGTTTGCTTATCCCCTACCTACCAAGCTGGATGACCATCCCGGCCTCCCTCCGCAGCTTGGATCCTCTGTGAACAATTCTCAGTGGTGGCAGTGCTGGTCTCCGACCTGGCGCTGAGTCACGGTGGGTCTATGCCTCCACTCCAGATGGTTAATTATGGGGAGCAGAAGGGGGGTGTGTTCTTTAAGAAGCCTGGTTGGAGCAGGGATTGTAAGATCTCCAGACACTGGGGCAGTCTGGGTCAGGTGCTCAAGGAGGCTGGCACGTACCGAAGTCCCTAAGTCTAGGTCTTGGGGAAATGGGGAGCCCAAAAGCTGTGGCTCCAAGTATCTGACACCACATCTGCCCAGCAGGGTATAGCTTTGACCTAGAATGAGTTCTGCAAAACCCACCAGAAAGGAAACTTGGCCTCGAAGGCCCGCTGCTGGCCCAATTTGTGTCCAGACATTTTTCTGTTAGCATTGTAGTCATCTCCTGAGAACTCCCAACCGTGATGGCGAGAATCCTGCACCCCTTACCAAGTCCCGGGTGCTGCCTGGGAGAGGAGGCTTGGGTAGGTCCGAATGCATTTTGCTAGTTGTGCCACAGTCCTGCTCTTCTCTGCCCGCTCTCTTGTCTGCTTCTCCTGCTCCCAGTCCCGCCAGCCCATGGACTCTGGCCCAGTTTAATGGCCCGAAGCAAGCTGCAGGGGAATCAGAGAAACATTTGGGGTCTGGGCAAGGGAAGTCGGTGGAGTTGACCAGGGCTCCCTCCCAGCCTTCCACCTCTTTTTCCTCAAAACTTGCCAGACTTCCTCTCTGCCCTCATTTACCCTTTAACTTGCTGGTATCCTTGAGTCAGGAAAGTGGCAGCCCAGCACCCTGCCTCAGTGAGCCAGACCTGACCAGACCAGGCTGCCAGAGGAGCCCAGCAGTCTGCTGTAGGGATGCATAACTAAGAGCTCTGCTTTGCTTTCGTCTTCCCCCACAACCTAAGCATGGGCAGGCAGTGAGTGGTGTGCTCAGTTTCAGCATGGAAAGCCAGGCAGGTCCAGCAGTTTCAGACCCTGTCCGCGTTGCTGAAAGACCCACTCCTTGGAGTGGGGTGGGGGAGCGGCCAGTAAAAGCAGTGGTCCTCAGCGGTTTTAAAAGGTCACCTTCAAAAATATGTTTGTGATTGAATACTCTTTGGGCTGTATATCACAGAGCGTGGAGCCAGCGGTTACATGGACATAACACAAGGGGAAGGAATTAGCTGCCACTGGTGGTTTTGTATTCCTGGGCTTCACAAAAGTGTAGATCCGTGCAACAGATGAAGATTCTTCTAGGCTGTGGTCTTGCTGGGACCAGCTGGAACTGGCAACTCTTTGCTAAGAGGATGGCAAGTGGGACATAATAATAATAATGGTATTTGTTAGGTGTTTACTATGTGACAGGAACTGTACTAAGCAGTAAGGTGGATACAAGCAAATCAGGTTGGACACAGTCCATGTCCCGCACAGGGCTCAGTCTTAATCCCCATTTTACAGATGGTAACTGAGGCACAGAGAAGTTAAGTGGCTTGCCCAAGGCTACACAGCAGGCAAGTGACAGAACTGGGATTAGAACTCATGACCTTCTGATTCCCAGGCCTGTGTTCTATCCACTATTCATCATCATCAATCGTATTTATTGAGCGCTTACTGTGTGCAGAGCACTGTACTAAGCGTTTGGGAAGTACAAGTTGGCAACATATAGAGACAGTCCCTACCCACTATTCTGGGCTGCCATCACTATGCCATGCTGCTTTTACTATGCCATGCTGCTCTGAGATGGCTTTCTGAGATGCAGATCCCAGACTGTATTTGGGGGTGGCTTCCATGCCAGTGAAGCCACTCAGATGGGCCAGGATGTGAAGGCGCCGACCCACCGAGGGTCAGTGAAAGCCCCAAGGCCTGGGACACCATGCAGCTTCCCAGAAGCAGGGTTACTGTGACTTTAATTACTGTCTTGACTCACTTAATTGCTCCCCTTTTTTTGCATAATTTTTGCAACCCCAAAACAGGGGAGGAGCTGTTATATGGGGAATTAAGCATAGCAATAAGGAGAGCAGAAGGAAAAGGAAAAAAAAGGAGGGAAGAATAGGAAAAGAAAGAGGTAGGCCCGCATTTGAGACTGGTCTCTTTTACTTCACTCTCCCAAGTGCCGCATATAATGCCCCCTCGTGAATTAACCCCACTCCCATGTTTCAAAAAACAATAACTTTGCAGTGCAAACCCATCTCTGCGACTTTCTGAGCCATTCCTTCTCCCTACCCCAATGTATGCTGCTTTCACCACTTACAAAAACAATCTTTTATTTCTTCCTCCAAAATCGGGAGGGGGTAGAATTATGTGGTAGACACATTTGTGCACATAAATATAGTATTTGTTATTTATTTCTGGTGTTCGTTGAGTTCCCGCTTTGTTCAATACATTGTAATTGCAGTGGGGAAAGGTACCAGGATACTGAATCACACTGGGTGCTTGGCTTTCAGGAGGTCATTGGGCAAACAGATACAATGGGAAAGAAATAGCTGGACAAATTCAGAAAAGGGGCAACAATTCAACAACAGTGGGGAAAGCAGCATCCTTCAGTACTTGTAGAACCAGTCCTGGGGCTGTTCGCTGCCCCAGGAGCAGGGCCACCATGAGTCGGAACAACCCCAACCTTCCCAGTGACCGTGCCGTTGATCTGAGGTTTCCACCTCTTCCCAGCTGCCTAGGAACAGAACTCCTCCCCGGTTGGGGAGGACAAGTCTCAGTCATGGGCCCCTCGAGACGGGAATTATCTTTCTGCAGAAGCGATCTGGGCATGTCACCTCTCCTTCTCAAAAATCACCAGTGGCTGCCTATCAACCTTCATATCAAGCAAAAACTCCTCACTATTGGCTTCAAAGCTCTCCATCACCTTGCCCCCTCCTACCTCACCTCCCTTCTCTCCTTCTACAGCACAGGCCAGCCCAGCCCATACTAACCTCCTCACTGTTTCTCGTTCTCGCCTGTCCCGCCGTCGACCCTTGGCCTACGTCCTACCTCTGGCCTGGAATGCCTTCCCTCCTCAAATCCACCAAACCAGCACACTTGCGCACTTCAAAGCCCTACTGAAAGCTCACCTCCTCCAGGAGGCCTCCCAGACTGAGCCCCCCCTTTCCTCTGCTCCTCCTCCCATCCCCATCGCCCCGACTCACTCCCTCTTCTCTACCGCCTCCCCGCCACACAGCACTTGTGAATATATGTATATATTCTATTTATTTTATTAATGATGTGTATATATCTATAATTCTATTTATTTTGATGCTGTTGTTACCTGTCTACTTGTTTTGTTGCCTGTCTCCCCCTTCTAGACTGTGAGCCTGTTGTTGGGTAGAGATTGTCTCTATCTGCTGCTGAATTGTACTTTCCAAGCACTTAATACAGTGCTCTGTACAAAGTAAGTGCTCAATAAATATGATTTTATGAATCAATGAATGAATGAGGATGTGACTGCAGCCCTGGCCTATGACTTCTGGGAGACCCTTCTACGAATCTGCTCTCTTAAGGGGCCCTGACCCCCGGGAGAGCGGAGGGGTTGGCCCCTCCGTCATTACTGTATCATGCTCATAGCTGACCTCCCAGCCTCTCGTCTCTCCTCACTCCAGTCCTTACTTCACTCTGCTGCACCGATCATTTTTCTGAAAAAACATTCAGGCCATATTTCTCCACTCCTCAAGAACCTCCAATGGTTGCCCGGCCCACGTCATCCCCCTGGCCTGGAATGCCCTCCCTCCGCACATCCGCCAAGCTAGCTCTCTTCCTCCCTTCAAAGCCCTACTGAGAGCTCACCTCCTCCAGGAGGCCTTCCCAGACTGAGCCCCCTCCTTCTTTTCTCCCTCCTCCCCTCCCCACCCCCCCCGCCTTACCTCCTTCCCCTCCTCACAGCACCTGTATATATGTATATATGTTTGTACGTATTTATTACTCTATTTATTTATTTTATTTGTACATATTTATTCTGTTTATTTTATTTTGTTAATATGTTTTGTTGTCTGTCTCCCCCTTCTAGACTGTGAGCCCACTGTCGGGTAGGAACCGTCTCTATATGTTGCCAACTTGTACTTCCCAAGCACTTAGTACAGTGCTCTGCACACAGTAAGTGCTCAGTAAATACGATTGAATGAATGAATGAATCCACCTACGCAGCAGACAAAAACAACTCAGCATTGGCTTTAAAGCACTCAGTCACCTAGCCCCCTCCTACCTTACCTTGCTCTACCCCTACTACAAACTACAAGCTGGCACACTTCGCTACTCTAATTCTAACCTTCTCACTTGTACCTCCATCTCGTTTATCTTGCCGCACCCCTCTCACCCATGTCCTGCCCGTCCTCGTATCTGACAGACAATTACTCTCCACACCTTTTAAGTCTTATTAGAGGCACATCTCCTCCAAGAGGCCTTTCCTAAGCCTTCTTTTCCTTTTCTTCAACTGCCTTACGTGTCACCCTGACTTGCTGCCTTTATTCATGCCCCCTCCCAGCCCCACAGCCCTTATGTACTTATCTGTCATTTATTTATTTACATTAATGTCTGTCTTTCCCTCTAGGCTGCCCATTCGTTGGGGGCAGGGAATGTGTTATATTGTAATAATAATAATGGTAAGCACTTACTATGTGCAAAGCACTGTTGTAAGCAACTGGAGGGATACAAGGTGATCAGGTTGTCCCACGTGGGGCTCACAGTCTTAATCCCCATTTTACAGATGAGGGAACTGAGGCACAGAGAATAATAATAATGATAGCATTTGTTAAGCACTTACTATGTGCAAAGCACTGTTCTAAGCACTGGGGGGATACAAGGTGATCAGGTTGTCCCACATGGGGCTCACTGTCTTAATCCCCATTTTACAGATGAGGTAACTGAGACACAGAAAAGTTAAGTGAACTGCCCAGAGTCACACAGCTGACAGTTGGCAGAGCTGGGATTTGAACCCATGACCTCTGAGTCCAAAGCCCAGACTCTTTCCACTGAGCCACGCTGCTTCTCAAGTAATAATAATGGCATTTATTAAGCACTTACTATGTGCACTGTTCTAAGTGCTGGGGAGGTTACAAGGTGATCAGGTTGTCCCACGTGGGGCTCACAGTCTTAGTCCCCATTTTACAGATGAGGTAACTGAGGCACAGAGAAGCTAAGGGACTTGCCCAGAGTCACACAGCTGACAAGTGGTGGAGCTGGGATTTGAACCTATGACTTCTGACTCCAAGGCCTGGGCTCTTTCCACTGAGCCACACTGCTTCTCAAATAATAATAATGGCATTTATTAAGTGCCTACAATGTGCAAAGCATTGTTCTAAGCACTGGGGAGGTTACAGCGTGAACGGGTTGTCCCACGTGGGGCTCACAGTCTTAATCCCCATTTTACAGATGAGGTAATTGAGGTCCAGAGAAGGTAAGGGACTTGCCCAAAGTCACACAGCTGACAAGTGGCGGAGCCGGGATTTGAACCGATGACCTCTGACTCCAAAGCCTGTGCTCTTACCACTGAGCCACAAGTGCTTAGTACAATGCTCTGCACAGAGTAAGCACTCAGTAATCAATCATTCGTATTTATTGAGTGCTTACTGTGTGCAGAGCACTGTACTGAGTGCTTGGGAAGTACAAGTTGGCAACATATAGAGACAGTCCCTACCCAACAGTGGGCTCACAGTCTAGAAGGGGGAGACAGACAACAAAACCAAACATATTAACAAAATAAAATAAATAGAATAGATATGTACAGGTAAAGTAAATAAATAAATAAATAGAGTAATAAATTTGTACAAACATATATACATATATACGGGTGCTGTGGGGAAGGGAAGGAGGTAAGACGGGTGGGATGGAGAGGGGGATGAGTGACTGACTCTCAGGAATGTCTGTGGGGATCAACTCTGCTTTAGGCAAGTAGCATCCTCCCTTTCCCCTGAACCACCTCCTCAGGTTCCTCTCAGTCCTCAGGTTCAGCTGGTCCCTCTTCCTCTCCCAAGATGCTTGGGACCCAACGTGACCCACTGACCCAAATTCTCCCCCAAATCTCCACCCGGACAGCTCTACTAGATTCTCCTGGGTTGTGTCTATGCAGTCCTCTTTACAACTTGGGAAGCAGTTAGAGTTGAGCCCCAAGGACTGAGCTGGCCCCAGCCCCAGGACTAATCTGCCCGAAACCTGGAATCCCACTTTTTTCTGAGGAGGATGGGCGTACCTAGGCCTGGCTGGGGCCCCTGCTTCTCTGTTGCTGCTCAGGAGTGGCTCCAGTGTAATGATTGCCGAAACCCACCTGGCAGGCCTCACTAGGTAAAGAACATTTATCAGAGTAGACCCATTTGGGTTTTGAGATTGATGCCAGATTTGGTGGTTGGGCCTACTAGCACTCGTAGCCAACAAGTGAGCATTCGACTTGGGTGGCCAATTAAAAATGAAAATTTCTCAGGAATTCCAGCAGTAAAGCATCTGATTGCCGATGTGAATCATTTCTGACCAATATCTCATACAAGTCCTCAGCACCCAACTGGCATCAGCTTAGGAAAGGCCATTTGTCTGCGCTAACCAGGAACTTGTGTGAATTTCATGGGGAGAGTGATTCCCCTCCACTGGCTGATCCCAAGGATCCTGGTACCAGTTGTCGCTCCTCCTCTAGGCTCTAAGCTTGCTGTGGGCAGGGAATGTGTCTCTTTATTGTTATATTGTACTCTCCTAAATGCTTAGTACAGTGCTCTGCCCCCAGGAAGCACTCAATCAGTACGACTGCCTGACTGACTGCATGAAAGCTCATTTGTGGGCATTCATTCATTCATTCAATCGTATTTATCGAGTGCTTACTGTGTGCAAAACACTGTACTAAGCGCTTGGGAAGTACAAGTTGGCAACATAGAGACAGTCCCTACCCAACAACAGGCTCACAGCCTAGAAGGGGGAGGCAGACAACAAAACAAAACATATGGACAGATGTCAAGTCATCAGAATAAATAGAAATAACGCTCGATGCACATCATTAACAAAATAAATAGTAAATATGTACAAATATATATATACAGGTGCTGTGGGGAGGGGAAGGAGGTAGGGCAGGGGGGATGGGGACCATGTTTACCAACTCTCTTGTACTAAGCTCCCGAGAGCTTAGTACAGTGCTCTGCACATAGCTCTCAATAAATATCATTGATGATGATGACGAAGATGGACTGAAGCGGTTGGAAGGCAGGGAGCCTGGAAGTCGGAAGGACCTGAGTTCTAATCCCAGCTCTACCACTTGTTTGCTGGGTGACCTTGGGCAAGTCAGTTGACTTCTCTGTGCCTCAGTTACCTCATCTGGAAAATGGGGATTAAGGCTCTTATCTCTCTGGCTGCTCATTCTCAATCTCTTTCGTGGGCTCCTCTTCTGCCTCCCACCCTCTAACTGTGGGAGTCCCTTAAGGTTCAGTTCTGGGTCCCCTACTGTCGTCTGTCTACATCCACTTCCTTGGAGAACTCATTCGCTCCTGTGGCTTCAACTACCACCTCTAAGCTGATGATGCCCAAATCTACATCTCCAGCCCTGATTCTCTCCTCTCTGCAGTCTCGCAGTTCCTCCTGCCGTCGAGACATCTCTACTTGGATGTCCTCCCATCACCTCAAATTTAATATGTCTAAAACAGAACTTCTTATCTTCCCACCCAAACACTGTACTCCCACAACTTTCCCATTGCTATAGATGGCACTACCATCCTTCCTGTCTCATAATCAGTCAATCAATCAATCAATCAATCGTATTTATTGAGCGCTTACTATGTGCAGAGCACTGTACTAAATGCTTGGGAAGTACAAATTGGCAACATATAGAGACAGTCCCTACCCAACAGTGGGCTCACAGTCTAAAAGGGGGAAACAGAGAACAAAACCAAACAGACTAACAAAGTAAAATAAATAGAATAGATATGTACAAGTAAAATAAATAAATAAATAAATAGAGTAATAAATATGTACAAACATATATACATATATACAGGTGCTGTGGGGAAGGGAAGGAGGTAAGACGGGGGGATGGAGAGGGGGACGAGGGGGAGAGGAAAGAAGGGGCTCAGTCTGGGAAGGCCTCCTGGAGGAGGTGAGCTCTCAGCAGGGCCTTGAAGGGAGGAAGAGAGCTAGCTTGGCAGATGGGCAGAGGGAAGGCATTCCAGGCCCGGGGGATGACGTGGGCCGGGGGTCGATGGCGGGACAGGCGAGAATGAGGCACAGTGAGATTAGCAGCAGAGGAGCCGAGGGTGCGGGCTGGGCTGTAGAAGGAGAGAAGGGAGGTGAGACTGTAACCTTGGTTTTATCCTTTACTCCTCTCTCTCATTCAACGTACATATTCATCACTAAATCCCATCAATTCCACCTCACCAACATTGCAAAAATCCATATTTTCCTCTCAGTCCAAACTACTGTCACATTAATCTAGTTATCTTACCCTGCCCTGATTACTGTATCAGCCCCCTTGCTGACCTCCCCACTCAGCCTCACTCTGCTGCCCGGATCATTTTTCTACGAAAACATTCAAGCTATGTTTCCCCACTCCTCAAGGAACTCCAGTGGTTGCCCATCCACCTCCACATCAAACAAAAACCCCTCACCATTGGCTTTAAACTCAACCACCTTGTCCCCTCCTACCCCACCTCGCTACTCGAGAAGCAGCGTGGCTCAGTGGAAAGAGCCCCGGCTTTGGAGTCAGAGGTCATGGGTTCAAATCGTGGCTCTGCCAGTTATCAGCTGGGTGACTTTGGGCAAGTCACTTGACTTCTCTGGGCCTCAGTTACCTCATCTGTAAAATGGGGATTAAGACTGTGAACCCCCCGTGGGACAACCTGATCACCTTGTAACCTCCCCAGTGCTTAGAACAATGCTTTGCACATAGTAAGTGCTTAAGAAATGCCATCATTATTATTATTATTACTCTCCTACTACAACCCAGTCTGCATACTGTGCTCCTCTAATGCTAAACTTCTCACTGTACCTCAGTTTCATCTGTCTCGTTGCCAACCTCTCGCCCACGTCCTGCCACTGGCCAGGAATGCCTTCCCTCCTCAAATCTGACAATTACTCTCTCCCCCTTCAAAGCCTCATTGAAGGTACATCCCTACTAAGAGGCCTTCTCTGACTAAGCTCTCCTTTCCTCTTCTCCCTCTCCCGCGTTGCCCTGACTTGCTCTTTTCATTCATCTCCCAGCCCACAGCACATATGTACATATCTGTGATTTATTTATGTATATTAATGTCTATCTCCCCCTCTAGACCGTGAGCTCATGGTGGGCAGAGAATGTGTCTTTTCTCATTGTATTGTACTCTTCCAAGCACTTAGCACAGTGCTCTGCACACAGTAAATGCTCAATAAATATAATTGAATGAAAGAATGACTGTAACCCCCATGTGGGACAGGGTTTGTGTTCAACCCAACTACCTTGTATCCACCCCAGTGCCTGGCACATAGTAAGCACTTAACAAATACCACAGTTTTTATTATTATTATTATTCATTCATTCAGTCGTATTGAGCGCTTACTGTGTGCAGAGCACTGTACTAAACGCTCGTAAAGTACAGTTCGGCAATAAAGACAATTCCTACCCAACAACGGGCTCACAATGTAGAAGTGGGGAGAAAGACAACAAAACAAAACAAGTAGACAGGCATCAATAGCATCAAAATAAATAAATAGAAGTATAGATATATACACAATATACACACGCACACACATATGTATATGTGCAAGTATGTATATGTATATGTGTGTGCGTGTGTATATTGTGTATATATACACACACATATATATATGTGTGTGTGTGTATATTGGGTATATATATATACTTCTATTTATTTTGATGCTATTGATGCCTGTCTACTTGTTTTGTAAATACACACACACACACACACACACACACACACACACACACACATTATGAAAAACAGCATGGCCTTGCGGATAAAGCACAGGCCCAGAAGGTCATGGGTTCTAATCCCAGCTCTGCCATTTGTCTGCTGCGTGACCTTGGGCAAGTCACTTTACTTCTCTGGACCTCAGTTCCCTCACTTGTAAAATGGGGACGAAGACTGTGAGCCCCACGTGGGACAACCTGATTACCTTGTATCTACGCCAGCGCTTAGAACAGTGCCTGGCACGTAGTAAGTGCTTGACAAATACCAACATTGTTATTATTATTATTATGATTATTATTATTATTATTATTATGTTTCTCCACTACTCAGAAACCTCCAGTGGTTGCCCACCCACCTCTACTTCAAACAGAAACTCCTTTCATCGACTTTAAAGCATTCAATCACTTTGCCCCCCTCAAACCTCACCTTTCTGCTCTCTTATCACCACACAGCCTGCACACCTCGCTCTCCTGCCAGCTTACTTACAGTATCTTGATCTCATCTATCTTGCCACCTCCCTTCTCGCCCACATCCTGCGTCTGGCCTGGCATGTCCTTCCTTTTCATGTCCAACAGACAATTACTCCCCTGGCACCCCATCTGCCTTCAAAGCCTTATTGAAGGGACATCTCCTCCACGAGACCGTCTGTGACTAAGCCTTCATTTCCTCTTCTCCCACCCCCTTCTGGGTCACCCTGATTCGCTCCCTTTATTCACCCCTCCCTCAGCCCCACAGCGTTTATGTACATGTCCGTAATTTATTTATATTAATGTTTTTCTCCCCCTCTGGACTGTAAGTTTGTTTTGGGCAGGGAATGTATCTATCTCCATTCATTCATTCAATCGTATTTATTGAGCACTTACTGTGTGCAGGGCACTGTACTAAGCGCTTGGAAAGTACAAGTTGGCAACATATAGAGATGATCCCTACCCAACAACGGGCTCACAGTCTAGAAGGGGGAGACAGAGAACAAAACAAAACATGTGGACAGGTGTCAAGTCATCAGAACAAATAGAATTAAAGCTAAATAATAATAATAATAATGGCATTTATTAAGCACTTACTATGTGCAAAGCACTGTTGTAAGAGCTGGGGAGGTTACAAGGTGATCAGGTTGTCCCCCGGGGGGCTCACAGTCTTAATCCCCATTTTATAGATGAGGGAACTGAGGCCCAGAGAAGTTAAATGACTTGCCCAAAGTCACATTCATTCATTCAGTCGTATTTATTGAGCGCTTACTGTGTTCAGAGCACTGTACTAAGCGCTTGGGAAGTACAAGTTGGCAACATATAGAGACGGTCCCTACCCAACAGCGGACTCACAGTCTAGCTGACAATTGTTGGAGCCGGGACTTGAACCCATGACCTCAGACTGCAAAGCCCTTGCTCTTTCCACTGAGCCACGGTGCGCATCATTAACAAAATAAATAGAATAGTAAATACGTACAAGTAAAATAGAGTAATAGATCTGTACATACATATATACAGGTGCTGTGGGGAGGGATATTGTATTCATTGATTCAATTCATTCAATCATATTTATTGTGTGTTTACTGTGTGCAGAGCACTGTACTAAGCACTTGGGAGACTAAGCTAGACTGTGAGCCCGATGTTGGGTAGGGACCGTCTCTATATGTTGCCAACTTGTACTTCCCAAGTGCTTAGTACAGTGCTCTGCACACAGTAATTGCTCAATAAATGCGATTGAATGAGTGAATGAATGCATGGAAAAGCCTACCTCTCCCAGGTGCTTGTCTGGTGGCCAGTCTTTGGAGAATCTGGCTGGGTGTGGCAGTGCTGCCCCAGCTCTGGAATGGGGAAAGCTTGAGGAAGAGCTGAGCCCTGAGGCCTGCCAGCAGGAAGGGTTAGAGTTTGTTCCATGGCCTGCCCAACTGCGGTGGAGGTGGGTGGGGGGGTTGCACAAATGAGGGGCCATTGTTGTGGTCACCCCCAGTCCCTCACTCTGAAGACAGGAGAGGATCAGGATTCATTCAACCCCAACTGCTCCCACTGGCCCCCCATTGTTCCCCAGGGCCACCCTCATCTCTCCCACACCCCCTGGGCTCTGGCCAAGGAGCAATTGTTCCTTGAGTCACTGGCTAGCTGGAGCTCTGTGAGGTTACAGAGGGCTGCCCTGGGGACTTTCTAGGGGCAGTCTTTGTTGGGGGATTGGGGCTGTCTGTGTGGGGGGGATGATCTCCTGTCATGGGAGCCCTGCAGTTGCGTGGACCTCATCTAGCCCCCCAGGATGGTCCAGTGTGTCCCCCGCCTCTCCAGAACAGCAGGAACAGGTTCTCTTGAAGGTTTCCCACGTGATTTGCACAGTAGTAGCTGGACGTTCACCCTTCTGCCCACTTCTGGGAGCCCGGGGACCAGGCTGGCTGTGGCCTGGTTCATTGCAGGAGGCCAGGTGGTCCAGTGGTTCCCTTCATTGGCCTCACGCATTATTCAGGGGGATTAATATTTCAGTGAAGTTGGTCTGTTGTCTTTCAGGGCTTCTCTGCGTTTAGAGGGCAAGGCTTGGACACATTGTGGGCAGAGACCACTCCCTTCATCTTGTTCTGTTGGCAGGGAGTTGGCCACAGCTCCGGGGAGACCCAACTACCCCACGGTGGCTATCCCGCCCAAACCCTGCCTTCTCCTTGACTTTCCCCTCACTGTAGACAGTACGACCATCCTCCCTCTCTCATAAGCCCATAACTTTGGCATTATCCTCAATTCATCTCCCTAATTCAACCCACATATTCAATCTGTCACCAAATCCTGTTGGTTCTATCTTCACAGCATCACTAAAATCCACCCTTTCCTCTCCATCCAAACAGCTGTTACATTAATCCAAGCACATATCTCATCCTCTTCTCCAACACTGCATCAGCCTCCTTACTGACCTCCCTGCCTCCTATCTCTCCCCAATCCAATCCACATTCATTCTGCTGCCCAGATCATTTTTCTAAACAAAATTCAGTCCATATTTCATTCATTCATTCCATCATATTTATTGAGCACGTACTGTGTGCAGAGCACTGTACTAAGCGCTTGGCAAGTGCAAGTCGGCAACATATAGAGACGGTCCCTAACCAACAACGGGCTCACAGTTTAGAAGGGGGAGACAGACAACAAAACAAAACATGTAGACAGGTGTCAAAATCGTCAGAACAAATAGAATTATAGCTATATGCACATCATTAACAAAATAAATAGAATAGGAAATATGTACAAGTAAAGTAAATAGAGTAATAAATCTGTACAAATATATACAGTGCTGTGGGGAGGAGAAGGAGGTAGGGCGGGGGGATGGGGAGGAGGAGAGGAAAAAGGGGGCTCAGTCTGGGAAGGCCTCCTGGAGTAGGTGAGCTCTCAGTAGGGCTTTGAAGGGAGGAAGAGAGCTAGCTTGGCGGATACGTGGAGGGAGGGCATTCCAGGCCAGGGGAAGGACATGGGCCGGGGGTTGACGGCGAGACAGGCGAGACCGAGGCACAGTGAGGGGGTTAGCGGCAGAGGAGCGGAGGGTGCGCTGTAGGAGGAGAGAAAGGAGGTGAGGTAGGAGAGGGTGAGATGATGGAGAGCCTTGAAGTGAGGAGTTTTTGCTTGATTCATAGGTTGACAGGCAACCACTGGAGATTTTTGAGGAGGGGAGTGACATGCCCAGAGCATTTCTGTACAAGGATAATCCGGGCAGCATAATGAAGTATAGATTGAAGTGGGGAGAGACAAAAGGATGGGAGATCCGAGAGGAGGCTGATGCAGTAATCCAGTCGGGATAGGATGAGAGATTGAACCAGCAAGGTAGCAGTTTGGATGGAGAGGAAAGGGTGGATCTTGGCGATGTTGTGGAGGTGAGACCGGCAGGTTTTGGTGATGGATTGGATGTGTAGGGTGAATGAGAGAGCAGAATTGAGGATGACACCAAGGTTGCGGGCCTGTGAGACGGGAAGGATGATAGTGCTGTCTACAGTGACGGTAAAGTCAGGGAGAGGACAGTGTTTGGGAGGGAAGATAAGGAGTTCAGTCTTGGATATATTGAGTTTTAGATGGCAGGCACACATCCAGATGGAGATGTTCTGAAGGCAGGAGGAGATACGAGCCTGGAGGGAGGGAGAGAGAGCAGGGGCGGAGATGTAGATTTGGGTGTCATAAGCGTAGAGATGATAGCTGAAGCCGTGAGAGCGAATGAGTTCACCAAGGGAGTGAGTGTAGATAGAGAACAGAAGGGGACCAAGAACTGACCCTTGAGGAACCCCTACAGTAAGGTGGTGGGAGGGGGAGGAGGAGCCCGCAAAGGACACTGAGAATGAACGGCCGGAGAGATAAGAGGAGAACCAGGAGAGAACGGAGTCTGTGAAGCCAAGGTTGGATGGCGTGTTTAGGAGAAGGGGGTGATCCACAGTGTCAAAGGCAGCTGAGAAGTCGAGGAGGATTAGGATAGAGTAGGAGCCATTGGATTTAGCAAGAAGGAGGTCATTGGTGACCTTTCAGAGGGCAGGTTCAGTGGCGTGTAGGGGACAGAAGCCAGATTGGAGGGGGTCAAGGAGAGAGCTGGAGTTGAGGAATTTGAGGCAGCGCGTGTAGATGACTCGTTCTAGGAGTTTTGAAAGGAAGGGTAGGAGGGAGATAGGGGGATAACTAGAAGGGGAGGTGGGGTCAAGAGAGGGTTTTTTTAGGATGGGGGAGACGTGGATATGTTTGAAAGCATAGGGGAAGGAACCAGTGAAGAGTGAGCAGTTGAAGATGGAAGTTGAGAGGAGGGAAGGGGCTAGAGTGTTCATAAGATGAGGGGGAATGGGGTCTGAAGCACAGATGGATGGAGTAGCACTTGAGAAGAGGGAGGAGATCTCATCTGACGATACTGCTGGGAAGGATGGGAGAGTAGCGGGGAGGGTTGAGAGCAGGAGGGATGGTGAAGGGGGAGAGGTGACTTTGGGGAGATCAGAGCTGATGGAGTTAATTTTACTAATGAAGTAGGAGGCCAGATCGATGGGAGTGAGGGATGGAGGAGGGGGAGGAACAGGGGGCCTGAGAAGGGAGTTAAATGCATGGAACAGCTGATGGGGATGATGGGCATGGGTGTCAATATATGTTGCCAACTTGTACTTCCCAAGCGCTTAGTACAGTGCTCTGCACACAGTAAGTGCTCAATAAATACGAATGAATGAATAAATGAATGAATAAGGGACGAAAAATAGTTTTGCCTGGCAGAGGAGAGGGCAGAGTTAAGGCAGGAAAGGATAAACTTAAAGTGAACAAGGTTGCCTTGGTGTTTAGACTCTCGCCAGCAGCGTTCAGCAGTTCAGGCATAAGAGCGAAGGAGGCGGACAGTGGCAGTGATCCAAGGCTGTGGTTTAGTGTTGCAAGAGTGGCGAAGGGAAAAGGGAGTGAGCGAGTGGAGTAGAGAGGGTGGAGTTGAGAGCAACAATCGGGTCAAGATTGGGTAGAGAGGATAGGGAGGTGAGGTGGGGTGTGATGCGCTGAGAAAGATGGATGGAGTGGAGAGAGCGGAGGTCTCTGTGGGGTAGTAATATAGATTTACGGGGGGAGGAGTGTGAGTGAGGGGGCAGGTGAGACGGTTATGATTAGATGGAGGGATTTCGGAGTTGATGGGGGTGGTGGTTGGTCGTCTATCTCTATATCAAACAGAAACTTCTTATATTGACTTTAAATCACTCAAATACCATGCCCTTTCCTATCTTACCTTGTTGATTTCCTACAAAGAAGCAGTGTGGCTCGGTGGAAAGAGCCCGGGCTTTGGAGTCAGATGTCAGGGGTTCAAATCCCAGCTCCGCCAATTGTCAGCTGTGTGACCTTGGGCAAGTCACTTCACTTCTCTGGTCCTCCATTCCCTCATCTGTAAAATGGAGATGAAGACTGTGAGCCCCACGTGGGACAGCCTGATCACCTTGTATCCCCCCAGCGCTTAGAACAGTGCTTTGCACATAGTAAGCACTTAAATACCATCATCATTATTATTATTATTACTGCAACCCAGCATGCACACTTTGCTCCTATCTCACCAACTTAGTGTACTTCCATCTTGTCTATCTTCCTGCCAACCCCTTGCGCATGTCCTGCCTCTAGCCTGAAACTTCCTCCCCTTTTCATATTCTCTAGACCACCCCCTTACCCGTCTTCAAGTCTTATTAAATTACATCTCCTCTAATAGGTCTTCCCCACCTAAACCCTCATTTCCCCTACTCCCTCTCTGCATCTCCTTTGCAATTTATACCCTTCATTCAGCCCACCTTCAGCCCTACAGCACTTATATACATATGTGTAGTTTATTTTAACATCTGTCTCCCCCTGTAGACTGTAAACTCCTTGAGGGCAGGGAACACATCTACCAAATCTATTATGTTGCACGCTTCCCATTATGATTGATTGGGCAGTGATCCCTGGCTCTCATCCCTAGTTCCTGTGGCTGCAGGACCAGACACATGAGGCCCTTTGGGCAAGAATTCAGCATTTTGCCTCCTGAGACCCAATCTAGGGTCACTGGTTTGAACTCCCCTGATTTGTGGTCATCAGCTGCAGCAGCTCTAGAGAAGCATTGTGGATTAGTGGATAGAGCACGGGCCTGGGGTCGGGTGGGATTGGCATTCCTTGTCACCTTGTTTCCAGTAATAATTGTGGCATTTGTAAAGTACTTATGTGCTAAAGACTGTACTAAGCACTGGGGTAGAGACAACATAATCAGGTGAGGCAGCCCCTGCTCCACATTGGGTTCAAAGTGTAAGTAGAACAGAGAACAGGCATTTCTACCAGGAAGCAACGTGTCCTTGTGGAAAGATCACAGGCCCGGGTGTCAGAGGGTATAGGTTCTAATCCCAACTCTGCCATGTGTCTGCTGTGTGACCTGGGGCAAGTCACTTCACTTCTCTGGGCCACAGTTATGTCATCTGTAAATGGGGATTAAGATACTGAGCCCCATGTGGGACAGGGACTGTGTCCAACGTGATTAACTTATAACTACCCCAGTGCTTGGCACATAGTAAGCACTTAGCAAGTACCAATTATTATTATTATCGTTTTATTATTATTAATAATAATAATTAGTGGTATTTATTGAGCAATTAATATATGCAGAACACTGTGCTAAAGACTTGGGAGAATAGAATACATCTGCTGTGTACTAGGAATTATATGGAGTATCTGCTGATGACACGCGAATTCGTGAAGTGTTCTGTATTTTACTATTTATTTACTTGTACATATTTACTATTCTATTTATTTTATTTTGTTAATATGTTTTGTTTTGTTGTCTGTCTCCCTGTTCTAGACTGTGAGCACGCTGTTGGGTAGGGACCGTCTCTATATGTTGCCAACTTGTACTTCCAAGCACTTAGTACAGTGCTCTGCACACAGTGAGCGCTCAATAAATGCGATTGAATGAATGAATGAATGAAGGTGGTACTGAGTATTTAACTGCACACAGTGGAAATTAAAGATGTAGTCTGTACCCTGTTTGCTCATAATGGTATTTAAGCGCTTACTTTGTGATAGGCACTTTATTAAGTACTGCGGTAGCTACAAAGTCGGTCATCAGGTTGGACCTAGTCCATGTCCGACACAGAGCTCACATTTTACAGATGAGGGAACTGAGGCACAGAGAAGTGAAATGACTTGCCCAAGGTCACACAACAGACAAGTGGTGGATCTGGGTTTAGAACCCAGGTCCTTCTGACACCTAAGCCTGTGCTTTATCCACTAGGACATGCTGTTTACCCTCAAGGAGTTTACATCCCAGCAAAGGATATAAATGGATACAAGTTTCCAGATATGCAGGAGGTAGAATAGTGAGAAAGCAAATGTAAATGATAATCAGGGAGGTGGGAATTCGTCAAGGAAGGCCTCCTGAATGAAGTGGCTTTTCTGGAGACTCTGAAAGTCATCAGGGGAGACATGGTTTGGGAGATGTGGGGTGGGAGGGAGCTCCATGCCAACGGAAGGAAGGGTGCGACCACTTGGCAGAGACAGGAGAGGGAAGCCAGGGCTGTGTGTACTTGGGAAGGGGCTGAAGGGGCTCATCTGGCCCAGATGAGATGGGTTGCACTGAGAGCTCTTTCATACTAACCATGGTTAAACGCAATATAGCCACCAAAAGCATGTTTCTCCTCATTGAGAAACCTTCCATCCTTGGACTTGTCTTTAAGGAACTCTGCCTCGGTGCCTGTGTACTTCCCTCACCATCCCAGTCTCAGGGCTGGGGATGCTGCCCTGCTGAAGCAACTGGACTATTGGAGAGATGCCACGCGCCTTCGCCCCTTCTCCAGTGGCCCCCCAACCTGAGCTCCGTATTGGGCTTCACCAGTATTCTCAGCTTCCCTGGGTCACCAGGCTCAATCAATTAGTTGTATTTATTGAGTGTTTATAGCATGCAGAGCCCAGTACTGGGAGAGTATGATATAACGATATAACGGTATAACAGTTGGTAGGCACATTCCTTGC
The DNA here is from genome assembly GCF_015852505.1 of Tachyglossus aculeatus. NCBI lineage: Eukaryota > Metazoa > Chordata > Mammalia > Monotremata > Tachyglossidae > Tachyglossus > Tachyglossus aculeatus. The sequence goes on along the minus strand of NC_052075.1, from coordinate 29,992,286 downwards.
CCACAACGAGCCTACAGTCTAGAGGGGTGAATTTACATGCTCTGGCAGCATTCCTGCACAGCCCAGGTCCCACTGTGAAGCCAGAGCCGTGCCCTCAGTTGGGGTGGAGGCTGGCAGGCCCAAGGTCACCCCTCCTGCTTCAGTGAGGGCTCCCAAATGGATCCCACCTCCACCACCCTGCCCAGGCTTTGCAGTGACAAGTCGCACGTTTTCCTGGTCGCCAGGCATCTTCCATGCTCTCCGACGACTGCCATCTGGTCTCATAATGGATTACAGTTCAATTTCCCAAGTGCTTCTGCTGGGCCCCCTTCTCCTCCCCACCTCCTTTTGTTTATTGGTATCTCCTACTCTCAGGAGAACAGCTTGCACTCTCCCCCTCCGCCCCCCAAGACCCACTCATCATTCCTCCACTGGGGTCTGGCTGGCTGTCATGTTTTTCCTCAGACATCCTGTCATTTGGACGCAATGTTTGTTCATTCCCCCACACAGATGAGCCACCCATCTGAGGTGATTCCCACTCCTAGAAGTTCCCCTCTCCCAGTTCTAACCGGGGTTGAGGCGATACCCACAACCAAAGCCAGAGCAGTACCCTCTCCCAGCTCTCCCTGGGATGGAGGTGATGCGTCAACCAGTTCTCCCTGGGGCCGAGGCAATCCCCTCAACCAGCTCTCTCTGGGGCAGGGATGTTCCTCTTTCCTAGCTCTCCCCAGGGCCAAGGCGGTTCCTTCTCCCACCTCTCCCTGGGACCAAGATGGTCCTCTCTTCCAGCTTTCCCCACGGCCGAAAGAGTCCCCTCTCCTAACCTTCCCCGCGGCCAAGGCGGACCCACTCCCAGCTTTCCCCAGGACCCAGATGGACCTTCAAGCTGCTCTCCTTGGGACACAGGCAAACCCTTCACGGCTCTCCTCGGGGCCCAGGAGAGCCCAAACCTCACTGCATCCAGAGACTCTGAGGGGCTCTGCACACACACTGCCTGTGGTTCCACCCTCTGATGGGAGCAAACCCATTTGTGTCAGAGAAGTAATTTTGGGGGAAAGATTCAGCCCATTATTTCAGAAAGAGACAAGATGGAGGTTTCCACTTCATTAGAAAGGAAAATTGGACTCCATTGGATGGCTCTGCCACTTGTTCAGATTATCTCCCTGGGTAAATGTGACCACTGGCAACGGGGGCTCCCGAAGCCTGCCCCACGCAGAAGTTGACAGCTCTCTCTCAGACACAGAATTTTCCCGACCGGGCTGAAAGTACAGATAATCTTTCCACTTCTTCCTCTGCCCAAAGGGAGATTTTCAGAGCTGCGGTTTGAGGCAGGGCACTGTTACAGTGAGCTAGCTACTTAGAGGGAAGTGGGAAGGGAAGGGGCTGGTTAAGAAGCACAGAACACACTGGTCCTGTGCTTTCCAGCCTCCATCACTCTTTGACATGGGGGAATTGGCAGAGAGAGCGGGCTCAGCGCGTGACTGCATCCAGCTTCTCCCATCCAGCCGTAGTTCCTGGGCCCACTGATCCCTTGGAGGGGCAGTGAGTAACGGCAGGATCTGAACATGGACTAGCCCACCTGATGGGGCCAAGGGCTCACCCAAAGTGGCTCATTCTGAGATGATGTGGAGTCCTCACACTTCAGTGCTGTTGGCTACAGTTTTCATTTCTTTCTGGGCTGTCTGCTGTCTGCCTAGTTTGGCACTTGGTCTCCCAAGGCTTGGGGCCTGCCCTGTGCTGGAGGGCTGCCTATCCCTCAGTAGAGGTGGGGACTGACCTCTCTGGGGGACTGACTGGCCACTGTGGAGATGTACCCCTGGGGGAAGGGTGAACAGTGGAGCTCAGCCGGGACTGGTAGAGCCACAGACAGGAGCCTGGGTCAGCTAGTCTTTGCCCAGCTTTTGTTCCATTTACTTGAATAGCCCTCCTGAGTTGGCAGGATTCATATATGAGATGTCCTCAGTCATGGAAGTGGTAGAGTTGTCCTGAAAGCTTGAGGAAATGTGAGATTGCAGAGAAGGAGAGAGTTCGGGTCTGCAAAGGTAGATCTGGGAGTTAGCTATGTAGAGTTGAGTTCTCCAAGGACATGGGTGAAAATGGGGAAGAGAAGAGGACCCAGAACTGAGCCTTGAGGGGTCCCCATAGTAAGGGAGTGGGAGGCAAAGGAGAATTTGGCAGAAGAGATTGAGAAGGAGTGGTCAGAGAGGTAGGAGGAGAGTCGGGAGAGGACTGGATCAGTGAAACAAGGTTAGATAGTGTTTCCAGGAGGAGGGGGTGATCCACAGCATCGAAAGCAGCCAAGAGGTCTAAGAGAAGCAGTATTGTCTAGTGGATAGAGCACAGGCCTGGGATTCAGAAGGACATGAGTTCTAATTCCAGTTCCACCACTTGTCTGCCATATTCATTCATTCAATCTTATTTATTGAGTGCTTACTGTGTGCAGAGCACTGTACTAAGCACTTGGGAAGTACAAGATGGCATTGGGCAAGTCACTTTTCTGTACCTCATCTGTAAAATGGGGATCAAGAGCTATAGGTGGGACATGGACTGTATCCAACTTGATTACCTTGTATCTATCCCAGTGTTTAATGCGGTGCCTGGCACATAGTAAACACCTAACAAGTACCATAAGAAAAAAGTGAGGATGGAAAGAGGTCATTGGTGTTGGCAAGAAGGCAGCAGGTCATTGGTGATCTTGAGGAGGGCAGTGTCCGTGGAGAGGAGTCAGGGGAAGCCAGCTTGCAGGGGCTCAAAGAGAGAATTGGAGGAGAGGAAGTGGAGAACATATTGTAAACAGCTCCAGGAGTTGGGAGAAGAATAGTAGGAGGGAGATTGGGTGATAATAGTGGGGTCAAGGAGGATATTGAGGAGGTCAAGGAGGATATTTGGGGGAGGAGGGATAGAGAATTCATTCATTCAGTTGTATTTATTGAGCTCTTACTGTGTGCAGAACAGTACTAAAAGCTTAGAAAGTACAATTCGGCAACAAATAGAAGCAATTCCTACTCAACAACAACTCACAGTCTAGAAGAATACATGAAAGTGTTGGAAAGCAGTGACAAAAGAGGCATTAAAAGGTGAGTGGTAGAATTTGGTGATCAAGGAAGGGGCAGGGGCAAGAAGTTTCATTGAGGTGTGACTGGATGGGGTTAGAGATGCAGGTGGAAGGGGTAGATTTTGAGGAGATCTCTTGTAAATGTTGGGAAGATGGAAGATGGAAGGGTTGTTGAGGTAGCAGGAGGCGGGACATATTGTACATATTTACTATTCTATTTATTTTGTTAATGATGTGCATCTAGCTTTACTTCTATTTATTCTGATGACACGTGTCCACATGTTTTGTTTTGTTGTCTGTCTCCCCCTTCTAGACTGTGAGCCCGTTGTTGGGTAGAGACTGTCTCTATATGTTGCCAACTTGTACTTCCCAAGCGCTTAGTACAGTGCTCTTCACATAGTAAGTGCTAAATAAATACAATTGAATGAATGAATTTTGGGAGGAACAGGAGAGGAGCACACCTGATAATTTCAATTTTGCCAGTTGAAAGAGGAGGAAAGGTCACTGGGGCAAAAGATGAGGGAGATTGGGGGAGAGGGGACTTAAGGAGGGAATTAAAAGTCTGAAACAATTGGCACAAGAATGGGCTTGGTGGTCAATTAGGGTGCAGTATTGTAGCGGGGCTGAGGAGAGGCCAGAGTTGTAGCAGGTGAGAATGAGTTTGAGAATGGATAAGATCAGCCAGTTGCACAAGAGCAGAGGAAGAGTATTGTAGAGGTGATCCAGGGCTGCGGGTTGGTGTTACCAACTTGTACTTCCCAAGCACTTAGTACCATGCTCTGCACACAGTAAGTGCTCAATAAATACGATTGAATGAATGAATGTCACAAGATCAATGCGGGGATGGGGGGGCAATGGCGTTGAGTTCAGTGGAGAGAGTGGTGTTGAAGTTATGAATGAATATGTCAAGAGAAAGCAGTTTGGGAAGGGAAGCTAAGTGGGCACTGGGATAATTGGAGGGGGTGGAGAGTCTGGAGTTTTGTATGGTGGGAGCGAAGGCAGGCGAGGAGGGTTTTTTTCATGGTACTTTTTAAGTGCTCACTATGTGCCGGGCTCTGTACTAAGCGCTGGGGTAGATGCAATCTAATCACGTTGGACACAGTCCCCGTCCCACTTGGGGCTCACAGTTGTAATCCACATTTTACAGATGAGGTATCTGAGGCACAGAGAAGTCAAGTGACTTGCCCAGGGTCCCACAGCAGACAAGTGGCGGAGCCAGGTTTAGAACCCAGGTTCTTCCGACTCCCAGCCTGTGCTTTATCCACTAGGCTATGCTGCTTCTCATTGTGGTTGTGGTCAGCTAGAGGGATTTCAGAATTGATGACACTAGAGAATGTCCAGTGACTAGAGATGAGGAGATTGAGCGAAAGATTAAGTTGATGAGCAGGGTAGGTCGGCTGGAGCTGGTGGTCAGCAGAGGTGGGGAGTGAGAAGAAGCATGCAGCTGGACACCCTGAGCCTGTGTTTAGGTAAGAGTTTGCCTGCCCACTCCTCATTCCAGCGTGGCTCCATGGAAAGAGCACAGGCTTGGGAGTCAGAGGTCATGGGTTCTAATCCCGACTCCACCACTTGTTGGCTGTGTGACTTTGGGCAAGTGAGCCTCAGTTACCTCATCTGTAAAATGGAGACTAAGACTGTGAGCCCCACGTGGGACAACCCGATCACCTTGTATCCCCCCCAGAGCTTAAAACAGTGCTTGGCACATAGTAAGCACATAACAAATGCCATCATCATCATTATTATTATTATTATTATTCCAACTTGAATGGAAGGCATTGCTGCCTCAGGGAACTCAGCCTCCTCTGGGTTTCTCCCAATATTCTCAGCTTGGCTGTTGTGGGCCTCCTAGCCAGTGGAGCTGGAAAATCATCTTGGTGTAGACCCTCTTTCATTGCTGTGGTGCCTTGGTCCTGCCATCAGGGAGATATTGGGCTGGACCCCAGGAGAGTTTGGATTGGGGGATGTGGGTGGGCAGTTATCGGTGTGGGTGGGTTCCTGCAGACCGGGAGTCCTAGCAGACGGGATTAACTCTTGTTCATCGAACATTTAGGATGTGGGTCTACTCTCAGCCTCAGGTTCCAAGGGGCATCCAATCCGCTGGTCTTTGCTGAGTGGCGCTGGGTATTTGTCACAGATGTCTCTGGATTTGAGCCACCTGGCAGAGTGGGCATCCCCATGGCCAACCCTGTCTCACTGCATCTGCGGCTCAGGACCTATGTTCAGGAAAGACTGAGCTGGCCACGCTGGAAGACAGCAGAAATCCCACAGGAACATCTTGGGAGAAAGACAGAGAGAGAGAGGAGAGAGAGAATGAATGTGTGTGTGTATATATAAGCCCATGCCTGCATTCACACCATCTACAAAGCTCAATGCCTCAGCTTGTCAGGCCACAGCTGGTGAGTCTCCCACTTCCAAACAGATCCCAGAACCGTGATGTACCCGTGCCACCCATACCACAGAAGACCTTACCAGGCGCCTCCTGGTCCCCAGGGCATACCCTGGCTAGGGCCAGCTTCGCTGCAGTGGCAGCAGCTTCTGGATGAGTCTGGTCAAACTAAAACTGGAAAAGCCAAGTGAGGAGGTGCCAGCCAGTCCAAGGGAGAGTGGCCTGATTCCAGTTTCGGCCTGCAAAAGGTGTGTGAAGATGACTTCCCTCTGCCAAGGAGTGCTCACTTCCTGGGACTTGGGGTGGCCCGGGGCTCTCCACCTCCCTGGCTGCGAATGGAATCTCTGATATAATAATAATAATAATAATAATAATAATAATAATGGTAATTGTTAAGCGCTTATGATGCACAATTCACTGTTCTAAGCGCCAGGGAGGTTACAAGGTGATCAGGTTGTCCCACGGGCGGGCTCACAGTTTTAATCCCCATTTTACAGATGAGGGAACTCAGGCACAGAGAAGTTAAGTGACTTGCCCAAAGTCACATAGCTGACAGTTGGCGGAGCCAGAATTTGAACCCAGGACTTCAGACTCCAAAGCTCAGGCTCTTTCCACTGAGCCAGTGCAGCATCCTGGCAGGCCTGCAGCACCTCGTCGCATTTTACTCCCTGCTCTGGCTCTTGCCCCTTTCAAGATTTCCGGTTTCAGGGTGTGTCGGGATAGGGGATGCAGACAGGGTTTTTCAAAGCCACTAGTGCTTTGAAATGTTTTTATATCTGGGCTTTCAAAGGTTGCCCGCTGATTCTCCTGCCTACAAACCCTTCAAAAAGATAATGGCTGGCTCACAGCCGCAGCAAAATCCCCATTCTACGCTGGTCCAGGGAGATGCATGGCCTTGGGAGCCAGTCATTAAAGGAACTGCCGCCCCACCCCCTTGCCAGCCCTACCCCCTAGAGATCAGCAGGCGAGGCAAACGATCTCATCATGCCGCTAGGACAGTCAGCCTGGTAGGATTCCTGAGGTCTTTTGTGAAGAAAGAGGCAGGCAGGCCCCCTTAGCAGGTGGTTTGCAGTCACTGAGTTCGTGCTTTGAAATAGTGATGGTGTTTACTAAGCACACATTTCATGTGTCAAGCGTTACAAGTTATCCAGAGGACACAGTCCCTGTCCCTCATGGAGCTTACCATTTAGGAGGGAGGGACAACAGGTTTTCTAACCCTGTTTTACCAAGGAGGAAACTGGGGCACAGAGAAGTTAAGGTCCCACAACAGGCCAGTGGCAGAGTGGGGACTAGCACCCAGGTCTCCTGACTTGCAGTCCCAGTTTACAGCGAGCGTCAGTTACGCGTGTCTGCCGTCAGCCCAGGATTGCTGTCCAGGGCGGAAATGCCGCTCTCCCGTGGGGCATCTGAGCCTCCCTGTTTCCTGGAGTGCTCTGTCCTGTTCTGTCAGTTGGGCCTTATTGGCAGAGGGAGGTGGGCCAAGTACAGACTTCGTTCCGTGGAGCGGTCCCAGCTGCTGTTGGTGGCCCAGCATGGGTTTTTCACATCTGGCCAGCACGGGAAGTAGGCCCACCCTGGCTCCTTGGTAGCAGAGTCCACCCATGGGTTGGGATAAACCTACTCTTTCACTTGGGTACATGGTCTCAACAGTCCATGAGAAGCAGCGTGGCTCAGTGGAAAGAGCACGGGCTTTGGAGTTAGAGGTCATGGATTCAAATTCCGGCTCCGCCAATTGTCAGCTGTGTGACTTTGGGCACTTCTCTGTGCCTCGATACCTCATCTGTAAATGGGGATGAAGACTGTGAGCCCCCAGTGGGACAACCTGATCACCTTGTAACCTCTCCAGCGCTTAGAACAGTGCTTTGCACATATTAAGTGCTTAATAAATGCCATCATTATTATTATTAACAGGCTCTCCCCAAGCCCAGCATGCCACCTGCTCTAATTGGTAGTCCCTCTCGCCAGGACGTGCCTTTTCCTTCACACACGCTGAGAACTCTTGGGGTTGTTTCTAGCCTTCCCCCCAACATTTCCTTGCTGCTGTGGCCTCATGGGGAGAAGTGGTGGCCCAGGGTCTTGTGTGATTCCCCTAGGGGCTTGTGGCCTCTGGGCCGCAGCCCCGCTAAACGCTGGGTGTCTCCTTCTCATTCTACAAACCCAAAACCCCCTCACCACAGAGATGGGAAGTTCCAGTGCTGTCCCCTCCCACTCTACCTGAAGTCAGTGCTCGGCCTGTCTCATCTTCCATCTGAGCCTGCCCCCGTGATAGAACCTGTGGGCCAAGGAACCGTTCACCAACACCTCATATTTAGAGTGTTCAAAACAGAGTTCTTCATCTTCCCACCCAAACCCCACCACTCCCAGGCTTTCCCATCGCTGTAGACAGTGCCACCATCTTCCATGTCTCACAAACCTGTAATCTTGGCAATATCCTCAACTGGTATCTCTCTGACCTGAGGGACAAGGACTGTGTCTAAACTGATTGTCTTGTATCTACCCCAGTGCTTACTACAGTACTAGGCACATAGTAATCACTCAACAAACACTATCATTATTATTATTAATCAACACACACATTCAATCTGTCACCAATCAGTTATAACCACATAACATCTTTAGAATCCACCTTTTTCTCTATTCAAGGCACTATGCTGATCCAAGCACTTATATCCCACTTTGACTACTGTATTCATTCATTCATTCATTCAATTGTATTTATTGAGTGCTTACTGTGTGCAGAGCATTGTACTAAGCACTTGGGAAGTACAGGTCGGCAACATCTAGAGACGGCCCCTACCCAACAGCGGGCTCACAGTGTAGAAGGGGGAGACAGATAACAAACTAAAACATGTGGACAGGTGTCCATCTGCCTCTTCGCTGTCTCTCCAGCCCTTACTTCACTCTGCTGCCCAGATAATTTTTCCAAAAATGCACTCAGTTCATATATCCCCTCTCCTCAAAAACTTCCAATGGTGGCCCATCCACCTCTGCATCAAAAAACCCCCACTCCTTACCATCAGTTTTAAGGCACTTAAGCAGCACTCTCCCTCCCACACTGCTGATTTCCTATTCCAGCCCAGCCCACAGGCTTTGCTTCTCTAATGACAGCATGCTCATTGTCCAACTCGTCTATCTCGCCACCAACTCCTTGCCCACATCCTCTCTCTGGTCTGGAACTCCCTCATCATATCCGACAGGCCACCATTCTCCCCACCTTCAAGTCCTCTTAAATCACAGTTCCTCCAAGAGGCCTTCCCTAACTAAGCCCACATTTCTCATTCATTCATTCATTCAATTGTATTTATTGAGCGCTTACTGTGTTCAGAGCACTGTCCTATGCGCTTGGAAAGTACACTTCAGCAACATTTCTCCTACTTTCCATCCCTTACTCACAATATTCCAATACATGAATAATAATAGTATTAATATCTGTCCAGAAAGAGTTCAGCTGGCTTTCTTCCTGGTCTTGGTGGGTCACAATTCTGCTGATCCACCCCACTACTATGCCAGTCTGTAACAACACCCCACCTCTGCCTCTAGAGAGGCAGGATGGCTCAGTGGAAAGTGCCCAGGTTTTGGAGTGGAGTCAGAAGGCATGGGTTCAAATCCCGGGTCCGCCACTTGTCAGCTGTGTGACTTTGGGCAAGTCACTTAACTTCTCTGTCCTCAGTTACCTCATCTGGAAAATGGGGATTAAGACTGTGAGCCCCACGTAGGACAACCTGATCACATTGTAACCTCCCCAGTGCTTAGAACAGTGCTTTGCACATAGTAAGCACTTACCAAATATCATCACTATTATTATTATTATGTACATTGAGCACTTTCTGTGTTGCAGAGCACTATACCGGATGATCAGCCAATAAGAAAAATCCACAGTTAACCCACCCACAGCCAATCTTCTAGTGGCTCAATGGAAAGAGCACAGACTTTGGAGTCAGAGGTCATGGGTTCAAACCCCGGCTCCACCAATTGTCAGCTGTGTGACTTTGGGCAAGTCACTTCACTTCTCTGGGCCTCAGTTACCTCATCTGTAAAATGGGGATTAAGACTGTGAGCCCCCCGTGGGACAACCTGATCACCTTGTAACCTCCCCAGCACTTAGAACAGTGCTTTGCACATAGTAAGTGCTTAACAAATGCCATTAGTATTATTATTATTACTAAACCCATGACAGAGGCACCAACATACCAAAAAATAGCTGGGAGGAAGTTTCTTCTCCTTTACTTTTTACTTCACAGTCCCGGTTATTGGTGCTGGAAAGCAGGCAGCAGACAGGAACAGAAAGAGAGAGACAAATTGGATTGTTGGCCTTGCCTGACCGAAGGGTATTGGCGAACTGTGGTAGAGTTTGGATCTGAATGAGTAGGAGTGAGGCCTGAGGCCTGTCTCCTAAAGCATTTGGTGTGTGGTGAAGAACCTTCTCCCAGGGAGTTGGGAACAGGAGATGATATGTTTTGATCTGCCCCATATTTGCTACATGGGGATGAGGGAGTAAAGGCAGCACTTCAATTGCAGTTCAACGATTGCATCATGGAAGTGTGGGCTGGAGCTGCTCAGTAAAGATGAAGGATAAGTTTCCAAGGGTTGAGTGTGAAGGAGCCCCTGCCATGGGTCAGGGGTGGCTCAGTGGGTGAAAAGCTGTGACTTCGCTTTCCTCTTGTCTTCCATTGGAAATTAGAGCTAGACTGACCTGGGCCACAGAAGGCAGGGGGCATGCAGACTATGTGGCTGCATAAGAATGCTGGCTCAGGGCACGGGCACTAGCTTGGACTGATGCGTAGTAAGTAACTGTGTGTGTGACTCCCCATTGTCCCCATGAGTGAGTGGCTTTGTTTCAGCCCCATCCACTGGGCCCACATCCTGTCGAGAAGGCTCACTGAGGTCCAACCACCTTGCAGATAGGGACACACATCCTTGCTCATGGGCTTCTTATTGTGGGAAGTAGTACAGCTTTATTGGAAAGACTCAAGTGGGGGAGACAGACATCAATACAAATAAATAAAATTACAGATATATACATAAATGCATTGGAGCTGGGAGGGGGGAAGAGCAAAGGGAGCAAGTCAGGGCCACGCAGAAGGGAGGGGGAGATGAGGAAAAGGGGCTTTTCGTTCAGTTGTATTTACTGAGTGCTTACTGTGTGCAGAGCACTGTACAAAGCATTTGGGAAGTACAAGTTGGCTTAGAGAAGCAGCGTGGCTCAGTGGAAAGAGCACGGGCTTTGGAGTCGGAGGTCATGGGTTCGTATCCCGACTCCGCCACATGTCTGCTGTGTGACCTTGGGCAAGCCACTTAACTTCTCTGAGCCTCAGTTACCTCGTCTGTAAAATGGGGATTAAGACTGTGAGCCCCACGTGGGACAACCTGATCACTTTGTATCCCCCCAAGCGCTTAGAACAGTGCTTTGCACATAGTAAGCGCTTAACAAATACCAACATTATTATTATTATTATTATTATTATTATTATTAGTCTGGTAAGGCCTCTTGGAGGAGATGTGCCGTCAGTAAGACTTTGAAACATTGAAGAGTGGTTGTCTGTTGGATTACAGGGGAGAGGGCATTCCAGGACAGAGGCAGGGCATGGACCAGGGGTCTGTGGTGAGACAGGCGATATCGAGGCACAGTAAAAAGGTTAGCACTAGAGGAGCGAAGTGTGATGGCTGGGTTGTAGAAGGAGAAAAGCGAGGTGAGGTCGGAGGGGGCAAGGTGATGAAATGCTTTAAAGCCAACGGAGAGGAAGTTTTTGTTTGATACATAGGTGGATGGGCAACCATTGGAGATTTTGAGGAGTGGGGGTGACGTGTCCAGAACGTTTTTGTAGAAAAATGACCCGGGCAGCAGAGGGAAGTATGGACTGGAGTGGGGAAAGACAGGAGGCTGGGAGGTCAGCAAGGAGTCTGATGCAGTAATCAACAGCGAGATAGGATGAGTGATTTTATTAACGTGGTAGCAGTATAGATGAAGAGGAAAGGGTGGGTTTTAGCGCAGTGTTGTGAAGGCAAGACTGACAGTGTTTGGGGTCAGATTGAATATGTGGGTAGAATGAGAGAGGAATCAAGGATAATACCAAAGTTACAGGCTTTTGAGCCAGGAAGGATGGTGGTGCTGTCTACAGTGATGGGAAAGTTAGGGTTTTAATCCCAGCTTCACCACATATCTGCTGTGTGACCTCGGGCAAATCACTTAACTTCTCTGTGCCTTAGTTATCTCACCTGTACATGGGGATTAAAGCTGTGAGATCCGTGTGTCCAAATGTTCTGCTGGGGACTCCCACAGGCCCAGTTCCATTCGCAGGAAGCCTGACTGATCCTGCATTACCAACACTGGGATTTTCACAGTTTGCCTTTATTTGATTGCTATTGCAGGATTTCTCTTGGGGTGGATTCAGAATTAGGAACTGTAATATAGTGCAGCAGGCTCTAGGGAATGTCTGGAAAAGTGAAGGCAGGGAACTCCCTGGATGTCCCTGAGCAGACCCCATCTGCCTCGCTAGCTCCTGCCCATCCTCCTTCCCTGACTGCAGGGGTAAGGTCCAAGGGGCTAAGAGATCCAGGTGGATCCCAAGCTGAGCTGGAGCCAAAGAAAATCCAGCCTCCAACAAAGTCTCCTTCTCCTCTCCTCCTCTTGCTCTCTCTCCCCCCCCCCCCCCCCTTCCTCTTCCCAGCTCCCTGCCCAGGAGGCAGTGGGAAAGCAGCGAAGGGAGAGGTAGCCCTCCTTGTTGAAACTATAGAGGTATTGGCAGAAAAGTGGCAGTCCATCAAGGACAGAATTGAAGCGTGGACCAGGAATGAAAGGCCCACGAAGCAGCAGGCTGACCCTGGTTCAGGGGCAGGAAACAGTTAAGTGCTTTTATTCAGCCACTTCCCTCTTTTCCTACATTTTCTCCTGGTGATCCTCCTCTGGTCCCCATAGCAACCTTCGTTAATGCTAATGAAGCAGCTTCATCCTCAGCTCCCACCCCCAAGAGCTCCTCTGTTCCAGGGTCCACTCAGCACTAGGGCCAGTGCTGGGATTTTTGCCTGCTAAGCAATTCTCTCGGATGGGAACGCTTCCCAGAGGGAGAGCAGAGAGGCATTCCTTCCACCGCCTGAGTGCTGTCAGGTCGTGGGGGGGCTGGACTGTTGGGGGCATCGGATCGTGTGTGTGTTGTTGCTTGAGCGTGTGCGTGCTCCTGGATATATGAGAGAGAGAGAGAGAGAATGAACGAACACACACACGCACATACATACACGTACCCTAGTGTTGATGCAACCAAGTAGCCTCTGGCACAGCACTAGTTTGTATTCAGTGGATCCACCTTAGGGGCGGGCCAGAAGCCGGGGAGCTCAGAGCTGCTGCTATCTGGGTCGCTCAACCCGGGTAAACTGGATTGGTTTTGGTGTGCTGGCAAGCAGTCATCTTCTGGGTGAGGGAACGTTTCCAGTCAGGTTCACTGCTCTGAGGACAGATGGGTCCTGCGGTCCCCTCAGCACCCTCCTGCACGAGCCTAACTTGGCTCCCTTTAGGGCATGAACGGGCCTGGCCAGGCAGTGCCCTTCTCCCCTGCCACTCAGGAGATCCCAGGGCTGGACCAGATGTTCACTTCCAAAACCCCCAACTCGGAGAACCTGTGACACCAACTGCATAGTACAGTGCTCTGCACACAGTAAGTGCTCAATAAATACCACTGATTGATTGGCACATCAGAGAACTTTGAAAAACCACCTCGTCTACCCCCCTTCCTTGGGACTAGTCTGTTTCTGGGAAAGGAGACCCACTGCCTCACCAGGTAAAACCTTCCAGAGGTACTTTTGGGGGTTCATCACCTCATTTGTGTCAGGATTCTTCAGGAACGTAACCCCACCCCTATCAGGGAGGTCAGGAAAATGCCTGAAAGAGAATAGGGGAATTGTGGAGGGGGAGGGAGGGCCCCCAAGGGAGAACATTCCCAGGAGCAACTCTATAAAGGGAAAGTATCTTCTGAGGTTTGCGTTGTGTTTCATTATTATTGAGAAAGGTGTAGCCGCCCACTGTCCTGAAACACATCTTTTGGTCTCTCTGCTGTCGCTCTGATCCCTATGGTCTTTTTCGTCTTCTTAATTGTTACATCGTGCTCTTTGAACTTTAATGAAGAAGATGGAGTGCAGCTCCTCCATCTCTGCTTCAGCTCCACTTTTGCGGAGACCCCGAGGGTCTCTCTGTTGGCCTTTCCCAAGTTGTTCTCCTCCTCTATGCCTGAGATTCCCCATCACTATTAATGAGACACTAAACCAGGCTTGTTGCTAATGAATTGATTCATTCAGCTGCTGAATTTAATTAGAGATGTTGCACATTACAGCAGATGTTCTGATTTTCTTTCATTGTAACTTGGATACAATGAAACCCAACACAATGAATTTCTAGTGTGCGTAAATTGAACTAAACCAAACACTTGTACCTGGAATAATTCCCACCGCGACCACACTGGTAATTCGTGGACGGTGCAACTTTGTGGGGTCATTTCCCCACCAGCCGGCCCACATTGGCTAGAAAAGGAAGCCAGCTGGAAAGGCCCGCAGGAAGGCAGCCCTGGACTGGGAGCCCCCAGTGGTGTTAGCCATGCTTTGACCTAGAAAAGCAGCTGCCAGAGCTTCAGGAAAGAATATGAAACCAACCAGATGAGGCTCACTGGCTCTGGCCCTCCTCCTCCTCCCCCTAGCCCCCCAGCCCTCCGCTTGGAAGTCTTAGCTGGGACTCCCTGAGAGGATGACTTGCTCTAGCAGAGGAATTGGGCTGTGAGTTCTGCCCGAGGATTGCATTCCCTCCCTTGGGTCAGTTCATTCAATTGTATTTATTGAGCGCCTATTGTGTGCAGAGCACTGTACTAAACACTTGGAAAGTACAATTCAGCAACAAATAGAGATAATCCCTACCCAAAATGGGCTCACAGTCTAGAAGGGGGGAGACAGGCATCAAAATAAGTGAACAAGCATCAATAGCATTAATATAAATAAATAGAATTATAGATATATGCACATGTCCTCAATAAAATAAATAGAATTATAAATATGTACATATATACGCACAAATGCTGTGGGGCAGGAAGGGGGGGTGGAGCAGAGGGAGCGAGTGGGGGTGATGGAGAGGGAGAGGGAGCAGAGGAAAAGGGGGGCTTAGTCCGGGAAGGCCTCCTGGAGGAGGTGAGCTTTCAGTAGGGATTTGAGGAGGGAAAGCATTCCAGACCAGAGGTAGGATGTGGGCCAGGGGTTGATGGTGGGAGCGAGAATGAGGCACAGTGAGAAGGTTACCACCAGAAGAGTGGAGTGTGTGGGCTGGGCTGTAGAAGGCAAGAAGGAAGGTGAGATAGGAGAAGCCAGTAGTGAGGAGTTTTTGCCTGATACAAAGGTTGATAGGCAACCACCAGAGATTTTTGAGGAGCAGGGTGACATGCCCAGAACGTTTCTGTAGAGAGATAATCAGGGCAGCAGAGTGAAGTATAGACTGAAGTGGGGAGAGACCGGAGGTTGGGAGATCAGAAAGTATGCTGATGCAGTAATCCAGTCAGGATATGATGAGTGATTGCACTAACATGGTACTGTTTTGGATGGAAAGGAAAGGGCGGATCTTGGTGATGTTGTGAAGATGAGACTGGCAGGTTTTGGTGACGGATTGGACGTGTGGGATGAATGAGAGAATGGAGTCAGAGATGACACCAAGGTTGCGGGCTTGTGAGACAGGAAGGGTGGTAGTGCCTCCCACAGTGACATGAAAGTCAGGGAGAGGACAGGGTTTGAGAGGGAAGATAAGGAGCTCAGTCTTAGACATGTTGCATTTTAGGTGGTGGGAGGACATCGAGATAGAGATGTCCTGAAGGCAGGAGGAGATGCAAGCCTGGAGGGAGGGAGAGCGATCAGGGGAGAAGATGTAGATTTGGGTATCATCTGCATAGAGATGATAGTTGAAGCCATGGGAGCGAATGAGTTCACCCAAGGGATAAGTATAGATGGAGAAGAGAAGGGGACCAAGAACTGACCCTTGGGGAACCCCTACAGTTAAGGAATGGGAGGGGAAGGAGGAGCCCACGAAGGAGACTGAGACTGAGCAGCCAGAGAGATGAGGAGAACCAGGAGAGGACAGAGTCAGTGAAGCCAAGGTTGGATAACGTGTTGAGGAGAAGGGGATGGTCCACAGTGTCGAAGGCAACTGAGAGGTCAAGGAGGATTAGAATAGAGTAGGAGCCATTGGATTTGGCAAAAAGGAGGTCATTGTGGACCTTTGAGAGAGCGATTTCAGTGGAGTGGAAGGGACGGAAGCCAGATTGGAGGGGCTCCAGGACAGAGTTGGAGTTGAGGAATTCGAGGTAGCGAGTGTAGACGACTTGTTCTAGGGGTTTGGAAAGGAAGAGTAGGAGGGAGATAGGAAGGATATTGGAGGGGGCTGTGGGGTCAAGGGTAGGGTCACTGATAGGGTTTTTTTTTTAGGGTGGGGGAGACATGGGCATGTTTGAAGGCAGGGGGAAGAAGCCATTGGAGAGTGATCAGTTGAAGATGGAACTTAAGGAGGGGAGGAGGAAAGGGGTGAGAGTTTTTATAAAATGAGAGGGAATGGTGTCCGAAGCACAGGTGGATGGGGAGGCACTTGAGAGGAGGGAAGAAATGTCTTTGAAGATACTGCTGGGAAGGATGGGAAAGTAGAAGAGGGGGACCAGGGAGCGGGGATGGAGAAGGGAGAGGAACATTGGGGCCTGAGGAGGGAGCTAAATGTCAGGAACAGCTGACGAGGGTGATGGGCATGGGTGTCAATAAGGGAGTAGAAATAGTTTTGCCTTGCAGAGGAGAGGACAGAGTTAAGGCAAGAAAGGGTAAGCTTAAAGTGAACAAGTTTGGCCTGGTGTTTTGATCTCTGCCAGCAGCGTTCAGCACCATGAGCATAAGAGCTTAGGAGGGAGACAGTGGAGGTGATCTAGGGCTGTAGGTTAGAGGTCCAAGAGCGACGAAGGGATAGGGGAGTGGGTGAGTTGAGTTGAGAGGGTGGAGTTGAGAGCATCTATTTGGTCATCAAGAGTGGGTAGAGTGGGTATGGAGGCTAGGTGGGGTGTGATCTGCTGAGAGAGATGGATGGGGAAGAGAGAACGGAGGTGTCTGAGGGAGAATAATACAGATTTACAAGGAGGGGGAGTGTGAGGAGGCAGATGAGAAGGTTGTGGTCAGAGTGAGGGATTTCAGAGTCGGTGAGGGTGGAGATTGTGCAGCGGTTAGAGATGATGAGATCGAGTGTGCAACCAAGTTGGGGAGTGGGCAAAGTGAGGTGATGCAGGAGGTTGGTGGAGTCAAGGAGTGATAGGAGGCGGCAGACGAGTCACTGGATACATCTGTATGGATGTTGAAGTCTCCGAGGATCAAAGTGGGCATGGAAAAAGAGAGAAGGAAAATGAGAATGGGATCAAAATGGTTAAGGAAGATGGCGGTGGAACCAGGGGGTGGTAGGTGATGGCTACAAGAATCTGGAGGGGGTGTTAGAGGTGGGCTTCAACGGAGGGGAAGGAAAGGGAAGAAGGAGGAGGGATGGAGCAAAAGCGGCACTGGGGTGCAAGAAGGAAGCCATCACCTCCTCCTTTCCCAGTGAGTCTGGAGGAGTGGGTGTAGCAGAGGCCTCCGCTGGAGAGAGCAGCAGAAGAGATCGGGTCATGTTGGCGAGGGGAAAGAGGAGGAATTGAAAGGTCATGGTGATGTCGGTGAGGTAAAGGACAGCACTAAGAGCAGTCCCCAATTAACATATAATAGGAACAACAACATAATCAGGTGATGCCCAGAATAGAAGGTTGAATTGTCCATGGGTCATACAATTTAAAAAGGCCAGTGGTTAGGGGAGAGGCTGAATTGTCTCTGAGACGGTGGAGGAATGGCAGGAGAGCTGGAGCAGCCCAGTGGCTTATTCGTGGCCTTGCTTCTTTCCACTTCAGTGTGGCTTTCGTCTGGGTCACCATCTGCCTGCTTCCCTCCCCCACTCCCCAGCAAGAATCGGGCCTGTGTGTCCATTCCCCGGGGGTTCACAGTATCTGCCTTCACCCTGTTCTGTTTTCAACTTTCAGGTGGATGACCCCAGGCAAATGGTTCACGCAGATGAGCCCTTCAGGTTTTCATCAACTAGGCAGCTCTCTCAACCTGGCCTCAGAATGACCAGAGTTATATATTTTTCGGAAATTGTTTGTGGTCTGCGGTCATTTCTCTCCAAGCACTACAAAGAAACAAACCCCATTTTGTTAGAGAGGTCCTTGGCAGGTCATGGTGGGTGTCTTCTTTCCTCTGGACCAATCCTCTCCTGCCTGCCTGATGGGAGCTCCTAACCCAATCTGCCCATTGCGGGGTAATCAATCAGATTTATTGAGCGCTTACTGTGCAAGGCTCAATGTACTAGCGGGTTGGGAGAGTAAAGAGAGTATAAAATAACAGAGTTGGTAGATACATTCCGTGCCTAAAAAGGAGCTTTCAGTTTAGAGGGAAAGACAGACATTAATATAAATAAATTAATTAAAAACATGTACGTAAGTGCAGAGGGGGTGAGGGTGGAGTAAATAAAGGGTGCAAATCCAAGTGCAAGGATGATGCTGAAGGGTGTGGGAGAAGAGGAAATGAGGGCTTAGTTTGGAAAGTCTTCTTGGAGGAGATGAGAAGCAGCATGATCTACTGGAAAGAGCGTGGCACTGAGAGTCAGAGGACCTATGTTCTAAACGCGGCTCTACCATTTATCTGCTGTGTGACCCTGGGCAAGTTGCTTCACTTCTCTGTGCCTCAGCTCATCTGTAAAAATGGGGATTAAGACTGTGAGCCCTATGTGGGTTGGACTGTGCTCAACCAGATTATTTTGTATCTATCCTTATGACAGGCACCTTATTAAGCACTTAACAAAAACCATTTAAAAATGTGTTATTACTAAGGCTTTGATTGTCTGTGGTATATTATAGAGAATTCCAGGCCAGAGGCACGATGTGGGTGAGGAGTAAACAGTGAGTTTGATGAGATCAAGGTACAGTAAATTGGTTCATTTATTCATTCAGTCGTATTTCTGGAGTGGTTACTGTGTGCAGAACAATTTCCTAAGCGCTTGGGAAGTACAAATCGGGTAGAGATGGTCCCTACCCAACAACGGGCTCACAGTCTAGAAGGGGGAGACAGGCAACAAAACAAAACATGTAGACAGGTGTCAAGTCGTCAGAGCAAATAAAATTAAACCTAAAGTTGGCATTAGAGGAGCCAAGTGTGCAAGGGTGGGGATGGAAAATCAGGGAAGTAAGGTGGGATGGGTCAAGGTGATTGAGTGCTTTAAAGCCAGTGGTAAGGAGTTTTTATTTGATGCAACGGTGAATGGGTAGTCACTGGAGATTCTTGAGGAGTGGAGAAATATAGACTGAATAGTTTTTTTGGAATAATGATCTGGGCAGCAGAGTGTAGTATGGACTGGAGTGGGGACAGATAGAAGGCAGGGAGGTCAGCAAGGAGGCTGATGCAGTAATCAAGGTGGGACAGGGCAGTTGCTTGCATTAGAAGCAACGTGGCTCAGTGGAAAGAGCACGGGCTTGGGAGCAAGAGGTCAAGAGTTCAAATCCCGCCTCCGCCACTTGTCAGCTGTGTGACTTTGGGCAAGTCACTTAACTTCTCTGGGCCTCAGTTGCCTCATCTGTAAAATGGGGACTAAGACTGTGAGCCCCTCATGGGACAACCTGATCACCTTGTATCCCCACCCCCCCCAGCACTTAGAACAGTGCTTCACACATAGGAAGCGCTTAACAAATGCCATCATTATTAGAAGCAGTGTGGCTCAGTGGAAAGAACCTGGACTTAGGAGGTCTAAGTCCAGGTCATGGGTTCTAGTCCTGGCTCCACTGCTTGTCAGCTGTGTGACCTTGGGCAAGTCACTTGACTTCTCTGTAATAAGTAAATTAATAGTATTAAATAGTAAATAGTATTAAATAAATAAATTAATAGTAATAGCAATTTACTATTTAAGTAATTAATTAATAGTAATCTGTAAAATGGGGATGAAGACTATGAGCCCCATGTGGGACAACCTGTTAATCTTGTATCCTCCCCAGCACTTAGAACAGTGCTTTGCATATAGTAAGCGCTTGATAAATGCAACCATTATTATTATTAACATGGTAGCAGTTTGAATGAAGAGGAAAGGGTGGATTTTAATGATGTTGTGAAGTTAGAATCAAAAGGCTTTGGTGGCAGATTGAAAACGTGAGTT
The DNA here is from genome assembly GCF_015852505.1 of Tachyglossus aculeatus. NCBI lineage: Eukaryota > Metazoa > Chordata > Mammalia > Monotremata > Tachyglossidae > Tachyglossus > Tachyglossus aculeatus. Next base: position 29,972,654 of record NC_052075.1, on the reverse strand, counting down.
GAATGCCGAATTGTACTTTCCAAGCATTTAGTGCTGTGCTCTGCACACAGTAAGCGCCCAATAAATACGATTGAATGAATGAATGGTGGGTCGAGGATAATGCCAAGGTCACAGGGTTGTGCGACAGGGAGGATGGTGGTGCTGTCTACATGATGGGAAAGTCAGCAGAAGGACAAGGTACTTATTTATCATCTCCTGACAAACACTGCATTAATCACTTGAGAGAGTGTAACAGAAGCAAGACCCATGTTCCCTACCCTCAAGGAAGACAAACATTATTTAGCTATAAAGTAGATAGGAGGATGTTACGGGAAGTAGTTCACTAACTTGTACTTCCCAAGCTCTTAGTACAGTGCTCTGCACACAGTAAGCGCTCAATAAATACGATTGATTGATTGAGTAATATCAAGGTGGAATAACAGGAAAGCTATTTACTCTACAAATGAAAATCCAAATTGAGACATCAATCAGTGGCTTTTATTGAGCACTCACTGTGTGCAGAACATTATACTAAGAGCTTTGGAGAGTACAATACAGTAAAGTTGGTAGACACATTCAGTGTCCTAAAGAAGCTCACAGTCTAAAGGGGGAGACAGACATTAAAATAAATGAATTATGGATATGTACGTAAGTGCTTTGGGGCTGAGGATGAGGTGAATACCAAGAGCTTAAACGGAGATCCAAGTACACAGGTGACACTGAAGGGAGAGGGTGTAGGAGAAATTGGGGCTTAGTTAATGAAGTCCTCTTAGGGAATATTCTTTCATTCATTCAATTGTATTTATTGAGTGCTTACTGTGTGCAGAGAACTTTACTGAGCTCTTGGGAAGTACAAGTCCAGCAACAAATAGAAACAATTTCTACCCAACAACGGGCTCATAGTCTAGAAGGGGGAGACAGACAACAAAACAAAACACGTAGACAGGTGTCAAAACCGTCAGAATAAATAGAATTAAAGCTATATGCACATCATTAATAAAATAGAGTAGTAAATATGTACAAGTAAAATAAATAGAGTAATAAATCTGTACAAATATATACAAGTGCTGTGGGGAGGGGAAGGAGGACGGGGGAGTCAATGGGGAGGGGAGGAGGAGAGGAAAAAGGGGGCTCAGTCTGGGAAGGCCTCCTGGAGGAGGTGAGTTCTCAGTAGGGCTTTGAAGGGAGGAAGAGAGCTAGTTTGGCGGATGTGTGGAGGGAGGGCATTCTCTGGTTTTAATAAGGCTTTGAAGGTGGTGGTGGTGGTGGTGTCTATGAAGGAGGAGGGAGTTTCAGGCCAAATGGAGGATGTGGGCAAGGGTTCAGGGGCGGAATAGACGAAATCAAGAAGCGTGGCCTATTGTATAGAGATTCTAATCCCGTTTCCGCCACTTGTCTGCCGTGTAACCTTAGGCAAGTCATTTAACTTCTCTGGGCCTCAGTTACCTCATCTGTAAAGTGGGGATTAAGACTGTGAGCCTCATGTGGGGCAGGGACTGTCCAACCCAGTTTCCTTGTATCCACCCCAGCGCTCAGAAAAGTGCCTGGCACATAGTAAGCACTTAATAAATACCACAATTATTATCATTATTATTACTGAAGTACAGTGAAGATGGTGTTAGAGGAGCAAAATGTGTGCATTGAGTTATAATAGGAAATCAGTGAAGCAAAGTAAGAGGAGGCAAACTGATTGAGTGCTTTAAACCCTATGTTAAGGAGCTTCTATTTGGTACGGAGGTAGATGGGCAACCTCTAGAGGACTGAATTTTTTTTAGAAAAATGATTCAGGCAGCAGAGTGAAGTATTGAGTAGAGTGGGGAGAGAGAGCAGGCAGGGAGGTTGAGGAGTCTATTGCAGAAATCCAGGTGAGATATGGTAAGTGCTTGGATCAACATAGTAGCAGCTGGGATGGAGAGGAAAGGGCAAATTTTAGTGATGTTGTGAAGGTAGACCTGACGGCATTTGGTAACAGACTATATGGGTTGAATGAGAGAGAGATTAGTTGAGGATATTGCCACGGGTATAGGCTTTTGAGTTAGGACAGTGTTGTCTGCAGTGATGAAAAAGACACAGGAGGAAATGGTTTGGGTGGGACGATGAGGAGTTCTGTTTTGGACATGTTTAGTGTGAGGTGTCGGTGGGCCATCCAGGTAGATATGTCCTGAAGGCAGGAGAAAATGCAAGACTGCAGAGAAAGCGAGAAGTCGAGGCTGGAGAAGTAGATTTAGGAGTGGTCCACATAGAGATGATTGGTGTGTACTCTCAAGAAAAACAGATGAACCTTGTACCGTGAACTTCAGAGCCAAAAACTCACGGGAAAGATGTGATTGTGGTCATAGTGCTATGTGTGCTTGTGATGTTACCTGGAGTTCTCAGCCCAAAGTCCTGGGTGAAATAGCCCCAGGACTCACATTAGGAAAACCAGGGCTCCTGTTAGCTTCTGCTGGGTCCTAAAGCAGGATTGACAGGTTGGGGATCGCTGCTTAGAACCCTGCCTCCTCCCCCAACAGTTTTAAACCCAGTGTTTCTCAGTTTCCTTTCTCCCCACCAGGGGCTAGATTGTCAAACCTCCAGAGCTGGTGGTTCCTGAAACTTCCGGATATCTTAACCCTAACCTGGAATAATCTTCAATCCCTCCTCTGCCCTGTTTCCTTCCAGGGTCACAGCTCCAAGGGAACTTTGCTCCATCATCCAAGGAACATAACTTCTCACCTTAAAATGTCTGAGGGTCTTTTTCCCCAGTTATCTGATCTCCTTCTTTCCCAACCCTTCCATTCATTCATTCATTCAATCGTATTTATTTAGTGCTTACCGTGTGCAAAGCACTGTACTAAGCACTTGGGAGAGTAAAATATAACAGTAAACAGACACATTCCCTGTCCACAAAGAGCTCACAGTCTAGAGGGGGAGACCAACGTTTAATTAAGTAAATAAAAAAATTACAGATGCATACATAAGTGTCATGGGGCTTGGAGTGGGGGATGAATGAAGGGAGCGAGTCAGGGCTACGCAGAAGGGAGTGGACAAAGAGGAGAGGAGGGCTTATTCAGGGAAGGCTTTTTGGAGAAGATGTGCCTTCAGTAAGGCTTTGAAGGTGGGGAGAACAATTGTCTATTTAATATGAGTGGGGAGGGCATTCCAGGCCAGAGGCAGGATGTGGCTGAGAGGTCCGCCACGAGATAGAGGAGAGAGAGGTACAGTGAAAAGTTTAGCATTAGAGGAAAATGAAGTGTGCAGGTTTGGTTGTAGTAAGAGAGAAACTAAGTAAGGTAGGAGGGGGCAAGGTGATTGAATGCTTTAAAGCTACTGATGAGGGATTTTTGATGTGGAGGTTGATGGACAACCACAGGAGTTTCTTGGGGAGTGGGGAAACATGATCTGAACGTCTTTCTTAGGAAAATTATCCAGGCAGCAGAGTAGAGTATTGAACTGGAGTGGAGAGAGACAGGAGGCAGTTAGGAGGCTGATACAGTAATCAAGGCAGGATAGGATAAGTGCTTTCATACTTTCATTCATTCATTCATTCAGTCGTATTTATTGAGCGCTTACTATCAATCAATCAAATCGTATTTATTGAGCGCTTACTATGTGCAGAGCACTGTACTAAGCGCTTGGGAAGTACAAATTGGCAACACATAGAGACAGTCCCTACCCAACAGTGGGCTCACAGTCTACTATGTGCAGAGCACTGTACTAAGCGCTTGGGAAGTACAAGTTGGCAACATATAGAGACAGTCCCTACCCATCAACGGGCTCACAGTCTAGAAGGGGGAGACAGACAACAAAACAAAACATGTGAACAGGTGTCAAGTCATCAGAATAAATAGAAGTAAAGCTAGATAAAATAAAATAATAAAATAAATAGAATAGTAAATATGTACTAGTAAAATAAATCTGTACTAACATATATACAAGTGCTGTGGGGAGGGGAAGGAGGTAGGGTGGGGGGGGTGGTGATGGGGAGAGAAGGAGGGGGCGAATGCTTGTAAGGAGGGAGTGCTTGTAAGCGCTTCCCTCTGATGGATTACAAATTAATGTCTTAAGGCATTGTAACTGCTTAATTAAACTTCTCTTTGGAAGGACACTCCGAAATCTCCCAGTTACCTCTTCTTTCTCCTGAGCTTGTGAGCTAGTTGGCGTGACTGCCACATTGCTATGTATAAAAGTGCTAAGGATAGAAGATTCAAATTAACTCTCCTCTTTTCTCTCTGGCCATTCATTCTGTCTCCTTTGTGGGCTCCACCTCTCCCACCCACCCCCTAACTGTGGGGGTCCTTCAAGGTTCAGTTCTCAGTCCCCTTCTATTCTGTATCTACACTCATTCCCCTGGCGAACTCATTCGCTCCCATGGTTTCAACTATCATCTCTATGCGGATGATACCCAAATCTAAATCTCCTCCCCGATCTCTCTCCCTGTCTCCAAGCTCGCATCTCCTCCTGCCCTCAAGGCACCTGTACCTGATTGTCCTCTATCATGTCCAAAACAGAGCTCTTTGTCTTCCCAAACTCTGTCCTCTCCCAGACTTTCCTGTCACTGTAGATAGCACCATCATCCTCCCATGGCACAAGCCTGTAACCTTGACATTATCCTTGACTCCACTCTCTCATTCAACCCTCATATCCAGTCCGTCACCAAATCCTGTTGATCTTCCCAAGTACTTTCCCAAGCACTTAGTACAGTGCTCTGCACATAGTAAGTGCTCAGTAAATATGAATGAATGAATAAGGGTGAGTAGCTATTGATGGTCCTCCTTAATACCAGACAAGGAGATATCCGACAAGGAGACACACATGATCAGTGAATGATATTTATTGAGGGCTTGCTGTGTGCAAAGCACTTTGCTAGGCTCTTAGGAGAGTACAGTATAACAGAGTTGGTAGATATGAGGAGCAGCGTGGCTCAGTGGAAAGAGCACGGGCTTTGGAGTCAGGTCATGGGTTCGAATTCCTGCTCCACCAGTTGTCAGCTGTGTGGCTTTGGGCGAGTCACTTAAATTCTCTAAGACTCAGTTACCTCATCTGTAAAATGGGGACTAAGACTGTGAACCCCACGTGGGACAACCTGATCACCTTGTATCCTCCCCAGTGTTTAGAACAGTGCTTTGCACATAGTAAGTACTTAACAAATGCCATCATTATTATTATTATTATTATATAACAGAGTTGGTAGACTCATTCCCTGTCCACATGTGGCCTGGTACACAGCATGACATGATGATGTAATAGTTGCCAGTTTTGGGAAAATGCACCAATTTTTTATGATCCTAGAGCGTTTCTCCAGGAGGACCCTTGAACCATTCCTCAGTTCCAGAACCTCTGCATTGTCCTTCCAATTCCATTTGAACTCTGCCACGGTATATGAGCTGCAGAGCTTAGCGGCAGGATCCATGGCAGAGGGAGGAGATTAAAAAGGGAGAGGGAGGGAGATTAAAAAGAATTTACAAACCTCCAGTGTCCATGAAGCAGACAGGGGGTAGATCAGCTGAAAACCATACTGTTTATTGGAAAAATAGATGAGTGGCCAAAGGTGACCCTACTAGGCTTTTGTGAATTATTTGAGGAAGGCTTCCTGAAGGAGGAGGGATTTTTAGGAGGCCTTTGTAAATGGGGTGAACCATGTTAGAGAAGCAGCATGGCTCAGTGGAAAGAGCCTGGGTTTGGGATTCAGAGGTCATGGGTTCTAATCCAGGCTCCCCACTTGTCATCTGTGTGACTTTGGGCAAGACACTTCATTTCTCTGTGCCTCAGTTCCCTCATCTGTAAAATGAGGATGAAGACGGCGAGCCCCACGTGGGACAACCTGATCACCTTGTATCCTCCCCAGCGTGTAGAACAGTGCTTTGTACATAGTAAGTGCTAAACAAATGCCATCATCATCATCATCATGTTCTGTCCAAAAAGTGGTGAAGCTGGTTATGCAGTGATGCCTCAGACTGAGGCCCACCCTTAGAGCAGGCCCAGTTGGAGTCATTGCCCAGGGCCCTGCACTTGACAGGGCCCCCCAACAGTACCTAAAGAATGGTCCTGGAGATAACACTTCCAAGTGCTCTTTATCAAACAAATTAAAACAAAATAAATTGTAATATTCATTAAACACGTTGTGGCTGGCACTGTATTAAGCCCTGGGCTGGATACAAACAAATCAGGATGGACACAGTCCCAGTCCCACATGGGGCTCATAGTCTCAATCCCCATTTTACAGATGAGGTAACTGAGGCACAGAGAAGTGAAGTGACTTGCCCAAGATTCACAGCAGACAAGTGGCAGAACTGGGAATAGAACCCACGGCCTTCCAACTCCCAGACCGGAGCTCCATCCACTATACCATGCTGCTTCTCTGGTATTTATTAATAATACTAATGATGGCATTTATTAAGCACTTACTACATGCAAAGAACTGTTCTAAGCACTGGGGAGGTTACAAGGTGATCAGGTTGTCCCAGGGGGGCTCACAGTCTTCATCCCCATTTTACAGATGAGGTAACTGAGGCACAGAGAAGTGAAGTGACTTGCCCAAAGTCACACATCTGACAATTGGTGGAGCCGGGATTTGAACCCGTGACCTTTGACTCCAAAGCCCGTGCTCTTTCCACTGAGCCACGCTGCTTCTCATTTATTGTGTGCAGAGCACTGTACTAAGTGCTTGGGAAATTATAATACAACAGTGTTGGTTGACATGATCCCTGTCCACAGGAAGCTTACAGTCTGTAGGGAAGCAGCATGGTATAGTGGATAGAGCACGGGCTTGGGAGTCAGAAAGACTTGGGTTCTAATCCCAGTTCTGCCACTTGTGTGCTGTGTGACCTGGGGCAAATCACTTAACTTCTCTGTGCCTCAGTTCCCTCATCTGTAAAATGGGGATTGAGACTGTGAGCCCTATGTGGGACAGGGACTGTTTCCAGTCTGATTATCTTGTATCTACCCCAATGCCTGTCAGATAGTAAATGCTTAACACATACCACAAAAAAATACATATATGCGAAATGGAGTATAAAAATATTTACGTAAGTATTGGGATGAGGTGAGTGTCCAAGTGCTTAAAGGGTACACAGCCAAATTCATAGTCAACACAGAGGGGGAGGACGGATTGAGGAAATAAAGGATGTAGTCTGAGAAGACCCCTTGGAGGAGATATGACTTCAGAAGCGTTTTGTAGATGGGGAGAATTGTGGACTGTTGTATAGGAAGGGGGAAGAAATTGCAGGCCCCAAAGAGAATGTCGACAAGGGGTCATTGGTGGGATATACAAATGTAGTAGTAGTAATACTAAAGGTATTCATTGAGAGCCAGTTTATCTAGTGCCAGTCACTCGTGAAATTACAGTAGAAGCTTAAGACTTGTTCCCTGCCCACAAGGGGCTTATATTTTTAAGTAGAGGAGAGAGACACAGACATTTACAAGCGGTCAAATCAGAATGCAAACTCTGTCCTTGGGGGAAGCAATTGAAGGGTAGGACTAATCCTGCAGGAAGTGTTTCTATTATTTAATCTACCCCCACTGCCCGCCCTGGCCAGATGAAACATCCCTAGTCCGGGTGTGGCCTATTTTGGCAGTAGTAGATCCCGCCATCATGACCTGGCCTGGTAACTGCAGAATTCCAGGGTTCGGTTACAGCCAAATGAGCAGCAAGACCAGGGGTTTGAATTGGGCCATTATTCTGGGCATGGCCCTGGCAGCTGGAGCCAGTTCCACCATGCTGCTGGTCACCCTGGCCGGTCAAGGCTGCTGGGTGCACTGTGACCTCTGTGGAGGATCCCTGCCAGCCCCAGAGCTATGGTAAGCAGGTGATTGTCAGTTTGAAATTAATAACTGGGCCACATGGTGTTTAAAAAGAAAATCAATTCCCAGTGCTCCCAAGACTAAGCCCTACCTCTTCCTGTCTTGATTTTCCTCTCCCTTGGGAATGAATATACATGGAGAAAGCATTACTGACATGCCCTTGTAAGCCCTCTCGATTGCTCCCAGTAGAACTGTGGGTATTTGTTTGCAGTCATTTCATAGTCTTCTCAGTTTTCTTAAGACCGCAGTGCCTTTTTGGCTCATCCTCCCGAACAACAAAAGCCAGAGCCCCAGCCCTGGAGTTGCTCCAACCTGCTGGTGGATTCCGCAGTTCCATCACCCCTGAGGTTACACTGCCACCTAAACAAATAGCCGGGATGTTTGGTTTCTCAAGCCCTTTAGTACCAGTCTAAAGGTTTTGGACTCCATCACCTTCTGAAGTCAGTGTTGGCAGCGGGTGGCTGTCTTGTTTAACTATCAAGATGATTGAATGTGAAGTAAGGCACGTTGGGGAAAAGGAATCCAGAATTCAGCCAGTCACGGCTCAGAACTGAGATCATAGGATCATCGTCCACTGCCCTTCAGATTCTCAGTGCAATGTGGACTAACATCCAGGAAGGCCAGCTGAATGCTGGACATTTTCAGGGAGCAGATAGAAACCCAAGCACCATGAAGCCCGAACTCTGGGTGTCCTTAGTTTTGCGTGAACCTAGGTCACATGGAACATTGGATGGGCAGAGTGTTGGGCTGGGTTGAATTTAGGAGTTATGTTGTTGCTTCTATCATTCTTTTTTTTTAAGGGTATTTGTTAAATGCTTACTATGGGTCAAACACTGTTCATTTTCCCTTTGCCATGGAAGCATTCTCCCCCTAGACAGCTCATTCTGCCCTCAAGTACTTTGTGGGGTGCCAGTCCAGTTAAAGTGATTGATCCAAGAGTGCTGGTCTGAATCAATGTAAAAAGGAACTGAGGTCCATCCTCTATGGCTGCTAGTCAGAGCCTGGCCATTCCAGTCAATTGGCCCCTGAGTTTCTTGTCCCAGTGTTGGGAAACAGGTCTGGTAAGTGTGTCCTTCCACGTAAGACCAGATTCCTGGGTCTTCCAGGGCAGGAGGAGTCAGTCAATCAGTCGATCACTGATAATAATAATAATAATAATGATGGCATTTATTAAGCACTTACTATGTGCAAAGCACTGTTCTAAGTGCTAGGGAGGTTACAAGGTGATCATGTTGTCCCACGGGGGGCTCACAGTCTTAATCCCCATTTTACAGATGAGAGAACTGAGACACAGAGAAGTTAAGTGACTTTCCAAAGTCATACAGCTGACAAGTGATGGAGCTGGGATTCGAACCCCTGACCTCTGACTCCAAAGTCCGTGCTCTTTCCACTGAGCCACGCTGCTTCAGATGACTTCTGATGATGACCTTCTATGTGTGGAGCACTATTCTAAGCACATGGGAGAGTACAATCGAGTTAATAGACATGATCCTTTACCTCAAGTTGCTTACAATCTAATGAATTGAAGTCACCCTCAATGGAGCTGGTGCCCCTGATTGGGGAGACCCTCGGGAGATCCCAAATCCAGCCTGTGGGTCAGGGGTAGGGTGGTTCGTTCCCTTGGAACATTAACTCTCTTGCTGATTACAACCCACTACATCATCAATCGTATTTATTGAGCGCTTACTATGTGCAGAGCACTGTATTAAGCGCTACAGGCCTGAGGGAGACCTGGGGCCTGGAAGGCAACCAGTCAAGAGCTGTTTCCACTTAAGGCTTCATTGAAGTGCCTAGAGAGACAGGCTCTCACCCGCCCCTTCCCTGAGTGTGGAATAATTTCAGCACCACTGAAATTATTCTTGTGTTCAGATGTGTTTGTGCATGGGCACGTGTCAGCATTTACCCAACACATGGGTGTAAGGAAATGCTAGAAGACGGATGTGAGCTTGCCATCTATCAGAATGTATAATTACTCTTGCACAATCTTAGGAAACCCTCCCCCCACACATTGTGCTCCTACATCCTCTTCCTTCTCTTCCTCCCCACCGTCTCTCCCCTGGTCCTGCAGCTGGCAGGCTGGGAAGGCCAAAGGAAAAGGAACCCAGATTGTCTGGAAGCGGAGAAGTTCCTGCTGGACATGACAGCTTTTTCTGAGTTGCTTGGAGAGGATTTTTGTTTCAATTTCACTTGAAGTCTCGTCCTTTTCCACATGGAGAATAGTAGCTGATCTAGAATAGACCTCTCTCTGCTCTCCCCCCAAACTGTGACTGGTGTTCACTACTCTGGACAGGAGCAGTCTGCTGATTCATTGCTCATTTTGTTTTTCTTCCTGCCTTGGAGCTTTCTGTGTGTCCCTGTATTGGCAGCTGGAGGCTCTGGGAATGGGAATTTGGGGGAAAACAGGATAAAGTCATGGACAGCTTATGGAAGCTGTTTCCGTGCAAGCCCCGAGGGGAGTCTAGAGGAGAGAAAGGGCATTCTGAAACTAATTCAATCTTGCTGGAATGGGTGTGATACTCAAGAAGGGATTTCAGGTCTCAGCAACTCCTGCCCTGCCCCTGTTTCCACCATTTGACCTGCCCTGTGTATTTATTTGGAGCAGTTAGTTGGCCTGTTTCATGTGGGCTAGTTGTCCGGGGTGGGGAGAGATTATAAAGGATGAATTGATTGTCCTGTAATAACTTCAGTTAAACGGTCCTTTAACATTGTTTATTCTGTGTCTTGAGGAATTAATCCACCTTATGGCCTGAGCTCTGTGATATTGTGGCTCTCCCAGGCTTTCCCCCACCTCTTCTTTAGCCTGTTGGGGTTGTAGAATTGTAGAACCCTCTTTTTTAGAATTTGAGCTTCCCTGTCTATTTGTGAACCCAATCCTGTAAGTGTCCATTTTAATCAGTTGTTAGCCCAGCCCCCAGTTCACTTGTCACAAAGCAAGAATGAAAACTCACAGCAGTAGCTTTACTAGGTAGTCTCAGCACCATTATCCTAGGAGGTAACCCGAAAGGATCAACCTGAAGATGTTTAATTTTAGAAAAAGAAACCAAAAAAATGTGAAAGCTGGAAGAAAATACTGACAAAAAAAAAGATTTACCAGAAATCCAGATGCTGTTTAAAGACCTCTTTATAGGTCAGTCAATCAATCTGTCATATTTATTGAGCACTTACTGTGTGTACAGTATTGTACAGAGTACTTGGGAAAGTACAATATAGCAGAGTTGGTAGTCATGTTCCCTGCTCACAAGGAGCTCGCAGACTGGACGGGGAGACAGACATTAAAATAAATATAGGTCTGCTTAAAATGTATGCCCCTGAACAAAAAAAGAGTGGCCAGACAGAAACCTTGCTAACTGGAAGGATAAAAGTTCACCAGAGGGGAAGAGTCACCCTTTCAAAAATGGAAAGCTCACCTGAGTTAAGCGAACAGGAAAGTCAACAGTGGTATTTATTGAGTGCTTACTATATGCACTGAAGTGCTTGGGAGTGTACAAAACAATGGAGTTGACAGAAACATTCACTGCCCACAACAGATTTACAGGCAGTCCTTAAGAAGTGCCAGGGTCAGGAAACAAGAAGTTTGTAGAACATCTTGCAGGAGATGGCAAACTTTGACCGTATTTGAAGCCAGATAAGGAATCATTTGGGGCAACGTGGTGATCAGGCTGCACTTGGGGATGAAAAGGTGAAACACCTAGATGTTTTACTGTAACAGATAGGATGGTTAAGGCCAAAATGACAAATTAGATTTAAATAAATGACCATACAACTCAAGAGTCCTGAAGGGACTCAGAGGGGAGTTTGAAAACTTCTGATGATTGTGTGTAACCTATCTTCATATATGGCCACCATACCAGAGGACTGTAGTTTACCAGTGTAACTGCCATTTCTGAAAAGGGTTACAGAGGTACCCTGGCCATTATCACTTCCATACTTGGCAAATTACTGATCGCGAAAATCAAGTTTAGGATTTGTGAGGGGTTTGAAAAAGGCAACCCGTTTGGGGAAGGACAACATAATCTTTATGAAGGAAAATCAGGCCACACTATTCTGTTGGAGTTCTTTCAAGATGTCATTATACATGTAAAGAGAGGTGGGGAAAGTGGCATAATATATCAGATTTTTAAAGACTTCAGCCAAGAACTTAAAAGGAACATAATCATGGGATTGAGAAAATATTGTCATGGTTTAAAAATGAGCTGTGAGGTAGGAAACAAAGAGCAGGAGAATACAATCGTGTTTCAGGATAGAAAGTGGGTCCCCCAGAAATCAGTGTTTGGATGAGTTTTGTTTCAGTCATAGAGTCGAAGAAGAGACAGTGTGCAGTGAAATCTTCAAGTTAGCAGATGACACTTAGCCATTCTGGGTGGTGAGATGCCAGATGGACGGGGATCACCAGCAGGGAGATCTCACAGAGCCAAGTGAGTTGGCTGAGAAATGACAGGCATGCTTCAGTGTGAACAAGGACAGGGGAGCACACTGAAGAACAATCCAGATTGTCCCTGCAGGATGATGGGCTCAGAGAACTCGGGAAAAAGGTCTCAGAGACATGGATGTCTGTTCCTTTAAGTAATCAGGCGAATGTGTGTTGGCAGCTACCAAGGCTAACCAATATTGCCCTCATCTGGAAGGTGTATAATAAATAAAAGACAGTTTTGCCTCTATGTAAAATCATGGTCACACCCAAATCTGTAATTCTCTGCAGTTTCGGTAGCTGTGTAGCAGAAATGGCAGAATAAAGTTGGAGAAGGGATGGAGAAGTGTGACCAAGAGGAGGCCTATATAAGGACAGACTGAAAGAGTTAGCAGCAACCATGGGTGGCCACCGCGGGTTGGGGGGTGATGAGGGCTGTCCCCCAAACAGTTCACTGGTCTGGATGCTGACCTTTTTCATCTCAGAATTGTACAAGGCCTGAAAGCTTTCAATCAGGGCTGAAAAGACCCAAAGTGATGGCTTTCTGGCCTGTTCGTTCTGAAGTCTGTAATCTCCCAGTCAATCAATCAATCAATCAATCAATCGTATTTATTGAGCGCTTACTATGTGCAGAGCACTGTACTAAGCGCTTGGGAAGTACAAATTGGCATCACATAGAGACAGTCCCTGCCCAACAGTGGGCTCACAGTCTAAAAGGGGGAGACAGAGAACAGAACCAAACATACCAACAAAATAAAATAAGTAGGATAGAAATGTACAAGTAAAATAAATAAATAAAGAAATAAATAGAGTAATAAATATGTACAACCATATATACATATATACAGGTGCTGTGGGGAAGGGAAGGAGGTAAGATGGGGGGATGGAGAGGGGGACGAGGGGGAGAGGAAAGAAGGGGATCAGTCTGGGAAGGCCTCCTGGAGGAGGTGAGCTCTCAGCAGGGCCTTGAAGGGAGGAAGAGAGCTAGCTTGGCGGATGGGCAGAGGGAGGGCATTCCAGGCCCGGGGGATGACGTGGGCCGGGGGTCGATGGCGGGACAGGCGAGAGCGAGGTACAGTGAGGAGATTAGTGGTGGAGGAGCGGAGGGTGCGGGCTGGGCAGTAGAAGGAGAGAAGGGAGGTGAGGTAGGAGGGGGCGAGGTGATGGAGCAGTCCTCATCCCCCCTAAAATTCCTGTACGCACAATGGAAAATTGGCACCACTGGTTAGGACTCAGAAAAATGAAGGCCGAAAGGGAACGGGATAAAAATCTACCAAATCGTGAAAGGTATGCGCCAGAATTGTTTGTCAAATCCCACTCCTACAAGGATGAGGAGAGACTCAATAAAGCTGGAGGGTGGCAGGAAGGTCCCAAACAAACAGAAGGAAACCCTTCTTCAGCTAGTGGGTTCTAAGCAGATGGAATGTGTTCCCTAGGGAAGTTGTGCACCTGAAAATATCTGATCAAAAGTCGATTCAAGTAGACTTTAGCTATGATGTCCCCTCTATTGACATGTCTGTTATTTTGAAAAATCCCCAGTTGATTAGTGGAGCACGATTGTCCTTGACAAAAATTGGGTCGTCCACAATGGGCTCAGGATTTTAGATGGTCCTTCCTTAACTGTGAAGTTGTATTCCCAGGAGAGTAGCCATCCAGATGCTGCTGTGACAGACCCAACTTGAGCTGAGCAGGCTTTGGGAGGGCTGGACTAGGGTGGTAAGGAGTGGGATCATGGAATGTGAATTTTATTTTTAATCCCCCGTATAGCAGGTCAGTGACTTTCCAACCAAGCTGAGGAGAATTGTTCGAATTGCTGCCTGGGCTTGCTGCCCTCCCAGGGATCAGAAAATGCCCTGGGGTCAGAAAATGAGTAACATCCTTGACTTGCCGGGGGTGAGTGGCCCCTATGGAAATGGACAGGGAACAGCGATGATGCTGAGGAGATGGGGTCATCCTGAGGAGCCTTTTTTTTTCCCATGGTATTTAAGTGCTTACTATTTGCCAGGCACTCTGCTAAGCACTGGGTAGATACAAGCTAATCAGATTTTCCCATGTCCATGTTCTTGTCCCAAATGGGGTTCACAGTCTTAATCCCCATTTTACAGATGAGGTAACTGAGTCAGAGACGCTAAGTGATTTTCCCAAGGTCACAGAGCAGACAAGTGGCAGAGTCTGGTTCTCTGATGCCAAGGCCTGGGCTCTTTCTGCTGTCACTCCCAGAGAGGTGTAGTGTAGAGAACACAGAGAAAATAGCTCACTCCAAGTCAGGCAACTTTAATCCCACTCTCTCCCCAAAGGGCTCAACACATGGCCGTTAATCTGGCTAATAATAATAATTGTGGTATTTGTTAAGTGCTTACTATGTGCCAGGCACTGTACTAAGCACTGAAGTGGATACAAGCAAATTAGACTGGATCCAGTCCCTGTCTCAAATGGGGCTCACATTCTTAAACCCTTTACAATTAAGTGACTTGTCCAAGGTCTCACAGCAAAGTGGTGGAGTCTCACAGCAAAGTGGTAGAGCTGGAATTAGAACCCAGGTTCTTCTGACTCCCAAATCCATTCTCTATTCACTAGGCTGTGCTGTGAGCATGGGGTGCTTACACAAATGGGGTTTGAACACACCTATTTGTATGCATAAACCCCACCCCAAGTTCACACAGCTTCCCTTGGCCCTCCTGAAGATGCTCCTTTGGGAACAAACCTTCATTAGTCCCCGTGGCTTCTTGTTGACTGCTGAGCAGGTAATTGGCTTCCTTCAGTCTCCAATGGTGCCCATTCATCACTCTTAGTTCTTCCTCCAACTATCTGTTAGTCTCCACCTTAGGGCCTGATCCACCATCTTGGAGACATCTCAGAGAAGCAGCGTGGCTCAGTGGAAAGAGCACGGGCTTTGGAGTCCGAGGTCATGGGTTTAAATTCCGGCTCCGCCAATTGTCAGCTGTGTGACTTTGGGCAAGTCACTTCTGGTCTCTGTGCCTTAGTTACTTCATCTGGAAAATGGGGATTAAGACTGTGAGCCCCCCGTGGGACAACCTGATCACCTTGAAACCTCCCCAGTGCCTATAACAGTGCTTTGCACATAGTAAGCACTTAATAAATGCCATTATTATTATTATGTGGCCTGGAGCAGGTGGGGCAGGGGGCACCCCCAAAATACCTAGGCATTGGGGAAGCATGGAGTGCTAGGGTCAATTTCAAGTTGTGATAGGACAGGAGTTGGAGATGTCCTGCCTTGGTACCTCAGCACAGGGGAAGGTGTGGGAAGGGAGATCGATCCTGGGCTGCTCGAGCCATGACTCCCAATCAGAGACAAGATGGAGGTACTCACTCACGTTGTGGTTAGAGGAGTGAGGTGGATGTGTTGGGCTGTAGACTGTAAGCCCATTGTGGGCAGGGATTGTCTCTATTGCTGAATTGTACTTTCCAAGCGCTTAGTGCAGCGCTGTGCACACAGTAAGCGCTCAAGTACAATTGAATGAATGAATTTCAACAATCAGGCTGGGCCCCGAGGATGGCAGGGTGCTGCACGCAGGCATGGAGGCACCTGCTGATCACCGCAGAGTCACTCCTGAGCGGCCGTGGCTCCGGCCCTCAGAGTGTCCTGCAGATGAGAGGGGACCAGGGGAGGGGAAGGGAGGGATGGCCTCAGCTCCATGTGGTGGCAGCTCAGAGTCCCCTCTCTGTGCTGCAGGGCTAACCTTGGACCACGGGGGTAGCAACGTGACTTAAATCTCCCTCCCCACCCCACAGAGCTCAACCCAGACCGCGGTTTGAAGCAGGTTGGGGGAAAATGGCCGTGGCAACCCAGGGATGCCCTGTGGCAGCAGACACTCTATGCACAGGAGCTCCATGGTAGAAGCAGCCCAGGGCTCACCTCTCTGACATGGAGCCCAAGCCTGAGGAGGAGAGCAAGTGTGACCCTTTTCATTAGGTCATGCTGCTTCCCTAGTGCCGAGCGCTAGCATGCCACACGCCCTGGCATGCTTGCTGAATGCCAGCTTGGGTGTGCCAATGTGCAAGAAAGTGGGAAGTATCTGGAGTGCTGGGGCAGGGGAGGAGGTTTGGCTGGAATCAAGTTTGTGGATGCTGAATCGCTCTTCCCCCTTCCCTTCTGGGTTGGGAGTTACTTGGAAATAAGAAATGATTCAACAGTGCATTTGTCTTCGTAATCAATGACATGCCAGTCCCCAGAACTGACTCCATCATGACTTTTCAGTTGCTAGATCCTCCCAGAAGGGGATTATCTCAGGGCTGGGACACCCAGGCATGTCTCCTATAGTAGGAGCTCAGGATGCCCCTCTATTGGGCCTGGTGAAAAGACATTACTCCAGAGATCAGGAGACCTGGCACCTAGCCCCAGTCCTACCCACTGGGGTATTGCTTCCTGAAAGGTTCCACTAGGTGGGCAGGGCCAGCAGGAATTCTGAAAAATATAGTTGGCAAAGACAACAGCAACCACCAAGATGACAAACCACCTTCTAGGTCGTGGTGCTACAGCATATATCAGTACCGTGCTGCAGTCACTTTGGCCACAGATGTGTTGTGCACCCTGCTGGGACATAGCTTGTTCTAGTGGAAAGAACACAGGGCTGAGAGTCAGAGGACCCAGTTTCTAATCCCAGATCCACCATATCTTGCCCTTAATGACCTAGCCGCATACTTTATTGAGAAAATGGAAACGATCAGTGTGATATCCCTAAAATTGTCCCTGTTCCTCTCCAATCCCTCTTCCTACTCCTTATTCAACTCTCCCATCTTCCCCAGCAGTATCTCAAGGGGCGGTCTCCCACATCCTTTCAAAATCCACTCCCTCCACCTGTCTTTGGCCCCACCCTGTCACACCTTATCAGAGTGCTTGCCCCTCCCTTTCTCCCTTCCTGACTACTGTCTTCAACTATTCGCTCTCCAATAACTTCTTCCCCACTGCTTTCGAACATGCCCATGTCTCCCCTATCCTAAAAAATAAAACCCTTCCTTGACCCCATCTCCCTCCTACCATTCCTCTCCAAAATACTTGAGCAAATTGTCTATACATACTGCCTCCATGTCCTTTCTTCCAGTTCTCTCCTTGACCCCCTCCAATCTGGTTTTCACTCCACAGAAACTGCTTTCTCAAAGGTCACCAATAATCTCCTTGCCATGTCCCATGGCCTCTACTCCATCCTAATCCTCTTCAAATTATCAGATGCCTTCGACACTTTTGACCACCCCTTTCTCCTGGAAACATTATCCAACCTTGGTTTCACTGTCACTGTCCTCTCTTGGTTCTCCTCCTATCTCTCTGGCTGCTCATTCTTAGTGTCTTTCATGGGCTCCTCCTCTGCCTCACATCCCAAAACTCATTGTTCAGCTCTTTGTCCCCTTCTATTTTCCATCTACACCCACTCCCTTGGAGAACTCATTTGCTCCCATGGTTTCAACTAAAATCTTTATATAAATGATAACCAAATCTACATCTCCAAGCAGCGTGGCTCAGTGGAAAGAGCCCGGGCTTTGGAGTCAGAGGTCATTAGTTCAAATCCCAGCTAGGCCATTTGTCAGCTGTGTGACTTTGAGCAAGTCACTTAACTTCTTTCTGTGCCTCAGTTCGGTCATCTGTAAAATGGGGATTAAGTCTGTGAGCCCCACGTGGGACAACTTGATCACTTTGTATCTACCCCAGCGCTTAGAACAGTGCTTTGCACATAGTAAGAGCTTAATAAATAATAATAACAATAATGTCATTTATTAAGCACTTAAATGCCATCATTATTATTATTATTTTCTCCAGCCCGATCTTTCTCCTTCTCTGCGGTATCACATTTCCTCCTTCCTTCAAGACATCTCAACTTGGATGTCCTGCCAACACCTCAAACTTAACGTGTCCAAAACAGGAGTCCTTATCTTCCCACCCAAACTCTGTCCTTCCCCGACTTCCTTGTCGCTGTAGACAGCACCCCCGTCCTCCCTGTCAAGCCCATAACCTTGGTGTTATCCTTGATTCACCTTTCTCATTCAACCCACATATTTTATGTCACCAAATCCTGTTGGGTCTACCTTCACAACGTTTGATAAATTCTGCCCTCTCCTCTCTATCCAGCTGCTACCACATTAATCCAAGCACTTGTCCTATCCAGCTTTGATTACTTGCTGATCTCCCTGCCTCCTCTCTCTCCTGACTCTAGTCCATACTTCACTCTGCTGCCCAGATCATTCTTCTACAAAACTGTTCAGTCCATTTTTCCCCGCTCCTCGAAAACCTCCACTTGTTACCCATCCACCTCTGCATTGAACAGAAACTCCTTGCCCTCAGCTTTAAAGCACTCAGTCACCCCGGCCCCTCCTACTTCACCCCACTGCTCTCCTACTATACCCCAGTCTGCACTTTTCGCTCTTCTTATGCCAACCCACTCACTTTACCGTGATCTTGTCTACCTCACCACTAAGTTCTCACTCACTTCCTGCCACTGGTCTGGGAATGCCCTCCCTGTTGATGTCTGACAGACAATCACTTTCCCCACCTTCGAAACTTAATTACATGCTCATCTTCTCCAAGAAGCCTTCTTTTCCTTGGCTCCCACTCCCTTCTCCGTAATCCTTGCTCTTGGATTTGCACCCTTTATCCACCCCTCCTGCAGCCCCATTGCACTTACGTACATATCTGTAATTTATTCATTCATATTAATGTCTGTCTCCCCCCAGACTGGAAGCTTGTTGTATGTCTGTCAACTCTGTTATATTGTACTCTCCCAAGCACGTAGTATAGTGCTCTGTACACAGTAAGCATCAGTAAATACAGTGGGTTGATGGATTGGATTGTGTCTACCAACTCTGTTGTACTTCCCCAAGTGAGTAGTACAGTGCTCTGCATAATGTAAGTGCTCAGTAAATGCCGAAAGCAGAATGGTTCCATTTCCCGACTCTCTGCCAGCCTATGGGAAGCAGTGTGGCTCAGTAGAAAGAGCACGGGCTTAGAAGTCAGAGGTCATGGGTTCTAATTCTGACTGTGCCACTTGTCAGCTGTGTGACTTTGGGCAAGTCACTTAACTTCTCTGGGCCTCAGTTACCTCATCTGTAAAATGGGGATTAATAATAATAATGATGGCATTTGTTAAGCACTTACTATGTGCAGAGCACTATTCTGAGT
The DNA here is from genome assembly GCF_015852505.1 of Tachyglossus aculeatus. Lineage (NCBI taxonomy): Eukaryota > Metazoa > Chordata > Mammalia > Monotremata > Tachyglossidae > Tachyglossus > Tachyglossus aculeatus. The sequence goes on along the minus strand of NC_052075.1, from coordinate 29,953,359 downwards.
GCTGCGGGGTAGGGGGGGATACAAGGTGATCAAGTTGTCCCATGTGGGGCTCACAGTCTTAATCCCCATTTTCCAGATAAGGTAACTGAGGCTCAGAGAAGTGAAGTGACTCGCCCAAGGTCACACAGCAGACATGGGATTGTAAGCCCCAGGTGGGACAACCTGATTACCTTGTATCCCCCCCCAGCACTTAGAACAGTGCTTGGCACATAGTAAGCGCTTAACAAATGTCATCATTATTATAATCATTATTATTATTATTTTCCATGCCCCAAGAGGAGGCCGCAGGATAACTCCTCCCTGCCAGGGACCTGCTCTTTCATTCAAACGTATTTATTGAGCGCTTACTTGTGCAGAGCACTGTACTAAGCGCTTGAATAACTGTCCTCCAAGTAAAGCAGTAGTGGAAAGGGCATTCAGGGCCTTGAAATGGGTCTGTATGGGTAGCTCACCACAAACCCTTTTAGAAATAGGAAAACTGACTTGGTGGAGCCATCTGGAGAACAGAGTACATTTCCCCTACCCTGTATCTATCCTGTATCTCGGGTTTGGGTCAGGAACCCCAGAAGCAGGCCATATTTAAATTTGGGTCACATGCACACAGGATCCCCCTTCATTGACTGAATTGTACTCTCTTCCTGCCCATAGGGCCTTCCAAGCACCCAGTTGATTAGCATTCTAATTAAAGCCACCTGTCCCACCAGTCTAGACTGTAAGCTCCTTGTGTCAGAGTATGTGCCTATCAACTCTGTTATATTGTACTTTCCCATGAGCACGAAGACTAGCAGTGTGGCTCAGTGGAAAGAGCATGGGCTTTGGAGTCAGAGGTCATGGGTTCAAATCCCAATTGTCAGCTGTGTGACTTTGGGCAAGTCACTTCGCTTCTCTGGGCCTCATTTACCTCATCTGTAAAATGGGGATGAAGACTGTGAGCCCCCCGTGGGACAACCTGATTGCCTTGTAACCTCCCCAGCGCTTAGAACGGTGCTTTGCACATAGTAAGCACTTAATAAATGCCGTCATCATCATCATCACTCTGCACACAGTTAATGCTCAATAAATACAATTGATTGTTGAGTGTCAGTAGCTTCAGGAGCATCCTGATGCTTGAACTGTGAAATCATTTGTCTTCAGAGTCTGGTTTGGATTTCTCCTCTTTCTGTGTCATCCCCAGACAGTCGTGATTGTATCTTGGAGCCCCTGTCCCTGCCAGAAAGTCCAGGTTGTCCCACTGCCCTGGAAGTATCTCTGTCTGTGCCCTGCATCTTCTGTGAGGAACATTATCCTGGAGCCGAAAAAGACAAACTGCTGAAACACATGATTCTCGAGCACAAGCTGGTCATAGCCGACATCAAATTGATTGCTGATTTCAGAAAGTAAGTCTTGCCCTCATTTTCTTCCATCCTGGCAAAGCTAGGTACTTCCTCCAGAGGCAAGGCTCTGGGTAGCAGGAACGTAGTAATCAGTGATTTTTACTGGTGCCGTAAGGACCCATAGTTGGCCAGGGAGAGCAGAGCCTGGCCCAGGGCATTGGAGAAGTCACAGGGAGGGAGAGAGGATGTGGTGTTCATTCATTTCATTCATTCAATCATATTTATTGAGCGCTTACTGTGTGCAGAGTACAGTACTAAGCGCTTGGAAAGTACAATTCGGCAACAGATAGAGACAGTCCTTACCCAACAATGGGCTCACAGTCTAGAAGGGGGAGACAGACTACAAAACAAAACAAGTAGACAGGTGTCAATACCATCAGAATAGATAAATATAATTATAGATATATACACATCATTAATAAAATAAATAGAATAATAAATATGTACAGATTTACACAAGTGATGTGTGGAGAGGGGTAGGGCAGAGGGAGGGGGTGGGGGTGATGGGGAGGGAGGAGGAGCAGAGGAAAAGGGGGGCTCAGACTGGGAAGGCATCCTGGAGGAGGTGAGCTCTCAGTAGGGCTTTGATAGGAGGAAGAGAGCTAGTTTGGCAGGTGTGTGGAGGGAGGGCATTCCAGGCCAGGGGTAGGATGTGGGCCAGGGGTCGACTGAGAACGAAGCTCAGTGAGGAGGTTAGCAACAGAGGAGTGGAGTGTGAGGGCTGGGCTTTAGAAGGAGAGAACAGAGGTGAGGTAGGAGGGGGCAAGGTGATGGAGAGCCTTGAAGCCAATAATGAGGAGTTTTTGCTTCAAGTGAACGTTGATAGGCAACCACTGGAGATTCTTGAGGAGGGAGTGACATGCCCAGAGTGTTTCTGTAGAAAGATAATCCGGGCAGCAGAGTGAAGTGTAGACTGAAGTGGGGAGAGACAGGAGAATGGGAGATCAGAAAGGAGGCTGATGCAGTAATCCAGTCGGAATAGGATGAGATTGAACCAACAAGGTAGGGGTTTGGATGGAGAGGAAAGGGCGGATCTTGGCGATGTTGTGAAGGTGAGACCGGCAGGTTTTGGTGGCGGATTGGATGTGTGGGATGAGTGAGAGTGGAGTTAAGGATGACACCAAGGTTGCGGGCATGTGAGATGGGAAGGGTGGTAGTGCTGTCCACAGTGACGGGAAAGTCAGGGAGAGGACAGGGTTTGGGAGGGAAGATAAAGGAGTTCAGTCTCGGACATGTTGAGTTTTAGGTGGCGGGCAGACATCCAGATGGAGATGTCCTGAAGGCAGGAGGAGATACGAGCCTGGAGGGAGGGAGAGAGTGCAGGGGCAGAGATGTAGATTTGGGTGTCATCAGAGTAGAGATGATAGTTGAAGCCGTGGGAGCAAATGAGTTCACTAAGGGAGTGAGTATAGATGGAGACCGAAGGGGACAAAGAACTGACCCTTGAGGAACCCCTACAGTAAAGGGATGGGAGGGGGAGGAGGAGCCTGCTAAGGAGACTGAGAATGTATGGCCAGAGAGATAAGAGGAGAACCAGGAGAGGATGGAGTCCGTGAAGCCAAGGTTGGATATTGCGTTGAGGAGAAGGGGATGGTCCATAGTGTCAAGGCAGCTGAGAGGTTGAGGAGGATTAGGATAGAGTAGGAGCCATTGGATTTGGCAAGAAGGAGGTCATTGGTGACCTTTGAGAGGGCAGTTTCAGTGGAGTGTAGGGGACAGAAGCCAGATTGGAGGGGGTCAAGGAGAGAGTTGGAGTTGAGGAATTTGAGGCGGCGAGTGTAGATGACTCGTTCTAGGAATTTGGAAAGGAATGGTAGGTGGGAGATAGGGCGATAACTGGAAGGGGCACTGGGGTCAAGAGAGGGGTTTTTTTTAGGATGGGGAGACATGAGCATGTTTGGAGTCGGAAGGGAAGAAACTATTGGAGAGTGAGCAGTTGAAGATAGAAGTTAATGTGGGGAGGAGGGAAGGGGTGAGAGTTTTCATGAGACGGAATGGGGTCCTGAAGCATAGGTGGATGGGGTGGCACTTGAGAGGAGGGAGCAGGAGGTCTCTGTTGGGGAGTAATATAGATTTACAGGGGGGAGGAGTGTGAGAGAGGAGGTAGGTGAGAAGGTTCTGGTCAGAGAGAGGGATTTCAGAGTTGGTGAGGGTGGAGATAGTGCAGTGGTAAGAGATGATGAGGTCAAAAGTGTGACCAAGTTGGTGAGTGGGCAGGGTGGGGTGGAGCAGGAGGTTGGAGGGGTCAAGGAGACATAGAAGGCGGGTGGCAGAGGGGTGACCGGGTACGTCCATGTGGATGTTGAAGTCTCCGAGGATCAAAGTGGGCATGGAAAAGGAGAGAAGGAAGGTGAGAAAGGGGTCAAAATGGTTAAAGAAGTTGGAGGTGGGACCCCGGGGGCCAGTAGATGATGGCTACAAGAATCTGAAGTGACACCACCCATCCAACACACACTCTCACACACACACACACACACACACACGCACGCACGCACGCACTCTTTCTTTCTCTCTCTCGTACATATGTATGTACATTCCTTCCAGAAGAAAAGCCGAGGAAGAGAAGCTGTTCCAGGGAGGGCTGGGTTTGATGGTGGATTCCAGAGCTTGGGAGCAGAACGGGCCGGTGGGTCAGGACCTAAGGGTTGCAGAGAGCCAAGGGAGAAAGGGTGGGCTGATTGTCTGGGGGCCCTTCTGTCGGCAAGGGAGGAAAGTCAAGGCTGGCTTAGGACAAGCCAAAGACAACCGTACCAGAAGAGAAACACCAAACAAAATCCCATTAAATTTTCACATCTTAGTCAGTATTCACTTTGATGCCTATCTTCTTAGAATTATTTGATCTTTGCTGTAGGATTCTGTGGGTTCTGTTGCTGAAGCATCTCTCCAACTGGTGAAAATTAAGTCTCTGCAAGCAATAGTGCCCTCTGCTGCTCTCTCTATTTGTGTTCCTATTACAGTGCCTCCTTTTCTACTACTTAGTAGTAGAATAGTGCCTCTACTACTAAGGCTGTCCCATAGTAGTATCATGGGGCAGGTTGAACCTGTTCCGGGGGTGTTCCCATCTGGTCTTCCCTGGACCCAGCAGTTAAGCTTTTTTGATCTCTGCCAAGGGTTCTCATTATAGCAAGGCAGTCACCCCTGGCAAGTGGTATTGGCCATTATCCTCATCCCTCCCAAAAACCTAAGCCTCCAATCTTTCATGCCAGGAATGAGTGGGAAGGGGCCTGTTAGATTTGAATGATTGGTGAGAACAGAGGCTCCCTTATCTTGTATTGATTAAAGAGAAGCAACAGCAACTCTCCTATGCCCAGAACCTTTGGAACACCAAAGTGGAGTTGTGAGTGGGGCCAGGATTCAGGTGGGAGTCCTGCAAAACCCTTGCCACCGTGGTGAAATAGTTTCCCCGACAGATCAATGACCAGCAGCTAATGTTTAATCCAAGTGACCATTGGAAAGAATGTGAAAGGAGACTCCAGTGAAGATTCACTAATTGTTATAACTTCATGCACAAATATTGACAGATTGCCTGTGTGCTTTTACTGTAAGACTTTTGCTCAGGGATGGAATCATAAATCCCCAAAGTAAATCCATATGTACCTGGCCAATTAAAACTCAACACATTCTAAATAGACTCAGAGAAAATCAAAGACTGAGTCTAATAGGGTCTCCAGCAGGCAGGTGCAGAAAGAGGTTTGGAGTCTAAGCTAAAACCTACTTATAAAGATGTAACTTTTACCTCCGGCTGTGAAGGCAAACTCCTCCCAGCCCCAGTGGCCTGTGGAAAACGTAGTCACTAAGTCCCTTTGCTGCCTGGGACATGTAGTTATTCTCCTTTCCTTCCATGCTGCAATTCCCATGCCAGCTTTAAACAAGATCTGATTGGAGGGTCTCAAAGCACACTCCTCTTGCCTAAAGTCGGCCTCAGGCGAAGAATGGCCACCTAACAGTGGTGAGTGCAGGTTTTTGACCAAAAGCAAACTCCTCATTTGGAGAAGTTGACTAGGGAGACCTGAGAAGTAATGCAGCTGTGGAATTTGGGGGATGTGATAGGGAGCGGACCTCATCCACCCAACAACCTCTCTCAGAGGGCCACTGGCCCTGGCATGCAGATAGGAGGACAGCCAGGCAAGGCCTGGCCAAGCCCAGTGGGGTGTCAGTAGTGGAGGGAAGATCAAGGAACAGGTGTAGACCCCCTGAGAGCAGGGTGGTTTATTTATGGGGGAAAGCATACTCTGGGGCCAAGGCACAGGCTTGGGAGAGAGCGTAAGTGGGATTAAGCCTTCACATGAGTCTTAGGGAGGGAAAGAGAGCAGACTGCTCAGTCAGGCCAGCTTCAAATCGTAAGCCACGTAAGCAGACACCTCGTGGTGGCCCAGCCTCAGTCGCAGGGAGCTGGACCGAGAGTCCCCTGTCTGCTTTGCCCAGATTCAGCTTTTGGGTCCCAACCAGGAAGGTCGGGGAAGGAATGGCTGGGGAGAGGGCCTCTGTGAAGCAGGCAATTAAGGGGGAAAGAAGAGAGGCCACTGGTGGTTTGACTATAGTTGAAAAATGGGAAGATCCCAGACCGCCTCTGCCTGAGGTAAAGTGGTGCCTATTCATTCATTCATTCAGTCGTATTTACTGAGCGTTTATTGCATGCAGAGCACTGTACTAAGCGCTTGAGAAGTACAAGTTGGCAACATATAGAGAACGGTCCCTACCAACAACGGTCTCACAGTCTAGAAGGGGGAGGCAGACAACAAAACAAAACACGTAGACAGGTGTCAAAATCATCAGAACAAATAGAATTAAAGCTATATGCACATCATTAACAAAATAAATAGAATAGTAAATATGTACAAGTAAAATAGAGTAATAAATCTGTACAAATATATATACAAGTGCTTTGGGGAGGGGAAGGAGGTAGGGCGGGGGGATGGGGAGGAGGAGAGGAAAAAGGGGGTTCAGTCTGGGAAGGCCTCCTGGAGGAGGTGAGCTCTCAGTTGGGCTTTGAATGGAGGAAGAGAGCTAGCTTGGCGGATGTGTGGAGGGAGGGCATTGTGGGCCAGGGGTCGACGGCGGGACGGGAGAACGAGGTACAGTGAGGAGGTTAATGGCAGAGGAGTGGACGGTGCAGGCTGGGCGAGGTGATGGAGAGCCTTGAAGCTGAGCATGAGAAGTTCTTGCTTGATGCGTACGTTGACAGGCAGCCACTGGAGATTTTTGCGGAGGAGAGTAACATGCCCAGAGTATTTCTGCACAAAGATGATCCGGGCAGCAGAGTGAAATATAGACTGAAGTGGGGAGAGACAGGAGGATGAGAGATCAGAGAGGAGGCTGATGCAGTAATCCAGTTGGGATAAAATGAGAGATTGAACCAGCAAGGTAGTGGTTTGGATGGAGAGGAAGTGCCTGTGTGAACCGGGGCTTGGGAGGGGATGCAGTGGCCCCAGAGCAAGTGGCAGGGAGGGGTCAGGGCTTCCTTTGGAGACACACTCTGGGTTTGGAGCTTTGGCTGGACTTCCGTATAATGTCATGCTTTATAAGCCTAGCATACTAGCTCAGGGTAGCTTAATGACCACACTGAAAAAGTGGGTGGCAGGGAGAGGGGGCAGCAGATTTTTCCCCTCCTATAGCAGCTAGTTTGTGAACTCTATATCATATCTGTTGAGAAAATTTAACAGTGGGGAGACTGGTCACTTCTATTGTGGAAATGAAGCCGCAGGGTGAGAAGCAGCGTGGCTCAGTGGAAAGAGCATGGGCTTTGGAGTCAGAGGTCATGGGTTCAAATCCCTTCTCTTCCACTTGTCAGCTGTGTGACTTTGGGCAAGTCAATAATAATAATAATAATAATGTTGATATTTGTTAAGCACTTACTATATGCAAAGCACTGTTCTAGGCGCTGGGGGGATACAAGGCGATCAGGTTGTCCCATGTGGGGCTCACAATCTTAATCCCCATTTTCCAGATGAGGTCACTGAGGCACAGAGAAGTGAAGTGACTTGCCCAAAGTCACACAGCTGACAATTTGACTTAACTACTCTGTGCCTCAGTTACCTCACCTGGAAAAAGGGGATTAAGACTGTGAGCCCCCCATGGGACAACCTGATCACCTTGTAACCTCCCCGGCGCTTAGAACAGTGCTTTGCACATAGTAAGTGCTTAATAAATGCCATCATTATTATTATTATTATTATATAGGGCCTCCTGAAAGGAATTGGCCAACCTGATTATCTTGTATCTATAGTAAGCGCTTAACAAATACCATTAAAAAAATTGGAATAGTGCCCTGTTTTCTTTCTTTCTCTTCCCCCAACCCCCAGCCCATTGCCTTAGAACAGTGCTCTGCACATAGTAAGCACTTAACGAATACCATCGTTATTATTATTGCCTTGCTTCTGTTCCCTTATTCTTCCTCCTCTATTTTCCCTTCTTCCTCTTCCTACACCACAACCCCATTCCCCATCTCCTCTCTGCTAAGGTTACTGACTTGACTCGCATTAAAGAGGGAAGCTGGAAGAACCAACTAGAGTTCAGGTCAAGGAGTGTAGCTTTGGGGTTAGGTCAGTCCCTCAGCCACATAGCCGTGCAGTTATAGGAAGGAATCAGCAGCACATACTTCATTTAAAGAACCAGATGAATTAAGCTTTTCCATTGATTGCCATCGAAAGTGAAATGTGCTCTTGTGGTAAGACAAAAGATAATGACTGAATTAGACCACTGTATGAAAGAAAAAGAGGCTTACTATATCCCAGCTTGACTGCTGTATCACCCTTTTTGCTGACCTCCCTCCCTCCTTTCTCTCCCCACTCTAGGCCTTACTTCACTCTGCTGCCCAGATCATTTTTCTTAAAATTTCAGTCCTTGTCTCCCCTTTCCTCAAGAACCTCCAATGGTTGCCCATCCACCTCCATATCAAACAAAAACTCCTTCATGTTGACTTTTCAGCACTCAATCAGCTCATCCCCTCCTACCTGACCTCACTAATTTCCTACTTTTATCCAGCCCACACACTTCAAAACTCTAATGCTAACCTACTTACTCTTCATCCATCTTGCTGCTGACCCCTTGCCCACATCCTTCCTCTGGCCTGGGACTCCCCCCCCACCTTCAAACCACTACTCTCACCATTTTCAAAGCCTTATTAAAATTCTATCTCCTCCAGGAGGCCTTCTCCAACTAACTCATTTCCCCTACTCCCTATCCCTTTTGTTTCACCTATGCATTTGGATCTGTACCCTTTAAGCACTTGTTATGCACCTCATCCTCATCCCCACAGCACTAATGTACAAAGTCAGAGTTTATTTAAATGTCTGTCTCCCCCTCTACACTGTAAACTCCTGCTGGGCAGGAAATGTAATAATAATAATAATAATAATGGTAGTTATTAAGCACTTACTATGTGCAAAGCACTATTCTAAGCGCTGTGAGGTTACAGTCTTTATCCCCATTTTACAGATAGGTAACTGAAGCACAGAGAAGTTAAGTGACTTGCCCAAAGTCACACAGCTGACATTTGGCGGAGCTGGGATTTGAACCCATGACCTCTGACTCCCAAGACCGGGCTCTTTCCACAGAGCCATGCTATCAATACAACTCTTTTGAGAGCTTAGTGCCATGCTCTGCATTCAAAGTGCTCAATAAATACCATAGGTTTATTGATTGAGTCTTGCTGGAGTGGTGTTCACTGAGTGATTTTTAATCATTATTGGCAATGTTTAGTGAGCACCGACTTTGGACAGGCATTGACTGGATTGGGGGCAACAAAGGATTAGAGAGGAGGAGTGACAATATAATCCCTGCCCCTAAGAAGTTGAAATTTATTGATATCTGGTTTAATAGAATATCAACCTCAGTGCTTAGCTCAGTGCTCAGTCCCTAGTAATAACTCATGTACTTAAGTAACATACCAACTTAATGGGAGAGGTAGAACCTATAGAAAACATATAGTTAGGAAAATAGTGCAAAGACATAAATATCCTTCTACAGCCCAGCCTGCACCCTCCGCTCCTGTGCCGCTAACCTCCTCACTTTACCTCATTCTCGCCTGTCCCGCCGTCGACCCCGGCCCACGTCCTCCCCCTGGCCTGGAATGCCCTCCCTCCACACATCCGCCAAGCTAGCTCCATTCCTCCCTTCAAAGCCCTACTGAGAGCTCACCTCCTCCAGGAGGCCTTCCCAGACGGAGCCCCCTTTTTCCTCTCCTCCTTCCCCTCCCCACAGCACCTGTATATATGTTTGTACAGATTTATCACTCTATTTTACTTGTACTTATTCTATTTATTTTGTTAATGATGTGCATTTAGCTTTAATTCTGGTTGTTCTGACAACTTGATACCTGTCTACATGTTTTGTTTTGTTTTCTGTCTCCCCCTTCTAGACTGTGAGTTCTTGTTGGGTAGGGACCCTCTCTATATGTTGCCAACTTGTACTTCCCAAGCGCTTAGTACAGTGCTCTGCACACAGTAAGCGCTCAATAAATACGATTGAATGAATGAATGTACTAGCCATCAACAGCATTTATAGGCTGCCTCCTGAGGACAGAGCATTGTATTGGTGCAGGACATGGTGCTTAGGAACATTTACAACAGGTGGAAATGATCTGGTCCCTGCAACTAGACTAAGGAGAGGCAGCTTGGCCTAGTTGGAAGGAGCACAGGACTGAAAGTCAGAGTCAGGAGGCCTGGGTTCTGATCCCAGCCCTGCTGCTTTCCGTTTCTGTGACCTTGGGCAAGTCATTTAACTTCTCTGTGCCTCAGTTTTCTCAGCTACACAATGGGGATAAAATAGCTCTCCCACATCCATTTTACACTGTGAGCACTGTGTGCATGTGGGACTGTGTCTAATATGATGAATTTGTACCTGCCCGAGCACAGTGCCTGGTATACAGTAAGACCTGAAAAAATATCATCATTACTATTATTGCTATTACAGCATAAATGGCAAGGATACTGAATGAGTGATTGAACCAGGATGGTGAGGGATAAGAGAGAAGAGGAGAGAGGGGGTTAATTTTGAAATGCTTTGAGTGGGGGTGGGATTTTTGCATGGTTTAGACAGCGGAGGGGTGGGGTGGGAGGAAGTGATTGGGAGAGGGTGTACCATATGTGTTCCAGGGCTTAGCAGCATGAGCTTTGTGCAGAGGGTGATGAGTGGGTTTACTAGGGAAAAGTGATGGGCTGAACCTGGTGCAGAGGGAGAATGGGACAAGAAGGTTTGGGGGTGCCCCCTCAGGGAGAGAATTTTCATTGGAACTACTCTGGGCACTGGAAGGGAGTGATGGGATCAGATTGGCAGAGTTGGACCCTGAAAAGATGTCCATGCTAGGCTTTCAGGGACATATCTCTCCTCTTTCTGGGTGGTTCTACAGTCTCCCGGCAGCAGGCTGGAGAAGTGAAGAGCCTCTTCTTTTTGTAAATGAAATCCAGGGCTGTTTTTGTGCTTGGCTGAGATGCTTTTTTTTAAATAGTACTTATTAAGTGCTTACTGTGTGCTAAGCACTGTACTAAGGGCTGGGGGGGATACAAGCTAATCAGGTTGGACTCAGTCCCTGTCCCACAAGGGCTCGCAGTCTTAAGTAGGAGGGAGTTGGATTTAATCCCCATTTTACAGATGAGGAAACCGAGGCCCAGAGAAGTTAAGTGACTTTCCCAAGGTCACAAAGGAGACAAGTGGCAGAATCGGGATTAGAGCCCAGGTCCTCTGAGTCCCAGGCCCCTGCTCTTTCTACTAGGCCAAGCTGCTTCTCCATATTTACTGTATTGTAGTCTCCCAAATATTTAGTACAGTGCTCTGCACACTAGTATATGCTGAATAAATACTATTGGTTGATTGGCCAAAAAAAAAAATACTATTTGTTCTCTTTGTGGGCAGGGAATGGGCCTACCAACTCTGTTGCATTGTATTCTTCCAAGCCCTTAGTACAGTCCTCTACACATAGTAAAGCATTCAGAAAATATTGATTGATCGACTGATTGATTGAAAGTGGCAGAGCTAGGATGAGAAGCCAGACCCTCTGACTCCGAGGCCCCAGTCTGGCCTGGACTGTCTGGATGCAAGGTGAAATGCTCTCCCTCGTTCACCTGCCTCACCAAAGGAAATCAAAAAATGAGCCGTGCAAATAAGGATTAGATTGAAACACCTTCGCTCCAAGCTCTCGGTCCTAAAGATCAATCCTTCTTTCATAACGTGGAGATGCAGCTGCTTCCCAGCACTTATTAGGTGATGAATAATAGATAAAGGGATGGAGCTCACGCCAGCCTGAGAGAGATGAAGATGGCTAAAACCTAGCTTCTCTCACACTGCTGAAATACGCTAGAGCTTCTGGCTGAACCAAACTTCACTCCTCAACTGAAGGTGTGATATATGTGCCCTGCTCTGATTGGGCCTTCCCTGGCCCCATAAATATTATTACTACCACTAGCAATAATAATGATAATGGTATTTGTTAAGCTTACTCTGTGCTAAGCACAGTACTGTGTGCCAGGGCAGATACAAGATAATCACAGTCTAAGAAGGAGGGAGAACAGGTATCGAATTCCCATTTTACAGATGAGTAAAAAGGCACAGAGAAGTTGAGTGAATTACCGAAGGTCACACAGCAGACAAATGAATTAGAGTCCCAGTAAGCACTGAGGTAGATGCAAGATATAGGGTATCAGACACAGCCTCTTTCCCTCATGGGTTTTTGTTATGTTCCAGTAAGGCCTATTAGGAACAAAGGGGTTTGTGATTCAGCTTTACTGACAGACCAAACCACTATGTTCAGTATCACAGTATGAATAGATTTATTAACATTCAAAAAAACATCAAGCGCAATGGATCATGCTTCTGTTAAGCCCTCAGCCGAGGGGCATTGAGAATTTCCTACCGTGGGATGATTAATTCCCGTCAGCATTTGGTCCGAGTATGGGCTGAGACCAGTGCAAGCATCCCCGTCTAAAAGCAGCACAAGGCATTTCCCCCTAGCCTTTATACTATGCTTATTGCCCATTACAGTGGCCCTAATATACCAATTACAGTCTTCTGCTTTTAAAAGACATTTCATCCAGACCCCTGCAGGTGTGTCAACATTTGGGTCTTTACTTGGAACCTATCAGTCTGGCTAACCTGCAGTCACAGGAAGCAATAAGCATTAAATTTAGCTTGGTGTTTATGCAAAGTGCAAACTGCACACTTCAATCTTAAAGTCTAAATAAGAAGGAGAACAGTTATTTAATCCCTATTTTACTGGTGAAATAACTGAGGAACAGGAAGGTTAAGTGACTTGCCCAAGGGCACACAGCACCTAAGTGGCAGAACTAGGATTAGAGCACTGGTCCTCTGGCTCCCAAGCCTACGATTCTTGAAGAGACAGGAGGCAGAGAGGTGAGCAAGGAAGCTGATTTAGTAATCAAGGTGAGATAGAGTAGGTAGAACCAAAAGGATTTAGTGACAGGTTGAATATGTGTGTTGAATGTGAGAGATGAGAACTTGTGAGACAGGAAGAATGACTTTGCTGTCTACAGTGACAGGAAAGTCAATGGGAGGACAGGGTTTGGGTGGGAAGATAAGGAGTCCTGTTTTGGACATGTTAAGTGTCAGTGGGACATCTAAGTAATGATGACATGAAGGCAGAAGGAAATGTGAGACTTTCAGAGGCGAGAGATCAGGGCTGGAGATGTAGATTTGAGAGTCATCCACATAGATATATTAGCTGAAGCATGGGAGCAAATGAGTCCTCCAAGGGAGTGGGTGTAGATGGAAAATAGAAGGGGCCCCAGAACTGAGCTAGTTAGGGAGTGTGAGACAGAGAAGGAACCTGTGAAGGAGACTGAGAATGAGCAGCCAGAGCGATAGGAGGAAAACCATAAGAGCACAGTGTCAGTGAATCCAAGGTTGAATAATGTTTCTAGGAGAAGGGGATGGTCAGCAGTGTCAAAGGCAGCTGAGTTGTTGAAGAGGATTTGGATGGAATAGAGGCCTGAATCATTTTTCTACAAAAATGTTTCGCTAATGTCTCCCTACTCAAGAACCTCAGATGGTTGCCCGTCCACCAGAAACTCCTAACCATTGACTTTAAAGTACTCAATCACCTTGTCCCTTCCCCTACCCCATCTTATCTCTCTGGTTTCCTGTTAACAGCTCAGTATGATCACCTCGCTCCTCTAACGTTAACCTCTCACTGTACCTCAAATTCATGTCTCACTACTGATCCCCTCACCCACATCCTGCCTCTGGCCTGGAAATCTTTCCCCCTTCATATCTGACAGACCATTACTCTCTCCACCTTCAAAGCCTTAAAATCACATCTCCTTTTTGTCACCCTTGCCCTTGAATTTGTACCTTTTATTCATCCCACCCTGCATCCCACAGCAGCGTGGCTCAGTGGAAAAAGCACGGGCTTGGGAGTCAGAGGTCATGGATTCTAATCCCAGCTCCGCCGCTTGTCAGCTGTGTGACTTTAGGCAAGTCATTTAACTTCTCTGTGCCTCGGTTACCTCATCTGTAAAAGACTGTGAGCCCCACGTGGGACAACCTGATTACCTTGTATTCCCCCCAGTGCTTAGAACAGTGCTTTGCACATAGTAAGCACTTAACAAATACCGTTATTATTATTATTATCTGTAATTCATTTTTAAAATCTGTCTCCTCTAAATTGTAAGCTCCTTGTGGGCAGGAAATATGTCTGCAGGAAACACGTCTACTGTTAGGGAAATTTCTCTAACATCCCCGGATTGCATGCCTGTCTCGAGACAGGGTTCATGGCCCCCCTGGGAGGTAGTCCTCCTTGGTGCAACAAAGAAAAATTACACAGACACAGAACAGACAGGCGTGACCAGTCTCAAGGTTAACCCTAAAAGGGCTCACCAGGAGAAAGGCACTCTTTATTCATTCATTCATTCAATCGTATTTATTGAGTGCTTACTGTGCACAGAGCACTGTACTAAGCACTTGTTAGCGCTAACTTTTTAAAAGGTTACAGCTTTTGGGTGAAGCTTGATCATTCGCTGGGATTAGTGATTGGCGGGTTGCCATGGAGCCAATGGAGACTTCAGGAAGTCCCACCCACAGGTTCTCATTATCCTAAAAGTAGGCAGAATTTCTCATTTACATCTAATTATCGACACCCCCTAGACCACAAAGTTAGAGTTTCGTTCAAGGTAACCTGTTCTACGCATGAGCTCGTAGATAAGCAAGCTAGGGCTCAGGGATTGGCTGAGGCTCGCTCGGATACCTCTGAGTTTAGTGAATCTTTACCGAATCCCACTTCAGCATCTTATCGTGTGGATAAACAAATTAGGGCCCAGGGATGGCTGAGGCTCTCGTGATTTTTTCTCCAACACTACCAGATCTGATATCTTGTACTCTCCCAAGCACTTAGTACAGTGCTCTGCACACAGTAAAAACTCAATAAATGTGATTGGCTGATTCATCTCCCCTTTCATTTGAAGGTACATTCTCTACTGGAAGAGGAGGTTTGTTGAGCAGCCCATCACCGATTTCTGTAGTGTAATAAGGACAAATTCACAAGCCCCACCAGGTAAGTGTATTCCTCAACCCCAGTCTGTTCCCTCTTCTCCATAATACAAAGGAAAATCCCCCCAACACACACACAATGGTGAGTCCATGGTGTTTACAATTAAACATCTGAGCCTATCTCATCTGGAAACAGCTAAAACAGCTGTTTGACAGGCATCCTAATAAAATGCAGTATGATGATAAAATTGTGGGGTAAAAGAGGGTGAATTTCCTTCTCATTTCTCTTCCTAATCTCTTCCCAGAGGAGCAAGAACATTACTTTTTGTTGTGTGATGTTTTACCAGAAGACAGAATTCTCAGAGAGAAACTACAGCAAAAGAGATTGGTAAGTGTTATGTCCCAGTAGAGTCAATTAGGTACAGGTGAGTTCGTGACTCAGCTTTATCGATGGAATAAACCACAATATTCAGTATCACAGTAAGAAAACATTAAATGATACAGAAAAACATCAAGTGCAGCAGATCCTGCTTCTGTTAAGCCCTCCACCCAGGGGCAGGATGATCAGTCCTACATCAGTATTCAGTCCAGGTACGGGCTGAAGACCAACACGAGCATCTCCGGCATCTCCGGTTAATAGGTCTCCTGCCTGAGCTGTCTCTGCCATCCTTTTGGATAAGAATGAGCAGCCAAGTCCAGGCTAAAACCAGTGCAGGCATCTTCATTTAAGAGGTCTGCTGCCCAGGATTTCTCGATCGTCCTTTAGGGTAAGAGTGAGCAGCAGCGACAGGTGTATGCCCCAACCTTTTTATACTATACTTGTTGATGGTTCCCTTGAATTTCTTCTGCCTTATTATCCTAATCTATCAATTACAGTTAGTTTGTGCTCCTTTCTTAGAAAGTGTCTCACCTGGGGCCCCTGCGGGTGGGTCCACATTTGGGCTTCCCATGGAGCCTATCTGTCTGGTTGAATCATTCATTCAATCGTATTTATTGAGTGCTTACTGTGTGCAGAGCACTGTACTAAGCTTGGGATCACAGGAAGCAAGTCACCGAAGGACATTAAGCAAGTCGCCTTGTTAAGCAAGGTGCAAGCTGCATTCTTCAGTAAGAAACTAGTTACAGATAGTTCTTTCCCTTCAGGAACAAAAGCAAAGTGTTACTGAGTCAAAGGAGATCTATTAGCATTTTGGCTTCAAATTCAGAGATAAATCTTTAGGCTTGCTTTTGAGGGTTTTGTTCTAATTTTAAGTAGCTGAAACTTTCTGGTAGCTCTGGCTGGAGGCTAAGTAGCGGAACAAGTCCAGAGCAAAGGTCCGGTAATGTGATGAATTCTTAATGGACTCTAGGCCTTAATCTTTTTCTGCCCATTCTTTATCTATTAGGGATTCTGTTTTGATCTTCATTTTCCATCCTTACTACTAAGCAAGCTCCTTCTCAAACCTTTATCTAAACAACTCAAAGTGCCCCATTAAACTGAGATCTTTTGGAGTATATAGCCAGAAACAGATTGGTTAGAATACAGAGGGTTTATCAAGAAGCTCTTTTGATTAGAATTTAGAGGGTACAATCAATCAATCAATCAATCGTATTTATTGAGCGCTTACTGTGTGCAGAGCACTGTACTAAGCACTTGGGAAGTACAAGTTGGCAACGTACAGAGACAGTCCCTTCCCAACAGTGGGCTCACAATCTAAAAAAGACTCTCCAAGTGTTAGTTCAGTGCTCACTGCCCATTAATGCCAGACCACCACTCTCTACACCTTCAAAGCACAATTAAGGTCACATCTTCTTCCAGAGGCCTTCCCTGATTAAGCCCTCTTTCCCTCAGCTCATTGTCTTTCCTGTGTCATCTATGCATTTGAATCTGTGACCTTTGGATATTTGATATTCACCCCACCTCCAACCCCGTTGCCCTATGTACATATTTTAAAATTATTTATTATAAATTATTTAAATGCCTTTCTCCCCCTCTAGATTGTAAGCCCATTATGGGCAGGAAATGAGCCTGCTAATTCTGTTGTACTGTACTCTACCAAGCACTTAGAACAGTGCTCTGCACATAGTAAGTGCTCAATAAATACCATTGATTGATTGCACAGTGTACAATTGATTAAAAGTACAATTGATTACTTAAGTACTTACTATATACTGTACTATACTAAGCACTGGAGTAAATACAAGATAATCAGGTCCCACTCAGGGCTCACAGTCTAAGTAGTGGGGAGAATATGTGTTGAATCCCCTTTTTAAATAATAATAATAATAATGGTGTTTATTAAGAACTAACTATGTGCAAATCACTGTTCTAAGTGCTGGGGAGGTTACAAGGTGATCAGGTTGTCCTACGTGGGGCTCACAGTCTTAATCCCCATTTTACAGATGAGGTAACTGAGGCACAGAGAAGTTAAGTGACTTGCCCAAAGTCACACAGCTGACAAGTAGCGGAGCTGGGATTTGAACCCATGACCTCTGACTCCAAAGCCCGTGCTCTTTCCACTGAGCCACTCTGCTTCCCCTAAGATGAGGGATATGAAGATGAGGGAACTGAGGTATAGAGAAGTTAAGTCATTTGTCCAAAGCCACTTGCATCTCCTCCTGCCTTCAGGACATCTCTACTTGGAGGTCCTCCAGCCACCTAAAACTCAACAGGTCCAAGTCAGAGCGCCCTATCTTACCTCCCAAACCCTGTCCTCTCCCTAACTTTCCCGTCACTGTGGACGACACAACCATCCTTCCCATCTCACAAGCCCGCAATCTTGGTGTCATCCTTGACTCCGCTCTGTCATTGACCCCACGTATCCAATCTGTCACCATAGCCTGCCGGTCTCACCTTCACAACACTGTCAAGACCTGCCCTTTCCTTTCCATCCAAACTGCTACCATGTTAGTACAATAACTCATCCTATCCCATCTGGATTACTGCATCAGCCTCCTTTCTGACCTCCCAACCTCCTGTCTCTCCCCACTTCAGTCTGTACTTCACTCTGCTGCCTGGCTTATCTTTGTACAGAAACGTTCTGGGCATTTCACCCCCTTCCTCAAAAACCTCCAGTGGTTACCTGTCAACCTCCATATCAAAAACTCCCCACTATTGGCTTCAAAGCTCTCCATCACCTTGCCCCTTCTAACTTTACCTCCCTTCTCACCTTCTACATTCCAGCCCTCACACTCTGCTCCTGTGGTGCTAACCTTCTCACTGTGCCTCATTCTCGCCCGTCCCACCGTCAACCCCTGGCCCATGTCCAACCTCTGGCCTGGAATGCTCTCCCTCCTCTTATCTGCCAGTCACACTCCCCCCTTCAAAGCCCTACTAAAGGCTCACCTCCTCCAAGAGGCCTTCCCAGACTAAACCCCCCTTTTCCTCAGCTCCCCCTCCCCTCCACATTGCCCCGATTTGCTCCCTTTGCTCTACCCCCCCACCCAACATGTGTATATATGTACATATCTATAATTCTAATTATTTATAATGATGCCTGTTTACTTGTTTTGATGTCTATATATTTGTAATTGTATTTGTTCATGTTGATGCCTGTTTACTTGTTTTGATGTCTGTCTCCCGCCTTCTGGACTGTAAGCCCTGTGTGGGCAGGGATTTTCTCTTTATTGCTGAATTATACTTTCCAAGCACTTAGTACAGTGCTCTGTACACAGTAAGTGCTCAATAAATAAGACTGAATGAATGAATGAAAGATAGGTGAAAGAGGCAGAATTAGAACCAGATCCTCTGACTCTTAGGCCTATGCTCTTTCCATATGATCATGTTGTTTCCCAGTTTGAGAAGGACTTTGGTGAGTTTGTTAGGAAAGAGGCTCTCTCTGCCCACTGCCTCCCTGGTGGCCCCTAAAACCAGCCAGCTGTTCTTGATTTTGAAAGACCTGACTCAGGTCAGGTACTGTCTGCTCCAGGGACCCAAGCTGACTTCCCGCTGGCTACCCAAGGTGTTCCGGGTGGCTTCTCCTGCTAGCCTCCTCCGGTCCCCTAAAGTTGGTCTGATCGGCCCAGTCCCTGGGAGCAAGTTACTCAGCATGAGGAGCACTCAGCAGTGAAATTTTATTTGTATTTCCAGTGGAAACAGTTGACTTTGATCATAGTCGAACCTTTCATTTCAGTCTGAAAGATCAGTGAAGGAGCAATCTAGCAGCAGCAATGAATATTTTGTAAGTCACTGAATGCATGTGGCCTGTTTATCCTCTGCAAGGAAACAAAGCATCTTTAAACAAATGGAAGGCATTTCCCAATGTACTTTGTCCATTGTGCATGTTGTCCTGGCCTTGTTGGTCTGCTCACTTCACACAGAATGAGATCCCTCGAGTCCTAGTCGGGCTTGTACTTGTAGAGAAGCAGCATGGTTCAGTGGAAAGAGCCCGGGCTTAGGAGTCAGAGGTCATGGGTTCTAATCCCAGCTCCGCCACTTGTCAGCTGTGTGACTTTGGGCAAGTCACTTCACTTCTCTGTGCCTCAGTTACCTCATCTGGAAAATGGGGATTAAGATTGTGAGCCCCACATGGGACAACCTTATCACCTTGTATCCCCCCAGCACTTAGAACAGTGCTTTGCACATCACTCCCCTCCTCAAAAACCTCCAATGGCTACCGATCAATCTGCGCATCAGGCAGAAACTCCTCACCCTGGGCTTCAAGGCTCTCCATCACCTCGCCCCCTCCTACCTCACCTCCCTTCTCTCCTTCTACTGCCCAGCCCGCACCCTCCGCTCCTCCACCACTAATCTCCTCACTGTACCTCGCTCTCGCCTGTCCCGCCATCGACCCCTGGCCCACGTCATCCCCCGGGCCTGGAATGCCCTCCCTCTGCCCATCTGCCAAGCTAGCTCTCTTCCTCCCTTCAAGGCCCTGCTGAGAGCTCACCTCCTCCAGGAGGCCTTCCCAGACTGAGCCCCTTCTTTCCTCTCCCCCTCGTCCCCCTCTCCATCCCCGTCTTACCTCCTTCCCTTCCCCACAGCACCTGTATATATGTATATATGGTTGTACATATTTATTACTCTGTTTATTTATTTATTTATTTTACTTGTACATTTCTATCCTACTTATTTTATTTTGTTGGTATGTTTGGTTCTGTTCTCTGTCTCCCCCTTTTAGACTGTGAGCCCACTATCGGGTAGGGACTGTCTCTATGTGATGCCAATTTGTACTTCCCAAGCGCTTAGTACAGTGCTCTGCACATAGTAAGCGCTCAATAAATACGATTGATTGATTGATTGATAGTAAGCGCTTAACAAATACCATCATTATTATTATTATTACTTTATCTGCCTGTTTGGGCTGAGCTGGTCTTTCAGAAGGAGCTGCCAGAGGTTAACAAAAATGAGTTTTGGCTCCTCTCTTTCTAACTTGCCTCCTATCTACACAGCTAAACCCAGACACAGTGATTTTGCAGATCTGACCTCTCCCTTGCCTGCTAAGGTGCAGGGATGCTTCTCTGTAGGTTTTGTTGGTGTTTTTCTGATATCTGTGTGCGTTTCCTGTATCTCTGGAGGGCTGCAAGTTCTCACAACATTTGGTGGTTTCATTTCATTTGGTCAGCTGGAATAAGTTGGGTTTTTCCAGATATGGGTGTGAAAACCACTATTTGTTCCAAAACCCAGGTGAAACTTTGTGAATTATTAGCAATAAAAAAGCAAACATACCGTGAACATCACGGTGTAATCAATCAGTGGTATTTATTGAGTGCTTTCTGTGTGCAGGGCACTGTACTAAGCACTTTGGAGAGTATAACAGAGTTAGTAGACATGTTCCCTGACTACAGCAAGTCTAGAAGGGGAGACAGACGTTAAGATAAACAAAGTAGAATATAATAATAATAATGATGGCATTTATTAAGCGCTTACTATGTGCCAAGCACTGTTCTAAGCGCTGGTGAGGTTACAAGGTGATCAGGTTGTCCCACGGGGGGCTCACAGTCTTCATCCCCATTTTCCAGATGAGGTCACTGAGGCCCAGAGAAGTTAAGTGACTTGCCCAAAGTCACACAGCTGACAAGTGGCGGAGCCGGGATTTGAACCCATGACCTCTGACTCCAAAGCCCATGCTCTTGCCACTGAGCCACGCTATAGAGTATATAAGTTATAGAGAGTTACCTAAGTGTTGTAGGTTTGAGGATGGGACAAATACCAAGTTGTAAGGCTGGGTAGACCAGATAGCCCTCCAACCTGGCTGGTCCTGGGGTTCAGCCTATGGGCCATTCAGAGAACTCCAACTCAGCAAGCACCTCCCCTGCCTTGCTGCTTTAGGATCTCAGAAATTGCTGCAGTTCTCCGGGGTAGGGGAGCAAAAGGTGTGGAATGGAGCAGGGTCCCATAGAAAGTCCCCCAGGGGCTGCATTTTAGCAGGCAGACGGATTGGAGAGTGTAGACAAGGCAGTCTTTTGTTTCATAAATTAAACAGCTCACAGTCTTGAAGCAGTGTGGCTCAGTGGAAAGAGCCTGGGCTTGGGAGTCAGAGGTCATGGGTTCAAATCCCGGCTCTGCCAATTGTCAGCTGTGTGACTTTGGGCAAGTCACGTAACTTCTCTGGGCCTCAGTTACCTCATCTGTAAAATGGGGGTGAAGACTGAGCCCCCTGTGGGACAACCTGATCACCTTGTAACCTCCCCAGCACTTAGAACAGTGCTTTGCACATAGTAAGCACTTAATAAATGCCATTATTATTATTATAGGGGACAGATTTCTACTTTCTAGTTCCATTCTTTTTTCTACATTTTTTAATGGTATTTGTTGTGTTCTATATGCCGGGCACTGTACTAAGCTCTGGGCTAAATACAAGCTAATCTGGTTGCACAGTCCCTGTTCCCTATGGGGCTCACAGTCTTAATCCCCATTTTACAGATGAGGTAACTGAGGCCCAGAGAAGTTATGTGGCTTGCATTTCTACTTGAGGTAGAGGTTAGCAGCCCTGCAAGAAGGTGATTTGTATAGCAGAATAAGTTGTGCACTGACGCGAGGAGAGGCTGGAGGCGGGGAGACTGGCAAGCAGTTACCCTGTAGACTGTAAGCTCCTTATAAATTAAAAGTGCCTTGTTCTTTGGTTTACTGTGTGCCAGGCACTATATTGAGCACTGAGGTGGATACTAGATAGGTTTGACACAGTCCATGTCCCACATGGGGTTCACAGTCTTTATCCCCATTTTACAGATGAGGTAACGTAGGCACAAAGAAATGACTTGCCCAAGGTCATACACCAGACAAGTGGCAGAGCTGGAATTAGAACCCAGACCCTCTCACTCCCAGGCCCATGTTCTGACACTGTGGCAGCCACACTGCTTCTCACACTGCTGCTCCTTGTGGGCAGAGAACACATCTACCAACGCTGTTGCATTGTATACCCTCCCAGGCGCTTACTTCAGAATTGTGCACATAGTTAGTGCTCAGTAAATTCCATTGATTGATCGAGTTCGATACAGTAGGATACCTCCCATCCCACCATTGGGAGCCCATTGTCTTGGATGGGATACTTAAAGTGAAAATTCATTCAGTCGTATTTATTGAGCGCTTACTGTGTGCAGAGCACTATACTAAGCACTTGGGAAGTACAAGTTGGCAACATTTAGAGACGGTCCCTACCCAACAATGGGCTCACAGTCTAGAAGGGGGAGACAGGCAATAAAACAAAACATGTGGACACGTGTCAAGTCATCAGAATAAATACAAATAAAGCTAGATGCACATCATTAACAAAATAAATAGAATAGTGAATATGTACAAGTAAAATAAATAGAGTAATAAATCTGTACAGACATATATACAGGTGCTGTGGGGAGGGGAAGGAGGTAGGGTCGGGGGGAGGGGGAGAGGAAAAAGGGGGCTCAATCTGGGAAGGTCTCCTGGAGGAGGTAAGCTCTCAGTAGGGCTTTGAAGGAAGGACAAGAACTAGCTTGGTAGATGTGCAGAGGAAGGGCATTCCAGGCCAGGGGGAGGATGTGGGCCAGGGGTCGACGGCGGGACAGGCAAGAACGAGGTACAGTGAGGAGGTTAGCAGCAGAGGAGTGGAAGGTGTGGGCTGAGCTGTAGAAGGAGAGAAGGGAGGTGAGGTAGGACGGGGCGAGGTGATGGACAGCCTTGAAGCCGAGAGTGAGGAGTTTTTGCTTGATGTGTAGGTTGACTGGCAGCCACTGGAGATTTTTGAGGAGGGGAGTTACATGTCCAGAGCATTTCTGCACAAAGATGATCTGGGCAGCAGCGTGAAGTATAGACTGAAGTCGGGGGAGACAGGAGGATGGGAGATCAGAGAGGAAGCTGATGCAGTAATCCAGTCGGGATAGGAAGAGAGATTGAACCAGCAAGATAGTGGTTTGGATGGAGAGGAAAGGACGGATCTTGGCGATGTTGTGGAGGTGAGACTGGCAGGTTTTGGTGATGGATTGGATGTGAGAGGTGAACGAGAGAGCGGAGTCAAGGATGACACCAAGGTTGCGGGCTTGTGAGACGGGAAGGATGGTAGCGCCGTCTACAGTGACAGGAAAGTCAGGGAGAGGGCAGGGTTTGGGAGGGAAGATAAGGAGGTAAGATAAGGAAGATAAGAAAATAGGTCGTTGTTCCCTTTAGAGTGAATACTCTATTCCCAGCTGCATGGTTCCCAGAGAACAGTGACTGCCCTTTCTCCAGCAGTAGGATAACTGCAGTGCAGTAGTAGTACAGTAGGATATAGTTACGACGGCCAATCCTCCCCACCTAGTTTTTTGTTTTGCCAAGCTAAAACAGGTTAGCAGCTGTTGTAGGGGGCAAGGAAGGGGTAGATCCCCCGCATTCTGCCTTTCCCTTTCACCTGCCCTCTGTCTTCTTTTAGGCTGAGCAGAGAGGACAGGCAGTTCACAGTCTTGTCTTAGCCTCCCTATATAGGCTGAGTTGAACTCCATCTGGTTCAAAGGGAAAGATCATATGATCAAGAGGAAAAAAACCCACTCCACATGGGAAGTGTCTCTGAGTTAGGCAGTGGTATAGAGGATTAAAAGATATCTTGTTGATTTTCCCAAGCTGTGGTGCTTACAGTGTGATTACTGTGCTCTTGCCTGAGACATTTCCCTTCAGGCTTGAAGTCAGAGTAGCTTCCTCATTCATTCATTCAGTCGTATTTATTGAGTGCTTACTGTATGCAGAGCACTGTACTAAGCGCTTGGGAAGTACAAGTTGGAAACATATGGAGACAGTCCCTACCCAACAATGGGCTCACAGTCTAGAAGGGGGAGACAGACAACAAAACATGTGGACAGGTGTCAAGACATCAGAATAAATAGAACTAAAGCAAGATGCTCTTCATTAACAAAATAAATAGAATAGTAAATATGTACAAGTAAAATAGAGTAATAAATCTTTACAAACATATATACAGGTGCTGTGGGGAGGGGAAGGAGGTAGGGCTGGGGGGATGGGGAGAGGGGGAGGGAAAAGGGGGCTCAGTCTCGAGAAACAAGGCCAGAAGAGAGCCAGCAGCTACGAGACCAGTCATCAGTCTACTTTAAAAATCACCCCAAAGAAGTTTCCACAACCTCACTCAGTCACATGCTCCATTGTCCACAACCTTTTTAATTGATTCATCTTATTTTCAGTATTTATTCAACCCTTACTATATGGTAAGCACTGTGAGGTAGATGAGTGGTTACAAGGAAATCCTAAGAAACAGCATGGGCTAGTGAAATGAGCATGGGCCTCAGAGGCAGAGGATGTAGGTTCTAATCCCAGCTCTGCCACTAGCCTGCTGTGTGGTTTTGGGCAAGACATTCAACATCTCTGTGCCCCAGTTACCTCATCTGTAAAATGGAGATTAAGGCTGTGAGCCCCATCTGGGACATGGACAGTGTCTAACCTGATTAGCTTATATCTACCCCAGCACTTAGTACAGTTCCTGGCTCATACTAAGTGATTAACAAATACAATTTTAAAAAAGAAAAAAAGCAATCATATCAGCCAGGCCCTATCACACATGGGACTCACAATCTCTCTTATCCCCATTTTTCAAATGAGGAAACTGAAGTTAAGTGACTTGCCCATAGTCAAACAACCAGAATTAGAACTCTGTGCTCCTATCTCCCAGCCCCATGCTCGTTCCATTAGGGAACACTGCCTCTTTCTACCTTTGCTCAGGCCTCACTTACTCTCTCTGTTACCCACAAGTAGATATGCAGGCAGGAGATTTCGTTCATCTTTGTTCTTTCTTCTCTGACTTTCATCTTCAGCCATCGAAGCTGCATTTAATATTGCAGCTGATCCGTTGGGTCTGAGACCATTTGACCAGTGGCCGCCCCCCCCCCCCCCCACCTAGTTTTTCCAGTCCCAAAATATCCTGCATAATCTCTCTGTCCTCTTTCCCCCATCCCCCTTCTCAAACAGTTCCTCAGGAGTCCTCTTGTAAGATGGGGAAGCCTGACTCTCTTTGCGTGACTACCAGCCTGTAGTCAGGGCTGACAGTACTACAGTTTCAAAAGGGGCCAACATTGCTCCTATTGGCTGTTGAGGAGAGGATTGGCCTGACCCTCTCTCAGAACTTCAGGGGCCACATTGGCCAATTGAGATGTCTTTCTCCAGGAGAACTTTGGGGACACCAAGACACTAGCCCTGGGCGCCAGATTGACTTTTCCTGAAGTCAGGAGAGGAGGATGTCTGTGTATCTCCTGCCACCTCTTCTTCTCTGGGTTGAGCAGTCAAGTGGCGCAAGCCTCAGAGACCTGCCTCGCTGTTACAAGGTACCTGATTTTGGCCTCTGGCTCTGCCATCTGGGCTGGGAGAGTCCAGGGGAGCACCGGGAAGCAAGGAACCCTCCTGGCTGTCTGCCAGCCTATGGGAGACAGGATGAGAAAGCCAGGAAGCTTGAGATTGCCAGTCCTTCCCACATGGCTCAAATTCTCCAGGGGAGCTCTGAGAAAGAGAAGGACCACATTCTGTTCCCAAAACATCCAGACCCTACCAGCCCACCCATCTCACCATTGGGAGCCTGTTGTCTTGGATGGGATACTTAGAGGGAAAACAGGTCCTTGCTCCCTTTAGAGTGGTTAATTACACACTATTCTCAGCTGCATGGTTTCTTTCTCCAACAAAATCTGCTCCAGTTGGGTCTTAGGATGAGGAGAAGAACCCCTAAGCACTTTTATGTACATCCTTATACTCTGCTGCTTCACCTACCTGTCACTTGTTTTTTTTGTCTGGCTTCCCGACTAGACTGTAAACTCTTTGAGGGCAAGTATCATTGGTATTCTTCCAAGCACCCAGTACAGTATTTTGCACATAGTAAGCCCTCGATAAA
Source organism: Tachyglossus aculeatus (assembly GCF_015852505.1). Lineage (NCBI taxonomy): Eukaryota > Metazoa > Chordata > Mammalia > Monotremata > Tachyglossidae > Tachyglossus > Tachyglossus aculeatus. The sequence goes on along the minus strand of NC_052075.1, from coordinate 29,927,297 downwards.
TACCATTGATTGATTAAGAGGAGTAGAGTAGAAGTTATTGAGCCCCCACTCGATGCAGTGCACTGTAGAGAAGCAGCATGGCTCAGTGGAAAGAGCTCAGGCTTGGGAGTCAGAGGTCATGGGTTTGAATCCCGGTTCCACCACTTGTCAGCTGTGTGACCTTGGGCAAGCCACTTAACTTCTCTGTGCTTCAGTTACCTCATCTGTAAAATGTGGATTAAGACTGTGAGCCCTATGTGGGGCAACCTGATCACCTTGTATCCCCCCAGTGCTTAGAACAGTGCTTCGCACATAGTAAGCACTTAACAAATGCCATTATTATCATTATTATTATGCAGCGATTAGGAAGTACACAGCAAAGCAGCAGCACAAGGTCTCCTGCCCACAAGGATTTTGCACAGTAATGAAAGAGACAGACATAAAATATTTACAACTAGAGTAATTATAATACATAATGGAACATACAGTTGAATTCATAGGCACACACACACATACACACAAATAAATGCTAGAGATGTTTGATGGGTTTCTATCCTTGGGCTGATGAAGATTAATTGGGGAAGGCTCGTTGGAGGAGGTGGGATTTTTGGAGGACTTGGGGCCAAGAGTAGATGTAGAGCTGAGGGGTATGTTTTCCCAGACTCAAACAGAAACTCCTCACCATTGGCTCTAAAGCACGCAATCACCTTACCCATTCCTACTTCACCTCGCTACTCTCCTACTCCAACCCAGCCCACACACTGTGTTCCTTCTCACTATACCTCGACTTCATCTATCTTGCCGCCAACCTCTAGTCCACATCCTGACTCTGGCCTGGAACGCCCATCCTCCTCATATCCGACAGACACTCTCCACACTTTCAAAGCCTTAATGAAAGCACATCTCCTCCAAGAAGCCTTCCATGACTAAAATCTCCTTTCCTCTCCTCCCACTCCCTTCTACATCACCCTGACTTGCTCCTTCTATTCATCCCCCCTCCCAGCCCTACAGCACTTATGTACATATCTGTGATATGTTTATTTATATTCATGTCTGTCTCCTCTAGACTAGCTCTTTGTGGACAGGGAATGTGTTTGCTGTATTGTTATATTGTACTCTCCCAAGCGCTTAGTACAATGCTTTGCTGACAGACTGCTCTGCTGTGCACAAGTGTGTGAAGCTCACGGGGCAAGAGCTTGGGCTTGGGAGTAAGAGGTTGTAAGTTCTAATATTGGCTCCTCCACTTATGTGCTGTTTGACCTTGGGCAAGTCACTTCACTTATCTGTGCCTCAGTTACCTCATCTGTAAAATGGGATTTAGAGTGGGAGCCTCATGTCAGATAGGACTGTGTCCAACCTGATTACCTTGTATCTACCCCAGTGCTTAAAACGGTTCTTGGCACATAGTAAGCACTTAACAGATACCATAATTAATATTAATTATTATTCGGTAATGCCAGATCCCGGAGAGTATCCTGGAGAGCCCCTCCCTGTGGGTTCAGAATGAGAACACTGGTACACTTGAAATTTTACCAGCTTCTTATCTCTGGACAGATCAGGATTTGAATGGACCAGAGATGACAGAAGACTCTGAACATAAAGAAAACCCTGCCGAGCAGGGCAGACCTCTGGAGATGGCAGCCAGCCCAAGAGCTGTTGCCACGTGGTGCTCAGGGTGTCTCCGGCCCCCTGTCTCTCCTGGCCAAGATCGAGGGCCATCCTGAGCTTCTGTGGGGCAGATGGCCTCGGTGCCGGTTCTCACCCAACCCTGGCCTGCTTCCCAGGGAAGGTGGAGTGGCCCATCTTGGGGAGCAAATGAACGAATGAGTGAAACCTGGGATTAGGCGGCTCAGCTGTGACTGTACTCCAGTGCTCAGCCAGACCCTGGGAAAGGGAGTTTCCCTCCCCGTGACTGTGGTAGTGGCATTAAATCTGGTTTCCTCCCCCCTCTCCTTGCCTTTCCACAGGATTAGAGGACCCAGGAGGCTCAGAGGGTGCGTGGCTGGTTCTTTCGCGGAAAGGACGTAATTGCTGGCACTTCTGTGCTGAGACTTACAAAGCCCAAGCCCCCCTCCCTCTCCCAGAGCAGGGGCGGGTGCCAGCCCCCGACTACATCTGCAGGATGGTACAGTCTGGGCCCCGGCCTATAAACAACTCTTCAAAGCAGCCAGAAGGAGACCTGGGCTGGGCCTTCCCATCCTCTCCCTGAAGCTCCATCAGTGCATTCATCTCATTTCCCAAGGTTCCCCTTCCCCCTCAGCCTGCTCCTACAGGTCTAGAAAGCAGCGTGTCTCAGTGGAAAGAGCACGGGCTTTGGAGTCCGAGGTCATGTGTTCAAATCCCGGCTCCGCCAATTGTCAGCTGTGTGACTTTGGGGAAGTCACTTAACTTCTCTGTGCTTCAGTTATCTCATCTGTAAAATGGGGATTAAGATTGTGAGCCCCGCGTGGGACAACCTGATCACCTTGTAAGCTCTTCAGCACTTAGAACAGTGCTTTGCACATAGTAAACTCTTAATAAATGCTATCATTATTATTATTATTAGAAACAGAATCGCAAGGATTCCTGGAGTGCAGTGGAAGCCACAGATGGGGGCCCAGAGACCACCAGGCCAGACTCCATGTCACAGCACCTTGCAAATGAACCCATAGTGGGGTCTGAATGGGGTGGAGTCCCCCATCTTTTGGGAGGCTCATTTTGAGCCCAGAGCTGAGATTTGAAACCAGTTCACTCCCTGAGACCCCGGTATGGCTCCCAGCTTGAGGGGAAGGGGAATTGGGGTCAGGGCAGGAGTTTGGGAACTGCCTTCTCCCACCCTGCTCCGGTCCCCACCAAGGAAGCAGCCATGGGGGTATGAGCATGGAGAGGGATCAGCCATGTTCTTCCCCCCTCCCTGACTGTGGCTTCAGCCCCTGGGCCAGGTTTAGTCCAGAGGGTGATGTCAATAGGCCATATCAGACCCCCAGGGCAGGTCGAGGGCCAGAATCGAACTGCCAGGCAATGGCTCCTGCACCCTAAGCTTGTGAGTGGAGGTTGTGGATGGAAAGATTTTCTTTTTTTTATGGTATTTGTTCAGCACTTACTTTGTGTCAAACACTGTTCTAAGCACTGGGGTAGGTACAAGTTAGGTTGGACATAGTCCCTGTCCCACATAGGACTCACAATTTAAGTAGGAGGGAGAAGAGGTATTTAATTCCCATTTTACAGTTGAGGAAACTGAGGCACAGAGAAATTAAGTGGCTTGCCCAAGGTCACACAGCAAGCAATTGACAAAGCTGGCATTAGAACCCATGTCCTTTGAATACCAGGCCCATACTGTTTCCACGAGGCCAGGCTGCTTCACTGCTCCCCTAAAAGAACCAGTGCTGGCCCTGGAGAGATGGGCAGAGGAGGGATGACTTCACATTCTAGAACACAGTCTTTATGTGCAGAGGTCTTGGGCCACAGCTGGGATGGCTTTCCAGAGGGCCCAGAATGCCCTCCCTCTCCCAGCCTGATTGACAGCTAAAGTGTCTGACTAGCTTCACCAATGTGCATTTCCCCAGCCCTCTCTTACAGAAGATTCTCCTGGATAGAGAAGGGTCTGAAATGGCTGCAGGCTCACCTACACCCCACCTCCCAGCAAAACTGCTCTCTCTCCCCACAGGGACCCCCAATCTTTAGTCCCCTTCCCGTTATCCCAAACCACCATGCCCCTACCCAAATTTTCCTTTCTTGATGCCCAAATCCTCACTCCTAACTCAGCCCTCTCCACCAAATTCACCTCCCTTGCCTAGCCATCGTTCTATCTATTAGCACTTCCAACCCTCCAGTCCCAGCCTCCTATACTCCTCCAGTGCCCATGATGCAGAGCACTGTTACTGGACATTCTGGCACTGGGCCAATTTCTGCCCCTTCAGTTCCACCCTCACTTGCTACAATTCTGCCCTCCCTTTTCCCTTATTGACTCCCATGCCAATTGACCCAACCAATTATTCCAGGCCTTTAACTTATAATAATAATAATGGCATTTGTTAAGCGCTTACTACGTGCAAAGCACTGTTCTAAGCGCTGGGGAGGTTACAAGGTGATCAGGTTGTCCCACGGGGGGCTCACGGTCTTCATCCCCATTTTACAGATGAGGTAACTGAGGCACAGAGAAGTGAAGTGACTTGCCCAAAGTCACCCAGCTGGCAAGTGGCGGAGCTGGGATTTGAACCCACGACCTCTGACTCCCAAACCCGGGCTCTTTCCACTGAGCCACGCTGCTTCCAAAGCCCCCAGTGCTCCCGCTTCTCCATCTCTTGCCCCGATGACCTTGCCTGTTCCGTTTTTGACAAAATTGAAAGAATCAGACCTGAGTTCCCCAAAGTCTCCTCTCCACATCCTCATCTCCCTTCCCTTATTGGAGATAATAATAATTATGGTATTTGTTAAGCACTTACTACATGCCAGGCACTGTACTAAGCACCGGAGTAATGGTTAAGCATTACTGTGTGCTAGGCACTGTACTAAGCACTAGGGTGGATACAAGTAAATTGTTGTGGACACAATCTTTTGTACCACATACGGCTCACAATCTCAATCCCCATTTTACAGATGAAGTAACTGAGGCCCAGAGAAGTTAAGTGACTTGCCCAAGGTCACACAGCAGACAGGTGGCCAAGATGGGATTAGAACCCATGACCTATTGACTCCCAGGCTTGTGCTCTATCCACTAGGCCATGCTGCTTCATAAATACGATTGATTGAATGAATGAATGAATGAATGTTCACAACAGACTCTCAGTGAGTACTATTTATTGATTGACTGAAATGAAAGCTGCCAAACTTGGATTTGTTCCCTTTATTCACCCTTCTCTCAGCCCCCCTCCGCAGGACTTAGGTACACATCCCTCATTTATTTGTTTATATTAATGTCTGTCTTCCCCTCTAGACTGTAAGCTCACTGTGGCCTGGGAACATGTCTACCAACTCTGTTACATTGTACTCTCTCAAGTGCTTTATACAGTGCTTTGCCCACAGCAAGTGCTCAATAAATATGATAGATTGATTGATTTGCTCCCTAGCTGAAGGCAGAAAGGCTGTAGGCCAAGCTAGGGGGCAAACAGATCCAGAATAGTGCTCTCTCCAGAAGGTGATACCCAGTGGTGCAGAGAGTCGGGCTGAAGGCAGTGATGTTCATGTGGGTACACCAGGAATTGCCTCTCTGTGGCCCCAGCCACTCAGTTACAGTGATCTTGCCACTTTGGGATGTAGGGGCTATGCTGCACCGCCCACTCCCCTAATGTCTTTAGAGGCCAGCCAGGATCTGCCCTCCCCTCCTTTGCCACCCTTCAAAATTGGACCCATAATGCACACACCCTCAGAAACATCTATGGGACATATGGAGGGGTCATTTGGCAGCCGGGTTTGGGATTGGGAGGTTTGTAAAAGTGGATTCTGGAATGATGTCATTGGCCAAAGAGAAGCTTCACAGCTATTGTCCAAAGTATCACAGGTGATATTCTGTGTCCAGTTTCCTGGGAGCGGTGGATGTGGCGGAGGGGCTGAGACCATTCCTTTCTTGTCACCATCACTGCCATCATGCCGAGCCTGGCTTCCGTGGCCTCTCCTCCCCTAGTAGCTCCCTCTCACCTTGTTCCTCTGTTGTGGGCTGCCTGTCCTGACCCCTTTCTCCAAAAGCACTATGCAGTTTACTCCAACATAGTCCTGGAACCCCATTTCCTTTCCTTTCCCGCTGTGCTGCCCAAATGGCAAGAAGTGAGACAGAAACTCCAAAATAGTCTGGTCCCTTGGAAACAAGTCTTGGGCAGCACCTGTTTGCCCTCAAACCATGCCCTGATGAGATGATGATAAGAACAAAAATAATATTTTTTCAAAATGGTATTTAAGTGCTTACTATGTTCCAGGTACTGTCCTAGGCACTGGTGTAGATACAAGATAGGTTGGGCATAGTCCATATCCCACCAAGGGTCACACTCTTAATCCTCATTTTACAGATGAGGTAACTGAGGCCCAGAAAAGGGAAGTGACATGCCCATGGTCTCACAGCAGAGCAGTGGCAGAGCCAGGATTAGAACCCAGGTCCTCTTGATTCCCGGGCCCTTGCTCCTTCCACTAGGCCATGCTGCTTCTTTGGTGTTTGGTTTCTGTTTGGTTGAAGAGGGCAGTGCTTGAGAGTGGGTTTCTGGACAGATTTTTCAGAAAGGGAGAAACCACACTCTTCCTGGGATGACCCAAGTTCAGCTCTGCCTAAAGGCAGGGGCCTGGCCTGTATGACCTCAGAGGGCCTCAGGGCAAGGAGGAAGCATCATGGCCTAGTGCATAGAGCCTGGGACTCAGTATCAGGAGACCTGGGTCCTAATTCAGTTCCACCATTTGTCTGCTTGGGCAAGTCACTTAATGTCTTTGTGCTTCAGTTTCCTCAGCTGTTCAATAGGTATTGAATATCTGTTCTCTCTCCCCCTTAAACTACGAGTCCCTTGTGGGACTGGGATTGTTTCCCACCTGACTATTTTGTGTCTACCCCAGGTCTGAGCTTCAGGAGGTATGGGTTCTGATCCCAGATCCTCCTCGGGCCCAGCTTGGGTCAGACCACAACCTCTCTGAGTCTCAAATCTCCTCATCTGTAAAATGGCAATAAATTTACAAAATATGATAAGCTTTGGACACCTTAAAGCCCTATCCCATTTCAGGGAATTGCTGTTATTCCAGGAGAAGGAGTCCCACCTGGCCCCCACCATTCATTGTCTTTGGTCCCAGCTTTCGGTGATTTCCTTCCACAAAGGAGGCCATGCTGGGCCCTACAGTGAAGGCTGAGGAGGACCTCAGGGTCTCAAGGTCCCCACCTCCCCAGAGGATCTCTGCCCCTCTAGGCACCTTGCATTCTTACTTTTACCTCTGAGTTGGGTTCTTGGCCCTATGATTGCTGCTGACGAGTTGGACAAGGCTCTCCGGCTTTTTTCATTTCGCTTCCTTTGCCTCCTCATCCCTGGTTCCCAGGCCCCAGTGGCAGGCAAGTTGAGGAAGCTTCCTTTGTTTGCCCATACATCTCCCTGCTGTAGGGTCATTCTGTTGTTGCCGGGTGGTGGGCGTCAACCGGTGCATATAGAATTCCTCCAGGCTATCAGCTAACCAGGTGTACTTTCCTAGAGGAGCCTCCCCTTAGATCCCTACCAGTTTTGGAGAAAAGGGTTTGCTTTGGCTTGGCAGGTAGTCAGTTAATCACTGAATCAATCCTTCAGTCAATGGTATTTAAGAGTGCTTACTTTATGCAGAGCACTATCCTAAGCCCTTGGGATAAGCACTATCCTAAGCCAATGCAGAGCCAGCCATCAAGGGCAATAGCACAAAGTGTGCAAAGGCAAGATGTGGCCCTCCTGATTTCCAGCTCTTCTTGATGGCAGTGGGAGAGGGGGAGCCTGGTGGGGGATGGAAGGGAGTTCCTTGGCAAGGGATTTTTGTTGAACCGGGAATCAGGAGAGAGTCTGGGCCTGGGTGGCTCGAGGGAGGAGGGTAGAGCAGCGCTGGGAGAAGAGCGCTGTCCGCTGTGTTCAAGGGGAAGCAAATAATAATAATAATAATTGTGGTATTTGTTAAGCGCTTACTATGTGCGAGGCACTGTACTAAGCTCTGAGGTGGATACAAGCAAATCAGGTTGGACACAGTCCCTATCCTGCATGGGGCTCACAGTCTTAATCCCCATTTTATGTATGAGGGAACTGAGGCACAGAGACGTGAAGTGACTTGCCCAAGGCCACACAGCAGACAAATGGTGGAGCTTAGATTAGAACCCATGACCTTCAGACTCCCAAGCCCATGCTGTATCCACTATTACCAGATTAGACAAGAAGCACGACCTTGATTCCTTACAGACTGTCACCTGTGGTGCCACTGTGGGCTCCAGAAAGGGCAACCATGGTTGCTCTTGGTAATCCACCTCTTGAGGTCAAATAGCCCCTCGCCTCCCCACACTGGACTGTAAGCTGCTTAGGGGCAGGCATCCTGTCTACCAACTCTATTAATAATAATAATAATAATAATGATGGCATTTATTAAGTGCTTACTTTTTGCAGAGCACTGTTCTAAGTGCTGGGGAGGTTACAAGGCAATCACGTTGTCCCACAGGGGGCTCACAGTCTTAATCGCCATTTTACAGATGAGGTTACTGAGGCTCAGAGAAGTTAAGTGACTTGCCCAAAGTCACACAGCTGACAATTGGCAGGGCCGGGATTTGAACCCATGACCCCTGACTCCAAAGCCCATGCTCTTTCCACTGAGTCACGCTGCTTCTCTGCGTGGCTTTACAATGCAATTCTACAATACAATACAACTCTATTGTATTGTACTCTCCCAAATGTTTAGTATAGTTGTTTGCACAGAGCAAAAATTCAGCAAATCCAATTGATTGATTGACAAGCTCACTGTCCACCAACTCATTGCAGGAGCAGGTATTAGGAGATCTGAGTAGGCTGTGGCTGGTTGCAAGCAGAGAATTGGGAGCCAGGATGCAGGCTTTTCTACCCCGTTTCTGAATCTTGAGCATCCTTTCTGCTGAGCTCAAGGAGCCAAGATTTCTCGAGTGCTCCAGTCAAGCCCATGCCTTTCAGTATTGCCCCAGCCCCATGAGTGCCACAACTAAGTGGACTGTGGTCAATGTAGATTTTGGTGCCCAGCTAAGACATAGAAAGGCTGAAGAATGCATGGAGAATCTCTTCCTTTCTAGCCAGTGGCCACATCCCGAGAGGAATTTTGGGTTTCCTGGGCAGTGAGTTGGGACAATGCAGAACTCTGGTCAGAGTGCTGAGCATTTGGACTTTTTTTTGTCCTTGCCCCTCCCGTTCCTGTTGCCCTGTGGGCCACGCAGTGGTGCAGGGGACTAGACAGGGGCTGAGTTCTTCTATCAGGGCACTGCAGGGTTCTCTGGTCAGGCCCTGAGAGGTGTGGTCCGGCAACCTGTTTCTGGTTTCCAGGAAGAAGCTCTGGAGCAGCAGCAGCACGAGAGAGATGACACCAGTTTCCGGGGCATGTGCATGTTCTGCCCCAAAGAGTTCTCGGGGAACAGGTTTGCTTCAGACACTTCCAGCTCCCCCAGTGGAGCGGGGGCTGTCCCTCACCAGTGGCCCAGGCTGTTGGATGGGTTCAGAGGGGAGACAGGAGAAGAGTATAACCCTGGCTGGGCCCTTCGCCATTCTCCAGGCAAGAACTAGGAGAGGCAGAAGAGGAGGTGCCTGGGTACCCTCCCCCACCAGCCTGAGGATCTCATGGCTGCGACTGAGCCCCCTGCCCTCGTCCCTCTCATGAACCTAAAGCCTGTGGTCACCTTGAGAGGGATGAGGACAGGGCTAGGGGGCTGTGTGTTTGGTCACCTCATACTGAGGTGGTCATGCTGCCTGTGGACAGCACCACACTGTGCTCCCCTCCTCAGGTGTTGCCTCAAGGAACTGCCAATCCCCCATGCCATCTTTTCCCTTAAATTACACCCCAGTGGGGAGCCGCAGCCTCTGTCCAGCACTGGATACCGAGCTCTGCAGTCCCCACAGTGGCAGGGAGGAAATATGCAGGAACCAAGGGCTTTCCAGGGAGGTTTTCAGCTTCACATGTCCCGTTAGTGGCTGGAAAGTGGGAACCTGTGGATACACTGCAAGCTCCTGGCTGTCCATGGTCCCCTCCTGCTCCAAGCCAGCTAGGGACATGGAAGGGTCAGGAGGAGGAGGCCGAGGGTCTGGATCAGTAGAGCTGGGGCAGGGGGGAGGCAGAGAGCCGGAGACAGGTGAGAGGAGGATGGGGTGGTAGGGAGGGGTGACAGCTCTTGGAGCAAGAGTCCAGTGGGGCCGAATAGGTTGGGAGCAGAGCAGTGAGCAGAGTGGGATTGGGGGTCATGGATCTGGGATAAGAGTCGGGGGCACTGGGCTCGGGGTGGAGGCGGCAGAACGTGGACAGGAGTGGGAATTGGGAGATGACCCAGGGTGAAGAAAGCAGGAGGGACCATGAGATTTTCTTAGTTCTCAGCCAGAACCCAAACTCACCTGGGTGGGGGTGGCCACTCCCCCTTGTCCCCAGGTCTATCCTTCTCAACCACATGGCGAGAGAGCACGACTTCAACATGGGGCTGCCCGACAACATCGTGTACTGCAGGGAGTTCCTCGCTGCACTCCAGGAAAAGCTTGACAGGTCGGTGTCTCCAGGGAGTCGTGCCTGCCTGTTGGGTCGTAGGTTTGGGCTGGGGCGAAGATATAGTCAGTGCTGCCTGTGGACACCACAAACATTGCCTGTGGACAGCACCACACTGTGCTCCCTTCCTCAGGTGTTGCCTCGAGGGACTGCTAATCCCACATGCCATCTTTTCTTTTAAAATACACCCCGGGGGGGAGCCGCGGCCCAGCAGCCCAAGGGCCCAGCGGCCCAGATCAGCAGCTGCTGACTCCCTGAAGCATGATTGGTTTACCTTCTCTCTCTAGCCCCATCCCGACGCTGGGCAGTCTCAGTGAAGTAAGTGGGATAGCGGGGTGACCACCCTCCTTCCAGAGGCCACAGAACAGGCTGGGCAAGCGGGGACAGTTCTGCCCAGATCACGTAGTGCCAACACAGAAGAATGCATTCCTTCATTCCTATTTATCTCACAGCCTGCAGTGCCTGTACTGTGAAAAGACATTTAGAGACAAAAATACCCTGAAAGATCACATGCGAAAGAAGCAGCACCGCCGGATCAACGCGAAGAACAAGGACTATGACCGATTTTATGTTATCAATTATTTGGTAAGACTTGTTCATTCAATCATACTTTTTGAGCGCTTACTGGGTGCAGAGCACTGTACTAAGCATTTGGGAAGTACAAACAGTACAAGGAGGAGAAGCAGCGTGGCTCAGTGGAAAGAGTATGGGCTTTCGAGTCAGGTCATGGGTTCAAATGCCGGCTCCGCCAACTGTCAGCTGTGTGACTTTGGGCAAGTCACTTAACTTCTCTGTGTCTCAGTTCCCTCATCTGGAAAATGGGGATAAAAACTGTGAGCCCCCCATGGGACAACCTGATCACCTTGTAACCTCCCCAGCGCTTAGAACGGTGCTTTGCACATAGTAAGTGCTTAACAAATACCATTATTATTATTACAAATCAGCAACATATAGAGATGGTCCCTACCCAACAACAGGCCCACAGTCTAGACCATTCATTCATTCATTCATTCAATTGTATTTATTGAGCACTTACTATGTGCAGAGCACTGTACTAAGCGCTTGGGAAGTACAACTTGGCAACATATAGAGACGGTCCCTACCCAACAATGGGCTCGCAGTCTAGAAGGGGGAGACAGACAACAAAACAAAACATGTGAACAAGTGTCAAGTCATCAGAATAAATAGAAGTAAAGCTACATGCACCTCATTAACAAAATAAAAAAATAGAATAGTAAATATGTACAAGTGAAATAGAGTAATAAATCTGTACAAACATATATACAGGAGCTGTGGGGAGGGGAAGGAGGTAGGGCAGGGGGGATGGGGAGGGGGAGAGGAAGGAAGGGGCTCAGTGTGGGAAGGCCTCCTGGAGGAGGTGAGCTCTCAGTAGGGCTTTGAAGGGAGGAAGTGAGCTAGCTTGGTGGATGTGTGGAGGGAGGGCATTTCAGGCCAGGGGGAGGACTTGAGCCGGGACAATGGCCTGGGGGACTGATCACAGAGCTCTGCAAATGGATCTTTAGTTCCTCTTAAGCATTCTGATATTCACCATCCCCCCACATCCAGCCCTAGAGCACTTACTTACACATATCTATCTGTAATCTGTTTGCATATCTGTTCCCCTCCTAGACTGTAAGCTCCTCTTGGGCAGGAAATGTGTCTACCAACTCTTTTTTCCATTGTACTTTTCCAAGCTCTTATTCCAGGTCTCTGCACCCGGTAAATACTCAATAAACACCACTGATTGATTGAAATCTTGGCCCAACCATCTTTGGTCCTCCATACCAGGCCCTCCCTCCACCCAAACCAGAGTCAAGGACCTTTCCAGGATTATTTCCTTGGCAGCATCGGTGTTTCAAAAGCAGCTATTTTGGCTCACTATTGAATTCAGGAAAAGCTGATCATCACCTAGCATAGAGCATTCCCAACTGTCAGAGCTTATTACCCTTGCCTGCCCACAGCCTTCCCAGGACCACCAATGTGTTAGGAAAATAATCCACTCTGAAGCGTTGAGGAGGGGTTCATTCATTCAATTGTATTTATTGAGTGCTTACTGTGTGCGAAGCACTGCACTAAGCATTTGGAAAGTACAATTCGGCATTAGAGACATAGTAATTAGTGATGAGACCTCAAATTAGTAAAGGTTTTTGGAATTTTTTTTAATTTTCCCACAGCATTTCCATACCCTAGATCTTGTTTTATTTTCATGACATCCCTATGAGGTAGGAAGGTGATGTTATTCCTATTTTACTGAGGAGGAGACTGAGGCACAGTCTTTTTTCCCCCCACCATCTTCTCCTATGCAAGTTCATTTACCTTCTGTAAATCCAGCCCAAAGCTGCTGGTCCTAGGCTGGGCCTGGGGTCCTCAGGGATTTTTGAGGGGCAGAACTGCCCCCTCTGGGAAAGAGAGATGCAGCCCCCATCCCCTGTCACATACACACAGAGGGAATCTGCCTAATTTGGTTCTTGCTTTCCCTGCCTCTCCTTACTTCAGCTAGCCTCTTCTACATTCCACAGGTGGATTAGCATTGCTCATCCTTTTTATCCATTTATTCATCATATTTAGCATTCATTGAGTGCTAAATGAAAAACAGTATGGCCTAATGGAAATAGCCCAGGTCTGCAGGTCAGAGGACCTGGGTTCTCTCCGGTTCTGCCACTTGTCTGCTCTGTGAACTTAGCAAGTCAATTTTTCTGAACCTCAGTTTCCTCATCTGTAAAATGAGTATTCAGTACCTGTTCTCCCCTCTTCCACTTAGACTGTGAGCCCATATAGGGCAGGGACTGTGTCTGACTTTTTTTTAATGGTATTTTTTAAGTGCTTACTATGTGCCAGGCACTGTACTAAGCTCTGGGATAGATACAAGCTAATCAGGTTGGACACAGTCCCTGTCCCACATGGGGCACAGAGAAGTTATGTGACTTGCCCAATGTCCCACAGCAGACAAGTGGCAGAGCTGGGATTAGAACCCACTTCCTTTTGACTTCCAAGCCCGTACCCTACCCATTAGGCCATGCTGCTTCTTTGGTTATCTTGTAATTATCTGATTGTCTTAGAGAAGCAGCATGGCCTAGTGGCAGAGGCACAGACTTGGGAGTAAGAGGACGTGGGTTGCCTTCAAGACGTATCTACTTGGATGTCCCACCGTCACCTCAAGCTTAATATGTCCAAAATGGAACTTTTTTGGATTCTTCCCACCCAAACCTTGTCCTTCCCATGACTTGTCCATCACTGTAGAGGGCATCATCCTTCCTATCTCACAGTCCCGCCATCGACCCTCAGCCCACATCCTTCCCCTGGCCTGGAATGCCCTCCCTCCACACATCCGCCAAATTAGCTCTCTTCCTCCCTTCAAAGCCCTACTGAGAGCTCACCTCCTCCAGGAGGCCTTCCCAGACTGAGCCCCCTTTTTCTTCTCCTCCTCCCCATTCCCCCCCCCACCCTATCTCCTTCCCCTTCCCACAGCACTTGTATATATTTGTACAGATTTATTACTCTATTTTACTTGTACATATCTACTACTCTTTATTTTGTTAATGATGTGCATATAGCTATAATCCTATTTATTTATTCTGATGGTTTTGACACCTGTCTACATGTTTTGTTTTGTTGTCTGTCTCCCCGCTTCTAGACTGTGAGCACGTTGTTGGGTAGGGACCTCCACTATATGTTGTCGACTTGTACCTCCCAAGTGCTTAATACAGTGCTCTGCATGCAGTAAACGCTCAATAAATACGATTGAATGAATGAATGAATGAATGAAAAGCCCATAATCTTGGTGTTATCCCTGACTTCTCTCTCTCATTCAACCCACATATTCAATCTATCACTAAATCCTGTCAGTTCAACCTTCACAACATCACTAAAATCTGTCCGTTCCTCTGCATCCCAACTGCTAACCACATTAATCCAGGCACTTATCCTATCCCATCTTGATTACTGAATCGGTCTCCTTGCTGACCTCCCTGCCTCCTGTATCTCCCCCTTCCATTCTATATTTCACTCTGCTGCATGGATCATTTTTCTACAAAAATGTTCAGGCCATGTTTCCCCACTCCTCTAGAACTCCAGTGGTTGCACATCTACCTCTACATCAAACAGAATCTCCTTACCATCAGCTTTAAAGCAGTCAATCACCTTACCCCTCCTACTTTACCTTGCTGCTCTCCTACTAAAACCCAGCCTGCACACTCTGCTCCCCTAAAGCCAGCCTATTCACTGTACCTTGATCTCATATATCTTGCCGCTGATCTCTCGCCCACGTCCTGCCTCTGGTCTGGAATGCCCTCCCTTTTCATTTCCATCTTCTCCAAGAGGCCTTCCCTGATTAAGCCCTCATTTCCTCTTTTCCCACTCCCTTCTGCATCACCCTGACCTACTCCCTTTATTCACCATTCCCACCCCTATCCCCAAATCACTTCTGCACATACCTGTAATTTTACTGATTTATATTAATGTCTGCCCCCCCTTTTAGACTGTAAGCTTGTTGTGGGCTGCTAATGTGTCTGTTATATTGTTGTGTTGTTCTCTCCCAAGCACGTAGTACAGTGCTCTGCACACCATAAGTGCTCAATAAATATGATTGATTGATTACCCCAGTGCTTAGTAGAGTGTTCAATAAATGCCACCATTATTATTATTACAGCCATTTTGAATGGATGGTGTGAGAATGGACACTGATTTGCTTAGCTGACCAGAACTCTGGGCTAGACCCCACAATACCCAAACCTTATTACTGATTGCTGGGAGGATGAGGGGCTCTCTTGCTGCTATCTCCTGGGCTCCCCTCCCCGCTCCCACCATCTCAGCTCTTTCTTTGTGCAGGCTTCTCTGGCCACTTCTAACATCACCTTCTGCCTCCGATGTCCACTTTGCACAGGAACTTGGGAAATCCTGGGAAGAAGTTCAGTCAGAAGATGATCGGGAGCTGCTGGACCTGCAGGAAGAGTAAGAAGTGAGAATTCCCTGCTAGAACCCTCAGTTCTAGGTGTCCTACAGTGGAGGAACCTTCCTTCAGCTGAAACAGAAACCAGTACCAGCCACAAATAGAGACGCAGCTGCACTCACTGCCCTAGCCCTACCCTTAACGCAATAGAACCTCTCCGGGTCACAACTAGTTATTACAAAATCGCCTCTGCACCTGGTGAGGGCGGGTCGGAGTCCCTAAGAGGAGATATCAGACCTGGTGCTAGCCACAACCTCAGCCCTGCCCTTCCCTGGAGGTGGCTGACCGTGCCCACCTTCACCGTCTCTCCCTCAGGGATTGGTCTGACTGGGAGGAGCGTCCTGTTTGTGCTGTTTGTCTGTTCTGTGAAGAGCAAGCCGACACCACCGAAAAGCTACACGGCCATATGCAGGTTAGGCATGCCCCCTCTGAATCCTTCTATGCCCCCAACCCCAGTCTGCTGTGGGTCCCATGTGACCGTGGGACAGGAAGAAGGGCCTGGGTCAACCTAGGATGGATTTGGCACCTGCTCACAGCAGTGGCCAGGAACACTTGTCCTTTTCTCCCATTTCCCCTCCCCACAGGATCCCAAGAGACTCCTCCCCAACCCACATCCTCAGGTGACACCAGTAATGTTCGAGTACTGGCCCAGGGCAGCTCTAAGTTATCCAACAAAAAGCAAGCCCTTTAGAAGAATAGAGCTGTTATTGCCTGGGTGCACCACAGACCCTTGTCCGCCCGCAGCAGAATGACCCAAAAAATAACATTGTAAAAAAATCCTTGTAGAAAACCCGCTGTAGGGGGGTTTGCCAGGCCTGCTTTTTATCCCCCGCGATTCGCATGAGTACTACTCAGAGGGCAGAGCGATGTTGGCCATTTCCTTCTCCTTTCACACCATCATTCACACTGGTTTAGCAAGCATTTGCATGTTCCATATGCGTGGCACGACCACTTGACTAGGACTCTCCCTATGTAAAACTCGTCATTTTTGCCATTGCACATTTCTGGTCACTTTCGGGGAATCCTCAAGACAGCTCCCAGTGGCCAGCCCTGCCCATATCTCTCTGGGCTCCTACTTAATGCCCAGTTGGCACAGCAAGTTCCTCCCTGCATTGTTTCAAGGTCTCCCTAGTGCTTTAAACACATTCCACTTAACTGCTAGTACCTTGGGGAGCTGTGCCCTTGGAAAGGGGGAACCTCCCTCACCAGGGCCATCTCAGCGTTATCCCTTCCCCCAACAGGGCACCTCGGGTGTCCACCCCTGTGAGAAAGCATGAGGGCAGGGAAAGGGGATGCTGTTCTGCCAGGCTCGAGCCTATTCTCCTGGCCCCTCTGCCCAGGATGTGGCCTGTCTCTGCCGCCTCCCCTTTTATTCCCTAACACTCCCAGAGAAGTAGTGCTGCCTGAGTTAATAACAGTAGTAGCAATAGTAATAATAATAATGGTAATAATAATATTTGCTGAGTGCCTATGAGTGCTAAGTCCTATGCTAAGCACTGGGATAGATATAGGATAATCAGATCAGCCACAGTGCTGTTCCACGTGAGGCTCACTGTCTAAGAGGGAGGGAAAACAGGTATTTTCTCTCCGTTTTACAGGTGATGAAACTGAGGCACAGATAAATTGTTACTTGGCCAAGATCACACAGTTGAATTGCCATGGCCTCTTCCTTCATCATCATGTGTGTTTGTGAAGTACCTGTGCACATGTGGTTGGGCTTGGGGGCTGGATGGTTTAGGACAGCAGTTTCCAAATTAGATGCCGACAGACTGACGGGAGTAGAGGTTCCTCGGAGCAAATCTATGCTGACATAGATAAGGGGGGCCGCTACAGCCCAGGGTTGTGGTGACCCATTCCACTTCTTCAAAACCAGTGAGGTCTCCGGAGCTGTTTGGGTCTAACCCACCCTTGGCACCTGTCTGTCACATTCACTAGAATCCCCTTCCTTCTCCACAGCAGGCAAGCCTGTAACCTGGCCTGCAGCTAGGTGCTTCGGGTGTTCCTTCTGTCGGTTCTTTTCAAACTGGCTCAACACAACACTCTCTCCATTCCCTGCACAAAGAGGGAAGGCCTCTTTGGAGAGCTGTGGACCCGTTTGGCTTGTGGCCACCAGTCACTCTTAGCCCTGTGGTACTCACTAAAAGGAAGAGAAGCCATCTAAACAGTTTTTATTGGTTTCTGTGGATAATAATAATAATTTTGGTATTTGTTAAGCGCTTACTATGTGTCAAGCACTGTTCTAAGCGCTGGGGTAATAATAATAATAATAATGATAGCATTTATTAAGCGCTTACTATGTGCAAAGCACTGTTCTAAGCACTGAGGAGGTTACAAAGTAATCAGGTTGTCCCACCTGGGACTCATAGTCTTAATCCCAATTTTGCAGATGAAGTAACTGAGGCATTGAGAAGTTAAGTGGCTTACCCAAGGTCACACAGCAGACAAGTGGTGGAGCCGGGATTAGAACCCACATCCTCTGACTCCCAAGCCCAGGCTTTTGCCACTGAGCCATGCTGCTTCTGCTCTTTTTGTGGCAGCTGATCTGGGGATGGATTGAGTCTGGGGAACAATTCTCAACTTGAAACCCAGAATGATTTTAATTTGAAGCTGCTGGATAATAAAGCTGTCTCCTGGTGGCGGCATGTGTGTGTTTGTGTGTGTGTGTGTGTGTGTGTACATTCATCTGTGTATATGTATGCATGTGTGTGGGTGTTTGTGGGGGTGCCAGGGTTTGGGGAGGTTCTAGAAAGTCATTAGAGATTCAGAGTTTCAAGAGGAATAAGGTGGGATCCATGGTCCCGAAGAGTAAGTATGAAGTTTTCACATCAAATGACCAGCTGGGCATGCATGGCATAGAAATGGCAGCAAAGTGAAGGTTTCACTCAGGGTTGCTGGTTTTTTTGTTTTTGTTTTTTGGGGGTTTTTTTTGGTATTTGTTGAGCACTTACTATTGTGCCAAGCACTGTTCTAAGCCCTGGGGTATATACAAGGCAATTAGGTTGTCCCACATGGGGCTCACAGTTTTAATCCCCATTTTACAGATAAGGTATTTGAGGCACAGAGATGTTAAGTGACTTGCCCAAAGGCACACAGCTGACAAGTGGCAGAACTGGGATTAAAACCCACAACCTCTGATTCCCAAGCCCGTGTTCTTTCCAGTAAGCCATGCTGCTTCTCTATTTGGGGCTGAGGGCCAGGTGGTCCCTGTTAGACTGGTTTGAGAGAAAGCTAAAACACAGGATGGAGACTTGCCTGTGAAGACTTCTTAGGACAGAAGTGGGGACTCCCCTTAGTGACTATGTATCCCTTTGGCTGGCTCACAGAAATGCGGGCAAGGGGCTGACAGGTGAGCATGTGTGCTGGTTAACAGGAGCTGCTTCAGTCCAACTGCCAACCTGCTCCAAGAGGGGCAGGAACTGAGTAAAGAAAAAGGGGAAAGTAAAGCTGAGTTTCTTCAGACTTCACCTGCCTGGTCAGGATCCACTCGTGAATTTCAGCCAGAGGAAGGAGGCGGTCCTTCTGACCCTGAAGTATTGTTTTGCAGGATGTCCATGCATTTGATCTCCACAAAATCAAGTCTGAGCTCGGTGAGTTCATCCTCGGGGACAGTGCTCATGGAGGGGCTGATTGCCTCAGAGACTGCCAGAAGGCTGGCGTCTGTGATCTTCTGGGGGCTGTCTTTGAGAGGGGTCAGGGGATGGTTTGGGTCTTTATAATTATGTCTTATTTGGGGTTAAGCTGCTGGGACCAGGGGGTGACAGGCCTTGAACCTCAGGCGTGACCAGCAGTCACCAGCTCCATGTCCCACAGCCAGGTCATGTGTGGAAGGGGCTGAAAGCAAAGCTCTATGTCCTAGGGGGTGAAGGGGCATCCACCCAGACCTCTCAGAGCCATGCTGGGCCTTGTTGTGTTGGAAGGAGCCACCAGGCCTCCCAACGTGGTGCCCTAGGCAGCATAGCCACCCAGAGCTGAGACTATCCCTCATAGCCCAGGCAGGTTAAGGACAGGTCTTCCCAGTTGGTGGGACAGAGACACTGGACAGGAAGGTGCCGAGCACCCGCACTGCTCAAGCCACCAGGTATGTAATCGGAGGCAATGGACAGCAACCCTGACCTGACAACATGGCCCCAGCAGCGCTGCAGGGAGGGGTGGGGTGAGGATGGGGTGAGCCCAGAAGTGCTCATGCAGAGCCTTGCAACACACGTGGGCCAGGTCAGGCAAACATTCCTGCTACACACCTGGCCATTCCTGATAGCCCCGTGGCCTGCACCCAGGCCACCTGACCACTCTGCCCTCTGCCACTGGGTCATAGGTCTAAACTTCTACCAACAAGTGAAGCTGGTCAACTTTATCCGGCGGGTGGCACACCAGGGGCGATGCTACGGCTGCCAGAAGAGCTTCGGCTCCAAGGCCGACCTGAGGGCCCACATGGAGGAGGCCGGACACCTGCTGTCTCTGCCAGACCAGAACACCTGGGACCAGCCTCAGTGAGTGTTTGTCCTCCCATTTCTGCTTTCCTGCCATGGGAGACCCCACTCCACCTCTGTTTCTGATCATTCCAGGAACCATGTAGCGCTAGGTGGAGGCTGAGGGGAGCAAAGCCTTTCCCTCTGGGTGTGTCACCATCTGGGAGCTACACAGGGGAGATGTGGGGCTGACATGGGCTCCACACCCACCTGGATTTTAAGGGGCCTAGTCTGGGTCCGACCCAGGAGCTTACCCAACTCGAGGTCACTGGCTGGGCCTGATTGGGTTAGGCTCCCCAGTGTCAGATGCCAAGAGAGTAGCCACTGAGCCGGCCATTGAGCCTTCCGGCCTCCGAGACCAGCCATCCTGGAGACTCCACCTCCACCCCATTTTGGGAGGCCTGGATGTCCCGGGAGAGCCTGAGCAGGGCTGCAGGATCCAGGTGGGATTTGCAGAGCAGAACCTCCTGCAGCCATCATAGATTCTACCCTTTGAGCCTGGGCAGTATTCTGGTCCTGTTTCCTTGCCAAATAGGAGGACTCACCCTTGCCACCAAGCTTTTTCATACTTTGGGGCCTGGGAGAGTTCAGTAATAATAATAATAATGGAATTTGTTCAGTGCTTACCATGTGCCAAGTACTGTTCTAAGCGCTGGGGTAGATACAAGATTATCAGGTTGTCCCACGTGGGGCTCAGAGTCTTAATCCGGCTCAGAGTCTTAATCCCCATTTTAAAGATGAGGGAACTGAGGTACAGAGAAGTGAAGTGACTTGCCCAAGGTCATACAGCAGACAAGTGGCGGTGCTGGAATTAGAACCCATGACCCAGTAGTCCCAGAGGTTAAGGCTACAACCACCCCTCTGGACCAGACTCCTTGTTGGGTTACCCGCTGGGCGCCTCAATGGGGTTCCTCTCCGAGCCCTTCACTGAGCTCTTCACTGGATCCCTCATTGGGTCATTAGCTCCTCCATTGGCTGGGGCGGGTCTGCCTCAGTTCCCAGCACCCTTTTCTCAGAGACAGTATGGTGTTCTGTGCCAGGGGCCAAGGCAGAGAAATTGAACCCCAGCCCTCCTCCTCATCCTTCAGGCAGGCAAAAACCCCAGCAGTCAGTGAGTCAACTGTATTGATTGAGTACCTACTGTGTGCAGAGCATTGTACTAAGCACTTGGAAGAGTACAATATAACGATCTAACAGACACATTCTGTGCTGACAACAAACTTACAGTCTAGAGGGGGAGATGGACATTAATATAAATCAGTAAAATTACTGATATCTACATAGGAGCTGTGGGGCTTGAAGGAAGGATGAATTAAGGGAGCAAGTCAAGGCAAAGCGGAGACAGTGGGAGAAGAAGAAAGTAGGGCTTAGGGAAGGCCTTTTGAGGGAGTTGCACCTTCAGTAAGGCTTTAAGTGGAAAGAGTAATTATCTGTCAGATATGAAGAGAGAGGGCATTCCAGGCCTGAGGCAGGATGAAGTCGAGAGATCAGCAGCGAGAGAGATGAGATTGAAGTACAATGAGAGGATTGGCATTAGTGTGCAAACTGTTTTATAGTAGGAGAGTAGCTGAGTGAGGTAGGAAGGGGCCAGGTGCTTTAAAGTATGCTTTTAAGCTAATGGTAAGGAGGTTCTGTTGGATACGGAGTTGGATGGGCAATCACTGGAGGTTTTTGAGGAGTGGGGAAACATGGCCTGAATGATTTTGTAGAAAAATCTGCACAGCGGAGTGAAATGCGGACTGGAGTCTGGAGAGATAGGAAGCTGGGAGGTCATCAAGGAGACTGTTACAGTAATAAAAGCGGAATAGGATCAGTGATTGAATTAACGTGGTAGTAGTTTGGATGGAGAAGAAAGGGCGGATTTAGCAATGTTATGGAGGTTGAACTGACAGGATTTAATGATGGATTCAATATGTGGGTTGGAGAGAGAGGTTTCAACAATAATGCCAAGGTTACGGGCGTGAGAGACAGGAAGGATGTCTACAGTGATGGGAAAATCAGAAGAAGGACAGGACTTGGGTGGGAAAATAAGGAGTTCTGTTTTAGATATGTTAAATTTGAGGTACCGGGAGAACATCCAGTAGAGATGTCTTGAAGGCAGGATGAAATGCGAGACTGCAGAGAGGTTGAGAGAGCAGAGCAGGAGATGTAGATTTGGGTATCTCATGAATAGAGATTGTAGTTGAAGCCATGAGAGTGAATAAATTCTCAAAGAGAGTGGGTGTAGATGGAGAATAGACGGGGACCCAGAACTGAACTGGTCGTGGGTTCAAATCCTGGCTCCGCCAGTTGTCAGATGTGTGCCCTTGGGCAAGTCACTTAAACTTCTCGGTGCCTCAGTTACTTCATCTGTCAAATGGGGATTAAGACTGTGAGTCCCACGTGGGACAACCTGATCACCTTGTATCCTCCCCAGCGCTTAGAACAGTGCTTTGCACATAGTAAGCGCTTAACAAATGCCATCATTATTATTGTTATTGACTGAAGCAGCACTGCAGCTCTCCCACTGGGGCAGTTCTAGCCCAGCACCTAAAGCATGTCCTGCTCCACAGAGGGGTTTGTCCTCAGTAAACATCTCCCAGCTACCTTATTGACCCTTGGTGTGGAAGCCTTCAAATTGTGGGCTCCGCTCTGATCATGACTTAGCTGAGTCAAATCTTAATGCTAAGGTGACTGATGTCTTAGCCCCACTTGGGGAGGTGGGGACTAATCAGGTAAAGAAGGGTTTTGAGGAGGACTTGGGAGATCTGGAAAGATGTGGATTGGTCGGTTTTTAGGGGGAAGATGTTCTGGGTTAGGAGCAAGGAGTCAGATGAGCTAGTCAATAGCGAGGTACAGTTAGATGGTCACATCGGGAGGAGCAAAGTGTGCAGGCTGGGATGTAGTAATTGAAGAAATCAGATATGTAAGATGGAGAACACTGGTGGAGAGCTTTGAAAGCAATGGTAAGAAGTGTCTGTTTGATATGAAGGGAGATGGGTAACAATTTGGGGATTTTGAGGATGAATAGCTTTTTAGGAAGATGATCTGAGCAGCAGAAGACAGGATCAACTGAAGAGGAGAGGTCGGGGACAGGGAGACCAAGAAGTAGCCAAGACAGTAGTTGGGAACTTGAGAGCTTGAACCAGGTGGTGGCCAGTAAGGGGAAGAAGAAGGGCAGATCTGGGAAATTGTGGAGGAAAAAGCATCAGGGAAGAGACAGACTGAATCATCTCCTTACTAAGGTCACATCTCTACCAAGAGGCCTTCTCCGATTAATCCCTCTTTTATCTGGCTTGCTCTCCCTTCTGCATTGTCTATGCACTTGGATTTGGGCATTTGATATTTGCCCCACCCTAACCCCACAACACTTGTGTACATATCTTTAAATTATGTATTATTTATATTAATGCCTGTCTTCCTCTCTAGACTGTAAACTCGTTATGGGCAGGGAATGTTTCTGCTAATTCTGTTCTACTCTCCCAAGCGCTTAGTAAAGTGCTCTGCCTATAGTAAGTGCTCCATAAACACCATTGATTGACTGATGGAAGATTCTGCAGATACTGTGGATGAGAGCTTGGCATTCTCCCACAAGTCTGAAGGACTTGGGCCACCTGGCAGCCAAGCCCAGCCCCGTGCACTTGTGTTCCAGGTACTACTTCCCAACCTATGAAAATGACAGCCTTCTGTGCACTCTGTCTGATGGGGAAGGGGACCGAGCCACTGAAGACACCATTGTAGAGGCACCGGTGATCAGCGAGGATGTTTCCAGGCTGCAGGCTCTAAGACAGAGCAGTGTTTTGAACCAGTTGCTGCAGGGAAGGGCTTTGGACAGCTGAAAGAAGCTACATCAGTGGGAGAACCAGACATGGATTCCTTTTGGGAGGTTTCAGCCTGCCCAAGGGTCAGCAGGGTCAGCTGTGCACATTGGACAGTAATTCCCAAAAAATGAACCTGCTTCTAAGAAGGCCCAAATAAAGAGGTGGAGGCAACCATCTCATTTTGCATAGTGGCTTTTGTGTGCTTATTTGTAACTTCATTTGTTTTAGTAGACTCTCTCCATTATCCATGGTCCTGGGGATGGGCGAGGCACAATGAGGAAAGATGAGATAGAAGTGCAGCATGCCACTTCCTCTCCTACTGACCCTCCCAAGTCCTCAGTAACAAGGTGGAAACCCTGCGGAGCCGCCCCCAATGTCTGGGCTCTGCATCTCGTGGCCGCCACCACCTTCGGAGGCTGATCGAACAGGAGCCCCTCTCCCTCCCTCACCGCCCCTAATGATGGTGTCATCTCTCATCTCTCATCTCTCATCTCATCTCTCCCCTAATTAAAGAAGCAGCGTGGCTCAGTGGAAAGAGCACGGGCTCTGGAGTCAGAAGTCAGGGGTTCAAATCCCGTCTCTGCCGCTTGTCAGCTGGGTGACTTTGGGCAAGTCACTTAACTTCTCTGGGCCTCAGTTACCTCATCTGTAAAATGGGGATTAAGACTGTGAGCCCCCCATGGGACAACCTGATCACCTTGTAACCTCCCCAGCGCTTAGAACAGTGCTTTGCACATAGTAAGCACTTAATAAATGCTATCATTATTATTATTATGGTGGTTGCTAAGTGCTTACTACATGCTAAGCACTGTTTTAAGCACTGGGGTAGATACAAGGTAACCAGGTTGGACACAGTCCCTGTCCCATATGGGGCTCATAGTCTTAATCCCCATCGTACAGATGAGAGAACTGAGGCATAGAGGATTGAAGTGACTTGCCCTAAGCCACAGCAGGCAAATGACAGAGCCGGGATTAGAACCCAGGTCCCTCTAACTCCCAGGCCTGTGCTCTATCCACTAAGCCACGGACCAGAGGCTGCAGCTGTGAGCGCATGTGGTCCTTGTTAATGTGCACATAGCTATAATTCTATTTATTCTGACGATTTTGGCACCCATCTACATGTTTCGTTTTATTGTCTATCTCCCCCTTCTAGACTGTGAGCCTGTTGTTGGGTAGGGACTGTCTCTATACGTTGCTGACTTGTACTTCCCAAGTGCTTAGTACAGTGCTGTGCACATAGTAAGCACTCAAAAAATATGATTAAATAAATGAATGAGTAAATGTTTGGGAGCCATGGCAAGCCCAGGTTTTCAGACCCTCCATTGTTTTTCCCTTTTTAAGATGGGGCTAGCTGAAGGGCCACTCCCATAGAGATCTCCAACAAGTTATCTTTTCACGCCTTCTCCAGTCACAGCCACCACTGTTCCATATGACACCTGCTCCAGGAGAGTTGGGGGACCGGGGGCAAAGGGGAGAGATAACAGATAGGGGACTCTCCCTTTCTGGGAACCCAAATATCCCTAGCTCATCCCCCCCACCCCCGCATAAAAGACACTACAAGATAACTTGACCAAAAAGGCTTTAACTGAACACAAATACTTATTGAGGTAACATTTCCTACCTAAACAGACAAGGTGAAATACAGCAGTTGAGTCGTCCTGTAAGGGATCCCTGAGCCAGGGAACAACTTCCCCTCTCCTAAACCAAGGGCCCCTCCTTTACTTTCCTTCAAAGACCTTCAGCCCCTTCATTTTCATCCCCAGCTCTAGGGCTGTTAGGTCTGTGGCCCATGGACTGGAGGGAACTCAGACTTTCCATCTGAGCTCCTAAGATTCCCACTATCTCCTTACCATTTAGACGTTTTTTTCTTGTTTCCTGGCAAAACCAATCCTGTGGGCGCCGCCCCTCCGCCCCCGCCACACACACTCATTTCTTCTGATCAGTTATTCCTTTGCCTGTTCTACTCTTACCCATGGCCAGCTGTCCATGGGATTAACAAATGTCATGTTTTCTATCTAGCCCGGCTCTGCTTCTTTTTTGCCTCTAAGAAATGATATTTGGACATCCCCTCTAGCATTCTGTAGGTCTCACCTACCTGTCTGACTAGGCCAGGGCATTACTCCCAGCCCGTCAGCAATGTTGGTTACATGCAGAGAATCTCAAATGCAGTCTGAAAGGTCTGCGAAGGCTGTGATGCCCGGATCCCATGTCCCAGGTGCTCTGGGGGCTGGTGGAGACCCTGCAAGAGGTTGCAGGCCCAGGCTCTGGCCCCCCACTTTAGGAGGGACTCACCCTATAGAGGAGCTTGACTTCCCTCCCCTGGGATTTCCACGGACCCCCAACTCTCGTTCTCATCAGGAATACCAGGATGGGTGTGGGATTGCTGCAGAGGTTTGTGTGTGGCAGAAGAGCTGCTGTCCTTGCCCATTTTACAGCCATGGTCAGCATTTCCCCACAGCTCCCTGGCTGGGAGAATACTGGGCCTTGGGGTGAGAGCATTGATGACCATCCTTGTCTCGTTTCCTTGCCAAATCAGAGCACTCACCCTTGCCATTACGGTTTTTCATACTTTGGGGCCTGGAGAGTTCAATAACCCCAGAATTAGAGAAGCAGTGTGGCTCAGTGGAAAGAGCATGGGCTTGGGAGTCAGAGGTCATGGGTTCAAATCCCAGCTCCGCTGCTTGCCAGCTGTGTGACTTTGGGCAATTCACTTAACTTCTCTGTGCCTCAGTTACCTCATCTGTAAAATGGAAATTAAGATTGTGAGCCCCACATGGGACAACCTGATCACCTTGTAACTTCCCCAGTGCTTAGAACAGTGCTTTGCACATAGTGCTTAACAAATAACAAAATTATCATTATTATTTAAGGCTTGAGCAACCCATCAGGCAGCAACTCCTCACCCTCGGCTTCAAGGCTGTCCATCACCTCGCTCCCTCCTACCTCACCTCCCTTCTCTCCTTCTCCAGCCCAGCCCGCACCCTCCGCTCCTCTGCTGCTAATCTCCTCACCGTGCCTCGTTCTCGCCTGTCCCGCCGTCGACCCCCAGCCCACGTCATCCCCCTGGTCTGGAATGCCCTCCCTCTGCACATCTGCCAAGCTAGCTTTCTTCCTCCCTTCAAGGCCCTACTGAAAGCTCACCTCCTCCAGGAGGCCTTCCCAGACTGAGCCCCCTCCTTCCTCTCCCCCTTCTCCCCCTCCCCACGCCCCCACCTTACCTCCTTCCCCTCCCCACAGCACCTGTATATATGTATGTAAGTTTGTATGTATCTATTACTCTATTTTATTTGTACATATTTATTGTATTTATTTTATTTTGTTAATATGTTTTGTTTTGTTCTCTGTCCCCCCCTTCTAGACTGTGAGCCCACTGTTGGGTAGGGACCGTCTCTATATGTTGCCAACTTGTACTTTCCAAGTGCTTAATACAGTGCTCTGCACACAGTAAGCGCTCAATAAATACGACTGAATGAATGAATGAATCTGGAACAGATTCCTCAATGAGCCCCTTTCTGGGCTCCTTAAAATGACTCTGGATATTAGCTCCTCCAGCTGAGCCACAAATTGCTGGATGGCTGGTCTCAGAAGGGAAGCACAGTGGTCCAGACTGACCTGGATTAGGACGGTCCCTGGAGCCCGTTCAGGCAGCAGGACCCTCATGCCAGTCCTGCTATGATGGCTGAGCTGAGTCCTCTCCCTTAGGGTACTCCCAGCACCCAGCTCCAGCTCCACCCCCAAACCTGGGCCCTGGTTTGTTCAAGGGGGACCCCAACAGACATGCTCACTGCAGTGAGAGATGAAGGGAGCTGTATTGATAGGGCTGCTAGGTCGTCCTTCCCCAGCTGCCCAGATAAAGAACTGACAGCATAAATCTATCAAGGGTAATGGGGTCTCCAGTTCCCCACCAAATCTGGTCAGAAAAAACGAGCTGCTCTGTGCCTGCTGAAGGTTCTGAATCTGATGGTGGCAGCAGCCACCTACAGCAATGGTAGTGACTGTTCCTGTAGGTGGTGATAATCCCAGCTGTGAGAGCCCCTCCTCTAGCAGTGTGTGCTACTGTTCCCTGACGAGGGCCTCTCTCTGCTGGCCACACACTGTTTTCCATCTGCTCTGCCCCCACTGCTGACAACCACATCCTGTGACATTCAATCAGCCAATCAGTCAATCAATGGTGTTTACTGTGTGCAGAGCAATATACTAAGTTCTTGGAAGAGTGCGGTATAACAGAGTTGGTAGATATGTTCCCTTCCACAAGACTCCTGAATTACTGGCCCCTTCTAGACTCAGGTCAGGGAGGCCTTTCTTCACCCCAGCTAATGGCCCCTTGTCTTATTTCCTGGAGGAACTCCCTGGGCAGAGGACCCGGCCTGGCCTGGCTCCCCAGAGGGAGCCAGGGGCTCTGACTCTGTCCTGCCCAGAAAATCTAGGGATCCAGAGCCCACCTGAGCCAGCCATTCTCCTCGTCCACCCCAGGCCCCCCAGGCTTCGACATCACTGAAGAAAGGAAGAAGAGTGGATATTAACTCCCGTGGGGAAGCCTAGAGGTCTAGAGGAAGAAGCCAAGGCTGAAAGGTCAGAGAACATCAAAGGGCAGAGTGAAGGCTGGACAAACCTCAAATAGCTGTTCAGCACTTCCCAGCACTGGAGCTTGTGACTACTTCCCAGAAAACTTTGTGGCCCAACCTCACTAGAGAAACACTCTGTCTATTGTGTGCACCCATGACAGGAGTCTCCTGAGGTGTGGAGCTGCAGCAACCAGTGCTCTAGAAAGGCAGCCTAACTCAAGCAATAGACTCCAGCTCCAACCATTCAGTCCATGTCTCCCCACACTTCAAGAACCTCCAGTGGTTGTCCATCCATCTCTGCATCAAACAGAAGCTCCTTACCATCAGCTTTAAAGCACTCAACCAGCTCTCCCCCGCCTACTTTTCGTCACTGACCAACTACAAATCCCAGCCTAATGCACTTCGCTCCTCTGATGCCAAGCTACTCACTATATCTCGATCTCATTCATCTTGCCACTGACCCCTCGCTCATGTCCTCCCTCCCTCCAATCTGGAACTCCCTCCTGCTTCATATCTGACAGACCCCCTTGACCCACTCTTCCCACCTTCAAAATCTTATTAAAATCGTATCTCTAAGAGTCCTTCTCAATTAAGCCCTCTTTTAGCCTATTTTCCCTTCTGCATTGCCTATGAACTTAGATCTGTACCCTTTAAATACTTGCTATACACCCTCACCCTCATATACCCTTATGGGTACATTTCCATAATTTATTTTAATGTCTGTTTCCTCCTCTAGGCTGTAAGCTCCTTGAGGGCAGGGAACATACCTATCAACTGTGTTGTATTCTCCCAAATGCTTAGTACAGTGTTCTGCACACAGAAAGCACTTAATATATGCCATTGATGGATTGTTACTCTGCAGCCCTGAAGGCACTACTCCAGGCTCTACTAAAGGAGGGTGCTACAGGAGGGTATGTTAGTTTGCTTCAGATACCAATTGGATCTCTGCTGTTCAGAAATGTCTTTTAATGTTTGCTTTTACTTTATAGGCATTCATTCATTTATTCATTCAATTGTATTTATTGAGCACTTACTGTGTGCAGAGCACTGTACTAAGCACTTATTATTTTAGGTCTTCATCCTAGCCTAGCAGGCTTTTTGATGGGTAGAGTTCTACTAGTAATAATAGTAGTAGTAATAATAACAATAACAATTATGGTATTCATTAAGCATTTACTATGTGCCCAGGCACTATTCTAACCCTGGGATGGAGACAAGTAAATCAGGGTTGGACACAGTCCCTGTCCCAGAGAAGCAACATGGCCTAGTGGCAAGAGTCAGAGAATGTGGGTTCTAATCCCGGCTCCACCACTTGTCTGCTGTGTGACCTTGGGCAAATCATGTAACTTCTCTGTGCCTCAGTTACCTCATCTGTAAAATGGGGAGTAAAATGTAAAAATGGGTATGTGAGCCACCTATGGGACAGGGACTGTGTCCAACCTGATTGCCTTGTATCTGCCCCAGCTCTTGGCACATAGTAAGTGCTTAAAAAATACCATAGTAATTATTATAATTATTATTATTAGAGACATATAAGGAAAAAAGTAAACAGAACAAAAAAAACCATAAAAGACAAGGACAGGGACAAATACTAAAATAAAAATACAAGCCATAGGGTAATGTGACTAGAAGACAGTGTTTTTTTGCCAGTCACAGCCCCAGAGTGAGGTTCTCAAATAAAAGGTTGAAAAGTACTGGGCTCAGCATTTGGGAACTGAATGTACACCTCCTGGCTCTGCCTTCAACTTACTGCATGACTTTAGGTAAGCTTCTTAATCGATCTGGGCCTCTATGTCTCTTTCCGAATTACACACCCACCCAGACTGAAGGCAGGCTATGAACACTGGGAGAGCACCTGCAAATTCCCAAAGTGAAGGGCATGCTAATGAATGGAATGACAAACTTGTCTGACCGAGAGGGTGGCACAATAAAGCAATATGTGGGCTAGAGAAGAGTTGACCCAACTGCTGTCAGTCATCCTGGGGAGTGCATGTCTGCTCAGGTTCAGCGATGCTAGTGGCATAGGTGACAAGATTTCCCTTGCTGCCACCAGCCTGGGATTTCATCTCTGCTCCCACCCACGTGGGCCTCTCCATCCTAAACAGCTACCTTCTCACCTTCTCATTGTCCTGGATTTTATGGTGAAATCAAGGACTATGGCATTGCACTATTGGTGATGAAAGCTGCCCAATAGCTGAGTGTTGTGTCTCTTGGAAATATGGATCGCCCCTCCACCCCTGCCAAAATTACCCTGTATATTTTATCAATAGGTTTCATGCCATAAATGGAATGTTCCCAATCTTTCTTAGGGATCTGCTCAGTTGGACTGAAGGGCAGCACACTGAGGTTTGATTCCGGACTCAATCGATCAATTAAGTATGTACTGAGAGCTTACTGTTATCAAAGCACTGAACTAAGTGCTTGGGAGAGTACAATGCAAAAGGGTTGGAAGATGTGATACCTACCTGCTAGAAGCTTACAGTCTACTGTAAATTTGGAATAGGGGAAAGAGTAGAGAATAAGAATGTGTACATGAGTGCTGTGGGGCTGGAGTGAGTATCAACAGTGCTCAAAGGGTATACAGCAAAGTGCTAAGTAGGGAGAAGCAGTATGGTGTTGTGGATAGAACATCTAAGTCTAGGAGTCAGAAGGTCATGGGTTCTAACCCCGGCTCTGCCACTTTCATTCAATATGATTCATTCATTCAATCATATTTATTGAGTGTTTATTGTGGCAAAGCACTGTACTAAGCACTCAAACACATTCCTGCCAACAACGAGTTCACAGTCTAGAGGGGAGAGAGACGTTAACATAAATAAATAAATGAATAAATTAAATAACAGCTACATATATATACATATGTGCTGTAGAGACATGAGGGAGAATGAATGAAGGAGCAAGTAGCGGCAGTGCAAAAAGGAGTGGGAGAAGAGGAGAGGAGGGCTTTAGTCAGGGAATGCTTCTTGGAGGAGATGTGCCTTCAGTAAGTTTTGAAGTGGGGGAAAGCAATTATCTGTCTGATATGAGGAGGGTGGGCATTTCAGCCCATAGGTAGGGTGTGGATGAGAGGTTGGTGAAGAGGTTGGTGATGAGATAGACAAGAGCGAGATACAGTGAGAAGATTAACATTAGAGGAATGAAGTGTAGGGGCTGGGTTGTAGTAGGAGAATAGTGAAGTGAGGTATGAGGGGGAAATGTGATCAAGTGCTTTAAAGTCAATGGTGAGGAGCTTTTATTTGATGCGGAGATGGATGGGCAACCACTGGATTTCCTTAAGAAGTGGGGAAACGTCTGCTGTGTGACTTTGTGCAAGCCACTTTACTTCTCTGTGACTCAGTTACCTCATCTGTAAAATGGGGACTGAGACTGTGAGCCTCACGTGGGACAAGTACTGTGTCCTACCTGATTCGCTTGTATCCACCCCAGCGCTTAGCACAGTGTCTGGCTGGCACAGTGCCTGGCTTAACACATACCACTATTATTATTATGATTATTGCATAGTTGAAACAGAGGGGAGGGCATAAAAGGGAAATACTGGATTTACTCTGGGAAAACTTCTTGGCAGATATATAATTTTAGGAGGGTTTTGAAGGTGGAGAGACTGTCGGATAGGAAGGGGGAGGGAGTTCCAAGCCAGAGGGAAGATGTGGGCAAGGAGTCAGTAGTGGGACAGACAAGATTGAGATACAGAGAGTAGGTTGGTGTTTGAAAAGTGTAGTGTGTGGTATTAACCACTCACTATGTGTCAAGAACTGAACAAATCACTGAGGTAGATGCAAGATAATCAGGTCCCACAAAGGACTAACTGTAGGAGGCCCCCTCCCACCTCCCAGCAGGACCCCAGCAGCTCTTGTGGGGTGTACTTGGTGGCCGTACACCTGAGGCTGGGAGAACGCTAAAGCTATATGCCACCATGGCCCAGCCAACCCCAACAAACCAGCATCAAGACAGGTCCCCCACAAGTGTTTGTCAGGCTCCATGCCTGGTTTCTGATTCTCAAATGGGCTAAGGAAAGGCCAGTGTCATCATCTCCTGCAGATACTGCAGGTCTCAAAGGGAAAGCAGTCAGGAAGCAGGCTTGAACACAACTGAGGGAGAGGCCCTCAGGAGATCAGCAAGATCCAGAACCCCTGGAGGGCCTGCAGCAGGACAGCAAGGACCAGAGCCCTCCCAGGCCCTCCCAGGGCCTGTGGCAGAACAGCAAGGTCCAGAACCCCAGGAGGGACTGCAGCAGGACAGCGAAATCCAGAACCTGGGGTTCTGGATCCCCAGGAGGGTCAGCAGCAGGACTGCGAGAAGCAGAATGCGTTAGTGGATAAAGCACTGGTGTAGGAGTCAGAAGAACGTAGTTCTAATTTCAGCTCTGCCATTTGTCTTCTGTATGACTTTGGGCAACTTCTCTGTGCGTCGGTTACTTCATCCGTAAAATGGGGAGTCCCATTCATCTGTGAGTCCCATGTGGGGCATGGATTGTGTCCAACCTGATTAGCTTGTATCTACCCTGGCACTTAGTACAGTGCCCGGCACGCAGTAAACACTTAATACCACAGAAAATGAATAAATACATACACATGCATGCATACATACATGCATATATATAAATCCAGGGAGAGCCTGCAGCAGGACAGTGAGATCCAGAAGCCCAGGAGGACCTGCAGCAGAACAGAGATTCAGAACCCCAGGAGGACCTGTAGCAGGATAGCAAGGTCCAGAACCCCAGGAGGACCTGCAGCAGGACAGCAAGATCAAGAACCCCAGGAGAGCCTGCTGCAGGACAAAGATTCAGAACTCTGGGAGGGACTGAAACAGGCCAGCAAGATCCAGAATCTTGGAAGGGCCTGGGACAGAGCTGGATCTCACTGCCCCTAACTTGGCCTGGGCATCCAACTGGACAAAGTAGACCCCAGGCCCAGCCTCCCTCTTCATCCTGGCTTCCACATGCCACCTAAAGCTTCCCTCTGCCACCCGACCTCCCTCCACTGTCACCTACCGCTGGCTCTCCCCACTCAACTCTCCAATAGAGTCCAAGGGATCCCTGGGGCAGAAAGCCGTAAATCCCAGAATGGGGCTCCAGTGGTAGCACCCCTTCCGAGACTGTGAGACCTCTCCGGGCACCTGCCAGGTGGCTTTCCCTGCCAGTTCTGGACAGGTCTGAGTGGAATAACATTCCAGTCGCCTGAGATAGGTTTTCCAGGAGGTGACAGAGGGATGGATGCTAACCACGGACCCATAGACAGCTCCGACGAATCGGGGCGATGGCTTGAAATTGGAGAAGGAGGCAGCAGCTCTCTCGGGCTCGTCCTGAGCGAAGCCTTCTGTTGGTCGAGCCGCGATGCCCTCTGCTGGCCAAAGATTGGCGTGAGTCGTAGCGTCCTCTACGTGTTCCTAGCGAGCCCTAACGCCCTCTGCCGGCCAATACTCGGCATTAACCTCCCTTGGTCCCCACATTCGATCTGTTCCCGGGGAGAGGGCACTTAATATGCGCCAAGGGCTGGGTGTCCCACACAGGACTCACAGTATTAGAGAGGGGAAGAACATCATCATCATCATCAATCGTATTTATTGAGCGCTTACTATGTGCAGAGCACTGTACTAAGCGCTTGGGAAGTACAAATTGACAACATATAGAGACAGTCCCTACCCAACAGTGGGCTCACAGTCTAAAAGGGGGAGACAGAGACCAAACATACTAACAAAATAAAATAAATAGAATAGATATGTACAAATAAATTAAATAAATAAATAAATAGAGTAAAAAAATATGTACAAACATATATACATATATACAGGTGCTGTGGGGAAGGGAGGGAGGTAAGATGGGGGGATGGAGAGGGGGACGAGGGGGAGAGGAAGGAAGGGGCTCAGTCTGGGAAGGCCTCCTGTAGGAGGTGAGCTCCCAGCAGGGCCTTGAAGGGAGGAAGAGAGCTAGCTTGGCGGATGGGCAGAGGGAGGGCATTCCAGGCCTGGGGGATGACGTGGGCCGGGGGTCGATGGCGGGACAGGCGAGAGCGAGGTACGGTGAGGAGATCAGCGGTGGAGGAGCGGAGGTTGCGGACTGGGCTGTAGAAGGAGAGAAGGGAGGTGAGGTAGGAGGGGGCGAGGTGATGGAGAGCCTTGAAGCCCAGGGTGAGGAGTTTCATATAACAATAAATGACATTGAGTGCTTACTGGGTTCAGAGCACTGTACTAAGTGCTTGGAAAAGTACGATTGCAAGCAGCGTGGCTCAGTGGAAAGAGCACAGGCTTTGGAATCAGGTCATGGGTTCGAATCCTGACCCCATCACATGTCTGCTGTGTGGCCTTGGGCAAGTCACTTAGCTTCTCAGAGCCTCAATTACCTCATCTGTAAAATGGGGATGATGACTATGAGCCCCACACGGGACAATCTGATCACCTTGTATCCCCCCCAGCGCTTGGAACAGTGCTTTGCACATAGTAGGCGCTTAACAAATGCCATCATTATTATTATTATTACAATTGGGCAACAAATAGAGAAACATTCATTCATTCCATTGTATTGAGCGCTTACTGGGTGCAGAGCACTACTAAGCAAATGGCAAGTACAATTGGGCAACAGAGACATTCATTCAATCATATTTATTTAGAGCTTACTGTGTGCAGAGCACTGTTATAAGTGCTTGGAAAGTCCAATTGGACAACAAATGGAGACAATTCCTGCCCAACAACGGGCTATGGAAGTGTCTGGCCAATGGCCCGGCTGGGATTAGAAACCCTGTCCAACGCTTAATACGGTGCTCTGCACACAGTAAGCACTCAATAAATACGATTGAATGAATTACTCTTTATTTTACTTGTACATATTTATTCTACTTATTTTATTTTGTTAATATGTTTTGTTTTGTTGTCTGTCTCCCCCTTCTAAACTGTGAGCCCGCTGTCGGGTAGGGACCGTCTCTAGATGTTGCCGACTTGGACTTCCCAAGCGCTTAGGACAGTGCTCTGCACACAGTAAGCGCTCAATAAATACGATTGAATGATTGAATGAATGATTGATTAATCTTAGATGAGGCACAGAGACACCTGTCTACATGTTTTGTTTTGCTGTCTGTCTCCCCCTCCTAGACTGTGAGCCCGTTGTTGGGTAGGGACCGTCTCTATATGTTGCCGACTTGGACTTCCCAAGAGTGCTCTGCACACAGTAAGCGCTCAATAAATACGATTGAATGAATGAATGAATATTAAGTGACTTGCCCAAAGCCACCCAGCTGGACGGTGGAACCCAGACTCCAGACTCCCTGACACATGCTCTTTCCACTAGGCAGTATTGCCACTCATTTAAAAAGATCCAGTCACTGCCCTGAAACGGTTTATAATCTAGCAGGGGAGACAGACACAAAAATAAAGGGCAGATGGGGGGAAAGAGAGAAAGGGAAGGGAAGATGGATTTGTGGTGGAAGAAAATGCTTTAGAGTGTGTAAGTCAATATGTATAAAAGTGCTCCAGGTTTGGACATCAGACCAGAATGGACCCGGCCTCCCTGATTCCGACAAACAGTTCCAGTTCCATGGCCACCCCTCCCCTCGGAGGCCTCCTCAGGCTCACAACTCTGTCAACCTCAGGTCAGCCCCCAGCCACCAGCCTGACCTGACAGGTGCCCACATAACATTTTGTGGCAGTCCACCCAAACATGCAACCAGAATATTATAGTAATAAAGCAGTAAATACTAAGGAAGCCAAGTAGAAAGAGCATGGACCTAGGAGCCGGGGGATCGGGGCTCTAATCCCAGTTCTGTCACTTGCCTCCTGATTCCCAGGCTCATACTCTATCCACTTGGCCATGCTACTTCTCCCACATACCTGCCCTTGCCCATCTTCAGCACCTTCACTCACCCTCATCTCCTACGCCTTCACCTGTCCCCATCACCTGCCCCTTCCCATACCTTGCACCTATGGCCACACCCTCACACCTGTCCCTCTCACCCATCTCTCTCCCCCTTCTGCACCATTACCTGCACTCCCCCTTCACCCATACATACATGCATGTCAGCACACTCACACCTGTCCTCACCCCACTCCCATGCCATCACACAAATATATACCCCAAAATACACAGAACATGCAGGAACTACATAAACCCACTCATAGAAACTCACCCACACCCCCAGGTATGATCAGAAACACACACATGTTCATTCATTCAATCATATTTATTGAGCACTTACTGTGTGCAGAGTACTGTACTAAGTGCTTGGGAAGTACAAGTTGGTAACATATAGAGACAGTCCCTACTCGACAGCGGGCATGTTGGCACACACTCATGAAAGGTGGGGCTGGGGAGAGGAAGCCACAAACGAAGTATTGGCACAGTACATATCCTGGGGAAAATGGTGGTGACAGTGACAGTTCAGGGTGGTTCTGAAGAACGGGCAGGGGTCCTGGGCCCAGTGGGAGGAGGCAGGTGACATTTCAGCCTCACCTCCAGTGGTAATACCCTTAAATCCTGCCATCACTACTGCTATTATTACTTCATCTCCATAAGGCATCTGAGAATCCCTGTCCCCCACAGCACCCTCTGTCCCCATTCTGCTGCCTCAATCCCTGGCAGAGGTTCACCTGCTGGTCAGGGAGATTTGGAATTGCCAGACCAGGCAAGTTCTCAAGAGCCCTGGGCCAGGAGCTCAGGTCACTTCAGCTATAGGGCCCAATACGATTGATTGATTGGTGGGGAGTCATTGGTGGAGGTGGAAGGATTGTGATAAAAGGCTCCGAAGGGGCCATCAGGGAGACATTTCCACCTCTTTTCTGGGTTTAAAGTAGTTTAGGAGGAACAGCCTGCTGTGGGCAGGGATAGTCTCTCATTTTTGCAGTACTGTACTTTCCAAGCACTTAGTACAGTGGTCTGCGCACAGTAAGTGCTCAATAAATATGATTGAATTCATTCATTCATTTATTCAATCGCATTTATTGAGTGCTTGCTATGTGCAGAGCACTGTACTACATGCTTGGGAAGTACAAGTTGGCAACATATAGAGACGGCCCCTACCCAACAATGGGCTCACAATCTAGAAGGGGGAGACAGGCAACACATGTGGTCAGGTGTCAAGTCATCAGAATAAATAGAAGTAAAGCTAGATGCACCTCATTGGCAAAATAGAATAGTAAATATGTACAAGTAAAATAAATAGAGTAATAAATCTGTACAAACATATATACAGGGGCTGTGGGGAGGGGAAGGAGGTAGGGCAGGGGGGATGGGGAGGGGGAGAGGAAAAAGGGGCTCAATCTGGTAAGGCCTCCTGGAGAAGGTGAGCTCTCAGTAGGGCTTTGAAGGGAGGAAGATTCCTTGTCCCCCAGACTCCTGCTGTGCGTCTACGTGGCGGGGTGGGGGGGGGGGGGGGGCTCTGTCCTTGTAGCCCAGACTCCCTCTGTGCACCTGTGTGTGGGGGAGAGGGGGGCTTTTCCTTGTAGCCCGGGCTCCCTCTGTGCACCTGAATGAATGAATGAATGAATGAATGAATGAATACATAGCTCAGTGAGATGGGAAGGAAAGTGAGAAGGGCCCATCCAAGCTGCCTGCACCCTGCTAGCTGGTCCTGGGTTCACCAAATCTGGCACTCTAACTGATCATGCGAGCACCTGTAGGCCAGACCTCACCTATCCAGGCTCCACCAGCTGAACTTCAAGACCCGAGGATGCCAGGATACTGGCCTGCAGAGCCCCACACCAGCTGTCCAGAAAGTCTCCTGCAGGTGAGGCATATGGCTCTGGGCAGCTCTATTCTGATCACTGTTCCCCTTGGAGGTTGGGGCTGCAGGACCCCACACCCCATCCTTTCCCTGGAGAGGCAGGGCTCTCTGGGTTTGCCTGATCTGACCAGCTTAGCCACTTTTGGCTTTGACTGGGTTTAGGCCATCTCCCTCCTGCTCTGGGCATTGGGCTGAAGGCACTTGTTCAATTACTGGCCGCTGTGGCCATTGCCTCAAGGGAGCCTCTGCGGGAGTGAAAAGCACAGAAATAAAGTCATGCATCTGCAATAACGTTTTCCCTCCCAACTAAGACTTGTCTAAACCATCTCAGAAAATATCACTGTTGTCCTGGCTAGGGTGGCCGCAGCCCAAAGTGACTCATCCAGGGCTGCCAGAAAAAGCCAACTTGGTCCAAATTACACAGGCAATTGTTTCTTGTTCTTATTAACATTCTCTTTTCCTTTCCTCTTTGGTTTTCTTTTAGGATTTGTCTCTGGGGTGTCACCTGTCGCCTGGGGATGGGTTCGTTCGGGAATCAGCGTGGAGAAAGAGAGAGAGAGGGAGAGAAAGAGAGAGACAGACAGAGAGAGAGAGAGAGAGAGAGAGAGAGAGAGAGAGAGAGAGAGAGAGACTGTGAAAGGATAGGTTGAGTTTTATACAAAATTTATTCCACGAGGCGAATTGAATTATTTGATTATTTTTGACACAGAGAATTGAACCTCTCTTTCCAGAGGAATATGAATATTTAATGATATTAAAGCTTCCCTATGGGGAGGAATATACTATGTATTAGTTGCGTGTGGTAAATCCCCCAGGTCCCACCCAGGAGGAATTCACTAATGGTTTGTTCAAACATGGTGAGGCAGCCATCTCCCTCCCAAGAGCACTTCTCACTCGGGAGGAATCTGCTTATGTGTTACCCATACATGGTGAGGTGGCTAGCTCCCAACCACATGCACTTCCCACTCGGGAGAAATCCACTTACACATTACCCACATATGGTGAAGCGGCTAGCTCCCACCCACAAGCATTCAGTGGCACACCCATCACACAGCTCCTCACTTGGTGCAGTCAGAGCAGGCATCTCACTCTCTGGGCAGAAATGACCTGCGTCCCAGCTGCTGCAAGTTTTGATCCACTGCACAGAAGGTCAGAGCCTGCAGGTATTTATTACCTGTGCTCCTAGGCCAATTCAGCTTCCAGCCTCAGTTTATCTAATCTCTGCCCTCCCCCCTCCTCCATACCTAATTTTCTTTGCATGGGGGCGAGGGACACCTGTTCCCATCTTGGGCTGTCAATCTAGCAGTTTTGGTTGTGGGGGCGGCATCCCACCCGAACTCCCGAGTTATGCTTGCTGGCTCGGTGATCACAAGATAGCATCTGACCTTGAGATGGTGGGTACCCCGAATTCACCTTTGGGACATGGGGCAGTTTAAAAAATTTATGCTTTGTAACCCTCATGTGAGTATTTCCTGAGTGAGTGTGGGCAGAAATTTGTGTGTGTGTGTGTGTTGTGTGGTGGTGGGGTGGGAGGTGGGGGGAATATGGAGTTTCTCGTAGCAGAATTGCATCTCATGAGTTGAGCTAAAGTTGCTATGCCTGGATTAGTCTCCCAGATTGTGCTCAGATTGTAACTGCCAAATTGTTCCTCTGGTTATGCCCAAATTGTTAAAACAGACTTCTCTTTCCCCGAATTGATCTCAGTCTTTTAGCCAAGTCACACACCAATTCAGTAATTTGATAAGCAAATCTCCAGCAGGGTCTCCAATGCTCCCCAAAACATCCCTGGATCAGTAAATTACTATCCCAAAAGTTATACAAAACAAACAAAAAAAGTTATTGGGTTCCCAAAGCCTCCATCGTCAACCGGATGATGCTAATATCCATTTTCTATCCAACAGGTGGTCCACATGTTCAATCAATCAATCAATAGCATTTATTGAGTGCTTACTGTGTGAAGATCACTGTATGAAGAGCTTAGGGGAGTACAATGCAACACAGTTGGTAGACTTGTCCCCTGCCCACAACAACCTTACAGTCTTGAATGGGAGACAGAATGAACATAAATATATAATTTATAGATATGTACATAAGTACATATCTATACAAGAGCCCGGGCTTTGGAGTCAGAGGTCGTGGGTTCTATTCCCGGCTCCACCACCTTTCTGCTGGGTGACTTTGGGCAAGTCAATTCACTTTTCTGTGACTCAGTTACCTCATCTGCAAAATGGGGATGAAGACTGTGAACCCTATGTGGGACAACCTGATGACCTTGTATCCCCCCTAGTGCTTAGAATAATGCTTCACACAGAGTAAGTGCTTAACAAATGCCATCATCATCATCATAAGTGCTGTGCAGCTGAGGGTGGAATGAAAGCCAAATGCCCAAAGGTCACAGATTCAAGTGCACAGATGATGCAGAAGGGAGAGAGAAATCAAGAAAAGAGGACTTAATCCAGGAAGATGTACTGGAGGAGATGTGACCTTAATAAGGCCTTATGAGGACAATAGTGTTCTGGTGTAGGTGGAGAGGGTTCAGTCTGGATAAAGGCTCCATGGGAGACAGTTGCACTTCAGTGGGCTTGTCCTGAAGCCTGATTGTACTACTGTGACCCTTGAACAGGGACAAAAACATAGGAAGAAACAATCTTAACCATATAATTGTTACACAAAGAAGTACCTAGTTGGTTTGCACACCCAGACATAATTGGTAAAATCTGAACTAAATTCTACCCTGTTGTAATACCACGTATTCTAGGTGATTAACTTTCTGCTGTTATTTCTCAAATCCCTTTGGATCAGAAGCTCTCCCCAGCCCCTTTAAAGGAAGCACAACTACAAAGATCAAAGATAAACAGAAACCCAGAACAATACCTAATCATTCTTCCACCTCCTCATTTCTTTGTTATTTACAGACTTGCTCTTTATTCAAATTCACTAGCCCCCACCCCACCCCACATATCTCTTTAGAGATCACTTTCCAAGCCTTTCCCTCTTCAATCAATGGTATTTATCTAGCGCACTTCACGCTGCTGCCCAGATCATTTTTCTGCAAACACATTTGGTACTTTTTCTCCCACTCCTCAAAGAACTCCAGTGGTTGCCCATCCACCTCCGCATCAAATGAAAACTCCTCACTATTGGAATTAAAGCACTCAGTCACCTTGCCCCTCCTACCTCACCTCACTACTCTCCTACTACAACCCAACCCACAATTCACTTCTCTAATGCCAACCTTCTCAATGTGTTTGGATCTAGTCTACCTCGCCTCCAACCCCTCACCTGTGTCCTGCCTCCAGCCTGGAATGCCCTCCCTTCTTAAATCCAACAGACAATTTCACTCCCTAACTTCAAAGCCTTATTGAAGGCACAACTCCTCCAAGAGACCTTCCCCTTTCTTTTTTTCCCCACTCCTTTCTGCATCACCCTGACCTAACTCCCTTTGTTCTACCCCACTTCCAGCCCCACAGGTACGTATTGGTAATTTATTTATTTATATTAATGTCTGTTTCCCCCACTCTAGACTGTAAGCTCATTGTGGGCAGGGAATGTGTCTGTTTATTGTTTTATTGTACTCTCCCGAGTGCTTAGTTACAGTGGTCTGCACACAGTAAGAACTCAATAACTGTGATTAAATGAACCAAGCACTTGGGAGAGTAGGATACTGTCGCAAGCTCGCAGTTTGTACCAACCAGGACCTTCCTGAACCGGGGAAGCCTCAGTGACACATACTAAAGGCAAACCACACAGGCAAACCTGATAGTCAAGGTTACTGTGAAAAGATTTTACTTAGTATTACCAACGTGCAAGGGAGTGGCACATACACACACACACACTCACTCCACCCCACCAAGGGTCCAATACCAGTCTGCAGGTCAAGGGAGCCTGTTCTGCCAATGCTTCTTCTTTCTGCTTCCAAGTGCTGCTGCCTTCTACTGAATGCAGCTCTCTTGTTTGCTTCTCCTCAGTGCTTGTTTCTGCGTGATTCTGCTCTAGGTGCTTCACTCTGCGTGCTTCAGTGTGCCTCTATGCTGTTTCTTGTGTGCTCCCTGTGTGTGTGCTCTGTGTGTGCCCTTTCCGTGCCTTCCTCTGCATGCTCCTTGCCCTGCATGTGCTTCCTTATGATTCAAAGCAACTGTCTTTTATCTGCCTTAGGCATCACAGCTGTGGTTCTACATGCATTTTTTGATTCGTCCAGGCCTGTTATCGGGTAGAACAGCGAGAGAAGGCCACGCCTCCCTCCATGCTCCGCCCCACAGGCCTACAATCACCTGTCTCAGGTACAGTACAGATACAATGGAGTTGGTAGACATATTCCCTCCCACAAGGAACTTTCAGTCGGGAGGAAGAGAGAGACATCAAATTATTTATATAATTACGCATATGAACATAAGTGTTGTGGAGGAGAGGATGGGGTGAATATGAAGTGCTTAAAGGGTACAGATCCAAGAGTAAAGATTACACAGAAGGGAGAGGAGGTGGGGGGGAAAGAGGGCTGAAATCCAGAGCTCTCTTTCAAGATTCTAGTATATTGGACCAGATATGAGAAGCAGCGTGACTCAGTGGAAAGAGCACGGGTTTGAGAGTCAGAGGTGGTGGGTTCTAATCATGACTCCACCACTTGTCAGCTGTGCAACTTGGGGAAAGTCACTTAACTTCTCTGTGCCTCAGTTACCTCATCTGGAAAATGGGGATTAAGACTGTGAGCCCCAGGTGGGACAACCTGATTACCTTGGATCTTCCCCAGCACTTAAAACAGTTCTTAGCACATAGTAAGCACTTAACAAATACCATTATTATTATTATTATCCTAGGTCCATTCCCAAAGGTGCTAGGGTCCCTGGGTCCCTGGACCTCCTCACAAGGGCTGGGTGCTGATCCCAAATCCCAGAGCTCTCCCACAAATGCTTATGTGCTGGCCCAGCTCCCAGATGTTGCACCTCAGATTCTGGGATGCTGAGCCTGATCCCATGATGGTCCCCATAGGTCCAGTGTTGCAGATCCAGGTACAACTGTTTCCCCTACAAGTGTTGGGGTACTGAACAAGGTTCCAGCACCTATCCACAAGTGTTTCAAGTCCTTAGTCCCTCCCTACAAGCGTTGGGATTCTGATCTGCTTCTGGGGAATTGATCTACGTCCTAGGACCCTTGCTACACAGATGCAGGAGTCCTCACTCAGGTCCCAGGAATCTCCTCCCTGCATCAGTGCACTAAACCTGTTTCC
This sequence comes from Tachyglossus aculeatus, assembly GCF_015852505.1. Taxonomy (NCBI): domain Eukaryota; kingdom Metazoa; phylum Chordata; class Mammalia; order Monotremata; family Tachyglossidae; genus Tachyglossus; species Tachyglossus aculeatus. The sequence goes on along the minus strand of NC_052075.1, from coordinate 29,884,453 downwards.
CCAGTTTCCAAGGTACAGAATCAGATCCTTGAGACCTTCTGATAGATCCTGAGGTTCTAACCCACATTCTGGGACCCTGCTTACAAGTGCCACGGTATTTCCCTTCGTTCTTGATCTGTTCCTGTATCCATCACTCCTCCTCCTCACCACCACTGAAACCTGGCTCTCCCTAGATGACATGGTGTCCCCTGCTTCTCTCTGCAGAGGAGGTCTCATCTTCTCCCACTCCCCCAGACTCACTAGGAAAGGAGGAGGTATTGGCTTCCTTCTCGCGCCCCAGTGCTGCTTTCACACCATCCCACCTCCCCCATCCCTTTCCTTCCCTTCCTTCAAAGCCTATATCATCCGCCTCTACCACTGTCACCCGTCGTCCGGGGATGGGTTCTTTGAGTGATCGGCGAGGCGAGAGAGAGAGAGAGAGGCCGGGGACGGAAAGCCTAAGTTTTATATAAAATTTATTCCGCGAGGTGAATTGAATTTATGTAATTGTTTAGGTGCAGTGGATTGAGCTTCCCTTTGGGGAGGAATATAATCAATTAGCAATATTAGGGCTTCCCTACACGGGAGGAACACAATCATCCGTTAATTGCACGTGGGTGAGTTGGCTAACTCTCACCCATGTGCACTTCCCACTCGGGAAGAATCCACTTACTTTCCCACATGGGAAGAATTCATTACATTACCCGTGCACGTGGTGGGCGGCTAGCTCTCACAATGTGCTCTCCCTACATGGGAGGAATCCACTCATAATTCCCATCAGCAGTGGGGTACCTGGGTCCCACCCACGAGACACTCACCCATCCCGCGGCCCTTGCCTCAGTGTGTTGGTTCTGGTTGTAGAGTGGGCATCTGGCCTTCTGGGCAGGGAGAGACACGTGGGCTGCTGCTGCTGCTGCAGGGGCTGCTCCTGTTGCTGCGTGTCCTGGTGTTCTGACCCCGAAGGTCAGAGGCGACAGGTATTTATTGCCTGTGCCCCTAAGCCATTCTGGCTTCCGGCCTCAGTCTATCCAATCTCTGCCCTCCCCCCTCCTCCATACCTGATTTGATTGGCACGGGGGTGAGGGACACCTTCTGTATTCCCAGCTTGGGCTGTCAATCTAGCAGATTTGGTCTTGGGGGCGGTATCCCACCCTCACTTCTGAGTTCTGCCTGCTGGCTCAGGTGGTCACGAGATAGTTTTTGACCTTGAAATGTCCGGTACCCAAGGGTCACCTCGGGACAACCACCTACTCCATAGTCAAGTAGCAGTCATCTACCATCCCCCAGCTTCCACCTCCAGCTTCTTTAACCATTTTGATCGCTTTCTCACATTCCTTCTCTCTTTCCAAATTTATCCTTGGGGACTTCAATATCCACATAAATGTTCCTGATGACCCTTCTTACCTTGTATCTGATTACCTTTTTATGTACTTCAGAACTTGGCGCAGTGCTTGGCACTTAGTAAGCACCTAATGAACACCATAATTATTCTGCTGCCTGCCTTCTATCACTCCTCAACTCCACCGACCACCTGCTTCACCCCACCTCACCCACTCGCCAACATGGACACACACTCGATTTCCTCATCTTTGATCACTGCACAATCTCTAATAACAATAATAATAATAATAATAATGTTGGTATTTATTAAGCACTCACTATGTGCAAAGCACTGTTCTAAGCACTGGGCAGGGCACAAGGTGAACAGGTTGTCCCACGTGGGGCTCACAGGCTTCCTCCCCATTTTACAGATGAGGTAACTGAGACACAGAGAAGTCAAGTGACTTGCCCAAGGTCACACAGCTGAGAAGTGGTGGAGCTGGGATTAGAACCCATGACCTCTGACTCCCAAGCCCGTGCTCTTTCCACTGAGCCATGCTGCTTCTCCACAGCTCTGCCCTCTCCAACCCTGAAATCTCCTTTTCCGAACACAACCTCCTTACTTGCCTCCTCTCCCACACACCTCCTCCCTATAAATCTCTACTTTTACCCCACCGAGACCTCCAATTTTTGACCCCATCCAGTTTTCTCAATTCATCATGCCCCATTTAGCCTCCGTACTCAAACTACCTTCCCTTGATGACCAGAGGCACACAGAGAAGGTAAATGACTTGCCCAAGGTCACACAGCAGGCAACTAGCAGAGCCAGGGCCAGAACTGATTCCCAGACTCCCACTCTAGGCCATGCTGCTCCTCCTTTTCTTAAACTCTTTACTCTCAAAGATCCAAAGACTGCATTCAATTTGACAGTTAATTTACAGAACCACCCGATTAAACAGTTGTGGCTGCTGACAACCTCTCCTATAACCTTTAACTTTCTCTGACCCACCATGTCCCCTTAATCTGCTCCCTCTATTCAACCCATACATTTCCTGCCTTCTCAGTACCTGCTTTCCTTCCCCTCCTTCTCCTCCCTCTACCCCCTCCACACTCCTCATGCTATCCCCTGTCCACTGTTCTGGCTCAATCTATGTGCTTCTTTCCTAGTGACACCCCTCTCCCACTCCCCCAGTGCCAGCACCCATCAGCCATCCAACACCTCCCTACCCCTTATCCCATCACCTACCCCAACCTTCACCACTCAGCCTTAACCAAGGGCAGCCTGCAGAACGCCCTATCAGGGGAAAGCTTCCCTTCATCACTGACCTGTTCCTGACCCAATCACCACTCCTCCTTGCCATCACTGATGAAACCTGGCTCTCCCCAGGTGATATGGTCTCCCTTGCTGCTCTCCAGAAGGGACCTCATCTTCACCCACTCCCCAAGACTCACTAGGAAATGGAGAGGAGTCGGCTTCCTTCTTGCTCCCCAATATTACTTTCGCACTATTCCACTTCCCCCATCCCTCTCTTTTCCTTCTTCTGAAGCCTACATCATCTGTATCTACCACCCACTCCAGTTACTAGTCATGGTCACTTACTGCCCCCTAGGCTCCTCCTCCAACTTTCTGAACCATTTTTTTTCCCTTTCTCACATTCTTTCTCTCTTTCGCCATCCCTATAGTGATCCATGGGGACTTCAATCTGCACGTAGATGTTCCTGATGACCTTTCCACTAACCACTTCCTCTCACTCCTCCACTCCACTGACATCCCACTCCAACCCACCACATCCTCTCATCAAGTTGGTCACACACATGATCTCTAAATAATCAATCAATCAATCAATCAATCCTATTTATTGAGCGCTTACTGTGTGCAGAGCACTGTACTAAGCACTTGGGAAGTACAAGTTGGCAACATATAGAGACAGTCCCTACCCAACAGTGGGCTCACAGTCTAGAAGGGGGAGACAGAGAACAAAACCAAACATACTAACAAAATAAAATAAATAGAATAGATATGTACAAGTAAAATAAATGAATAGAGTAATAAATATGTACAAACATATATACATATATATATATATAGGTGCTGTAGGGAAGGAAAGAAGGTAAGATGGGGGGATGGAGAGGGGGACGAGGGGGAGAGGAAGGAAGGGGCTCTGTCTGGGAAGGCCTCCTGGAACAGTTGAGCTCTCAGTAGGGCCTTGAAGGGAGGAAGAGGGCTAGCTTGGCGGATGGGCAGAGGGAGGGCATTCCAGGCCCGGTGGATGACGTGAGCCGGGGGTCGATGGTGGGACAGGCGAGAACGAGGCACAGTGAGAAGATTAGCGGCGGAGGAGTGGAGGGTCCCGGCTGGGCTGTAGAAGAAGAGAAGGGCGGTGAGGTAGGAGGGGGTAAGGTGATGGAGAGCCTTGAAGCCGAGAGTGAGGAGATTCTGCCTGATGTGCAGATTGATTGGTAGCCACTGGAGATTTTTGAGGAGGGGAGTAACATGCCCAGAGCACTTATGGACAAAGACAATCCGGGCAGCAGCATGAAGTATGGATTGAAGTGGGGAGAGACAGGAGGATGGGAGATCAGAGAGAAGGCTGATGCAGTAGTCCAGACGGGATAGAATGAGAGCTTGAACGAGCAGGGTAGCAGTTTGGATGGAGAGGAAAGGGTGGATCTTGGCAATGTTGCAGAGCTGAGACTGGCAGGTTTTGGTGATGGCTTGGATGTGAGGGATGAATGAGAGAGCGGAGTCGAGGATGACACCAAGGTTGCAGGCATGTGAAACGGGAAGGATGGTAGTGCCATCAACAGTGATGGGAAAGTCAGGGAGAGGGCAGGGTTTGGGAGGGAAGACAAGGAGTTCAGTCTTGGACATATAATCACTGTACAATCTTCACTCTCAACAACTCCAAAATTCCTCTATCTTACCACAACTTCATCTGCCTTCTCAGTCTCTTTTTCTCCTCTGCCCCCTATCTTCTAAATGTGGGAGTCTCTCCCAGTTGTCATTCCTGAACACAATGCCTTCTATAAGGCACCCTTCAGTTCTCTGTGTGGGCCTCCAGGGGCATATGGAACACTTCGAAGGCAGTACTATCTCTAGGGTTTTGGCCATTCTCCTGTTTGAAGATGGCTATTTCAGATTGAGGCTCGTCTTTCAGGCTGTCCTTGACCCGGATGATGATGTTCTCCTTGGCAGCTCACACCACACCAGTCTTCCTTACCTTTATGGAATCAATTGCCAGACAATCATTGACCTCCCTTCTTTTCCAGTCAATGGGACCCCACCCCTGAAAGTTCAGGTTTGCCCAATCAAATGTTTTCCTCAAGGTGCACAAGGAGTATTGTTTTGTTTTGTTTTGTTTTTCGTGGCATTTGGTAAACACTTAATATGTGCCATCATCAATCATATTTATTGAGCACTTACTGTGTGCAGAGCACTGTACTAAGCGCTTGGGAAGTACAAATTGGCAACATATAGAGACAGTCCCTACCCAACAGTGGGCTCACAGTCTAAAAGGGGGAGACAAAACCAAACATACTAACAAAATAAAATAAATAGAATAGATATGTACAAGGAAAATAAATAAATAAATAGAGTAATAAATATGTACAAACATATATACATATATACAGGTGCTGTGGGGAAGGGAAGGAGGTAAGATGGGGGGATGGAGAAGAGGACGAGGGGGAGAGGAAGGAAGGGGCTCAGTCTGGGAAGGCCTCCTGGAGGAGGTGAGCTCTCAGTAGGGCCTTGAAGGGAGGAAGAGAGCTAGCTTGGCGGATGAGCAGAGGGAGGGCATTCCAGGCCTGGGGGATGACATGGGCTGTGGGTCGATGGTGGGACAGGCGAGAACGAGGTACGGTGAGGAGATTAGCAGCAGAGGAGCGGAGGGTGTGGGGTGGGCTGTAGAAGGAGAGAAGGGAGGTGAGGTAGGAGGGGGTGAGGTGATGGACAGCCTTGAAGCCCAGGGTGAGGAGTTTCTGCCTGAAAAATATGGAATGTTTCACAAATTTGCGTGTCAGTGCCAGGCACTGTACTAAGTACATGTCAGTCAGGTTGGACTCAGGCCCTGTCCCACATAGGGCTCAGAGCCTTAATCCCCATTTTATAGATGAGGTAATAATAATAATGATGATAATAATAATAACAATGATATTTATTAAGCACTTACTATGTGCAAAGCACTGTTCTAAGTGCTGGGGTAGATACAAGGTAATCAGGTTGTCCCACGTGGGGCTCACAGTCTCAATCCCCATTTTACAGATGAGGTACCTGAGGCACCAAGAAGTTAAGTGACTTGCCCAAAGTCACACAGCTGATAAGTGGCAGAGCTGGGATTAGAGGCCATGACCTCTGACTCCCAAGCTCGGGCTCTGTCCACTAAGCCATGCTGCTTCTCTAACCGAGGCACAGAGAAGTTAAGTGGCTTGCCTAAGCTTATGCAGCAGACAAGTGGCAGAGCCAGAATTAGAACCCAGGGCTTTCTGATTCCTAGGCCCATGCTCTATCCACTACCCAACATTGTGTCAGTTCATTTATTCATTCAATCGTATTTATTGAGCACTTACTGTGTGCAGAGCACTGTACTAAGCACTTGGGAAGTACAAGTTGGCAACATATAGAGACAGTCCCTACCCAACAGTGGGCTCACAGTCTAGGAGGGGGAGATAGAGAACAAAACAAAACACATTAACAAAATAAAATAAATAGAATAAATATATGCAAATAAAATAAATCAATAAATAGAGTAATAAATACGTACAAACATATATTCATATATACAGGTGCTGTGGGGAGGGGAAGGAGGTAAGGCAGGGGGAATGGGGAGGGGGAGGTGGGGGAGAGGAAAGAGGGGGCTCAGTCTGGGAAGGCCTCCAGTTGTGTTGGTTTGGCCAGCCAAGTCCCCTCATAATGCATCCTGCACCAATTTACTGAGAGGTTCCAAGTCCCTGCACCAGCGGCCTCTTTCCAACAGGCTCACAGTTTCAAGTTTTGCACAAAAATGCTACTATAAGCAGGCCCAGTATCAATAAATAATTCCCAATTCTGGTTTTCACCCACTACTCTCCTGACTACTCAGGGTCTGCTAGTGCAATCTAGCTTCTTGGGGAAGCTGGGCCAACCCCCTTCATTCTGTAAGGAATTTCTTCTAGCACTAGTAGGGAGTGGTGGCTGATGAGCAGAGTTTCCTTTACTAAATCAAGGCCAGCTCAAGTTCAGGTAGTACCGAGTTTCTTTATAATTCATTCATTCAATCGTATTTATTGAGCGCTTACTGTGTGCAGAGCACTGTACTAAGCGCTTGGGAAGTACAATTCAGCAACATATAGAGACGGTCCCTACCCAACAACAGGCTCACAGTCTAAAAGGGGCAGACAGACAACAAAACAAAACAAGTGGACAGGTGATAAGTCGTCAGGACAAATAGAATTAAAGCAAAATGCACATCACTAACACAATAAATATTCATTCATTGAATCATATTTATTGAGCACTTACTGTGTGCAGAGCACCGTACTAAGCACTGAGGCAGTCCAAGTCGGCAACATATAGAGACGGTCCCTACCCAACAACGGGCTCACAGTCTAGAAGGGGCAGACAGACAACAAAACAAAACAAGTGGACAGGTGACAAGTCGTCAGGACAAATAGAATTAAAGCTAAATGCACATTCATTCATTCAATCGTGTTTACTGAGCGCTTACTGTGCGCAGAGCACTACACTAAGCGCTTGGGAAGTCCAAGTCGGCAACATACAGAGACGGTGCCTAATAATAATAATGGCATTTATTAAGCACTTACTATGTGCAAAGCACTGTTCCAAGCACTAGTGAGTTTACAAAGTGATCAGGTTGTCCCATGTGGGGCTCACAGTCTTAATCCCCATTTTACAGATGAGGGAACTGTGGCCCCGAGAAGCGAAGTGACTTGCCCAAAGTCACACAGCTGACAAGCGGAGGAGGTGGGATTTGAACCCATGACCTCTGACTCCAAAGCCCGGGCTCTTTCCACTGAGCCACGCTGCTTCCCTGCCCAACAACGGGCTCACAGTCTAGAAGGGAGAGACACAGTTAGTACAGCATTCTAACTTCACACATGATAGAAGAAGGAAAATCATTGTATATACCTTAATACAAAGAACAGTAAATTATTAGGCCCTGCCTAATTCTTTTCATTATAAGGTTATCGTGGGCAAACAGATTAGAAATCCTGACTTGGCTTCGCCTGTCTCAAGACCTTAACATACCAAACTTCCTGATAAGACAGACACCTAGATAGAGTAAATGGTAGCTTGGCCAGACAAAATGGAATCCAGGTCCATCATATTCCATCATATTCCATCTCTCGGTATTCCATCTCTCGGTATTCTACTATGCCTAGGGGCTCTAGTCACTGGAGTTACTCTTGTTCTGTTAAAGAAGGAGGTTAGGAGACAACCAACAGGGCTAGACCTAGAAATAAAACAGCTCAGAGGCAATGGTTGGATGAGACAGGGTTAATCAAAGGCCTAGAACACACTGTGCTTCCACACTGGAATAGGTATATTGGTGTCCTTCTTCCTGGTACTCTTCCAAGACAAACCCCACAGTTCCCATTCATACAGTATTGCCCCATATTCATTTGAAATTCCTTGCAAAGTAATGTGTCCCACATGCCCCTCAGGGACAAATCCAATCCCTGGGTCTCAAAATTATAACAGACCTCCTTCCCCTCCATTGTGGTCGCTGTAGAGCACTCAGTTCACTTGTAGTGTTTGTGTTGGCTCTCACAGGCCCATCTGACATTTTCTGTGGGTCTCTCAGCCAACTGTAATTGCAGCTTGGCAAGTTTGATTAGGGTACTCTGTTCATGCTTGGTTAGTGTGTCCGTGCATCTAAGACTGCACCTCTGATTTTCCCCACAACAATATTAACAGTGCTGTCTTTTCTGCCATTTTCTTTCTTCACCAAGCCCCTGATTTAGCTAAATTCATTCATTCGTCAATCGTATTTATTGAGCGCTTACTGTGTGCAGAGCACTGTACTAAGTGCTTGGGAAGTACAAGTTGGCAACATAAAGAGACGGTCCCTACCCAACAAGGGGCTCACTGTCTAGAAGGGGAAGACAGACAACAAAACAAAACAAAGCACAACATGTAGACAGGTGTCAAAATCGTCAGAATGAATAGAGTAATATATACGTACTCTATACAATTATATTGTAATAATATTACAATTATTTATTGTAATAAATACGTACAAACATATATACATATATACAGGTGCTGTGGGGAGGGGAAGGAGGTAAGGCGGGGGGATGGGGAGGGGGAGGTGGGGGCTATAACATCATTAACACTGCTGCCATCCATGTTTCTGTTAAAGCATTTGTTAAATGCCTACTATGTGCTAAGCACTGAGGGAGACACAAGGTAATCAGGCTGTCCCACATGGGGCTCACAGTCTTCATCCCCATTTTCCAGATGAGGTCACTGAGGCACAGAGCAGTTAAGTGACTTGCCCAAGCTCACACAGTTGTTAAGTGGCAGAGGCGGAATTAGAATCAATACCCTCTGACTCCCAAGCCCGCGTTCTTTCCACTGAGCCACACTGCTTCTGAACGTTTTTGTAGAAAAATGATCCAGGAAGCAGAGTGAATTATGGACTAGAGTGGGGAGAGATGGAGGCTGGGAGGTCAGTAAGAAGGCTGATGCAGAAATCCAGGCAGGATGGAATGAGTGATTGGATTAACAAGGCAGCAGTTTGGAAAAAGAGGTGGATTTTAGAGATGTTGTGAAGGTGAAACTGACAGGATTTAGTGATGTGTTGGAACACCACCCTAGTAAACAGCTCGCGCTTAGTACCTGGATAGGCGGCCATGGGCTGTGACCTCCTGGGAAGATGTGGGTTTAAAGGTCCCTCACTAGGAGCTAACGGTTGATTCAATGTTCTCCATGTTACACCTCTCTGGGAGAAGTAACATCCGTCAGTTCCTCTCCCCTTCCCTTCCTCCCCTCCTTCCTCCGTGGGGTCCTCCCTTGAAGCAGCGTGGCTCAGTGGAAAGAGAACGGGCTTGGGAGTCAGAGGTCATAGGTTCAAATTCTGGCTCCGCCACTTGTCAGCTGTGTGACTTTGGGTCAGTCACGTAACTTCTCTGGGTCTCAGTTACCTCATCTGCAAAATGGGGATTAAGACTGTGAGTCCTACGTGGGACAACCTGATCACCTTGTAACCTCCCCAGCGCTTAGAACAGTTCATTGCACACAGTGAGCACTTAATAAATGCCATTATTATTATTATTATTATTATTATTATTATTCTTCAAACTCCGCAAATTGTCAGCTGAGTGACTTTGAGCAAGTCACCTAACTTCACTGTGCCTCAATTATCTCATCTGTAAAATGGGGATTAAGACTGTGAGCCCCACGTGGGACAATCATCCCACTTCTGACACCTGCCCTCTCCTCTGCCAGGCAAAACTATTTCTCCTCCCTTATAGACACCCATGCCCATCATCCCCGTCAGCTCTTCCGTACATTTAACTCCCTTCCCAGGCCCCCTGTTCCTCCCCCTCCTCCATCTCTCAACCCCAACGATCTGGCCTCCTACTTTATTAGTAAAATTAACTCCATCAGGTCTGAGCTCCCCAAAGTCAGTCCTCCTCCTTCTCCAACCGCCCTGTTCTCAACCCTCTCCGCTACTCTCCCATCCTTCCCAGCAGTATCTGTAGATGAGATCTCCTCCCTCCTCTCAAGTGCTACTCCATCCACTTGTGCTTCTGACCCCATTCCCTCTCATCTTATCAAATCTCTCGCCCCTTCCCTCCTCCCTTCCTCAACTTCCATCTTCAACCACTCACTCTCCACTGGTTCCTTCCCCTCTGCCTTCAAACATACCCACGACTCCCCCATCCTAAAAAAATCATCTCTTGACCCCACCTCCCCTTCTAGTTATCGCCCTATCTCCCGCCTACCATTCCTTTCCAAACTCCTTGAACGAGTCGTCTACACCCACTGCCTCGAATTCCTCAACACCAACTCTCTCCTTGACCCCCTCCAATCTGGCTTCCGTCCCCTACGCTCCACCGAAACTGCCCTCTCAAAGATCACCAGTGACCTCCTGCTTGCCAAATCCAACGGCTCCTACTCTATCCTAATCCTCCTCGACCTCTCAGCTGCCTTCGACTCTGTGGATTACCCCCTTCTCCTCAACACGCTCTCCAACCTTGGCTTCACAGACTCTGTCCTCTCCTGGTGCTCCTCTTATCTCTCCGGTCGTTCATTCTCAGTCTCCTTTGCGGGCTCCTCCTCTCCCTCCCCTCCCCTTACTGTAGGGTTCCTCAAGGTCAGGTTTTGGTCCCCATCTGTTCTCTATCTACACTCACTCCCTTGGTGAACTCATTCGCTCCGACGGCTTCAACTATCATCTCTATGCTGATGACACCCAAATCTACATCTCTGCCCCTGCTCTCTCTCCCTCCCTTCAGGCTCGGGTCTCCTCCTGCCTTCAGGACATCTCCATCCGTATGTCTGCCCATCATCTAAAACTCAATATGTCCAAAACTGAACTCCTTATCTTCCCTCCCAAACCCTGCCTTCTCACTGACTTTCCCATCACTGTAGACGACACTACCATCCTTACCATCTCACAAGCCCGCAACCTTGGTGTCATCCTCGACTCTGCTCTCTCGTTCACCCCTCACATACAATCTGTCACCAAAACCTGCCAGTCTCAACTCCACAACATTGCCAAGATCCGCCCTTTCCTCTACATCCAAACCACTACCTTGTTGGTTCAATCTCTCATCCTATCCCGACTGGATTATTGCATCCTCCTCCTCTCTGATCTCCCTTCCTCCTGTCTCTCCCTACTTCAGTCTATACTTCACTCTGCTGCCTGGATTATCTTCCTACAGGAACGCTCTGGACATGTTACCCCCCTCCTGAAAAATCTCCAGTGGCTACCATTCAACCTACGCATCAAGCAAAAACTCCAAAAATATGACCTACGCATCAAGCAACCTACGCATCAAGCAAAAATATGTACAAAAACAAGTAAACAGGCATTAAGGTAAATAAATAGAACTATAGATATGTACATATATACATAAGTGCCTGGGGGGAGAGCAAAGGGAGAGAGATGAGGCGATGCAGAGGGGAAGGAGAGCTGAGGAAAGGGGGGGCTTAGTCTGGGAGGAAAAGGGGGACTTGTAATGTCTGTGGTATTTGTTAAGTGCTTACTATTTGCTAAGCACTGCAATAAGCACTGGGATGGATACAAGATAATCAGATATCACATAGGGCTCACAGTAGGAGCGAGAACAGGAATCGAATCCTCATTTTTGCAGATGAGGTAACTGGTGCACAGAGAAGTTAAGTGACTTGTCCAAGGTTGTATGGCAGGCCTATAGTAGAGTCCAGATACCACTGGGCTGTGAGCATTGAACTGTGAGCAAGGTACCAGCAGTGGAAAATAGGAAGGCAAAGGAGAGTAAATAAGTTGGCTTGAGGAGCAGCACCGCCTAATGGATAGAGCACGATCATGGGAATCAGAAAGACATGGGTTCTAATCCTGACTCTGCCACTTGTCTTCTGTGAGACCTTGGGGAAGTCACTTCACTTCTCTGTGCCTCAGTTACCACATCTGTAAAATGGGGATTAAGACTGTGAGGCCCATGGGGGACAAGGACTGTGTATAATCCAATTTGCTTAAACCCACCCCAGCACTTAATACAGTACCTGGTACATAATAAGTGCTTAAGAAATGCTACAACTATTATTATTATTACAAGGGACTAAAGAGTGTGAACTGAGGTGTAGTTGTAGAACAGAGGCACAGAGAAGTGAAGTGAATTACCCAAGGTCACACAGCAGACAAGTGGAGGAGATGAAATTAAGAATAATAACAGTAACAATAATGGCATTTGTTAAGCGCTTACTATGTACAAAGCACTGTTCTAAGCGCTGGGGAGGATATAAGGTGATCAGATTGTCCCATGTGGGGATCACAGTCTTCATCCCCAGTTTACAGATGAGATAACTGAGGCACAGAGAATTTAAGTGACTTGCCCAAAGTCACACAGCTGACAATTTGCAGAGCCTGGATTTGAACACATGACCTTTGACTCCCAAGCCCGTGTTCTTTCCATTGAGCCACGCTGCTTCTCTGTATGATGATGATATTTGTTAAGTGCTTACTATGTGGCAAACACTGTTCTACGCACTGAGGTAGATACATGTTAATCAGCTTGTTCCACAATTGTCTTTGTCCAGAAACGCTCTGGGCATGTTACTCCCCTCCTCAAAAATCTCCAGTGACTACCAATCAATCTGCACATCAGGCAGAAACTCTTCACCCTCGGCTTCAAGGCTCTCCATCCCCTCGCCCCCTCCTATCTCACCTCCCTTCTCTCCTTCTACAGCCCACCCCGCACCCTCCGCTCCTCTGCCGCTAATCTCCTCAGCGTGCCTCGTTCTTGCCTGTCCCGCCATCGACCCCCGGCCCACGTCATCCCCCGGGCCTGGAATGCCCTCCCTCTGCCCATCCGCCAAGCTAGCTCTCTTCCTCCCTTCAAGGCCCTACTGAGAGCTCACCTCCTCCTGGAGGCCTTTCCAGATTGAGCCCCTTCCTTCCTCTCCCCCTCGTCCCCATCTCCATCCCTCCATCTTACCTCCTTCCCTTCCCCACAGCACCTGTATATATGTGTATATGTTTGTACATAGTTATTATTCTATTTCTTTATTTATTTATTTTACTTGTACATATCTATTCTATTTATTTTATTTTGTTAGTATGTTTGGTTTTGTTCTCTGTCTCCCCCTTTTAGACTGTGAGCCCGCTGTTGGGTAGGGACTGTCTCTATATGTTGCCAACTTGTACTTCCCAAGCGCTTAGTACAGTGCTCTGCACACAGTAAGCGCTCAATAAATATGATTGATTGATTGATTGATTAATCCCCATTTTACAGATGAGGTAACTGAGGTCCAGAGAAATTGGGTAACTTGCCCAAAGTCACCCAGCTGATGAGTGGCAGAGTCAGGATTAGAACCCAAGTCTTCTGACTCCCAGGCCTATGTTCTACCTGCAAGGCCATGTTCCTTCTTTGACTTTGAGAGCTCACTCCCAGCTCACTGAACTGCTGTATTGGACTCTCCCAAGCATTTAGTACAGAGCTCTGCACATAAAAGGCATATTAAGAGGGAGGGAAGACTTCAATTCAGAGACACTGATGTTGTGGGAGAAGAAATAAGACTAAGTCAATCAATTCTATTTATTGAGGACCTATGGAGGACACGTGATCACTGCCCCCAAGGAGCTTCCATTCTATTGGAAGCACCAAGGTTCAAACTGTGTAGAAGCAGGGTGCTACTGGGAGTCAGAGGACCTGGGTTCTAAACCCAACTCTACCACTTGTCGGATGTATAGCCATAGGAAGGTGACAATTTCTCTAAGCCTCAGTTTTCTCAATAGTAAAATGAGGATTCAATTCCTGCTTTCCCTCCTACTTTGTCTGTGAATTCCTTGTGAGTCACGGATTGTGTTCTACCAGATTATCTTTAATCTCCCCCAGCACTTAATACTTTGCTTGGAACATTATAAGCACTTTATAAATATCAGTAGTATTATTTTGGTTGAGGAGACAGAAACTAAAATGAATAGGGGATAGGAGATGTTAGAGTACATAAGGATATGAACATGACTGTTGTGAAATTTTTTCGGTGGTTTTATAGTCAAACAAGAAGTGACTTTATACATAAATTCATCCATTTAGTGCAGAGAGAATGAGCCTGGTAGATAGACGGACCTGAATTCTAATCCCGTATCTGCCCCTTGTCCCCTGTATGACCTGGGGCCAGTAATTTACCTTCTCTGTGCCTCAGTTACCACATCTTTAAATTGGGGATTATAACTGAAAGCACAATATGAGGCATGGACTGTGTCCAGCCTGATTCGCTTTTAACCACTCCAGTGTTTAATAGAGTACGTGGCATATAATAATAATAATAATGTTGGTATTTGTTAAGCGCTTACTATGTGCAAAGCACTGTTCCAAGCGCTGGGGGGAACACAAGGAGATGAGGTTGTCCCATGTGGGGCTTACAGTCTTAATCCCCATTTTACAGATGAGGGAACTGAGGCACAGAGAAGTGAAGTCACTTGCCCAAGGTCACACAGCAGACATGTGGGGGAGGTGGGATACGAACCCATGACCTCTGCCTCCCAAGGCCGCGCTTTTTCCACTGAGCCACGCTGCTTCTCTATAATAAGCACATAACGATACCATAAAACAAACAACGACCCCCCCATATACATCAAACTGATTCCATTTACTCACATTTCTGCATTCAAACCTGTACACTCACAAACACAAGCAAACCTTATGATTCATCTAATCCTTTTCAAAAGCATCACTCAGCCTACGTCTTCTCCTCCCCCCAACCTCCTCTCATGGCAAGTTGTGTCTTTCCACAAGCAAAAAAACCTCACAATCTGCTTGAGGTTTCTCTACCCTACGACTGCACTTCGCCTCCTTTCCATCGTTCATTCATTCAATCGTATTTTTTTGAGCGCTTACTGTGTGCAGAGCAAGGTACTAAATGTTTGACTCAACTCGTCTTCTCAGCTCTCAAAGCAGCTCTCTAGTTGTTACTCACGATCGCCTCTCCCATTTCCATCCTAGTCTGGAACTCCGCCCCCTCCCCCCCGCCCCTTAGCCATTCAACACCAGAGAGAGCACAGGTCATCTCGAAGTCTGAGCACTTCTAAAATCCCCCCTTCTCCAACCAGCTTCCTCAATTCATTTCCCGTCCCTCTAAACCCACTTCACCTAACTCAAGTGCGAATCAATTCATTTCTATCCTCATTTAGTGCAAAAAACATGGGCCCAGGAGTTCTCTTTCTGACTGTGAGCTCCATGAGGGCAGCATACACATCTACCAGCTTTGTTCTATTGTACTCTCCCAAGCATAGCTTAGTGGGAGTCAGAGGACTTTGGTTCAAATCCTGGCTCTGTCTCTTTGCTGCTGTGAGACCTTGGGCAAGTCGCTTCACTTCTCTGGGTCTCAGTTTCCTCATCTGTAAAATGGCACGCAATAATTGCATATTCATCTTTCCATTCTATTTTTTCCTCCTAGAAGGGGCAGGAAATGTGTCACTTATGGCGTTATAAAGTGGACAGAGCATGGGCTTGGAAGTCAGGAGTCAGAAGGACTTGGGTTCTAATTTCGGCTCCACCTCATGTCTACTGTGTGACCATGGGCAAGTCATTTAATCAATCAATCAATCAACCAATCCTATTTATTGAGCGCTTACTATGTGCAGAGCACTGTACTAAGCGCTTGGGAAGTACAAATTGGCAACACATAGAGACAGTCCCTACCCAACAGTGGGCTCACAGTCTAAAAGGGGGAGACAGAGAACAGAATCAAACATACCAACAAAATAAAATAAATAGGATAGAAATGTACAAGTAAAATAAATAAATAAATAAATAGAGTAATAAATATGTACAACCATATATACATATATACAGGTGCTGTGGGGAAGGGAAGGAGGTAAGACGGGGGGATGGAGAGGGGGACGAGGGGGAGAGGAAAGAAGGGGCTCAGTCTGGGAAGGCCTCCTGGAGGAGGTGAGCTCTCAGCAGGGCCTTGAAGGGAGGAAGAGAGCTAGCTTGGCGGATGGGCAGAGGGAGGGCATTCCAGGCCCGGGGGATGACGTGGGCCGGGGGTCGATGGCGGGACAGGCGAGAACGAGGTACAGTGAGGAGATTAGCGGTGGAGGAGCGGAGGGTGTGGGCTGGGCAGTAGAAGGAGAGAAGGGAGGTGAGGTAGGAGGGGGCGAGGTGATGGAGAGCCTTGAAGCCCAGGGTGAGGAGTTTCTGCCTGATGCGCAGATTGATCGGTAGCCATTGAAGGTTTTTGAGGAGGGGAGTAATATGCCCAGAGCGTTTCTGGACAAAGATAATCCGGGCAGCAGCATGAAGTGTGGATTGAAGTGGAAAGAGACACGAGGATGGGAGATCAGAGAGAAGGCTGGTGCAGTAGTCCAGACGGGATAGGATGAGAGCTTGAATGAGCAGGGTAGCGGTTTGGATGGAGAGGAAAGGGCGGATCTTGGCAATGTTGCAGAGCTGAGACCGGCAGGTTTTGGTGACGGCTTGGATGTGAGGGGTGAATGAGAGAGCGGAGTCGAGGATGACACCAAGGTTGCGGGCTTGTGAGGCGGGAAGGATGGTAGTGCCGTCAACAGAGATGGGAAAGTCAGGCAGAGGGCAAGGTTTGGGAGGGAAGACAAGGAGTTCAGTCTTCGACATGTTGAGCTTTAGGTGGCGGGCGGACATCCAGATGGAGATGTCCTGAAGGCAGGAGGAGATGCGAGCCTGGAGGGAGGGGGAGAGAGCAGGGGCAGAGATGGAGATCTGGGTGTCATCAGCGTAGAGATGATAGTTGAAGCCGTGGGAGCGAATGAGGTCACCAAGGGAGTGAGTGTAGATTGAGAATAGAAGGGGACCAAGCACTGAACCTTGGGGAACCTGCACAGTAAGAGGATGGGAGGGGGAGGAGGAGCCTGCAAAAGAGACTGAGAAAGAACGACCGGAGAGATAAGAGGAGAACCAGGAGAGGACGGAGTCTGTGAAGCCAAGGTCAGATAGCGTGTTGAGGAGAAGGGGGTGGTCCACAGTGTCAAAGGCAGCTGAGAGGTCGAGGAGGATTAGGACAGAGTATGAGCCGTTGGATTTAACTTCTCTAAGCCTCAGTTACCTCATCTGTAAAATAGAGGTTTAGACTGAGCCCCATGTGGAATAAGGACTGTATTCAACCTGCTTAACTTGCATCTACCCCAGTTCTTAGGACAGTGCTTGGGGCATAGTAAGAGCTTAACAAGTACTATTATTATTATTATTATTATTACTCTCCAAGTGCTTAGTACTACCGCCGGGAGCCTCTCTGAGAATCCTTGCGGTGGTTTTCATTGGGGGGAGGGGAAGAGCAGTATCCATCCATCCTCGACCAGAGCCTGAGCAGGGCCTGTGGGTGACACTGGCCCGAAGGACCCAGAGGAGCCGGGTGATATTGGGTGGGGACGGTTAGGGCCTCACAGTTCGCTGTCCTGCATTTTACAAAGGAGGAAACTGAGGCCCAGAGAGGCTAAATGACTTGCTCACAGCCACCCGGTAGACCTATGGTGGACCTGGGGCTCAGACCCAGGTCTCCTGGCAGCTAGTCCCACCCACTTTCCAAAGGGCCATGCCACTCCCCAGCGGGTCAGGACAGTGGCTGCCCTGGGGCTTTCCTGTCCATAGAGCTTGCTTCCTTGTTGGGGGGTGAGGGGTGCTTCAGAGCGGTGGAGGTGGAGGTCAGGAGACCGGTCTTCTGCCTGCCTCCAGTGGATTTTGCCAGGGCACTGCTCAATAGGCAGGTTCACAGAACATCTCAAGGGGCGGGGGTGCCCCTGCAGTCTCGGACACTGGGCCTCAACAGCCTCCTAACCTCCCCTCTCTACTCGCCGGGCAGAGCTCCTTCCGAGGGCAAAGAGAACGGGAAAGAGGAGGAGCCTCGGGAGAACGGACATGTCGGGGAGGAGGAGGGGGACGGGGAGCCGGGCGAGGAGCAGGAAGTCTTCGACATCCAGGGCACAGGCTTCACCGTTAACATCTTCGCGCCAGGTACCGAGACTTTTTCTCTACAGGTGTGGAGAGGCGATGGGAGGAGGAGGGCGGCTGGCCTGTGGAGGAGAGGAGAGGAATTAGCCGCAGGGGGCGTCCCTGGGCCAACCCCAAGCCATCACACCACTGCTGAGGAGAGCCCTTCGGATAAGTCAACCCAGCCTTCCCGGGCCTGTGGAGTGACTTCCAGTGGGGAAGGCTGGGCTTAGCCCCTGAGGGTGATGGCGGCCCGGGGGCAAGGTCTAGCTAGTCCCCCTTCCCCAGGCCAACCCAGCCCCTCCCCTCATAGACAAGGGCAAGCTGCTTCTGTTCCTCTTCCTTCTATCCCCAAGGAGGAGAGACCTTGGGGTCAGAGGCTCTGGGGCCAGATGGGAGCGGGCAGAGGGGCACACAGGCCGAACCCTGATTGCTGGCCCTGTTGGCTGTGGGTCTGTCTGCAGGATTTGGAACAGGAGATGCACCAAGTGCTCATGGACCGCTAAGACACCTGCCACCGCACTTGCTTCTTCCTGCAGCTGGACGGCAACATCTTAGACAATTTTGCTGAGCTCAAGACCATCGAGGGGCTGCAGGAGGGGGCTTTGCTCCGAGTGGTGGAAGGCAAGCCCTCCCCCTCATCCCACCCTGTCCGGGGCCGGGTCAGAGTGTGGGTGGCCTGGCTGTCCTCTGCGGGGGTAGGAGAAGGGCACGGGACCCCGGTCATCCTGGGGCTTAGTGAGTCTGCATCTGTGGCCGATGGGGGGAGATTCTGGGATTACTTCCTTTTCGCCGTGTCCCCACCTTCCCCCTGCCCCGACCATCAGCCCCCTTCCGGCTCTCTCCCTCCCCCAGAGCCCTACAAGTCCCTCGAGGCCCTGATCCACGTGTGCCACATCCTGGGCCTGCTGAAGAGCCTGGATCTGCCCAAAGTTTTCAATGGCTGGACTGCAACTCGCTGTCCTTCCTGAGCGTCTTCACCGACGGCAACCCTGGCAGTAGGGGCCGTGGGGGCGGTGGCCTCCACCCCCACAGAGATCGGCAAGTGGAAGGAGAAGGCCGTGGAGCTGGAGCAGATCGACTGCATGACCCTGAGCACATCCTGCCCGATATATATGTATCACCTGCATATATGTATGTATGTATGTATGTATGTATGTATATATCACCTGCATAAATGTATATATGTTTGTACTTATTTATTGCTCTATTTATTTATTTATTTTACTTGCACATATTTACTCTATTTACTTTAGTTAATACGTTTTGGTTTGTTGTCTGTCTCTCCCTTCTAGACTATGAGTTTACTGTTGGGTAGGGACAACAGTGTGTTGCCAACTTGTGTTGCCAACTTGTACTTCCCAAGCTCTTAGTACAGTGCTCTGCACACAGTAAGCACTCAATAAATACGATTGAATGAATGAATGAGAGCAAGGAGCGGCCGCTGTGCGCCCTGCAGCCGCAGAACCATGACTGGAAGGTGGGACGGTCACGGGGACCGAGTTCGGAGCGGGAGTGGGAATGGCACCGACCCCCGGTGGGTGGGCATTTAGGGAAAGAGCAACAGCCTCGGCCGGACACCCCTGATGCCCATGTCTCCCGCCTCCCCAGCCCCTGCAGTGCCTCAAGGTGCTCACCATGAGCGTCTGGAACCCACCCCCCGGCAACCACAACCTGGTCTACCTGTACGTGGTCACGGCCAAGGACCGCCATGTCAGCATCACCGCCTCCACCCGCAGCCTCTACCTAAACCAGTGAGTGGGGGTCTCCTCGGACGGACTCTGGGCTCATGACATGGGGACAGGTGGGGTGGGAGGGGAGGTGAATGCGCCATGTCCCCCTGCAGGTCCACGGCATACAGCTTCAACCCCAGCCTGCCAGCCTCCACTTCCTCAGCCACTCCTTGGTGGAGCTCCTCAACCAGATCAGCCAAGCCTTCAAAAAAATCTTTGCTGCCTTGCCGAAGAAAAGGAACGGCGGGAAGCCTCTCCCATACTGCCCCTGGGTGTGGGGCACCAACGGCCATGGCCTTGCAGCAGCCCCCGCTTGAAGGGTTTGGCCCCTAACTGTTCGGGCACGGCCCAGGGTCCAGGCCCTGGTGAGTGGAAAGGGCTTAGCATCAGGACTCCGTCCATTCTCTCCGCACCGGGTAGGGAGGTGGTGGGAGCTGGGGGCCCTGATCACCTGGAGAAACTGAGCCCCAACAGCTGGTCTGGTCTGGGGGATGCTGGGAGCCCCCGGGCTCGGTGAAGGGCTGGGGTAGTTAGGAGCGCCCTCGTGCCCTGGGGCTGATGACTGTGCCCCTTCCCCCCCCAACTCTTACTGCAGGATACAGCGCCACCCCTTCGAGAAGATTGCCATCCCATTCCAGGTGTACAGCTGGACGGCACCCCCGACCCAGTACGCCATGGACTGCATGAGGGCTGAGGACATCTACACGGTGTCTGGCTGGGCTACGAGGAGCACACCCCTGGGCAGGTGCCTGCCTGCCTACCCTCCTTGCCCCCTGCACCATGGGGTCATAACCCAGGCATTCCCAAGGCCCGTCCACCCTCCCTAGCCTATCACTGCTGCTCCAGGTTGAAGGGGGCAGGGCCCGGGCCCAACCCTGTCTGAGAGGGTGTGGTGGTTTGGGTGGAGCAGTGTCTGCCCTCCCCATCTCCCCGGCGTGGAGCCCTGGCAGAGTCTTGGAATCTGAAAACCCAGAGAGGCCAAGGTGGGGTGCAAGCCGCATCCGGCAGAGTGATGGCCCCCTGATCCTCGCTCTCCCACCTCCCCTCCACCACCCACTAGACGCGGGATTGGAACAAGGAACTGCAGACAACGCGAGAGCTGCCCAGGAAGAACCTGCCTGAGTGGATGCTAAGGCAACAAGCCATCTTCAAGGTACGGGGGTGGCTAGGGTCTGGTTCTGTGTGGGTTGGGGGGTTGGGGGTAGGCAGCTGGCGCCAGTCTCCCCTCACACCACCTCTAGGCACCTGAGCCCACAGACTGACCAGCAGCATCCGCCCCGGGGACTCCCTCCTGGAGCCGAGCCCCTGCCCCCTCCAGGTACACACTGACCTCACGGCACAAGCCACCCGGGGGGCCATGGTGGTGATCGACGGGACCGTGATGGCCATCAACACCAGTGAGGAGACCAAGATGCAGATGTTCATCTGGAACAACATCTTCAGGCTGGACCTCTATGTGCGCGACCACTGCAAGGACTTCGGGGGCGACACGGCCGCCTATGCTACCCCCAGCCATGACCTGAACAGCATACACACCTACAATGCTGTAGACGTGGAGGGCCTGTACACGCTGGGCACCGTGGTGGTGGACTACCTCGGCTACTTAGTGCACATAATAAGCGCTCAATAAATATGATTCAAGATTAAATTATTGATAGTAAATTATACTGTGTCAACCTAGCCCAGTAGGCAGGAAAATTCTTGACGGCCGGGATTACAACCTTTCTCACTATCTGTCTTCTCCCAACATTTGGGAAGAACTCTTACAAGGAGAAATTGCTGAGAGTGCCAGTTGCGGTCCAAAGCCGGTCTCAGTCTCTCAGCCCTGCCTGTCATTTAGCCTCTGCAAGGGATTTTGGGGGTCCACTGAAAGCCAAATTGATTGTCCACAGTGCTGAAACTGTGCTGGAGCACCATGGCCCGGCGGGTGGTTGACATGGTAGTGAGGGTTGAGGAAGAAGGAGGAGAGGTGTGTGATGGTTGGGGGTTACTGAAATGGAAAACACTTCCCATCCTGTTAGCACCGCTGCCCCACTGGGGGCCGTGGCCCTGGTCTGAACCCGAACGTAGGCCCTAGATTGGCTCCATCTCTTCCATCCTTATTCTCGTGCCCAACACCTCTCCATCCCACTCACCCCCGGTTACTCTCACCGGGGCAGCATGTGTCTGGTCCCTAACCTGGTCTGGACTGGTCTGACCCTCTCTATCCCCTCATACTCCCGGGTTCAGTCAGCCAGGAAGAAACTGAGAGGAGACCATGATCCCTTTTGGCTCCCCCTCAGACCCTGAGAAGTTCTCCAGACGGCCCCCATCCCTATAGATAAACCAGGAGCTGCTACGAGGGGGATCCGTGGAGGATAGCTCGAGGCCCTGCCGAGAGACCTCAGGGCCTGGACAAGCCAAGCACCCTCTTGTCACCTGGTTTCTGAGGCTCCTGGGAGACAAGGGCACGCCCCTGCAGCATCAGTGACAGTGCCGGCCCTCGGGGTTCCCGTGGAAACAGCGGCAGCTGCATTCCAGCGTCCTAATGGTTCCTGTTTTCAACGCCAGTTTTTAGCCTGTGAAGGGTTTCACCTTTATCTAATTCACAACCTGAAACAATCTGTCAGTCAAGCATCCAACTGTAGCTTTTACTTATGGCCTTTGTGAAGCACTTACTATATATCATGCACTATACTAAGTGCTGGGGTAGTTATAAGCCAATCAGATTGGACATGTCCTCCGTGGGGCTCACATCTCAATCCCCATTTTACAGTTGAGGGAACCGAGGCACGGAGAAGTTAAGCGACCCTGCCCAAGGTCACACAGCAGACATGTGGTGGAACCGGGATCATAACCCATGTCCTTTTGAATCCCTGGTCCCTGCTCTACACACTAGGTGACACTGCTTCTTCTGATTTGTCCTGATTACATATCCACTGAAGCAGTGTTCATACTGACTATATAAACTGTACTCTTGAATCAAGCGTTCACACACTTTCTCATCTTTCCCTTCTCTCTTTCCTCCTCAACATAATTTATTCGGTGTCTCACTCCCCAGTTAAATCATAATCTCCTAGAGAGCAGGAACAATGCAATTTTATCTCTTTTCAACTTCCCTGAGAGTTTACTACACTGCTTTGCACCCAGGATGTGGTCAATAAATACCATTGATATTAATAATACTAATAATTATGGTCTTTGTTAATCGCTTACTATGTGTCAAGCACTGTTTTAAGTGCTGGAGTCAATACAAGGTAATCAGGTTGGACACAGTCCCTGTTCCACATGCGGCTCACATTCTCAATCTCCATTTTACAGATGAGGTAACTGAAGCGCAGAAAAGTGAAGTGACTTGCCCCAGGTCATATGTCAGACAAGTAGCAGAATGGGGATTAGAACCTGCGACCTCTGACTTCCAAGCCTGTGCTCTGGTTGGAAGGATGGATGGATGGATGGATGGATTGATAACGAATGGTTGGAAGGAAGGATGGAAGGAAGGAAAGACTGAAGTGAGAAGACAGATTTGACAAGAGAGATGAAGCTGCAGTTATCCTCTCTTCCCTTCTCCCATACCACCTCCCATTTTTCAACTTTCATTCCCACCCCGGGAGTCATGCTAAAGAGCATATCATTATATTTTCATGGACATTACTAATAATGATATCATTATTGTACTTATTAAGTGGTGTGCCTAAATTGTTCCACTTGCTGGAGTAGAAACAAAAGAATCATTTCAGACACAATTCTTGTCACACAGGGGCTCAGAGTGTAAGAGCAAGAGTCTAGTCACTGCCACTAGGTCACAAAACAAACCAGTAGCAGAGCTGGCATCAGAACTTAAGTCTCAATCAATCAATCATATTTATTGAGTACTTACTCTGGGCCCAGCACTGTACTAAGCACTTGGAAAAGTTCAATGTAATAGAGTTGGTAGACACGTTCCCTGCCCACAGTGAGTTTACAGTTTAAAGCGATTCCCAAAGCTTTAGGTCATGATAAAATTGAAAACAAATTGTGGTATTTGTTAAGTACTTGCTATGTGTCAAGCATATGTTCTAAGCACTGGGGTAGATACAAGGTATTCGGGTTGTCCCTTGTGGGGTTCACAGTCTTAATCCCCATTTTACAAATGAGGTAACCGAGGCATGGAGAAGTTAAGTGGCTCGCCCAAGGTCACACAGAAGACAAGTGGCAGAGCAGGGATTAGAAACCGCCCCCAAAGTGGATTTACTGTACTAAGCACTTGGGAAAGTTCAGTACATCAGTGTTGTTAAAAAAATTCCCTACCCACAATTAGCTTACATTCTAAAGGGACTCCCCTTCCTTTAGGCCATGATGCATCCACAAAACTGGATTGTTCATCTTACTTCAGTCTTAGCAACCGCCCTCCCAGGCTCTGACAATTCATTAACCTTCCAGCATTCTGTGAACTCAGTAGGACAGCTAAGTTTCTGGCTAGGTCCAAGGGCTGTTCCTTGGTTAAGTGGTGCTGTGATATTATTTGCACAAGGAAGGATACTTTTTGTCCCAGAGCAGAGGCCGGGTGAGTGACCTTTTTAGGATTCTGCTCATGGAGGCCTTCATGTCCCGGTTCCTCAGGCTATAGATAAGGGGGTTTAGAGTAGGGGGTACCACTGCATAGAACACGGACACCAGCAGGTCCATGACCAAGGAGGAGTTTGAGGGCGGCTTGATGTAGGCAAATGCACCTGCAGAGAGGAAAACAGTGACGACGACAAGGTGGGGCAGGCAGGTGGAGAAGGCTTTGACCCTGCTTTCAGTGGCAGGCATCCTCAGCACGGCCCAGAAAATGCGCACATATGAGACAATGATGAGAATGAAGCAGACGGCGCTTAATGCCAGCCCGGCGGTGACGCTCACGTTGACAGCAATGTGATCCTCGGAGCAGGTGATTTTCAGCAGGGAGGGGACGTCACAGAAAAACTGCTGGATGATATTGGACCCACAGAAGGACAGAGAGAAGGTCGGAGCTGAAAACAAGGCACCAATCAGGCCCCCACTGAGCCACGAGGTGACAGCCATCTTCCCACAGGCCGCTCTGTTCATGACGACCTCGTAGCTCAGGGGGAGGCAGATGGCGGCGTAGCGGTCATAGGACATGGCCGTGAGGACCAACAGCTCTGAACAGGCAAACCAGACTACAGAGAAGATCTGGGCGGCACAGCCAAGAAGGGAGATGCATCTACGGTGGGTCAGGGAGTTGTGGATGGATTTGGGGACGGTGACGGAGATGTAACAGAGGTCGAGGATGGACAGGTTCCTGAGGAAGAAGTACATGGGGGTGTGGAGGCGTCTGTCGAGGGCGGTGACGGCGACGATGAGGAGATTCCCTGTCAGGGCCGCCAGGTAGACCAGGAGGAACAGTGCAGCATGGAACAGCTGCAGCTCCCGGACTTCTGAGAATCCCAGAAGGAGGAATTCCCTCACCGTGGAGATGTTAGTCATTGGTAGGTGATGATGACTCCCCGCAAAGTACAAAGGTAATGATGAGGTGAAGAAATCAGCAGGAGTTTTGTCGGTGAGTCTATGGGAGGAGCAACTTGTGGTATATTGGAAGAGAGTTATCAATTACAAAATGGCCCAGAAACTTGGTAAAAGACTTCCACGTAACTAGAACGGAATTCCCAAGGAGGACTGACACCATAATTCTCCAAGTGGGAACAAAAAGATGACAAAGATACAAGAGGGGAAAACAGTCCCAGTAATAGTAGCAGTAATAGCAGCAAAAGCCCTAGTAGAAGTTGTAGTATCAATCAATTAAGAAATTGTATTTTTGAGCATTTACTGTGTGCAGAGCACTGTACTAAATACTTGGGAGAATGCAATGCAACAGAGATGGTACACATGTTCCCTCCCTACAGCAACCTAACAGTCTAAAGGGAATGAAGATGTTAATATAAAATAAATTGCAGATATGTACAGAGACTGTAAGCTCGTTGTGGGTAGGGAGCGTCTCTGTTATATTATTATATTGTACTCTCCCAAGCACTTAGTATAGTGCTCTACACACGGAGCTCTGCTCTGAGCTCAATAAATATTCATTCATTTAATCGTATTTATTGAGCGCTTACTCTGTGCAGAGCAATGTACTAAGCTGATTGACTGACTGATAATAGTAATAACAGTGTTATCGAGCAGACAAAAAAGGCAAAGATATACTAACCCTACAAGGCAACCTGAAGCACACAAATTCATTCTCACACGCAAAGTTACAGCTAAACATAAATGCATCCAAACACAATGCCCTCACACATATTCCCACTCACTCATGGACCGGGGTTCTCCCACAGACAGACAGTCACACAGAGTCAATCACATTTATCAAACGCTTACCGTGTGCAGAGTACTGTGCTAATCACTTAGGAGAGTGCAACACAAGCAAGTAGGTAGTCGCATAAACCCAAAAAAGTATCTAGTCACTCATTCGGCTCTTCCCTGAATCCCAAACCTGTTCTCTAGTGAGAGATGGAGAACATTCCCCACTGTTCCCTACCCACATGTCCCCTTTCCCTAAAGCCTGGGATTTGCTCCCTGATTCTCCTACCCTGCCCTGAGCACACGTACACACACGCACACAAGCTGCGGGTCTAGGGAATCCGATTGCATCTGTCTCTATACGAGGAAAATGAACTGCAGAATGAAGTCTGGCTAAACAGGGAAGGGTCTGGCGTGGGACCCCAATTAATATGTCGCCTCAGGATTGGCAGAGGGCTGGGAGAAATGATTAATCAATGGCATTTACTAAATGCTTATTGTGTGCAGCATACTGGATTAAAGCGTTAAGGAGAAGGAGAGTTCAATCCAACAGAGCTGGTAGACACGTTTCCTGCCCATAACGAGCTGACAGTATAGCGGGATGGAAGGATGATGGGGCATTGATGAAGGGACGATGGAGGGAGGATGGAGGGACGATGGAGCGGTGATGGAGGGATAATGGAGGGCCGATGGAGGGCCGATGAAGGGATGTCAGCGAGACGACGGAAGGGGTGCCCTAGAGCAAATAGCAGATGAGTGCAGGTCCAGGTACAAAGACCATGCAACTGAAAATCTGAGCAGAGGAAGTGATTCCACTATTAGTGGCTTGTGTCGTGGTAACTGCCACTGTCTTGTCCCTGCAGAAGCCTGGTTTCTGCTCCGGTAAACCCGCCTGCAATGCTGCCCTGGTCCGAACTTCAACCTGGGGGCCGTGTACGAGATTCTCCACAGATTCACTACCGTCTGCTGGCCTCTCACCACCCCTCAATCGCCACCACAGGGTGCACTCACAGAGAGAGCGTGGGGCTGGGGGATTGCCATCCTCTGTCAGTCTGGGCTGGTCCCCTGTCTCCCCTTGGACTCCTGCGTTCTGTCAGCCCAGGAAGGACATCAAAGAGCCCTCAGCCCTCAGCTCTCTGTCACCCGCAGACACCGAGATGCTTCTGCAGATGGACCCCGTCCCCAAAGATAAAGCAGCCGCCGCTCTGAGGGGAATCTCTGGAGGTCTGGATCGGGCCCCAAAGACCTGAAGTGACTTGCCCAGTGTCATACACCATATAAGTGGCAGAACTGGGATTAGAACGCAGGTCCTCCTGACTCCCGGGCCCATGCTCTTTCCACTAAGTGACACTGCTTTTGATTTAGAGAAATTGTGGCTCTGACCCTGGTCATCCTGTTCCATATTAAAATTTCCCTCACCTTTTCCCTGCTCCTCTCCGGAGTCACCGGGACTGTCCTGGGCTGGAGAGTATTTACCTCTGCTGAGAGAGAGGCTCACTCCATCTTGTCAGTCCTGGGTGCTGGTGGCAGTGACAGGAAGGACTGAGAGAGGTGTGAGAGCTGTCAGGATCCTTGCTCCCCCTCTTTGCTCTCCAGATGGCTGCACCGTCCCTTCAGATGATGGCCCAGTTATTTCCTGGGGTATTCCCCGTGGGAGGAGGGGACCTGGGCTCCGCTGAGACAGCTGACTGTCCGGGAATCTCTGAAGGCCGGGATCGTGGGCTCCTTGTTGTCCCGGCCCCCACAACCTAAATGACTGTCCAGTCCCACGTGGTTCCCATTCTGGAACTCTTTCCTATGACAACATCAACAGACTAATCATCATTCCCTTTCTTTGATTAATAATAGTGTTCTGGTTAAGCTCTGAAGTTTGGAGCTTCATCCCATGCCAGGGCTTGGGACCATCTGAAATTTGCAGCAATCCATCTTAGACCTTGCCCTTTAGACTGTAAGCTCATCATGAGCAGGGAATGTATCTACCAACCCTGCTATATTGTTATATCGTACTCTCCCATGCGCTTAGTACCAAGGTCTGAACATAGCAAGTGCTCAATAAATACGATCGATCGCGATAGATATGCATTATTTTCCCCTACTGAATTTCTATCTGCATTCTTCATTCCTCCCAAGCTCACCATTTCACTGTGCCTCGTTCCCAAATCCTCCCACTCAGACCCCTGCCTTACCATCTTTCCCATGCTTGGAATTCCCTCTCCCTTCATATCCTCCAGACCACAGGGCTTCCCATCTTCAAAACTCCTTCCTGAAGCTCTATTAAATCCACGGGACCTTAGGACCATCCCTATTATTTTTTTCATAATGGTATGTGGTAAGTGTTCACCATTTTCCGGGGGCCATTCGAGGCACTGAAGTACATACAAGCTATTCAGATTAGACACACTCCCTGTCCCGCATGGGACGTCCAGTCTTGATACCCATTTAACAGATGAGGAAGTTGAGTCAAGAAGTCAAATGACTTGTCCAAGGTCAAATGGCAGACAAGTGGTGGAGTAGGAATTAGCACCCAATGTCTCTGATTCCCAGGTCCATGTTCTATCAATTGGGCTAGGCTGCTTCCCTGGACTTCCCTGTCTCAGGGTGCTTAACTGCCTTTTTCTGGGCCTGTGTAAAAAGCCCCCTTCCCCCTCCTTAATAATAATAATAACAATAACAAAGTTGTGGTATTTGATAAGCATTTATTATGTTCCAGGCACTGTACTAAGCGCTGAAGTGGATAGAAGCAAATTGGGTCAGGCAAGTCCCTGTCCCCCATGGACTCACAGTCTCAACCCCTATTCTTTCCATAATTTCACAGATGAGGGCAATGAGGCCCAGAGAAGTGAAGAGTCTTGCTCACAGTCACATAGTATAAAGGTAACAGAAACGAAATTAGAAACCAGGTCATTCTGACTCCCAGGTACAGCAGGTACATGCTCTATAGACGAGGCCATGCTGCTTCTCTGAGTTCCATCTTGTTCCTGAGCTCAAACAGTCAATCGGTTGTTTAATGAGTTGTATTTTCTGACATCTTCTGATTGCAAATCTAGAGAAAATGAGAAATAACTTTAAATCCATCCTAAGCCACTTCCCAGGGCTGGCTTGGTGGCTCAACTCGGAGAGCAGCACAAGAAACAGCCTAGTTCAGCGGCAAGAGCCCGGGCTTGTGAGTCAGAGGATGTGGATTTGAATCCCAGCTCTGCCACTTCTCTGCTGCGTGACCTTGGGCAAGCCACTTAACTTCTCTGGGCCTCAGTTACCTCATCTGAAAAATGGGGATTAAGAAGAAGAAGAAGAAGAAGAAGAAGAAGAAGAAGAAGAAGAAGAATCGTGGTATTTGTTAAGTGCTTACTGTATGCCAAGCACTGTTTTAGACACTGGGGTAGATACAACGTAATCAGGTTGTCCTACGTGGGACTCACAGTCTTAATCCCTATTTTCCGGATGAGGTAACAGACACACAGAAGTTAACCGATTTGCCCAAGGTCACACAACCGCCAATGGTGGAGGCTGGATTAGACTCCACGTCCTTTGACTCCAAGGCCCACACTCTTTCCACTAGGTAACTCAAATCCCATCAAATTCCCCAAGGAGCGGGGGTACAACGATCGGGCTAGTATTTTGGGTTTCTCTGGAGTCATTTTTTCATTTAGATATTATTTGAATGGATTTCTTTCCATCAATTCCCTTTCGTGCCCAAGCCTCATTCCCCTTCTCCTCCCCTGTGTCCTGGGCTCTTACCTCGAGCTGGAAGCTCTGCTTGCCCCTCACCAAAACCTCTCGGACAGCTAGTCAGTGGCTCGGTGACCCAATGGATCAGCAACAGAGGTGTTCGGGGCCCAAGTGACCCAACGAGTCAAATAAAATCCATTAAAAGGCTTTGAAGGCCTCAAGCGGTATAATGAACAGGAGATTTAGTTGCATGAAGCAAACCTCTCCTTTCTTCCCTCAAACATTTTCTTTTCAGGCCCTGAAGACCTTATGGAGAGAAATCAAAGCAGGTGTTGTTGTTTTTTGCAAGAAACAAATTTCTCCCTTTCACCACCAATATACTTTATTCATTCGCATTTCAGAGGCCTTGAGGGCCTGAAGTGAACTATTACACAGGAGGTGCTTCTGCAGGAAGCCAATTTCTCCTTTTCAAGTTCGTAAAATTCCCTTCAGGTCTTGAAGACCTTAAGTGGAATATTATGAGGTGGGTTTTTGTCTCAATAAATTTCTCCTTTTTGAACTCCATGTATTACCTTCTCTGGTCCTTAGGCAGAGAAACAAAAGCAGGAGATTATTTTCATGAAGAAAACTTGTCCTTTCTCAACACACATATTCTCTTTCCAGGTCTTGAAGACATTCATTATGAGAAATCAAAGTAGGAGATGGTTTTAATGAAGCAAAGTTCTCCATTTTCAATTCAAACATTCTGTTTTTCAGGCCTTGAGCACCTTTAGAGATGTAAGCGCTGGAGACTGTATGCATGAAGCATATTTCTCCATTTTCACATCACATATTCTCTCTTCTGGCCTTAGGTAGTGAAATAAGGGCTGGAGGTTGTTTATATGAAGCAGTTTCTCCACTTCAAATATTCTCTTTTGCGTCCTTGAAGACCTTAGACAGAGAAATAAAAGCTGGAGATGATTTTTGCATGAAGCAAATTTCTCCTTTCACATCTAGATTCTTCTCCTTTCTGGCCTTGAAGACCTTACGGTAGAGAAATAAAAGCTGGAGGTGGTTTGCATGAAACCCATTTTCTGTTTTCCCTCCATTATTCTCTTTTGAGGTCTTAAATACCTTAGAGAAGGAAAATACTGGAGATTCTCCCTTTTACACCACCACATAGTCTCCATTCATTCTCAAATAAAAGGCCTTGAAGGACTGAGGTGGAGGAATGCACAGGAAGTATATCTGTGCTAGAAGGTCTTCCTTGAAAACCTTGTATAGAGAAGTCAAAGCTGGGGATGGTTTGCATGAAGCAAATTCTTCCTTTTCCACCACAGATATTCTCTTTAATGGCTTTGAAGACCTTATGTTGTCAAGTAAGCAGGACATTTTTTACATGAAGCAAAAGTCTCCTTTTTCAATACCATACACTATCTCTTCAGGCCTTGAAGACCTTAGAGAAATAAAAGCTAGAGTTGGACTGCATGAAACAAATTAATCTCTATTCACCTCAAATATTCTCTTTGGAGGCCTTGAAGACCCAAGGCCTTACAGAAATAACAACTGGAGATTGTTTACATGAAGCAAACTAAACAGTTTTCATCCCATATATTCTCTTGGAAAGGCCTTGAAGACCTAAGGTGGACAAATGAGCAGGCAGTTTTTTTCATGAAGCAAAATTCTCCTTCTTTAACCTCATATATATTTTTTAATTCCTTGAAGATCTGATTTAGATAAATGAGTGCAGGAAATTGTTTTTCCCAAAGCAAATTTCCCCCTTTTCACTTGAAATCTTCTCCTCTGAGGCCCTGAAGGCCTTAGAGACATAGAGATTGTCCGCATGATACTGTCTCCGTTTTCCAGTAAAAGCTGCAGAAGGTTTGCATGTGGCAAATTGCTGCTTTTGCACCTCAAATATTCTCTATTCATTCTCAAGTACAAGACTTTGAAGAGGAGTAGTGCACAGGAAGTATATCTGCCCTTGAAGGTCTGCCTTGTATAGAGAAATAACAGCCAGAGATTGCTTGCATGCAGAAAATTCATCCTTTTTCACCACATAAATTCTTCCTGTTGGCCCTGAAGCCCTTAGGTTGACAAATAAGCAGGGCATTTTTTTCATGAAGCAAAATTCTCCTTTCATAATGTCGTATACTATCATATTATCCCTTCAGGCCTTGAAGACCTTAGAGAAATAAAAGCTAGAGTTTGTTTGCATGAAGGAAATTTCTCCTTTACCACCTCAAATTTTCTCTTTGGAGGCCTTGAAGTCTTTATTAATCAAAACTAGAGTTGGATTGCATGAACCAAATTTCTCCATTTTTACCTCTAGTATTCTCTTTTCTGGCCTTGAAGATCTTAGATTGAGAAATTAAAGCTGGAGGTTGTTTTGTATGAAACAAATTTTCTCCTTTCCCTCCTCAAATATTCTCTTTTAAGGCCTTGAAGACTTTAGACAGAGAAGTAGAAGCTGGAGATGGTTTGCATGAAGCAAATTCATCCTTTTTCACCAAATATACTACCTCTTCTGGCCTTGAAGACCTTAGAGAAATAAAAGCTAGAGTTTGTTTTCATGAAGCAGATTTCTCCTTTCCCACCTTAAATATTCTCTTTGATGGCCTTGAAGTTTTTAGTGAAATCAAAATTAGAATTGGCTTGCATGAACCAAATTTCTCCTTTTTCACCTCGAATGGTATCTTTGGAGGCCTTGAAGACCAAAACCTTACAGAAATAACACCTGGATATTGTTTGCCTGAAGTAAACTAATAATTTTTCACCTCATATATTCTCTTGGAAAGGCCTTGAAGACCTAAGGGGGACAAATGAGCAGGACAGCTTTTTCTTGAAGCAAAACTATCCTTCTTGAACCCCACATATCATTTTTTCATGCCTTGAAGATCTGATGTAGAAAAATAGTGCAGAAAATTGTTTTCATAAAACACATTTCTCCTTTTGCACTAGATATATTTTCTTTGAAGAGCTTGAAGATGTTAGAGGAATACAAACTGGGAGATTGCATGAGATTTCTCCTTTTTCTTTCTGGTCCTTGAAGACCCTTGAAAGGGGAATCAAAACTGCAGACTCTTGGCTTGTAGCAAATTTCTCCTTTTCCATCTCAATTATTGTCTTTTCTGGCCTTTTAAGACCCTCAATAGAGAAATCAAAGCTGGAGGTTGTTTGCTAGAAGGAAATATTCTCCTTTTTCATCTAAAATACCTGCTTCTGAGGCCTCAAAGACTGTACAAGAGAAGTAAAAGCTGGAGTTGGTTTGCATGAAACGAATTTCTCCTTATGAACCTCAAATACTCTCTCTTTTGGCCTAGAAGTCCTTGGATTGAGAAATCAAAGCTGGAGGTCTTTGCAGGAAGCAAATTTCTCCCTTTTCCTCACACATATTCTCTTTTTTTAAGGCCTTGAAGAATTTAAGTAGAGAAATAAAAGCTGGAGAGGGTTTGCATGAAGCCAATTTCCCCTTCTATACCTCAGATATTCTCTTTTCAGGCCTTGAAGACTTTGGGTACAGAAATCAAAGCTGGAAGTCTTTGCAGGAAGCAAATTCCTCCTTTTTCACCTGAAATAAATCCTTTTTTAAGGCCTTGAAGATCTTAAGAAGAGAAATAAAAGCTGGGGATGATTGGCATGAAGTAAATTTCTCCTTCATAACCTTACATATTCTCTTTTTGGGCCTTGACGACCTTCTGTAGAGAAGTAAGAGCTGGAGATGGTTTGCATGAAGCAGATTTCTCCTTACGCTCCTCATATATTCTGTCTGCTAGCCTTGAAGACCTTCAGTAGAGAAATCTAAGCTGCAAGTCCTTGCATGAAGCACATTTCTCCTTTTTCATCTCAAATATCCTCTTTTCAATTCTTGAAGACTTAGACAAATAAAAGCAGGAGATGATTTTGCATGAAGCACATTTGTCCTGTTTCACCTCAACTATTCTCTTCGGAGGCCTTGAAGACCTCAGATGGAGATATAAAAGCTGGAGATGGTTTGCATGAAGCAAATTTCTCCTTTGGAACCTCAAATATTTGTTCTCAGTGAAAACACCTGGAAGGCCTAAAGTGGAGTAATGAACAGGAGACATATCTCCTCAAAAACCTCCAATGGCTACCGATCAATCTGCGCATCAAGCAGAAACTCCTCACCCTGGGCTTCAAGGCTCTCCATCACCTCGCCCCCTCCTACCTCACCTCCCTTCTCTCCTTCTACTGCCCAGCCCGCACCCTCCGCTCCTCCACCACTAATCTCCTCACTGTACCTCGCTCTCGCCTGTCCCGCCATCGACCCCCGGCCCACGTCATCCCCCGGGCCTGGAATGCCCTCCCTCTGCCCATCCGCCAAGCTAGCTCTCTTCCTCCCTTCAAGGCCCTGCTGAGAGCTCACCTCCTCCAGGAGGCCTTCCCAGACTGAGCCCCTTCTTTCCTCTCCCCCTCGTCCCCCTCTCCATCCTCCCGTCTTACCTCCTTCCCTTCCCCACAGCACCTGTATATATGTATATATGGTTGTACATATTTATTACTCTATTTATCTATTTATTTATTTATTTTACTTGTACATTTCTATCCTACTTATTTTATTTTGTTGGTATGTTTGGTTCTGTTCTCTGTCTCCCCCTTTTAGACTGTGAGCCCACTGTTGGGTAGGGACTGTCTCTATGTGTTGCCAATTTGTACTTCCCAAGCGCTTAGTACAGTGCTCTGCACATAGTAAGCGCTCAATAAATACGATTGATTGATTGATTGATTGATTGATTGATATCTGCCACCGGAAGCACATTTCTCCCTTTACACCTAAATCATTCTCTTGTAAGGCCTTGAAGGACTTAAAGGAATTAAAGCTTGAGCTTGTTTGCATGAAGCAAATGGATCATTTTTCACCTCTCACATGCCTTTCAAAGGCCGTGAAGACCTAAGGTGGACAAATAAGCAGGACAGGTTTTACATGAAGGAAAATTCTCCTTTTTAAAAAAATGCCACATCACATTTTTTCAGGCCTTCAAAAACTTAGTGATAATAATGAAAGCAGGAAATGATTTGTGTAAAGCAAATTTCTCCTTTTTCCCTGGAAAGATTCTCTCTTGAGGCCTTGAAGACCTTAGAAAAGCATAAATTGGTGATTGTGTGCATGAGACAAACCTTCTCCTTTTTCACCTCAAATACTCTCTTTCAGAGGCCTCGAAATCCTCAGGCAGAGAAAGAAAAGCCGAGATCATTTTCATGCAGAAGGTTTCTTCCTTTTTGCCTCAAATATTCTCGTATTCATTCTCAATTAAAAGACCTTGAAGGCCCTAGGTGGAGAAAGGACCAGAGGATGTATGTGCAGGGAAACGGATTTCTTCTTTGGCACCTCATCTACTCTCTTTTGAGGCCTTGAAGACCTTGGTGGGAAAAATAAGGAGGAGAGGTTTTGCTTGAAACAAAATTCTCCTTTTTTAACCTCAAATACTGTCTTTTCAGGCCTTGAAAACGTTAGGTAGAGAAACTGCAGCAGGTGATTTTCCTCTTAATGCAAATTTCCTCTTTTTCATCTCAAATGTTCTCCTTTGTGGCCCTGAAGACCACCTTAGCTAGGGAAAACAAAGTGGAGATTCTTTGCTTGAAGCAAATTTCTCCTTTGTCACCACCAATAGGACTGTGAACCAACCCAAGTTTTGAAAGTGCTGAGGGGTTCTGAGAATGGGGTGATGGAAAGGAATCACTGATACTGACTGGGTGGACACGACAGGAGCATCCCTGGTTTCAGAAGGAACAGGTTGTAGCTCAGGGTTCGTCCTCTTCTATCTCAGAGCTGAGACACTGTACCAAACGGGAGATGAGGAGGTCATTGCATTCTCTCCTCTGAATGGCCCTGTCCCCTTTCAAAATATACCATTGATGGAAAATAGAGAAATAATCTGTCAGCCCACATTTCCTCCTCCTTGCTTCCAGTCAATCAGAGCACAGCTTTCCCCCATCTTCAAAGCCCCTCTGTCTTCCCATCACTTCCAGGATGCCTCACAAGATTCACTTTTCCTCTCTCTAAGTCATCTCCCAACTTCCAATCAGCATCTTAAACCACGTCTCCATTTTTGCACTCACACCCAACACTATAGTTTTGTACATAGTGGCTTTTTTATAAAAGTACTCTTATCATTTTATAATGTACTCTTTAAGCACATAGTCATCTATTTACCATTCTTTTCATTCTCTTCTCTGTCCTCTCATGAATTAATTTTGTGTCTATCTCCTCTGTTAGATTTTAAGCTCTTGGAAAGCAGGTATAGTGTTTAATTTATTTTGATCTCTCTGAAGGGTTCACTATAGTAATAATAATAATAATCATGGCATTTATTAATGGCTTAGCACTGTTCCAAGTGCTGGGGAGGTTACAAAGTGATCAGGTTGTCCCACGGGGGGCTCATAGTCTTAATCACCATTTTATAGATGAGGTAACTGAGGCCCAGAGAAGTTAAGTGATTTGTCCAAAGTCACACAGCTGACAATTGTTGGAACCGGGATATGAACCCACGACCTCTGACTCCGAAGCCCGTGCTCTTTCCACTGAACCATGCTGCTTCTCAGTACTTTACACCCAAGATGCATTCAACAAATATCATTGACTGATGGATAGATAAATGGATGCATGTATGTATTGTTGGATGGATGGATGGAAGGGTGGGTGGGTAGATGGATTGATAGATGGATGGATGGATGGGTGGAATTTCTGCTGTGTGACCATAGGCAAGGCACTTCACTTCTCTGTGCCTCAGTTATCATATCTGTAAAATGGGAACTGAGACTGTGAGCACGATGTGGGATAGGGACTGTGTAAAAGCTGATTAGCTTGTATCTGCCCCAGCACTTAGTACTGTGCCCAGAACATAATAAGCGCTTAAGAAATACCACTATTATTATTATTATGGATGCCTGTATGGGTGCGTGGATTGAAGGATGGATGGATGGATGGATGGATGGATGAACGAATGGATTCGAAGCAAGGATATGATCTGTCAAATTCATTCATTCACTCATATTTATTGAGCACTTTCTGTCTGCAAAGCACTGTATTAAACGCTTGGAAAGTACAATTCCAATATAGATAATTCCTGCTTACAACGGGTTTACAGTCTCAAAGGGGGAGATTGTAAGCCCGATGTTGGGTAGGGACCATCTCTATATGTTGCCGACTTGTACTTCCCAAGCGTTTAGTACAGTTCTCTGCACACAGTAAGCACTCAATAAATACGATTGAATGAATAGATGAATGAATAACAGGCATCAAAACAAATGTGGGGAACATTTTACATGACTGCATCTCTTGTCACCCTCTGATTTTCTGATTTTCATAACCACCCAGAGTGATCTTAAAATTCGTAGAATTACCATTATCATCAGTAGTGGTATCAACATTATCATTATTGAATTTATTAAGAATTAATTTGTTAAAGACTGCCAAGTACTGGAGTAGAAACAAACTAATCAGATGGGACAGGTCCCCTGAACCAAGGGCTAAGATTGTAAGAGAAAGAGAGGGCACATATTGAATCCCGATTTTACAGATAGACCCAAAGAGGTTTACGTGGCTGGACCAAGGTCATACAGCAGGCCGGTGGCAGAACCGGGCAGATATTTCAAGTCTCATGACTCCCAGCCCCATGCTCATTCCACTAAGCCATGCTGCTGCCCAAATAATCACTTGTCATTCATTCATTCATTCAATCAATCATATTTATTGAGTGTTTACTGGGTGCACAGAACTGTACTAAGAGCTTGGAGAGTACAATTCAGAATAAAGAGAGACAATCCCTTCCCACACCAGGCTTACAGTTGCACACGGCTTCTCAACATCTGTCCCAGACATTGACAAATCATCAGACGCTGGACTTTCTCGTTGGAAAACTCTTTATTTGGATACCCCCACGGCCAGAACTCTGATGAGGAATGGGATAGTCAGCAAAAGGAAACAGACATTGTGTCCCTTAGAGGAGGGATGAGGGATTTCCCCTTCAGGACTCTCCATAGAGCGGCCTTCATGTCCCTGTTCCTCAGGCTGTAGATGAGGGGATTCAGGGAGGGGGGCACTACGGTGTAGAACACGGAAACAAGCAGGTCCAGGGTCGAGGGGGAGTCTGACACGGGCTTGAGATAGTCAACCGCTCCAGTAGAGAAGAAGACGGTGACGACGCCAAGATGAGGCAGGCAGGTGGAGAAGGCTTTGGCCCGACTCTCAGAAGTCGGCATCCTCAGCACGGCATGGAATATGTGCACGTAGGAGAAGATGATGAAGATGAAGCAGACGACACCTAAAACTAACCCACCAGTGATGCTCACATCTATGGCAACGTGGTCCTCGGAGCAGGAGATCTTCAGCAGGGAGGGGATGTCACAGAAGAAATGCTGGATGATGTTGGACCCACAGAAGCTCAGAGATAAAGATGAAGCTGCAAATGAGACTCCAAGCAACACCCCGCTGAGCCAAGAGGCGGCCGTCATTTTTCCACAGGCCGAGTTGTTCATGATGAGCTCATAGTGCAGTGGGTGGCAGATGGCGGCATAGCGATCATAGGACATCGCCGTGAGGACGACCGCCTCTGAAACAGCAAACAGAAATACCAGAAACACCTGGGCGGTACAGCCCAGGTGGGAGATGGATCTACGATCGGTCAGGGAGATGAAGACAGACTTGGGGACGGTGACGGAGATGTAGCAGAGGTCGATGACGGACAGATTCCTGAGGAAGAAGTACATGGGGGTGTGGAGGCGCTGGTCGAGGACGGTGAGGGCGATGATGAGGAGATTCCCCGTCAGGGCCGCCAGGTAGACCAGGAGGAATAGCGTGGCAAAGACCAGCTGCAGCTCCCGGACCTCCGAGAAACCCAGCAGGAGGAATTTCCTCATCGTGGAGACGTTGGGCATTCTTGGGAGGCAGCACTGACTTTCTGCAATGGATCACGGAAGAGCCAAAGTTAGAGTCATTTGATGGCATGAGTGAAGGAATTGATAGGACACTTGCTGGTGATTCTCTATGGAGAGGACATAGTTATTGAATTCAAAATGATCTTTGAGTACACCGTGGAGGCATTGAACATTTCTAGGGAATGTTTTTGACTCCCTGCACATGAAGAGGGAAGGAAGACTTCAATTTAGAGCCACTGATGTTGGGGGTGAAGGAATAAGAATGTCAATCAATTCTATTTATTGAATACCTACAGAGGACACGGTATTAGTACATATGATCACTGCCCCTAAGGAGCTTCTATTCTATTCCATTCAAGCTTTGAACAGTGTAGAAGCAGGATACACTATAGGAATGAAGAGAGGCCTGGGAGTCAGAGGACTTGGATACTAATCCCAACTCTACCACTTGTTGGCTGCATAGCCATGGGAAAGTGAATTAATTTCTCTACTCCTCAGTTTTCTCAGTAGTAAAATGAGGATTCGATATCTGTTTTCCCTCCTACTTAGTCTGTGAATCCCTCGTGGAACAAGGACTGTGTTCTACCAGACTGGTCTGAATCTCCCCCACCACTTAATACTTTGCTTGGAAGTAGTAAGCACTTAATAAATATCGGGTATTATTTTTGATTAAGGAGACTGAAACTAAAATGAATAGTGGATAGGAGAGGTCAGAGAACATAAATATACGTACATGATTATTGTGAAATTTTTTCGGTGGTTTTATAGTTAAAAGAGAAGTGCCTTTATATATTAATTCATCCATTTAATGGCGAGAGAAGGAGCCTGGTAGACAGAAAGACCTGGATTGTAATCCTGTCTCCTCTTCTTGTCTGCTGTGTGATCTGGGGCTAGTCACTTACCTTCTCTGTGCCTCAGTTACCTCATCTTAAATTGGGGATTACAACAGTCAGCACTCTATGAGGCTTGGACTATATCCAACCTGATCAGCTTGTATCCACTCCAGTGCTTAGTACACTACCTGGCATATACTAAGCCCTTAGAAATACCATAAAACAAACAACAAAAATGAAAACCACATACACACCAAACTAATTCCGTTTGCTCACATATCTGCATTCACACTGGTAGTCACACAAACACAAGCATAACTCATCATTCATCTAGTCCTTTGATAAAGCATCGCTCAGCCTACATCGCTACTCTCCTCAACCTCCTCTCACGACAAGTTGTATCTTTTCACAAGCAACAAAAACTCACAACTGGCACAGTATGAATGCACTTCACCCCTTTACCAACGTTCAGCTCGTCTTCTCAGCTCTCATAGCAACTTTCTAGTTGTTACTCATGATCGACTCTCCCTTTCCATCCTAGCTTGGAACTCCCTCCCTTATCCACTCAAAATCAGAGAGAGCACAGTTCTTTCCCGAATTCTGAGCACTGCTAAGATCCCCCCTCCTCCAACCAGCTTCCCCAATTAATTTTCCAGCTCTCTAAACCTACTTCACAGAACTCAAGTGCGAATCAACTCATTTCCATCCTCAGTTAGTGGAAAAAGCATGGGCCCAGGAGTTCTCTTCTATGAATCAATCAATCATATTTATTGAGCACTCACTGTGTGCAGAGCACTGTACTAAGTGCTTGGGAAGTACAAGTTGGCAACATATAGAGACAGTACCTACCCAACAGTGGGCTCACAGTCTAAAAGAGGGAGACAGACAACAAAACCAAACATACTAACAAAATAAAATAAATAGAATAGATATGTACAAGTAAAATGAATAAATAGAGTAATAAATATGTACAAGCATATATACATGTATACAGGTGCTGTGGGGAAGGGAAGGAGGTAAAATGGGGGATGGAGAGGGGACGAGGGGGAGAGGAAGGAAGGGGCTCAGTCTGGGAAGGCCTCCTGGAGGAGGTGAGCTCTCAGTAGGGCCTTGAAGGGAGGAAGAGAGCTAGCTTGGTGGATGGGCAGAGGGAGGGCATTCCAGGCCCGGGGGATGATGTGGGCCTGGGGTCGATGGCGGGACAGGCGAGAACGAGGCACGGTGAGGAGATTAGTGGCAGAGGAATGGAGGGTGCGGGGTGGGCTGTAGAAGGAGAGAAGGGAGGTGAGGTAGTAGGGGGCAAGGTGATGGAGAGCCTTGAAGCCGAGGGTGAGGAGTGTCTGCCTGATGCACAGATTGATTGGTAGCCACTGGAGACTTTTGAGGAGGGGAGTAACATGCCCAGAGCGTTTCTGGACAAAGACAATCCGGGCAGCAGCATTTAAGTATGGATTGAAGTGGGGAGAGACATGAGGATGGGAGATCAGAGAGAAGGCTGATACAGTAGTCCAGACGGGATAGGATGAGAGCTTGAACGAGCATGGTAGCGGTTTGGATGGAGAGGAAAGGGCGGATCTTGGCAATGTTGCGGAGCTGAGACCGGCAGGTTTTGGTGACGGCTTGGATGTGAGGGGTGAATGAGAGAGCGGAGTCGAGGATGACACCAATTCTGCGGGCTTCCTTGAGGGCAGCATACACATCTACCCACTGTGTTCTATTAGACTCTCCCAGGAATAGCTTAGAGGGAGTCAGAGGAC
Source organism: Tachyglossus aculeatus (assembly GCF_015852505.1). NCBI lineage: Eukaryota > Metazoa > Chordata > Mammalia > Monotremata > Tachyglossidae > Tachyglossus > Tachyglossus aculeatus. Next base: position 29,843,407 of record NC_052075.1, on the reverse strand, counting down.
TTGAGTGCTAATCCTTACTCTGTCCCTTTGGGACCTTGGTCAAGTCGCTTAACTTCTCTGAGCCTCAGTTTCTTCATCTGTAATATGGCATGCAATAATTGCAGATTCATCTTTCCAGTCGTTCTTTCCTTCTGGAACGGGCAGGAAATGTTTCTGTTATGGTGTTCTAAAGTGGGTAGAGCACGGGCTTGGGAGTCAGAAGGAATCAGAAAGACCTGGGTTCTAATTCCAGCTCCGACTCAAGTCTGCTGTGTGACCATGGGCAAGTCATTTAATTTCTCGGAGCCTCAGTTGCCTCACCTGTAAAATGGGGGTTAAGGCTGTGAACCCCACGTGCTACTGCATCCTGCATCCAACCTGCTTAATTATACCTACTCCAGCTCTTAGGATAGTGTTTGGGACAGAGTAAGAGCTTAACAAGTACTGCTATTATTATTATTATTACTCTCCCAAGGGCTTAGTGCACACAGTAAGCACTCACTAAATATTATTCAAGATTGATCGACTGTTAGTAAATTATATCATGTCAACCTAGCCCGGTAGACTCGAAAGTTCTTGAAGGCAGGGATTACAACCTTTCCCACTATTTGCTTCCTTCCAAAATTTGGGAAAAACTCTTACAAGGAGGAATTTCTGATAGTGCTGGTGGCTGACCAAAACGCTGGTCACACTCTCTCAGCCCTTATTGTTATTTACCCACTGCAAGGGATTCTGGGACCCACTGAAGGCCGAAGTGACTGTCGGTGGCACTGTGCTGGAACACTTCAGCCCAGTGGGTGGTTGGTATGGTAACGAGGTTTGAGGAGAAAGGAGGTGTTGTGTGTGATGGTGGTTACTGAACTGGAAAACACCATTCCTACAAGCCCACCTCCCCTGCTAGTGGCCGTGTGTGCCAAGGTGACCCTGGGCACCGGCCATCTTGAGGTCAAATGCCAGCTATGACGCAATTCCTCTGGCCAGAGGGGAGTGGGGTGGAAGGATAGGTGTCCCTCACCTCCGTGCTGACCAAATAAGGTTTGGAGGCAGGAAGGGGCGGAGATGGAGCAATCAGAGGACAGAAACGGGAAGGGCCCACGCCACAGGTGGTATAAATACCTGTGGCCTCTGACCTTCTGGGCAGAACATCGAGACGAGCACCAGCAGCAGGAGCAGCCGCAGCAGCAGCAGTAGCAGCGGCTGCCCACGTGTCTCTCTCCCTCTGCCCAGAACGCCAGACGGCCACTCTACAACCAGAACCAACACACTGAGGCAAGGGCCGCGGGATGGGTGAGTGTCTCGTGGGTGGAACCCAGGTATCCCGCTGCTGATGGGAATTATGAGTGGATTTCTCCCATGTAGGGAGAGCACATTGTGAGAGCTAGCCGCCCACCACGTGTGCGGGTAATGTAATGAATTCTTCCCATGTGGGTAAGTAAGTGGATTCTTCCCGAGTGGGAAGTGCATATGGGTGAGAGTTAACCAACTCACCCACGTGTGATTAACGGATGATTGTGTTCCTCCCGTGTAGGGAAGCTCTAATATTGCTCATTGATTATATTCCTCCCGAAAGGGAAGCTCAATCTATTGCTCACTTCGCGGAATAAATTTTATATAAAACTTAGGCTTTCCATCCCCGGCCCCTCTCTCTCTCTCGCCTCGCCGATCACTGAATGAACCCGTCCCCGGACGACGGGTGACACCGTGGCCTTGTTCCGAACCCCAGTTTAGGTCCCAGACTGGCTCCATCTCTTCCATCCTCATCTTTGTCTCCCCCCTTCCCCTCCATTCCACTCAACCCCGGTCACTCTCACGGGGTAACGTGGGGCTGGGGTTCTCTCACCTCTGCAGGGCTGGGCTGGTCCCTTCTTTCCCCGCAGACTCTTGGGTTCGGTCATCCAGGAAGGAATAGAGAGGAGCCCTCGATCCCACTCTGCTCTCCTTCAGGCCCTAAAAAGCTCTCCAGACAGGGCCCCGTCCCTGTAGATAAAGCAGGAGCTCCTCCGAGGGGGATCCCTGGAGGATGGCTCAGGGCCCTGCCGAGGGACCTGGTGGCCTGGACAAGTCATGCACCCTCTGGTCACCTGGTTCCTGAGGCTCTTGGGAGTCAAGAGCCTGGTCCCTGCAGCATCAGCGATGGTGCCGGCCCTCGGGGTTCCCGTGGAAACAGTGGCATCTGCATCCCAGCGCCTCAACAATTCCAGTTGTCAACGACAGTCTTTAGCCACTGTGACTGTTATCACCTTTTTCTAATTCGAAACCTGAGACACTCAATCTGTCAGTTCATTCATTCATTCAATCAATCACATTTATTGAGCGCTTACTGTGTGCAGAGCACTGTACTCAGCGCTTGGGAAGTACAAGTTGGCAACATATAGAGACGGTCCCTAAACAACAAAGGGCTCACAGTCTAGAAGGGGGAGACAGACAACAAAACAAAACATGTGGACAGGTGTCAAGTTGTCAGAACAAATAGAAATAAATCTAGGTGCACATCGTTAACAAAATAAATAGAATAGTAAATATGTACAAGTAAAATAAATACAGTAATAAATCTGTACAAATATATACAAGTGCTGTGGGGAGGGGAAGGAGGTGGGGGAATGGGGAGGAGCAGAGGAAAAAGGGGGCTCAGCCTGGGAAGGCCTCTTGGAGGATGTGAGCTCTCAGTAGGGCTTTGAAGGGAGGAAGAGAGCTAACTTGGCGGATGTGTGGAGGGAGGGCATTCTAGGCCGGGGGAGGATGTGGATCAGGGGTCAGGGGTCGACGGCGGGACAGGCGAGAACGAGGTACAGTGAGGAGGTTAGCGGCAGAGGAGCAGAGGGTGCGGGATGGGCTGTAGAAGGAGAGAAGGGAGGTGAGGTAGGAGTGGGCGAGGTGATGGAGAGCCTTGAAGCCAAAGTTGAGGAGTTTTTGCTTGATGCGAAGGTTGACTGGCATCCACTGGAGATTTTTGAAGAGGGGAGTTACATGTCCATAGCGTTTCTGCACAGAGATGATCCGGGCAGCAGCGTGAAGTATCGATTGAAGTGGGGAGAGACAGGAGGATGGGAGATCAGAGAAGAGGCTGATGCAGTAATCCAGTCGGGATAGGATTAGAGATTGAACCACCACTCTGGTTTGTATGGGGAGGAAAGGGCGGATCTTGGCAATGTTGCGAAGGTGGCAGGTTTTGATGACAGATTGGATGTGAGGAGTGAAGGAGAGAGTGGAGTCGAGGATGACACAAAGGTTGCGGGCTTGTGATACCAGAAGGATGGTAATGCCGTCTACAGTGATGGGAAATTAAGAGAGAGGGCAGGGTTTGGGAGGGAAGATAAGGAGTTCAGTCTTGGACATATTCAGTTTCATATGGCGGGCAGACATCCAGATGGAGACGTCCTGAAGGAAGGAGGAGATATGAGCCTGAAGGGAGGGAGAGACAGCAGGGGCAGAGATGTAGATTTGGTTGTCATCAGCATGGAGATCACAGTTGAAGCCGCGGGAGGGATTGAGTTCACCAGGGGAGTGAGTGTAGATAGAGAACAGAAGGGGACCAAGAACTGACCCTTGAGGAATCCCTACAGTACGGGGATGGGAGGGGGAGGAGGAGCCCACAAAGGAGACAGAGAATGAACGGCCGGAAGGTAAGAGACGAACCAAGAGAGGACAGAGTCTGTAAAGCCGAGATTGGATTGCATGTTGAGGAGAAGGGGGTGGTCCACAGTGTTGAAGGTAGCTGAGAGGTAGAGGAGGATTAGGATAGAGTAGGAGCCATTGGATTTGGCAAGAAGGAGGTCATTGGTGACCTTTGAGAGGGCAGTTCTGGTGGACTGTAGGGGACAGAAACCAGATTGGAGGGGGTCAAGGAGAGAGTTAGCATTGAGGAATTCGAGGCAGCGGGTGTAGACGACTCGTTCTAGGAGTTTGGAAAGGAATGGTAGGAGGGAGATTGGGCGTTAACTAGAAGGGGAGTTGGGGTCAAGAGAGGGCTTTTTAGGATAGGGGAGACATGGGCATGTTTGAAGGTAGATGTGAAGGAACCAGTGGAGAGTGAGCAGTTGAAGATGGAAGTTAAGGAGGGGAGGAGGGAAGGGGCGAGAGATTTGATAAGATGAGAGGGAATGGGGTCTGAAGCACAGGTGGCTGGAGTAGCACTTGAGAGGAGGGAGGAGATCTCATCTGAAGATACTGCTGGGAAGGATGGGAGAGTAGAAGAGAGGGTTGAGAGCAGGGTGATTGGAGAAAGGGGAGGAGTGACTTTGGAGTTAATTTTACTAATGAAGTAGGAGGCCAGATCGTTTCAGGTGAGGGAAGGAGGAGGGGGAGGAACAGAGGGCTTGAGAAGGGAGTTCAATGTACGGAAGAGCTGACGGGGGTGATGGGCATGGGTGTCAATAAGGGAGGATAAATAGTTTTGCCTGGCAGAGCAGAGGGCAGAGTTGAGGCAGACGAGGATAAACTTAAAGTGAATGAGGTTGGCTTAGTGTTCGCCAGCAGTGTTCAGCAGCTCGAGCATGAGAGTGAAGGAGGCAGACAGTGGCACTGATCCAAGGCTGTGGGTTAGTGGTACCACAGCGGCGAAGGGAAAGGGGAGCGAGCGAGTTGAATTGAATAGAGAGGGTAGAGTTGAGAGCAGTAATCTGGTCATCAATAGTGGGTAGGGAGGAAAGGGAGGCGAGGTGGGGTGTGATGCGCTGAGAAAGATGGATGGGTCGAGAGAGTGGAGGTCTCTGTGAGGTAGTAATATAGACTTACAGGGGAGAGGAGTGTGAGTGAGGAGGCAGATGAGAAGGGTATGATCAGAGAGAGGGATTTCAGAGTTGGTGAGGGTGGAGATAGTGCAGCGTTAGGAGATGATGAGGTCGACGGTGTGACCAAGTTGGTGAGTGGGCGAGTGGGGTGGAGCAGGAGGCTGGCAGCATCAAGGAGAGATAGAAGGTGGGTCACAGAGGAGTCACTAGGGACATCCGTGTGGATGTTGAAGTCTCTGAGAATCAGAGTGGGCATGGAAAAGGAGAGAAGGAATGTGAGAAAGGGGCAAAATCGTTAAAAAGTTGGTTGTGGGACCAGGGGGCGGTAGATGACGGCTACAAGAATTTGGAGGGGGTAGTAGAGGCGAATAATGTGGGCTAGAAAGGAGGGGAAGGAAAGAGAAGGGGGAGGAGGGATAGTGTGAAAGCGACACTGGGGAGCGAGAAGGAAACCTGCACCTCCTCCTTTTCTGATGAGTCTGGGGGAGTGGGAGAAGAAGCGGCCACCACTGGAGAGAGCAGCAGAAGAGACCGTGTCATCGGGAGAGAGCCATGTTTCGGTGAGGAGTAGAGAGCTGGAAAGGAATAGGTCCAGGATGAAAGGGATCTTATCCATAATGGAGCGGGGGTTCTGAAGGCCACACTTGGCAGCAGCTGTGGAGGGAGGGGAGGGAAGGGGTTAACCAGCCAATTGTAACTTTTTCTTAAGGTATTTGTGAAGTGCTTACTATATATCAGGCACTATACTAAGTGCTTGAGTAGATACAAGCCAGTCAGTTTGGACAGAGTCCACATTCCCTGTTGGGCTCACAACTCAAACCCCGTTTTACAGATAAGGGAACTGAGGCACAGCGAATTTAAGCAAACCTGCCCAAGTTCAAACAGCAGACATGTGGTGGAACCGGGATCAGAACCTATGTCCATTTGAATGCCAGGCCCGCGCTCTACCCACTAGGCAACGCTGCTTCTTCTGATTTGTCCTGATTGCAAATCCGTTTAAGTGCTATTCATACTGACTATATAAACTTACTCTTGAATCAAGCGTTCATCCTCTTCCTCATCTTTCCCTTCTCTCCTTCCTCCTCTACCTAATTTCCTCTGTATCTATCTCCCCCATTAGATTATAATCTCCTGGAGAGTAGGAACAATGCAATTTTGTCTCTTCACCTTTCCTGAGAGCTTACTGCACTGCTTTGCATTCAGGATAACTTCAATAAATACCATTGATAATAATAATAGTAATAATTATGGTCTTTGTTAAGCGCTTAACTCTGTGCCAAACACTGTTCTAAGTGTTGGAGTGGGTACAGGGTAATCATCTTGGACATAGTCCCTGTTCCACATGGGTCTCACAGTGTCAATCCCCATTTTGCAGATGAGGGAACTGAGGCACAGAGAAGTGAAGTGACTTGCCCCAGGTCATAAGGCAGACAAGTAGCAGAACTGAAATTAGAACCGCGACCTCTGACTCCCAATCCCGTGCTCTGGATGGATGGATGGATGGATGGATGGATGGATGGATGGATGGATGGGTGGATGAATAGGTGAATGGTTGGAAGAATAGATGGATGGAAAGAAGGAAAAATGGATTGATGAAAGAAGATGGATTTGACCAGACAGATGGAGCTACAGTCATCGTTTCTTCCCTTCTCCCATACCTCTGCACATTTTCCAACTTTCATACCCACACCTAGAGTCATGCTAGGGAGCATACATATCATTGTTTGTTCATAGCCATTGCTAATAATGATATAATTATTGTATTTATTAAGAGGTTGTGTGCCTAAATTGTACCACTTGCTAAAGTAGAAACAAAAGAACAGTACAGACACAATACCTGTTCCAAACGGGCTCAAAGTGTAAGAGGAAGAGGGAGCCTAGGGATATTATGTCACTGCCCCAAGTTCACACAGCAGGCCAGTAGCAGAGCTGGCATCAGAACTCGTCTCAATCAATCAATCAATCGTATTTATTGAGCACTTACTCTGGGCCCAGAACTGTACTAAGCACTTGGAAAAGTTCAATATAACAGAGTTGGTAGACAAGTTCCCTGCTCACAATCAGCTTACAGTCTAGAGCAATTCCCATTCCTTTAGGCCATAATAAAGTTTTAAAAACAAATGTTGGTATTTGTTAAGGATTTGCTATGTGCCAAGCACTGTTCTAATCACAGTGGAGTAGATACAAGGTAATAAGGTGATCCCATGTGGGATTCACAGTCTTAATCCCGATTTTACAGAGGATGTAACTGAGGCACGAAGAAGTTAAGTAGCATCGCCCAAGGTCACATAGAGAGCAAGTGGCTGAGTAAGAATTAGAACCGCCTCAAAACTGTATTTACTGTACTAAGCACTTGGGAGAGTTCAGTTTACCAAAGTTGTTAGACACATTTGCTGCCCACAGTGAGTTTACAGTATACAGGGATTCCCCTTCCTTTAGGCCACGATTCCTCTCCAAAACTGGATTGTCTGTCCTACTTCAGTCTTAGCTGCCTCCCTCCCGGACTTTCATAATTCATCAAGGTCCAGTGTTGTCCATGAACCCGGTAGTACAGCTAAGTATCTGGCTAGGTCCAAGAACAATTCCTTGGTTAAGTGGTGGTGTGAGATTATTTACACAAGGAAGAAGACATTTTGTCCCAGAGCAGAGGCTGGGTGAGTTACACTTTTATGATCCTGCCATTGGCGGCCTTCAGGTCCCGGTTCCTCAGGCTGTAGATAAGGGGTCTCAGAGCAGGGGGTATCGCTGCGTAGAACACGGACACCAGCAGGTCCACGATCCAGGAGGAGTCTGAGGGCGGCTTCATGTAGATAAATGCTCTTGCAGAGAGGAAAGTAGTGACGACAACGAGGTGGGGTAGGCAAGTGGAGAAGGCTTTGGCCCAGCCCTCGGTGAACGGCATCCTCAGCACTGCCCAGACGATGTGCACTTATGAGATGATGATGGAAATGAAGCAGACGACAACTAAGACTGCCCCCAAATTACCGTCACGTCGATGGCTTTGTGCTTCTCGGAGCAGGTGATCTTCTGCAGAGGAAGGACGTCACAGAACAACTGGGGAACGGTGTTGGACTCGCAGAAGGACAGGGAGAACCTCTCAGCTGAACACATTGCTGCAAACAGGCCCCCGCGGCGCCAGGATGTGTCGGCCATCTTCCACAGGCCCCTTGAACCACGACGACCTCGTAGCTCAGGGAGAGGCAGGTGGCAGCGTAGCAGTTGTAGGACATCACCGGGAAGATGAACAGCTCTGAACCGGCAAACTAGAGAAGACCTGGATGACACAGCCTTCTTGGGAGTTGAATGTCTTGTTGGTCAGGGATTTCTGGATGGATTTGGGGACGGTGATGTAGATGTAGCACAGGTCGAGGATGGACAGGTTCCTGCGGAAGAAGTACATGGTGGTGTGGAGGCGCCAGTCGAGGGTGGTGACGGCAATGATGAGGAGATTCCCCATCAGGGCCACCAGGTAGACTAGGAGGAACAGCGCGGCCTGAACCAGCTACAGTTCCCGGACCTCCAAGAATCCCAGCAGGAGGAATTCTGTCTTCACGAAGACCTCAGTCGTTTTCCAGGAATTGACGTTGACTGCTTAAGGAGATTTAGATTAGATACGGATAAGAATAATATTCCAGAGAAGAGTGCACAGGAGAGGAGAAAATCTTTGGCTTGGAGGGAATCTCGGGGGGGTTTATGGTACCTATTCACGCTCACTAGGTTTCAGACACTGTACTAAACACTAATCAGGTTGTTCATCTCCTCCAATCAACCTTCCTTGGTTCAGGACGGCACTGAAACCATTCCTGACTCCTAGAAGTCTGTTCCATTTGCCAAATTCTGCAAGGATTGTGGTCACATAATTCTACATAATTGAAGTAGCAGCGCAGCCTTGTGGAAAGAGGATGGTACTGGGAGTCTAGGGGACCTTATTCTTAATCCCGACTTAGCCACTTACCTGCTGGGCGATCTCGGGTAAGTCGCTTAACTTTTCTGTTCCTCGGTTTCCTCTTCTGTAAAATGGGATTTAAGACGGTGAGTACCATGAAGGACAGGGACAGTGTCCAATCTGATTATATCATATCTACTCCAGCACTGAGTATGGTGTTGGCACAAGGTAAGCACTTAATAAATACCACAATTATTAATATCAAGAAAGAACAGGTAAATTCCTGTTATATCCTGAGCTCATATTGAAATTTTTCTTCCCTGTCCCTCACCTTCCCCTGCTCCTCTCCAGAATCACTGGGCCTGTCCTGGGCTGGGGAGCATCGACCTCTGCTGAGAGAGAGGCTCATTCCACCTCGTCGATCCTGGACCCTGGTGGGGGTGGCGGAAAGGTCTGGGTGAGGGGAGGGGGCTGCCAGGATCCTCCCTCCCCCTCTCGCCTCTCCGGATGTCTGCGCCGTCCCTTCAGACGACGGCCGGGTTATTTCCTGGGGGATTCACAATGGGAGGATAGGCCCGGAGCTTGGCCGAGGCAGGTTACTGTCCGGGAATCTCAGAAGGCCGGGATCGTGGTCTCCCCGAGGTCTCAGCCCATACAACCTAAATAATTGTCCAGTCCCACGTGGTTCCCAGTCTGGGACTCCTTCCTAGAATAACATCAACGATCAACATCATCTATGATCAACATCAATGATCAACATCAACATCAACATCAACATCAACAACATCATCATTCCGTTCTCGAGATTTATAATTGGTCTCTGTTTCAACTCTGGAGATTGGAACTATATGAGGCCAAGACAGTGGACCATCCTAAATCAGTTCTCACTCTCTTACCTAACCATTCTCTTCTCCCACTACACCCCAGCTCACACTCTCCAATCCCCCCAGACTTTCTTACCGTGTCTCGTTCTGAACTTCCTTGCCTACAAACCTTGGATTGTACACTTCCTCCTGCCTGGTGCACCCTTCTTCCTTCAAACCTGCCAAGCCTCATTTCTCACCATTTTCAAATCCCTCTTGGAAGCCCACCTCATCCAGGAGGATTTTCCAATCAAATTTCATTTTCCCATTTGTCATTTTAGAACTTAGGTGTTCACAAGCACCTGTAAAACTTTGGTAAAGTGCAACCTCCTTATTTGCAAAGAATATACCTTGCCCTTCTGTTGTACTTCAATTTGATTGACTTAGTACGTAAATATTGAAGTACATAAAACAATTTCCTTTCCTCTCCATCCAAACTGCTACCAAATTAATTCAATCACTTATCCTGTCCTACCTTGATGACTGCATCAGCCTCCTTGCTGTCTTCTTTCTCTCTCCATTCCAGTCCATGCATCACTCTGCTGCCTGGATCGTTTTACTACAGAAACGTTCAGGCCATGTTTTCCCACTCCTCAGGAACCTCCAATCGCTTTCGATCCATCTCCACATCAAGCGCAAACTCCTTATCATTGGTTTTAAAGCACTCAATCAGCTTGCCCCCTCCTACTTCACCTCACTGCTGCAACCCAGCCTGCACACCTCACTCCTCTAGTGCTAACCTCCTTACTGTAAAACGATTTAGTCTATCTCACTGCCGACCCGTCACCTACATCCTGCCGCTGAACTGGAGTGCCCTTCATCTTCATATCCGATGGATGATCACTCTCCCCACCTTCAAAGCCTTATTTAAGGCACAGCTCCTCCAAAATGCCTTTCCCGAATAAGCTCTGATTGCTTTTTCTCCCACTCCCTTCTCTGCCATCCTGATTTGCTCTCTTCTTTCTTCCAGCCCCATAGCACTTATACCCATACCCATTTTTTATTTACATTAATGTCTGTCTCCCCCTCTTGCCTGTAAGCTCGTTGTGGGCAGGGTTACGTTATTTTATATTGTATTATTGTACTCTCCTAAGCACGTAGTACAGTGCTCAGCACACAATAAGCACTCAATAAATACAATTGACCAACTGACCGATGATCTTGTATCTACTCTAGCACTTAATACGATGCCTGGCACATGCTAAGCAATTAACAAATTCCAAAAAAAGGAAGACATGCACATTTTAGTCTCAGGGAGTTCACAATATAGTGAAGAGAGTAGACACCAATGATTCTCATCAGAGAACGTAAGGATTTTACAGGGAGGGGTACCAATGCTAGGATGACGTAGATCCATTACTAACTGAATATACAATTGGTAATCTATGAATAGGTAAGAATAGGGAGTGTAAAAGCATACATCGGGATGAAGGGTAACTGTTGATCTGATAGAGTTGAACTGTTGTGCGCTTATTGGGGCAGACGTCAAGGAATTGGGGAAATGGCAACTGTGTCTCTTGGGTCTTGGTACCCTCTTCTATAACCCGTTTCTCTATCCCTGCTTATCCCACTTCATCAAATAATCAATCAATCCATGGTCTTTACTGAGCGATTAGTGTGCGCAGAGCAGTGCACTAAGTGCCTGGGATTGTACAGTAATATAGAGCTGGTAGACAGGTCTTCTGTCCACAATGAACTTACAAGCTAGAGGGTGATAGAGACCTTAATCAATCTATCACTCAATCAATCAATGGTATTTATTGAGCACTTTCTATGTACAGAGCACTCTACTAGGTGCTTGGGAAAGTACAGTATAATCGAGTTGCCAGACAGATTCTCTGGCCACAGTGAGTGCTTAGACCAGTGCATTGCATATAGTAAGCACTTAATAAATGCCATAATTATTATTATTAATGATCTTACAATCTAGAGGAGGAAACAGATATTAATCAATCAGACAATATACCAATGGTATTTATTGAGCAGTTACTCTTTGTGGAGCACTGTACAAAGCAATCAATCAATCAATGGATTTTAGGAGAGCACAACTTATCTGAGATGGTAGACATATTCCCTGACCACAATGATCTTATAAGTCTAGAGAAGCAGCGTGGCTCAGCAGAAAGAGCACGGGCTTGGGAGTCAGAGGTCATGGGCTCAAATCCATGCTCCCCTGCTTGTCAGCTGTGTGACTTTGGGCAAGTCACTTAACTTCTCTGTGCCTCAGTTACCTCATCTGTAAAATCGGGATTAAGATTGTGAGCCCCACATGGGACAACCTGATGACCTTGTACCCTCCTCAGCACTTAAAATTATTCGAATAATAAACATGTTATTATATTTTTAGCGGTGTATCCTTACAAGTTTAGAGAAGGATTCAGCTATAAATCAGTCAGACAATCAGTCAATGGTATTTATTGAACACTTACTCTGTGTGGAGCACTGTCTAAAGCAATCAATCAAGCAGTGGTATTTATTGAGTGCTTCTTATGTGCTGAGCATGGTACTAAGTGCTTGAGAGAATACAATATAGCAAAGTTGGTAGACATGTTCCCTGCCCACATGGAGTTTACAATCTACCGGGATACCTTGCATTTCTCCCATGCGGGGTCAAGGAAAGATCTCTAAATCCTGAACATGAAGAAGGGCCTTCTCAGCCACAGCAGCACACATAGGAAAATCCTCCCTGCCGGAACTCTGTCTTTAGACCCGTAGGATGGCTGTAAATCTGGACAAATCCTTGGACAATCCCTCTGACAACGGCTGGGATTATTGGCACGGAGAAACAGACATTTTATGCCAGAGAGGGAACTGGGAGAGTGTACCCTTTAAGACCCTCCCGAGGGCAGATTTCACATCTTTATTCTTCAGGCTGTAGATGAGGGGGTTGAGGGCGGGGGGCACCACGGTGCAGGTAGAACTTGGACGCCGCAGGTCCAGTGTCAAGGGGGAGTCCGAGGGCGGTTTGAGATAGCCGAAAGTCCCTGTAGAGAAAAAAGCAGTGACGACATTAAGATAAGGTAGGCTGGTGGAGACGGTTTTGGCCCGGCACTCAGGGGTCGTCATCCTCAGCACGGCCCAGAAAATGCAGATGTACGAGACGACGATGGGCACGAAGCAGATGACGGCTAAAGGTACATCTGTGGTCATGCTCGTGTCCGTGGCAACGTGGTCTTCGGAGCAGGATATCTTCAGCAGAGCGGGGACGTCACAGAAGAACTGGAGGACAACGTTGGACCTGCAGAAGGACATGGAAAAGGTTGAAGCTGAAAAGAAGACTCCAATCAGTCCTCCGCTGAGCCATGAGGCGGCAGCCATCTTCCCACAGGCCCCTCGGTCAATGATGACGTCGTGGCGCAGGGGGAGGCAGATCAATCAATCAATCGTATTTATTGTGCGCTTATTGTGTGCAGAGCACTGTACTAAGCGCTTGGGAAGTGCAAATTGGCAACATATAGAGACAGTCCCTACCCAACAGTGGCCTCACAGTCTAAAACGGGGAGACAGAGAACAAAACCAAGCATACTAACAAAATGAAATAAATAGAATAGATATGTACAAGTAAAATAAATAGATAAATAAATAGAGTAATAAATATGTACATACATATATACAGGTGCTGTGGGGAAGGGAAGGAGGTAGGATGAGGGGATGGAGAGGGGGACGAGGGGGAGAGGAAGGAAGGGGCTCAATCTGGGAAGGCTTCCTGGAGGAGGTGAGCTCTCAGTAGGGTCTTGAGGGGAGGAAGAGAGCTAGCTTGGCAGATGGGCAGAGGGAGGGCATTCCAGGCCCGGGGGATGACGTGGGCCGGGGGTCGATGGCGGGACAGGCGAGGACGAGGTATGGTGAGGAGATTAAAAGCAGAGGGGGGGAGGGTGCGGGGTGGGCTGTAGAAGGAGAGAAGGGAGGTGAGGTAGGAGGGGGCGAGGTGATGGACAGCCTTGAAGCCCAGGGTGACGAGTTTCTGCCTGATGCGCAGATTGATTGGTAGCCACTGGAGATTTTTGAGGAGGGGAGTAACATGCCCAGAGAGTTTCTGGACAAAAACAATCCGGGCAGCGGCATGAAGTATGGATTGAAGTGGGGAGAGACACGAGGATGGGAGATCAGAGAGAAAGCTAATGCAGTAGTCCAGACGGGATAGGATGAGAGCTTGAATGAGCAGCGTAGCGGTTGGGATGGAGAGGAAAGGGCGGATCTTGGCAATGTTGTGGAGCTGAGACCGGCAGGTTTTGGTGACGGCTTGGATGTGAGGGGTGAATGAGAGTGCGGAGTCGAGGATGACACCAAGGTTGCAGGCTTGTGAGACGGGAAGGATGGTAGTGCCGTCAACAGAGATGGGAAAGTCAGGGAGAGGACAAGGTTTGGGAGGGAAGACAAGGAGTTTCAGTCTTCGACATGTTGAGCTTTAGGTGGCGGGCAGACATCCAGATGGAGATGTCCTGAAGGTAGGAGGAGATGCGCGCCTGGAGAGAGGGGGAGAGAGCAGGGGCAGAGATGTAGATCTGGGTGTCATCAGCGTAGAGATGATAGTTGAAGCCGTGGGAGCGAAATGAGGTCACCAAGGGAGTGCGTGTAGATCGAGAACAGAAGGAGACCAAGCACTGAACCTTGGGGAACCCCCACAGTAAGAGGATGGGAGGGGGAGGAGGAGCCTGCAAAAGAAACTGAGAAAGAATGACCGGAAAGATAAGAGGAGAACCAGGAGAGGACGGAGTCTGTGAAGCCAAGGTCAGATAGCGTGTTGAGGAGAAGGGGGTGGTCCACAGTGTGGAAGGCAGCTGAGAGGTCGAGGAGGATTAGGACAGAGTAGGAGCCGTTGGATTTGGCAATCAGGAGGTCATTGGTGACCTTTGAGAGGGCAGTTTCCGTGGAATGTAGGGGACGGAAGCCAGACTGGAGGGGGTCGAGGAGAGAGTTGTTGTTGAGGAATTCTAGGCAGCGCGTGTAGACAACTCGTTCAAGTAGTTTGGAAAGGAATGGTAGGAGGGATATGGGGCGATAACTAGAAGGTGAGGTGGGGTCAAGAAAGGGTTTCTTTAGGATGGGAGAGACATGGGCATGTTTGAAGGCAGAGGGGAAGGAACCAGTGGAGAGTGAGCGGTTGAAGATGGCGGCATAGCAGTCGTAGGACATCGCCATGAGGATAAAATACTCAGACCCCATACACAAGATCCACACAAAGAGCTGAGCAATGCAGCCTAGGAAGGAGATGGAGTTATTATTGCTCAGGGAGTTGTGGATGGACATGGGAAGGATGACAGAGTTGAGGCAGACCTCGAGGCCAGATAAGGTAACTGACAGGTGCCTTAGGAAGAAGTACGTGAAGGTGTGGAGGCGCCTGTCAAGAGCGGTGACGGCGACGTCGAGGGCATTCCCCGTCAAGGCCGCCAGGTAGACCAGAAAGACCAGTGCAGCGTGGACCAGCTGCAGCTCCCGGGCTTCTGAGAATCCCAGCAGCAGGAATTCTGTCTTCACAGTGACGTTGCTCATTTTTGGGGAATTGACACTGACTGCCTAAGGACATTTAGAAAACAGAAGTAGATTCAAATAGGGACAAGAATAATTATCCAGACAAACGTGCACAGAGGAGAAAATCTTTGGGTTGGAGGGAAATCTCAGATTTTGGGTTTTTCATGGTATTTGCTAAGTTCTTACTATGAACCAAGCACTGTATTAAGCACTAGGATAGCTACAAGCTAATCACGGTGTTCATCTCCCTCAGTTTACCTACCTCTGTTCAGTTCACCACAGAAACCATTTCTGACTCCTAGGTGTCTATTCCATTGGCAAATATCTGCAAGGGTGGTAGTCACTTAATTCCATGTCATTTGAGAAGCAGCGCAGGCTATTGGAAAGAGCTCGGACCTGGGAATCAGAGGGTCTGGCTTTTAATCCGCACTCTGCCATTTACCTGCTGTGTGACCTTGGGCAAGTCACTTCACTTCTCTGGGCCTCAGTTCCCACATTTGCAAAATGGGGATTTAGTACCTGTTCTCCCTCTTGTTCTCCATGGACTGTGAGGTCCATGAGGGGCCTGATTAACTTGTATCTATCCCAGCACTTAATACAGTGCTTACCACGTAGTAAATGCTTAACAAATACCCTTATTATCACTATGATCATTACTATGAACTAATCAAATCCCTTCCTATCATTTTATGCCTATTCAATAGCTCCATTACCTTTCATATCTATTCGCCTCACCTTCTATTCTCCAACATGTTCTTTTAATTCCTCCCTCGCCAATCGCTCTGCCTCACTCTCATTACTCCCACATCTCTCCCCTCTCTCGGCCTCTTCCCCCAGCTTAGAACTCTCAACCCTTCAAATAATAATTACGGTATGTGCTAAGCGTTTACTATGTGTGAGTCACTGTACTAAACATTGGGGCGGATGCAGGTAAATCGTGTTGGTCTCACGCGGGGCTCACAGTCTCAACTTCCATTTTCCAGATGAGGTAACTGAAGGCCCAGAGAAGTGAAGTGACTTGCCCAAGGTCACACAGCAGACAAATAGCAGAGCCGGGATTAGGACCCATGACCTTCTGACTCCTCGACTCGTGGTTTATCCACTCCACCATGATGCTCCACATGACAGGCCACCATCCTTCCACGTTCCAATTCCTGCACAAGACCCTGTCTCCTCCAACGAGCTTTTCCCAGTTAACTCTCAGGCAGACAAACCCATCCACCATCTCTACCCATCGTGGACCTTCTGATACTCTTCTTAGGCATGTATATTGTTTTACCCCATTGCACAGGCACCTCTCTAGATTGCTCTGCTGTAAATACGTCTAAGTCTATCTCCCCTTTCCTTTATTTTCTTTAAATGTCTGTCTCCCCCCTTTTGACTGCAAGTTTGTGAGCAGGGAACATGCCTAGCGGTTCTGCTCTATTGTATTCTCCCAAGTGCTTAGAACAGTGCTCTGCACCCAGTCAGCGCTCAATAAATACCATTGATTGATTGATTGATCAGACTCTAAGCTCTTTGTGGACAGGGAATGTGTCATTACTGGTCTTGTGCTTCCCATAGACCAACACTTAATTATGACTTCTTCCTTATCCCTAAACCTGTCTCAAACCAAAAGACAACATTAACCAATCAATGATAATTATTGAGAATTTACAGTGCAGAACACTGTACTAAGCACTTGGGAGAGTAAAATGCAACATGGTTGGCAGAGAACCTCCCTGCCCACATTCAAACAATTAACTAATTACTGGTATTTACTGAGTGCATTCTGTGGGCAGAGCACTGAACTAAGTGGCTGGGAGAATACAATACAACAGAGTTGCTAGACACGTTCCCTGCCCACATTCAATCAGTTGATAGTATTTATTGAGTGCTTGCTGTGCGCAGAGCACTGTAGTAAGCACTTGGGAAAATATAATGCAACAGAATTGGTAGATTTTTTTCCCTACCCACAGTAAGCAGCACGTTTACGTACAGTAAGCTCTCAATCCAGTGACCCGTTTACCTTATTAGTCTAGAGACCAGTTTAACTTTTTTTCTATCCTTCACCCTATGCTCAAACCTGCTCCTTTTCCTTAATTTACAAGTTGCAAATCAGTAAGATACCTAGAGCATTTTATAAGCACTATGATAAGAACTGATTTATTAATATATGATACAGATATTATATTAGATAATATAATAACAAAATAACAATGATTATGGTAATAACAATAATTATGGTATTTGTTAAGCACGTACGATGTGTCAAGCATTATACTAAGTCCTGGGGTACATACAAAATTATTAGGTCTCTTTTAGGGCCCCAGTCTTAATCTCAGTCTCCTACTCTAGCCTCCTTCTCCTCGACCTCGCAGCTGCCTTCGACACTGTGGATCACCCCCTTCTCCTCAACACGCTATCCAACCTTGGCTGCACAGAATCCGTCCTCTCCTGGTTTTCCTCTTATCTCTCCAGCCATTCATTCTCAGTTTCTTTAAGGGATCTTCCTCCCTCTCCCATCCCCTTACTGTAGGGGTTCCTCAAGGGTCAGTTCTTGGTCCCCTTCTGTTCTCTATCTACACTCACTCCCTTGGTGAACTCATTCACTCGCATAGCTTCAACTATCATCTCAACACTGATGAAACCCAAATCTACATCTCTGCCCCTGTTCTCCCCGCTTCCTCCAGGCTCGTATCTCTTCCTGCCTTCAGGACATCTCCATCTGGAGGTCTCCCTGCCATCTAAAACTCAATATGTCCAAGACTGACCTCCTTATCCTCCCTCCCAAACCCTGTCCTCTCCCTGACTTTCCCGTCACTGTAGACAGCACTACCATTCTTCCCATCTCGCAAACCCTCAATCTTGGTGTCATCCTAGACTCTGCTCTCTCATTCACCCCACACATCCAATCTGTAACCAAAACCTGCCGGTCTCACCTCCACAACATCGCCAAGACCCGCCCTTTCGTCTCCATCCAAACTGCTACCTTGCTGGTTCAATCTCCCATCCTATCCCGACTGGATTACTGCATCAGCCTCCTCTCTGATCTCCCATCCTCCTGTCTCTTCCCACTTCAGTCTATACTTCCCTCTGCTGCCCGGATTATCTTTGTAAGGAAACGCTCTGGGCTTGTCACTCCCCTCCTTAAAATTCTCCAGTGGTTGCCTGTCAACCTGCGTTTCAAGCAAAAATTCCTCACTCTCGACTTCAAGGCTCTCCATCACCTCGCCCCCTCCTTACTCACCTCCCTTCTCTCCTTCTACAGCCCAGCCCGCACCCTCTGCTCCTCTGCCGCTAACTTCCTCACAGTGCCTCGTTCTCACCTGTCCCACTGTCGACCCGCAGCCCACGTCCTTCCCCTGGCCTGGAATGCTCTCCCTCCACAAATCCACCAAGCTAGCTCTCTTCCTCCTTTCAAAGCCCTACTGAGAGCTCACCTCCTCCAGGAGGCCTTCACAGACTGAACCCCCTTTTTCCTCTCTTCTTCCCCATGCCCCCTGCCCTACCTCCCTCCCCTCCCCACAGCACTTGTACATATTTGTACAGATTTATTAGTCTATTTATTTTACTTGCACATATTTCCTGTTCTATTTATTTTGTTAATGCTGTGCATATAGCTATAATTCTATTTGTTCTGACGATTCTGACACCTGCCTACATGTTTTGTTTTGTTGTCTGTCTCCCCCTTCTAGACTGTGAACCCGTTGTTGGGTAGGGACCGTCTCTATATGTTGCCAACTTGTACTTCCCAAGCGCTTAGTACAGTGCTCTGCACACAGCAAGCGCTCAATAAATTCTATTTAATGAATGAATATGAGGGAGAACTGATGTTGAATCCCCATTCTGCTCCTACTGTATGCCAAGCACTGGGATAGGTACGTTGGGCACAGTCTCAGGTCTGCCTGAGGCTTACAGTCAAAGACAGAGGGAGAGCAAGAATGAAATCCTTGCCTTCAAGGAGTTAACCTTGAAGATTAAGGGGGTTAATGGATTGTTGGGTCTCTGCCCACAGTGTATGAAAGAAACCAAGGTTCCAGGCAACTTATGAGTTATGACATAGGGAATAATAATAACAATATTATTACTATGGACCAGGCACTGATCTAAGCTCTGGGGTATATGCACATTAATCAGGTTGGACACAGTCCCTTTTCCACATGGAGCTCACACTCTTATTCCCCATTTTGCAAATAAGGTAACTGAGGCTCAGAGAGGTGAAGTGACTTGCCCAAGGTCACACGGAAAGACACATGGCAGAGCCGAGATTAGGAGCCAGGTCCTTCTGACTTCCAGGCCCATGCCGTATCCACTAGGCCATGATGCTTGCCGAAAGCTATGATGTTAAAATGAAAGCTACAGATTGATTGATCAATCAACGATATCTGGTGAGTACTTACCGGATACTAGGCACTGTACTAAGCACTTAGCAGATGAGGAAACTGGAGCACAGAGAGATTCAGCGGTTTTCCCGAGATCACACAGCAGGCCAGTGGCGGAGAAGGGGGTCTTCTAAGTCCCAGAACCTGGCTCTTTCCACTGACAACTGATTGGTGGCTGAGTTCCCTTCACTCACAAAGATCCACGCCCTCTCATCTGGCCCTGGAGGGGGTACTGGCTGGAATGGTTCATCTTTCCTCAGGGAAGTAACATGAAAGAATAGGAGAAATTCTAACTTTGATCCTCCTATTCTGGGATTAAATTGAAATTTCCCTTCCCTGCCCCTCACCTTTCCCCTACTCCTCTCCAGAGTCATATCGCCTGTACTGGGCTGGGGAGCACCGACCTCTGTAGAGAGGCTTGCTTCAGCGTGGTTCAGTGGAAAGATCCCAGGCTTGGGAGTCAGAGGTCATGGGTTCTAATCCCGGCTATGCCACTTGTCAGCTATGTGACTTTGGGCAAAACACTTAACTTCTCTGTGCCTCAGTTACATCATCTGTAAAATGGGGATTAAGACTGTGAGCCCCTTGTGGGACAACCTGATTACATTGTATCCCCCCCAGCGCTTAGAACAGTGCTTGGCACATAGTAAGTGCTTAGCAACTGCTATTATTATTATTATTATTATCATCATCATCATTATTATTATTATTATTGTTATTATCTCATCGTTCCTGGACGCTGGTGGGGGTGACAGGAAGGTCTGGGTAGGGGGTGGAAGCTGTCAGGATCCTCCCTCCCCCTCTCAGCTCTCCAGAAGACTGTGCCATCCCCTCAGAAGACGGATGGGTTATTTGCCGGGGGATTCCCTGTGGGGGTTGGGCTCGGGGCTCTGCTGAGAAGGCTGACCAACCGGGAATCTTGGAAGGCCTGGATCGTGGGCTCTCTGTGGTCCCGGAACCCACAACCTAAATGGCTGCCTAGTCCCACGTGGTCCCACTCTGGGACGCCTTCCTAGAAGAACCTCAACGGACTTATCATTCGTTTTCCATGATTAATAATAGCTTTATGTTTCAACTCTGGAGATTGGAGATATTTCGTGGTAGGGGGAATAGGTACCCTACCCAATTTGGTTAGTCATAGTTGAATGCAATATTCAGATTGACTTGGCAAAAAAAAAAGTAAAGCACCCCAAGATCTCATTCCAGTTCTGCCACTGAATGGCTGTGTGTCATAGGCACCTGTAACATTTTTGAAAAGTTTAAGCTCCTTGTGTGCAAATAATGTAGCTTGGCCTTCTGTTGTACTTCAATTTGATTGATGGATTGTTTGAATTAATTCTTAAATATTGAAGCATATTATACAATAAATAATAATAGTAACAACAGTAAACGTAGGAGGAGAAATCTTAATGGTGTTGATTGAGTGACAACTGAGAGCACTAAGTGGTTGGAAAAATTCAACCTGTACCGCTGCTCCTGGCCTCTGGCGCAGATTTGAGGATCAACATTAAGCCTAAAACACCATTCTGCAGCTACCTCTTACATTTTATTTAATGGTTTTTGTGAAGCACTTACTATGTACCAGGCACTATATTAATCACTGGGGTAGATACAAGGTAATCAGGCTGGACACAGTCCATGTCCACAAGGGGCCCCCTGTATTCATCTCCATTTTACAGATGAAGGAACTGAGGCCCAGAAAAGTGAAGTGACTTGCCCAAGGCCACACAGCAGACAGGTAGCAGAGCAGTATTAGTACCTAGGTCTTTCTGACTCCCAGGCCCATGTTCTACTCTGATGGTGAATAAAGGGGGTGAATCCAAATGCAGACATCCATCCCCAGGCATAGGAACTAGATTTAAATACCAGACAAGAACAACTGGTAAAAGCTCTTCTACTAAACTAGTCAAAGCCATTGATAATAGGCTGCGTGCAGCCCGGAAAAGTCTCTAATGACAAATACCACAGATCTTTGCAGGCTGCCCAAGCCTGTCTAGAGTCAGTCCTTAGGGAGTGAAATAACAGGATCAGAGTGTGAAGTGAAATTTTCTATCTCCGGTGAAAAGACTTCCAACCAGGACTCTCCTCATTGCCATCTTCACGTCGCTGTTCCTCAGGCTGTAGATGAGGGGGTTCAGGGTTGGGGGCACCACGGTGTAGAACACGGACACCAGCAGGTCGAGGGTCGAGGGGGAGTCCGACACGGGCTTTAGATAGGAGATGACAGCCGTAGATAGGAAGACAGTGAAGACGGCAAGATGTGGCAGGCAGGTGGAGAAAGCTTTGGTCCGGCTCTCGGCTGTCGACATCCTCAACACGGCTTGGAAGATGCGCACGTAGGAGATGACGATGGAGACGAGGCAAACGGCACCTAAAGCTAACCCAGCAGTGATGCTCACATCGATGGCGATGTAGACCTCGGAGCAGGAGATCTTCAGTAGGGGCGGGACGTCACAGAAGAACTGCGGGACGATGTTGGACCCACAGAATCTCAGGGAGAAAGTTGAAGCTGAATATAAGACTCCAAACAGCACCCCGCTGAGCCAGGAGGTGGCCACCATCTTTCCACAGGCCGTGTTGCTCATGATGAGCTCATAACGCAGCGGGTGGCAGATGGCAGCATAGCGGTCATAGGACATCGCCGTGAGGATGAACAGGTCTGAAGCAGCAAACATAACCACCAAAAAGACCTGGGCCACGTGTGGCCCAGAAGGGAGATGGATCTACGATCGGTCAGTGAGATGACGACAGACTTGGGGACGGTGACGGAGATGTAGCAGAGGTCGATGATGGACAGATTCCTGAGGAAGAAGTACATGGGGGTGTGGAGGCGCCGATCAAAGACGGTGATGGCAATGATGAGGAGATTCCCCGTCAGGGCCGCCAGGTAGACCAGGAGGAACAGCACGGCGTGGACCAGCTGCAGTTCCCGGACTTCCGAGAAACCCAGCAGGAGGAATTCCCTTACCATGGAGACGTTGGACATTCTGGGGAGGCAGCATTTACTTTCTGCATGTGATGAGAGAAGAGCCAAAGTTAAAGTCAACTGATGGGATGAGTGAAGGAGTTGACAAGACACTTGCTGGTGATTCCCTATGGAGAGAAGACAGTTATTGAATTCAAAATGACCTTTGAGTTCACCGTGGAGTCATTGAACATTTCTAGGGAATGTTTCTGACTACCTGCACAGGAAGAGGGAAGGAAGACTTCAATTTAGAGACACTGATGTTGAGGGTCCCCCTCCCAGCCCCTTACTGCGGGGGTTCCCCAAGGTTCAGGGCTTGGTCCCCTTCTGTTCTCGATCTACACTCACTCCCTTGGTGAACTCATTCGCTCCCACGGCTTCATCTATCATCTCTACGCTGATGACACCCAGTTCTACATCTCTGCCCCTGCTCTCTCCCCCTTTCTCCAGGCTCGCATCTCCTCCTGCCTTCAGGACATCGCCATCTGGATGTCTGCCCGCCACCTAAAACTCAACGTGTCCAAGACTGAACTCCTTGTCTTCCCTCCCAAACCCTGCCCTCTCCCTGACTTTCCCATCTCTGTTGACGCCACTACCATCCTTCCCATCTCACAAGCCCGCAACCTTGGTGTCATCCTCGACTCCGCTCTCTCCTTCACCCCTCACATCCAAGCTGTCACCAAAACCTGCCGGTCTCAGCTCCGCAACATTGCCAAGATCTGCCCTTTCCTCTCCATCCAAACCGCTACCCTGCTCGTTCAAGCTCTCATCCTATCCCGGCTGGACTACTGCATCAGCCTTCTCTCTGATCTCCCATCCTCGTGTCTCTCCCCACTTCAATCCATACTTCATGCTGCTGCCCGGATTGTCTTTGTCCAGAAACGCTCTGGGCATGTTACTCCCCTCCTCAAAAATCTCCAGTGGCTACCAATCAACCTGAGCATCAGGCAGAAACTCCTCACCCTCGGCTTCAAGGCTCTCCATCACCTCGCCCCCTCCTACCTCACCTCCCTTCTCTCCTTCTACAGCCCACCCCGCACCCTCCGCACCTCTGCCGCTAATCTCCTCACCGTGCCTCGTTCTCGCCTGTCCCGCCATCGACCCTCGGCCCACGTCATCCCCCGGTTCTGGAATGCCCTCCCTCTGCTCATCTGCCAAGCTAGCTCTCTTCCTCCCTTCAAGGCCCTACTGAGAGCTCCCCTCCTCCAGGAGGCCTTCCCAGACTGAGCCCCTTCATTCCTCTCCCCCTCGTCCCCCTCTCCATCCCCTATCTTATCTCCTTCCCTTCCCCACAGCACCTGTATATATGTATATAAGTTTGTACATATTTATTACTCTATTTATTCATTTATTTATCTTACTTGTACATATCTATTCCATTTATTTTTTTTTTGTTAGTATGTTTGGTTTTGTTCTCTGTCTCCCCCTTTTAGACTGTGAGCCCACTGTTGGGTAGGGACTGTCTCTATATGTTGCCAACTTGTACTTCCCAAGCGCTTAGTACAGTGCTCAGCACACAGTAAGCGCTCAATAAATGCGATTGATTGATTGATTGATAAGACTATGTCAATCAATTCTATTTATCGAATACCTACAGAGGACACGGTATTAGGACATATTATCACTGCCCCCAAGGAGCTTCTATTCTATTCCACTCAAGCTTTGAACAGTGTAGAAGCTGGATACACTATAGGGATGAAGAGAGGCCTGGGAGTCAGAGGACTTGGATACTAATCCCAACTCTACCACTTGTTGGCTGCATAGCCATGGGAAAGTGACAATTTCTCTGCACCTCAGTTTTCTCAGTAGTAAAATGAGGATTCGATACCTGTTTTCCCTCCTACTTAGTCTGTGAATCCCTCGTAGAACACGGACTGTATTCCACCAGATTGTCCTGAATCTCCCCCACCACTTAATCCTTTGTCTGGAACATACTAAGCACTTAATAAATATCAAGTGTTATTTTTGGTAGAGGAGACTGAAACTAAAATGAATCGCAGATAGGAGAGGTCAGGGGACATAAAGATATGAACATGACTTGTGAAATTTTTTCGGTGGTTTTATAGTCAAACAAGAAGTGCCTTTATACATAAATTCATCCATTTAGTGGAGACAAAATGAGCCTGGTAGACAGAAGGATCTGGATTGTAATCCTGTCTTGACTCCTTGTCCACTGCATGACCTAGGGTGAGTAATATACCTTCTCTGTGCCTCGGGTACTTCATCTGTAAATTGGATATTATGACAGAAAGCACCATGTAGGGCATGGACTGTGTCCAACCTGATTAGCTTGTGTCCAACCCAGTGCTTAGTACAGTACCTGGAATATTAACTTAACACTTAACGATACCATAAGACAAACAACAAAAATAAACCCCACATACTCATCAAACTGATTCCATTTGCTCAGTATCTTCATTCACGCTTGGGCTCACACAAATACAAGCATACCTCATCATTCATTTAATCCTTTCCTAAAGCATCGCTCAGCTTACATCTTCTCCTCTCCTCAACCTCCCCTCAGGACAAGTTATGTCTTTTCTCAAGCAACAAAAACTCACAATCGGCTTGAAGACTTTCCGCCCTGTGACTGCACTTCACTTCCTTTCCATCGTTCAATTCGTCTTCTCATCTCTCACAGCAACTTTCTAGTTGTTACTCGCGATCGACTCTCCCGTTTCCATCCTAGCCTGGAACTTCCTCTCTTGTTCACTCAAAGTCAGAGAGGGCAGAGTTCTTTCCAAATTCTGAGACTGCTAAAATCCCCCCTCCTCCAACCAGCTTCCCTGATTCATTTCCCAGCCCTCTAAACCCACTTCACCTAACTCAAGCGCGAATCTACTCATTTCCATCCTCATTTAGTGTAAAAAGCATTGGCCCAGGAGTTCTCTTCTTGACTGTGAGCTTTGTGCAGGCAGCATACACATCAACCAGCTCTGTTCTATTGTACTCTCCCAAGCATAGCTTAGTGGTAGTCAGAGGACTTGGGTTCTAATCCTGCTTCTGTCCCATTGCTGCTGTGCGACCTGGAGCAAGTTGCTTCACTCCTCTGGGCCTCAGTTTCCTCATCTGTAAAGTTGCATGCAATAATTGCATATTCATCTTTCCATTCTTTCTTTCCTTCTAGAAGGGGCTGGGATTATGTCTGCTATGGTGTTCTAAAATGGATAGAGCAGAGGCTTGAGAGTCAGAAAGAATCAGAAGGACCTGGGTTCTAATTTCGGCTCTGCCTCATGTCTGCTGTGTGACCAGTTACCTCATCTGTTAAAATGTGGGTTAAGAGTGTGAGCCCCATATGGGACAAGGACTGTATCCAAACTGCTTAACTTGTATCTACCCCAGTGCTATGGACAGTGCTTGGGACATAGTTAGACCTTAACAAGTACTACTACTATTATTATTACTCTCCAAGTCCTTAGTGCACACAATATGCACTCAAGCAATATGATTCAAGATCAATTGATTGATAGCAAATTATACTGCGTCAACCTAGCTCAATAGGCTGGAAAGACCATGAGGGCAGGGATTCCAACTTTTCCCACCATTTGTCTTCTCCCAACATTTGGGAAAAACTCTTATAGGAAGGAGTTACTGATAGTGCCGGTGGCAGTCCAAAGCAGGTCACACACCCTCAGCCCTGTCTGTCATTTACCCTCTGCAAGGGATTCTGGCACCCAAGGAAGGCCAAGGCGACTGTCCACAGAGCTGACGCTGAGCTGGAGCACCGTAGCCTGGCAGGTAGTTGGTATGGTAGTGGAGTTTGAGAAGGAAGGTGGAGATGGTTGGGGGTTACTGAACTGGAAAACATCTCCCTGCCTGGTAGCACCCCTGCCCCTCTGGGGGCTGCGGCCCTGGTCCGAACCCCAACTTAGGCCCCTGACTGGATCCATCTCTTCTATCCTCATCCTCGTCCCCACCCCCCGCCCCTCCACCTCACTCATCCCCGGTCACTCTCACCAGGGCAGCGTGGGGCTGGGGGTCGCTGACCTCTTCAGGGCTGGGCTGGTCCACTCTTTCCCCTAATACGTCTATGTTCGTTCATCAAGAAAGGAACAGAGAGGAGGTCCCTCTTCGCTCTCCCTCAGACCCTGAGAAGCTCTCCAGACGGGCTCCCGTCCCTGTATATAAAAGCAGGAGCTGCTCCGAGGGGTCCCTGGAGGATGGCTCGGGGCTCTGCCGAGGGACCTCGTGGCCTGGACAAGCGAAGCACCCTCTGGTCACGTGGTTACTGAGGCTCCTGGGAGACAAGGGCCCGGTCCCTGCAGCATCAGCGATGGTGTTGGCCCTCGGGGTTCCCATGGAAACAGCGGCATCTACATCCCAGCTTCCCAGTGGTTCCTGTTTTCACCGACAGACTTTAGCCACTGTGAATGGTTTTAACTTTGTCTAATTCACAACCTGGGACATTCAATCAGCCAACTGTAACTTTTTCTTATGGACTTTGTGAAGCCCTTACTATATATTAGGCAATATACTAGGTGCTGGAGTAGTTACAAGCTGAACAGATTGGAGAGAGTCCATGTCTGCCGTGGAGCTCATATCTCAATTCCCATTTCACAGATGAGAGAACTGAGGCATGGAGAAGTTAAGCGACCCTTCCCAGGGTTACATAGCAGACATGTGATGGAACCGGGATCAGAACCCATGTCCATTTGAATCCCAGGCCCGCGATCTACCCACGCTGCTTCTTCTGCCTTGTCCTGATTGCAAATCCGTTGAAGCTCTGTTCATACTGACTATCGAAACTGTATACTTGAATCAAATGTTCATCCACTTTCTCATCTTTCCCTTCTCTCCTCCCTCCTCTACGTAATTTATTCTGTATCTCCCCCATTAGATCATAATCTCCTGGAGAGCAGGAATAATGCATTTTATTTCTTTTCAACTCTCCTGAGAGCTTACTACAGTGCTTTGTACCCAGGTTGTGGTCAATAAATAACGATGGATGGATGGATGGATGGATGGATGGATGGATGGATGGATGGATGGATTGGTTGTTGGATGGATGCATGAATTGTTGGATAGATGGATGGGAGGATGGATAAATGGATGGATGGTTGGAAGACAAGGATTTAACTAGTCAAAAGTGGGTGGGGGTGTTTCCATAGCTGCTTCTCTTCCCCCTTGTAACTGAGCTATTTTTCGATTTTCCTAACCACCAAAAGTGATCTTTAAATTCACTTAATACTTATTTTGTATCATTATTAGTTGTACCAACATCATAATTATTGAGTTTATTAAGAATTTACTTGCAAAAAACCGCCAAGGGCTGGAGTAGAAACAGAATAATCAGAACAGACACATATCCCAGTACACAGGGGCTCAGACGGTAAGAGAAAGAGAGAGCACATACTGAATCTTGATTTATAGAGAGGCCCAAAGAGGTGAAGTTGCTGAACCAACGTCTCCCAGCAGACCAGTGGCAGAACCGGAGCAGACATTTCAAGTCTTACGACTCCCAGCCACATGCTCATTCCACTAGCGCTCTGCACATATTAAGTGCTGAATAAATACCATTAATTAAATGATTGCCAAGGTACCCATCGACCTGGACAGAACTGTGTATTTAGTCTAGAGGTTCTCCTCCTATAGTTGAGGGAGGGAGGAATGAGTTTGGGCCTGGCCATGTATGTTCAACGACCTATTTTCCTTCCTCTGACAATACTTTTGTGTCTGTCTTCTGCACTAGAGTGCGCTTTCTCTCTGGACAGGAGGTATGTCTCTTGCTTCATCTGGGAGCCACATGTGGAAAAGGGACTGTGTTTAACCTGATTATCCTGTATATAGTCTAGAAGAGCAGCATGGCCTATTGGAGAGAACACGGGTCCAGGAATCAGAGGACCTGGGTTCTAATTACATCTCTGCTACTGGTCTGCTACATGACCTTGGACAAACCACTATCCATTCTCTTCTTCCTTTGGTCTGTAATTTATTTATTTATATTAATGTCTGTCTCCCCCTCTAGACTGTGAGCTCGCTGTGGGCAGGGAACCTTTCTTCCAGCTCCGTTGTATTTTACTATTCTAAGCACTTAGTACAGTGCTCTGCAAATAGTAAGCGTTCAATAAATACTATTGATGATCAAGATTGATGAAGGTTCATTCATTCAATCATATTTATTGAGGGCTTACTGTGTGCAGAGCACTGTACTAAGTGCTAAGGTTGAACACAATCCCTGTCCTACATGGGGGTCACAGTCTAATGGGGAAGGAGAACTGATGTGTAATGCACACCTCTGATGCCTTGGCCATATATTGTTCTATTGTACTTTCCAAGTGCTTAGTACAGTGCTCTGCACCCAGTAAGTGCTCAATAAATTTGTTGGATTGATTGACAAATGCATCCAGTTTTCTCCCAGAACCTGCTCTCTGGCTTCACACTTCGGGTAGAATGCTGTCTGGGAATCAGACAACAGTCTTCCCCTTGATGTGTACCTTCATTGATAGAATATCATGTCTCCCTAGACTGTAAGCTCGTTGTGGGCAGGGAGTGTGTCTGCTTATTGTTATATTGCACTCTCCAAAGCGCTTACTACAGTGCTCTGCACATAGTAAGTGCTCAATAAATACGATTGAACGAACGAAAGGTTTTGATGCCCCCCAAAAAATGAATTATTAGTCACACGTCTTATAAGCCTCCTTCCCAGACACTGACAAATCCTCAGTCGCTGGACTTTCTCTTTGGATTTGTAGGGTAGCTGATAAGGGATGGGATAATCAGTGAAAGGAAGCAGACACTTTGTCCCATAGAGGAGGGACTAGGAATTTCCCCTTTAGGATTCTCCCCAGGGAGGCCTTCATGTCCCGGTTGGTTCCTCAGACTGTAAAGGAGGGGATTCAGAGCGGGTGGCACCACGGTATAGAACATGAACACTAGGAGATCCAGCGCGAGATGGAGTCTGACATGGGCTTGAGGTAGGCGATGGCGGCCATACAGAGGAAGACGGTGGCGACGAGGTGAAGCAAGCAAGTAGAGAAGGCCTTGGCCCGGCCCTCGGCAGCCGGCATCTTCAGCATGGCCCGAAAGATGTTGACATTTGAGACGATGATGGAAACGAAGCGGATGACAGATAACACTATCCCGGCATTCATGCTTACGTTGATGGCTGATGGCAACATGGTCTTCCGAATAGGAGTTCTTCAGCAGGGAGGGGACGTCACAGAAGAACTGATGGATGACGTTGGGCCCATAGAAGTTGAGTGTGAAGGTCAAGGCTGAAAACGAGACGCCAAATAGCGTGCCGCTGAGCCAGGAGGCAGCCTCCATCTTTCCAACACAGGTCGTGTTGGTCATGATGAGCTCATAGCACAGGGGGTGGCAGGGGGTGGCGTAGGACATCGCCGTGAGGACAACCAGCTCAGAAGTGGCCAAAATGACCACCAGGCAGACCTGGGTGGCACAGCCCAGGAGGGAGATGGATCCACGAATGGTCAGGGAGTTGTGGTTGGAATTGGGGACGGTGAATGATATGTAGCAGAGGTCGAGCACGGAGAGGTTCCTGAGGAAGAAGTGCATGGGAGGCACCGGTCAAGGGCGGTGACAGCGACAATGAGGAGATTCCCTGTCAGGGCCGCCAGGTAGAACAGGAGGAACAGAGTGGCGTGGAGCTGCGGCAGCTCCCGGATATCTGAGAAACCCAGCAGGAGGAATCCCATCACCATGGAAACATTGAACATTTCTGGGGAATGTTGACTCCCTGCACAGGAAGAGGGAGGGAAGTCTTCAATTTAGAGACATTGATGTTGGGGTTGAAGGAATAGGACTAAGTCATTCAATTCTATTTATTGAATACCTACAGAGGACACAGTATTAGTACATATGATCACTGCCCCCAAGGAGCTTCCATTCTATTGGAAGCACCAAGCTTTAAACAGTGTAGAAGCAGGGTACACTATAGGGATGAAGAGAGGCCTGGGAGTCAGAGGACTTGGGTTCTCATCCCAACTCTACCACTTGTCGGGTGCATAGCCATGGGAAAGTGACTTAATTTCTCTACATCTCAGTTTTCTCAATAGTAAAATGAGGAAAGAAGGGAGGTGAGGTAGGAGGGGGCGAGGTGATGGAGAGCCTTGAAGCCGAGAGTGAGGAGTTTTTGCCTGATGCGTAGGTTGATTGGTAGCCACTGGAGATTTTTGAGGAGGGGAGTAACATGCCCGTGCGTTTCTGCACAAAGATGATACGGGCAGCAGCGTGAAGCATAGACTGAAGTGGGGAGAGACAGGAGGATGGAAGATCAGAGAGGAGGCTGATGCAGTAATCCAGTCGGGTGGTATTATCCAGGGTTCGTTCAATCGTATTTATGGAGCATTTACTATGTGTAGAGCACTGTACTAAGCGCTTGGGAGAGTACAATATAACAATAAGCAGACACACTCCCTGCCCACAACGAGTTTACAGTCTAGAGAGACATGACGTTCTATCAATGAAGAAGGGGAAGGGGGAAGGGGAAGGGGAAGACTGTTCCATTTGCTCAACATCTGCATTCACACTTGGACTTACTCAAACACAAGCATACCTCATCATTCATCTAGTCCTTTCCTAAAGCATCACTCAGCCTACATCTTCTCCTCTCCTCAACCTCCTCTCAGGACAAGTTGTGTCTTTCCACAAGCAACAAAAACTCATAATCGGCTTGAAGGCTTTCCACCCAATGACTGCACTTCACCCCCTTTCCAAAGTTCTACACGTCTTCTCATCTCTCAAAGCAACTTTCTAGTTGTTACCCACGATCGACTCCAGTTTCCATCCTAGCCTGGAACTCCCTCTCTTACCCACTCAAAATCAGAGAGAGCACAGTTCTTTCCCGAATTCTGAGCACTGCTAAAATCCCCCCTTCCTCCAACCAGCTACCCCGATTCATTTCCCAGCCCTCTATACCCACTTCACCTACCTCAAGCGCGAATCCACTCATTTCCATCCTCATTTAGTGGAAAAAACATGGGCCCAGAAATTCTCTTCTTGACTGTGAGCTCCTGGAGGTCAGCATACACATCTACCAGCTCTTCTCTATTGTACTTTCCCGAGCATAACTTAGTGGGAGTCAGAGGACTTGGGTTCTAATCCTGCCTCTGTCCCTTTGCTGCTGCGTGACCTGGAGCAAGTCGCTTCACTTCTCTGGGCCTCAGTTTCCTCATCTGAAAAATGGGGGTTAAGACTGTGAGCCACATATGTAACAGGAATATATCCAAACTGCTTAACTTGTATCTACCCCAGCGCTTAGGACAGTGCTTAGGACATAGTAGGAACTGAACAAATACTACTATTATTATTATTACTGTCCAAGTGCTTAGTGCACACAATAAGAGCTCAATCAGTAAGATTCAAGATTAATTGATTGATAGTAAACTATACTGAAAAACGGGAATTACAATTGGCAGCACCCTGTGGGGCATGGACTATGTCTAAACTGATTAGCTTGTATCCACCCCAGTGCTTAGTGCAGTACCTGGCACATAATAAACACTTAAAGATTCCATAAAACAAACAAAGAAACCCACGTATACTCCAAAATGATTCCATTTGCTCACATATCTGCATTCACACCTGTACACACAAAAACACAAACATACCTTCTCATTCATCTAGTCCTCCCCTAAAGCATCACTCAGCCTACATCTTCTCCTCTCCTCAACCTCCTCTTAGGACAAGTTGTGTCTTTTCACAAACAACAAAAACTCACAATCGGCTTGAAGGCTCTCTGCCCGATGACTGCACATACCCTTTTCCATCATTCAAGTTGTCTTCTCAACTCCCAAAGCAACTTTCTAGATGTTACTCACGATCAACTCTCCTGTTTCCATCCTAGACTTAAACTCCCTCTCTTAATCACTCAAAATCAGAGAGAGCACAATTCTTTCCCAAATTCTGCGCACAGCTAAAATCCTCCCCTCCTCCAACCAGCTTCCCCGATTCATTTCCCAGCCTTCTAAACCGACTAAACGTAACTCCAGCGAGAATCAACTCATTTCCATCCTCATTTAGTGGAGCATGCATGGGCCCAGACGTTCCCTTCTTGACTGTGAGCTCCTCGAGGGCAGCATACATATCTACCAGATCTGTTCTATTGTACTCTCCCAACCATAGCTTACTGGGAGCCAGAGGACTTGGATTCAAATCCTTCCTCTGTCCCTTTGCTGCTGTGGGACCTTGGGGAAGTAGCTTCACTTCTCTGGGCCTCAGTTTCCTCATCTGTAAAATGGCATGCAATAATTGCATATTCATCTTCTCATTCTTTTTTTCTGTTGTATCATAGCATTTAGCATGAAGCATTTAGTTCAGTGCTCTGCAAATAGCCAATAAATACCATTGATCAGTTGACTGATTGATTGATTGTGAGAAGCAGCTGTGTGACTTTGGGCAAGTCACTTATTCATTCATTCAATTTTATTTATTGAGCACTTACTGTGTGCAGAGCACTGTACTAAGCTGATAGGTGGTGGAACTGGGGTTATAACCCACGACCTCTGACTCCCAAGCCCAGATGAGGTAATGTCAGGAATTGTCAAGTACCTCAGAAGGCACTGTTACCTTCTGAGGTAAGAAGGGAAGAATAAATAATGTATAAGTGCCTACGAAGACCTGGATATTACTTGGAAAAGACTCCCCATTTACTTCTCATTTCCCACTGCCCTCTCATCCTACTAGGCTGGATAAAACCACCCTCTAGAAGGAAATGGACAATCTCACGGAGGTTTCGGAATTCCTTCTGCTGGGTTTCTCGGAGGCCCGGAAGCTGCAGCTGGTTCACGCCACACTGTTCTTCCTGGTCTACCTGGTGGCCCTGACAGGAAATCTCCTCATCGTCGCCGACACCACCCTCGACTGGCGCCTCCACACCCCTGTGTACTTCCTCTTCAGGCACCTGTCTGTCCTGGACCTCTGCCTTCGTCACCGTTCCCCAGTCTATCCACAACTCCCTGACCGACCGTTGAGAAATCTCCTTCCTGGGCTGTGTTTTCCAAGTGTTTGTGTTCATATTCTGTGCCTGTGCAGAGACTCCCCTGCTCAGGGCCATGTCCTTCGACCGCTACACAGCCATCTGCCTCCCCCTTACGATACGATGTCATCATGGATGATGGGGCTTGTGGGAAGATGTCGGCTGCCTCGTGGCTCTTTGGCTCACTGAGTGCCATGACGCACTCCATTGAAACCTTCTCCATCCCCGTCAGGAAGTTCAACGTCCTCCCCCAGTTCTTCTCATCAGTCTCGTGGGGCCCAGTGGAAATCTCCAGGAATTTGTGACGAAAACCATCTCAGTCGGCCTTACCTTCGCTTATTTTCTCACCATCGTAGTCTCGTACATGTGTATCTTCCAGACCGTACTAAGGATGCCGGCCACCGAGGGCCAGGCCAAAGCCTTCTCCACCTGCCCGCCCCACCTCGCCGCCATAACTTTATTCATAGCAAATGGAGCCTTCACCTACCTCAAACCTGTGTCTGACTCTCCCTCGATCCTGTACCTGCTGGTTTCCGTGTTCTACACCGTGTCGCCTCCCACCCTGAGCACCTCATCTACAGCCTGAGGAACAGGGACATGAAGGTGGCCCTGAGGAGAATGATAGCGGGGAAATGCTTCTAAAATGGCACAGTAGAAGATCCTTCTCCATGAGGTCATGGGCCCTTCTAGCCCAAATAACACCGGGTCCCCACCCCTTGGCATCGGTCCCACGGGAGTCACCGGTGATCAGGGAGTCTCCTGTGAAGAAAGATGGCTGACCTGGTTACTGAGACCTCAGGATCAAGGTCCTCCATGCCTGAATTGATTACAACACCAGCCGTCTACAGACAGTGGTGGCTGAGAAGATTGGATATTTGTCTGTAGTATTTGTGAAGCGCTAATTACCAATTAATCAATCATTTTTATTGAATATTTACTGTGTGCGGAGCACTGTATTAAGCACTTGGGAGAGTACAGTATCACCATAAACAGACATTCCCTGCCCACAACAAGTTTATAGTCTAGAAAAGGAGGCAGACATTACTATAAATGAACAAAGTACAGATATGAACATAAGTGCAGGGGGGTGAGAGCGGGGTGAATAAAGGGTGCAAATCCAGGTGCATGGGCAATGCAGAAAGGAGTAGAAGAAGAGGAAATGGGGGATTATCGAAGAAGGGCTCCTGAGGAGACTGAATTCCTTATCTTCCCTCCCAAATCCTGCCCACTCCCTGACTTTCCCATCACTCTAGACGGCACTACCATCCTTCCCGTCTCACAAGCCCGCAACCTTGGTGTCATCCTCGACTCAGCTCTCTCGTTCACTCCTCACATTCAATCTGTCACCAAAACCTGCTGGGCACTCCTCCACAACATCACCAAGATCCGCCCTTTCCTCTCCATCCAAACCGCTATCCTGATGGTTCAATCTCTCATCCTATACCGACTGGATTGCTGCATCAGCCTCCTCTCTGATCTCCCATCCTCCTGTCTCTCCCTCCTTCAGTCTATACTTCACGCTGCTGCCCGTATCATCTTTGTGCAGAAACGCTCTGGGCATGTTACTCCCCTCCTCAAAAATCTCCAGTGGCTACCAGTCAACCTACACATTAGGCAAAAACTCCTCACCCTCGGCTTCAAGGCTCTCCATCACCTCGCCCCCTCCTACCTCACCTCCCTTCTTTCCTTCTACAGCCCAGCCCGCACCCTCTGCTCTTCGGCCGCTAATCTCCTCACTCTGCTTCGTTCTCGCCTGTCCCGCCGTCGATCCCCGGCCCACGTCCTCCCGCTGGCCTGGAATGCCCTCCCTCTGCACATTCGCCAAGCTAGCTCTCTTCCTCCCTTCAAAGCCCTACTGAGAGCTCACCTCCTCCAGGAGGCCTTCCCTGACTGAGCCCCTTCCATCTTCTCCCCATCCTCCCCCTCCCCATCCCCCCGGCTCTACCTCCTTCCCCTCCCCACAGCACCTGTATATATGCTTGTACAGATTTTTTACTCTATTTATTTTACTTGTACAAACTTACTATTTCTTTTATTTTGTTAGTATGTTTTGTTTTGTTGTCTGTATCCCCCTTCTAGACTGTGAGCCCGTTGTTGGGTAGCGGCTGTCTCTATATGTTGTCAACTTGGACTTCCCAAGCGCTTAGTACAGTGATCTGCACACAGTAAGCGCTCAATAAATACGTTTGAATGAATGAATGAATGAGGAGAGGTGCTCTTAATAAATCCCTAAAGGTGGAGAGAGTGAGAGCTCAGAGGAGGGTCGTATAACTAGTCAGCTTGCCAGAGTCTCGTTCGTTATCGGAATGTCTCTACATTATAATTCATTGTGAGCAGTGACCATGTCTGCATGTTGTTGTATTCTACTCCCCCAAGTCATTACTACAGTGCTTCGCATGCACCAAAGACGATTCAGTGAATTTGTGACCATGGACATTCTCGTGGGTGAAGGAGGTAACATTAGTGGGACAGACTGAGCCCTGCTTAACGTTGGGGTTTTTGTCACCTCTGGACTCCTGAGTCTTCCAGCTAACGAGTCTCTCAGGGCGAGCCTGGGGCTGGTCCTCCCGGGGAAAAACCCTCCCCCATCCCACCCAGAACAGTGACTGTTGTCTCCGAGGAGCCCGTAGCACTGGTTTTATGCCAGACTCTTTCTCGTTACGGGCACATACCCGCATGGGGAGACGAGGAGGAGGAACTCAGCATCCCCAACCCTGGACCACCCCGCTGAGTCAAAGCCAATCGCTCAATCCATCCATCGTAGTTATTGAGCACTTACCGAGTGCAGAGCACTTTATTAAGCACTTGGGAGAGCACAATACAATTGAGTTGATAGACAGGATCTGTGCCCACACGGAGCTTACAACTGACTGTGTGCAGAGCGCTGTACTAAGTGCTTGGGAGAGTCCAGTACAACAGAGTGGGTAGACACAATGTCAGCCCTCAAGAAGCTTACAGTCTAGTGTGAGAAATAGATATTTCCTCAAAAATCTCCAGTGGCTACCAATCAATCTGCGCATCAGGCAGAAACTCCTCACCCTGGGCTTCAAGGCTCTCCATCACCTCGCCCCCTCCTACCTCACCTCCCTTCTCTCCTTCTACAGCCCACCCCGCACCCTCCGCTCCTCCGCCACTAGTCTCCTCACCGTACCTCGCTCTCGCCTGTCCCGCCATCGACCCCCGGCCCACGTCATCCCCAGGGCCTGGAAAGCCCTCCCTCTGCCCATCCGCCAAGCTAGCTCTCTTCCTCCCTTCAAGGCCCTGCTGAGAGCTCACCTCCTCCAGGAGGCCTTCCCAGACTGAGCCCCTTCCTTCCTCTCCCTCTCGTCCCCCTCTCCATCCCCTCAATCTTACCTCCTTCCCTTCCCCACAGCACCTGTATATATGTATATATGTTTGTACATATTTATTACCCTATTTATTTATTTATTTATTTTACCTGTACATATCTATTCTATTTACTTTATTTTGTTAGTATGTTTGGTTTTGTTCTCTGTCTCCCCCTTTTAGACTGTGAGCCCACTGTTGGGTAGGGACTGTCTCTACATGTTGCCAATTTGTACTTCCCAAGCGTTTAGTACAGTGCTCTGCACATAGTAAGCGCTCCATAAATAAGATTGATGATGATGATGATATTAAAATGAATTACAGATAGGGGAAGCATCAAAGTTTAAGAATATGTCCATGTATGAGAAGCAGCTGATAGGTAGCATGGCCTAGGGGAAAGATCACAGGCCTGGAAGCCAGAGGACATGGGTTCAAATCCCAGCTCCAACACTTACTTGCTTTGTGACCTTGAGCAAGTCACTTCACTTCTCTGTGCCTCAGGTACCTCATATGTAACATGGGGATTAAGACTGTGACCCTCATATGGAACATGCACTGTGTCCAAAACTGGTTAGCTTGTATCTACCCCAGCACTTAGGGTAGTGTCTGGCACATAATAACCGCTTAACCATTGCCACCAAAAAAAAGTAGATGGTGAAGCTGGGATTAGAGTGCAGGTCCCCTGCCTCTAATGCCCGTGTGCTTTCCACTTAGGTTATGCTGTTTCCCAATTACAGATAGGAATGGAAGATATAGAATACAAGCCCAGGTTGTAAAGAAGGGCCAGATAAAAAACCAGGAAGGCAGAGAAGATGGAACGGGAAGCCTAGGTGTGAGAGGAGTGGCCAACTTGAGATGTGGGTGGCAAACCAGTCGCTGTGGAAAAAATACTGACAGCCCGAAGAAGAAATGTCTCTGAGTTGGGAGGCGTAGATTAATAATAATTACGATATTTCTCAAGCATTTACTATGTGCCAAGCACTATTTTAAGCGCTGGGGTAGATACAAGGTAATCAGGTTGTCCCACGTGGGGCTGACAGTCTTAAACCCCATTTTACAGATGAGGTAACTGAGGCACAGAGAAGTTAAGTGACTTGCCCAAGGTCACACAGAAAATAAGTGGCGGAGCCGAGATTAGAACACACATCCTCTGACTCCCAAGACTGGGCTTGTTCCAGTAAACCACGCTGCTAACCTCTAGTTGAAGCCGGTCGAGACCAAGCTGCCAGGATCCCAAGAGGAAGTCAAAGGACAATGGAACTGAGGTTAGAGTAGCCTGGAAACTCGCTACTGGCAGGGATTGAGTCTTGCAACTCTGTTATACTGTACTCTCCCAAGCGCTTAGTACAATTCTCTGCACATGGGAAGCACTCAATATTGATCGATTATTCACTGCATCATCAGCCCCAGAGCACTTATGTATATTTCCATCATTTACTGAATGATATTGTCAGTTTCCCCCTCTAAACTTCCCTCTCTAAACTCTAAACTCATTGTGGGCAGGAGATGAATGTACCGACCTTGTCCTATTGTACTCTCCCAAATCCTTAGTACAGTGTTCTGCACACAGTAAATGATTAATAAATACCAGTGATTGATTGTCTACTCGACTGCCCTTTTAGGCTATGAATAACAGAATCAATTTTCTGTTCCTCCATGGGCAAGTCACAGATTCTCCGTGAAAATGACCAACACCACCATGGTGACAGAATTCCTCCTGTTGGGATTCTTGGAGGTCCAGGAGCTGCAGCTGATCCGTGCCACGCTGCTCCTCCTGGTCTACCAGGCGGCCCTGATGGGCAATCTCCTCATTGTCGCCATCACTGCCCTCGACCGGAGCCGCTACACCCCTATGTACTTCTTCCTCAGGAACCTGTCCGTCCTCGACCTCTGCTTCATCTCTGTCACCATCCCCAAGTCCACCCACAACTCCCTAATCAATGGAACAGCCATCTCTCTATGGGGCTGCATGGCTCAGGTCGTTTTTGTGATTTCGTTTGCTTTCTCAGAGTTGTCCCTCCTCAGGGCGATATCCTGCGACTGCTACGAGGTCATCATGGACCAATGGGCCTCTGAGAAGATGGTCACCGTCTCGTAGCTCGGCCTGTTTGGGGCAATGTACACAAAAGGGACATTGACACTGAGCTTCTATGGCTCTAACTTGATCCAGAATTTCTTCTGCATCACCCCTTCCTTACTGAAGATCTCCTGTTCTAAAACGCACGTTCTCATCGATGTCAGCGTGGCCATTGCGTTTGGTTTGGCTTTCATCTCCTTCACTTTCATCTTTATCTCGTATGTGCAAATCTTCCGTGCTGAGAATGCCGGCCGCCAACGGCCGGGCCAAAGCCTTCTCCACCTGCCTGCCCCACTTCGTCGTTGTCATCATCTTCTCGATTGGAGCCGTTGCCTACCTCAAGCCCATGTCAGACTCCCCCACGACCCTGGATCTGTTGGTGTCCGTGCTCTACACTACGGTGCCCCCCTCCCCGAACCCCCTCATCTGCAGCCTGAGGAACTGGGACATGAAGGCCGCCCTGGGGAGGGTCCTGCAGGAGCATACATTCCTCCAGAATAAAGATCTCCTCTTTTTGACCCGACATTTGTCCCCAGAATGTTTCCAAACTCCCTGGTTGCGAACTGCACTGTAATAAGTGTTGTTGTTTCTCCTTCCCTGGTGATCAATCGATCAGTGGTATTTATTGAGCGCTTACTCTATGCAGCGCACTATAGTAAGCGTTTGGGAGAGTCCAACACAACAGAATTGGCCGAGTCGTTCCCCTCCTACAAGGAGCTAACAGTTTTGAATACTCTTCGCTACCCTGTCTCCCTTCCCTTGACTTCCCAGATTCCAAATCCTTCCCTGACTAAATTGCTATTTATACAGAATCATAAGACATTCCGTTTTCAGCTGATCCATCTGATGTCCACTCCAGATCACTCTCCCCACCTTCACAGCCTTATGGAAGACAAATCTCCTCCAAGAGGCCTTCCCTGACCAAGCCCTCATTTCCTCTGCTCCCACTCCCTTCCGCATCACCCTTGCACTTGAATTTGCTCCCTTTATTCACCCCTTCCTCAGACCCACAGCACTTATGTCCCTATCCATAATTTATTTATTTGTATTCATTTCTGTCTCCCTCACTAAAAATGATGGTATTTGTTAAGCACTTACTAGGTGCAAAGAGTCCATAAACTCCCTGTGGGCAGGGAACACATCTACCGACTCTGTAATGTTGTTATGTACCAAGCGCTTAGTACAGCGTTCTGCTCATGGTAATCACTCAATAAATACCACCGATTGATTGATTGGCTAACATGGTCCCGGATGACTTTCCATGCAATATTTAAACATTAAGTGCCTTGCCTCCTACTCTCTAGATTCCAGCTGCTCTCCCAGAATTGACTCCCAATGCTTGGGAATATTGCGATGTAGTACTTGGGGTGGTTGGAGTATGCGTGTTTCTCTCGCTTCCACGTACTCTATTTACTCACCGTCCCTTGTGGGTTGCCTGGACCCTTAGGTATTTACCCCCAAGGACTTGGATACATACCCCACCCCCGCCCCATTGCACGTATGTCCAAATCCTTACACTCTGTTGCTTCCTGTCTTTAATTCACTTGAATGTCTGCCTCCCCGATAAGATTGCAAGCCCCTTGAGACAGGGATCCCGTTTAACAAGCCTGGTGTTTTCTCCAAGGGCTTAGATAAGTCCTCTGGTTAGTGCTCACCAAATGGAGAAGCAGAATAGCTTAGCGGGCCTGAGAGTCAGAGGACCTGAGTTCTAATCCCCTCTCCACCACTTGTCTGCTCTGTGCCTTTGGTCAAGTCACTTATCTTGACTTTGGTCAAATCACTTCTCTGTGGTTCAGTTTCTAGTTATCGTCCCATATCCCTCCTAAAATTCCTTTC
Source organism: Tachyglossus aculeatus (assembly GCF_015852505.1). NCBI lineage: Eukaryota > Metazoa > Chordata > Mammalia > Monotremata > Tachyglossidae > Tachyglossus > Tachyglossus aculeatus. The sequence continues at coordinate 29,802,972 of NC_052075.1, read as the reverse complement.
CAAACTCCTTGAACGAGTTGTCTACACTCGCTGCCTAGAATTCCTCAACAACAACTCTCTCCTCGACCCCCTCCAGTCTGGCTTCCGTCCCCTACATTCCACGGAAACTGCCCTCTCAAAGGTCACCAATGACCTCCTGCTTGCCAAGTCCAACGGCTCCTACTCTGTCCTAATCCTCCTCGACCTCTCAGCTGCCTTTGACACTGTGGACCACCCCCTTCTTCTCAACACGCTATCTGACCTTGGCTTCACAGACTCCGTCCTCTCCTGGTTCTCCTCTTACCTCTCCGGTCGTTCTTTCTCAGTCTCTTTTGCAGGCTCCTCCTCCCTTTCCCATTCTCTCACTGTGGGGGTTCCCCAAGGTTCAGTGCTTGGTCCCCTTCTGTTCTCGATCTACACGCACTCCCTTGGTGACCTCATTCACTCCCACGGCTTCAACTATCATCTCTACGCTGATGACACCCAGATCTACATCTCTGCCCCTGCTCTCTCCCCCTTTCTCCAGGCTCGCATCTCCTCCTGCCTTCAGGACATCTCCATTTGGATGTCTGCCCGCCACCTAAAGCTCAGCATGTTGAAGACTGAACTCCTTGTCTTCCCTCCCAAACCTTGCCCTCTCCCTGACTTTCCCATCTCTGTTGACGGCACTACCATCCTTCCCGTCTCACAAGCCCGCAACCTTGGTGTCATCTTCGACTCCGATATCTCATACACCCCTCACATCCAAGCCATCACCAAAAGCTGCCGGTCTCAGCTCCACAACATTGCCAAGATCTGCCCTTTCCTCTCCATCCCAACCGCTACCCTGCTCATTCAAGCTCTCATCCTATCCCGTCTGGACTACTGCATCAGCCTTCTCTCTCATCTCCCATCCTCGTGTCTCTCTCCACTTCAATCCATACTTCATGCTGCTGCCCGGATTATCTTCGTCCAGAAACGTTCTGGGCATATCACTCCCCTCCTCAAAAATCTCCAGTGGCTACCAATCAATCTGCGCATCAGGCAGAAACTCCTCACCCTGGGCTTCAAGGCTGTCCATCACCTCGCCCCCTCCTACCTCACCTCCCTTCTCTCCTTCTACAGCCCAGTCCGCACCCTCCGCTCCTCCACTGCTGGTCTCCTCACCGTACCTCGCTCTCGCCTGTCCCGCCATCGACCCCCGGCCCACGTCATCCCCCGGGCCTGGAATGCCCTCCCTCTGACCCTCCGCCAAGCTAGCTCTCTTCCTCCCTTCAAGGCCCTACTGAGAGCTCACCTCCTCCAGGAGGCCTTCCCAGACTGAGCCCCTCCCTTCCTCTCCCCCTCGTCCCCTCTCCATCCCCACCATCTTACCTCCTTCCCTTCCCCATAGCACCTGTATATATGTATATATGTTTGTACATATTTATTACCCTATTTATTTATTTATTTTATTTGTACATATCTAGTCTATTTATTTTATTTTGTTAGTATGTTTGGTTTTGTTCTCTGTCTCCCCCTTTTAGACTGTGAACCCACTGTTGGGTAGGGACTGTCTCTATATGTTGCCAATTTGTACTTCCCAAGCGCTTAGTACAGTGCTCTGCACACAGTAAGCGCTCAATAAATACGATTGATGATGAAGATGATGATGGGGATGAAAACTGTGAGCCCATGTGAGATGGAGGCTGTGTCCAGCCTGATTCGCTTGTGTCTACGCCCAGTGCTTATACAGTGCTTGGAATATAGTAAGAGCTTAACAAGTGCCACAATTATTATTATTACCTTCAGTGAATAAGAAGACAAAAGCACAGACAGAGAGTGGAAAGAGTCGGTTAAGGGGGGATACTAGGTCATAAGGAGGGAATCCAAAAGAGACCCTTGATCACAAAAATGATTCCGGTGACAGAAAAGTAGCCTCTGAGAAGACTTCTAAGAATCTATGAGGAGATGGTACTGGTAAAAATAAATCATACAAGTCTCCTTCACTAAAGGCCCTCAATCATCAATCAACACCATCAATGGTGTTTATTAAGCACTTACTGTGTGCAGAGCACTGTACTGAGCCCGTGAGAGTGTACAGCATGCCAGAGAAGCAGCAAGGTATAGTGGATAGAGCATGGGTCTGGGATCATGTGTTCTATTCCCGTCTCTGCCACCTCTGTGCTGTGTAACCTTGGGCACGTCACTTCACTTCTCTTTGCCTCAATTACCACCACTGTAAAATGAGGATCGAGACTGAGTTCCACGTGGTACAGGGACTGCATCCAACCCAATTTGCTTGTATCCACTCCTGCGCTTAGAACAGTGCTTGGTACATAATAAGTGCTTAACAAATACAATTTTATTATTATTACTATTATTATTTTCATTGCTGTATAACAGAGTTGGTAGACACCTCCCCTACCCACAAGAAGTGAAAAGTCTAGGGAGGGAGACAGGCATTAATCTAAATAAATAATTACGATATACAATTCATAATTTATAAATATGAAGTGCTGTGGGGTTGAGAGTAGCTTGATTATCCTCATGGGGAAGCCAGGATGATTCCTTTATTCACTCAGTCAATCGCATTTGACAGCTCAGTATGTTCTGGGGGCTTTCAGTCACGAGGTCCCTCAGAACAAAAGTGGAATCCTGCTTTCTCCAAACGGAACAGAGAGGCCACGTGGGAAGGATTATAAATTGCTGCTCGAGAGGAGTGCAGAATGTGAAAGACAACATCATTCGGGAACTCCTCAACAAGAGTGATGTCTCCTCCCGGGCGCAAGCAGCAATCAATAAGTGGGATTTATTGAGAGCTTACTGTGTGCAGGGCACTGGATTAAGCACTCGGGAGAGTTCAGAGTTGGGAGATATGTTCCCTGGTCATAATGAGCATACAGTCCAGAAGGGGAGACAGACTATAGTTAATCCATCAGTGGTATTTTCTGGATGTTTTCTGTATGTAGAGCTCTGTACTAAGCGCTCTGGAGAGTGCAATATAAGAGAGTTGGGAGACAAGTTCCCTGACCACAACGAGCTTGATGTCTACAGACAGAGGGGCTGAACAGCTTAAAGGGGAGGCTTTTAACTCTGGGAGAAATGTGAAGAGAAATCACTGTTTCCATCCACTGGTATGTGCCAACGTGCGTCAGGAAATCCATTTCAGTTACCTTCAGCTGTTTCATTGTTCATGTGAGTTCCTGCCTGATCCTTTTCTACCTTTAGCTTGATAAGTGCTTGCTATATTCCAAGTACAGGACTAGGCTCTGGGCTAGATAGAAGATTGAACAGAGGCTCACAGTCTGTGGGGCTCACAGTCTAAATTGGAGGGAGAACATGTATTCTTTTAAAGGTACTCGTTAAGCATATAGTGTGTGCCCTGTAATAATACTAATGACAATAATAATGACAATAATAATAATTATAGTATTGGTTATACACTTACTATGTACCAGGCACTGTCCTGAATGCTGGAACTGTTCTTTGTGCTGGAGCTGATACAAGATTGGACATCCCAGCGCTTAGAACAGTGCTTTGCACATAGTAAGCGCTTAACAAATACCATTATTATTATTATTATTATAGCCCATGTCCCACATGGAGCTCACACTTTAAGTAGAATGGAGAACCGGGTTATTTTTAATACTTGTTAAGCACTTAGTATGTGCCTAGTACTGTTCTAAACATTGGGTGAGATACAAAATGATAATAATGGTATTTGTTAAGCACTTACTATATAATAATGATTGCATTTGTTGAGCACTTACTATGTGCAAAGCACTGTTCTAAGTGCTGGGGAGGTTACAAGGTGATCAGGTTGTCCCACAGGGGGCTCACAGCCTTCATCCCCATTTTACAGATGAGGGAACGGAGGCTCAGAGATGTGAAGTGCCTTGGCCAAAGTCACACAGCTGACAATTGGCAGATCCCGGATTGGAACCCATGACATCTGACTCCAAAGCCCGTGCTCTTTCCACTGAGCCACGCTGCTTCTCTATATATCAATCACTGTCCTAAGCACTGGGGTAGATACAAGGTAATCAGGTTGTCCCACGTGGGGCTCCCTGTCTTAATCCCCATTTCATAGATGAGGCAACTGAGGCACAGAGAAGTTAAGTGGCTTGCCCAAGGTCACATAGCAGACAAGTGGCAGAGGCGGAATTAGACCCCAGGTCTTCCGACTCCAAAGCCCGTGCTCTTTCCACTTAGCCGTGCTGCTTCAATCTAATAAAGCAGAGATGCAGCATGGCTCAGTGGAAAAGAGCCCGGGCTTTGGAGTCAGAGGTCATCGGTTCAAATCCCGGCTCCACCAATTGTCAGCTGTGTGACTTTGGGCAAGTCACTTACCTTCTCTGTGCCTCAGTTACCTCATCTGTAGAATGGGGATTAAGACTGTGAGCCCCCCGTGGGACAACCTGATCACCTTATAACCTCCCCAGCGCTTAGAACAGTGCTTTGCACATAGTAAGCGATTAATAAATGCCATAAAAAATCAGATTGGACATAGACTCTCTCCCACATGGGGCTCACAGTTTATGTAGCAGGAAGAAAAGGTAACTAATAAATATTTGCAAATGAAGGAACTGAGGCCAGAGAAGTTATGTGACTGGCCAAAGGTCTCACAGCAGGTCACATTGCAAGCTAGTGGCAGAGCTATAATTAAAACTCTTTCTCTTGCTCTAAGTATCTCATTGAATTTTGTTTGGTCTCTGTGCTTCTGTCTCCTGATCTTTGTTTTTCTGCATCTGTCTGTCTTCATGTCACCCTGCCACTTCGTGTATACCTTTGTGTTTATTTGGGAGAGGAGAGTGGTGGTCTGTCAAATATGAAGGGAGAGGGCATTCCAGGGCAGCTAGGCTAGTGTGACTAGATAAATAAGAGGAGTTGCAGTATCTCAGTCCTCATAAACATTTAAGAACAGGGAACGTTCCCGGGAGAGTAAATTGGTTTGAATGCTTGTCTTCATTCCAGGCCAGAGGCAGAAGAAAGAGGAATCTGAGAGGTCCGATGCAACCTAACAATTTCACTTTTCTTATGTTTTTCTCTGAGAGACACCCTCAGGCAGTCCACAGACAACATGGCCAATCACACAGTTGTGAGAGAATTCCTCCTGCTGGGTTTCTCAGAGGTCCAAGAGCTGCAGCTGGTCCACGCCACGCTGTTCCTTCTGATCTACCTGGCGGCCTTAACGGGGAATCTCCTCATCGTCGCCATCACCGCCCTTGACCGGCGCCTCCACAACCCCATGTACTTCTTCCTCAGGAACCTGTCTGTCCTCGACCTCTGCTACATCTCTGTCACCGTCCCCAAATCCATCCTCAACTCCCTGATCAACAACAGGTCCATCTATTTCAGAAGCTGTATGGCCCAGGTCTTTTTGGTGGTTCTGTTTGGTAGTTCAGAGCTGTTCCTCCTCACGGCGATGTCCTACGACCGCTACGCAGCCATCTGCCGCCCCCTGCACTACAACGCCATCATGGACCGAGAGGCCTGTGGAAAGTTGGCTGCCGTCTCCTGGCTTAGCGGAGGGCTTTTTGGGGCTATGTACTCAGCCGGGACATTCAGATTAAGCTTCTGTGAGTCCAACATGATCCAGCAGTTCTTCTGTGATGTTCCTTCCTTACTGAAGATCTCCTGTTCGGAAACGCACATTGTCATTGACGTCAGCGTGAATATGGGTATCGGCTTTGGTTTTGTCTCCTTTTTCTCCATCGTTGTCTCCTACATCCGCATCTTCTCGGCCGTGCTGAGGTTCCCGTCCACTGAGAGTCGGGCCAAAGCCTTCTCTACCTGCCTGCCCCACCTCGCCGTCGTCACTGTTTTTCTCTCGACCGCAAGCTTCACCTACCTCAAACCCGTGTCAGATTCCCCCTCGACACTGTACCTGCTGGTGTCCGTGTTCTACACCGTGGTGCCCCCCACACTGAACCCCCTCATCTACAGCCTGAGGAACAGGGACATGAAGGCCGCCTTGAGGAAACTTTGTGGCTGAAACCCATTTCTCTTGTCCGCTCTCCCCTCTGCTTCGACTCTGAAATTGTCTGTGTACCCCTTAAGCACTCTGATATGCACCCCAGGCCCATGATACTCATATAAATAGTCTCATGCTCTACTATTTCCCCTAACCCTGATCTACTTTAATTTCTGTCTCCCCCTGTAGACTGTAAGCTTCTTGAGGACAAGTATCTACCAACTTCATTGCATTATACTCTCTCAAGTGCTTAGTACAATGCTCTGCAAACAGTAAGCACTCAATAAAAATCCACTGATTGATTGATTGATTGCCATCTCAATCCCCACAATGCTTGGGAACAGGAAGATGCAACGCTCAGAGGAGATGATCGGAAAGACAAAGAAGGCGGAGAAGGACAATGGGCAGAGAGAAATTGGGCAGATCCCGGAAACGAAGGGTGGAGTGGTCAGAGGATATTGAGAGGCTACTATGAGGCTGGTGGTGGTCTCACAAAGACAGGGGAACCAGAACCAAAGGGGTAGGGATGTAGTGGGAGGAGGATTACCCAAAAATCATTGCTACAGGAAATGGAACACAATCAGAGGTCCTTTAGAGCACTAGGTAGAATAGATCCTGGGTCATAATTGTACAGGAGGAAAGCAGGATCTAGAGAGAAAGACTATAACCTTAATTATTTTTAATGGTACTTAAGTGCTTACTATGTTTCAAGCACAGTACTAAGTGATGGGATAAGAGAAGAAGCATGGTCTAGTGGGTAGAGCACAATACTAGAAATCAAAAGGAGCTGATCTGTCACTTGTCTGCTGCAAATCTACATCTCTGCCCCTGCTCTCTCTCCCTCCCTCCAGGCTCATATCTCCTCCTGCCTTCAGGACATCTCCATCTGGATGTCTGCCCGCCATCTAAAACTTAACATGTCCAAGACTGAACTCCTTATCTTCCCTCCCAAACCCTGCCATTTCCCTGACTTTCCCATCACTGTTGATGGCACTGCCATCCTTCCCATCTCACAAGCCCGCAACCTTGGTGTCATCCTCGACTCCACTCTCTCGTTCACCCCTCACATTCAATCCGTCACCAAAACCTGCCGGTCTCACCTCCGCAACATTGCCAAGATCCGCTCTTTCCTCTCTATCCAAACCGCTACACTGCTCGTTCAATCTCTCTTCCTATCCCGACTGTATTACTGCATCAGCCTCCTCTCCGATCTCCCATTCTCCCGTCTCTCCCCACTTCAATCTGTACTTCACGCCGCTGCCCGGATCGTCTTTATGCAGAAACGCTCTGGGCATGTTACTCCCCTCCTCAAAAATCTCCAGTGGCTACCAATCAACCTATGCATCAGGCAAAAACTTCTCACCCTCGGCTTTAAGGCTCTCCATCACCTCGCCTCCTCCTACCTCACCTCCCTTCTCTCCTTCTACAGCCCAGCCCGCACCCTCCGCTCCTCTGCCGCTAATCTCCTCATTGTGCCTCGTTCTCGCCTGTCCCGCCGTCGACCCCCGGCCCGCGTCCTCCCCCTGGCCTGGAATGCCCGCCCTCGGCACATCTGCCAAGCTAGCTCTCTTCCTCCCTTCAAAGCCCTACTGAGAGCTCACCTCCTCCAGGAGGCCTTCCAAGACTGAGCCCCCTCCTTCCTTTCCCCCTCCTCCCCATCCCCATCCTCCCAACTTTACCGCCTTCCCCTCCCCAAAGCATCTGTATATATGTATATATGTTTGTACATATTTATTACTCCATTTATTTTACTTGTACATATTTATTCAATTTATTTTACATTTTAATATGTTTTGTTTTGTTGTCTGTCTCCCCCTTCTAGACTGTGAGCCCCCTGTTGGGTAGAAACCATCTCTATATGTTGCCAACTTGTACTTCTCAAGCGCTTAGTCCAGTGCTCTGCACGTAGTAAGCGCTCAATAAATACGACTGAATGAATGAATGAATGAAAGAATGAATGTGCGACCTTGGGCAAGTCACTTCACTTCTCTGTGTCTCAGTTGCCTCACCTGTAAAATGGGGATTAAGACCGTGAGCCCCATATGGGAAAGGAACTGTGTCCATTCTGATTACCGTGTGCCTACCCCAGAGCTTAGTACAGTGCCTGGCACACAGTAACCAAATACCACTAAACAAATACCAGTAAACAAATACCACTAAAAAAGAGTATAATGATAGATAGATATCAAGTCACTCAGCAGACAGGCAGTGGAGCTGGGATTAACAATAAGAATGATATTCATTCATTCATTCGATTATATTTATTGAACACAATCTGTGCAGAGCACTGTACTAAGAGCTTGGAAAGTACAATTCAGCACTAAAGAGAGACAATCCCTGCCTTCTCAGGGCTTACAGTCTATAAGGGGGGAGACAGACATCAAAACAAATAAACAGGCATTAATATAAATGAATAGAATTATAAACATGTACATACACACAAGTGCTGTGGGCCACGGGGTAGAGCAATGGGAGCGAGTCCGGGCGACAGGGAAGTGAGGGGGACTGAGGAAAAGGGGACCTTAGTCTTGGATGAGAATGATAATATTTGTAGTATTTGTTAATCGCTTATTATGTGCCAGGCACTTTACTAAGTGCTAGGACGGATACCAGCAAATCGTCCTAAATGGGACTCAAAGTTTTAATCCCCATTTCACAGTTGAGGGAACTGTGGCACGGAGAAGTGAAGTGACCTGCCCCATGTCTTTAAGCAGACAGCTTGCTGAGTAGGTATTAGAACCCAGGTCCCCATGCTCTATCCACCAGGTCACGCTGCTTCTCCACACACTGGCTGTGTTCCTATGGAGCAACTCCTGAGAGGAACTCTGAGCGGGTCCTCCCAGAGGGACCCCTCCTTCTCTCCACAGAGCCGAGCTCGATGGCAGAGTGTTTCAGTCTCTGTGAGGGAGGGTACATGGAGCGCAAATACTTGATACCTGCACCAGAGCATTCTGGGATCAGCCAGGAGTATCCTGGAGACAGGTAGGAGGCGTGTCGAGACCAGGGCAACCAAGACCAACCGAGACCAGCCAAGACCAGCCAAGACCAGCTGAGACCAGCCGAGACCAACAGAGAGAGGTCCCTCCTATCCTCCCAGCCTTTCCCAGTGAGTCTGAAGAATAGGGAAGGGGAGCCTTAAGAGGCAACATGGAAGTTTTTTATGTTTTGCCTCACAGATGCAATCGAAGTTAACTGACTATGTAGGGTCACAGGTCAGAATCCGGCTCTGCCACTTGTCTGCTGTGTTATCCTGGGCCAGACACCTCACTTCTCTTTGCTTGAGTTATCTCACCTGTAAAATAGGGATTAAGATTGTGAGCCCCAAGTAGGACAGGGACTGTGTTGAACCTGTGTACCTTGGATCTACCCCAGTGCTTAGAACAGTGCTTGGCATATAGTAAGTGCTTAACAAGTTCCAATTAAAAAAAGAGAAGTTAAGTGGCCTCTCTCCTGAGAGTGGTGGTCTGACAGACATGAAGGGAGAGGACGTTCCAGGGCAGATAGCCTAGTGCGAATAGATAAATAAGAGGAGTTGCAGTATCTCAATCCTCACAAACATTTAAGAACAGGGAATGTTCCCGGAAGAGTAAATCGGTTTGAGTGCTTGTCTTCATTCCAGGCCAGAGGCAGAAGAAGAATGAATCTGAGAGGTCCGATGCAACCTAACAATTTCACTAGTCTTATGTTTTTCTCGGAATGATTCTCAAGTGTTTTCTTGGTACCCTCAGGCAGTCCTCAGACTACATGGCCAACCACACGGCAGTGAGGGAATTCCTGCTCCTGGGATTCTCGGAGGTCGGGGAACTGCATCTGGTCCTCCACGCTGCGCTGTTCCTCCTGGTCTACCTGGTGGCCCTGATGGGGAATCTCCTCATCGTTGCCGTCACCGCCCTCGACTGGCGCCTCCAAACTCCCATGTACTTCTTCCTCAGGAACCTGTCTGTCCTCGACATCTGCTACATCTCCGTCACCGTCTCCAAATAAATCCACAACTCCCTGATCAACAACAGATCCAACTATTTCAGAATCTGTGTGGCCCAGGTCTTTTTGGTGGATCTGTTTGCTGCTTCGGAGCTGTCCGTCCTCACGGCAATGTCCTATGACTACTACGCCGCCATCTGCCACCCCCTGCACTATGACATCATCATGGACCGAGGAGCCTGTGGAAAGAAGGCTGCCGTCTTCTGGCTTAATGGAGTGCTTTTCAAGGCTACGTACTCAGTCGGGATGTTCACATTAAGCTTCTGTGAGTCCAACGTGACCCAGCAGTTCTTCTGTGACGTCCACTCCTTACTGAAGACCTCCTGTTCGGAAGCACACCTTGTCGTTGATGTCAGCGTGGCTATGGGTATTGGATTTAGTTTCTTCTCCTTCATCTCCATCGTCATTTCCTACGTTCACATTTCTCGGCCATACTGAGGTTCCCGTCCACTGAGAGTCGGACCAAAGCCCTCTCCACCTGCCTGCCCCACCTCTCCACCATCACCAGTTTTCTCTCGACCAGAGCTTTTGCTTACCTCAAGCCCGTGTCAGACTCCGTCTCGACACTGGACCTGCTGGTATCCGTGTTCTACACTGTGGCTTCCTCCTGCCCTGAACCCACTCATCTATAGTCTAAGAAACAGGAACATGAAGACTGCCTTGGGGAGGCTGCTGAGTGTGAGAATATGGTCCTGAGAAACAGGGACATGAAAGTGGCTCTGAGTAATGTTGTGAGCTAAGACTCATTTCTCAAGAGCCAAATAATACTTTCTAAATCACCTTGTCCCTGTTTTCTTATTAAAACACAGCACATACACTCTGATCCTCTAATGCCAGACTACTCACTGTACCTCGATCTCATCCATCTCTCCTTCGAACCCTCGCCTACGTCCTGCCTCTGGCCTGGAACGCCATCCCTCTTCGTGTCCAACAAGACACGAGACAATTACTCTCCCCACCTTCAATGTCGTATTGAAGGCGCATCCCCTCCAAGAGGCCTTCCCTGATTAAACCCTCTTCTTCGACTCCCTTCTGCGTCGCCCTTGCAGTTGGATTTTCACCCTTTATTCACTCCACACTCTGCACCACACCACTTATGCCCAGATCTGTCATTTATCTTTAGGTATCAATGTCTGTCTCCCCCTCTATACTGTAAGCTCGCTGTGGACAGGGAACATGTCTATCAACTCTGTTATATTGTAGTCTCCCAAATGTTTAGAACGTTGCCTTGCACATAATAAGCGCTTAATAAATATGATTGATTGATTGCTACTACTCGTAAAATGGCTACCCCTTGTTGCATCCTAAAATGAGTCCTGTACCGGATCGTTCTAAAATGGCTTCTGGTCATGTTTGCCACCAGAGTCTGCAATAAAGTTCTGGGAGGTCATACAGACCTCTACGTCTACTCAATATTCAATATGCCCTTCTACTGTTCCTTGGAACAAGGCCCATGAGTAGTGCGGCCCACTTAGATTTCATTCCTCCAACCATTCCCTGCTTCCATCCTCTACCCTCCCCCCATGTTTTTTTAAATGGAATTTTTTAAGTCCTTACTATGTGCCAAGCACTATATTAAGCACGGGGGTAAATACAAAGTATTCAGATCCCACATGGGGCTCACAGTTAAAAGAGAAAACAGGTATTGAATCCCCATTTTTCAGAGGAGGAAACTGAGGCACAGGGAAGTGAAGTGACTTGCCCAAGCTCACACAACTGACCAGTGGAGGACTTGGGATGAGAACCCAGGTCCTCTGACTCCCAAGCCCGGCCTAATGGAAATTAGGCCACGCTTAGATATTAGAAATTGCATATTCAGATGGTCCTAATTCCTGGCTTGAAATGAGGTTCAAATCCCCAAGTTTTTTATCAATTCCGGAAAGGGAATGATCATCAGTCCATTAATGTTGTTCTAGGAATGAGTCCCACAGTGGGAACCACGTGGGATTGGGCAGTTATTTAGGTTGTGAGGGCCGGGGCCACAGGGAGCCCACGATCCCGGCCTTCCAAGATTCCCGTATGGTCAGCTGTCCCAGCGGAGCTCTGGGCCTGTCCTCACACGGGGAATCCCCCAGGAAATAACCCGGCTTTCATCTGAGGGGGCAGAGCAGCCATCCGGAGAGCCGAGAAGGGGAGGGAGGATTCCCACTCCCGACCCAGACCTTCCTGTCATCGTCACCAGTGTCCAGGAGCGACGAGACAAAAATAAATGTGCTACGAGAAGTGTTGCTAAGTGTTGTGGTACATACAAGACTGTATCTAGACTGTAAGCTCGTTGTGGCAAGTAATGTATCTGTTTATTGGTATATTGTACTATCCCATCGCTTAGTACATTGCTTTGCACCCAGTAAGCCCTCAATAAATACAATTGAATAATGAATGAATGAGCGTTCAGCTCAGGAACAGTCTGAGAAGGAGTGAACCGCTCTCTCAGCAGAGGTCGGTGCACCCCAGCCCAGGACAGTCCTGGTGACTCCGGAGAGGAGCAGGGGAAGGGTGAGGGGCAGAAATGGGAAATTGCTTCTGTTCCTGCACAGATTTATGTGAGATAAATAGAGATGACCCAGTTCCAGATAGGAAGAGAAATCCAAGAGAGGAGGTATTTCTCGATGTGTTAAGGGCAGGGAAATTATATGCTAATTTTATTGTATTATACTCTCCCAAAAGTTTAGTCCGGTGGTCTGCACATAGTAAGCACTCAACAAATCCTAATGATTGATTGACTGATTGATTGTCTATACCTGGTTCCCTGAAGATATATGAAGGTTAATAATGTTAGTAATAATATTAATAATATCAATAATATATATGAAGATTAGAAATAGTAGCAATATTAGGAGTATCTATCAATCAGTTCCTAGATCTATTGATCAATCATATTTATTGAGCACTTCCTGTGTGTAGAGTGCTCTAAGAAGGATTTGGGACAGTACAATATAACAGAGTTGAGACACGTTCTTTGCCCACACAGAGCTTGCAGTCCAGAGGTGGAACCTATAGTCTAGAGGTATAGCTATGTCTGTATCTTCATAGGTATGTGAAGATTAGTAATAGTAATAATAGCAATATTAATCAATCAATCAATGGTATTTATTGAGCACATACTGTTCTCAGAGCACTGTTCTAAACCCTTGAGAATTAGGGTTGGTAGACCCAATTTCTAATCAAAAGGTCTTCACAATCTACTAATCTGTGTCTCATCCTCCTGTGGGCAGGGAATATGTCAACCAGTTTGTTGTATTGAACTCTCTCAAGTGCTTAAGACACTGCTCTGCATTTGGTAAGAGCTTAATAAATACCATTGATTTGCTAATAGGGGAAGACAGACATTAAAGTAGAAGAAGCGTGGCTCAGTGGAAAGAGCCTGGGTTTTGGAGTCAGAGATCATAGGTTCAAATCCCGGCTCCGCCAATTGTCAGCTGTGTGACTTTGGGCAAGTCACTTCACTTCTCTGGGCCTCAGTTACCTCATCTGTAAAACGGGGATTAAGACTGTGAGCCCCACGTGGGACAACCTGATCACCTTGTAACCTCCCCAGCGCTTAGAACAGTGCTTTGCATATAGTAAGCATTTAATAAATGCCATCATTATTATTATCAAAGTAAATTAAAGATAGGCGAAGCAGTAGAAAATAGGAATATGGATATAATAATAATAAAAATGGTATTTCTTAAGCGCTTACTATTGGCCAAGCACTGTTCTAAGAGCTGGGATAGATACAAGGTAAGCAGGTTATCCTACGTCGGGCTCACAGTCTAAATCCCCATTTTAGAGATGAAGTAACTGAAGTTAAGTGGCTTGCCCAAGGTCACACAGCAGACAAGAGGTGGAGGCGAGATTAGAACCCACATCCCCTAACACCCAAGACAGTGCTATTTCCACTAAGCCACACTGCTTTGCATGTAAGCCATCCTTCTGATATAAGTGTTGTGGGGCTGGGGTGAGTATCAGAGTGTTCATGGGGTACGGACCTCCGTTTTTAAGTGACCCAGAAAGGAGATGAAATAGAGTGATGGTGTGAGAGGTTAGTCAGGGAAGGCTTCTGGGAGGAGGTGTAATTTTAATAAGGCTTTGAAGCAGGGGAGAATGATCATCTGTTGGCTATGAAGGAGGAGGGAATTCCAGACCAGAGGCAGATTGTAGACAAGGGATCAGTGGAGAGATGGACGAGATCGAGGTTCAGCGAATAAGTTGGCATTAGAGGAGCAAAGAATCCGGGCGGGGTTGTACTACGAGATCAGCGATCAGGTAGAAGGGAACGAGCTGATGTGAGTTGGTGTTTGATATGGAGAGGGTTGTGTAACCACTGGAGGCTTTTGAGGAGAGGGGAGATGGGCGTATATAACAAAGCGAGCAGGGGAATCTGTGTAGTCTTGGTCTTTGCTGATAATGAAGAATAAAATGGGCATCATGCAATCAAAAAGGATTTGTCCTGAATCAAGATAGAAATGACAAGACGAGTTTCCTTCCACGATGTTGCCTCATCGTGCAATCTATCAATGGTATTTATTGAATGTTTACGATAAGCAGAGCACTGTACTAAGTTCTTGGAAGAGAACAATACAACAGAATTGATAATAATAATTTTGGTATTTGTTAAGCGCTTCCTATGTGCCAGGCACTGTACTAAGCAAAGAAGATACAAACAAATTGCGTTGGACCTTATCCCTGCGAACATGGAGCTCACAGTTTTAATCCCCATTATATAGATGAGGTAACTGAGGCACAGAGAAGTGAAGTGACTTGTCCAAGGCCAGAGAGCAGAATTAGTGGAACGTTCCCCTCCCATAATGAGCTTTAAGTCTTGAACCTTCTCTTTGAGTGTTTTCATCCTTATCTTTTTTCACCCTCCCTCAGCCCCACAGCACTTATGTTCATATCTGTAAATCGTTCATTCCTATAAATGTATGTCCCCTGCTCATTGTGGGTATAACAATAATAATAATAATGGTATTTGTTAAGCGCATACTATGTGCAAAGCATTGTTCTTAAAGCATTGTTAAGCGCTGGGGAGGTTACAAGGTGATCAGGTTGTCCCACAGGGGGCTCACAGTTTTAATCCCCATTTTACAGATGAGGTAACTGAGGCACAGAGAAGTTAAGTGACTTACCCAAAGTCACACAGCTGACAGTTGGCAGAGTCGGGATTTGGACCCATGACCTCTGACTCCAAAGCCCATGCTCTTTCCACTGAGCCACGCTGCTTCTCATGGAATGTGTCTACCAACTCTGTTACAGTTTATAGTGTACTCTCCCAAAGGCTTAGCAGAGCCTTCCGCAGTCAGTAAGCTCTCGATAAATACGATTGATTGATAGTCTGAAATCAGATCCTACCCACAAGATGCCTAAAGGCATCCTGTCGGACATGGCCAACATCTCCACGATGACAGAATTCCTCCTCCTGAGATTTTCGGAGGTCCAGGAGCTGCAGGTGGTCCACGCCTCGTTGTTTCTTCTGGTCTACCTGGCGGCCCCGATGGGGAATCTCCTCATCGTTGCTCTCACCGCCCTCGACCGGCGCCTCCACACTCCCATGTACTTCTTCCTCAGGCACCTGTCCTTCAGTGATATGTGTCTCATCTTTGTCACCGTCCCCAGATCCATCCTCAACTCCCTGAACGGCCGTAGAGAAATCTCCCTTCTGTGCTGTGCTGCCCAGCCCAGCTCTTCTTAGTGGTTTCCTTTGCTGTTTCGGAGCTGTCCTTCCTCACGACGATGCGCTATGACCGCTGTGTGGCCATCTGCAACTCCCTGCGCTATGACCTCATCATAGACCAAGGGGCCTGTGGGAAGATGGCGGCCGCCTCGGGCTCAGAGGGCGATGTACTCAGCTGGGACGTTCACATTAAACTTCCGCGAGTCCAACCTGATCCAGCAGTACTTCTTCGACGTCCACTCCTTACTGAAGATCTCCTGTTCGGAAACGCACATTGTCGTTGACGTCAGCGTGGCTGTGGGTATCGGTTTTAGTTTCTTTTCCTTCGTCTCCATCGTCGTCTCCTACGTCCGCATCTTCTTGGCCGTGCTGAGGTTCCCATCCACCGAGAGTCCGGCCAAAGCCTTCTCCACCTGCCTTCCTCACCTCGCCGTTGTCACCGTTTTTCTCTCGATTGGAACCTTTGCTTACCTCAAGCCCGTGTTGACCCTGGACCTGCTGGTGTCCGTGTTCATTCATTCATTCATTCAATCGTATTTATTGAGTGCTTAGTGTGTTCAGAGCAGTATACTAAGTGCTTGGGAAGTACAAGTTTGCAACATATGTTCTATATTGTGGTGCCCCCCGCCCTGAACCCCCTCATCTACAGCTTGACATGAAGGCTGCCCTGGGGAAGTTGTTGGCTGTGACAGGATGGTCCTGAGGAAACGCGACACATGAAGGTCTCCATGGGGAGGGGACTGGGTGTGACAGGATGGCTCTGAGATACAGGGATCTGCAGGCTGCTCTTGGGAAGGGGCTGGCTGTTAGGGGATAGTCCCGAGGAACAGGGACACATGAAGGCCTCCATGGGGAGGGGGCTGAGCATAAGAGGGTGGTTCTGAGGAAGAGAGTCATGCAGGCCCCCTTGCGGAATGTGCTGGGTGTGAGGGGATGGTCCTGAGGAACAGGGTTATGAAGACCGTCTGAGCTAAGTCCCATTTACCAAGAGTCAAATAAACCTTTCCACATCAATTTTCCCCCTCCTACCTCACCACCCTGTTGTCCTACTATAACCTAGCCCACCCACTTCACTCCTCTAATGCCAGACTACTTATTGTACCTCCATCTCATCTACCTCTCTGTCGACCCCTTGCCCACGTCCTGCCTCCGTCCTGGAACGCCCTCCCTCTTCATGTCCAACAGACAATGACTCTCCCTACTTTCAAAGCCATATTGAAGGTACATCTCCTACAGAAGGCCTTCTTTGACTAAGCCTTCTTCTCTCACTCCCTTCTGCTTCGTCTGTGCACTTGGATTTACATACTATATTCACTCCACCTTCTGCCTCGCAGCACCTATGTCCATATCTGATACTTAATTATTTATATTAATGTCTGTCTCACCCTCTAGACTGTAGCTCACTGTGGGCGAGGAATATGTCTACCAACTCTATTATACTGTACTTTCCCATGTGCTTAGTACAGTGCTCTCAACATAGTAAGCACTCAATCAATATGATTTATTGATTGATTGATTAGTGCCTTTCTTATGCCATGGAGTCGTCTTCTGATCCATAGCGATACCATGAACACAAATCTCCCACAACCCCCCACCTCCATCTGCAATCGTTCTGGTAGTGGATCCATAGAATTTTCTTGGTAAAAATCTGTAAGTGGTTTACCATTTCCTCCTTCAATGCAGTAAACTTTAGTCTCCATCTTCAACTCTCCCCCATGTCGCTGCTGTCCCGCACAGGTGAGTTTTGAGCTGTAGCAGATTGCCTTACACTCACTAGCCACTGCCCAAATTAGGAATGAAAATGCCTCTGCTTGACCTTTCCTCCTGTAGTCGAGACTGGTAGAGAGGTGGAAACTGTCCAGGTGCGATCCTGAGAGGGGATGATTGATTATTACTACTCTAAAATGGCCACCCCTTGTTGCACCTTAAGATGGATCTTGTACCAGACCTAAGATGGCTTCTGTGATACTCACCACGAGAGGGGAAAGAAGAGTGCTGGGAGGTCATACAGTGCCCATTCCCTTCCCCCCCACCCCAACTGTTCCTTTGGACAGGTCCCATGAACAGCGAGGCCCTCTTAGATTTCATTCCTCCAACCATTATCTGGTATTTGTTGCTGTGTTCCAGGCACTAAACAAAGCACTCGGAAGATACAACCTAATCAGGTTAGACACAGTCCCTGTCCCACATGGGGCTCACAGTTTTAGTCTCCATTTTAGAGATGAGGGAACTGAGGCCTAGAGAAGTGAAGTCATTTGCCCAAGATCACACAGCAGACAAGTAGCAGAGGCAGGATTAGAACCCAGGTCCTTCTGATTCCAAAACCGGTGCTTTATTCATTAGGCAACACTGCTTCTCCTCGGCTTCCTCCTGAAATAAAAAATAGTTTTGAATTACCTGTTCATGTATCCTGTTGACCATAAGTTCACTGTGGGCAGGGAGCGTGTTTACCAACCCTATTTTATTATCCTCTCCCAAAGTTTTAGTACAGTGCTGTGCACACAGTAAGAGCTCAGTAAATACATTTGATTGATTGACTCCTCTAGACTGTAAACTCCTTGTGGCCAGGGAATGTGTCTACCAAGCCTGTCATATGGTACTTTCCCAAGCACTTTGTACTGTGCTCCGCTTACAGTAAGCGCTCAATAAATACCATTGATGTACTGATCTAAATAAATTGATTGATTTATTGATCTGAGACACTTTCCCTCCCTTCAACTCCCTCCCCAGGACCTCTCTCGGAGAACCACACAGTTGAACGAGGAATATAAAACCGAGAGGGCAGAGTGGAGGGGAAGTGTTATATCGTTACACTGTACTCTCCCAAGAGCTCAGTACAGGGCTTTGCACACAGTAAGCACTCAATAAATATGATTGAAAGAAAGAAAGAATGAATGAATGAATGAACGAGTATACTTTCTGCCTCTGTTCCCTCTATTAAGAGCAGGGTGGTAGTTACAATATAAACAGGTTGGACACTGTCCCTGTCCAAGATGGGGCTCACAGGCTAAGAGGGAGGGAGAGCAGGTGTTTTATTCCCATTTTACAGATGAGATAACTGAGGCACAGGGCAGTGAAGTGACGTGCCCAAGCTCACACAACTGACCAGTGGTGGTCTTGGGATGAGAACCCAAGTCCTCTGACTCCCAGGCCCAGACTGTTTCCATTAGGTCACGCTGCATCTGCTAAGATATTCAGGTGGTCCTAATTCCTGGCATGAAATGACGTTCAAATCCCCAGGGTTTTTTATTAATTCTGGAAAGGGAATGATGATTAGCAATTCATTCATTCATTCAATCATATTTATTGAGCACTTACTGTGTGCAGAGCACTGTACTAAGCACTTGGGAAGTACAATTTAACAACATATAGAGACGGTCCCTACCCAACAGTGGGCTCACAGTCTAGAAGCGGGGGGGGGGGGGGACAGAGAACAAAACAAAACATATTAACAGAATAAAATGGATAGAATAAATATGTACAAGTAAAATAAATAGAGTAATAAATACGTACAAACATATATACATACATACAGGTGCTGTGGGGAAAGGAAGGTGGTAAGGCAGAGGGGATGGAGAGGGGGAGAAGGGGGAGAGGAAGGAGGGGGCTCAGTCTGGGAAGGTCTCCTGGAGGAGGTGAGCTCTCAGTAGGGCCTTAAAGGGAGGAAGAGAGCTAGCTTGGCGGATGTGTGTAGTCTGTTGGTGTTGTTCTTGGAAGGAGTCCCAGAGTGGGAACCACGTTGGACTGGGCAGTTATTTAGGTTGTGAAGGCCAGTAGTACCAGATCCCAGCCTTCCGAGATATCCGGACAGTCAGCTGTTTCAGCAGAGCCCCAGGCTCATTCTCCCACGCGGAATCCCCGAGGAAATAATCCGGCCATCGTCTGACGGGGCGGCGCAGCCAACCAGAGAGCCGAGGGAAGGAGGGAAAATCCTGACAGCCCCCTCCCCTCGCCTAGACCTTCCTGTCACCCCCACCAGCGTCCAGGACCAATGAAACAAAAAGAACTGTGCTACTTGCTACGTGTTTAGTATATCCCAAGAATTGTTGGTGAGCGCTGTGGTAAATATAAGACTGTTAGGTCTTTATGGGCAGGGAAAGTGTCTGCTAACTCTGTTGTATTCTCCCAATCTTTTAGTCCAGTGCTCTGCACACAGTAAACGCTCAATAAATACCATTGATTGATTTAGACAAGAACATCAGATCAGGAACAGTCTGAGAGGTTACAGTAAAGAGGTTTAGATATATGCCTATATCTTTATAGCCATATGAAGATTAGTAATAGTAATAACAGTAGTATCAATCAACCAATCAATGGTATTTATTGAGCACTTACTATTCACAGAGCACTGTACTAAACCCGTGAAAATTATAGCTGATAGACACAATTCCTGACCAAAAGACACTTGCAATCTAGTAATCTCTTTCTCCTCCTTCTTATGGGTGGGGAATGTGTCTACCAGTTCCACCATATTGTATGCTCCCAAGTTCTTAACACAGTGCTCTGCACACGGTAAGTGCTCGCTAAATGCCATTAGTTGATTGATAGGGGGAGACAGACGTTAAAGTAAATTATGGAGAGGGGAAACAGTAGAGAATAATCATATGGTTATAAGTGCTGTTGTGCTGGGAGGGTGTAAGCAAGGGGTCAGCGGTGAAATAGACGAGATCGAGGTACAGTGAATAAATTAGTGTTAAAGGAGCAAAGTGTAAGGATGGGTTGTAGTAGGAGATTAGTGAGGTCAGGTAGAAGTCAGCTGGTTTGTAAGCCATTGTGGGCAGGGAATGTGCCCGCTTATTTTTATATCATACTCTCCCAAATGCTTAGTATAGCTATGCACACAGAAGGCGCTCAATAAATACGATTGACTGACTGACTGATTAGAAGGGAAAGAGGTGATTTGAGTGCCTTAAAGCTGAAGGTAAGGAGTTGTGATTGGATGTGGAGAGGGATGGGCAATCACAGGAAGTTTTTGAGGAGAGGGGAGATGGGTGGATATGACAAAGCAAGCATGAGAATCTGTGTAGTCTTGGTCTTTCCTGATATTTAAGAATGAAACAAGCGTCTTGGCAGCGAAAGATCATAGTTTTGTCCTGAATCAATACAGAAATGCCAAGATGAGGCTCCTTCCACGGTGTTGTCCTATTACACAATCAATCAATGATATTTACTGAGCTCTTACTATGTGCAGAACTCTGTAGTAAGTGCTTGGGAGAGTACAGTGAGAGAAGCAGCGTGGCATAGCACAGGCTTGGTGTCAGAGGATGTGGATTCTAATCCCGGCTTCACCACTTGTCTGTTGTGTGGCCTTGGACAATCCACTTAACATCTCTGTGCCTCAGTTACCTCATGTGTAAAATGGGGTTAAAGACTGTGAGCCCCACGTGGGACAACCTGATTTCCTTGTACCTACCCCAGCGCTTGAAGCAGTGCTTGGAGCATAGTAACCGTTTAATAAATATCATTATTATTATTATCATTATTATTATTATTATTATTATTATTATTACAGTGCAACTAGGAATTAGCAAACATGTACTCTACCCATAATGATCTTACAGTCTCTAAGCTTTTCTCTGAGTATTTTCACCCTTGTCTTCATTCACCCCTTTACGCACCCCTCCCTCAGCCTCACAGCACTTACGTTCATATCCTTAATTAATTTATTTATATTAATGTGTGTCTCAATCTATAAGCTCATTGTGGGCAGGAAACGTGTCTAAAAACAGTTACAGCCTATAGCGGACTCTCCCGAGGGCTTAGTTCAGCACTCAGCACACAGTAAGTGCTCAATAAATATGATTGATCGATTGATTGGTCGACTGTCTGAAATCACGTTCTATCACAAGATGCCTAAAGGCCTCCCGCCGGAGGTCGCCAATGTCTCTCTGGTGACGGGATTCCTGCTCCTGGGATTCTCGGAGGTCCGGGAGCTGCTGCTGGTCCACGCGGCGCTGTTCCTCCTGGTCTACCTGGTGGCCCTGACAGGGGAATCTCCTCATCGTCACCATCACCGTCTTTGACCGGAGGCTCCACACTGCCATGTATTTCTTCCTCAGGCACCTGTCAGTGGCCGATCTCTGCTACATCTCCTTCACGGTCCCCATATCCATTTTCGTCTCTCTAACGCAGTGCCACTCCATCTCCTCCCTGGGCTGTGCGGCGGAGGTCTGTCTGGTGATCCTGTTTGCCAGCTCTGAGTACTTCGTCCTCACGGCCATGTCCTACAACCGCTATGCCACCATCTGCCTCCCCCTGCGCTATGACATTATCATGGACAGAGAGGCCTGTGGGAAGATGGCCGCCGCCTCCTGGCTCAGCGGTGGGCTGATGAGAGTCGTGTTTGTGGCTTCCACCTTCTCCCTGAGCTTCTGCGGGTCCAGCGCCGTCCCTCAGTTCTTTTGCGCCGCCCCGTCCCTGCTGAAAATCTCCTGCTCCGAGGCCCACGTCGCCATCGATGTGAGCGTCGCCTCGGCAGTTTGCTTGGCCTCGCTCTGCTCCGTGCTCATCGTCTTCTCATACGCACACATCTTTCCGGGCCATGCTGAAGATGCCGGCCGCTGAGGGCCAGGCCAAAGCTTTCTCCACCCATATGCCTCACTTCGTCGTCGTCACCGTTTTCCTTTGCACGGCTGCCATTGCCCACCTCAATCCTACATCAGACTTCTCCTCAGCTCTGGACCTGCTGGTGTCCGTGTTCTACACCGTGGTGCCCCCCGCCCTGAACCCCCTCATCAACAGTCTGAGGAACCGGGGCGTGAAGGCCACCCTGGGTCTTCTCCATGGGGAAACCTTTTCCATCTTGAAGAGAAAATGCCCATTCCCTCATCAGACTGACGGTAGACACTGGTAAATGACCGCAGGATGAGTAATGATAATACTAACAGTGGCATTTGTTAAGTGCTTACTATGTACCAAGCACTCTACTAAGCGCTGGGGCTGATACAAGATAATAAAGCCCAACATGGAGATCACGGTCTAAGTAAGAGGGAGAATCCCCTTTTGGGATTTAATCCCCGTTTGGCAGATGAGGGAACTGAGGCACAGAGAAGTGAATTGACTCACCCAAGGTCATTTCGCAGGTAAGTGGCAGAGCCGGGATTAGAACCCAGGTCCTCTGCCTCCCAGGCCCGTGCTCTACCAATTAGGTCACATTGCTAACTACTGGTAAGGGATCTTTACACCTTAGTGTGCATTCTCCCTCATCTAGACTGTAAACTCGTTGTGGGCAGGGAAAGTGTCTGCTAATTCTGTTGCATTGTGTTTTCCCAATTGCTTAGTACAGGGCTCTGCACATAGTAAGCATTCAATAAATATGATTGAATGATTGATTACTCCTTCTACATGATGCTTGGGAGGGGAAATACATCAACTAAGTATTATTGTAAGCACGAGACCTTCGTTTCCACCGACCAAACCAATTAGTCAGGCCGGACACTTTTTTATGGTATTTGTTAAGTGCTTATTATGTGCCAGGCTCTGTGCTTAGCACTGGGGCAGATTCAAATTAATCAGGTTGAACACAGTCCCTGTCCCACATGGGGCTCACAGTCTTCAGCCCCATTTTGCAGTTGAGGGAACTGAGGCCCAGAGAAGTGAAGTGACTTGCCCTTAGTCACCCAGAAGAGAAATGATGGAGCCGGGATTCATTCATTCATTCATTCAATCATATTTATTGAGCGCTTACTGTGTGCAGAGCACTGTACTAAGCGCTTGGGAAGTACAAGTTGGCAACTTATAGAGACGGTCCCTACCCAACAGTGGCCTCACAGTCTAGAACCCAAGTTCTTCTGACTCCCAGATACGCACTCTATCCACTAAGCACTTCTCCTGTTGGCCATCTTCAATCTTATGCCACACAAGTGACCTAGGAAAGTAACATCTGAAATCAGAACAGTTTGAGCTGGAATTGATTTTGCCTCAGAAACAATTCTATCAATAATATTTGCATCCAAATTACCCAGGATTGTGTATTCAGTCAAATATCAGTCAATCGATTGATCAGTGGTATATATTGAGCGCTTACTGTGTACAGGGCACTGTACTAAGCTTAGGAGACTCCAATACAACAGAATAGGTAACTTGTTTCCTGTCCATAATGAGCTTACAGTATAGAGTGGAGACAGACATCTTTGTAAATATAAATATAAATCAATCAATGGTTTTTATTGAGCACTTACTGTGTGCAGAACACTTTATTTCCCACCATCTAGACTGTAAACCTGTAAACTGTAAACCTAGAACCCAAGTCCTTCTGACTCCCAGACATGCACTCTCACTTCTCCTGTTGGCCATCTTCAATCTTATGCCACCCAAGTGACCCAGGAAAGTAACATCTGAAATCAGAACAGTTTGAGCTGGAATTGATTTTGCCTCAGAAACAATTCTATCAATAATATTTGCATCCAAATTACCCAGGAGTGTGTATTCAGTCAAGTTATCAATCGATCAGTGGTATATATTGAGCACTTACTGTGTGCAGAGCACTGTATTAAGCTTAGGAGAGTCCAATACAACAGAATAGGTAACTTGTTTCCTGCCCACAATGAGCTTACAGTCTAGAGTGGAGACAGACATCTTTGCAAATATAAATATAAATCAATCAATCGTTTTTATTGAGCACTTACTGTGTGCAGAACACTTTATTTCCCACCGTCTAGACTGTAAACCTGCTAAGGGCAATCAATCAATCAGTGGTATTTATCGAGTGCTTACTATGTGCAGAACGCTGTTCTAAGCACTTGGAAGAGCACAAAACAAGAGAATAAGCACAAACATTCCCTACCAATAATGAGTTTGCAATCTAGGGAGGGAGGGCAGGGAGCATATCCACTAACTACGTTGTACTGTACTCTCCCAAGCGCTTAGTACAGTGTTATGCACATAGTAAGTGCTCAATAAACAGATGACAAAGTTAAAATATCTATATCAAATCAGAGAAGCTCCACTGTAGTGAGTAGTGGGAATAAGTTTGTAAGGTTCTTGAGGGCAGGGAATGTGTCTCCCAACTTTATTGTATTATACTCTACCAAGCTCTTACTACAGTGCTCTGCACAAAGTAAGCCCTCAATAAATACCATTAATTGACTGAATACACAAGAGAAGCAGTGTTGCCTAGTTGATTGAGCACGGGCCTGAGAGTCAGACGGGCATGAGTTCTAATCCCAGCTCAGCCACTTGTCTGCTGTATGACCCTGGGAAAGTTACTTCGCTTCTCTGTACCTCAGTTCCCTCATCTGTAAAATGGAGATTAAGACTGTGAGCTCTTGTGAGAGTCATGGACTGTGTCCAACCTAATTAGCATGTATCTACCCCGGGACTTAATACACTGTCTGGCACATAGTAAACACTTAACAAACACCTTTGATTGACCTGTCATTCTTCCCTCATGATTCCACCTGGCGATCGGGTAGCCAATCAATTTATCAATCATCGGCTGGCATTTAACCCTGCCCCTTCCCATATCTACTGACCTCCCTCAACCCCTGAACTTCAAGCTTTCTCACTCTTAGTCCTCTCACTTTCTCCCTCTTAACCCTCTCACTTTCTCCCTCTTAACCCTCTCACCCCACTCCATGGCTTTCAAGGTTATTCCTTGTTTTCCTGCTTCCCTTCCCCTCCCACCCCTCAACAACTCCCAACTACACACCTTCTTGACCCTTGGAACTCAATCCATAAAGCATCCCAGCATGGCAAAACTGAAACTGGGTGTAACTGTAGAAATACTCGTGGTCAAGGCCGTCCACAGGGGTGGGTTCAATCAACCAAACCATTAATCATATTTATTGAGTACTTACTGTGTGCAGAGAGTTATACTAAGTGCTTAGGGGAGTACAATAAAACAGGGTTGTAGACACATTCCCTGTCCACTAAATCAATCAATCACCGGTATTTGCTGAGCACTTACTATATGCAGAACACTTTATTAAGCAGAGTACATTAGAGTTGTTATTCATTCAATCGTATTTATTGAGCACTTACGATGTGCAAAGCACTGTAATAAGCGCTTGAAAAGTACAAGTAAGCAATAGATATATACACATCAATAATATAAATAAATAGAATTATAAATATGTACATATATGCACAAGTGCTGTGGGGTGGGGAGGGGGTTAGAGCAAAGGGAGTGAGTTGGGGCAATGGGGAGGGGAGGGGGAGCTGAGGAAAATGGGGCTTAGTCTAGGAAGGTCTCCTGGGGCAGGTGAGCCTTCAGTGGGGCTTTGACATGACATGGTAGATGTGAAGAGGCAAGGTGTTTTTTAGGTTAGAGGCAGGGCATGGGGAAATATGACAGAATCAATCAATCGATCAGTGGTTCTTACTGAAAACTTACTGTGTGCATAGCCTGTATGTTTTGAGGTTTTTAATGGTATTTGTCAAGCACTTACTATGAGCCAGGTACTGTACTAAGCATTTGAGAGAGTAGTCAGTCATCCAGCCAGTCAATCATATTTATTGAGCGCTTAATGTGTGCAGAGCACTGTACTAAGCACTTGGGAAAGAATGGTATAACAATATAACAGACACATTCCCTGCCCACACAAGGTTACAATCTACAGTCTAGAATACAATACAGTAGAGTTGCTAGGTAGGTTTCATGCTCTCAAGGAGTTTACTTTCTAGTCAGAGAGACAGACTGTAACAGAAAATAGAAATAGGGGAAACGGTGGAGTATAACGATTCATTTGTTCAATCGTATTTACTGAGCACTTACTGTGTGAAAAGCACTGTACAAAGCACTTGAGAGAGTAAGCGCTTAATAAATGCCATCATCATCATCAGCAGCAGCAGCACATTCCCTGCCCACAACGAGCTTACAATCTAGAGGGGGAGACAGACATTAATATAAATTAATTAATTAATTACAGATATGTACATGTATGAGAAACAGTGTCGCTCAGTGGAAAGAGTGCGGGCTTTGGAGTCAGAGGTCATAGGTTCAAGTCCCGGCTCCACCAATTGTCAGCCGTGGGACTTTGGGCAAGTCACCTAACTTCTCTGGGACTCAGTTCCCTCATCTGTAAAATGGGAATTAAGACTGTCAGCCCCCCGTGGGACAACCGGATCACTTTGTGACCTCCCCAGTGCTTAGAATAGTGGTTTGCTTACTAAATGCCATTATTATTATTATTATTATTATTATTATTACATAAGATACGGACGTAAATGCTGTGGGTCTGGGGTGAGTATCAATGTGTATAGGGGATAAAGGCTCAAGTACATAGGTGACACAGTAGAGAAAATCTAGGATGGGGAGATGAGGGATTAGTTCAGCACGACTATAACGCAGTGTTCTTGGTACAGTCTCTGCACACAGTAAGTGCTCAATAATCAATCAATCATATTTACTGACCTCTTACTGTGTGCACAGCACTGTACGAAGTGTTGGGAGAGTACAATATAGCAGAGTCGGTAGAATATATATAATAGTAATAATAATTCTGGTACTTATTAAGCACTTACTATGTGCCAAGCACTGTTCTAAATGTTGGGATAGATACGGGTTAATCAAGTTGGACACAGTCCCTGTCCCACATGGGACTCATACTTTTAATCTCCATTTTACAGATGAGATAACTGAAGCCCAGAGAAGTGAAGTGACTTCTCCAAATTCAAACAGAGCATCGGCGGTGGAACTAGGATTAGAACCCAGATCCTATCATTAAATACCATTGTTTGAGAAATTGAGAGATTAGTCAGGGAAAACTTTCTGGAGGAGATATAATAATCAGAAGCCTGTGACAAAGTTCCTGCCATAAAGAACATATGGGCCAAAGTGGATATTCATTCAGTTGCATTTATTGAGCGCTTACTGTGTGCAGAGCACTGTACTAAGCGCTAGGAAAGTACAATTCGGCAACAGAGACAATCCCTTCCCAACAACAGGCTCACAGTCTAGAATGGGGGAGACAGACAACAATACCAAACAAAGCAAGTAGACAGACATCAATGGCATCAATATAAACAGAACTATAGAATAAATACGATTGAATGAATATATATACATCATGAATAAAATAAACAGAATTATAGATGCAAAAATATACACAAGTGTTGTGCGGTTGGGAGGGGGTAGAGCAGAGGAAAGGGGGGGGCTCAGTCTGGGAAGGCCTTCTGGAGGAGGTGAGCTTTCAGTAGGGTATCCAAAGTCACCCCAAAACGACTCCAATAGGAGATAAGAGAGGAAAGAAATACTAAAGCCCCACCCCCCACCCCGCCCAGAGGCGCTAAATTTCCGGTTGACATAACAACAAATCTAAAGTGAAAGAAAAGAGAATGACGGCAAGGAAATTGACTTCTTCAAATACGTCAGAATTCTCCCCATCGCCGTCTTCATGTCCCGGTTCTTCAGGCTACAGGTTTCAGAGTAGGAGGCATAACGGTGTAGAACACGGATGAAAGCAGATCTGGGGTCGAGGGGGAGTCCGAGGGCGGTTTTAAGTAGGCAAAAAACCCAGTGGAGAAAAACAGAGTGACGACAGCGGGGTGCGGCAGGCAGGTAGAGAAGGCTTTAGTCCGGCCTTATTGGGAAGAGATGGTCCTCACCTTGGAGAAGACGTGGGCATAAGAAATGACTATAAAGAGGAAGCAGAATAAGTTTAAAGTCGTACTGGCAATGATCAGGAACACCTCCCTGAGGGCATCATCAGAGCGGGCGCGGGCCAGTAACTGGATGAAGTCACAGAAAAAGTGATGGATCACGTTCGAGTCACGAAAAGACAAGGAAAATGTATTGACAGTATTCGTGAGGCCCAAGAAGCCACCCCAAAGCCAGGAGGCGGCGGCCATCTTCCCACAGGCCCCTCGGTCCATGATGACCTCAAAGCTCAGGGGGAGGCAGGTGGCTACTTAGCGGTCATAGGACATCGCCGTGAGCAGGGCGATCTCCAGTGAAGCAAAACAAGTGAAGAAATAGAGTTGGGCAGCACAGCCCAGGAAGGAAATGGATCTATGGTCGGTCAGGGAGTTGTGAATGGATTGGGGGATGGTGATGGAGATGGGTCGAGGACGGACAAGTGCTTGAGGAAGAAGTACATCGGGTTGTGGAGGTGTTGAGGGCAGTGACGGCGATGAAGAGGAGATTCCCCGTCAGAGCCACCAGGTAGACCAGGAGGAACAGGGTGGTGTGGACCAGCTCAAGCTCCCAAATCTCCAAGAATCCCAGCAGGAGAAATTCTCTCACCATGGAGATGTTGGCCGTAGCTGGAAGTAGGCCTTTAGGCATCTTGTTATAGGACCTGATTTCAGACAATCAATCAATTATATATACTGAGCGCTTACTTGGGAGAATACTATCTGAACAATGTAACAGAGTTGATAGACACAGTCCCTTCCCACAAGGAGTTTATGGTCTGGAGGGAGACTGAATCAATTAATCAATTAATGACACTTTTATTGAGCACCTACTGCATGCAAAGCATTGTACTGAGCGTTTGGGAGAGTACAATACAACAGAGTTGATAGCTACAGTCAAATCAATCAATAAGTGGTATTGATTGAGTGCTTACTACTAAGAACTTGAGAGAGTACAATACAATCAGTGGTATTTATTGAATACTCACCATTCATTCATTCATTCAATCATATTTACTGAGAGCTTACTGTGTGCATAGCACTGTACTAAGCGCTTGGAAAGTACAATTCGGCAACAAATAGAGGCAATCCCTACCCCACAGCTTGCTTCCCTCCTACTTAGACTACAAGTCTCTATGTTTGACAGGAACTGTATCCAACCTGATTATCTTGTATCTACCCCAGCTTGGCTGTTAGTAAGTGCTTTAACAAATAGCACAAAATTTTTATTATCTACACAGTGTTGAGGAAGGGTATAAATGCATGTTTTAGGGGTGGTGGTTGGGCTAATGTGGATCAGGTTGTTGGGGGTTAATCAATCAATAGCGTTTATTGAGCACTTACTTTATGTAGAGCACTGAACTAAAAGTTTGGGAGGGTATGATACAACAGAATGGGTAGATATGTTCCCTGCCAACAGTGAAGAGCAGTATTGTCTAGTGGATAGAGCACAGAATTGGGAGACAGAGGATGTGGGTTGTAATCCCGGCTCTGCCACTTGTCTGCCGTGTGACCTTGGGCAAATCACTTAACTTCTCTGTGCCTCAATGACCTCATCCGTAAAATGGGGATTAAGACTGTGAGCCCCACGTGGGACAACCTGCTTACCTTGTATTTACCCCAGCGCTTAGAACAGTGCTTGGCACATAGTTAGCGCTTAACAAAAGCCACCATCATCATCATTAATCCCCATTTTACAGATGAGGGAATTGAGGCCCATAGAAGTGAAGTGACTTGCCCAAGGTCACACAGCCGAGAAGTAGTGAAGCTGGGATTAGAATGGATCCTTCTGACTCCCAGAGCTGAGCTCTGTCCTCTGGACCACATTGCTTCTTTCTTTACATCCCAGCTCACTCTCTGTATT
This sequence comes from Tachyglossus aculeatus, assembly GCF_015852505.1. Lineage (NCBI taxonomy): Eukaryota > Metazoa > Chordata > Mammalia > Monotremata > Tachyglossidae > Tachyglossus > Tachyglossus aculeatus. The sequence goes on along the minus strand of NC_052075.1, from coordinate 29,772,984 downwards.
CCCCATTGACTCTCCCACTTCCCACCCTCTGCTTCTACCCTTACAATCTTCCCTACCACAGCTCTCCCCACCTTCTTCAGAAGACATTCTCTGATTAACTTTTCTTCTCTGTGGCTCAAAACCTCCCTACTACCATCTCAGCAGTTTTGTACCCTTTCAGCATTTACGACATCTTCTACGTCTAATATACTCTCCCCAATGCTTCATGTGATGCTTTGCCCAGAGGAGATGCTCAGTAAATACCACTAATATTTTGGTTGATTCAAATGAGAAAAGTGTTCTCTAATGACTAGAGAGCCAGGGCCTGGAAGTCAGAAGGACCTGGGTTCTAATCCCATTTCTGCCACTTGTCTGCTGTGTGACCTTGGGCAAGTCACTTCACTTCTCTCTTCCTCGGTTACTTCATTTGTAAATCAATCGATGGTATTTATTGAGTGCTTTTATGTGCAGAACACTGTACTAAGCGCTTGGAGGAGTAAGACTGTAAACCCCATGTGGAACAGGGACTGACTCGTTCATTCAATAGTATTTATTGAATGCTTACTGGGTGCAGAGCACTAAGCGCTTGGGAAGTACAATTCAGCAACCAAAAAGAGACAATCCCTGCCTACAGTGGGCTCACAGTCTAGAAGGGGGGAGACCGACATCAAAACAAGTGAACAGGCATCAGTAGCATCGTTATAAATAAAAAGAATTACAGATATATACACATCATTAATAAAAATAAAGAGAATTGCAATTATAAATACATATATACACAAGTGCTGTGGGGCAGGGAGGGGGCAGAGTTGAGGGAGTGAGTCGGGCTGATGGGAGCAAAGGAAAAAGGGGGCTTAGTCTGGGAAGACCTCCTGGAGGAAGTGAGCTTCCAGTAGGGCTTTGAAGGGGGGAAGTGTGCTAGTTTGGCGGATTTGGGGAGAGAGGGAGTTCCAGGCCAGAAGTAGGACGTGGGCCAGGGGACTCCCGCCTGATTAATTCATTCATTCAATCGTATTTATTGAGCGCTTACTGTGTGCAGAGCATTGTACTAAGCGCTTGGGAAGTACGAGTTGGCAACACATAGGGATGGTCTCTACCCAACAACGGGCTCACAATCTAGAAGGGGATTACCTTGCATCTACTCCAACGTTTAGAACACTCCCTAGCACACGTTAAGCACTTAGCAAATACTATTAAAAAATGGAGTTTCAGTGAAAGGAAATTATGGAGATTTACTCTGACGGTTGTAAGCAGGATCCCAGGAAGCTACTAAGGTGCCTCTGTCCCCTTTCCTCACTCCCTTAGAAGATGTTCGTTATATGTTATTGATAATAATAATAATAATAATGACATTTATTAAGCGCTTACTATGTGCAAAGCACTGTTCTAAGTGCTGGGGAGGTTACAAGGTGATCAGGTTGCCCCACGGTGGAGGGGGGGCTCACAGTCTTAATCCCCATTTGACAGATGAGGTCACTGAGGCCCCGAGAAGTGAAGTGACTTGCCCAAAGTCACACAGCTGACAAGTGGTGGAGCTGGGATTTGAACCTACGACCACTGACTCCATAGCCCGGGCTCTTTCCACTGAGCCATGCTGCTTCTCATCGGTTCTCCAGGATCAGCTAGGAATCCGAGCCGCGTGCTCCTCTTCTCTCCTGACCAGTACAGAGCCAGCCAACAGTTTGGGTTTATTTTCCTCCTCCTCTGTGTCCTTCAGTGGAGCAGCGCGACTTCATCGGCATGGACGACACAGGCAAGAGGCTGCTCTTCATGGCCAGCGAAGCTGACTTGGACGAAGAGCTGGTCATTAAGAGATCCATTCTGCACAAGTAAGCCGAAGGGTTCCTCTTGGGGTTATTCTCATTCGATATTCAAAACCAAACCAAAAAGTCCTCCACACCCCCCGAAAAGAAATATGTGAACGAGCTCATGTTAAGGGAAAATCAGTCCCATCCCTTTCAGAGAAACGATTTTAGTCTCTGAGCACCAGAGAGCAGCCTTTTTGAGGTTGTCCTGGAAACGACTGACTTTCTAAACCACGTGGGAGACGCACGAAACTCTGAAGAAAGAGAGTTTTCTTCCCATGGGTGAAAAGGGCACAGTCATCGGCCCCCATGGGCTTGCCTGGATGAATAATAATTGGGATGTTTGTTTAGCGCTTACTATGTGCCAAGCTCTGTATGAAGCCCCGGGGTCGATACAAGGTAATCAGGTCGGACACGGTCCCTGTCCCACGTGGGGCTCACGATCATAATCCCCGTTTTACAGATGAGAAAACTGAGACACAGAGAAGTGAAGTGACTTGCCCAAAGTCACACAGCGGACGCGTACAAGAGCTGGGATTAGAACCCAGGTCCAACTACAGAGATGAGCTGAGGATAATGTCAAGGGTACAGGCTTGTGAGACAGGGAGGTCCGTGGTATTGTCTATGGGGATGGGAAAGCCACAGAGAGGACAGGGTTTGGGTGAATGAATTCATTCATTCATGCATGCATTAAATCGAATTTATTGAGCGCTTACTGTGTGCAGAACACTGTACTAAGTGCTTGGAAAGTACAATTCAGCAATAAAGAGAGACAGTTCCTGCCCACACCGGGCTTACAGTCTAGAAGCGGGGAGACAGACATCAAAACAAATAAACAGGCATTAATAAAATAATAATATAAATAAATAGAATTATAGCTATATACACATCAAAACAAGTGAACAGGTAAGTTGAGGGCAATGGATGGACAACTGACAGATAAGGAGTGATGGAGCAATAAATGCCCTTAAAAAATAAGACAAGGACAAATACACACAGTATAAAAACTAACAAAACTTGAATCTGATTAGGACACTGAGGATAGAGGGGCAGAGAAGGAAGATCAGATACAATGCCTGTCCTCCATGGGGCTCACATTCTTAGAGGGCAGGAAAACAGCTATCTTACCTCCATTTTCCAGAGGAGGACATGTGCCGGAGAGGTTAAGGGACTTGTCCAAGGTCACACACACATCAGGTCAGAGGCAGAGGCAAGAGTAAAATGTGATTTTCTGACTTCCAGTCCAAATCTTGTTCTCCTCACCATGACGCCTCCCTTAATGAAACCCAAAAGAACGATATTTTCATTTTTCAGAACACTTTCCCCCTAAAGAATTTCCTCAAGGCGGCCTTCATGTCCCGGTTCCTCAGGCTGTAGATGAAGGGGTTCAGGGCCAGGGGCACCACGGTGTAGAACACGGGCACTAGCAGATCCAGCGCTGAGGGGGAGTCTGAGGTCGGCTTTAAATGGGAGAAAAACCCAGTGGACAAAAATATGGTTATCACAGCGAGTTGGGGCAGGCAGGTGGAGAAGTCTTTGGTTCTGTCCTGCACGGATGAGATCCTCAGCACGGTGGAGAAGTTGTGGGAATAGGAAACCCTCATGAACAGGAAGCAGCCGAAATCCAACGTGACGCTAACGCCTATCACGACCAACTCCGACACGATGGAGGGAGAACAGGACAGGGTCAATAACTGCAGGATGTCGCAGAGAAACTGGCAGATGACGTTGGAGTCACAAAAAGGCGAGAGAAAGATGTTGACGGTATGCACGAGAATGGAGGGAGCCCCACTTACCCAAGAGGTGGCTGCTATCTTCCCACAGGCCTCTTGGTCCATGATGACCTCGTAGCACAGGGGGTGGCAGAAGGCAACATAGCGGTCGTAGGACACCGCCATAAGCAGGGCGATCTCCAATGAAGCAAAACAAGTGAAAAAATAGAGTTGAGCAGCACAGTCCAGGAAGGAAATGTATCTACGGTCAGTCAAGGAGTTGTGGATGGATTGCAGGATGGAGACGGAGAAGTAGCAGAGGTCCTTGACCTCTGCTACAGACGAGTGCCTGAGGAAGAGGTACATGGGGGTGTGGAGGCACCAATCGAGGGTGGTGACGACGACGATGAGGAGATTCCCCATCAGGGCCGCCAGGTAGACCAGGAGAAAAAGTGCGGCATGGACCAGCTGCAGGTCTTGGGCCTCCGAGAATCCCAGCAGGTGGAATTCCTTCACCGTGGAGATGTTGGCCACATCTGGCAGGAGGCCTTTAGGCATCTTGTGATAGGACCTGATTTCAGACATCAATCAATCAATCAATTATATTTACTTGGGAGAGTTCAATCTGAACAATGTAACAGAAGTGAAAGACACATTCCCTTCCCACAAGGAACTTACGGTCTAGAGGGGGACTGAATCAATTAATCAATCAATCACATATTTATTGAGATATGACCGGTGAATATCACCTGTCTAATTGTACCTGTCCTAATCCTCAAATCCTAATCCTAATCCTAATCCTCAAAAATCTCCAGTGGCTACCAATGAATCTGCGCATCAGGCACAAACTCCTCACCCTCGGCTTCAAGGCTCTCCATCACCTCGGCCCCTCCTACCTCACCTCCCTTCTCTCCTTCTACAGCCTACCCTGCACCCTCCGCTACTCTGCCGCTAATCTCCTCACCGTTAGGCCTCGTTCTCGCCTGTCCCGCCATCGACCCCCGGCCCACGTCATCCCCCGGGCCTGGAATGCCCTCCCTCTGCCCATCCGCCAAGCTAGCTCTCTTCCTCCCTTCAAGGCCCTACTGAGAGCTCACCTCCTCCAGGAGGCCTTCCCAGACTGAGCCCCTTCCTTCCTCTCCCCGTCGTCCCCCTCTCCATCCCCCCATCTTACCTCCTTCCCTTCCCCACAGCACCTGTATATATGTATATATGTTTGTACATATTTATTACTCTATTTATTTATTTATTTTACTTTTACATATCTATTCTGTTTATTTTATTTTGTTAGTATGTTTGGTTTTGTTCTCTGTCTCCCCCTTTTAGACTGTGAGCCCATTGTTGGGTAGGGACTGTCTCTATATGTTGCCAACTTGTACTTCCCAAGCGCTTAGTACAGTGCTCTGCACACAGTAAGCGCTCAATAAATACGATTGATTGATTGATTGATATATATTTTGTTTTATTGTCTGTCTCCCCCTTATATACTGTGAGCCCATCGTTGGGTAGGGACCGTCTCTACATGTTGCCGATTTGTACTTCTCAAGCGCTTAGTACGATGCTCTGCACACAGTACGTGCTCAATAAATGCGACTGAATGAATGAATTAATGTTCTGCACACAGTAAGCGCTCAATAAATACTATTGAATGAATGAATGAATAAATATTGAGCACTTAATGTGTGCAGAGCGTTGTACTGAGCGTTTGAGAGAGTACAATACAACAGAGCTGATAGACACAATCAAATCAATCAGTGGTATATATATGTTGCCAACTTGTATTTCCCAAGCGCTTAGTACAATGCTCTGCACACAGTAAGCGCTCACTAAATACGATTGATTGACTGATTGGTATTAATTGAGCGCTTACTACCAAGCACTTGAGAGAGTACAATACAATCAATGGTATTTATCCATTCATTCAATCGTATTTATTGAGCGCTTACTGTGTTCAGAGCACTGTACTAAATGTATGTAAAGTACAATATAGCCGAGTTGGTAGTTGTGTTTTCTGCCCATAAGCAACTTATAGTCTAGAGGGGGAGACAGAATTTACTAGTCCACTATGTTCAGGTCACATTCCCTTCACAGGGAACCGAATCCAGAGTAGGAAACTAGAACTCAGTTCAGAACCCCCATTTCCACAGCTTGGCCCATCCGATTCCCACCCGATCCCCAACTCAAAATAACACAGAGACTCTCTTACTCAGTCCTTGGTCTTCAGGAAACTGCTGTCCCCTGCTCCTTTACTGTTCGGGTGCCCGGAAGTATCACTCGGTCAGTGATATTTATCGAGTGCTTACCATAGACAGAGAGAGAGCACTATGCTAAGCGCTTAGTAGAGGACAATACAATAGAGTTGAAAACCTTTCCAGTCTTTAAGAGCTTCTGGGAAAAGGAAAGTCAGTTTGTTTAGCTGGAAGCGAGAGGATTCTAAGCCTGAATTCATCTTCGGACCCCCGGGGTGGGCGGTGAGGGGATATCTGCTCCGGGGATCAGTCTTACCCTTCCCCAACGTCACGGGCAGAAGTCCCGCCCACAGCCCAGGAAGTCAGAGTCCCAAATGCTGTATGGCATCATGGCTTCGCCGTGGGGAGGAACACGAGAAAACAGCACCCCGAGAGCTTGCGGTAATTACCTACCACCCCATCTAACAGCCACTGACAGTCCCTAAAGAGGAGGGATTGAGAAACTGAAGAGAACTGTGCTTCTCCTCTCTCGGACTTTGATTCACAGACATGTCCCTGATCTTCTCCTCTATTGGACCCTGATTCCCAGAACTTTTCCTGATTTTCTCTTCTCTGTGATCCTGATTCCGAGATCTTTACCTGATCATTTCCTCTCTCAGACCCTGATTCCCAGACCCATTCCAAATCTTTTCCTTTCTCGGACCCTGATTCACAGACCAGTTCTTGATCTGCTCCTCTCTCGGACCCCGATTGACAGAACTATCCCTGATCTTCTTTCTTGGACACTGTCTCTTCTGGAAGGTCACGTCTCCTCCAAGAGGCCTTCCCTGATTAAGTCTTATGTACAGAAGCCTTCCCACGGCACTCATGTACGTATTCGTAATTCACTTATTTATCTTAATGTCCCTCTCCCCTTCTAGACTGTAAGCTCATTGAGGGCAGGGAATGCGTCTAGCAACTCTGTTATATTGTTCTATTGGACTCTCCCAAGCACTTAGTACAGTGCTCTGCACACAATAAGTGCTCAATAAATCCTATTGATTGATTGATCCCTGCCCACAGTGAATTTACAGTCTAGAGGGGAAGACAGACATTAATATAAATAAAGAAATTGTGGATAGTAATAATAATAATGGCATTTATTAAGCGCTTAATATGTTCAAAGCACTGTTCTAAGCGCTGGGGAAGTAACAAGGTGATCAGGTTGTCCCACGTGGGGCTCACAGTCTTAATCCCCATTTTACAGACGAGGTAACTGAGGCACAGAGAAGTGAAGTTATGTGCCCAAAGTCACACAGCTGACAATTGACGGAGCCGGGATTTAAACCCGTGACATCTGATTCAGGACCTCTGTAGGCGGCACTACCATCCTTCCCGTCTCACAAGCCCGCAACCTCGACTCCGCTCTCTCGTTCACCCTTCACATCCAATCCGTCACCAAAACCTGCCGGTCTCACCTCCGTAACATCGCCAAGATCCGCCCTTTCTTCTCCATCCAAACCACTACCTTACTGTTTCAATCTCTCAACCTATCCCGACTGGATTACTGCATCAGCCTCCTCTCTGATCTCCCATCCTCCTGTCTCTCCCAGCTTCACGCTGCTGTCCGGATGATCTTTGTGCAGAAACCCTCTGGGCATGTTTCTTCCCTCCTCAAAAATCTCCAGTGGCTACCAGTCAACCTACACATCAAGCAAAAACTCCTCACTCTCAGCTTCAAGGATCTCCATCACCTCGCCCCCTCCTACCTCACTCCCTTCTCTCCTTCTCCAGCTCAGCCAACACCCTCCACTCCTCTGTTGCTAACCTCATCACTGTACCTCGTTCTCGCCTGTCCCCACGTCGACCCCCGGCCCACGTCCTCCACTTGTCCTGGAATGACCTCCCCCCGCACATCCGCCAAGCTAGCTCTCTTCCTCCCTTCAAAGCCCTACTGAGAGCTCACCTCCTCCAGGAGGCCTTCCCAGACTGAGCCCCCTTTTTCCTCTCCTCCTCCCCATCCCCCTGCCCTACCTCCTTCCCCTCCCCACAGCACCTGTGTATATGTTTGTACAGATTTATTACTCTATTCATTTTACTTGTACGTATTTGCTATTCTATTTATTTTGTTAATGATGTGCATCTAGCTTTATTTCCATTTATTCTGATGAGTCTGTCCACATGTTTTGTTTTGTTGTCTGTATCCCCCTTTCTAGACTGTGAGCCCGTTATTGGGTAGGGACAGTCTCTATATGATGCCAACTTGTACTTCCCAAGCGCTTAGTACAGTGCTCTGCACACAGTAAGTGCTCAATAAATACAATTTAATGAATGAAATGACACCAAAGCCCGTGCTCTTTCCACTGAGCCACGCTGCCATGCGGATATGTACATAAGCTCTGTGAGACTGAGGGTAGGGTGAATAAGCAGTGTGGCTTAGTGGAAAGAGCCAGGGCCTGGGAGTCAGAGGTTGTGGGTTCTAATCCAGGCTCTGACACTTACAAGCTGTGAGACTTTGGGAAAGCCACTTAAGATCGCAGCTGTGTGACTTTGGGCAAGTCACTTAACTTCTCTATGCCTCAGTTACCTCATCTTTAAAATGGGGTGTAAGACTGTGAGCCCCACGTGGGACAACCTGATTATCTTGTAACCTCCCCGGCGCTTAAAACAGTGCTTTGCACATAGTAAGCGCTTAATAAATGTTATTATTATTATTATTATTATTATTATTATTATTATTATTATTACCCCAGCACTTGGAACAATGCTTTACACATAGTAAGCACTTAACAAATACCATCATCATAAAGGGTGCAAATCCAAGCGCAAGGGTGATGCAGAAGGGAGTGGGAGAAAAGAAAATGAGGGCTTAGTCAGGGAAGATTTCTAGGAGTAGATGTGCCTTCAATAAAACAGAGAGGAGGCAGGTCAGATGGGAAGGGGGAGGGAGTTGCTGGCAAGGGAGAAGGTTTGGTTCATTCACTCATTTATTAAATCGTATTTATTGAGCACTTACTGCAAAGCAAAGCACTGACCTAAGCGCTTCGGAGTGTACATTATAACAATAAACAGACACATTCCATGACCACAACAAGCTTATGGTCTAGAGGGTGAGACAGATATTAATATCTATAAATAAAATTACAAATATGTGCGTGGGGCTGGGACGGGGGATGAATAAGGGAACAATTCAGAGCGATGCAGAAGGGAGCGGAGAAGAGGAAATGGGGGTTTAGTCAGGGAAGGCCTCTTGGAGGAGATGAGCCTTCAATAAGGCTTTGAAGGTTCGGGGGAGTAATGGGTGAGGAAGACAAGCTTCCTTTCTTTGCCCCGAAAATCCTCCACCTTGTGACTTTTGGGGGCCCAGTTGGGCTGGGAAAGGAGAAGGGAAATGATGCTGTGGGTGTCACAACACAGTAAGGACAGGAAATAAGGAGATCTCATTTTTTAGCAGAGCACTTCTACATTTCCAAAGCACTTTCACATCAGTGATCTCATTGCAGCCTCACAAGAGACTGGAGTGATCACCTGCATCACCTGCATCATTAGAACCTGGGTTCTAATCCCAACTCTGCCTCATGTCTCCTGTGTGTCTTTGGGCAAGCCACTTCACTTCTCAGTGCCTCAGTTACCTCGTCTGTTAAAAATGGGTATTAAGATTGTGAGTCCCACATGGGACGGTGACTGGTTCCAACCAGATTATCTTGTAACTACCCAAGCACTTAGTATAGTGATTGACACATAGAAAGCAATTAACAAGTACCATCATCATCATCATCTGGAAAATGGGTATTAAGACTGTGAGCTCATGTGGGACATGGACTGTGTCCAATCTAATTAGCTTGTAACTACCCTAGCATTTAGAACGGTGCCCGGTACCTAGTAAGTCCTTAACAATACTCTAAAAAAAGAAAAGAATAGCCACAGTGATGAGGAAAGGGTGTGGAAGCTGGGAGGTCAGTGAAGGGTAAGAAGAGAGAGAAGAGATGGGGGAAGATCAGTGAAGGGTGAGGAGAAAGAGAAGGGGGAGGGGAGATCAGTGCAGGGCTAGGAAACGTCTCAGGGGGCCACTGTCAGGGCAGAGAGAGGGGCCTTTTAATGTTGAGGAATTGATGCCTCCCAAGAACCCTCCCCAGGGCGGCCTTCATATCCCGATTCCTCAGGCTGTAAAGGAGAGGGTTCAGGGCGGGGGGAACCATGGTGTAGAACACGGACACCAGCAGGTCCAGGGTCGAAGGGGAGTCTGACACGGGCTTGAGGTAGGCAATGGCGGCCGTAGAGAGGAAGAAGGTGACGACTGTGATGTGAGGCAGGCAGGTGGAGAAGGCTTTGGCCCGGCCCTCGGCGGCCGGCATCCTCAGCACGGCCCGGAAGATGCGCACGTACGAGACGACGATGGAGACGAAGGAGATCAAACCTAAGACTGCACCAATGACCTTACTGACATCGATGACAACATGGTTTCCAGAACGAGAGGCCTTCAGCAGGGAGAGGACATCACAGAAGAACTGCTGGACCTCGTGGTGTCCGCAGAAGCCTAGGGAGAATGTCCCGGCTGTGTACACTACCCCAAACAGCCCCGCGCTGAGCCAGGAGGCGGCAGCCATTTTTATGCAGGTCCCTCGGTCGACGATGACCCCATAGCGCAGGGGGTGGCAGATGGCCACGTAGCGGTCATAGGACATTGCCGTGAGGAGAAACAGCTCTGAGCCGGCAAACAGGGCGACCAGGAAAACCTGAGCCACACAGCCCCAATAAGAGATCGAGCGTTGGTTGGTCAGGGAGTTGTGGATGGACTGGGGGACGGTAACAGAGATGAGGCAGAGGTCGAGGACGGACAGGTTCCTGAGGAAGAAGTACATGGGGGTGTGGAGGCGCCGGTCGAGGGCGGTGACAGCGACGATGAGGAGATTCCCAGACAGGGTCGCCAGGTAGACCAGAAAGAACAGCGCGGCGTGGACCAGCTGCAGCTCCCGGACCTTCGAGAATCCCAGAAGCAGGAATTCTGTGACAACTGTGAGATTGGCCATTTTCTTGGAGAATCTGCAGGTTGTCTGAAGAGGCACAGAGAGGGGATTTATTTCCTCAAAGAAATCTGAAAAATCTCTACTATGAAATGGGGATTTAGGACTGTCCCATGATGATGATAATGGTATTTGTTAAGCACTTACTATGTGCCCACCACTGTTCTAAGTACTGGGGTAGTTACAAGGTAATCAGGTTGTCCCACGTGGGGCTCACAGTCTTAATCCCCATTTGACAGATGAGGTTACTGAGGCCCAGAGAAGTGAAGTGACTTGCCCAAGGTCACACAGCAGGCAAGTGGTGGAGACGGGATTAGAACCCACCTCCTCTGACTCCCAAGCCGTGCCATTTCCACTAAGCCACGCTGCTTCTCTATGTGGGACATGGACTGTGTCCAACCCAATTTCCTTTTATCTACCCCAGAGCTCAGTACGGTGCCTGGCACACAGTAAACATCTAGCAAATACCACAATTATTAATACTATTATTACTACAAGCAGCATGAGGACGCTGGCAAGAGGTGTTTTCTCAACGCCATCACCCCTCTCAGCCCCCTCCAGACTCAGACTCACTGGAGCTGTCCAACATCGAGACAGTAACTGCAGACAGATTCTGGACGCTCACTCTGTCCTCGTCCCCTCTTCCGCATTTGTGGCTGTGACGGGAAAAGCTCCGTGAAGTAACCTGTCTTCAGTAGTTCCCTGATGACCTCAGGGTCCCCTCAGAGAAGGCATCCACTGTTTCGGGGTGATGGTTGAGGGGAGGGGGTCCCCAGGGAGGACCAGCCCTGGACTCGGCCCGAGAGACCTCGTTAGCTGGGAGACTCTGGATCCCATCGGTGACCTAATAATAATATAATAATAATGGCATTTGTTAAGCGCTTACTATGTGCAAAGCACTGTTCTAAGCGCTGGGGAGGATACAGGTGATCAGGTTGTCCCACATGGGGCTCACAATCTTAATCCCCATTTTACAGATGAGGTAACTGAGACATAGAGAAGTTAAGTTACTTGCCCAAAGTCACACAGCTGACAAGTGGTGGAGCCAGGATTTGAACCCATGACCTCTGACTCCCAAGCCCGTGCTCTTTCCATTGAGCCACGCTGCTTCTCATCATCCCTGAGAGCTCAGACTGGGCTACTAATAATAATTGTTCTATTTGGTAGGCTCTTACTGTGTGCCGAGCACTGTACTAAGCGCTGGGGTGGATACAATAATGATAATAATGACATTTGTTAAGAGCTTACTATGTGCCAGGCACTGTACTAAGCAATGGACACAGTCCCTGTCCCACGTGAGACTCAAAGTCTCAAGCGCCATTTTACAAATGAGGTAACTGAGGCACAGAGAAGTGAAGTGACTTGTCCAAGGTCATCTAGCAGACAGGTAATGTTATCTTCTTCACTCAGGGGACAGTACAGCATGTCCAGAGAGGTCAATCATCCTGATTATGCGGGACAGTCTAGTTGTCAGTTACTGTGTCCCCAGAGCAGTGATGGAGTCAGAGGTCCATACCCCCTCCCCCCCGCCCCCCGTCCCCCTCCAAGGGGGGATGGCTTTGGATGAACTCTACACAATGTTGTGTATAATAATAATAATAATGACTGTGGTATTTGTTATGCGCTTAGTATGTGTCAGGCACTGGGGTGTGTGTGTCACACTCTGGGGTGGAAACAAGCTAATGGGTTTTGACACATTCCCCATCCCACATGGGGCTCACAGTCTTAAGTCCCCATTTTTCAGGTGAGGATCCTGAGAGACAGAGAAGCCAAGAGACTTGCCCCAGGTCGCACAGCAGGCAAGTGGTGGCCCAGGCTCATGCTCTACCCACTGGGCCACGCTGTCGTTATGGTGTGATCTGACATTGCCCACGTGACGTCAAGTGCCTCAGGGGGTCTAGTATCCATCAGGACCCTCGCTGGACACCATTGGTGTATCTGGGCTCCCCCAAATACTAGCGTTCACACTCCGGGGTGAGCCCAAAATCCGTCCTCCAACACCAGGGATTCCTGCCCCTCCCCAGCCCCCATTTCTTGCCACTGACATCAGTCAATCAGAAATGGTATTTATTGAGCCCTTGCTATGTGTAGAGCACTGTACTGTACGATAAAATAGAATTAGCACCCAATTGCCCCCTGCTCCAGCTCAGGAAGTACTCAAGAGTATGTATTGAATGCCTACTTTGGGCAGAGTAATGAACTAAGCATTTATGAGAATGCAATGTAATTGGACCTGGGTTGTAGTCCCGCCTGCCGTGTGACCTTGGGCAAGTTACTTCTCTTTCCTGGGCCTCAGTTTTCTCATCTTTCTGTTCTACCTCCTACTTAGACTTTGAGCCTCATGTGGGTCAGGGACATTACCCAACCTGGTGAGCTTGTATCCACCCTAGTCCTTAGAATAGTGCTTGACATATAGTATGAGCTTATCAAATACCATTTAAAAAAAAAACCAAAACCATGACTTTGGTGACTTGGGGTGAGAAGTGAGTATTAGAATTTGAGTATATATATATATATATATATATATATATATATCTCAACTGTGGACTTTTTTCCCAGCACTTAGTACGCAGTCTGCACCTAATAAATACTATTGCTGCTACTACTACTACTACCAGACTATATCTGGCCCATAATCTGGGATATTGCTTAGGCCATTAAAACCCAGGAGGACAGGGGCTCTAATCCCAGCTCTGCCGCCTTTCTGCTGTGTAATCTTGGGCAAGTCACTTATCTGCTCTGCGTTTCCATTTCCTCTTCTGTAAAATAGGGATGAAATCCTACACCCTCCTACTTATTGTAATAATGACTATAGTATTTGTAAACTATATACCGTGTGTCAAGCACTTCTCTAAGCACTGGGGTAGTCGACAAGTTAATCATGTCAGACGAGGTTTCTGTCTCATTTGGGGTTCACCATCTAAGTAGGAGGGAGAACAGGTACTGAGTCCCCATTTTACAGTTGAAGAAACAGAAATGACGAAATGAAGTCACTTGCCCAAGGTCACACACCAAGCAAGTAGAAGTGAGATTCGAACCCAGGTCCTCTGACTTTCATTCATTTATGCAATTACATTTATTGAGCCCTTACTTTCCAGGCCCATGCCTTTTCTACTAGGCTATTTGGACTCTGAGCCTTGTGTGGGACAGGGACTGTGTCCAACCCGATTATCTTGTATCTACTCTGTCATTTAGTACAGTGCTTGGCACACAGTAAGTGATTAATAAATACTATTATTATTATTATTATTTTATTATTAAAACAGGACTGTCCAATACTGATCTGCCGAGTCTAAGAGAAGGTTAGAATCCAGGAGATGAGTTGAGCACGGAGAGGAGAGGGAAATGTGGTCATCAGGGAAGGTAGAAAATAAGTGAGTCCGGAGCATTGATCTCTGAAATTCTCGATGAATCTGTTCCCTGCTGCTAACCGCTGCTGTTGGCAAAGACCCGGAGGCTAGGAAACATCCTGGGGGGCTGATGTCAGGGCAAAGAGAGGGAGTTTTTATGTCTGAGGAACGGACACGTCCAGAGAACGCTCCCCAGGGCAGCCTTAACGTCCCGGTTCCTCAGGCTGTAAGGAGAGGGTTCAGAGTTGTGGCGGGGGGCGGGGGGGCACCTCGGTGTAGAACATGGATACCAGCAGGTCCAGGAATGATGGGGAGTCAGACATGGGCTTGTGGTAGGCGATGGTGGCAGTAAAGAGGAAGATGGTAATGACGACGATGTGAGGCAGGCAGGTGGAGAAGGCTTTGGCCCGGCTCTCGGTGGCTGGCATCCTCAGCACGGCCCGGAAGATGCACGCATACGGGACTACGATGGGGACGAAGGAGATAAAACCAAAGACGCCACCGATGGTCTCAATAGCGTTGATAACAACGTGTGTTTCAGAACTAGAGGCCTTCAGCAGGTAGCGGACATCACAGAAGAACTGCTGGACCTCGTGGTGTCCATAGAAACTCTTAAGCTTCTTTAGAGAACGTTCCAGCTGAGTACATCGCTCCAAATAGCTCCACGCTGAGCCAGGAAGTGACCGCCATTTTGACAAAGGCCCCACGGTCCACGATGATCACGTAGCACAGGAGATGGCAGATAGCCATGTAGCGGTCGTAGGACATCACCATGAGGATGAACAACTCCGAGCTGGAAAACAGGATCACCAGAAAGACTTGAGGCACACAGCTCCAATACTAGATGGACAGTTGGCCGGTCAGGGAGTTGAGTATGGATTTGGGGATGACAGAGATGAGGCAGATGTCAAGGACGGACAGGTTCCTGAGGGAGAAGTACATGGGAGTGTGGAGGAGCATGTCGAAGACGGTGACGGCAATGATGAGGAGATTCCCCGTCAGTGCCGCCAGGTAGACCAGGAGGAAAAGCGTGGTGTGGACCAGCTGCAGGTCCTCCGAGAAACCCAGAAAGAGGAATTCCCTCACTGCCATGAGGTTGGCCATTTCCTTGGAGAATCTGCAGGTTGCCTGAAGAAGCACAGAGGAAGGACTTAATTTCTTAAAGAAATAAGAAAAATCTCCACTTGGGGTTTCAGATGGGAGCATCTCGTTTTGATTACGTAATCAATCGTATTTATTGAGTACTTCTGGCGTGCAGAGCACCGTATTAAGAGCTTAGCAGAGGACAAAAGATCAAAGTTGGTAGACACGTTCCTCCCCACAAGGAGCTTACAGTCTCTGGGGGAGACAGTCTTTAAAAGAAATTGCAGATCAATCAATGGTATTTGTTGAGCGCTTACTGTGAGCAGGGCACTGTACTAAGCATGTGGGAGAGGACATTTTAACTGAATTTTTAGACATGTTCATGTTCATGATCTTTGACTCCCAAGCCCGCTGCTTCTCATGCTTGGCACACAGTAAGCACTTAAGAAATATTGTTTTTATTAGTAGTAGTAATAATAGTACTGAAACGGGACTGTCGGGAATAAAACCACTGCTGACCACCCGAGTCAGAGAGAAGGCTGGAATCCAGTAGGAGAGTTGAGCCGGGAGGGGAGAGGGAAAAGCGGTCATTAGGGAAGGTAGAAAATAAGTGAGTCTCAAGCATTGATCTCAGAAAGTCTCGATGAATCTGTTCTCTGCTGCTAATGGCCGCTGCTGGCCAAGACTCGGTAGCTAGGAGACATCTGCTTAGAGAAGCAGCGTGGCATAGTGGAAAGAGCCCAGGCTTGGGAGTCAGAGGTCGTGGGTTCTAATCCCGGTTCCGCCACTTAGCTGTGTGACTTTGGGCAAGTCACTTCACTTCTCTGTGCCTCAGTTCCCTCATCTGTAAATCAGGGATGAAGACTGCGAGACCCACGTGGGACAACGTGATCACCTTGTATTCCCCCCAGAGCTTAGAACAGTGCTTGACACATAGTAAGCGCTTAACAAATACCAACATTATTATTATTATCCAGGGGGCTGATGTCAGGGTAAAGCGAGGGGGCTTCAATTCTGGAAAAACGGATGGCCCCCTAGAACCCTCCCTAGAGCGGCCTTCATGTCCCGATTCCTCAGGATGTAGATGGGGGAGTGAAGGCGAGGGGCACCGCGGTGTAGAACACGGATACCAGCAAGTCCAGGGCCGAGAGTCCAAGTCCAAGTCAGGCATAGGTTTGAGGTAGACAAAGCTTCCGTTTGCTATGAATAAAGTCACAACGACAAGGTGGGGCAGGCAGGTGGAGAAGGCTTTGGCCCGGCCCTCGGCGGCTGGCATCCTCAGCACAGCCCGGAAGATGCGCATGTACGAGACCACAACGGAGACGAAAGAGATGAACTGTCACCAACGATGAAACTGGTATCAGTGACAACGTGCGTCCCAGAACGAGAGGTCTTCGGGGGGAGCGGACATCCCAGAAGAACTGCTGGACCTCGAGGAGCTGCGGAAGTTTACGGAGAACGTCCCGGCTGGGTACATCACTCCAGATAGCCCCGCAATGAACCAGGAGGCGGCCGCCATCTTCCCACAGGCCCCTCGGTCCATGATGAGCCCGTAGCGTAAGTGGCAGCAAATGGCCACGTAGCTTTCGTAGGACATCGCCGTGAGAAGGAACACCTCTGAACCGTCAAACAGAGCCTCCAGAAAGAACTGAGCCACACAGATGTCCCGTTGGGTGGTCAGGGAGTTGTGGATGGTTTGGGGGAGGATGACGGAGATGAGGCAGACTTGGAGGACGAACGGATTACTGAGGAAGAAGTACATGGGGGTGTGGAGGTACCGGTAGAGGGCGGTGATGGCGACGATGAGGAGATTCCCAGTCACGGCCGCCAGGTAGACCAGGAGGGACAGCGTGGCGTGGATCAGCTGCAGCAACCAGACCTCCGAGAATCCCAGCAGTAGGAATTCCCTCACCATTGGCCATGATCTAAGAAATGTGAATCAGACATAGAGAATAGTTACATTTCCAACAGGAAATTGGGACATGTGATGAGACAGGAGCCATACATTTCAACCCCTTACCTCAATCAATCAATAGTATGTACTGAACAGTCACTCTGTGCAAAGCACTGTTCTAAGCTCTTCGAAGCATACATTGCGATAGAGTTGATAGACATTCAATTATATTAGTGTCTGTTTCCCCCTCTAGACTGTAAGCTCATTGTGGGGAGGATGCATGTCTATCAACCATGTTGTATTCATTCAGTGGTATTTATCGAGTTCTTACTGTGTGCAAAGCACTGTACTAAGTGCCGGAGGGCACAATATAGCAGTAACAAGCTTAAGCACTTAGTACAGTGTTCTGCATAGAGTAAACTCTCAATAAATACCACTGATGATGATGATTGTCCTCTCCCAAATGCTTAGTATAGTGCTCCACACATAGTAAGCGTTCAGTAAGTACCATTGATGATGATGATTGTACTCTACCAAGCTCTTACTACAGTGCTCCGCACACGAGTGCTCAAGAAATTTCATTAGTTGATTGATAGATACAATCTCTATCCACAAGGAGACGTATCTTTTAACCATCTCACACCTCGAAGTCTCTTCTACCCTCATTCACCAAATACTTTGTTAAGGAAATTGAAATCATCCAGCGGGGTCTCCCCTAAACCCCACGCCGTCCCCTTTCCAACTCAATTCCCTCCCCTCCCTAGAGCCGCTTTCCCATGGATCTCTTAGGCGGGGATTTTTTAAATGATATTTGTAAAGCACTCACTATGTGCCAGGCTCTGTACTAAATGCTGGGGTAAGTACAAGCTAATCAGGTTGGACATAATCCATGTCCCACTTGGGGCTTCCAGTTTTAATCCCCATATGACGGATGAAGTAATTGAGGCCCAGAGAAGTGAAGCGACATGCCCAGACAAGTGGTGGGGCTGGAATTAGAACCCAGGTCCTCCCGATTCCCAAGTCTGGGCCCTTACCATGTCCCACCTGCTCCCCAAATCTTCACCCAACTTGTAATGGGAAAAAATAATCGTCAAGAGCTTGCATTTGCCCCATTCTCTCCAAACCAATTCAGCTGTAGTTCTGCTTGATCGCCTCTGGTTACCAAAGCAATCCAGTTCACAACACATCTTCACTTTGTTCTCTAGGTCTACCGAAAGGAATAGCTGAAAAAAAGATGAAGCTACTCATATACTACTACTACTACTACTAATAATAATATCATTTGTAAAGTGCTTACTATGTGCCATGCACTGTTCTAAGCGCTGGGGGGGATACAAGATAATCAGGTTGTCCCACTCAGGGCTTACAGTCTTCATCCCCATTTTAATAATGAGGTCACTGAGGCACTGAGAAGTGAAGTAACTTGCCCAAAGTCACACAGCTGACAAGTGGTGGAGCCGGGATTAGAACCTATGACCTCTGACCCCCAAGCCCACGCTCTTTCCAGTGAGCCATGCTGCTTATCTAATTTAGTGAGGTTGGGTGGGGTTTAATCACCTTGAGAACAAGGTAGAAAACCCCATCCCAAGGGATGTTCCTGCCCAACTTGATGTATTTAACCTGCATTGTACTTTCATTACATAAGGTGCTTTACTGTACAAAAGAACCTTTGGATTACTCAGAACTGAGCTGGTCTTGAGTAGCAGGGAATCTCTGCCACTAAACGGCCTCACCATACTAGTGCTAGAAGAAGAACCAGTGGTAAATTGTTATTATTACTATTACAGCATTTGTTAAGCTCTTACTATGTGCCAAGCATTGTTCTAAGTGCTGGAGAAGATACCAGTAATCAGGTTATCCCACGTGGGGCTCGCAGACTTAATCCCCATTTTACAGATAAGGTAGCTGTGGCACAGAGAAGTGAAGTGATTTGCCCAAGGTCACACAGCAGACAAGTGGTGGAGGCGGGATTAGAACCCACGTCCTCTAACTCCCAAGCCCAGGCTCTTGCCGTTAGTACAGTGCTCTGAACACAGTAAGCGCTTAATCAATACGATTGAATGAATGAATTAGGCCACGCTGCTTGTCGTCTCTAACATATCCACTCAAACACAACGCAGAGTTCGTCAAGTTTGTCTTCGACAGTATCTAATCTTCTCATCTTCTGAGAACACGTGTTCCCAACCTTTCTTCCCTCCCTAACTGCCATCTTTAATACCTCACTCCTTTGTATTTTTAAATGGAATTTGTTAAGAGTTTACTATGTGCCAGTCACTGTACTAAGGATTCCTTCAAATGCTGCTACAGAAGCAGCATGGCCTAGTGGATAAAGCTTGGGCCTGGGAGTCAGAAGGACCTGGGTTCTAATCTTGACTCTGCCACTCATCTGCTCCGTGAACTTGGGTACTTCTCTGTGCCTCGGTTGCCTCATATATAAAATGGGGGTTAAGGCTGAGAGCCCCTTGTGAAACATGGACTCTATCCAACCCGATTTGTTTATATCTACTACAGTGCCTGACAAATAGTAAGCGCTTAACAAATACCATTAAAAAATGCTTCCTCCCTCCCTTATACTAATTTTAATCATATTACTAATATTACCAACTTGGCTGTATTGTGCTCTCCCAAGAGCTTAGTATAGTGCTCGGCACTCAGTAAATTGTATTGATTGATTACTAATATTTATTTTAATGTCCATCTTTCCCCACTAGACTGTAAGCTCATTGATTGTAGGGATCATGTTTACCAACTCTATTTTACTCTAATCACAATGGTCTCCACACAGTAAGCAGTCAACAAATACCACTGATCGATTCATTGATTGGACAGAGATGGTGTATTTTAACACTTCTTGCACTCTTCCCAAGAGCTAAATACAGAGCTCTGCACACATTAGGTTCTCATTGAATCTTATCAACTAATTGATTCTGAAATATTTCTCAGGAAGATTTTTCCCCAATCTTTGCTCCTGTCTCCCTGACTCAGACCCTTTCCTCAGCTGTACAAGGCTCATCAGGTTTGCTATTGCCTGGTCTTCATCACCAGTGGTATTTATTGAGTACCTTCTGTGTGCAGAGCACTGTACTAAGCGCTTGGGAGAGTACAGTGCAACAGAATTGGTAGACACATTTTCTGCCCACTATGAGCTTACTGTCTAGAGGGGGACACAGACATTAATACAAATAATTCATAATACATAATTTATAGATATGTACTTCAGTGCTGTAGGGCTGAGGAGAGGGGCAGATATTAAATGTTTAAAGGTCACAGAGATTAATGATCTTATCAATGTGTGTCTTGACTCCCTTCTAATTCCCTTCCTCTTTCTCTAATAAAGCTCGGTAGGTAACCTCACTATGCCTCCATCTCGTCTATCTCGCCGCCAACCCATCGTCCACATCCTGACTCTGGCCTGGAACGCCTTTCCTCCTCATATCTGATAAGCAATGACTCTCCCTCCTTTCAAGGCCTTATCGAAGGCCCATCTCCTCCAAGAGGCCTTCCCTGATTAAGCTCCCCTTTCCTCTTCTCCCACTCCCTTCTGCATCCCCCCTCCCTCTCCGAAAAGCGACCTTCTTTGGGGAGTCTCCACTCCCTCCTTCCCTCTGTAAGGAACGGATGTGACTGATTCCCCCCACCCCTCCCAGGTAACAAGGCCCTTGTTCTCACTGTATTACATTTAGCAACTACCTGCATTTGCACCTATTCAGCCCAGCCATATTATTTGGTTGTTTACTCCCCTCCCTAGGGGTTTCCTCTCCCATGTCCCCCAAAGCAGTTTCGCCCTTCTCCATAACTGCCATCCTCAGGACTCCATCCTCCACCCCCTCAGAGACAATTAGGCCAGGAGCCCCTGAACTCTCTTCGTCGTTAGCCTTTTTGATTTGATTGACCCATGGACAATTCAACCTTCTGCTCTAGGCATCACCCGCTTATTTTATTGTTGTTATTGCATGTTAATTGTTAACTGTTCTCTGTGCTATCATTTACCTCACTGACCTCACCATGACACATCAATTCCCCTGCTCCCATCTCTCCTTCCCAGTCCTCACCTTCCCCTTCCCCTCTCCCACCCAGCTCTTTCCCTCCCTTTGCTCCTCCGTAGAATCCTTCTGTACCAGCCCCAACCCTCATCCCCCTCCCTAATCCCCCTCCCCTTGCGCAGTTCCCCACCCAAACCCTCCCTTCCAACCCATTCCCTCCCCTCCTCCCCGCCCCCGTCCCATCCCAGTTCTCCTTTCTCATCGCCACCACTCATCTCCCTCTCCCCGCCCAGGCCCCTTCCAACTCAATCCCATCCAAACCCTTCCCACCCCACGCACCCTTTCCCCGCTGCTGCTAAGTGTGGCCTATGGAACCTCTGCTCCATTATAGGTAAACTGCATTTCATCGTTGACCTGTTCCATTCCCGCTCTCTCCTGCTCCTCGCCCTCACTGAGACTTGGCTCACCCTGGATGACACGGTCTCTTCTGCTGCTCTCTCCAGCGGAGGACTTTTCTTCTCCCACTCCCCCAGATTCACCGGGAAAGGAGGAGGTGTCGGCTCCTTTCTCGCACCTCAATGTCGCTTTCGCAATATCCCTCCTCCCCCTTCCC
This sequence comes from Tachyglossus aculeatus, assembly GCF_015852505.1. Taxonomy (NCBI): domain Eukaryota; kingdom Metazoa; phylum Chordata; class Mammalia; order Monotremata; family Tachyglossidae; genus Tachyglossus; species Tachyglossus aculeatus. The sequence goes on along the minus strand of NC_052075.1, from coordinate 29,751,373 downwards.
TTTTCCTTCCCCTCCCTCGAAGCCCATATTATTCCTTTCTACCACCCCCTCTAGATTCTTGTAGCCGTCCTACTTCCAACTTCTTTAATCATTGTGACCCCTTTCTCAGCTTGCTTCTCTCCTTTTCCATGCCCACTCTGATCCTCGGAGACTTCAACATCCACATGGATGTACCCGATGACTCCACTGCCGCCAGCCTTCTATCTGTCCTTGATTCCGCCAACCTCCTGATCCACCCCACCTAGCCCAGAGAAATTCCTCTCTCTGACCACAACCTTCTCATCTGCCTCCTCTCTCACACTCCTCCCCCCTTGTAAATCTATATTACTCCCCCACAAAGACCTCCCGACCCCATCCGTCTCTCTCTCAGCGCATCACACCCCACCTTGCCTCCCTATCCTCTCTACCCACTCTTGATGACCAGACTACTGTTCTCAACTCCACCCTCTGTAATCAACTCAACTTGCTCGCTCCCCTTTTCCTTCGTTGCTCTTGCACCACTAACCGTTAGCCTTGGATCACTGCCACTGTCCGCCTACTTCACTCTAATGCTCGAGCTGCTGAACGCTGCTGGCGAAAGTCTGAACACCAAGCCAAACTTGCTCACTTTAAATGTATCCTTTCCTGCCTTAATTCTGCCCCCTCCGCTGCCAGGCAAAACTATTTTACTTCCCTTATTGACACCCATGCCTATCGCCCCCGCCAGCAGTTCCAGACATTAACTCCATCCTCAGGCCCCCTGTTCCTCCCCCTCATCCATCTCTCACCCCCAACGATCTGGCCACTTACTTCATTAGGAAAATTAACACCATAAGGTTTGAGCTCCCCAAAGTCATGCCTCCCGCTTCTCCATCACCACCGCTCTCAAACTTCTCCTTTGCTTTCTCACCCTTCCCAGTAGAGTCTTCAGATGATATCTCCTCCCTCTCCTCCCTCCTCTCAAGTGCCACCCCATCCACCTGTGATTCGGGCATTCCCTCTCATCTTATAAAATCTCTAACCCCTTCCCTCCTCCCCTCCTTAACTTCCATCTTCAACCACTCACCTCCAAAGGTTTCTTCCCTTCTGCCTTCAGACATGCCCACGTTTCCTCCTTCCTAAAATGCCCTCTCTTGATCCCACTGTCCCTTCCAGTTATTGCCCTATCTCCCTCCTATCCTTCCTTTCCAAACTCCTCTGAGTCGTCTACACTCGCTGCCTCCAATTCCACAACTCCAGCTCTCTCCTAGACCCCCTACAATCTGGCTTCCGTCATTCATTCAATCGTATTTATTGAGCGCTTGCTGTGTGCAGATCACTGTACTAAGCTCATGGGAAGTACAAGTCGGCAAAACAATGAGACTGTCCCTACCGAACAACGGGCTCACAGTCTAGAAGGGGGAGACAGACAACAAAAAAAAAGCATATAGACAGTTGTCAAAATAGTCAGAACTAATAGAAATATAGCTATATGCAAATCATTAACAAAATAAATAGAATAGTAAATATATGCAAATAAAATAAATATAGTAATAAATTTGTACAGATATATACAAGTACCTTGGGAAGGGGAAGGTGGTAGAGCGGGGGTGGATGGGGAGGAGGAGAGGACAAAGAGGCTCAGTCTGGGAAGGCCTCCTGGAGGAGGTGAGCTCTCAGTACGGCTTTGAAGGGAGGAAGAGAGCTAGCATGGTGGATGTGTGGAGGGAGGGCATTCCAGGCCAGGGGAAGGACGTGGGCCGGGGGTCGATGGCGGGACAGGAGAGAACGAAGCACAGTGAGGAGATTAGTGGCAGAGGAGAGGAGGGTGCGGGCTGGGCTGTGGAGGGAGAGAAGGGAGGTGAGGTAGGAGGGGGTGAGGTTATGGAGAGCCTTGAAGCCGAGAGTGAGGAGGTTTTGCCTGATGCGTAGGTTGACTGGTAGCCACTGGAGATATTTGAGGAGGGGATTAACATGCCCAGAGCGTTTCTGTACAAAGATAATCCGGGCAGCAGAGTGAAGTAGAGAATGAAGTGGGGAGAGACAGGAGGATGTGAGATCAGAGAGAAGGCTGCTGCGACAGTCCGGTAGGGATAGGATGAGAGATTGAACCAGAAAGGTAGCAGTTTGGATGGAGAGGAAATGGCGGAACTTGACGATGTTCATGGCCAGCCAACACACAAATGGCTCCTCACTGATAATAATAATACGGATAATAAATAATGGTATTTGTTAATTGCTATGTGCCAGCCACTGTACTAAGCACCAGCTCTCTCAAGCACTTAGTGCAATGCTCTGCATAGGTAAGGGCTCAATAAATACCACTGATTGACCTATGAGCAACAGTTGAACAACAGTCCACCCAAAATATCCCCAAGGGTGGTCTTCAGGTCCCTGTTCCTCAGGCTGTAGATGACAGGGTTCAGGGCGGGGGGAACCACGGAATAAAACATGGACAGAAGAAGCTCAAGAAATGGTGAACTGTTCGACCTCGGATTCAGAAAGGCCACGGCACCGGTTAAGAGGAAAACGGAGACCACGGAGAGGTGCGGCAGGCAGGTGGAGAAGACTCTGGGCCCGCCCCGAACCGAGCGGATCTTCAGCACGGCCGAGAAGATGTGAGCGTACGAGACGACGATGGAGAAAGAGCAGAAGAAGCAGAGACCCAAAATGAAGCCCGTGACTCCCAGTTCTCGGACGATCCCACTGGGATCAGAGAGCGCCAGGAGCTGGGGAACGTCGCAGAAGAACTGGCGGATGGCGTTGGACCCGCAGAAGGGGGCAGAGAAGGTGGCAGCTGTGTGCATGAGGCCGGAGAGGCCTCCACAGAGCCAGGAGGCGGCCGACATCTTCCCACAGGCCCCTCTGCTCATGATGATCTCGTAGCGCAGGGGGAAGCAGATGGCCACATAGCGGTCGTAGGACATCGCCGTGAGGAAGGCCAGCTCGGCAGAAGCCAAAAACATAAAGAAAAACATTTGGAGGACACAGCCCACGAAGGAGATGGATCTGTTGTTGGTCAGGGAGTTGATGACGGAGTTGGGGACGGTGACAGAGATGAGGCAGAGGTCGAGGATGGACAGGTTCCTGAGGAAGCAGTACATGGGGGTGTGGAGGCGCCGGTCGAGGGCGGTGACGTTGACGATGAGGAGATTCCCCGTTAGGGCCGCCAGGTAGACCAGGAGGAACAGCGCGGCATGGACCAACTGCAGCTCCCGGACTTCTGAAAATCCCAGCAGGAGGAATTCCCTCACCGCCGTGCGATTGGCCAGGGCCGTCTCATCAGTGCCCTGAAAGGAAAATGGGATGGATCGGCATAGTTAAACGGTCTGGTCAGCAGCTCTCAAAATACATACGCGATCACTGTCAAATCAAATGATTAGTGACTCAATCAATTGTATTTAAGGAGCGCTTACTGCGTGCAGAGCCCTGTACTAAGCGTTTGTGAGAGTACACTATAACAATAAAACAGACACATTCCCTGGCTACAACGAGCTTACAGTCTAGTATCGCCTCGTCATTGGCAGAGGGGGTCTAAAAACCTGAATGATTTCTGTATCTTAATAAGACCAAGGCAGTACAAATCCATCTTTCCTCTACTGGGACATGGTTTCCCCCGAACCGTGCCCAGAGAAGGTGTCTTCCTTAAGTGAGTATGGAATGTTCCAAAAACGCAGTCAATCAATAGTAATAGCATGAAACAGCATGGCCTAGTGGAAGGAGTTAGAGGACCTGGATTCTCATCCTGCTCTGCCACCTGTCTTCTGGGTGACCTTCGGCACGTCACTTCACTTCCTTTATGCCTCAGTTGCCTCATCTGTAATAATAATAATGGTGATGGTTTTGTTAAGCACTTCTATGTGCCAAACACTGTTCTAGGCGCCGGGGTAGATACGAGGTAATCAGGGTGTCCCACGGGGGGCTCACAGACTTCATCCCCATTTTACAGATGAGTGAACTGAAGCCCAGAGAAGTTAAGTGACTTGCCCAAAGTCACACAGCTGATAAGTGGTGGAGCGGGAATTATAACCAACGACTACTGACTCCCAAGCCCATGCTCTTTCCTCTAAGCCACACTGCTTCCTAGATTTTTCTAGACTCCAATCTGTAAAATGGGGATTAAGACTGTGAGCCCCCATGAGGGTCAGGGACTGGGTCTAGCCTGATTAACTTGTATCTACCCCAGCGCTTAAAAGAGTTCTTGACTCATAGTAAGCGCTTAACAAATATGATAATAATAATAATTAGTAATGTCCAACTGAGACTTGGACAAATTATTTCTGGGTTTCCCAAGAGGAAATGGGTGATGTCTAGATAGTTTTCACCACCAGAGGAATCTGGGAGCAACCGAAGGTACCCCTATCCTTGAGAGTTCGTAAGACAGTGAATGAGACAGAATTTGCACAGTAAGAATAGTAGTCAATGCATACATAAAACTCACCTAAAATTAGTAATGAATGGATAAGAAATGCACTATACAGATGAACAAACGAGTGCTAAGTGGCTGATGGGATGGTATAGGCATGGATGAATTGTTCTTTGAGATCTCCATCTGATCTATCTCTTCGCTGACCTCTTGCACACTTCCTGCCTCTGGCGTGGAATGCCCTCCCTCTTCATATCCGACAGACGATCACTCTCCCCATTTTCAAAGCATTACTGAGAAGGCGCATCTACTCCAAGATGCCTTCCCTGACTAAGCCCTCATTTCCTCTTCTCTCACTTCTTTCTGCATCGCCCCTGCATTTGGATTTGCATCCTTTATTCACCCCTCCCTCAGCCCCAATGACACGTATGTCCATATCCGTAATTTATTTACTTATAATAATGTTCATCTCCCCCTCTAGACTGTAAGCTCGTGTGGGCTGAGGACAGGTCTACCACCCCTGCTCTACTGTACTCTTCCAAGTTCAAAGCACAGTGCTCGGCCCACAATAACCGTTCGAAAAATATCATTGACTGAATGATTCATTGAGATGGGTGTCAAGAAATTTATTATCACCCTCTAGAATGTTAGTTCACTGTGGGCAGGGAATGTGTCTGCTTCTTGTTTTATTGTACTCTCCCAAGCACTTAGTACAGTGCTTTGCTCACAGTCTGTTCCCAATAAATACGATTAAATGAATAAATGAATATGCTTCCTCTAAGTAGACTGTTGCTGTTGTCAGAGAAAGAGTACTGAGAGAGACAGGTGGTTGACGGGATTTGGTCATGGTACCTTTCGTAGTGCGATGACTGCTTAATCCTTCATCCTTGGAACTGAAAGGCTCTCAAAGGGCCCTGGCATCTCAGGACAAGTGGGCAGAAAGTGCATCCTCACTCGTGGCCCAGTGAAGAAGAGCAGAATAGGAAGAACTTACCTCACGGCACGGGCTGCGAGGAAACATGGGAGAATCGGTCAACTGATTTTCCTGAATCCTCCCGTTATTCCCCCACGACCTTATTGGGTACTGAGAGCTGTAATTCACAGATCTCCTCCTCTCCTGTTCGCTCAGCGATCTTATCTTTAGAAATGGGGATCAGGGGTATGGAAACCGGAAGAGAGATTTATGACTCTCAGTTGAGGGGGAATGGAAATCCACGAGAACGAAGGCCAACTTCCTTCCAGTCTCCCGCTATGCTAGAACAGGTTGGAAAGCTATGTGATTGGCTTGGATTGGAGTTGAAAGACTGGGAGATGGGGATGAGGATCAGGTCCTTTGCTTTTCTAGCGTTCAGGGCTCTGGGAACCCTGGGATAAGAGGAAGTCCTGAGGGATGGGATGGGGGAATTCAGACTTTAATTAGTCCCACTGTACAGAACAATGGAATTGGTCCTTCTGTGGCCCAGATTTGAGGAGCATAGAGATGTGTATTTGAGGCTGTGGATCCAAGCTTGGTGCCCAGGTGCCCAAAGGTTCAATTAACAGCAGAGCAAGGGAACACAGCCCCAGAGACAGAAGTAACTGATCAGAGCTTTGCAAGATCAGTGATTCTATCATGCAAATATCCCTTCACTGGTAAATTGTGGTGGATGGTATGCTCACCTCTTTGCCGTTAGTGGGTGCACGGTTGCCTTGAGGCATCACTCAAGTGGTGATCATTAATATGCTGCTATTTTGTGTGATATGTGATAAACACTTACTGTGTGCTGAGCACTGTGCTAAACGCTGGAGTAGATACAAGATAATTGGTCCCCAAAGAGTTCAAAGTCTAAGTAAGAGGGAGAACAGGGATTGAATCCCCATTTGGCAGTTGAGAAAACAAGCACAGAGACGTTGAGTTGCCCACAGTCCCACAGCAGGCAAGTGGCAGAGACGAGATCAGAACACAGGTCTTCTACCTCTTAGGCCCATATTGTAAGCACTACGCCACACTGCTTTTCATTCATTCATTCAATCGTATTTATTGAGCGCTTACTGTGTACAGATCACTGTCTTCAGCGCTTGGAAAGTACAAGTCGGCAACTTATAGAGGTGGTGCCTACCCAACAACGGGCTCATAGTCTAGAAGGAGGAAACAGACGACAAAACAAGTAGACAGGTGTCAAAACCGTCAGAATAAATAGAAGTAAAGCTATATGCTCATCATTAATAAAATAAATACAGTAGCAAATATGTAGAAATAAAATAGAGTACTAAATACGTACAAATATTTACAAGTGCTGTGTGGAGGGGAAGGGGGTAGGGAAGAGGGAGGGATGGGATCTCCCTCTTTGGGAGAGGGAAGGGGAGGAGGTGAGAAAAGGGGGGCTCAGTCTGGGAAGGCCTCCTGGAGGAGGAGAGCTCTCAGTAGGGCTTTGATGGGAGGAAGAGCGCAAGATTGGCGGATGTGTGGAGGGAGGGCATTCCAGGCCAGAGGAAGGACGTGGGCCAGGGGTCGACGGCGGGACAGGCGAGAACGAGGCACAGTGAGGAGGTTAGCGGCAGAGGAGAGGAGGGTGCAGGCTGGGCTGTAGAAGGAGAAAGGAGGTGAGGTAGGAGGGGGCGAGGTGATGCAGAGCCTTAAAGCCGAGAGTGAGGAGTCTTTGCTTGATTCGTTGGTTGGCAGGCAACCATTCAAGATTTTTGAGGAGGGGAGTGACATGTCTAAAGTGTTTCTGTACAAAGATAATCCGGGCAGCAGGGTGAAGTATAGCCTGAAGCAGGGAGAGACAGGAGGACGGGAGATCAGAAAGGAGGTTGATGCAATAATCAGTCGGGATAGGGTGGGAGATTGAACCAGCAAGGTAGCAGTTTGGATGGAGGGGAAAGGGCAGGTTTTGGTGACAGATTGGATGTGTGGGGTGAATGAGAGAGCAGATTCAAGGATGACACCAAGGTGGCGGGCTTGTGAGATGGAAAGGATGGTAGGGCCGTGTACGGTGATGGGAAAGTCAGGGAGAGGACAGGGTTTGGGAGGGAACAGTAACCGCTTAATAAATGTCATTATTATTATTATTTGGTTAGACATTCACATCTATTCTATTTGTTCTGCTCCCTAGCTGATCCCTTTTTTACTCTGGCTCCCACTCTTTGGAAATCATTTCTATCTACCTCTTCCATTCGAATGTAAACGATTGGATGACAGGAACCATGTGATGTTCATCAACTGTGCTCTTTCAAGCGCTTAGTATAGTGCCTAGGACTCAGTAGACAGTCATTACCTGCCATTTGATTGATTGACGGGGCTTACACACAGTAGGCCCTCAATAAATACTTCCGGATTGAGACATGGATTCTTCCCTCCCGGCACACCACTCCCACAACCCAGACTGCAGGGGCGACAACGCGGCTCGGATATCCCTCCCCACATGGCGGGACTCTACCCAGGCCACGGTTTGGAGCGGGGGAAACGGCCATGGCAGCCCGGAGACGGCCAACGGCAACTGAGGCTCCGTGCGTGAGACTCCATTGTGGATGCACCTTGGGACTGACCTCTCTGCCACGGAGCTAGAGCCCGAGGAAGGCGATAAATCGAAGGAAAGAAGGAGCCGCAGCCTACCAGTCTGTCAATCAATGGTATCCACTGAACACCTACTGTGTGCAGAACAGCTAACCGAGTGCTTCGGAGAGCCCAGTAGATCTAGGAGAAACGATCTATTAGTCATCTTTGTCATTCTCTATCTCCCTCCTCTCTCTCCTCATGGTTAAGTGGACACACTCGGATGAGCCAAGGTTAATACCCGGGTTCTCTGAGTCCCAGACCCGGGATCTTTTCCACGAGGCCATGCTGCTTCACATCTATTGTTTCCACTTTCATCTCCCAAGCTCTCAGTACAGGACTGGACCCCTAGTAGAAGCTCAGGAAATATGATTGATGGATTAATTGAGAGTAGGTTCCATTCCCAAATAACCTTATACGTCAACCACCTCTGGGCCCAGCCACCATATGTAGAAGAAAGATACCCATTGTTCCATCTTCTTACTCTTCTCTTGATCCTCACTGCTTTATTCTTCTCCCTCTCCCTTCCGTGCCACCTTGATTTATTCCTTTTATTTAATCTCCCCTCTTAGCCCCACAGCACTTATGTACATATCTCTAATCTTATTTATTTTTATTGAAGTCTGTCTCCTTCTCTAGACTTGTAAGCTCGTTGAGGGCAGGAAATGTGTCTGTTATATTGGTCTCTCCGAAGTGCTTAATACAGTGCTCTGCACACAGTAGGCACTCAATGAAACGATTGACTGACTGACGGACTAGGTCACATGAATTAGGAATTAATGGATTGGAATTGCTGCAGCTTGTGTCCCCTCCACACCCCCCTCCCCCACCCCGACCCTCTGAATGGGGCCCCCAACCGGGTATTACACTTTCACAGCCAGAGCTACCAAAGCATCTACCATTCATTAGTGTCTCCCGACTAACCCCTGGGGAGACTTTCATTATTCTCACAATTGGTCCCCTTGTGCCCAACAGAAAAAAAAAGACAATAAAACCTCACTCTTGCTCCTGCATTAGGTAGAGTAGCCTATCTCCTGCTCAAAGGTTCCAGATTGACCCCTGTTATGAGCAGAGAAAATTCCTGATGCCTTCCTTCCCACCCACTTTGGTTTCGTGTTGATTGTATGGAGTCGCATGTCCAATGGTGATGGGAGTGCAAAAGCGAGCATCACTTGAAGAGGTGCGTGAAAACCCGGAACAGGGGAACAAATGGGAAACTAAATACAGGCATGACATTATCTCAGCATCGCTTCCCTGCCAAATGAAAGATGGGCATTTGGGATGGCCCTCAGAATCAGGGCAGAGTGTTAGGGAAGCGAGGACCTCTCAGCATCTCTTTGGTACGTTCCGTTTCTCTTGTGGATTTCAGAGCCTCAATCCATGGATGACTGCAGCCACCTTCCCTCCAGTCCCGGCCTCCCAGAGCCTGTGATCCTGTGGTGGAGCCCCCGTTCAGAACTGGTAATTATCAGTCAATAGTGTTTATTGAGAGCTTATTGTGCGCAGAGCACTTTGTGAAGGGCTTGGGAGAGTACAGCAGACTTGGTAGACCCGTTCCCTGATCACAGTAACCATCCAGTATAGAGGGAGAGAAATAAATATAAATCCCAAAGCAAATTATGGATATAGGTGTAAGTGCTGTAGCATTGAAAGTGGGGTGAATAGCAAATACTTAAAAGGTAAGCATCCAAGTAGGCGGCGCAGAAGGGAGAAGAAGGAGAAAAGCAGCATAGCCTAGTGACAAGAATATGATCTTGGGAGTCAGAGGTCGTGGGTTCTAATCCCAACTCCACCACCTGTCTCCTCTGTGACCTTGGGCAAGCCACTTAACTTCTGGGGGCCTGTTACCTCATCTGTAAAAACGGGGATTGACTGTTATCCCCACCTGGGACAACCTCGCGTGCGCACGCACACACACACACACACACACACACACACACACACACACACACACACACACACACCAGTACTCAATCCCCAATCTGTTCCTTGTTATCCTTATTATACCAGGCAGGGTCCCTTTGATCCAGAGAGGCTCCCAGATGGATGATTAGTATCTGAACACCTAACCTGCACCATGTATACAGATTCTCTAATCTTCAGAAGCAGTTTTGTCTAGTGGAAAAGGCACGCCCTGGGTGCCAGAAGACCTGGGTTCTCATCCATGCTCTACCAAGTGCCTGCTAGTTGACCTTTGACGAGTCAGTTAATTTCTCCATGCTTCAGTTATCTCATCTGCAAAATGGGGATTCAATTATAGGTCTCTCTCTTACTTAGATCGTGAACCCAGAGTAAGACCTGATTACCTTGTTTATTGCTCACCCAGTGCAGACATCCCGGTCTTGTCTCCTGAGGACCTTTTCCCTTTTCTGGCAGTATCTCCAGGGAATGGCTGGCCCATGAGCTTCTTAGCACTCTCTGGTCTAATGCTCATGATCCCAAACACTCTTCCTCCCTCAAGGTTCCTGACAATCTCACTTATCCAGGCGTTGACAGTTGATGGGTTGGAGACATGTATTCAGGTGAAACCTTGACATTCATGGGCTTAGACAAAGATCAATTTACCCCCATCACATGTACAAAAGGCATTAACGGGCCCATTTTCCAGGCAGCAATCTGCACCCATTCTCAACAATCAGGTATATATGCTATTCGATTTCTCATTTTGACCATGCTATTGGTAAGTATGTTTACGTTTGCCTCCCCATAAGAATGGAAGTTTCTTGTGGGCAGGGAATAATTGTGATGTAATTCCCCGAGCTATTAGAGAAGGACCCGCCCAAATCAGTGCTAATTAAACGTAATCTCTATTCCAAACATCACGCAGGTTTTGGGGGAGGAAGCCTAAGGGTCACTGCTGAGACAACCACGCTTCTGTTGTCCCGCGTGGAGGTATCTGCCATAAACCCATGAAGTCATCTCAAGGATTGGGCTGTGTCCCTACCATGACCGACGTCTCCCACAGCCGGAGCTGTTCCTACCCAGTTCGTCTAGTGGGAAAGGAGTCACAGTCCTCTGTCCCACTCCAGTGAGCTCCACTGACAGTCCTCAGGTGTTATCCAACAGGAGCCAAAGGTCAGCCATGAGGAATCACACACAAGTGACTGAGTTCATCCTCCTGGGGCTCACGGACGACCCGGACTTGCAAGCAGTGATTCTCCTCTACATGTCTGTCACCTACGTTCTGAGCATCACCGGCAACCTGACCATCGTCACCCTCACCTTGCTGGACTCCCGCCTCCACACCCCCATGTACTTCTTCCTGCGCTGCTTCTCCTTCCTGGAAATCTGCTTCACCTCAGCCTGCATTCCCAGATTCCTGACTACCATTGTCACCGGGAATAGGGCGATTTCCTACAACTGCTGTGTAGCTCAGCTATTTTTCGTCATCCTTTTGGGAGTGACCGAGTTCTTCCTCTTAGCCGCCATGTCCTACGACCGCTATGTCGCCATCTGCCGGCCGCTGCACTACACGACCGTCATGAGCCAGAGTGTCTGCACACTATTGGTCCTCTGCTCTTTGATAACCGGGTTTCTGGTCATCTCTCCTCCTATTATCCTTGGCCTCGAACTAGACTTCTGTGGTCCTTTAGCCATTGACCATTTCTTCTGTGACATCTCTCCTCTGCTCCTGCTCTCCTGCTCGGACACCGGTTTCCTGGAGCTGATGACTTTCATCTTGGCAGTGGGGACGCTCCTGTTCACCTTGGCGTTAGTGGCCATGTCCTACACGGCCATCGCCGGCGCCATCCTGAGACTGCCCTCCACTCAGCAGAGGAAAAAGGCCTTCTCCACTTGTTCCTCCCACATGGTCGTGGTCTCCATCACATACGGGACCTGCATCTTTATGTACATCAAACCGTCCGCCAAGGAGAGGGTAGACATAAGCAAGGGGGTGGCCTTGTTCTACACTTCCGTGGTCCCCACGCTGAACCCCTTCATCTACACCCTACGGAACCAGCAGGTCAAGCAGGCCATCAGGGACCTGGTGCACCGACTTGAATTTTCCACCAAGGGGTGAGGCTCCTTCAGCCACGAAATCTTACAGGAAAATCTGCAGGAGATGCAGAAGGTCGACCACAGAGACTCGGTACCTGTGCATTAGTGTAATGCTTCATCTGCTGTCTAACAAACAGGACCACACCGTTCTCCATCCCTCTGTGCGTCCCCGCATCTGCCCTTCTGGAAATCCCTCCCCTGGCCAGGTCTCCCTGCTACCTCAGCCCTGTGTCCTTATGCAGTCAGAGGGGAGTCAAGCCTTTTCACCGCACGTGCGAGACGTTCCGAGGTTTGTTCAGAGGGTCTTTGTCAAAGCGAATAGAAATCTCCAGGTTCAACGTGTTGTTTGCAAATCTCCATCTGTATCCAAGCTAAGTGAGGCGTTTTAGCAAGAAGCCCTTTAGCCCTGACTCCCTCTTTGCTCTTCCCCCCTCTCTCGGCCTCGCGGTATTTAGGTATATGTTAATTTTATTTATTTATATTGATGTCTGTTTACTTGTGTTGATGTATGACTCCCCCCGCCCCCACCCCAGACGGTGACCTTGTTGTGGGCAGGGATTGTCTCTCTTTATTACTGGATTGCGCTTCCCCCAAGCGCTTAGTACCGTGCTCTGGACACAGAAAACACGCAATAAATGCGATGAATGAATAAATGAATGAAGAGCGGCCTCATTGGTCATTACAGAGAAGCAGCTTGGTTAGCGGAAAGAGCATGGACTTTGGAGTCAGAGGTTGTGAGTTCTAATCTCGGCTCCACTTATCAGCTGTGTGACTTTGGTACCTCATCTATAAAATGGGGATTAAGACTGTGAGCCCCGCGTGGGACAATCTGATGACTTTGTATCTACCCCAGCGCTTAGAACAGTGCTTGGCCCATAGTAAGTGCTTAGCAAATACCATCAATATAACAGGGAGGGGAAGCCAAAGACTTGCCACCTTTTACTCCCATGCTCTCACTCCCTTCTCTTACCCTCTCTCTCTTTTCTCTCTCTCTCACCCTCCCACTTTCCAGCTCACTCCCACACTCAAACTGCCCCTCTTACATGTATCCTCTGCATATCCGAGTTATTTCGGTTATACTGTACTGATTTCATCTGATTTGGGCAAATATGCCAATCTGTCCTATTTTTTCCGCTCCCTTGCTAATCCTTGTTTCTACTCTGACTTCCACTCTTTGGAAATTATCTCCATCAATCTTCTCCATTTTTTATGGTATTTGTTAAGCGCTTACTATGTGCAAAGCACTGTTCTAAGCGCTGGTTGAGTGAAAACTACTGGAAACTAGTAGTGTAGTGCCTAAGACTCACTAGGCAGTCAATAGATTCCATTTGATTGATACATGGATTGTTTAATACTAAGTACGCCCTCAATATAGGCTATCAACCCTCTATAAGTTATCAACAAATGCCATTTCATTGATTGATGGATTACTTTGCACTCAATAGGTTCTAAAAAGATACCGTGAGATCAACTGATAAATTGATTTGCACTCAATAGGTGCTCAGTAAATACCAGAGATGTCCTAAAAGAGTGATGGATTGACTGACTCATTGATTAATTTATTGACCTGGAATCCCAGTTCATATGAGGCAGGGCGATGGTTAGGGGAAGGGCATAGTTATATAAGGCCAGAAGTACTAGATTGTGGCTGAGATTTTGGGAAAGCCACAGGGAGCATTGGGATCAGGGAAAGAACACCGGACGACAGGCTGGGGGAAGCTTGTTAGCACCTGGTTTGCCATCCTTGTTGTTCCCGGAAATGTTACCTACTGGAGAGACTGATCTCAGCCCTTTCTCTCCCTGCTCATCCGAGGCCTGGACAAGGGAGTATGGTCAGCCGCTCTGGGAGGTCCTACAGGGAGGTGGTAGATCTACTGATGAATTGATTGATTGATTGATTGCTGGGTCAGTCCATGACAGTGGACTGCCGCAGGAGAGGACAGCTCAGAGTGGCCACAGGGATTCAGCTAGACCAACGAACGAATGTCAGTCTGTGTCCCCGTGGAACACACATGTTGTTACAGGAGCTGCGGCGATGGGCAGGACATTCGTAACCTCCGAGGCGACTCTCCGACGGGGCTCTGGTCATTCTGACCTTCCGAGAGGCTGAATAAATGGGCCAGTCATAATCTCCAATCCACAACCACTGATAGACATTCTGGGAGGGAGTGGATACGGAGGTGTCCCCCTGAGAGTGTCCTGATGACAGGAGAGGGGTGTGTCTGGGCCTCTCGGTCTGCCGCCCGTATCTCAGCCCTGACCTGATAGCACGGGGATCTGCGACATCCCGAGGACAAGGATGTGGGGAGCAGAGTGTCAGAGGGGCCGAAGGACAGGGATTCTGTCTGGATATACTCCCACGTTCTGTCGGGCAGCGGCTTCTCCGGCAAGAGGGATGATCAGAATTAGAGCTGCCCTGGGATAAAGCCTTCCCCATTTCAGGACACGACATCCCAGCTATCATAAGATTCACAGGTGTCTGCAGTGTCCCGTCCTGAACAGGGCAGAGGGAAAAAGTACCTCACTTCTTTTCCCTGTGGTGAACAGAAATACACTGGGCACTTCCTGTTTCCTTCTCAAAGAAGAGGGAAGGACAGAGATGTTGGGGAAGGGAGAGCTGAGGAAGGAGAACACCCCAAGAGCTGGGGAAGGAAAAGCTTCACTCCTGTACGTTTGATAGACAAGTGAAAACCCACTGGGGAATGAAAGGATGGAGCGAAGGAGAGAGGAACTGACGGATGCTACTTCTCCCAGGGTGGTGTATCATCAAGAACACAGAGTCAACCGTTAGCTCCTACTCATGGACCTTTAATCCCACACCTTCCCAGGAGGTCTCAGTCCTTGGCCGCCTGTCCAGGTACCGAGGGTGAGCTGTTTACACGGGTGAGGTTTTAACACATCACTAAATTCTGTCGGTCCCACCTTCACAACATTGCTAAAATCTACCCTTTCTTCTTCTTCTTCCAAACTGCTACCACGTTAATCCAATAATTTATCCTATCTCACCTGGATTACTGCATCAACCTTCTTGCTGACCTCCCAGTCTCTGGCTCTCCTTTCTCTAGTCCATAATTCACTCTGCTGCCCGGATCAGTTTTCTACAGAAACGTTCAGGACATGTCATCCCACTCTTCAAAAAACTCCAGTGCTTGCCCATACATCTCCACATCCAACAAAAACTCCTCATTATTGGCTTTAAAGCTCTCAATCGCCTTGCCCCCTCCTACTTCACTTTAATAGTCTCCAACTACAACCCAGACCGCACACTTGGCTCCTTTAATGCCAACCTTCTCACTGCGCCTCCATCTTGTCTATCATCCTTGACGTGCCTAGGGTTGATCCCCACGTTGATCCCAAGGGTCCTGCCTCTCCTCCTGTCTCCTCCTGTCAGTGGAACTCATTGCTAACACTGTCCTAACTTAGAAGGTGGGAGAAGGTTATTCCCCTTTCCAGGAGCACCTATCAACGCCCTCACCCGTCGTCCTATCTCTTCCTCCCACTGATAGTCTCAGTCTCTTCATTTCACCGGGTCCTCCTCACCCACGAAGTCATCAGAGTCTATCTATTTAAACATGAGAAGAGAGATGCAGGGAGATAGAGAATGATAAAGATGACAGATAGTATTTCCTAGTTCTATTGGGCTCTCCGAAGCACTCAATGCACTGCATTGCTCACGGTGCCGTTCAATAAATACCCTTTACTGACTGATTTGTAGCCGGTGTCTCCCTCTTCCCTTCGTTTTATCACCTTCCTCAGGCTCTGGCTTGGTGTCAGAGAGGTAAGCCCCTGGGTACTTCCACAAGGAAGTCCCGGGCGCGGAGCATTTGCTGCCGGGGGACGTCTCCGGGCTCCGGTGGCCTCTTTTTCCCCTCTCCAAATCGTGGCATGTGTTGAGGTCCACCGTGTGGGGAGGGAAATCCGAGCCTTGTCGTCACCCCTGCAGGCTGGGGTGTGGGACCCGCACCGCGGAGGGGTATTCCAAACTGCCTCCTCCGTGGACCTCTCACCGCCCTTCCCATCCAGCTCTCCCTTATCCTCTGCTAATCCACCTGCACACGCACACACACTCTGACCCTAGGCGCTGTGGTTTGTTCACCAGTCCCTACCCTGGAGCGCAGTCTGCAGCGACTCCTGAAGCCGCTGCAACTGCAGGAGAACTCCAACTCCCGCCTCATGGCACGTTGGTATTGACCCTAGCATCCTGTGTTTCCCTAACGCCTAGGTATCTGGGGTTCCAACATGCTGTATCGGGCCACGAAATGGAGATCAATCGCCACCGACCTCTTGCGCACGTCCCCTTGTGCCCAACCCGAACCAAAGAGTATAAAACCCCCACTCGTGCTCCTGCCTTAGGTAGAGAAGACCATCTCCTGCCCTAATTGCCAAAGCTGACTCCCCTGTTATGAGCTGAGAAAAATCCTGATGCCTTCCTTCTCTCCCTTTTACCAGGGGATGCCTAAATTTTGGCCTCCTTGGGCGGAGATGGAGTCACGTGTCCAGTGGTGATGCGAGGGAGAGGATACGAACAGGATCTGCAGAGGTGCGGGTAACCCTGGAGCAGCGGAACAGGTGGGAAATTCCATCCAGGTATGACGTTATCTTCAGCCCCCGGAAGTAAGGCAGAGTGCTAGGGAAGGGAGGACCTCCTAGGGTCAGCTTGGTCTGTTCCTTTCCCGTTGTGAATTTCAGAACCTCAACCTGTGGACGACTGCATCCACCTTCCCTCGATCCCTTTACTCCCGGAATCTGTGACCCTGTCCTGGAGTCCTCACTTCATAATTGGAATTAAACCGATAATAATCAATCAAGGGAACTTACTGAGGGCTGAATGTGCTCAAAAAAACTGTACAAAACACTTCGAAGGGGACAACAGAGTTGGTAAACACATTACCTGACCACAAGAATGAAACAGTATGAAGGGGGAGCCAGATATAAATATAAATCCATAAATAAATTACCGGCATAGATGTTAAGTGCGGTAGGGCTGAAGGTTGGGTGAATAACGACTGTTTAAAAGGTAATTTTTCAAGTGTATAAGTGAGGCAGAAGGGAGAGGGAGTAGGGAAAAAGAGGTATTCATCCACAAATACCTTTGGAGAGACAAATACACACACACACACACGCGCACACACACACACACACACACACACACCATGCTTATTGTCCCTAGCAGGGTCCCAATCATAAAAGTCATTATTAATAATAATAATAATAATTGTGGTACCTGTTAAGCATGTACTATGCTCCAGGCACTGTACTAAGCTCTGGAAGAGATACAAGGCAATCAAGCCGGTTGGGCACAATACCAGTCCCACATAGGGTCTCAATCCCCATTTTATGGATGAGGTAATTGAAGCTTTGAGAAGTTAGGTGACTTGCCCAAGGTCACACAGCAGACAAATGGCCGAGATGGGATTAGAATCCAGGACTTTCTCACCTGTCATGCTCGTACTCTCTGCTCTTTGATCCAAGGAGGCTCCCTGATGGCTGCTAAATCTCTGAGCACCCCACCTCCACCCTTTATCCAAATCTTCTAATGTTCAGAGGTACTTTTGCCTGGTGGAAAAAACATGGCCTGAGAGTCAGAGGACACGAGTTCTTTTCTCTGCTCCGACACTTACCTGCTGTGCGACCTTGGGCCAGTCGCTTACATTGTCTGTGCATCAGTTCCCTTATCTACAAATGGGGATTAAATTCTTGGTCTATCTCCTATTTAAATTGTGATCACCAAGTGAGACCTAATTGTATTCATTCATTCATTCATTCAATTGTATTTATTGAGTGCTTACTGCGTGCAGAGCACCTTATTAAGCGCTTGGGAAGTACAATTTGGCAACATATAGAGAAGGTCGCTACTCAACAGTGGGCTCACAGTTTAGAAGGGGGAGACAGAGAACAAAACAAAACATGTTAACAAAATAAAATAAATAGAATAAATATGTACAAATAAAATAGAGTAATAAATACACACAAACGTATATATATATATATATATATATATATACAGGTGCTGTGGGGAGGGGAAGGAGGTAAGGTGGGGGAGATGGGGAGGGGGAGGATGGGGAGAGGAAGGAGGGCTCAGTCCGGGAAGGCGTCCTGGAAGAGGTGAGCGTTCAGTAGGGCCTTGAAGGGAGGAAGAGAGCTAGCTTGGCAGATGTGCAGAGAGGGCATTCCAGGCCAGGGGGGTGACGTGGGCTGGGGGTCGACGGCGGGACAGGCGGGAACGAGGCACGATGAGGAGATTAGCGGAGGGTGTGGGCTGGGCTGTAGAAGGAGAGAAGGGAGGTGAGGTAGGAGGGGGCGAGGTGATGGAGAGCCTTGAAGCCGAGGGTGAGGAGTTTCTGCCTGATGCGTAGGTTGATTGGTAGCCACTGGAGATTTTTGAGGAGGGGAGTAACATGCCCAGAGCGTTTCTGCACAAAAACGATCCGGGCAGCGGCGTGAAGTATGGATTGAAGTGGGGAGAGACAGGAGGATGGGAGATTGGAGAGGAGGCTGATACAGTAATCCAGTCGGGATAGGATGAGAGCTTGAACGAGCAGGGTAGCGGTTTGGATGGAGAGGAAAGGGCGGATCTTGGCAATGTTGCGGAGGTGAGACCGGCAGGCTTTGGTGACGGATTGGATGTGAGGGGTGAAAGACAGAGCAGAGTCGAGGATGACACCAAGTTTGCGGGCTTGTGAGACGGGAAGGATGGTAGTGTACCTTATCCATCCAAGCGCTTAGTCGAGTGCTTGGCACATATTAATTGCTTGACCAGAACACATTTATTATTCACCCAGGGCTCTCAGTAAATATAATCTCTACTCCAACCATCACAAAGATTCTCGGTGATGAAGCCTGAGGATCCCGGCTGGGACTATCAGGAGTAGGTTGTCCCGCGGGGAGGTGTCAAGCATCAATCCAGGAAGTCATCTCAAGAACTGTCATGCCCACAGTCTCGTGCATCCGGCCCGGAGTGGAAGACCCTGAGCCCATCCAGAGCTGTCCCTAACAAGCTAGTATGGAGGGAACGGAGAGACTGCATTCCATCCCCGGCCAGTGGGTCAGACTCACGATCTTCTGGTGCTATCCAAAAGGAGTAACAAGTCAGCCATGAGGAACCACACGCAAGTGACTGGGTTCAACCTCCTGGGACTCACGGACGACCCGGATTTACAGGCTGTGATTTTCCTCTACATGTCTGCCTCCTATGTACTGAGAGTCACCGGCAACTTGACCATCGTCACCCTCACCCTGCTGGACTCCTCTCCTCCACACCACCATGTACTTCTTCTTGCACTGCTTCTCCTTCTTGGAGATCCGCTTCACCTCCGCCTGCATTCCCAGATTCCTGGCTACAGTTGTCACCTGGGATAGGACGATTTCCTACAAATGCTGTGCAATTTAGCTAGTTTTCATCATCCTCCTGGGAGTGGCCGAGTTCTTCCTCTAAGTCACTGTGTCCTACGACCGCTGTGTTCTGCTACACGACCGTCATGAGCCAGAATGTCTGCACCCTACTGGTCCTCTGCTCCTGGCTAACCGGGGTCCTGGTAATCTTTCCTCCTATTATCCTTGACCTCCAACTGGATTCTATGGCTCTGTAGACACTGATCATTTCTTCTGTTACAGCTCCCCTCTACTCCTGCTCTCCTGTTCGGACACAGGGTTCCTGGAGCTGATGGATTTTATCTTGGTCTTGGGGACATTATTGGTCACCTTGGCGTTAGTGGCCATGTCTTACATGACCATCTCCCGCGCCATCCTGAGAATGCCCTTCACTCATCAGTGGAAAAAAGTCTTTTCTACTTTCTCCTTCCACATGGTCCTGGTCTCCATCATATACGGGAGCTGTATCTTTATGTACATCAAACCTACCCCAAAGGACAGAGAGGACCTGACGAAGGGGGTGGCCGTGCTCAACACTCCGTGGCCCCCATGTTGAACCATTTCATCTACACCCTGCGGAACCAGCAGGTCATCCAGGCCTTCAAGAATCTGGTGTACCAGGTCACATTTTCATCCAGGAGTTGAAGGCTCGTCAGTGATGAAATTCCACAGGAAAAGCTGCAGGAGAGGCAGAGGCTCGACCACAGAGACTATTGCCTGTATATTAGCCTAATGCCTCATCTGCCGCCCAACAAGCAGGACGTCATTGTTATCCGTCCCTATTTGCACCCGCGCATCCGCCTTTCTGAAAATTCTGAAAATTCCCCACCGGCCAGATCTTCCTGTTTCCAAAGCCCTTCTGCACCCCACCACGCATTGGAGAACTTCGCGTTTTCCCTCTCCGTAACAGAGACTTTCCGAGATTTACTCAACTGATCTGTGCCGAATCCAATAGAAATCCCCATGTGGAATGGGTTTTTGCACATCTCCTTCCATATCCGAGCTAAATGAGGCCCTCCAGCTGGAGGAGTGGCGTCATTAGTCATTACGGGAAGGGGAAATCAGAGGCTTACCAATTTTTACTCCCATTTTCTCACTCTCCTCTCTCACTCGCCAATTCATTCCCATCCTCTCGCTCCCCCCTCTCACATCTATCCTCAGCATTTATTCATGTGTGGCTTAGTGGAAAGAGCCCAAGCTTGGGAGTCAGAGGTGGTGGGTTCTAATCCTCGCTCTGCCACTTGTCTGCTCTGTGACTTTGGGCACGTCACTTAACTTCTCTGGGCCTCAGTTACCTCATCTGGAAAATGGGGATTAGGACTCCGTCCTCTCCTGGTTCTCCTCATCTCTCTGGCCGTTCATTCTGAATCTCCTTCACGGGCTCCTCCTCCCCCTCCCATCCCCTTACAGAAGGGGTTCCTCAAGGGTCAGTTCTTGGTCCCCTTCTGTTCTCTATATATACTCACTTCCTTGGTGAACTCATTCGCTCCCACGGATTCAGCTATCATCTCTGCGCTGATGACATCCAAATCTACATTTCCACCCCTGCTGTCTCTCCCTCCCTCCAGGCTTGTATTTCCTCCTGCCTTTCCGGACATCTCCACCTGGATGTCTGCCTGCCATGTAAAACTCAACATGTCCAAGACTGAGCTCCTTATCTTCCCTCCTAAACCCTGTCCTCTCTCTGACAGTGCTTGACACATAGTAAGTGCTTAAGAAATACCATCCTCATTATGAATAATAATAATAATGTTGGTATTTGTTAAGCCCTTACTATGTGTTAAGCACTGTTCTAAGCGCTGGAGGAGATACTAGGTAATCAGGTTGTCCCACGTGGGGCTCATAGTCTTAATCCCCATTTTACAGATGAGGTAACTGAGAACCAGAGAAGTTAAGTGACTTGCCCTAGGTCACACAACTGACAAGTGGCAGAGGTGGGATTAGAATCCATGACCTCTGATTCCCAAGCCCTGGCTCTTTCCACTAAACCACGATGCTTATCTATTATTATTATTTTTGTATATGTCTCGTTCTGTAATTGTACTGATTTCATCTAATTTGGACAAGCATACCAATCTGTCCTATTCATTTGGCTCCCTATCTTATCCTTTTTCTTACTCTGGCTCCTACCCACTGCAAATCATCTCTAACTGTCTCCCCCATTCGATTGGAAACTTAGGAATGATAGGAACCATGTAGGTTTCATCGGTTGCGCTCTCCCAAGCACTTACTATGGTGCCTAGGACTCAATAGGCAGTCAATAGATTCCATTTGATTGATTGATGGGTTGCTTAACACTCAGTATGCCCTCAATAAATGCAATCAAATTGATTGATGGATTGTTTTACACTCAACAGGTGCTCAACAAATGCCATTTAATTGACTGATGGACGACCTAGCACTCAATAGGCTTTGAAAAATTACCCTGAGATGAATTAATGGATTACTTTGCACTCAGTAGGTGCTCCATGAATACCATTAATTGACTAAAGGAGTGACTGATTGATTGATTGATTGATTGATTGACTGATTGATTGAGAAGCCTAGAATCCCATTTGGTTTGGGAGGAAAAATGTTGGTATAAAACCAGAGGTTCTAGGAAGGGGCTGAGTTTTCATGGAGAGCCGCAGGGAGCATTGGGATTAGGAAACAACACCGGATGACCAGCTGGGAGAAGCAGCTTCGTGTAAGGGTTAGAGAACGACCCTCGTAGTCAAATGTTTATGGGTTCTGATCCCGGTTTTGCCACTAGTCTGCCGTGTGACCTTGGGCAAGTCCTTCACTTCTCTGTGCCTCAGTTACCTCATCTGTAAAATGGGGATTGAGACAGTGAACCCTACGTGGGACAGGGACTGTGTCCAACTCGATTTATTTGTAGAAACTCCAGCGGTTAGGACAGTGTCTACCACATAGTAAGTGCTTAACGAATACTATTATTATTATTGTTAAGCCGTTACTATATGCCAAGTACTTGTAATAAGTACAAGGGTAGATAAAAGGTAATCAAGGTATGGGGCTCACAGTCTAAAGAAGCGGAAGAACAGGTACTGAATACCCATTTTGCAGATGAGGGACTAAAGCACAAAGAATTTAAGAGACTTGTCCAACGTCACCCAACAGACAAAGGATTAAAACCAAGGTCCTCTGACTCTGAAGCTAGTGCTCTTTGATTTAGGCCTTGCTGCTTCTCGAAATCAATCCCTCTGGAGTGTTCAGACCCACTAAAGAACAGTTCATCATTCCATTGTTGTGCCAGAGGTAGGCGAATCTAGTCCTCTCCTGAGACATAAACTTTGAGAAGTGACTAATGAGGCACTAGGGGAATGATTAGCAAGCTTGGAGCATACGTCTCTGTGGGGGTGGGGTGGGGACGAGGATCCTTGGAGCCTGGAGACTAGAGCTACCCTCGAGCCAGTCCCACCAGCTACCCAGAGAACAAGAGCTTCCACCAATCCTAATTCGTATTTTCTGTTGTAAACTCAGATTAGGGAGCTTCAGGCCCTGAGGGATTCCTTTGTCTGGATAAGGCTCTCCTGAGAGAATACAACACACGTCTACTGAGAAACCACAGTTCAGAACACCGTGTTTAACCACCTGTATATCCCTGTTCCTTGTAGGAAAAGGATTGTGATTTTTACAGCTTTTATCCAGGTCATTCTTCACCCTTCACCCTTTTCCCCATCTCTCCTTGCACCAACACCCTTCCTTCATCCTGGAACTCTCCCTTTCCACATGTGGCACACCACTACTCTCCCCATCATCAAAATCCTCCTGAAATCGCATCTCATCTAGGAAATCTTTCCTGATTGACCACTAATATCCCCACTTTATATCCCCCACAATCATCATTTCAGCACTTCTGTCCAACCTAAGATTTGGGTACTCACCATCGGTAATAATAATAATAACAATAATAATAATATTCGTTAAGCCCTTACTATGTGCCAGGCACTGTACTAAGCCCTGGAATGGATACAAGCAAATTGGGTTGGACACAGTCCTTGTCTCATGTGGGGCTCACAGTCACCCTCCCCGTTTTACAGATGAGGTAATTGAGGCACAGAGAAGTAAAGTGACTTGCCCAAAGTCGCACAGAAGTGGCAGAGCTGGGATTAGAACCCATGACCTTCTGATTTCCAGGCTCATGCTCTATCCATTAAGCTATGCTGCTTCTCTGTCCATATCTCACACACTCTATTAATTAAGTACATGTAACTCATGTACAAAACTACTTTCTTTATTCCTCTTATCTGATGGCAGTGTTTGTTCTCCCACACTATGCTCCTTAAGGGCAGGGATCATATGTGCTCATTCTACTAACTCTGCCTTTCCAGGCACAGTGCTGTCCACATTGTAGGTGCTCAATAAATTGATTGGTTGGTTGGTTGATCCTTCTTCCAGAGGATAAGGGGGAGGTGTTATATTTCAATCAATCAATCGTATTTATTGAGTGCTTACTGTGTGCAGAGCACATTACTAAGCGCTTGGGAAGTACAAGTTGGCAACATATAGAGACAATCCCTACCCAACAGTGGGCTCACAGTCTAGAAGGGGGAGACAGAGAACAAAACCAAACATATTAACAAAATAAAATAAATAGAATAGATATATACAAGTAAAATAAATCAATAAATAGAGTAATAAATATGTACAAACATATATACGTATATACAGGTGTTGTGGGGAAGGGAAGGAGGTATGATGGTGGTAATGGAGAGGGGGACGAGGGGGAGAGGATGGAGGGGGCTCAGTCTGGGAAGGCTTCCTGGAGGAGGTGAGCTCTCAGTAGGGTCTTGAAAGGAGGAAGAGAGCTAGCTTGGCAGATGGGCAGAGGGAGGGCATTCCAGGCCAGGGGGATGATGTGGGCCGGGGGTCGACGGCGGGACAGGCGAGAACGAGGCACGGTGAGGAGATTAGCGGCAGAGGAGCGGAGGGTGCGGGCTGGGCTGGAGAAGGAGAGAAGGGAGGTGAGGTAGAAGGGGGCGAGGTGATGGACAGCCTTAAAGCCCAGGGTGAGTAGTTTCTGCCTGATGCGCAGATTGATTGGTAGCCACTGGAGATTTTTGAGGAGGGGAGTAACATGCCAAGAGTGTTTCTGGACAAAGACAATCCGGGCAACGGCATGAAGTATGGATTGAAGTGGGGAGAGACACGAGGATGGGAGATCAGAGAGGAGGCTGATGCAGTAGTCCAGGCGGGATAGGATGAGAGCTTGAACGAGCAGGGTAGCGGTTTAGATGGAGAGGAAAGGGTGGATCTTGGCAATGTTGCGGAGCTGAGACCGGCAGGTTTTGGTGACGGCTTGAGGGGTGAATGAGAGAGCGGAGTCGAGGATGACACCGAGGTTGCGGGCTTGTGAGACAGGAAGGATGGCAGTGCCGTCAACAGAGATGAGAAAGTCAGGAAGAGGGCAGGGTTTGGGAGGGAAGACAAGGAGTTCAGTCTTGGACATGTAATCACTGTACAATCTTCATTCTCACCAACTCCAAAATTCCTCTATCTTACCACAACTTCATCTGCCTTCTCAGTCTCTTTTTCTCCTCTGCCCCCTATCTTCTAAATGTGGGAGTCTCTCCCAGTTGTCATTCCTGAACACAATGCCTTCTATAAGGCACCCTTCAGTTCCTTGTGTGGGCCTCCAGGGGCATATGGAACACTTTGAAGGTAGTACTGTCTCTAGGGTTTTGGCCATTCTCCCGTTTGATGATGGCTATTTCAGATTGAGGCTCGTCTTCCAGGCTGTCCTTGACCCAGATGATGATGTTCTCCCTGGCAGCTCACACCACACCAGTCTTCCTTACCTTTATGGAATCAATTGCTAGACAATCATTGACCTCCCCTCTTTTCCAGTCAACGGGACCCCACCCTTGAAGGTTCAGGTTTGCCCAATCAAATGTTTTCCTCAAGGTGCAGAAGGAGTTTTGTTTTGTTTTGTTTTTCATGGCATTTGTTAAGCACTTAATATGTGCCAGGCACTGTACTAAGTACACGTCAGTCAGGTTGGACCCAGTCCCTGTCCCATATAGGGCTCAGAGCCTTAATCCCCATTTTATAGATGAGGTAATAATAATAATAATAATAATAATAATGACATGTATTAAGCACTTACTATGTGCAAAGCACTGTTCTAAGCGCTGGGGTAGATACAAGGTAATCAGGTCGTCCCACGTGGGGCTCACAGTCTTAATCCCCATTTTACAGATGAGGTGCCTGAGGCACCAAGAAGATAAGTGACTTGCCCAAAGTCACACAGCTGATAAGTGGCAGAGCTGGGATTAGAGGCCATAACCTCTGACTTCTAAGCTTGGGCTCTGTCCACTAATCCATGCTGCTTCTCTAACCGAGGCACAGAGAAGTTAAATGGCTTGCCTAAGCTTATGCAGCAGACAAGTGGCAGAGCCAGAATTAGAACCCAGGGCTTTCTGATTCCCAGGCCCATGCTCTATCCACTACCCAACATTGTGTCAGTTCATTCATTCAATCAATCGTATTTATTGAGCACTTACTGTGTGCAGAGCACTGTACTAAGCGCTTGGGAAGTACTAGTTGGCAACATATAGAGACAGTCCCTACCCAACAGTGGGCTCACAGTCTAGGAGGGGGAGATAGAGAACAAAACAAAACACATTAACAAAATAAAATAAATAGAATAAATATATACAAATAAAATAAATCAATAAATAGAGTAATAAATACGTAGAAACATATATACATATATACAGGTGCTGTGGGGAGGGGAAGGAGGTAAGGCAGGGGGATGGGGAGGGGGAGGTGGGGGAGAGGAAAGAGGGGGCTCAGTCTGGGAAGGCCTCCAGTTGTGTTGGTTTGGCCAGCCAAGTCCCCTCATAATGCATCCTGCACCAATTTACTGAGAGGTTCTAAGTCCCTGCACCAGCGGCCTCTTTCCACAGGCTCACAGTTTCAAGTTTTGCACAAAAATGCTACTATAAGCAGGCCCAGTATCAATTAATAATTCCCAATTCTGGTTTCCACCCGCTACTCTCCTGACTACTCAGGGTCTGCTAGTGCAGTCTAGCTTCTTGGGGAAGCTGGGCCAACCTCCTTAATTCTGTAAGGAATTTCTTCTAGCACTAGTAGGGAGTGGTAGTTGATGAGCAGAGTTTCCTTTACTAAGTCAAAGCCAGCTCAACTTCAGGTAATACCGAGTTTCTTTATAATACAGTTAGTACAGCATTCTAACTTATATGATGGAAGAGGGAAAATCACTGTATATACCTTAATACAAAGAACAGTAAATTATTAGGCCCTGCCTAATTCTTTTCATTACAAGATTATCGTGGGAAAACAGATTAGAAATCCTGACTTGGCTTCGCCTGTCTCAAGACCTTAACATACCAAACTTCCTGATAAGACAGACACCTAGATAGAGTAAATGGTAGCTTGGCCAGACAAAATGGAATCCAGGTCCATCATATTGCATCTCTTGGTATTCTACTACTCCTAGGGGCTCTAGTCACTGGAGTTACTCTTGTTCTGTTAAAGAAGGAGGTTAGGAGACAACCAACAGGGCTAGACCTAGAAATAAAACAGCTCAGAGGCAATGGTTGGATGAGTCGAGGTTAATGCAAGGCCTAGAACACCGTGCTTCCACACTGGAATAGGTATATTGGTGTCCTTCCTCCTGGTACTCTTCCAAGATAAGCCCCACAGTTCCCATTCATACAGTATTACCCCTAATACATTTGAAATTCCTTGTAAAGTAATGTGTCCCACATGCCCCTCGGGGACAAATCCAATCCCTGGGTCTCAAAATTATAACAGACCTCCTTCCCCTCCATTGTGGTCACTGTAGAGCACTCAGTTCACTTGTAGTGTTTGTGTTGGCTCTCACAGGCCCATCTGACATTCTCTGTGGGTCTCTCAGCCAACTGTAATTGCAGCTTCGCAAGTTTGATTAGGGTACACGGTTCATGCTTGGTTAGTGTGCCCTTGCATCTAAGACTGCACCTCTGATGTTCCCCACAACAATCTTAACAGTGCTGTCTTTTCTGCCATTTTCTTTCTTCACCAAGCCCCTAACTTAGCTAATTCATTCATTCGTTCAATCGTATTTATTGAGCGCTTACTGTGTGCAGAGCACTGTACTAAGTGCTTGGGAAGTACAAGTCGGCAACATACAGAGACGGCCCCTTCCCAACAAGGGGCTCACAGTCTAGAAGGGGAAGACAGACAACAAAACAAAACAAAGCAAAACATGTAGACAGGTGTCAAAATCGTCAGAACGAATAGAGTAAAGCTATATGCACATCATTAACACTGCTGCCATCCATGCTTCTGTTAAAGCATTTGCTAAATGCTTACTATGTGCCGAGCACTGTTCTAAGCGCTGAGGGAGACACAAGGTAATCAGGCTGTCCCACATGGGGCTCACAGTCTTCATCCCCATTTCCCAGATGAGGTAACTGAGGCACAGAGCAGTTAATTGACTTGCCCAAGGTCACACAGTTGTTAAGTGGCAGAGGCGGAATTAGAACCAATACCCTCTGACTCCCAAGTCCGCGCTCTTTCCACTGGGTCACGCTGCTTCTGAACGTTTTTGTAGGAAAATGATCCAGGAAGCACAGTGAATTATGGGCTGGAGTGGGGAGAGACGGAGGCTGGGAGGTCAGTAAGAAGGCTGATGCAGAAATCCAGGCGGGATAGGATGAGTGATTGGATTAACGTGGTAGCAGTTTGGAAGAAGAGGTGGATTTTAGAGATGTTGTGAAGGTGAAACTGACAGGATTTAGTGATGTGTTAGAACACCACCCTAGTAAACAGCTCGCTCTCAGTACCTGGATAGGCGGCCATGGGCTGAGACCTCCTGGATAGATATGGGTTTAAAGGTCCCTCACTAGGAGCTAACGGTTGATTCAATGTTCTCTGTTACACCTCTCTGGGAGAAGTAGCATCCGTCAGTTCCTCTCTCCTTCCTTTCCTCCCCTCCTTCCTCTGTGGGGTCCTCCCTTAAAGCAGCGTGGCTCAGTGGAAAGAGCACGGGCTTGGGAGTCAGAGGTCACAGGTTCAAATCCCAGCTCCGCCACTTGTCAGCTGTGTGACTTTGGGCCAGTCACGTAACTTCTCTGGGCCTCAGTTACCTCATCTGCAAAATGGGGATTAAGACTGTGAGCCCTACGTGGGACAACCTGATCACCTTGTAACCTCCCCAGCGCTTAGAACAGTGCATTGCACACAGTAAGCGCTTAATAAATGCCATTATTATTATTATTATTGTTGTTGTTGTTATCCCGACTCTGCCAATTGTCAGCTGCGTGACTTTGGGCAAGTCACCTAACTTCTCTGTGCCTCAGTTACCTCATCTGTAAAATGGGGATTAAGACTGTGAGCCCCACGTGGGACAATCATCCCACTTCTGACACCTGCCCTCTCCTCTGCCAGGCAAAACTATTTCTCCTCCCTTATAGACACCCATGCCCATCATCCCCGTCAGCTCTTCCGTACATTTAACTCCCTCCTCAGGCCCCCTGTTCCTCCCCCTCCTCCATCCCTCAACCCCAACGATCTGGCCTCCTACTTTATTAGTAAAATTAACTCCATCAGGTCTGAGCTCCCCAAAGTCACTTCTCCCCCTTCTCCAACCCCCCTGCTCTCAACCCTCTCCGCTACTCTCCCATCCTTCCCAGCAGTATCTGTAGATGAGATCTCCTCCCTCCTCTCAAGTGCTTCTCCATCCACTTCTGCTTCTGACCCCACTCCCTCATCTTATCAAATCTCTCACCGTTTCCCTCCTCCCTTACTCAACTTCCATCTTGAACCACTCACTCTCCACTGGTTCCTTCCCCTCTGCCTTCAAACATACCCACGACTCCCCCATCCTAAAAAAAATCCTCTCTTGACCCCACCTCCTCTTCTAGTTATCGCCCTATCTCCCTCCTACCATTCCTTTCTAAACTCCTTGAATGAGTCGTCTACACCTGCTGCCTCGAATTCCTCAACACCAACTCTCTCCTTGACCCCCTCCAATCTGGCTTCTGTCCCCTACACTCCACCGAAACCGCCCTCTCAAAGGTCACCAATGACCTCCTGCTTGCCAGATCCAACGGCTCCTTCTCTATCCTAATCCTCCTCGACCTCTCAGATGCCTTCGACACTGTGAATCACCCCCTTCTCCTCAACATGCTATCCAACCTTGGGTTCACAGACTCTGTCCTCTCCTCGTGCTCCTCTTATCTCTCCGGCCGTTCATTCTCAGTCTCCTTTGCGGGCTCCTCCTCCCCCTCCCCTCCCCTTACTGTAGGGGTTCCTCAATGGTCAGTTCTCGGTCCCCTTCTGTTCTCTATCTACACTCACTCCCTTGGTGAACTCATTCGCTCCCACAGCTTCAACTATCATCTCTACGCTGATGACAGCCAAATCTACATCTCTGCCCCTGCTCTCTCTCCTTCCCTTCAGGCTCGGGTCTCCTCCTGCCTTCAGGACATCTCCATCTGTATGTCTGCCCGCCATCTAAATTTCAATATGTCCAAAACTGAACTCCTTATCTTCCCTCCCAAACCCTGCCTTCTCACTGACTTTCCCATCACTGTAGACGGCACTACCATCCTTGCCGTCTCACAAGCCCGCAACCTTGGTGTCATCCTCGACTCTGCTCTCTCGTTCACCCCTCACATCCAAGCCGTCACCAAAACCTGTCAGTCTCACCTCCGCAACATCGCCAAGACCTTCCCTTTCCTCTCCAACCAAACCGCTACCTTGCTGGTTCAATCTCTCATCCTATCCCGACTGGATTACTGCATCGTCCTCCTCTCTTATCTCCCTTCCTCCTGTCTCTCCCCACTTCAGTCTACAGTTCACTCTGCTGCCTGGATTATCTTTCTACAGAAACGCTTTGGGCACGTTACTCCCTTCCTCAGAAATCTCCAGTGGCTACCGGTCAACCTATGCATCAAGCAAAAACTCCTCACTCTCGGCTTCAAGGCTCTCCATCACCTCGCCCCCTCCTACCTCACCTCCATTCTTTCCTTCTACAGCCCAGCTCGCACCCTCCACTCCTCTGCCGCTAACCTCCTCACTGTACCTCGTTCTCGCCTATCCCGCCGTCGACCCCCGGCCCACGCCCTCCCCCTGGCCTGGAATGCCTTCCCTCCGCACAACCGCCAAGCTAGCTCTCTTCCTTCCTTCAAAGCCCTACCGAGAGCTCACCTCCTCCAGGAGGCCTTCCCAGACTGAGCCCCCTTTTTTCTCTCTTCCTCCCCATCCTCCCGCCCTACCTCCTTCCCTTCCCCACAGCACCTGTATATATGTTTGTACAGATTTAATACTCTATTCATTTTACTTGTACATATTCACTATTCTATTTATTTTATTAATGATGTGCATCTAGCTTTATTCGTTTTTATTCTGATGACTTGACACCTGTCCACATGTTTTGTTTTGTTGTCTGTCTCCCCCTTCTAGATTGTGAGCCCGTTGTTGGGTAGGGACCGTCTCTATATGTTGCTGACTTGTACTTCCCAAGCGCTTAGTACAGTGCTGTACACACAGTAAGTGCTCAATAAATACGATTGAATGAATGAATGAACTGTATCCTCCCCAGAGCTTAGAACAGTGCTTTGCACATAGTAAGGGCTTAACAAATGCTATTATTATTATTATTATTATCATTATTATTATTACCACTTGTACAGGAGCCAAGGTCTTCCTTCCAGGGTGTTCTCCGTCCTCAGCTCTCCCTTTCCCAACGTCTCTGTCTTTCTATCTTGTTTGAGAAGGAAACAGGAACAGGCCAGTGTATTTCTGTCCACCACAGGGAAAACAAATTAGGTCCCGTCTCCCTCTGTCCTGTGCAGGACTGGACACTGGAGATACCTGTGTCTGAAGTGATGGCTGGGGTGTCCTGGCCTGAAATGGAAAAGCCTTTATCCTAGGGCAGCTCTAGCTTTGATCATCCCACTTGTCGGGGAAGCCGCTGCCCGACAGAACATTGGCGAGTTTCCAGACAGAATCCCTGTCCTTTGAGCCCCTCTGACATTCTGTGCCCCCTCATCCTTTTCTCCAGAGTGTAGCAGGTCCCCGTGCTATCAGGTCAGGGCTGAGACAGGGGCGGCCGACTGAGAGACCCAGACACACCCCTCTCCTGTCATCGGGACTCTCCCATGGGGACTCCACCGTGTCCACTCCCTTCCAGAATGCCTGACCAGTAGTTGTGGACTGGAAATATGACAGGTCCATTTTTTCAGCCTCCTGGAAGCTCAGGATGACCACAGGCCCATCGGAGCGTCGCCTCGGAGGTTACTAATGCCCTGCCCACTGCTGCAGCTCATGTTAAAATATGTGTTCCCACGGGTGTAGCTGAATCCCCGCGGTCACTCTGAGCAGTCCTTTCCTGTGGGAGTCCACTGTCATGGGCTGACCCGGCAGTTAATCAATCAATAAATCAATCAATCAATACATAAGTCAATCTAGTGCCTCCCTATAAGACCTCCTGTAACTGCTGACCACCCTCCGTTGCCAAGGCCTCGGATGAGCAGGGAGTGAAAGGGCTGGGATCAGTCTCTCCTCTTGGTAACATTTCCGGAAACAACACCAAGGATTGACAGACCAAACGCTAACAAGCTTCCCCCAGCTGTCGTCCGGTGTTGTTTTCCTGATCCCAATGCTCCGTGTGGCTTTCCCCGAAATTTCAGCCCCCATCTAAGACTTCTGGTATTATATCAGCATGCCCTTTCCCTAACCCTCACCCCATCTCATATGAACTGAGATTCCAGATCAATAAATTAATGGATCAACTAGTCAGTCAATCTATAACTCCTTTAGTCCATCTCTGGTATTTACTGAGCACCTACTGAGTGCAAATCAATTCATCAGTTGATCTCACGGTATCTTTTTAGAGCCTATGGAGTGCAAAGCAATCCATCAGTCAATAAAATAGCATTTATCGATCACTTACAGAGCGCTGATAGCATATAATGAGGGTGTACTGAGTAATAAACAATCCATCCATCAATCAAATGGAATTTGTTGACTGCCTACTGAGTCTTAGGCAATATACTACTACTTTCCAGTAGTTTCCAATCAAATGGAGGAGATAGATGCAGATGATTTCCGAAGAGTGGGAGCCAGAGTAAAAACAAGGATTATCTAGGGAGCGGAACAAATAGAGCAGATTGGAACGGATTGGAATGTCTGCCCAAATCAGACAAAATCAGTGCAATACAGTATAACCGAGACAATGCATATATTCCGAGAATACATGTGAGAGGGGGAGTGAGAGGATGGGAGTGAGCGGGAAGGTGGGAGGGTGGGAGTCGGAGAGAAGAGAGAGAGGGTGGGAGTGAGAGAGGGGAATGAGAGGATGGGGGTAAAAGGTAGTGAGCCCCCGGATGATGACCAATGAGGTCGCTCCTCTTTCATTAATTCATTCATTCAATCGTATCTATTGAGTGTTTACTGTGTGAAGAGCACTGTACTAGGAGAGGTATAATACAGCAATAAAGAGAGACGATCCCTGCCCACAACTAGATCACAGTATAAAGGCAGTGTGTTTGTGTGTGTGGGGGGGAGACATGCATCAATACAAGTAAACAGACATCGATATAAATAAATAAAATTACAGATATATACATAAGTGCTACGGGGGGCGGGGGAAGAGCAAAGGGAGCTAAAGGGCCTCTTGCTGAAAGGCCTCACTTAGCTCAGGTACAGACGGAGGTTTGCCTTCGTTCATTCATTCAATTGTATTTATTGAGCACTTACTGTGTGCAGAGCACTGTACTAAGCGCTTGGGAAGTACAAGTTGGCAACATAGAGAGACGGTCCCTACCCAACAACAGGCTCACAGGCTAGAAGGGGGAGACAGACAACAAAATAAAACACGTGGACAGGTGTCAAGCCATCAGAATAAATAGAAGTAAAGCGGGATGCACATCATTAACAAAATAAATAGAATAGTAAATATGTACAAGTAAAATAAATAGAGTAATAAATCTGTACAAACATATATGCAAGTTCTGTGGGGAGGAGAAGGAGGTAGGGCCGGGGGGGGGGGGATGGGGAGGAAGAGAGAAAAAAGGGGGCTCAGTCTGGAAAGGCCTTCTGGAGGTCAAAGTAGGGCTTTGAAGGGAGGAAGAGAGCTAGCTTGGCGGATGTGCGGAGGGAGGGCATTCCAGGCCAGGGGGAGGACGTGGGCCGGGGGTTGATGGCAAGACAGGTGAGAACGAGGCACAGTGAGGAGGTAAGCTGCAGAGGAGCGGAGGGTGTGGGCTGGGCTGTAGAAGGAAAGAAGGGAGGTGAGGTAGGAGAGTGCGAGGTGATGGAGAGCCTTAAAGCCGAGAATGAGGAGTTTTTGCTTGATGTGTAGGTTGACTGGTAGCCACTGGAGATTTCTGAGGAGGGGAGTAACGTGCCCAGAGCGTTTCTGCACAAAGATGATCCGGGCAGCAGCGTGAAGTGTAGACTGAAGTGGGGAGAGACAGGAGATCATGAACCAAGGGGCCTGTGGGAAGATGGCGGCCACTTCCTGGCTCATCGGGAGTCTGTTTGGAGCCTTGTTTTTGGCTTCGACCTTCTCCCTGCTCATCTGCGCGTCCCACGTTGTCTCCCAGTTGTTCTGTGACGTCCTCTCCCTGTTGAAGATCACCTGATCCAAGAACCATGTCACCATCGTTGTGAGTGTTTCTGTTGGTTTCTGTTTGGGTATTGTGTGCTTGGTCTCCATCATGGCATCATATGCTTCCATCTTCTCCACTGTGCTGAGGATCCCTTCAGCCGATATTTGGTTCAAAGCCTTCTCCACCTGCCAGCCTCAACTTCTGGTGGTCACCGTGTTTCTCATTACATCGGCCTTCGATCTCCTCAAGCCACCATCAGAAACATCCCTGACCACGGACCTGTTGGTGTACATGTTCTACACCGTGGTGCCCCTCACCCTCAAACCCTCATCTTCAGTCTGAGGAACCGGGATGTGATGGCCGCCCTGGGGAGGATCCTTGGAGGGAATGATTTCCATACTGGGAAGAAAATCGTCATCTTCTGACTTGAATAATCCCAGTATCAGTCAGGGACCTTATCTTTGTAACCAAGCGCGAGTTACCCAAATTTTCCCAAAAGAATCAATAAATTCATCAATAAATCATAATGATTGAGTGCTTACTGCGTGCAGAGCACTGTACTAAGCGTTTGGGAGAGGATAGTATAACAGAGATGATAGACACGTTCACTGTCTACCATTCAGGAGCCCTTATTGTGAATCAACTGTGCCTGAGCACTGTAGTAGGTGCTTTGAAGAGAATAATGGAAGTCGTAGGCATGATCAATCAATCAATGGTATTTATTATGACTATGTCCAGAGCACTGTTCTAAGCACACCAAGCAGAATACAGAGAGTTAACAGACACAATCCCTGCCTTCAACAAGCTTACAGTCTACCGGGAAAAAGCCACCAGAATAAACTATAGATAGAGAAAAGAGGAAGTAAGATAAAGGGATATTTTACGGTGTAAATAATAAAGGTATACGCAGTATTTACACTACTGCTAAGGGGTTTGTGAGTACTCAAGTTCATAAGTGGTACAAGATTCTGTATAGGCAACTCATTCATTCATTCAATCGTATTTATTGAGCGCTTACTGTGTGCAGAGCACTGTACTAGGGGCTTGGAAAGTACAATTAAGCAATAAAGAGAGACAATCCCTGCCCACAGGGGGCTCACAGTCTAGAAGGGGAGAGACAGACAACAAAACAAGTAAATAGGTATCAATAAAAATAAATAGAATTATAGATATATACACACAAAAAGAAGTAAACAGGCATTAAGATAAATAAATAGAATTATAGATATGTACATATATACATAAGTGCCTGGGGGGAGAGCAAAGGGAGAGAGATGAGGCGATGCGGAGGGGAAGGGGAGCTGAGGAAAGGGGGGGCTTAGTCTGGGAGGAAAAGGGGGACTTGTAATAATTGTGGTATTTGTTAAGCACGTACTATTTGCTAAGTACTGCAATAGCACTGGGGTGGATACAAGATAATCAGATCTCACATAGGGCTCACAGTAGGAGCGAGAACAGGAATCGAATCCTCATTTTTGCAGATGAGGTAACTGGTGCACAGAGAAGTTAAGTGCCTTGTCCAAGGTCACACGGCAGGCCTATAGTAGAGTCCAGATACCACTGGGCTGTGAGAATTGAACTGTGAGCAAGATACCAGCAGTGGAAAATAGGAAGGCAAAGGAGAGTAAATAGGTTGGCTTGAGGGGCAGCACCGCCTAATGGATAGAGCACGATCATGGGAGTCAGAAAGACCTGGGTTCTAATCCTGACTCTGCCACTTGTCTTCTGTGAGACCTTGGGGAAGTCACTTCACTTCTCTGTGCCTCAGTTACCACATCTGTAAAATGGGGATTAAGACTGTGAGACCCATGGGGGACAGGAACTGTGTATAACCCAACTTGCTTATACCCACCCCAGCACTTAATACAGTGCCTGGTACATAATAAGTGCTTAAGAAATGCTACAACTATTATTATTATTACAAGGGACTAAAGAGTGTGAACTGGAGTGTAGTTGTAGAACAGAGGCACAGAGAAGTGAAGTGAATTACCCAAGGTCACACAGCAGACAAGTGGAGGAGATGAAATTAATAATAATAACAGCAGCAATAATGACATCAGTTAAGCGCTTACTATGTGCAAAGCACTGTTCTAAGCGCTGGGGAGGATATAAGGTGATGAGATTGTCCCATGTGGGGATCACAGTCTTCATCCCCAGTTTACAGATGAGGTAACTGAGGCACAGAGAATTTAAGTGACTTGCCCAAAGTCACACAGCTGACAATTTGCAGAGCCTGCATTTGAACACATGACCTCTGACTTCCAAGCCCGTTCTCTTTCCATTGAGCCACGCTGCTTCTCTGTATGATGATGATATTTGTTAAGTGCTTACTATGTGGCAAGCACTGTTCTAAGCACTGAGGTAGATACACGTTAATCAAGTTGTTCCACGATTGTATTTGTCCAGAAACGCTCTGGGCATGTTACTCCCCTCCACAAAAGTCTCCAGTGGCTACCAATCAATCTGCTCATCAGGCAGAAACTCCTCACCCTCGGCTTCAAGACTCTCCATCATCTCGCCCCCTCCTACCTCACCTCCCTTCTCTCCTTCTACAGCCCACCCCGCACCCTCCGCTCCTCTGCCGCTAATCTCCTCACCGTGCCTCGTTCTCGCCTGTCCCGCCATCGACCCCCGGCCCACGTCATCCCCCGGGCCTGGAATGGCCTCCCTCTGCCCATCCTCAAGCTAGCTCTCCTCCGCCCTTCAAGGCCCTACTGAGAGCTCACCTCCTCCAGGAGGCCTTTCCAGACTGAGCCCCTTCCTTCCTCTCCCCCTCGTCCACCTCTCCATCACTCCATCTTACCTCCTTCCCTTCCCCACAGCACCTGTATATATGTATATATGTTTGTACATATTTATTATTCTATTTCTTTCTTTCTTTATTTTACTTGTACATATCTATTCTATTTATTTTATTTTGTTAGTATGTTTGGTTTTGTTCTCTGTCTCCCCGTTTTAGACTGTGAGCCCACTGTTGGGTAGGGACTGTCTCTATATGTTGCCAACTTGTACTTCCCAAGCGCTTAGTACAGTGCTCTGCACACAGTAAGCGCTCAATAAATATGATTGATTAATTGATTGATTAATCCCCATTTTACAGATGAGGTAACTGAGGCCCAGAGAAATTAGGTCACTTGCCCAAAGTCACCCAGCTGATGAGTGGCAGAGTCAGGATTAGAACCCAAGTCCTCTGACTCCCAGGCCCATGTTCTACCTGCAAGGCCATGTTCCTTCTTTGACTTTGAGAGCTCACTCCCAGCTCATTGAACTGCTGTACTGTACTCTCCCAAGCATTTAGTACAGAGCTCTGCACATAAAAAGCATATTAAGAGGGAGGGAAGACTTCAATTCAGAGACACTGATGTTGTGGGAGAAGGAATAGGACTAAGTCAATCAATTCTATTTATTGAGGACCTATAGAGGACACGTGATCACTGCCCCCAAGGAGCTTCCATTCTATTGGAAGCACCAAGGTTCAAACTGTGTAGAAGCAGGGTGCTACTGGGAGTCAGAGGACCTGGGTTCTAAACCCAACTCTACCACTTGTCGGATGTATAGCCATAGGAAGGTGACAATTTCGTTAAGCCTCAGTTTTCTCAATAGTAAAATGAGGATTCAATTCCTGCTTTCCCTCCTACTTTGTCTGTGAATTCCTTGTGAGACACGGATTGTGTTCTACCAGATTATCGTTAATGTCCCCCAGCACTTAATACTTTGCTGGGAACATTATAAGCACTTTATAAATATCAGGAGTATTATTTTGGTTGAGGAGACAGAAACTAAAATGAACAGGGGATAGGAGATGTCAGAGAACATAAGGATATGAACATGACTGTTGTGAAATTTTTTCGGTGGTTTTATAGTCAAACAAGAAGTGACTTTATACATAAATTCATCCATTTAGTGCAGAGAGAATGAGCCTGGTAGACAGACGGACCTGAATTCTAATCCTGTATCTGCCCCTTGTCCCCTGTATGACCTAGGACCAGTAACTTAACTTACCTTCTCTGTGCCTCAGTTACCACATCTTGAAATTGGGGATTATTACTGAAAGCACAATATGAGGCATGGACTGTGTCCAACCTGATTAGCTTTTATCCACTCCAGTAATAAGCACATAACGATACCATAGAACAAACAACGACCACCCTCATATACATCAAACTGATTCCATTTACTCACATTTCGGCATTCGAACCTGTACACTCACAAACACAAGCATACCTCAGCATTCATCTAATCCTTTCCTAAAGCATCGCTCAGCCTACGTCTTCTCCTCCACCCAACCTCCTTTCATGGCAAGTTGTGTCTTTCCACAAGCAAAAAACCTCACAATCGGCTTGAAGTTTCTCTACCCTATGACTGCACTTCACCTCCTTTCCATTGTTCATTCATTCAATCATATTTTTTGAGCGCTTACTGTGTGCAGAGCAAGGTACTAAGTGTTTGACTCAACTCGTCTTCTCAGCTCTCAAAGCAACTCTCTAGTTGTTACTCACGATCGCCTCTCCCATTTCCTTCCTAGTCTGGAACTCCACCCGCCCCCACCCCCCCCCGCCTTAGCCATTCAACACCAGAGAGAGCACAGGTCATCTCGAAGTCTGAGCACTGCTAAAATCCCCACCTCCTCCAACCAGCTTCCTCAATTCATTTCCCGTCCCTCTAAACCCACTTCACCTAACTCAAGCGCGAATCAATTCATTTCTATCCTCATTTAGTGCAAAAAGCATGGGCCCAGGAGTTCTCTTTCTGACTGTGACCTCCATGAGGGCAGCATACACATCTACCAGCTTTGTTCTATTGTACTCTCCCAAGCATAGCTTAGTGGGAGTCAGAGGACTTTGGTTCAAATCCTGGCTCTGTCTCTTTGCTGCTGTGAGACCTTGGGCAAGTCGCTTCACTTCTATGGGCCTCAGTTTCCTCATCTGTAAAATGGTATGCAATAATTGCATATTCATCTTTCCATTCTTTTTTTTTCCTCCTAGAAGGGGCAGGGAATGTGTCTCTTATGGCGTTATAAAGTGGATAGAGCATGGGCTTGGAAGTCAGGAGTCAGAAGGACTTGGGTTCTAATTTCAGCTCCACCTCATGTCTACTGTGTGACCATGGGCAAGTCATTTAACTTCTCTGAGCCTCAGTTACCTCATTTGTAAAATAGAGGTTAAGACTGAGCCCCATGTGGAACAAGGACTGTATTCAACCTGCTTAACTTGCATCTACCCCAGTTCTTAGGACAGTGCTTGGGGCATAGTAAGAGCTTAACAAGTACTATTATTATTATTATTATTACTCTCCACGTGCTTAGCACTACCGCCGGGAGCCTCTCTGAGAATCCTTGCGGTGGTTTTCGTTGGGGGGAGGGGAAGAGCAGTATCCATCCATCCTCGACCAGAGCCTGAGCAGGGCCTGTGGGTGACACTGAACCGAAGGACCCAGAGCAGCCGGGTGATATTGGATGGGGACGGTTAGAGCCTCAGAGTTCGCTGTCCTGCATTTTACAAAGGAGGAAACTGAGGCCCAGAGAGGCTAAATGACTTGTTCACAGCCACCCGATAGACCAGTGGTGGACCTGGGGCTCAGACCCAGGTCTCCTGGCAGCTAGTCCTATCCACTTTCCAAAGGGCCATGCCACTCCGCAGCGGGTCATTACAGTGGCTGCCCTGGGGCCTTTCTGTCCATAGAGCTTGCTTCCTTGTTGGGGGGTGGGGGGTGCTTCAGAGCGGTGGAGGTGGAGGTCAGGGGGCCGGTTTTCTGCCTGCCTCCAGTGGATTTTGCCTGGGCACTGCTCAATAGGCAGGTTCACAGAACATCTCGTGGGGCGGGGGTGCCCCTGCAGTCTCGGGCACTGGGCCTCAACAGCCTCCTAACCTCCCCTCTCCACTCGCCGGGCAGAGCTCCTTCCGAGGGCAAAGAGAACGGGAAAGAGGAGGAGCCTCGGGAGAACGGACATGTCGGGGAGGAGGAGGGGGACGGGGAGCCGGGCGAGGAGCAGGAGATCTTCGACATCCAGTGCACAGGTTTCACCGTCAAAATCTTCGCGCCAGGGACCGAGCCTTTTTCTCTACAGGTGTGGAGAGCCGACGGGAGGAGGAGGGCGGCTGGCCTGTGGTGGAGAGGAGAGGAGTTAGCCGCAGGGGTTGTCCCTGGGCTAATCCCAAGCCATCACACCACTGCTGAGGAGAGCCCTTCGGCTGAGTCTACCCAGCCTTCCCGGGCCTGTGGAGTGACTTCAAGTGGGGAGGACTGGGCTTAACCCCTGAGGGTGATGGTGGCCCGGGGGCAAGGTCTAGCTAGACCCCCGCCCCAGGCCAACCCAGCCCCTCCCCTCATAGACAAGGGCAAGCTGCTTCTGTTCCTCCTCCTTCCATCCCCAAGGAGGAGAGACCGTGGGGTTAAAGGCTCTGGGGCCAGATGGGAGCGGGCAGAGGGGCACCCAGGCCGGACCCTGATTGCTGGCCCTGTTGGCTGTGGGTTTGTCTGCAGGATTTGGAGCAGGAGATGCACCAGGTGCTCATGGACCACTAAGACACCTGCCACCGCACTTGCTTCTCCCTGCAGCTGGACGGCAACATCTTAGACAACTTCGCTGAGCTCAAGACCATCGAGGGGCTGAAGGAGGGGATTTTGCTCCGAGTGGTGGAAGGCAAGCCCTCCCCCTCATCCCACCCTGTCAGGGGCCGTGTCAGAGGGTGGGCGGCCTGGCTCTCCGCTGCGGGGGTAGTAGAAGGGCACGGGACCCCGGTCATCCTGGGGCTTCGTGAGTCTGCATCTGTGGCCGATGGGGGGAGATTCTGGGATTACTTCCTTTTCGCTGTGTCCCCAGCCTCCCCCTGCCACGACCATCAGCCCCCTTCCGGCTCTCTCCCTCCCCCAGAGCCCTACAAGTTCCTCGAGGCCCTGATCCACGTGCGCCACATCCTGGGCCTGCTGAAGAGCCTGGATCTGCCCAAAGCCTTCAATGGCTGGACTGCAACTCGCTGTCCTTCCTGAGCGTCTTCACCGACGGTGACCCTGGCAGTAGGGGCCGAGGCGCAGTGGCGGGCCCTCTGTGAGTGTGAGAGGGAGGGCTTCCCCTGCCTGCCCTCATCCCGGGGGGGGCGGCGGCCTCCACCCCCACAGAGAGCGGCAAGTGGAAGGAGAAGGCCGCGGAGCTGGAGCAGAAGCAGATCGACTGCATGACCCCGAGCACATCCTGCCCGATATATATGTATCACCTGCATATATATATATATATACATGTATGTATGTATGTATATATCACCTGTATAAATGTATATATGTTTGTACGAATATATTACTCTATTTATTTATTTTACTTGCACATATTTACTCTATTTTATTTAGTTAATACGTTTTGGTTTGTTGTGTGTCTCCCCTTTCTAGACTGTGAGCTTACTGTTGGTTAGGGACAACAGTGTGTTGCCAACTTGTGTTGCCAACTTGTACTTCCCAAGCGCTTGGTACAGTGCTCTGCACACAGTAAGCGCTCAATAAATACTATTGAATGAATGAAAGAGAGAAAGGAGCGGCCACAGAACCGTGATTGGAAGGTGGGACGGCCGCGGGGACCTAGTTCGGCGCCGGAGGGGGAACGGCACCGACCCCCATTGGGTGGGCATTTAGGGGAAGGGCAACAGCCTCGGCCGGCCACCCCTGATGCCCATGTCCCCCGTCTCCCCAGCCCCTACAGTGCCTCAAGGTGCTCACCATGAGCGACTGGAACCCACCCCCCGGCAACCGCAACCTGGTCTACCTGTACGTGGTCACGGCCAAGGACCGTCATGCCAGCATCACCGCCTCCACCCGCAGCCTCTACCTAAACCAGTGAGTGGGGGTCTGCTCAGACGGACTCTGGGCTCATGGCATGGGGACAGGCGGGGTGGGAGGGGAGGTGAATGCGCCATGTCCCCCTGCAGGTCCACGGCGTACAGCTTCAACCCCAAGCCTGCCAGCCCCCGCTTCCTCAGCCACTCCTCGGTGGAGCTCCTCAACCAGCTCAGCCAGGCCTTCAAAAAACACTTTGCTGCCTTGCCGAAGAAAAGGAATGGCGGGGAGCCTCTCCCATCCTGCCCCTGGGTGTGGAGCGCCAACGGCCATGGCCTCGCAGCAGCCCCCGCTTGAAGGGTTTGGCCCCTAACTGTTCGGGCGTGGCCCAGGGTCCACGCCCTGGTGAGTGGGAAGGGCTTAGCATCGGGACTCCGTCCGTTCTCTCCGCACCGGGTAGGGAGGCGGTGGGATCTTGGGGCCCTGATCACCTGGAGAAACTGAGCCCCAAGAACTGGTCTGGTCTGGGGGATGCTGGGAGACCCCGGGCTCGGTGAAGGGCTGGGGTAGTGAGGAGGGCCCTCGTGCCCTGGGGCTGATGGCTGTGCCCCTTCCCCCCCCCAACTCTGACTTCAGGGTACAGCGCCACCCTTTCGAGAAGATTGCCATCCCATTCCAGGTGTACAGCTGGACGGCGCCCCCGACCCAGTACGCCATGGACTTCATGAGGGTTAAGGACATCTATACGGTGTCTGGCTGGGCTAAGAGGAGCACACCCTTGGACAGGTGCCTGCCTGCCCACCCTCATTGGCCCCTGCCCCGTGGGGTCATCACCCAGGCTTTCCCACGGCTCGTCGACCCTCCCTGGCCTGTCACTGCGGCTCCAAGTTGAAGGGTGCAGGGCCCGGGCCCAACCCTGTCTGAGGGGGTGTGGGGGTTTGGGTGGAGCAGTGTCTGCCCTCCCCATCTCCCTGGCATGGAGCCCTGGCAGAGTATTGGAATCTGAAAACCCAGAGAGGCCAAGGTGGGGTGCAGTCCGCACCCGGCAGAGTGATGGCTCCCTGATCCCACTAGACGCGGGATTGGAACGAGGAACTGCAGACAACGCTAGAACTGCCCAGAAAGAACCTGCCTGAGCGGCTGCTGAGGCAACAAGCCATCTTCAATCCAAACCCTCCCCACCCCTCGCACCCTTCCCCCTCCCTCCCCTCCCTCGACAGCTGATGCCAAGTGTGGCCTCTGGAACCCCCGCTCCGTTTTAAGTAAGATCCCTTTCATCCTGGACCTTTTCCTTTCCAGTTCTCTACTCCTCCTCGCCCTAACTGAAACATGGCTGTCGCCGGACGACACGGTCTCTTCTGCTGCTCTCTGCAGTGTAGGCCTCTTCTTCTCCCACTCCCCCAGACTCACCGGAAAAGGAGGAGGTGTCGGTTTCCTTCTCGCCCCCCAATGTCGCTTTCGCACTATCCCTCCTCCCCCTTCCCTTTCCTTCCCTTCCTCTGAAGCCCACATTATTCGCCTCTACCACCCCCTCCAGATTCTTGTAGCCGTCATCTACCGCCCTCCGGGCCCCACTTCCAACTTCTTTAACGACTTTGACCCCTTCCTCACATTCCTTCTCTCCTTCTCCATGCCCACTCTGATCCTCGGAGACTTCAATATCCACATGGATATCCCTAACGACTCCTCTGCCTCCCGCCTTCTATCTCTACTTGACGCTGCCAACCTCTTCCTCCACCCCACCTCACCCACTCACCAACTTGGTCATACCCTCGACCTCATCATCTCCTACCGCTGCACTGTGTCCACCCTCACGAACTCTGTGATCCCTCTCTCTGATCATAATCTTCTCACCTGCCTCCTCACTCACACACCTTTCCCCCGTAAATCCGTATTACTCCCTCACAGAGATCTCCGCTCTCTGGACCCCACCCATCTTTCGGAGCGCCTCACACCCCACCTCGCCGCCCTCTCCTCTCTACCCAGTCTTGATGATCAGATTACTGCTCTCAACTCTACCCTTTATACTCAGCTCGACTCGCTCGCTCCCCTTTCCCTTAGCCACTCTCGCACCACTAACCCACAGCCCTGGATCATTGCCACTGTCCGCCTCCTTCGCTCTTATGCTCGAGCTGCCGAACGCTGCTGGCGAAAGTCTAAACACCATGCCAACCTCGTTCACTTCAAGTTTATCCTTTCCTGCCTTAACTCAGCCCTCTCTTCTGCCAGACAAAACTATTTCTCCTCCCTTATTGACACCCATGCCCATCACCCCCGCCAGCTCTTCCGTACATTCAACTCCCTTCTCAGGCCCCCGGTTCCTCCCCCTCCTCCTTCCCTCACCCCCAACGATCTGGCCTCCTACTTCATTAACAAAATTAAATCCATCAGGTCCGACCTCCCCAAAGTCTCTTCCCCCCTTTCTCCAACCCCCCGGCTCTCAACACTCTCTGCTACTCTCCCATCCTTCCCAGCGGTATCCTCAGAGGAACTCTCCTCCCTCCTCTCAAGTGCTACTCCGGCCACCTGTGCTTCTGACCCCATTCCCTCTCACCTTATGAAATCTCTCGCTCCATCCCTTCTCCCCTCCTTAACTTCCATCTTCAACCGCTCACTCTCCACTGGTTCCTTCCCCTCTGCCTTCAAACATGCCCATGTCTCTCCCATCCTAAAAAAACCCTCTCTTGACCCCACCTCACCTTCTAGTTATCGTCCCATATCCCTCCTACCATTCCTTTCCAAACTCCTTGAACGAGTTGTCTACACGCG
Source organism: Tachyglossus aculeatus (assembly GCF_015852505.1). Taxonomy (NCBI): domain Eukaryota; kingdom Metazoa; phylum Chordata; class Mammalia; order Monotremata; family Tachyglossidae; genus Tachyglossus; species Tachyglossus aculeatus. Next base: position 29,707,041 of record NC_052075.1, on the reverse strand, counting down.
CTGCCTAGAATTCCTCAACAACAACTCTCTCCTCGACCCCCTCCAGTCTGGCTTCCGTCCCCTTCATTCCACGGAAACTGCGCTCTCAAAGGTCACCAATGACCTCCTGCTTGCCAAATCCAACGGCTCCTACTCTGTCCTAATCCTCCTCGACCTCTCAGCTGCCTTTGACACTGTGGACCACCCCCTTCTCCTCCACACGTTATCTGACCTTGGCTTCACAGACTCCGTCCTCTCCTGGTTCTCCTCTTATCTCTCCGGTCGTTCTTTCTCAGTCTCTTTTGCAGGCTCCTCCTCCCCCTCCCATCCTCTTACGGTGGGGGTTCCCCAAGGTTCAGTACTTGGTCCCCTTCTGTTCTCAATATACACTCACTCCCTTGGTGACCTCATTCGCTCCCACGGCTTCAACTATCATCTCTACGCTGATGATACCCAGATCTACATCTCTGCCCCTGCTCTCTCCCCCTCTCTCCAGGCTCGCATCTCCTCCTGCCTTCAGGACATCTCCATCTGGATGTCCGCCCGCCACCTAAAGCTCAACATGTCGAAGACTGAGCTCCTTGTCTTCCCTCCCAAACCTTGTCCTCTCCCTGACTTTCCCATCTCTGTTGACGGCACTACCATCCTTCCCGTCTCACAAGCCCGCAACCTTGGTGTCATCCTCGACTCTGCTCTCTCATTCACCCCTCACATCCAAGCCGTCACCAAAACGTGCCGGTCTCAGCTCCGCAACATTGCCAAGATCCGCCCTTTCCTCTCCATCCAAACTGCTACCCTGCTCATTCAAGCTCTCATCCTATCCCGTCTGGACTACTGCACTAGCCTTCTCTCTGATCTCCCATCCTCGTGTCTCTCTCCACTTCAATCCATACTTCATGCTGCTGCCCGGATTATCTTTGTCCAGAAACGCTCTGGGCATATTACTCCCCTCCTCAAAAACCTCCAATGGCTACCGATCAATCTGCGCATCAGGCAGAAACTCCTCACCCTGGGCTTCAAGGCTCTCCATCACCTCGCCCCCTCCTACCTCACCTCCCTTCTCTCCTTCTACTGCCCAGCCCGCACCCTCCGCTCCTCCACCACTAATCTCCTCACTGTACCTCGCTCTCGCCTGTCCCGCCATCGACCCCCGGCCCACGTCATCCCCCGGGCCTGGAATGCCCTCCCTCTGCCCCTCCGCCAAGCTAGCTCTCTTCCTCCCTTCAAGGCCCTGCTGAGAGCTCACCTCCTCCAGGAGGCCTTCCCAGACTGAGCCCCTTCTTTCCTCTCCCCCTCGTCCCCCTCTCCATCCCCCCGTCTTACCTCCTTCCCTTCCCCACAGCACCTGTATATATGTATATATGGTTGTACATATTTATTACTCTATTTATTTATTTATTTATTTATTTATTTTACTTGTACATTTCTATCCTACTTATTTTATTTTGTTGGTATGTTTGGTTCTGTTCTCTGTCTCCCCCTTTTAGACTGTGAGCCCACTGTTGGGTAGGGACTGTCTCTATGTGATGCCAATTTGTACTTCCCAAGCGCTTAGTACAGTGCTCTGCACATAGTAAGCGCTCAATAAATACGATTGATTGATTGATTGATCTTCAAGGTACGGGGGTGGCTAGGGTCTGGTCTGTGTGGGTTGGGGGTTTGGGGGTGGGCAGCTGGAGCCAGTCTCCCCTCACACCACCTCTAGGCACCTGAGCTCACAGACTGACCAGCAGCACCCGCCTCGGTGACTCCCTCCCTGAGCCGAGCCCCTGCCCGCTCCAGGTACACACTGACCTCATGGCACCAGCTACCCGGGGGGCCATGGTGGTGATCGACGGGACGGTGATGGCCATCAACACCAGTGAGGAGACCAAGATGCAGATGTTCATCTGGAACAACATCTTCAGCCTGGACCTCTAAGTGCGCGACCACTACAAGGACTTCGGGGGCGACACGGCCGCCTATGCCGCCCCCAGCCATGACCTGAACAGCATGCACACCTACAACGCTGTAGATGTGGTGGGTCTGTATACGCTGGGCACCGTGGTGGTGGACTACCTCGGCTACTTAGTGGACACAAAAGGCGCTCAATAAATATGATTCAAGATTAAATGATTGATAGTAAATTATACTGTGTCATCCTAGCCCAGTAGGCAGGAAATTTCTTGAGGGCAGGGATTACAACCTTTCTCACTATCTGTCTTCTCCCAACATTTGGGAAGAACTCTTACAAGGAGGAATTTCTGACAGTGCCAGTTGCGGTCCAAAGCCGGTCTCACTCTCTCAGCCCTGCCTGTCATTTAGCCTCTGCAAGGGATTTCGGGGGTCCACTGAAAGCCAAATTGATTGTCCACAGTGCTGAAACTGTGCTGGAGCACCATGGCCCGGTGGGTGGTTGACATGGTAGCGAGGTTTGAGGAAGAGGTGTGTGATGGTTGGGGGTTACTGAAATGGAAAACACTTCCCATCTTGCTAGCACCCCTGCCCCGTTGGGGGCCGCGGCCCTGGTCTGAACCCGAACGTAGGCCCTAGATTGGCTCCATCTCTTCCATCCTTATCCTCGTGCCCCACACCTCTCCATTCCACTTACCCCCGGTTACTCTTTTCGGGGCAGCATGTGTCTGGTCCCTAACCTGGTCTGGACTGGTCTGATCCCCTCTATCCCCTCATACTCCTGTGTTCGGTCAGCCAGGAAGAAACTGAGAGGAGACCATGATCCCTCTTGGCTCCCCCTCAGACCCTGAGAAGTTCTCCAGACGGCCCCCATCCCTATAGATAAACCAGGAGCTGCTACGAGGGGATCCGTGGAGGATAGCTCGAGGCCCTGCCGAGGGATCTCAGGGCCTGGACAAGCCATGCACCCTCTGGTCACCTGGTTTCTGAGGCTCCTGGGAGACAAGGGCACGCCCCTGCAGCATCAGTGATGGTGCCGGCCCTCGGGGTTCCCGTGGAAACAGCGGCAGCTGCATTCCAGCATCCTAACGGTTCCTGTTTTCAATGCCAGTTTTTAGCCTGTGAATGGTTTCACCTTTGTCTAATTCACAACCTGAAACACTCAATCTGTCAGTCAAGCAGCCAACTGTAACTTTTATTTATGGCCTTTGTGAAGCCCTTACTATATATCAGGCACTATACTAAGTGCTGGAGTAGTTACAAGCTAATCAGATTGGACATGTCCTCCGTGGGGCTCACATCTCAATCCCCATTTTACAGTTGAGGGAACCGAGGCACGGAGAAGTTAAGCGACCCTGCCCAAGGTCACACAGCAGACATGTGGTGGAACCGGGATCATAACCCATGTCCTTTTGAATCCCTGGTCCCTGCTCTACCCACTAGGCGACGCTGCTTCTTCTGATTTGTCCTGATTGCAAATCCACTGAAGCAGTGTTCATACTGACTACATAAACTGTACTCTTGAATCAAGCGTTCACACACTTTCTCATCTTTCCCTTCTCTCTTTCCTCCTCAACATAATTTATTCGGTGTCTCACTCCCCAATTAAATCATAATCTCCTAGAGAGCAGGAACAATGCAATTTTATCTCTTTTCAACTTTCCTGAGAGCTTACTACACTGCTTTGCACCCAGGTTGTGGTCAATAAATACCATTGATATTAATAATACTAATAATTATGGTCTTTGTTAATCGCTTACTATGTGTCAAGCACTGTTTTAAGTGCTGGAGTAAATACAAGGTAATCAGGTTGGACACAGTCCCTGTCCCACATGCGGCTCACAGTCTCAATCTCCATTTTACAGATGAGGTAACCGAAGCGCAGAGAAGTGAAGTGACTTGCCCCAGGTCATATGTCAGACAAGTAGCAGAATGGGGATTAGAACCTGCGACCTCTGACTCCCAAGCCTGTGCTCTGGTTGGAAGGATGGAAGGATGGATGGATGGATGGATGGATGGATGGATGGATGGATGGACTGATAATGAATGGTTGGAAGGAAGGATGGAAGGAAGGAAAGACTGATTGAAATGAGAGGACAGATTTGACAAGAGAGATGAAGCTGCAGTTATCCTCTCTTCCCTTCTCCCATACCACCTCCCATTTTCCAACTTTCATTTCCACCTCCGGAGTCATGCTAAAGAGCATATCATTATATTTTCATGGACATTACTAATAATGATATCATTATTGTCTTTATTAAGAGGTTGTGTGCCTAAATTGTTCCACTTGCTGGAGTTGAAACAAAAGAATCATTTCAGACACAATTCTTGTCACACAGGGACTCAGAGTGTAAAAGCAAGAGAGATCCTAGTCACTGCCACTAGGTCACAAAACAAGCCAGTAGCAGAGCTGGCATCAGAACTCAGGTCTCAATCAATCAATCAATCAATCATATTTATTGAGCACTGACTCTGGGCCCAGCACTGTACTAAGCACTTGGAAAAGTTCAATGCAATAGAGAAGGTAGACACGTTCCCTGCCCACAATGAGTTTACAGTCTAAAGCGATTCCCAAAGCTTTAGGCCATGATAAAATTGAAAACAAGTTGTGGTATTTGTTAAGTACTTGCTTTGTGTCAAGCACATGTTCTATGCACTGGGGTAGATACAAGGTATTCGGCTTGTCCCTTGTGGGGTTCACAGTCTTAATCCCCATTTTACAAATGAGGTAACCGAGGCATGGAGAAGTTAAGTGCCTCGCCCAAGGTCACACAGAAGACAAGTGGCAGAGCAGGGATTAGAAATCGCCCCCAAAGTGGATTTACTGTACTAAGCACTTGGGAAAGTTCAGTACACCAGGGTTGTTAAATACATTTCCTGTCCACAATTAGCTTACAGTCTAAAGGGACTCCCCTTCCTCTAGGCCATGATGCATCCCCAGAACTGGATTGTCCATCTTACTTCAGTCTTAGCAACCGCCCTCCCAGACTCTGACAATGCATTAACCTTCCAGCATTCTGTGAACCCAGTAGGACAGCTAAGATTCTGGCTAGGTCCAAGGGCTGTTCCTTGGTTAAGTGGTGGTGTGATATTATTTGCACAAGGAAGGATACTTTTTGTCCCAGAGCGGAGGCCGGGTGAGTGACCTTTTTAGGATTCTGCTCATGGCGGCCTTCATGTCCCGGTTCCTCAGGCTATAGATAAGGGGGTTTAGAGCAGGGGGAACCACTGCATAGAACAAGGACACCAGCAGGTTCATGATCAAGGAGGAGTCTGAGGGCGGCTTGATGTAGGCGATTGCACCTGCAGAGAGGAAAACAGTGACGACGACAAGGTGGGGCAGGCAGGTGGAGAAGGCTTTGACCCTGTTCTCAGTGGCGGGCATCCTCAGCACGGCCCGGAAAATGCGCACATATGAGACGATGATGAGAATGAAGCAGATGGCGCTGAATGCCACCCCGGCAGTGATGCTCACGTTGACAGCGATGTGATCCTCGGAGCAGGTGATTTTCAGCAGGGAGGGGACGTCACAGAAAAACTGCTGGATGATATTGGACCCACAGAAGGACAGGGAGAAGGTCGGAGCTGAAATCAAGACACCAATCAGGCCCCCACTGAGCCACGAGGTGACAGCCATCTTCCCACAGGCCGCTCTGTTCATGACGACCTCGTAGCTCAGGGGGAGGCAGATGGCAGCATAGCGGTCATAGGACATGGCCGTGAGGACCAACAGCTCTGAGCAGGCAAACCAGACCACAGAGAAGATCTGGGCGGCACAGCCAAGGAGGGAGATGGATCTACGGTGGGTCAGGGAGTTGTGGATGGATTTGGGGACGGTGACGGAGATGTAGCAGAGGTCGAGGATGGACAGGTTCCTGAGGAAGAAGTACATGGGTGTGTGGAGGCGTCTGTCGAGGGCAGTGACGGCGACGATGAGGAGATTCCCTGTCAGGGCCGCCAGGTAGACCAGGAGGAACAGTGCAGCATGGAACAGCTGCAGCTCCCGGACTTCTGAGAATCCCAGCAGGAGGAATTCCCTCACCGTGGAGATGTTAGTCATTGGTAGGTGATGATGACTCCCCGCAAAGTACAAAGATCATGATGCGGTGAAGAAATCAGCAGGAGTTTTGCCGGTGAGTCTATGGGAGGAGCAACTTGTGGTATATTGGAAGAGAGTTATCAATTACAAAATGTCCTAGAAACTTGGTAAAAGACTTCCACGTAACTAGAACGGAATTCCCAAGAAGGATTGACACCATAATTCTCCAAGTGGAGACAAAAAATGACAAAGATACAAGAGGGGAAAACAGTCACACTAATAGTAGCAGTAATAGCAGCAAAAGCCCTAGTAGAAGTTGTAGTATCAATCAAGCAATTATGAAATTGTATTTTTGAGCATTTACTGCGTGCAGAGCACTGTACTAAATATTTGGGAGAATGCAATGCAACACAGATGGTAGACATGTTCCCTCCCCACAACAACCTTACAGTCTAAAGGTGATAAAGATGTTAATATAAAATAAATTACTGATATGTACAGAGACTGTAAGCTCGTTGTGGGTAGGGAGCGTCTCTGTTATATTGTTATATTGTACTCTCCCAAGCACTTAGTATAGTGCTGTACACACGGAGCTCTGCTCTGAGCTCAATAAATATTTATTCACTTAATCGTATTTACTGAGCGCTTAGTCTGTGCAGAACAATGTACTAAGCTGATTGACTGAGGATAATAGTAATAACAGTGTTATCCAGCAGATACAAAAGGCAAAGATATACTAACCCTACAAGGCAACCTGAAGCACACAAATTCATTCTCACATCCAAAGTTACAGCTAAACATAAATACATCCAAACACAATGCCCCCACAAATATTCCCACTCACTCACGGATCGGGGTTCTGCCACAGATAGACAGTCGCACAGAGTCAATGACATTTATCAAACGCTTACCGCGTGCAGAACACCGTGCTAATCACTTAGGAGAGTACAATACAAGCAAGTAGGTAGTCGCATAAACTCAAAAACGTATCTAGTCACTCATTCGGCTCTTCCCTGAATCCCAAACCTATTCTCTAGCGAGAGATGGAGAACATTCCCCACTGTTCCCTACCCACATGTCCCCTTTCCCTAAAGCCTGGGATTTGCTCCCTGATTCTCCTACCCTGCCCTGAGCACAAGTACACACGCGCACACAAGCTGCAGGTCTAGGGTATCCGATTGCATCTGTCTCTATACGAGGAAAATGAACTGCAGAATGAAGTCTGGCTAAACAGGGAAGGGTCTGGCGTGGGACCCCAATTAATATGTCGCCTCGGGCTTGGCAGAGGGCTGGGAGAAATGACTAATCGATGGTATTTACTAAGTGCTTATTGTGTGCAGAGTACTGGACTAAAGCGTTAAGGAGAAGGAGAGTTCAATCCAACAGAGCTGGTAGACACGTTCTCTGCCCATAACGAGCTGACAGTCTAGAGGGATGGAAGGATGATTGGGGCATTGATGAAGGGACGATGGAGGGAGGATGAAGGGACGATGGAGCGGTGATGGAGGGATGATGGAGGTCCGATGGAGGGCCGATGAAGGGATGTCAGCGAGACGACGGAAGTGGTGCCCTAGAGCAAATAGCAGATGAGTGAAGGTCCAGGTACAAAGACCATGAGACTGAAAATCTGAGCAGAGGAAGTGATTCCACTATTAGTGGCTTGTGCCGTGGTACCTGCCACTGTCTCGTCCCTGAAGAAGCCTGGTTTCTGCTTCTGCAAACCCGCCTGCAATGCTGCCCTGGTCCAAACTTTAACCTGGGGGCCGTGTACGAGATTCTCCACAGATTCACTACCGTCTGCTGGCCTCTCACCACCCCTCAATCGCCACCACAGGGTGCACTCACAGAGACAGCGTGGGGCTGGGGGTCGCTGTCCTCTGTCAGTCTGGGCAGGTCCCCTGTCTCCCCTTGGACTCCTGGGTTCTGTCAACCCAGGAGGGACATCAAAGAGCACTCAGACCTCAGCTCTGTGTCACCCGCAGACACCGAGATGCTTCTGCAGATGGACCCCGTCCCCGAAGATAAAGCAGCCGCCGCTCTGAGGGGAATCTCTGGAGGTCTGGATCGGGCCCCAAAGACCTGAAGTGACTTTCCCAGTGTCATACACCAGATAAGTGGCAGACCTGGGATTAGAACCCAGGTCCTCCTAACTCCCGGGCCCATGCTCTTTCCACTAAGTGACACTGCTTTTGATTTAGAGAAATTGTGGCTCTGACCCTGGTCATCCTGCTCCATATTGAAATTTCCGTCACCATTTCCCTGCTCCTCTCCGGAGTCACCGGGCCTGTCCTGGGCTGGAGAGTATTTACCTCTGCTGAGACGGAGGCTCACTCCATCTTTTCAGTCCTGGATGCTGGTGGCAGTGACAGCAGGGACTGAGAGAGGTGTGAGAGCTGTCAGGATCCTTGCTCCCCCTCTTGGCTCTCCAGATGGCTGCGCCGTCCCCTCAGATGATGGTCCAGTTATTTCCTGGGGAATTCCCCGTGGGAGGAGGGGCCCGGGGCTCCGCTGAGACAGCTGACTGTCCGGGAATCTCTGAAGGCCGGGATCGTGGGCTCCTTGTTGTCCCGGCCCCCACAACCTAAATGACTGTCCAGTCCCACGTGGTTCCCATTCTGGAACTCTTTCCTATGACAACATCAACAGACTAATCATCATTCCCTTTCTTTGATTAATAATAGTGTTCTGGTTAAGCTCTGAAGTTTGGAGCTTCATCCCATGCCAGGGCTTGGGACCATCTGAAATCTGCAGCAATCCATCTTAGACGTTGCCCTTTAGACTGTAAGCTCATCATAAGCAGGGAATGTATCTACCAACCCTGCTATATTGTTATATCGTACCCTCCCAAGCGCTTACTACCAAGGTCTGAACATAGCAAGTGCTCAATAAATACGATCGATCGCGATTGATATGCATTATTTTCCCCTGCTGAATTTCTATCTGCATTCTTCATTCCTCCCAAGGTCACCATTTCACTGTGCCTCGTTCCCAAATCCTCCCACTCAGACCCCTACCTTACCATCTTTCCCACGCTTGGAATTCCCTCTCCCTTCATATCCTCCAGACCACAGGGCTTCCCATCTTCAAAACTCCTTCCTGAAGCTCTATTAAATCCACGGGACCTTCGGACCATCCCTGATTATTTTTTTCATAATGGTACGTGGTAAGTGCTCACTATTTTCCAGGGACCATTCCAAGCACTGAAGTACATACAAGTTATTCAGGTTGGTCACACTCCCTGTCCCTCATAGGACTTCCAGGCTTGATACCCATTTTACAGATGAGGAAGTTGAGGCAAGAAGTCAAATGACTTGTCCAAGGTCAAATGGCAGCCAGGTGGTGGAGTCGGAATTAGAACCTAATGTCTCTGACTCCCAGGTCCATGTTCTATCCATTGGGCTAGGCTGCTTCCCTGGACTTCCCTGTCTCAGGGTGCTTAACTGTCTTGGTCTGGGCCTGTGTAAAAAGCCCCCCTCCCCATCCTTAGTAATAATCATAACAATAACAAAATTGTGGTATTTGATAAGCATTTATTATGTTCCAGGCACTGTATTAAGCGCTGAAGTGGATAGAAGCGAATTGGGTAAGGCAAGTCCCTGTCCCCCATGGGCTCACCGTCTCAACCCCTATTCTTTCCATAATTTCACAGATGAGGGCAATGAGGCCCAGAGAAGTGAAGAGTCTTGCTCACAGTCACATAGTATAAAGGTAACAGAGACGAGATGAGAAACCGGGTCATTCTGACTCCCAGGTACAGCAGGTACATGCTGTATATACGAGGCTAGGCTGCTTCTCTGAGTTCCATCTTGTTCCTGAGCTCAAACAGTCAATCGGTCGTTTAATGAGTTGTATTTTCTGACATCTTCTGATTGCAAATCTAGAGAAAATGAGAAATGACTCTAAATCCATCCTAAGCCACTCCCCAGGGCTGGCTTGGTGGCTCAACCCGGAGAGCAGCACAAGAAGCAGCCTAGCTTAGTGGCAAGAGCCCGGAATTGTGAGTCAGAGGATTTGGATTCTAATCCCAGCTCTGCCACTTCTGTGCTGCGTGACCTTGGGCAAGCCACTTAACTTCTCTGGGCCTCAGTTACCTCATCTGAAAAATGGGGAAGAAGAAGAAGAAGAAGAAGAAGAAGAAGAAGAAGAAGAAGAAGAAGAAGAAGAAGAAGAAGAAGAAGAAGAAGAAGAAGAAGAAGAAGAATTAATCAATCAATCAATCAATCGTATTTATTGAGAGCTTACTGTGTGCAGAGCACTGTACTAAGCGCTTGGGAAGTACAAATTGGCAACATATAGAGACAGTCCCTACCCAACAGTGGGCTCACAGTCTAAAAGGGGGAGACAAAACCAAACATACTAACAAAATAAAATAAATAGAATAGATATGTACAAGTAAAATAAATAAATAAATAAATAAATAAATAAATAGAGTAATAAATATGTACAAACATATATACATATATACAGGTGCTGTGGGGAAGGGAAGGAGGTAAGATGGGGGGGATGGAGATGGGGACGAGGGAGGGAGGAAGGAAAGGGCTCAGTCTGGGAAGACCTCCTGGAGGAGGTGAGCTCTCAGTAGGGCCTTGAAGGGAGGAAGAGAGCTAGCTTGGCGGATGGGCAGAGGGAGGGAATTCCAGGCCCGGGGGATGACGTGGGCCGGGGGTCGATGGCGGGACAGGCGAGAACGAGGTACGGTGAGGAGATTAGCGGCAGAGGAGCGGAGGGTGCGGGCTGGGTAGTAGAAGGAGAGAAGGGAGGTGAGGTAGGAGGGGGCGAGGTGATGGAGAGCCTTAAAGCCCAGGGTGACGAGTTTCTGCCTGATGTGCAGATTGATTGGTAGCCACTGGAGATTTTTGAGGAGGGGAGTAATATGCCCAGAGCGTTTCTGGACAAAGATAATCCGGGCAGCAGCATGAAGTATGGATTGAAGTGGGGAGAGACACGAGGATGGGAGATCAGAGAGAAGGCTGATGCAGTAGTCCAGACGGGATAGGATGAGAGCTTGAATGAGCAGGGTAGCGGTATGGATGGAGAGGAAAGGGCGGATCTTGGCAATGTTGGGGAGTTGAGACCGGCAGGTTTTGGTCACGGCTTGGATGTGAGGGGTGAATGAGAGAGCGGAGTCGAGGATGACACCAAGGTTGCGGGCTTGTGCGACGGGAAGGATGGTAGTGCCGTCAACAGAGATGGGAAAGTCAGGGAGAGGGCAAGGTTTGGGAGGGAAGACAAGGAGTTCAGTCTTCGACATGTTGAGCTTTAGGTGGCGGGCAGACATCCAGATGGAGATGTCCTGAAGGCAGGAGGAGATGCGAGCCTGGAGAGAGGGGGAGAGAGCAGGGGCAGAGATGTAGATCTGGGTGTCATTAGCATAGAGAGGATAGCTGAACCTGTGGGAGCGAATGAGGTCACCAAGGGAGTGCGTGTAGATCGAGAACAAAAGCGGACCAAGCACTGAACCTTGGGGAACCCCCACAGTAAGAGGATGGGAGGGGGAGGAGGAACCAGCAAAAGAGACTGAGAATGAACAACCAGAGAGATAAGAGGAGAACCAAGAGAGGACGGAGTCTGTGAAGCCAAGGTCAGATACCGTGTTGAGGAGAAGGGGGTGGTCCACAGTGTCGAAGGCAGCTGAGAGGTCGAGGAGGATTAGGACAGAGTATGCGCCGTTGGATTTGGGAAGCAGGAGGTCATTGGTGACCTTTGAGAGGGCAGTTTCCGTGGAATGAAGGGGACGGAAGCCAGACTGGAGGGGGTCGAGGAGAGAGTTGTTGTTGAGGAATTCTAGGCAGCGCGTGTAGACAACTCGTTCAAGGAGAGAAGAAGAAGAAGAAGAAGAAGAAGAAGAAGAAGAAGAAGAAGAAGAAGAAGAAGAAGAAGAAGAAGAAGAAGAGGAGGAGGAGGAGGAGGAGGAGGAGGGGG